>NC_066847.1:15668458-16948878 GCF_001640805.2 Lates calcarifer
GTGCACATAAGATATTCAAAATTCAGCTGTATCATAAGATTACAGTGAGTACATTAATGCTCTCATGGTGCTCTCAACTTTAGGGAAATCTTCCTCTTGTACAACACTCTTTAGCATTTCCAGCCCTAAAAAAGGTTGGTCTATTTTGATAATAATGAACATGCTTCCATAAATAAGCAATATATTTAGTATATTGTAATATCTATATATATAATATCTGCTTTGAATTGTAGGTTGTTGTTTAGAAATCTGTAAGACACTGTCTTACCTTAGGGCGTCCACAGGGGAGACGGTCACTGTGGAGGTGGGCAACACCCCGAGCCAGAGAGCTGCCCAGCACCTGCAGCTCCTCCCAGCTGATCACATGACGTGTCAGGTACTCCTGGAGGCAGAGAATATGGGATTAGAATAATAAAAGGGGAGAATTTCCAATAGATTAATAATGTACTAATGAATAAAAAATCTATCATCTATAGGATCTGCAATTCACAAAATGGAGTCATACTGTCCCACTAACACTGACAGTGGTGGTCTCACCTGTAGGTTTCCTCTGGGGTGGAAGGCAGTGATGAGCCAGTACTGTTTCTCCACCTTCCTCTCCTCAGCTGTCAGGAAGTGGAGGATGTTCTCATGTCGGAGGTCTGTATTGGAGAAAATGTCCTTCTCATTCTTCCAGGAAGCATACTCTTCATAGGGGAAAATCTTCACAGCCACAGTTTCGAACTGATCTGAGGTGGTCTGCTTCAGCTTAGCCTTGTATACCTGAGCGAAGCGACCTTTGCCCACCTAGAAGACAGGTCAGGAGTTATCATTTTAGTTAGAATGGCAAAGCGCAGAATAGGTCCACTGAACAAATCTAAAATACTACTATGTTTGTATACCAGCAGATCCAGATCTATGGGCAGCGGCTCAGTGTTGTGGTTCAGGTTGTTGGCATGGGTCGAGCTGCTGTCTGACCTGTCATCATCCATCATGATGGCACAGGCGTCGCTGCAGTCCAGCCCACCAGCTCTTGGCTTTCGCTTCTTAATGCTGCTCTCCCATTCCTGGTTGAGCATCCGTTGCCGGTAGGCTCGGTACCAGTAGAACATTCCCGCAACCATGATCCCCATTACCAGCAAGGGCAGCAGGCTCACCAGTATCACAGACACTAACGGATCATCTGGAGTAGGATCCACAACTGGCAAAGAAGATGGAAGATGAGATAAAGAAAAAAGTTTAGAGTATGTGGCACCCATGACTCAGAACCAGCACTGAAAAGAAAGCAAATGAGATGACTATATGCAAGATTTAGAATAAACTGGATCAACACATACAATATATTCAAACAGTGACATGGTGGAAGAAAAATACAAAACAGGATTTCAAGCAGGCCAGAATTGTATTTGGCTGTTGGCAGATTATGAAATTTCCCCATCGATGAGTGAAACTGCTCAAGGGTTCTTAGTGACATTAAGACTGCCTTTGAACTGAATCATTAAAGTCTGCAAACAAGAGGTTCAAAAAGTAGTGTGTGCTGATTGTGGTGAACACTGACAACATGAGTCATGTTTGACTCTCATGACATTTTTTTAGAGAGCGGTGCTTAAATGCCTGGATGGGCAGGGTTTTCCCTGCCCATCTAAGGTGGGTTGATGTAGTGGTTTTTGTTGGCACCAATGTGGGGACAAAGTGCTGTTGAAGAACAGGAGTAGAGGTCATGTTGGGTTGTCAATGCAAATTCAGCTTTTCAAGTGGCTGCTTTCATGTAAAAGCCTTCCACTGTAGAAAACTGATTATGGCCTTACTGAGAAGCAGCTGCAGAAATAATGAAGCAGTAGCTTAGCTACAAAGTTTACCAGAGAAGTTACAAGTTGTTCTAAATTTATGTTTGAACATTTTTAACCCTTTGTTTTGTTGGTCAATTTGTTTTACACACCTATGCAAAGAGATACAGGAGCTTGTTTGTTATGATTTATATATAGTTTTATAGTTTTGATGAATGATCACAGTCAATGGTAACCTCAGTGACAAATACATTACATTTCTGATGACTGCTATACAATAGAAGCATGTTTTGGCGGCTGAATGTATTTTGTGAACTAGCAGCACAGGAGGATGTTTGGTTTGGCTCTGATACAGCTTTATCAGAGTGATAGTTAAGTCAGGCTGACATCAATGAGATAATACACCACCACTGGATTACGTGTTTCACTGTTTCACTGCCGAGACATTCACTGTCTCGGCCTACATATAAAGGTAATTTGAATCCAGTATGGAAATGGCGGACCACGCCACTAACAATGAAACCTATATTATTCTGTAGTAGTAATAAGATACATTTTTGCCTGTTTCATCCTTAAGAATTCTTTGAATTCATCCCTTTTCTCTGGAAAGAAGAAACAGCCTCACAGAAAAGTAACTAAAAGGGATGGAAGTCGAGTAAAGGCAGGACTTTGGAAGACGCACAGTATAACGTGCATTTTGGTTACAGATACACTACCACTACTCATACAGCAGTAATCCAACACAAGTGAGTCTACCACAGAGAGGTCTTTTTTGAAGCCTGTGACATTCTGTTCCCTGCTCCATGGAGACTTCGAATCATGCCATTTCCATCAAAACAATGGCTTTGAAATATATCTGTAAATATGGGTCTGTATCTTAATGTTTGTGATATCAGCAGGGAGCTGACTCTGTACTCAGTCAATAGGCCCACAGTCAACTACAGATAGAGTGAGCAGCCTTTACAGCTTCATATGCTATAGCATTAACTACCTCCTCTGACTCTGACTGCCAGCCTGGACAGAACGGCAGCCAACCCTCAGAGCTCTGGCAGCAGGCAGAGAACAGTTGAGAGCCTGTCTGCCTTGGCTTGGCCTGGCCAGTCCTAGTCTGCTCTGGTGGGGCACCTTTTCAAAGAGTGTCTCACTCAGTCTCTCAGTGGAATGATACCCTCCTGAGCAAAGCTGTCACACTGGCAGGCTAGACGCACTCACACCAAGGACTGGCCATTGAAGAAGTTGCAGCAGCCTGCATCTATTTTGCTTTCAGATTTCCCACATACAGTGCATAACTCTCATGACTGAGCACCTTAGAACCCTAAAAATGTATAGAAACTTAATGGATTTTTGACAGTCCGCTGGCCCAAAACAGGCAGGGGGTGTTGGGTGGGGTGCAGGTACCAATCTGGGAGGTCCTGGATCCTGTTCTGGCATGATCTGGCATAAATTAAACCCTTCTTGATATCTAATCTGTAATGTATATTAAAAATAAGATTAAATTTAATATATTCTGCATTGCCTCTGTTCATTTCCATGTAAAACTGGCCAGTTGATCCTCACATCTATGAAAACAATGAAGCTTCCTAACAGGCATTATACAGATAAACTGACCATGTCTTTGAAATCTGAAAGAGTGTGTTTGTGCTTTGTACCTGAAAACACTGGCTAAATACATGTAACACCAGCCTTTTCAGCTGGCTACCTCACTGCAGTTAACTGTTGTTATTTTGTCAGTTTTGCAGCCCCATAAGTGATAAAGCAGCAAGAAGAAACATCTATAAAAACTTTATTTGTATGTTTGTTTATACGTTGATACAACAGCAGAGTTAGAGGCTGAATTTGCCATTGTACCATGAAGCAGCAGAGACCGAGCTGCTGTTTTAAATAAACATTAAAGACTATCTTTGTCATGCCAATACTTGCTCTAACTTTTATTATAATGTTTGCTGTGGTATTTGTAGCTATTCTGAACTTGTGTGCCTAAAGCAACATCTGTCATATGATTACAGCCTCTGTCTGATTCATATGCTTTAAAATCTATGTCTCTTTAAGGACATGATTGCCTCTGAATCCATCATGTACTGGAGCACTGTGTGATCATGCAAGGTAAAAATACTCAAGTGGGACAAATAATATCTTCATTTTGTGGCTGTGTGTGTGTGTGTATGTGTGTGTGATTGTCAAGCAGTTAATCTTTCCAAAATTGCTTTGGGCAGAGCTACGGATGCAATGAATCAAAAAGTACTGAATACAAACACACGCACAAAATTTTAGATTTGAGACAACTTCAAAGGTCTGGTAGTAAAGTGGGTTGTGAAATAAGACTTCCAGACAGTGAGACACTACATCTCACATTCCATGTGTCTGTACATGTGTGTGTGCTTCAAGAGTTTTAAAATTACTTGGAGGTTTTTGAGGTTTTAGGTTTATTTCCTTGCTCTCTTTCTCCTACGGGTGTGTGAGTGTGAGAGTGCGTAAAATTCAGCTAATCAGACGGTGCCAAGACAAACTGGTAATAGTACTCATGTTGGCTTTTCCAATCAGGATGCCAGAGTGTTCTCATGCAGTGTTCAATGAGGTTTGACACATCATTTGGATTAATAGAGGGATCCTCGCGTCTGGCTTAGTCTCATGTCATCAGTGTGTGTGCATGTGTGTGTGTGTGTTTGTTTGTGTGTGTGCATGTGTTTCAGGATATGAATAGTAGGATTTCAAACTCTGCCATCTCTGACTCACGCCCTTAATGCTCTAACCAGTTGCTAATTACTTGGATCCTCACAGTGTTTTGTGAATAACAAAATTGTGAGCTGGATATTAAAGAGGAACTATTTTCCTTGGAAAATGACAGAGCCAGACATGAGTTCATGTTCGAAACAGGTGATGGGTGGATAGATGTAAGCCATTATAAACACTTCCAACAGCCACACACTGTGCCAGTTTGTCTGCACAGTGAGGCTTTACTAATGTGGTTTTACATATCATCATTCATGGTAACTGGATCAAACATCCCCATTCCAGTATTTCATGATGTGATATTACATCATGAGAAAATGAGGTTTGTCATTCAATCTGGTACAGTTTATTGTGAAATGGATCAAACACTCAGAGGATCGTCTACAGTAGTAACTTTTCAGCAAAATGCTCTGATAAACCAACTGCATGCAACCTCAAGCAGGCAGACAGACAAAGCTTGAGACTAGCTGGTGAACATAGTGGAGTATTTAGGAGCTGAAGAGGATGTCATAGTTTCTTTCTCTTTCTCTGCTGATAAAAAACAATATTTTCAATAATTTTAAAGAGTTGTCATTTTGATGATTTTACTGCAGCGTTTTTTATTGTGTCATACTATGATTCTTGCAATACCAACTTCTTCAAATTATTATTTATTTTTATTTATTTATTTATTTATTAAATAAGAAACTGGTTGAAATGATCTCACTGAACTAAATTTTTTTTCACTTGTAAATGTTGTAATATTGTTCACATTAAGACATTTAGGTTTTTTCATTGTTGTTGTTGGTGGTGGTGGTTTTTCTTCTGTTTTTTGTTTTTTTGCTCTCTGCTGACCAGTAGTAGAACATAAACCACATATTTAAGAACTTTAACATAAGTTGTTTACTGTGTTTCCCCATTGAGTTTTACCCCCTTAAATAAATAACCAAACTTTATCCAGGCGGGTATCATATTATAGTGGTGTGTGGAGAAATCCAGCCACAGGCAGGCTGGTAACACTGACCAGGGTGAATATCATGCTCAGTGTTTACTTGTTGTGGTAACAGTACTGCCTTTACAACCCACACTGCTTCATAAACATGGCTCATATCTCTGCAGCTCCTCATTCCCTCCTTCCATCATCTCTCTGTTGCTCTGATTCTGTCTCTCCATTTACTTCCTCACCTGTTCCGACTATCATTCTTTCTTCTTTCCTTACACTGCCCTTCCTCTTTTCCTCCTTTTTACACATCCTAAAATTAGCATGCTTGAGTCATTTCTCTATAAAGCAGTCTGCAGTGTGACGGAATGACTGATACACTCACTGACGACAAGCCAAGATTCCACAGTTAAGGAGGAACTGTAAAATATAAGAATAAAAAAACTGATCTTGGAAGATGCACAAAGCCACTTTTTCCTTTATTGCTCCATTTCCATCCTCCTTTCCTCTTCCTCTTTGCAGGCTGTATCAAAAAGTAATTCTTAATTTCATATTTTTATCTTTTCTTCTTCTTCTTTATCATCAAAATAGAAACATCCCCTTGGCATCAAAACCCCCACTTCATGTGATGAGGAACATTTCATTCATCATGAGGGATGCTAAAATAACCCATGAAATGACTTGGAGGAGATCAGGCGACATCTGTGCAAAAACACAGACTGTGAGTAAAGGAATCCATGTCAGAAAAGAATTAGTTCTACCTTTGTCTCATTCCTCACATAGCGTGCCTCCAAGCACATAAAACTGACTTTCGCCATAGTGCAGCTATGAATACAGCACTAAAACAAATAGCATGTTACTACAACAAGGCAGCATTTACTATCAATGCCTCCCTTCCAACTGAAACTAGTTCACAAGCTCCAAAACACATGTGTAACTGACACTATCTGAGAGGCAGCGTCAGTCTGCTGCAAATCATCTTTACAGGATCTTGATTAGAAACGTCTGCTGTGTCACAGAGGTCCACGTCTCTCAGAGTGAGAGGGCTAATCTCTAATGGGTTTTTATGATCTTGGCACAATGACTGGAAAAGTGCAGAAGTAAAAATGAGGATTCAAGAGTAGCAAAACCACACTCATTTGGTTAGATTTGAAAATGAATCAAATGGGCTTTGTCCACTATTGTATTGTAACTTTAAAATTTGACTTTGGTTGCAACTTGCAGTTCTATTATGTGCAAACTTTATGGCATATGGAGAAAAATGAGAGAACACATCAAACTGGTCAAGAATAGATGGAGTGTTGGACAGAGTGAAAACCAAAATCAACAATGGGTTTAAAATTTGTCCAAGAAGATTTACCAAGATATCCAACACAAAGTCAGTTATGTGCCAAAATGCCAAATTTTCTTCTTCCTCTCTTTCCTCTTCCCCTGCTTTCAGTTAGCATACAAAACAAAGTAGTGTATTATTGTCTGGGGCTGACAGAACAGATTACTTATACAAACATTATCTGTTATCAGCTTTAAGTTGCATTCATTGATTTGTTGGCAACTTGTGGGCAGTGCAACAAGCGATAAACACTATTTTTCATTTACACATCTAATACATATATACCAACATTACCCCTCATTTGCCATTGTGGCCACCTGATTAGTATAAGTTTAATATTCTCTAATATTCTATGTATACTATATTTGCTGATCGCTAACTTTGTACAGTGGCTTTTGAGGGCTTTTTGACAGCTGCCTGCTACTGCTACAAACAAAGCTGGTGAGAGTGCTGGGAGTGAACTAAAATATTAAAGTTGCGAGTCATAAAACCATAACAATAAGTTGCAAGAGGTTTATAGTTAATTCCAGAGAGCTGAGAAGATGATTGATTAGCAGAGCAGCATTGGTTGACAGAGCTTAGAAAATCAAATCAAACACAACTGTCTATCCCACTTTGAGCAGCTCTGATGAACAGCAGGTCTTATTTACTCCGTCATCTCACAACACAGAGACAGAGACAACACAGCACACACTTTCCTTCTGATACTAAGTTGTTCATCAAAAGCTGCTGTGGGATCACAATGTAACTCCCTCATAGTGACATTTTCAACACATTTGGATGCACAAGCACACACATAGACACCAGAATCCCCAACTCTCATGCAATAAACCACATGCACAAACAGTCTTAGAGGCACGTCATAAGAATGTAATTCTGGGGAACAACAATGTGAAGCATTTGTAGGGGAATAAGCTGTGGCAGGGGTCCAATAAACAAACAAGGGCTTCCTGCTGCATGTGTCCTCAATGGGAGGAAGGAATCACAGCCCTTATCCTCAGGGCTCTCAATGTATGAGTGTGTGTGTGTGTGTGTGTGTGTGTGTGTTTCAGTGAGAGATAAAGAATGACAGATAGATAGATTATGATTTACACAAACTCCTGTACACATCCTTGACTGAACTCACCAAATTCAATATGGAGCGCTCAAAATTTTAGCTTCGCATTTATATTGTTTTAATCAAGAGCAGTGTTGTCCCTAAGTTCAATAACAAGAAGAATAGAGTGCAGCATCAGCTACAGACCAACAGTCAAAATTCCAGCTCATTTATAAACTGTGTACAGTGAATGGAAAAAATAACTGTCTGCTGATCATTGTCATGCATATTTAAATCATAGCTATTTACATCCCACATAAGTGCTGGTGATGCCATATCACCGAATAATCACAGCATATAGATTCTTTAAAATGCGTATGGTGTATACAGGAGATGCATTGCATTTGTTACTCAGACATCACCACATGCAAGTCAGGCAAGTAAGGGTGGATCTTAGGTGATAGAACATACCAACTATAAGTTTTGATATGGCCATTATATAGCACTTTTTTGTTATAATTGGTGAAGACCTATTGGCCTGTGAGTGTGCATTTGTGATATGAAAGCGTCAGTTCACCCAAATGACAAACCCTGAGGCCAAAGTCAACGTTTAGTGGAGGTTGGGGTGGATGGTTCGAAACCAATAAACAATGTTGGTTCTTTTATCCATGATCACTACCATAACTGCATATATGTTACTGTAGCCATAACAATGACTGTCTCCTAACCTTAAGGAAGTACCTACTTTCTAACCAACCTGTGACCTTTCTATAATGTCAACTGTGTATTTCTTATCGTTACCACGACAACAAAGGTAGTTATAATAAATACACTTACTGTGTGAGTGACAGTGATTGGCTAATGATGGACACGATTTTTTTGCTAAAAAAAACAAAAACAAAAACCTCGATTTAAGTGACCATAGCACCATCTTAAGGTGAATTTCCATCAAGAGTCATTTGGAATAGATGTGCAACTTGCAGTTCTGGGTGACAAGAAGAAGAATTTGGATGATTATGTACAAACTTTAAGAAGAAAAGGAAAACCATGTAAAGAAAAATAAGAAAATACATCAAAAATCAACATTGTGGACAAATGCATTTAAGATTTTTTAAGATTTGTACCTAATCCTAACCAACCCGTGACTTTTCCACAATGTTAACTGTTTTTTCTTATTACCATGATGACAAATGTCTAGTATGCCTGTCACCGGTACACTCCTGTATACAAGGGTAGGGGCAAGCAACTTTCAGTGGGTTCAGAAAGTATTCCGAACCCTTTACTGAACTTTTTTTGTTGTAGATTTAATCTTAAAAGGATAATGTTACCATTTTTGTCCATCAGTCCACATACTAAATAACCTGTAATTTCAAAGTGAAAATATGTTTTTAGAATTTTTGCTAATTTCATTAAAAATCAAAAATTAAAGTAGTAAGTATTAGACCCTTTCCTGTGGGACCCCAGATTGTGTTCACGTGCATTCTGTTTGCTTTAGTTGTCCTTGAAATGTGTCCAGAACTTGATTGGTGTTGATTGGAGTTCAGTGCATTTAGTTCAGAAGGACACGCATCTGTGTAAGATCCACAATCTAGCACTTACTATGCACTCAGTGCACTTTAATTTATCTCCTTGCACTTCACCAATTGAACAGATTTAGTACTTAGTTTACTTCAAGTTTACTGCACTGAAGCTTTAGTGTTGTCCCTCAGTTGTCGCTTTGGATAAAAGCCAAATGAGTAATGGTAATATGAATGTAAATTCATACTACATGTCAGGACAAAAGCCAAGCCATGAAAGCCAGTTAACTCTCTATAGACCTCCACAATAAAATTCTGGCCAGGCAAAGAGCAGGGCAAAGGTGTAAATGAATCTCTAAAGCTTTAAAACTTCCTACATTACTGGCTTGTTCCAAAATGTGCCCCACTAATTTGCAAACCTTACACAGCTCAACTAAAATGAGGACCTATATCAGTATATCATCTAATCCTGTGGTCCAGTCTAACCTTATTGTAAGACCTTAGCACTTCAGTTAATATTGTTGTCACATGGTGCTTATCCTTCACTAAGATGTGTTTCATTAAATTTTGTGTTGTCAACACAAAAGCTGAAACAGCAGTTCCTTCAGCCAGTTAACTTTACATTCTTCAAAACAGTTTTTAAAAAAATGGTTGATTTAACACTTGAAATTTCTGTCAGTCAACTTACAAAACCCGTATGGCTGCGTTAATCTCATCTATGTTTAGCCAGATAGCTACATAGCTATGTAGGAAATTGGCATCCATGTTTGTTATCCCACCTACAGAACTTTGATTGGTTGAAGGTTACTGTATTTGGGTAAACAGCCATGAATGGGCACAGCACCACATCTGAATGGCTGAACAAATCACATATGTAGGTGGTGAGTCTGGAACCAAGCTCAGGGCCAGGTAGTAATCTGTCATGGTATTACTGCTTGTTTTCTGTCTTCTCAGTATGTAATGAAACTGCCATGTGTGGTCTGCTGTGTGATCAGTACTAGATGCAGCTGTGGCTCAGGAGGTAGAGCGGGTCACCCACCAATCAGAAGGTCAGCGGTTTGATCCCCAGCTCCTCCAGTCCGTGTGCCGAAGTATCCTTGGGCAAGTCACTGAAACCCAAACTGCCCCCGATGGCAAATCACAGTGGTGTGAATGTGAGCCTATGTGTCAGAGTGCTCTAGATATCTAGAACAAGTGATTTATGGATGTGTGTGTGAATGGGTGAATGTGACCTGTAGTGTAAAGCTCTTTGAATGGCCGACATGACTAGAAAAACACTATGTAAGTGCAATCCATTTTCCATTGGATGCAACCTGGGAAGTGCCACTGCACAGACACAGGACAAAAGGCAAGAAAGTTCATCCAGTTGGAGGACTAAGGAAACACTTATTCTGTTTCAAGCTCCCAAATTATTTGCATTAGACACATGTACAGTAGGCAGTGCAGTTTAGTGAGGTGAGAAGAGGAGGAATCAAATCTGTTTTAATAACACTATAACATAGGAAGAATAAATTAGCTCTGCCATAACAGCAGACTGATTCTACCTCACTGTCATTCGCTACAGTGGTGTTCTGTGTTTAAGAGCCTGTTCACCATGTGCTGGAGATGTTTCTGATTTGAGTTAAACACAGACAGGAAACCATATGTCTGAGCTCTCTAGCGTGGCTGGCCTACACAGACACACACGCGCGCGTGCACACACACACACATACACACACACATTTGCAGGCTGAGACAGACACACCATTTTTCTTCTCAGCGCTGTGAGAGGCAGCAGCCAAACACACAGTGCAGAACGCACCCAGCTGCGCATCTGTGACCACACTGAGGATTCCCCGTACGTTGTTTACGTGTGATGCAACCACCACGTTTCCACTTCCTGTTTGTGATGATGGTGTATTTCTTTTGTCAATCCACAAGAAGGTAGCACCCCCCCCCCCAATGCAAAGATACAGAGTTTCCCTGTCAGTTGCTGGAGAGAAAGTCAGAGGGAGTAGGTGGGGGAGGAAGGGGTGAGAAAACGATAGCAAAGAGGAACGATGATTTATTGATAGATGAAAGAATGAAGCAGAGATAGATGACTGGTTAAACAAGATAAATGGAGAGGCAGACAGGAGGACAGACACAAGCATTTGGTTACTTATTTACAGTTGCAATATGAGGAAGCAGTGCAGATGTATTCTCTTGCAAATGTTGGCAGTTACTGATAAACAGCTGTCTGAAGAGATAACCCACTGATTTTATAGCTGGTTGACCAGATATGTAATACTGGATGTGTAGACAATGTCAAAATGATCTGAATGAGCCACACTGTTGCATGGGTGATATGCTCCTTCATCACCACCAACACACTGAGTTCTGGTTTATCTTACTGCAGTTAATACTCATCAACCAAAAATAGTCTCCAACAAATGTATGATTTACTACTACTATTACACAAAGCAGCCGTTTTAGGAAATTACTGAGCTTTTTTAAGAAATCAAACTATATATTTGTGAGCAGCTTTTTAAGATCTTTAGTAGAAACAAATGTGTTTGGGACTTAAGTGCCTCTGATACAGTAGGTTAGGAGAGGACAGACTACCATGTCTGTGCAACCCTCAAAGGATAAGTGGCATAGATAATGGGTGATGGATGGATGTTTTCACTTTGTCATTATAAATTATTTACATAGATTCATGGGCAAAAATCTATGGGTCTGAATACTTTCTAAAGCCACTGTAAATTGATAATACAACTTTAACCTCATCAAAGGATGTTAGTTTTGTGTACTCACTTGGGGAGAATAACAGCACGTCATTACACTCCTCGTCAGTACAGGAGCAGAAGTGAGCCATCCCACTTGTTGTGTTCTTTTCCTTCATCACACAGGTGGAGCTGTTGTAGTCATCAAGCATGATGCCATACAGAGGCTTGGACGGGTCGTGGCAGAGAGTTTCGATGGAGAAGTCTGTCTCATTCTTCCTCCTAGGAGACGGACAAAGCAGTGTAGAGACATAATCATTAAACAGTGAACACCTCAAGAGCTATTATAAAGTAAATCACATTTAAGAGATGAAGTCCATTTGCTGCTGTTAGATACCTACCAGATAGCGACACAGACCTCGTTGCTCTCTGTGCAGATGGATGTGATGGAGCAGTTGGACATACAGGTTCCTGTACCACTACAAGAGGACAGCTCCAGATCACAGAACATACAAAGCTGATTCATAGGGTAAAAAGGGGGCATACCTGCAGAACACACACGGAAGAGTCCATCAGGTTGGCTTCATGTTTCATGCAAATACTGTTAATGTTACTGTCACTTTTTTCTGTGCCATGGTACAGAAGAATGGTAATGTTGGTCATTGGTTGAAAGCACAATATGTCTTATTATTGGCCAGACTTTCATGAAATTTGCTGTTAATGTCCATTGTCCCCACACTGATACCTTTGGTGACCCCTTGACCTTTCCTCTACAATCATCAGCCCCAAAATTTCCACCTCTACACAGGAACTACTAAAATCTAATAAACACATCACCATAAAAACTTGCTGTGCACATTCATTTTCCCAAAAATGAATTCTTTCCATCTGGGAACCTATGGGAATTTGGTGTTTCTGGTGACCTGGTACCACTGTCACACCTCATGTTGACATTTACTTAACATATTCATGCTTACAAGGGTATAAACACTATAGGATTTTTTAAAAGCTACACTGAGACAAAGAACATTTTAGCGCCATTACAGCAGTTCAAACAAACATGGAAGTCATTTGAACTCCCTGCAGTGGTTGAAAATGAGTGTGGTGACAACTGTGGGACTCAACCAAAACAGTAAAGTTGTGGGCCACAAAACCAAAACAATGAGCTAAAAGATGCTAAAAAGCTCTGTACAGCTGACAGGAACTGCAGAGTGTTAATTTTCACATTACACAATCTTACTTGATCCATTATTTATGTAAAAATCTTAGGTTTGTGCAGCTTTAAGTCTTTGAAGCAAGTCCAAATCGAGCGTCAAATCTTCAAGTCCTTGTCCTAACTCACAAGGTGGCATACTGTAAAGCACACTGCATACTGTAAAGCACACCAACAAGAAAGCGTCAGATGCTTAAATTTAACCAGGTCAGGACCATCAACACAGACAACCACAACTAGGGCAACACCTCCACCAGGATGCACTGCCTGTGCCTGGATGAACCACCTCAGATGTGCTGGATGTGGCTTTAGGAAACCATCAAGCCATACGAAAATAGGCCAAGACCACACTAAACCACCAAGACAGGCAGCCACAGCTGAATCAATAGGCAGCCTGTGCCAAGCTACAATGATTTCTTAGATCAAACCACTTTAGATACATAACCCCAAACCTCACAGAATCTTTGAAATGCCTTCAAAATGACTATACAAAAGGGATTTCCTGAAAGCAGCAATAAATTGAGTTCTTTATTTCAATTCATTCATGCATCAAAGACCTGATCTGTTGTGAATGCTGTAGAATTTCTGGAAGTTAGAGATGAATGGAAAGATCTGAAATCTAATCCATTTATCAAATGATTAACAAGGTCTCCAAAAACATGGCTGACATGAGTAATGTGGCTAATTACAGACACAGGCATAGACGTAGATGTGGCAGTGACTCCACGTAACCTCACTAACTGGATGGTTTTTTAGCAGATTATAGCTGAAATCAGAATTCATTATCTTTGCTTTGTAAATGTCACCAACAGGTGTTTACAACCATTTCTGTCTTCATTTTGGCTTCATAATAAAGAAGTTTATTATAGTCAGCCATAGGATACAGTTACACTGTTTGATATCATCACTCTAGCTGGTTGGAAGGTATTGAACACGGTACAATGGGTCGTGTGCTGCCTGGGCTAGTCGCATAATCAGTAAAATCTTATCCCTGTCATTCTCCTCAGCATGATTTGAGCAGCCTATGCCTCTCTGATCTTCTCTGCTCTGTGACCTGTTCAGACCTGCCTCCAAGTTCACTGCTTGTAAGATTAGGAGAGGCTGTGTAAAAAACCCAGCTAAGCCACGTTAGCCTGAGTTGGTCTAAAGGTTAGAATTATTTTTAAAAAATATATATAGATAGGGAATGAAGGTTTCTCCATGGGGCTTTTGTGTTCAAACCATGATCTTCTAGTTGAGATAGGCGGTCTCTGTATAGTGTGCAGGTGTTGTGGTGTAGCGGGGTGGTTTCAGAGTTGGAGAAACCCTCCTTCTGCAGGGAGGTCTGAGTTTTAGCCTCAGTGACGCCAAGCATCTGCCCCTGGTTAGGATGGATAGCATCTACACATTCTGAATCAAGTGCTGAAAACACTAGCAGCAATTCAACGCAACAATGCAAGAATTCACTGAACAATTATCTCTTCAGTCCTCCTGAAAAAGTGAAATGTGTTCTTGGGCTTTAATGCTGATTACCGCTACCATAGTTTAACTATTTGTGAGTTTAACTGTGATTTGATTGGTTCAGTTTTTTTTAGTTAGTTTGTTGTTAATTTGTTAGCATTCAGAAAATGACAGATACCACTGAGCTTTACCAGCACACTCCTCCTCCCTCCTAGCTAGTGGCATGTAAAATGTTTCAATATACAAATTTATATATTGTAGGCTAATAATAATTTTCTTGTGGGTTGATAATTAAGAATCTTAAACCAGCAGGAGCATTATTATAATTCACTTATGAAACACATGAACTTGTAGCAGATGGTTACAGAGTTACAGAGTGGTTACAGCAGCGAGTTCTGTATGGCACAACCTGGTTATAGGATCAGATCATTAGCTGCACCCTGCTGTTGCAGTGACATTGCCAGGCGGCAACTGCTGACAGTCTGAGAAAGGGCTATGGTCACTGAGCTGTGAACTTGCATGAATATAAGTGGATGTCACTGGTCAGCTGGGGAATGAGCCAGTGATTGTGAACCATGAATGAAGCAGCTGATGCTAACACAAGCAAGACCAGTTCTCTGTCTATGTCAATGCTATGTGTCACTATTGGTTTCTATTGTCTGAACTAAATAATGTCAATTTTAGTGAGCAGTGCTATTAAAATTGTAAAACTGTAACTTGTGCTCAGATGAGCCCTTTATTCACTGTCATCAGTGTCAAACTGTTCAATGACTGTAAATATCTGGCTCAGAGATGCAGCTAAAGTAGGTACTCAGACATCTTTGGATGTCAGAGCCTTCTCTACAGATTGAGTAAAGAGAGAGGATGTCTGATATGACAGATCCACCATGATGAAAGGGGCCTCTGTGTTGAAAACAACAACAACAGCCCTCACAAGTCTGAAATCCAAGATGTAGACAAAACAACTGCATCCAGTGCAGTCTATGCTATCATTATATCAACTGACACAGCAGCACGTCTGCAGACCTGAACCCGGTAAAACCCGACCAGTTCTCATTACGCTCCCTAGTGTCATCAAACTCCACCAATTCAACTTTAAGCACTCTGTGTTTACTGTATATCGGTGTGTGTGTTTGCATGTCACTCGACCACAGACTGCATTGGCCAGGTTATTTATTGAACAAGAAGTACTGTTCCGGTAATACACTGTCAAAACCAATTCTGTCACACTTGTCTGAGCAGAGTGTGTGAATTAACACAGCACTAAAACCCACACACAACCACCCAAACTAATAAAAACATGCTGATTTAGTGCAGCAAAATGCCACAGAGATGCAATACTGATTACACATTATGAGCTCAATAACTGCAGGTCAGTTTTTACTGATAAAGGATGCCCTCTGTTTACATCCTTGAACCCAGGCTGTGCTTCCTAGGTTTTCACCTTTACTCTCCACTTATTTCGAATTATGACACAAATGTCCTTGTTTTTTAAAGGTGTAGTTCAACATTTTAGAACTTCTTCATTCAAGAATGAAATAAGAAAAAAGTATCAAACTTCTTCTCGTGCAATAAGACTGCAAATGTTGGGAAAATAGATATTCTGACTCTGTCAAAAGTGAAAAACCATGACTATCACTACCGCTAAAGTTCACCGCAGTTAGTGCTTTTAGTGGAAGGCGAATGTTGTAAATATTTCTTGGTGAATTCAAATTTTTCAGACTCCTCAGAAATACGCGTACCATCAATTAGCATGTCAGTGGTTCTGTAAATGTTTTATGACACACATTCCTACATGTATTCATTTTGCTATTACCATTGCTATTGTAACATTGCATCACATACTATCCCTGGTTTATTTGTGTTAGCATAAGTTGACTTAAAGCATATAGGTTAAAGTAAACACAGAACCATAACTTACTCTGTTACCTTTATTACATTGCAGATTTGAACACTGTTCAGACCCAGCATGCAGGACTATTACTTGAGAAGGGGAACCCAACATTTCCTGACTTTTATGGTGTCTATGATGTCATGGACAAGTGGAGCGTTTTAGCTGTCTGTAGGACTGTTGCTTTTGTTTGCTGTATGCATTCAAGAGTAATGTGTTAGGATTATTTACCTTTTATAGAGTCATTTAGAAATGGGAATGAGCTTGTGAGGAAGTCCATTGATGATGATGAACCTGGGTGTGAACTGAACAATCTATATAAGCAGTTTGATTTTTGCTCTGATAGACAAGAGGAGAGGCTGTGCTGCTTTGCTATGAGTGATTTTCTCTATATTGTTTCTTTGCCAATTTTGCAGGACAGCACTGTAAGTAAAATATTCACCTCAGAAAAGTCTCTCTTCCTTGCCCTTTAGGCCAATCAATTCTACACAAGGGAAGAAACGGTGTGAATTCTGCCTCAGTTGGGTTCAAGGGGTAAACAAGGCAAAAAGAAAAACACCACTCTAACTATCCCCATTTAATTTTCTGGGTTTATTGTAAAATAACAGTGGGTTTTACACTCTATTTTACTTCCAGTTCCAGTAGAATAACAGTGCATGAAGATCTATAGTGGTATGTGGGTCATTGTACCAGCTGCTAAAGTGCTTCGACTTTTTCTTTTATTACTGCAGTGCTTTTTCCTGCTGCTAGTCCATGTGTAGTAATTACAGTATGAAAACACAAGTGACCTTAGCACGTCACAGGAAAGTGAAGGAGGAAAGTGCAGACTGTCATTAACTGTGCTCCTGATGGCTCCTGAAGGGGCTGTCATTGAAATGTGAGATTTCTTTGTGCCCCTGTTACTGCAGGAGGAAAATCATTCTACTGTGACCTGCTTCTGTCTGGTACACAGACCAGTGGATGAAGTTGACATATACCCATGTTTAACTTTTCAGCGGCAGAGAGGGTGAAGACAGATGTCTAGACTGAGATGAAGATAAATCATTATCCAATCAAAGCAGCTGTTTGTTGAAATGACAAGGAAAATATAAGCTACTGCATGATGGCTCATATGTAATGCACAGACATAACAGTGGTATCAATGTTCTGTTGAAAGAGAATGAGTGTATTTTCTCAAAATGTCAAACTTTTCCTTGGATACTGGAGAATGAAGCATTTTAACACTAATTTAAGTGGTAACATTTTCTCTTTCTTGCTGATAGCAGCCCATATAAATTATAAAAATGTCTATCAGCCCGTCATTTAACATGATCTAAATAACAATAAATCTGCTGAAGAAACACAAACACATTCCAATGCAAACATATTTTTCTGAAGCTGCCATAAAGCAAAACTTTGCATATCAGCATTAAAACTCTCTGTCATCAGCTCCACTCTCCTCTTCTCTTCCCCTTTCCCTCTTCTCCCAAACCACTGAGGATGTGAGCTCACAGTGGACAGGGAGACAGACGTGATATTTAACTGCATTTTATCTCCTATGTACAGTTGGGACTGCTCCAAACTGCCCAAATGTGAATGGAAAAAGTGACAAATCTAAACACCAGGTAAACACTATAGGACAGTGTCATTACAAAATAAAATGTCTTTCCAGGTTTAGTTTCCTCCAAATCTAAGTCTGTAAAACCCCTGAAATAGACTACACCTGTCTGGAGCAATGCAGCATGGAAAATAAATATTCAAAGTGAGAATCCCTCTTCTATTTGGTCACTGAAATGAAGGGAGACAACTGGCAAGAGGCAGCACAGGGCCACATAACTGCCACAGCGGGAGGCTCAGCTCTCTCCCTCTGCCCCTGAAAGTTATCCTCCCCACTTCTCTAACTCCATCTTAATCCACCTCTCTCCATCTTGACCCTAATCCTCTCATTCCTCATGTCTTTATCTTCCTCCTTTAACTTTCTCAGGTTCCCTCTCTCCCTCTGCCACCTCCGCCTCCACCCCTCCTCCTCTCTTTGACCCTGCGATTCAACGAAGTGTGTCAAGAGGGGAGGGGAAGTCGTCTAATATGGTGAAAAATCAAAGAGGGACACTTCAGAGAGATTAAAGTGAGTGAGTCTTTCCCTCTCTTCTCTTCTCTTCTCCTCTCTGAAGCCCAGTAAAGTCAGTGAAAACACAGTAGGACTCAGGCTTTGCAAGACTGCACAGGGCCCACACACATACCACTCCACAAAATAAGAATATAATAACATCTAATGTAACTCCAAATTAATACACAGAGATATATGATAAAGTCAGTCAATCACCCAAGTGACAATTCCTCTGTGTTTACCTCTTCAAAGTTAAAGTTCTCCCACTGTTTTTCTCTTTCACCCTTGATTTTTGATTCCCATCTTCAAAACAGCTTTTGTTCCGGTACCGTCTTGGCTAAGCACAAGGATTAGGAAATGCACAAGCGCATGCTGGCCTCTGCCCTGACATGATGAAGATTCCCTGGAAAGGAAGGATGAAGGAACCTTCCTGTGACAGCCCACTGAGCGGATGGTTATCAACATCAGTTGAAAGCAAACAAAGAAAGAAGGGATAAAAACAAGAGAGTCCGGCCCTGCTGTTTGTGTTACCAAAATGTCAAGCTGCTCTGGTACTGGGAGAATGGTGAGCAGCTTCCTCCAGCCTGAGGTGCTCCAGAGAGGTCAATAGCAAGAAGTGTGTATGTGTGTTAATGTGTATTGGTGGGGGTGAATGGGGCATGTGGGCAGAGGTTTTGTATGTGTTTTTGTGCATATCTGTGTATCGGTCGGTGTGTTGGAGTGTGTTTGTGTGTGTGTGTCTATTTGTGACACATACAATGCAGCATGACCACACAGTCTTTCTGGTATGTGGGATTTCCAGGTTCAAAATAGGCCCCACCGTGGGAGGAGGGCAGGAACAAACAGCAGAAGAGGGGGGGAGGAGGAGGAAAAGAAGAGGGGAGAGGGGAAGAGGGGAAGGAGAAGAGGAACGACACATTACTTGATTTTTTTGCAGCTGAGGAGAAAGTTTGCTTTTTGATTTCATCTGAATCTTGTGTTCAATCTACCCACCTGTCAACAAGTATGGGGAAGTTTTTGTGGTTTACTGGTGTTACAGCATGACAGATGGAAAGTGGCCAGGTCTGTTAAATTGTTACTGTTAACACATGGTGCTACAGTACAGGAGGGAAAGCTGCACTACAACCATGTAAATAGCTTGAAAGAAGGCTTAAACATGTTATCCCCAAAACACTACCTTCATGTGGGAACAGAGGAGGTAGGTGGGTCACTCATGCTGTACAGTCAGACATCAGCGGAAATCTCAAAGTTTCCAAAGATGCCAAATATGTCAGCTTACATATTATATACAGTGTTTCCATTTGATGGAATGACATTGCCAATTAAAATGTAAAGTTCTAGGTTTGAATATTTCATTCAAACATCATGTAGGTTCAATAAATACCTGGGACAATCCAATATAAAATATACACATCAAATATAAGAGAGTTTTTTATTAAAGGGGTATCCACACAATTTAGCACTGCACTTCTATAAAGTGGGGTCTCACCAGAGACAAGTTAAAGAGTGGCGATCACAATCAACACAGCAGAAGTCGACATATGACCTGAGTCCAAAAACCAAGATGCAGCTGAGATGCAGATGCAGGAGAATATATA
This sequence comes from Lates calcarifer, assembly GCF_001640805.2. Lineage (NCBI taxonomy): Eukaryota > Metazoa > Chordata > Actinopteri > Centropomidae > Lates > Lates calcarifer. The sequence continues at coordinate 15,688,669 of NC_066847.1, forward strand.
GAACTCAAGTGTAATGATCCATTAAAATAACATTGTCACAAACTTTTCTTGCGCTTTAATATCAAAGCTCTCACTGCTTTATCATTTTAAATAACTTGGCAGCAATTTAATAAAACGTGTAATTCTCTAATCTGACAGGAGAAGATTTTATTTCCAGTCAAAGTGCATCTCTCAGTGGAAAAATCTCTCTAATGTACATGTGGAAACACACATGTGCTGTTCGAAACAAGGCGATACAGTTTGCTAATGTTAGAGAACCCAGCAATGAGGAGCAGTGAGGAGCAGTGAGTCACCTGTTGCGCCTGGCTGTGTTCGGCTCTCCGGAGAGCCATGCGTAACGTGCTGGAAGGAATGTTTCCCAAGACCTTTAAAACTCCACAGTCTAAGTTAGTTTTAGGGGCTGAGGTTGACATTAGTGAGGATAATAGTGAGGTCATGGCAGTGAACAGGCAGAGTGTTGTTAAAGTTTTAGGATATGCGTAACTCACCGGCAGTCCCGGGCTCCAGCAGCACAGTGACGAACAAGACGGATAAAGCTCCTCGTAAAGATAAAGAACGACGCTGGTCCTCCATGTTTCTGTGTCCGCTGTCCAGACACTGTCATTCAGAGCGAAGGTAAAGACAAAGTGGAGGAACGGGTTTAGTGTGTCCGCTGTGCTGTGCGCTCCACTCCGCTCAGCAGCTGGAGACTCACTGCTGAACCATCCATACACACACACACTCATACACACACAGACACACTGCTATGACAGGAAACCGGAGGAGGGAGGGAGGGAGAACTCTCTCTCTCTCTCTCTCTCTCTCTCTCTCTCTGTGTGTGTGTGTGAGTGTGTGTCTCTCTGTGTGTGTGTGTGTGTAATAACTGTACCTATCCAAATAGTGGAAATCGGAACAGTAAACAGCTCAGTATACATTTACAGAGACTCAGGGCCATGAAATGTTGCCAGCCAGCTTGCTGGAATACCACAGCACCTCCACTGATTTTTCAAGTGGAAGTGTAGACTTAGAGTGAACAGTTTTCCAGACAGCTGAAGAAAAAGCGATGTGTCTTGTCAACATTTTCTGGGGTTGAAGGGTTGGTGGGGTTGTGCTGGGGTGGACTCGTGATCTCAGTATTTTTCAAACCTTACATGGCCCCTTTCACAACAGGCATTTCTTGGAAATACCGGCTTGGATAAAATTACAGAAACACTTCAAATATAATAGAATTCAACATAATTTGAACGAATACATCTACGCATTTGATAAAGGTAAAATTTACTCCAGGGATGGTCAGGTTCATTATTCTTTATGGTGTGGTATTCTTAGTAAGCATGTGTCTATTTAAGCTTTGAAATTAGGTCCTTTATCCAATTAAACTTTACTGACTCATCTCAGAGCATGGGAATGTGTGTGTGAATGATGAGCTTGTTGACTGATGAGTGCTATGGTTGGCAGTGTTCTCGCTGTGTTTTAAAGGCAGCACAGAAACAGAGAAACGCTGAGCCTGTCTGTCTGGTCATATGACGCAGCAGGTCTGGACATGTTGCTCTCTACCAACACTGGAAACGAGCCACACACTCTCTAAAGTCTCACAGCCCCCGTCGACCCCTTCCCTTCACTAGTCCTCTGGAGTCTGGCTCCTTCAGCCAAAGGTCAGGACCTAGTGGATCAAGTTCTGTTTGTTTCTGCATCCCACGTGACAGCCATAGTAGAAAATATTTTACAGCCTGGGACTACAAATAAAGTGATTTTGGCTTTATGTCTAAAATATGATTCCTTTTTTATAAGTAGGGACTTAAAAGGACATTCTGGTGTTCTCAGGTAAATTATTATAATCTACAATGTGATTCAGATGTTTTCACTACTATTACTGACTACTATCAATTCATGAATTAGCAGTTAGTTCCTCATTTGTGTCATGTCTCTGGTTACAGCAGAGGAAATTGTTCACCTTTTTGGAACGTGTTAGCTTGTGTAGGTCTTACCATTTATTGGTTATGATGCTCATCACACAAGAATTCTAGCCTCACAACAGAGCCTCAGGCATCTGAAACACATCAGATTTAATCCTTAGCAGATAGCTGCAGCACAATCCATTTGTGCCCTGGTGAGTACAGTGAGGAGCAGGATGGTGTGGTCATGGTGATGAAGGAATGTTCACTAATGAGTTTTTGAACAACAATTATGGCTCAGGGGAATAAGATATATCAAGTTGTGGATACAACTTTCTATTTTTGCCTTCATTTAAACTGAATTTTCTGTATACAAAAGCCACTAAATACATCATACATGCATTCCATGCTATCACTGAAAACCACACTGGATCTCCTGATACGCATAAAATGGCAAATGATCCTTCACAGAGCGCTATAAATCTGCCTGACCACTGACTGATATAATTTATGATAACTGCTGGCGGGGGGGCTGGGAGGGGATGTTGCAACATTATATCAGAAGTCTGCTGTCAGTCAGTGAATCTGAAACCAGGGGACAATTTATTTCCCTGAAGCTTCCAACCGTGTTTCAGCAGGGGTCATAACTGGCTCACTGGTGTCACAGGATGTATTCAGGGTGTGGGGAAAGTGGTTGTTAGTCCAAAATTGATTCTCAAGAGACAGAATCATGTGTAAGATGTGTCAGTGTGCGTAGGTGTGGCTGTGTCAACACCAGCAGTTGTACATCTCTAACAAGCACAAGGTTAGTATGGTGGTAAACACCTGCCAGCTGACTTCATTAAATCTCAACAATATTCTCCCTCATAACAAGTTGTTTGTCATGTCCTTGTTTTTTGTGTGTTGGTTCTCTGGACCATTGTGTGTAGCGGCCTTTGCCAGGGGAGTTTCACAATAATGGAAACTTGGAAACAGATGGGAAGGACTTTTTGCTGTCATGTTGGCTCAGCAAGCTATTAAAAGAATATTTTATTTTGATTCATGCAGTATCTGTTTTGCTTTTTCGGCCCCAGGAGACATATAAACAGAGACACCATGTTTTGGGGGCCTGGCTCTGTGGCAAAAATCATCCATGTTGTTCACTGTAGTTCATTTACTCCACTGCTGCAAGCTAATTCTTTTTTTATTCAGGATGAGTAATATCATAGATACACTTTTATATGGAAAAATGTATAGACAACTGAATCTGTATTCACAATATTCATGGTAAACAGTGGCAGGCTAATTAGTGGAGGTTTTGATCATGTGCTCACCAAAGTCATTGCTGGGATCTCATAACATTGCTAGTGACTCAGGCTGTCTGAACAGCAGGGGCAAAAAAAATATGAAGGACACCTGATACATTCAACAGGCCTCCATCAGCAGAGAACTACTATGTATGGTGGGTTAAAAAAAAGCCTATATTCTCAATTTAGTATTTTTAATCTGTATTAAAAATGATTTCCTTATTGAATTTATTTAGCTAAAATGTCTGTGATAAAATATAGAAATGGTGTTTGTTCAAAAAACACACTGGCAGTAAAAACAAAACTATTAACAGTGAGAATTAGCTCTCAGCAAGATTGAAATGAAGGGAGAATCCTTGTTTTGACCATGAGTTTGTAAATGTTAATGACCTTGTTATGGTGAGCTGGGATGTCCCTGTCAGTGGACAACAGCTCCTAGAGCTGTCTTTCTCCACACCTGCTTCTAAGCTGATTCCTGATCACTCTCAGTTTGAAGGATGATCCCTCAACTGATGTGGTTGAGACAATAGAACAATCTACAGTGAGTAGTACTAGCTACACTAACTGTTAAATGTATTTTGAGTGCTTCAGAGTGCCGTACAGAACATCCAGCTCGCCTCATTACACTGGCAACTCACAGGACTCGCTGTGGAAGTACTTTACAGGGCACTATCACATTTCCCTCCTCTGTGCAAGTGTTCATCTTGAACAGCACATTCTCATCGCCTGCTGCAATTTATTATTGCATGCTGTGTAAATTCTATCAGTACAGATTACTCTGTAGCTTTAGCACCACGTTCATATTTTCAACCACTGTCACCCAACATGATCTGAATGACAGTCATCATCCAGTGGGTCTCACTCTCTTCATCTGATGATGGTTTATGAAACTAAGATCATGATAAAACAAGTATGGTTCACACGCATTCATTCTGAGAATCGTCATAACAAACACTTGTCTGTTTGGAAGTGTTGTGTGTATTTGCAGCACGTGTTGTCAGATTTGCTTGTGTTTTCTTAAAATGCATTGTGCTGAGCTCTCTCTGCCACAGTAGAAACTGGCTCACATTTTGCTCTTCTGGGATTGTTTGGGTGGTTTGACTATTCTGAAAAACGTTTTAAGCAGAGCGGGACAGAACCTGATGAAACCACTGATAAAAATGTCACCGATTAAATGGCCTTGATTGGACCATTCTTACATAGTTGGCACATGTCAAGTAGTCATTAATTTCAGTTTTATGTTTTGGTGAAAGCACTGGGCCTGTGTGCCAACTTTCTCTTTCCCTTTAATTCTCTTGTTCTTTCTGGCTTTCTGGATCAATAAAATGAGTTTTTCAGTCACAGAAGTCATCCACATTTCTGACGCTTCATGACATTTTTTCCCACATCTAATTGTTTTAATAGACACTCACCATGCCTAACCCGCATGATTAAACAAGACAAGAAACAGGCAAACCACTGTGTCGGTGAGGCTGCACTAGACAGCTAAAAACAGCTTCGTGACATGCTGATAATGGTAATGCTTTTGTTTAGCAGGCATAATGTTCACTATGTTAAGTAGATGTTAGTTGTTGAGATGTTTCACTGGAAGCCAGAAATGCTAACCTCATGTTTGTCTTGGTGAAAAGTCAGGGGATTACCAAAGTCAAAGATTCATTCTCTAAGAAACACAAATGCCTTTATAAAATTTCAGTAGATGTCATGATATTTTGGCCTGGACAAAAGCGGTGGACTGACTGACAGACACAGTCATGTTGGTAACATTGTTAAACAATGTTACCAACCCCCTTGACCCTATTTTTTTATAACCTTATCTTGTTTTTATTTTTGCCCTTACTTGTATTTATGTCTTTCTAACTTTTTCAATCACTTATGCTGCTGCTACAATGTAAATTTCCCCACTGTGGGACCAATAAAGGATTATCTTATCTTATTAGACTTGCCTTTCTTTTGCCGTGCCTATTTCTTGAACAATTACTTTTTGTATAGTGCATGTTTCCCGAAATCATGTATAAGTAGATAAAATACTGTGGGTGATGTATTTCTTGGACTGGTGATCTGTCCATGGTGTAACTACGCCTCACGCCCAATGTCAGCTGGGATAGGCTCCAGCCCCCTCGCAACCTTTGAAAGTTAAACAGTTTAGATAATGACTCAATGAATGATGCATTTCTTTATATATATATATTACACAAAGGTGTCCTGTTATTATTGACAAACGGTGATACGTCGTGTGATTGGCCCAATGTTTGCTACAATTAAAAATTAACTACCTCTACAAAGCTGTAATGTTCAGTTCAACATGTACAGTTCCAGATTTGGTAACTTTTGTGTGTGAAAGAAATGATCCATGTTTAAATGAAAATGCAGTGAATGAAGTTCATTACATTTATCAGGATAGGTTTTTATTTTGCATCTTCTTCTCATCAGTGCTCAGTCTGTGGGGTGTACACTGAATCTGTAAAACAGCTGTTTGCATTATGTTGATGCTCCAAATGTTTAATAAATGATTTTATTTCACTGTCAAATCAATTACCAAGAGAGGTTTTCAACATGGAGCTAATTCTTTAAAGTCACTGCTAAAGTGATGGATGCTCTTTGTCTTCATGTTATTATGCAACAGCTCTGGAGGAGCTTGCCAAAAGAGCTTTCAGAACAATTATCAGCGCACTCCTTTATTTATTCCAAATGTCAACACTTGCCAGGACTGAAACCCTGCCAGTCGGTTTTTATGTCCTTGTACTTCACTCTAGCTATTGTCTGTTCTCATGATCATGTGTTCAGAGTGTTTTAAAGGTGACATCATGAGAGGATGCTGTTCTCCTAACTGCTGACTGAGGTGAAGTCGCTGGCCAAAGGGATTTCCCGGTAAAGAGCAGAGTGAACCTGGAGTACTGTGAGTATGTTCTAGTTGATCAGACACATTGTAAATGATTTTTTAAAATAAAGTTTAGAGTCAAGTTCTTAAATGTTCTTTGTTTTCAGGCCACGTGCAGTTGTCTATTACAGGGTATACAGGAAACATCTCACCACACAATGATGTGTGGCATTGGTTTTTATAGTCAGTATTTTGGATTTGCCTCCTGGTTTTGTATTAATTTGGCAGAATACCATTCTGGAGACTTTATTTCAACACAGCCAATCAAATGGTGCATAAAGCAGTGATGTCAGCATTGTATCATAGGCAGAGCACGCAGTCACACTGAGCCACACAGCAGCTGCTACACAACAAAGAGCCACAGACTCTGATCAGCAACCCACATTAGCTTTCCTGCTAAAGTCTCCTTCTTATCTAATGTACAAACATGAACACACATCATGTACGGTTCTGCTTCACACCTGCTGTTATTTTCAAAATTATTAGTCCTACTACTATTATTATTATTATTATTATTAATACTTTGGATCTCTATATGGAATCTGCAATATACTTTGCTCTCCTTCCCCTTGCACACTGACACACCTCTACAGCTTGCTGAGAGGAAAAAGAGCATAGAGATATTTTCTTAATAAGACAAAAAACTACTGACAATACATTTACATTTCTTCTCAATTGCTTACACACTATTACCAGGCTTATGAGCTAAAAATTCTAAACCATAAGGCCATTTACAAAAAACACCCCCATTTCTCTAAACCACAAACAGTATTCCCCTGTTTTGACAGATGATTCAAATTTGTTGAACTGTGCAAAACTCTACACACAAATCCCTTCATCTATCACTACCTACAACAGATGCTCATTTAGAAAGCACTGCCGGTCAATGTTGTTCACTCAAATCAGCAGAGCTTGAGCCCAGTTAGCACACAATTATCCAGGTGGAAACACTAAGAGTCAACATTGTTCACACACCAAGAACCTTCAAGAGATAAATAAAAGGTCCTCAGGTCAGTTCACTTACTGTAGTTTAAGTTTTGGAACAATGGATCAAGAAAGACTTCACAGAAGAGGACAAGGAAACACAGGAAACATAGGAGGAGGAGGAGGAGGAATAAGAGAAAGGCCAAGGAGACAGTATCAGATGAAATTCATGTCACTCTTGTCGACCATGTCCTGAAGGAAGGTTTACGACTGAAACCCTTACATCCATGTTCACCTCGCCATGGAAGAGCCCTGTATAGACATTTCAGGTACGGTGCATCAGGGGTGGATTTTTTGGCCTGTCCCAGACCAGACCTTTTTCATTTTATTTCATTTCATTTATACTTCACAGTATGTTGAGGCATAAAAACGTACACATGTAAACATTTATTGTTTCTTTCATTGTGTTCATCATGTAAAGAGGTTTTACTGGGGCACTGTAAGCTACATTATTTACTGCCAGTTTTGATCTCACCAGTGTGAAAGACTATGTTGTAGTGTCTGAGTTGTTGTGTTGTGTTAAGGTACGAGGTTTTGAGTGCAGAGTTTTGTTTTGACCTGGACGTTTTGGATCTGTGTTAAGAGTTTTGGGAAATGGAGGCATAATTTCAAGAAATGTGTCTTATCAATTGAGAAAAACTGTAAAATCACACTGAGCAGATTACATGTTCAGTATGAGTTTCAAGGACTCAGTCGCTGACTAGTTTGAGTAACAATTAAAGACACGCCTACAGGAGTGTGCAGAGGTTGATGACTGTGAGTGTGTGCTGCAAGAAAGTGTGTGAGTGTGGGTGTTTTTCAGTATCAGTCTAAAAAACTTGTGGTGTGAAGAGTATGGTGTGTGTGACATATGTAAAGTCCCTATTTGCACTACTCATTACACAAAACACACAGCAACCCACACACCCACTGCCAACACACACATACATATGTACATACACACTTATACACATGGCACACGCATGCACGCACACACACACACACATACACACACACACACACACACATACACACACACACACACTCACTTGTCATGCATCACTGGAACAACTGAGTGAGTCAGATCTGCCCACTTTCTTTCTTTTTCTCATTATCAACACACTTGCATTCCTATAGATTATAATCACTTATCACCATGACGACCTGCTCAACAAGCAATGGCCCACTCAGATGTGTTTTAGGTCACAAGTTAGCAGCTACTGCAGAGACACAGCTGAAGCACCAGTCCCATATAAAATATGGACACAAGTAAGTGCTTCACTATTGGTAGATAAGGTAACAAACACTCATGGTAAATTACAGTATCAGTGGTATTGCTTTAACTTAGGCTGCCAAAGCACACACTGACCTTTGTGTGTTTGTGAGCATGTGTGTGTTTGTCTGTAAGCATGTGCCAGCTCCTGGAAGTACAGCAGACTCCAGTATTGAATGCTGACAACAGCTGTGGACATGACTGAAAGAATTTACACAGAAATCTAAGCTCATGATGGTATCACACACACACATACACACATGCACATTGAAAACATTTGACCCTGGACAAATACTTAAAAGGAGCAAACATTCATTGTCTGAGTCTCAATAAAGTTATACATCTGGTGTTGTCTTTGGTGCAGTTATTCTTAACTTATCAGCACAATGATGCAGATTATTGATGATGAATTATTAATATAATCTGTAGCTGCCATAACCAATCACTAAGCCTACTGATTTTTTCAGCCAACTATGTAATGGTGATATTATTTGGAATGATTAGCTTGTTACACAAAGATAAATTCATGTCAAAAAAGAGTGTTTAATCGAGTTTAATTGTGCAGATAATAATGGGTCAAATGAGTGTCCACTGTGTATTGCTTGTCTCTACTCTTGGATACCACCCATAGAAGCGTACCAGCAGCAACAATATTACCCATCAGTTTCACATGGGGGAAAAAAACATATGTCAACTCATTCATCCACCCCAGCTTTCTCCCCCTTTGCTTCTGTCATAATTACTACAGCTGCTAGAGCTCACCTAACAATAACACTATGGGATGTAACAAACTGCTTCCACAGGCGACACGTGTGTTTGAACAACCACTCAGACATATTCTGTTATGATATCAAATTGTGAGATCAAATCAAAGTACAAAAACCAAAACACTGTGATGAGTCACTGTGACTCTAACAGTAACATGACCAGCTGATCCAGGACCTGTGTGGGAGAACTGACCAAAGAGATGTCATAATGTAGCTAAATATGGATGTTTGAAGCAAAAGAAATTCTCTCCTTTTCGTCCCACACTGGCAGCTATAGTTACTATATATGGGAACTTCTGCGGACATCCAAAATGGCATCACTATGTGGCCCAGTGAGGTCGGAGAATCAATATCTATATATATATATCTGTATGTAGATGCCTGAGCCACAGCTGCTAGTTCTAGTTATATATATATATATATATATATATATATAATATATATATATATACTTCATTGATCTTGATTTTCAACATGAAAATTGAATATTTTCAAAAATGTCACAAAAGTTTAAAAAAGTCTTGTTGTGCCCTGCTATGACACTCTAGGGTTAAAATTTTGAATTTCCAAGTATTTCAATGAATGCTTGATAAAGGGTTAAGTTATAAGTCTGTTCAGATATTTGCTAAAATTCACAGGCAGCTCAGGCACAGGAGGTTAAAAGACAAAATTATGGAGTTGGTTGGTTGAGTCCTTGTTGCTGTAATGCATAGGGTTAAATGAATGACTGATTTTCTGTCGGTTGATGTATGTGCTTCTCTAGCTTGTGTGAGTAGGGGTATTCCAGTCGAGGTTCTGCAGGACCATGGGATGAGAAATGTGGAATGGACCTTAAATGTGTCTCTGGAGTCTTCTCATAAAGAAACATCAGTTATGTTTAAATTCAATGTCAAATGCCTCACACAAACTCATCAAAACTCACCAATTCCTAAGAGGGTGCACTGTCTACATTCATGGTCACTAGCTCATACACTTCCTGTTCATTTCTTTTGTTGGCACATTACTACATATCATTGCTTTTTACCCCACAACACTAACCAGCAGAACAGCATGAAACCCATGGCACGAATGCCACATCGCATGAGAAGCAGAATCACAAAGACAAACAAAACATTTTGCTTTGTTTTTACACCCCACTCATAAAATCAATGCTCCAAATGGTCAAAATTATAAAAGGTCTTTAATCAACATAATTAATCTGATTAATGGATGGAGAATGCTCTGATTCATGCAAGGTGGGCAGTAATGAGGTTTGCAAGAATTATAGCATGTTAAGTATAAGATGACATGGCAAAAAGGGGAAAACAGGTGACGCTAATTGAGCAAACATGCCAGTCAAAACCAAAATATGACTCAATCTATGTTGCTCTTCACTGTCAGTGAAGTGGGAGAACCTTGTGTCAGATAAGTTGCACAGCATTAACTGTGTGAAATGTGTGTGAATATTTAAATTATCATGTTATTTCACACATTCTAGCAAAAATGTAGTTGGTTAGTTAACTTTTTTTCATTAGACATCTGCTTTCTTTTTCAGCCTTCTTTACAGACAAGTCCATACATGTCATATTGTCATAAAATGCTGTTTCTGAACAGGACAGGAAGCAGGAGGGTTTTGATAAAAGAACATCTCTTTTCCAGACAGTGGAAAGTCAGCATGCTTAGTTTAATTCCTGTACGTTGTTTTTCTAAATAAGGGAGATCTTGTAATAAGACTCTACAGTCCCATCAGCATTTCCTACAGCAGCTCCATTTATCCAAACACACTCACACACATGTACGCACACACACACACGCACACACACACACACACACACATACTTGTGTCACTCTAATTTGCGCCTCCTGAGGTGATTAGTACAACACATGGGGTTACAGACATGGGTGCATACATAAACCCCAGTCTTACATGCACACACACACAGATTCCCACTGCTAATTGAAAGCAGCAGTTTGCCATGTGTTGACATGCATCCAGTGTGCGCCTGTCCACCTGTTGCGTTGTGGATTGAGGGTAAGATAATGTTGCAGCACACAGTGTGGCTCTGAGCTGACATGTTCACTAAATAATCAGAATACATAGCAAAGAGGCAGAATTGAATGAATGATATATTGTGGACAGCAGCTCATCCACATACTAATTTATGGCTAAATGGAAAACATCAGCTGTCATTTTTCTGCCTTTTCCTCTCATGTTTTGTGTTTTTGCTATTTTATATTAGCCCAGTGGAAACTCAAGACCTTTTCATAATATCCTCACTCGGCAGTTCTTAAATGCTTTGGGAAATCCCCTTCACCCCCACCCCAAATCCATCACTCACCCAGTAGTATCCTCCACCCAGCAGTATTGAGGAAACAGCATTGTCTGGTCAAATCCTTTTTTTCTTCCTTGTAACAGTTTATCAGGAATGGACCAGCATTCCTGGTTATTAAGTTAAATACCAAAGGGTAAAAGGTTTATCATCTTGGGAGCATTAATACGCTTAACAAAGTTAGTGCTGATATTCCTACTGATATGACCAGATACCTTGTGTGCCATAAAGTGTCCAAAATTAAAAGGGTTCATCCTCTTGGGAGCATGAATGTGCTCACAAACTTTGTAGCACTATGCTTAGATAATGATATTTCATACATACAACAGGAAAATTTGTCCAGATAGTTGTGCAAGAAGAAAGGTTAGAGGTCATCAGAATAGGAATAATCCTCAGGAAATTATATACATGGAAACAAAATCATATGGTGACCTTGGTGTTGCATAAGTGTTAGCAGGGCAAACAAGACTAGGAGTCAGAACAGAGGCTGAGCTTAGACATACTGTTCTCTTAACACTAAAGTCAATAGCTAGGTTTCCATCTAAACGTAGTGCAAATTTTAGCTCAGTTTCTAGAAAATCTGCATTAGAAAATATGAATTAATGTGCTTTTCTACCTACACCTGCTATGCAAATATTAGTTGTTGGTTTGTTGAGGTAAACTGTCGGTAGTGCTAAATTTATAACTGCCATTAAGCCACTGCAGAAGAAGAGGGAAGCAAAAGTCAAACCTCAAACAATGGAAAACCATGTGGAAAATGTGATGGAAATTTGGCATCCATGTTTGATTTATGTGTTAATGTGAGGAAGGTTACAGCCTGATCATCGCTCCACATAAAGTCACTGACCGAGTAAACTTTTTTTAATATTTCTTCTTTTTTTTCCCCCTTCATTTTAATGTTTAGCACATCTCCACCAAAAAAGTAGAAACACAGTGGTGGGGTATGTAAAACCACCTAATGACAATGTTAATAAGGTGATGTTTATCAGGTATAATTTTGAACATCACCATTAGTTTAGCATGTTAGTGTGCTAACATTGGCTAATTAACACTAAAGAAAAAAGAACAGCCGTTGATGCATGTCATTAATTCTGTAGGTCTTTGGTTATAAACCAAAGAACACTGGACAGATTACAACTGTAACCTGATGATAAAAAATGAAGGAATCATCAAGGTTATTAGGTAACACATTCATGGCAGCTCAAATGCATAGTCCAGCAAACCAGCAAACAATTTAGAAGAGAACCACATCCCCCTGCTGCAATAGCCGCATTTGTATAGTTCAAGTGTCTGGCAGAACATTCCATCAAACAGACATTCAGGAGGCAGGAAAACGCAAAAAGGTCCCAAATGAGAACACTGTATGTGGAGCTCACAGTGTAACTGTCACATGGTAGGAATGATGCATCGTCTGGGAGCTGTGGAGGAAGTGGAAATGTGGCACGTATCAGGGTCAGTGCTATCACAGAGACCATCCTGTCCACTACCATCCTGCTTGGAGGTGGTGGTAGATAAAGGCCAGGAGGGCAAACACACACTGATAGTAGTCATGTTACCATGAGAAACCTCCACAGATCAAAGGTCAGGGATGTCACCTCTGACTTTCCATATTATCACTTCAAGGAAACTGTTTTAGGAAAGAAGCTAACCGTGCTAACCCCAGCATATGAAAACTGGTGGTTGGTACAGTTCCAGGCTCAACACTCTCTCAGACACAATCCCTGACTCCTATGCTTTCGTTTCACTCAGAGACAAGCAACATCTGATTCCACTTCATACTCTGACCCTGCATGCTGGCAGTGTTTATCCAGGGAACAGAATGTTTTTCTTAACAGCAACAATCATATGCAGGGGTTAGGCTCCGTAGACCTTGTGGAATGGTACTGACAGGAAGGGCAAAGTCCAGAGTCAAGAAACACTGAAGAAGAAGAAGATGGAGAAGAAGAAATGAATGACAGGGACCATGTTTTTTTTAAAAACTGTGTAAATATATATATATATATATATATTTAAACTGGGAAAACTGACATCCTCTCGATCAGCTGTTCTTAAAGGATAATTCTGGTTAATTATTCTTTTGGTATTATTTTCATAGTTTTAGTCATCATAGTCATCATCCCTAACTGTAATCACAGTGCTGTTCACTGAGTTCATTGATGAGGTATAGAACTCAACAAACTAATCAGCAAAGATGGAGATGTTTGAGTCAGTGAGGGACAAGAGATCACTGAACAAACTGCTCTCCATCATGGACGACTCATCCCACCCCCTTCATGATCCAATACAGAGACAGCGGAGCTCATTCTCCAACAGGCTCATTCACTCTGCTGTCACAAAGGACGTCACAGGAAATCATTCCTGCCATTCTCCATAGCTCTGTACAACAACTTACCTGTGTGTGTCAGATGAACACTGCAACCTGCACACATTCTAAAAATACTGGGACTATCTATTCATTTCATTCACTAACAGTAGGACATGTCGTAATACTGTACATATTTTATATATACTTCACTGCCAGTTTCTGCACATTCATTCAAAAAAATACTGCACTGCAACTTAAATTATTTTCCTGTATATATTCTCCTGTTTATATTTTAAAGACTTTCTTGGTATTTATAGTTCTTACTTTTTTTCTTAATGTTTGTTGTTACTGATTGTTGCTGTCTCTGCTGCTGTAACGTAAGAATTTCCCTCACAGGATCAATAAAGTCTATGTATCTATCTATCTAGAAACACAGAACAAATTTAAACAAAATGTTGTTCTAACTTATTTGGAAAGGAGATTTTAGAGCAGTAAGATAATTACCCACACTGTTATAAACATCCATCACAGTTTACAGACTGACTTCCTGGTTCAAACTTGACCATCTCCATTTCCCTAAAATGCCCAGTTGTTACTCCCTGTAACCTTGTTTTTCATCCACTGTACCAACATTTAAACATCACCTGGAACCTGTATGTAGTAAAGATCTTATTCATGCAATGACATGAACATTAACCAAATCTGTTTCTATGTATGGTCCTTGCATGAGGCCCACTGTTATCATAACTTATAGAAATGAATATAAGACCAAAGTTGTAATAAACTGCAAATATTCTATAATATCTGCCATAATTCACAGAATAGGTAGTTGTGCTGCTAAATACTAATTCTTTCTACTGTTACATGACTCACTTATTTAATCGTGTTGAGTTAAAAACTGAATTTGATAGTAGTTACAGGGTATTAGAAAACTACTGCTCCTTACAATTTGAGTTTAATTTTTGTAGCTTTGGTCATTAAAGAAGATTCATATCACTTTCATGTCTTTATAGTAAATATATAAGAAAACGCCTTCAAATACCTCCAAATCTCACTTTCTCTTGGCTTTAGAAACATATTCACAGTACAGACATGAGAGTGGTATCGATTCTCTCTAAGATTAACTCTAACTCATCACAAGAAAATGAATTTGTGTTTCCTATGGAGTCAAAGTGACAAAAGTCAAACTTTCCTTATAAATACTGATATGACAAATGTGGTGACATGGCTTAAAATAGGCCGGACAGGACAAGGAACACGGGGTCAGACAATCAGAGGTGAAGGTGAGCGCGCTCTAAGGGAAACTGAGTGAGCACCTCTGCAGCAAGTATCATAGTTGAATGAGGAAGTTAATCTGTAAACTTGTTTACAACAGACAGATTGGGTTGTCATTTTGCTGTTCACCTAAGTTTTCTCCTCTAAATATGTTTGGCTGATCTGTTAACTTGTTTACAACCTGTCTGATTGAATAACATCTTGTGTTTCTTCCCCCCTCATGCCTATTTTTAGCCTGTTGCCACATTCCAAGATCTCAGCAATGAGTTTGTTGAGTACAGTGGCATAACTGATGCTTAACCGATGCTCAAGTTAAAGCTCAAGTTGCAATCAGCAGTAGTTTTCCTTTAACGTAACAGCCACAGACTATTTGAAGCTTAGAGTACAAAGGTATAGTGTGAATATTAAGGCCCTGCAATACGACCTGTCACCTCTGTGATCCAGATTCTGATGTCAGTGCCATGACACAACATTATTTCCTGAAGCACTATACTTCAAATCCTGTATTTCTCCCATTACCCCTAAGGATCGACCGATTGTCAGCCTTGCCAATTACCCACTGACAGCACTATCTGGTTAAACATCATGAGTAATGGCCTATTGACACAGAGAAACAAATTTGCAGGCTGAAGCAGCTGTGGTGATTCAGCCCGTTTTAACTCACTATAACTCCGGTTGTTTTCCACTTTAGCTGTGCATGTTCCCATGATGAGCACGGAGCTCGCAGCAGGCAGAACTCACCTGACACAGGAGCGGAGAGTGTCGGAATGGACAACAGAAACAGACTCTGTCACATTGTTTCTCCTGCAGTGCTCTGTGTGTAAATTTAACGACTTGTCGACTGACATTTTTGAATCGAATCAGGGACTTCCCGACTGATGCAGATAATGACTGATGGAGATATTTTATTTATTTATTAATACTTTCAATCAACTTTGTAAGGAATATGATAATGTTGAAAAGTTCTCTTTTGATTAAACATATACTTAAAGGTATATCATTTTTGTGTTGGAGTGTTATTCTAAATTTCAACACAAATATTATTATTTTTACTGCAAATGTATATCAGTTCTAAATATCAATTATTGGTCTCTTTACTAATAATCGGTATCGGTATTGGCCCTGAAAAATACATTTTCGTCAACCCCTAATTACTACCAACCTCACTAATCCTGTAACCTGACCTTTAAGTAACAGATAGGCACTCTAGACACATTTTCAGGAACTCATATGACGGGTAAAAGACAGAAAGAAGGAAGACTGATATGCAGCAGTGGCTCTGGAATTGGACCTGCCACACTTCTTTTTTTTTTCTTTTTTCCAATATCTCCTCAGTCCTGTGACTCAGTGTTGACATCCTACAGCCAGTCCATTTACTGAAGATATTAGACCCTAATGATTAATAACAGCCTGTGTCAGGCAGTCCTTATCTCGCTTACATATGCAGGAGGCCAGGATTAATCTGAGTATGGGAACAAATAACAGCTGATAAGAGTGGGTGGAGGAGCATGTGGAGTGTGTGTGTGTGTGTGTGTGTGCATGCATGTGTGTGTCTGTTTTTGCATTTATGTGTGTAGATGTAGAAGGCAAGCATTTGTTCTTGCAGGAGTCATGCGGCCCCCGCGAGAATGGAATGTGCCTCCATGTACTGCGCTGCACATACCATCAACTCACACATACACACCCTCTCTGTGCAGAGTGCATTTAACAACCCAAAAAGTCAGTTACAGCTCACACTTGTATACAAAGGTTACAAGCAGTGTCATCCATAAAACACTTGGAAGGAGCAAAAACACACTGTTTGCATTGTGTCATTCACATGAGAAACAGAGGAAATGGCCAAAGGAAATAATGACACCAGTGAATCATGCTTGACAGTAAGAAAGAAACTTCTAATGTAATTAGAATTATCCTTATCTCTTCTTTTTTTAACTATTCAAAACAAAGAGCTGGCCCGTCAGTGAGGAGAAAAGTGTCTCGACATAATCTCTTTTCAGCTCTTCCTGCATTTCCTCTTCTACTTCATCACTTATCTGGGTTTTCCTGGCACGGACACAGGAAAGACAGACGTCAGCAACACAGCGCGAGGCATTGTTGGGAAAGGCTGCTAGGAGGGCAGGGTCTTTTGGATAGAGATAGATTAGAGGATCTAGTGCCAAACACTACATCACTCATAACAAATAGGGAGCGAGAGGCACTGGAGTTTGGATGCAAAGTGAAGGACTATTATCATTAAGTTTAATGGATTAAAATTGCTGAGAAACTACACACTTGTCAAAACAGTTTTTCCTCATTTCAAGGAAGGGGGGGGTGAGGAAAGGAAAGGAAAGGAGGCCTTCAGTGTTTACAACACTCCAATCTGATCAGTGTTGTAAACAATTCAATCTGATCAAGCTGTATCTGCTGTCTTGCTGTGTGCCCTTTCAGGAGCTGTCGTACAGTGATCATTTGTTTTCAGGTTGCTGACCATATACTTAAACATAGAGGCAAGCAGATTACAAAAGTTTGATGTTAAGTGGTGGTGTTTATTGCCAAACTATATGACACATAGTAGACATTTTCATGTAACAGTAAAAAAATTGTGAATGGTTCAGCAGCTCCATAGACAGCTTGTAAAAGCAAGGAATAAAGTAATAAATTATTCAAAGCAGATTATTAATCATTTGTAAAGTTGACAAATTTGGGATGGACATCTGTATCTGTATCATGTACTGTAGAATATATTAACAGTGATCATAGGTCATGCTTGTAGTCACTGTGTCCATGTGGTATTGAAAGAGCATGTATTGTGAGATATTTGCCAGTATATTTGGTATCAATATTTAGCAACTTGGGAAATATGTTTATTTAAAATGTTTCTTCATAACTGGGGCAGTAAATCTGACACAAGTCTGAAGTGTCCAAATCCACAAGGAGTTTAAAGTGGACTGTCTGCTGGGTTCTGGAGATTCTGCTTGGGGGCAATTTTTTCCAGGCTTTACTATGGAAATTAATTAATATGTGCCACATTACATTAATTCTTTTATTTTAAAAGTAGGCTATTTCATACCATTGTAGTTTAGAGAAACAAAGTCTGTAATATTGTGTGTCTTCTCTGCACAATGCAAATATGTAACACTTTAAAATGCGCATTTATTTTCTCACAGCAGTCAGTTGTGTTGCCAAACTGAATTATTAAGCATCTATTACCTGTGCCTGGGTTCCATGTGTGAAATGCTCATGGTTATTATTCTGATAATGATTACAGTTATGATTGTAGTTATCACTGTTGCTCATATTGTGTAAGCTCAAACCCAGGATTATTCAGCTTCCTGGAATGTGTCTCAGACCAGATGTGTGTTTGATCTTCAGGATGTAGTCAGTACAGTATTAATGAATACTGACACTGTTCGGGAAATGATTGTGTGATTACTGTAAGATCACATTTGATAAATGAGAGGCAGTGTTGCTACACTCATCCTAAACATGAGTCTGGACTGTTCCTGTCTCTCTGGCTCTTTTTGCTGTAACCCTCCCTGCTTCAGTTTGGCCGCTGTGTACTGTCTGACTGCCTGTTACCTCCTCCTCCTGCCTGGCTCTAGGCTGTGTGAATGTGCCTCTGTGGTGTACCTCAGACGTCAGATGTCATGGCTCAGCTTTGCTTTTAGAGGTTTGGCCTTTCACCTTCGCTGCTTGGAATCCTCAGTCTGTGAGTGATGATGGGAGGGAGGCACAAGACTGATAATGCTCTGTTTTCAGACTTCGTTCATGGGTCAAACAGCATATGAGTTTGCACTCACATGAAAGTGTTTGCACACACACATGCACGCATGCACACGCATACACAGACCTTAAAATATGTGACAGAGTGGAGACAGACATTACAGAGAATCAAACAGGTGGATGTGTAGCTGTGTGTGTGGATATGTGTGTGTGCAATAAATGTACCACTGTAAGTCTCTGTGTTGTCAAACTCTGTTAGTGTGACCCAGACATCTGATGTTGCTTGACAAAGTGTGTGTGAATGTGTTGAGTAGACCATAGATCATAAACAAGAGTTAATGATAATTAACAGGTCTCTTTCAAATAGACAGAAAGACTTTTTGACTTGTCATAGCAGGTGTCACAGGTGTTACCAGTCACATTAACGATGGCTCCATGACAGCCGTGACAGTGTGACACTGAGCCATGCACAACAGCAGAACTCTGCAGCTGAAACAGTGACATGGCATTCAGCCATCATTCATTTGATTATTTACACCCACACTTAACACAGTGTAATGCAACATGGAAAGTATTGAATGGATGTACTTTAACCGGAACTTACTTTTGAATGTGGTGTATGTCCGCAGAAGCTTAGACTTTTAGAATTTTCATACTTTTTACAAGCAGGCTGCTTGCTATTACTGTGCGTGTACTGTATTGCCTCTGAACACAATAAAAAGAAAGTGACATCTAGGATCTAAGGCGGAAGGGATGAGCTACAACAGCATCAGACCACGTCAGGCTCTGCTCCTGTGAGACAAGAACAGAAACCTGAGGCTGCAGTGAACACAGACTCACCACCTATCTGAGTGTTGTTGCTGACCATGTTCATCCCTTTATGGCCACAGGTTACCATCTTCTAATGGCTACTTCCAGCAGGATAATGCTCCATGTCACAAAGCTAAAGTCTCAAACTGGTTTCATGAACATGACAGTGAGTTCAGTGAACTTCAGTGACCTCCTCAGTCTCCAGGTCTGAATCCAAGAGCACACTTTTTTTTTGTTTTGGACCCTTCACTGTCATCTACAGACTGCCATTGTGGTTAAAATACTAAACACAATGTTAAAGTTCTTACCAGTTCCACATGTGAAATACAAACAGTGTGAAAAGTCCTGTGTTTTGTGGACCGATCCACCCGCCCCAATCTCTCCTCTTTTTCACTGTATATCATAGATCACCTGACTTCCTCCTTTGTTCCTGTCATATTTTCTACAGCTGCTTCAAGTTGCCTCACAATAAAATACACAGTAACTATGATTCATAATGAGCTGCTTTCACAGACAACCAGATGGGCTAATTTTTTACAGGAGTACAGACTCTGAGTTTCCCTTCATTTGCCATAATTCTCTTCAGTCAGTTGCTTTATGGTGTGTTCAGAGAAGACAGAAAGCAATTTTAAGATGTGGCTTTTAATGAACAAACATATATGAAATTCACTCAAAGAGCCACAAATTGAGGTCAGGATGAATCCAAGTGAGTTGAAAATGTTTCTCACTGTCATCATAGTCTGGACCATCATAAGGACACAAGATGAAGATTGAAGATTGTGTTTGAAAGTTACAGTCCCACTTTTGGAATTCAACTAACTTGTTAAAAATCATTTAGAAATCAGTTATGTGTGCATTTAAAGTTTAAAAAAAGACTCTGAATGAAGACTGAATTATTTCTGAGCTCAGCTATGTTGTAGATGGATGGATTTTCCATTTTCACACATTATGGATGAATGATGGATCATGTTCAGAGGGTAAGATGTTTTTTTTCTTGATGCCATACAATTGCTGCATTCAATTGTAAAAGCTGCGATGTAGCTACAGCATGAGTCAGGTTATGGAAGTCCAACCACATGACTTGTAAAATGCTTCCTCTCATTTCCCAAGCTGGCAGGACAGGAGTGCTCTGTGCTCAGCTGCCAAAGACATCACACACACACACACACACACACACAGAGAGAGAGAGAGAGAGAGAGAGACATCTGCTCAAACGCTCACCTGTCATGGTGATAAATAAAAATCAAGGGATGTTTTGATCTGAGAGAAATACTACTAGAGAGGGAGAGAAAGAAATTAGATTCTTAACTGAAAGAAGAAAGATTCAGACAAAAAGTAAAGAGCCTCAGGAGGAAGATACTGGCACAGAATAACAATAAAAGACAACAGAAAGGTAATGTGGAGACAGACTGTACAAATGTGGAAGAAGTATGTGAATGTTACTTTGCACAGGGTTTTTACGATTAAAAGAGACTGGTGGAGCTGCAGAGAAGCAGGGTCTCATCAGTCAGCAGAACATGATCTGTGCAAGGTGCCGCCCTGTGATTTCCTCGCTGCCGTTGTTAATCTACTTCCTAACCTCTAAAGTTCTGCTTCTGCAGCCAGAACAAAACCCCCGAGAGGAGGGGAGGGGAGCAAGAGCAGGAGATGGGAAAGGAGGAAGGATAGAGTGTTCTCACACTGCCCTCAATTTTGTAGAACTGTTATAATTCTGCTAATTCTCTTTATACAGTATGTTTGATTTTATTTACTCAAATGATTTTGGTACAATAGCTGAGATGATACGCACTGTAATAGTTCATTTGTGCAGACAGTTCAGCCACATGCTTTTCCACACGCAGCTTTGTTTTCTCCTAAACATGGGCAGAGATGGTTAATTTTAGAGGCAGTTCTGAACAAGGCTTGGTGTTAAGTTTGTTCAAAATAAGAGACCAAATGAAAGACAAAATCCTTTAGTGGTATCTATAATTTTGGGGTTCATCAGTGTCTTTTTTGTGGGTTTTTTCCTGTTTACTCTTTTCATGGTATTTTCCTCTGAATCATTCATCACATTCTTCTACACATGTTCCTTGCTGCATCCATTTTCGTGTAAGGCACAGTGAGTTTACTGTAATTAAAAAGCATGTGCCTTGTCTAGGACCTTTTTTGTTTTGTGTGTCTTGACTACACAAAATATCAATCTTGCTCTTACAAACAAACCACATATGAGGTTACTCTGTCATACTGTCAACAAATTGCACGGAACAACCAGAGAAGACCAAAACTAACAAAGCATAAGTCTGTGTTAATTCTGTCTAACTTCTCTTCCCTGTCTGTGGTTTTCAGCCCTGAACTCATTTATTTCTTTCGATTGTGACAACCGCATGTTTTGTTCTCTAAAAATCAGTTATTCCCTTAAAAAGCTCTGCACTATAGGTTTTTAGTAAATGCTACTCAAACAGGAGGGAATAGCACATTTGTTGAGGACTATTTTCTAACAGGCATTATACACATTTGATGCTCTAGTGGCTATTTCAAGCTGCTGGACAGTGTGTGTGGGATAGTATCAAAATAAACTACAGTGTGTGTGTTCATGGTAATGAGGGAACACGTTACCTGGTGCAACATCATTTTTGGATGACAATGGAGCTACAGAGTAATAACAGGGGTGGTAAAATGAACAAGGGGGGATTGCAGTGTCTATTTTTGATAGTAGATACAGTGAACACAAACCATTAGAAGTCAGCAAGAGACAGTTGACTCACTATCAAGCTGCATCCACCAGCAACACAAACACTTCAAAATACTTGTAGACAGAGTGTACTGATACACAACATAATCCTCCATCAGAATAAAAGTGTTCTGACAGTGCATTCATAAGAAACAGATGAATAACAAGTCTGTGTTGGTGGTACTGCAGAGCACATATGGAACTGAGTTTCTCTTTGGAGCGGTAATGTGTCACAGCTTTAGTCTCTGTTGAGCCCAGAAGGTGTGGATCTCCAGAGGAGTAACTGTCTATTCTTCTTTACATCCACACATTACAGTAAAATGATGCATTGAATTGTTCTGCCAACATGTTGACCTCATGGAGCCTGTCTATTGTCTTTTCATGTCCACTTCCTATTGCTGGCTATAGTGACTACATGTAAAAAGTTCAAACATTTTTCAAAGCTGAGAACATACTGTAAGTCCACATTTCTGTGGTCATATGGTCTGAAACCACCACAGTAGGTTACACTTCAGTTTTAACTAACTTACAACTAGCTACAACTACTACAACTACAACTCAGCTATTAACTGTGTGTTGTAGTAGCTGTGTCTGTGCTGAAAATATGCTAGAGCTCTGATGCTGGCTTATCAGTCAAATGATGCTGGTTATTAAGTTATTAAGTTATTAAGTTATTGGCATACTTCACAT
Source organism: Lates calcarifer (assembly GCF_001640805.2). Taxonomy (NCBI): domain Eukaryota; kingdom Metazoa; phylum Chordata; class Actinopteri; family Centropomidae; genus Lates; species Lates calcarifer. The sequence goes on from NC_066847.1 coordinate 15,711,511, forward strand.
TAGAAGACTAAACATGCTGATTATATGAATCATATGCTATATTAATTTAGCAACACAAATTATCCATAATATATTTTCACCCAACTATGTAGTATATACTTTTTTAGTAATACTATAATGTGGAATAATAACCTTGTTACAAAATAATAAATCCAAGTAAGTGAAAATTAGATTGTATATAATTATTAATTATTAATAATAGTGACATTTTCTTTATTTATGATGAATAAGAATTAATTTATACTATTACTCACCATAGTGTATACATAATGTTTTGGGTGAAGATATTTTGTATTAACATGTTTTGAACTGACACTCACACTTCTGTTATGATGCCATATTGTTACATACACATAATAAAACAATAACATCAATGCATTCTTATCAGTCACCATGACTGTTTTATCAGTAACATGATCAGCTGATTCTAAAACTGCACAGGGGAACTGATTTGATTTGGACACAGTGGTGGATGTTTGTTCTGAGTTTTGATAGTCCCCTTCGGCTGAAGGTTAAAATATAAAACTGCTCAGACATTTGATAACGTGCAGGCAGAGTGATCACACACAAGAGATAAGTTAAAAGTTGCATGCACAGTTTGAGCACAAAACACAGTCTGAGCTCTTCCTTGTTGCTGAAAAACAAGGTCAGTAATAAGGCAAATAATACACAACATGAGCATGCTGACATTACATTGGTTTACATATTTCCTCTTGTATATTTATGATGTTGGAAAATGCTTGAAATAATCAGCTGTCAGTTACTGGATGGAGGAAGTGTACCCTCCACAATCTAAATTTCTGTACTGACCACACATGAAAAGAAGGCCTGGGCCCGGGGATGTAGGAGAAGTTGCATTAAGACAAACGTATAAATAACGTCTGAGTATGAGCTTGGGAATGATGCTCATATGATCAGGTCATCATCACATGTTCAAACATGTACTGTATATCACAAATGAGAAGCTGATGAGTCAAGTAGAAGTATCACAAGGTAATGAACATGGGTTTAAAAATATTGTTGGTGACTATTTTGAGGATGTCTCTCCAACATAACCTTCCCTCCAAGTAGCTGAATTTGAAAAATACAACAGAACAATGTATTGCTTATGAATGTGCTTATATTATGAATTGCTTATTAAGTGTTACCATTTAATCACTCTGAAACACAGGAGTAGACTAAACCATGTGCACCTTTCAGGGGAGCACATTCAGTGGATTAGGTACAAGAAATCCTGTCATGTCCCCCCTCCTCTCACTCAGTTTACCCCGGTGTTTTTCCTTATCTGTCTCTCCTGTCCTCACTCTGGTGTCTCCTCCCCACATCTCTTCTTGCCTGTGTGTTTGTGTGTGTGTTTGTGTGTGTGTGTGTGTGTCTCCTTGCAGGGGCATGATGTAGCACTGGCTACCTGGCTCACCTGATCTTCATCTGCCCATCATCATCATCAGTTTATCTACCCCAGTCTTTCAGTCACTCATGGCCAGATTGTCCCACTAACCAATTGTTAACACTCCAGGCCACTCTGTGTACTTGTGCTAGTAGTAGAGAATTCTTCTTTGTACTCCTGTGTTATACTTGTGTCTGAGTCTGCCTTTGGCGTTTTAACCAGTCCTGAGCCAAATCAAACAAGTTACTGAACCAACATTGTTATAGATTACATTGTTTTTATGTTAGCTCCCATGATGCTCTGTCTGTTGCAGTGACAAGTGAATATTCCTACAGGTGGAACAGTCACATACACAGATATAATGACTCCTACTTCTTTTTGATTTTTCTGTAATGCAGAGGTGAGAATCCTTACAGTTACTGGTAATAACTTCTCAACAACAAAATGGCTCCTTGTTTAAAACGTGCAAATGGTGAAAACCCAAAAGTGAAAGTGGTAAGGATGGAAGAGGGACAGGGAGAGAGGAAGCAGTGAGGAAGTACTTGAAATGATTCAACATGGGAAAGTGAGAGGTTTCGCAGTTGGAAAACACTAAGTGAAGCCTGTATGGGATGTGAGAAACAAAAGAAAAACCCTGACAGAAGTGTAGGGAGGGAAGTGAGTATCATTTCATCTGTTATGTCACTGTAATTCTACATTCATCTCACACATTCTCTCTAGTCGAGTCCTGCCAGATTGGTGTTGCAGAAGGGCCCTCCCAACAGGAAGAGGATTTATTTCCCTTGCTGACCGGCGCGGTAGTAGTGGCTGTGGCTAGTATTTGTTTTGGGTGGGTCATCTCATCCTAATGAAACCCAGCGGGCTGGAAAGTCCATGGAGAAGCAGGGATGTTGTCAGCAGTGATCGGTTTGGGTGGATTTTTTAAAAGCACTGATGAGGGAAATGGAGGACTTTTCATCTATGCACGCTCAAAGATTTTCAAAGAGCTTACAATCACCTGTCATGCTATACTTCTCTTGTTTACTTGTCCCCATAAGTCCCCTAATTCCCCTGTGAGCGCAATGATGCATATCATTATTAGCAACCTTTTTGCAGCGTGGTGCTTTGCTGTGTGATTGTATGTACCTGTCTGTGCATCAAAACTTTTATTCTTCCCTCATCCTCATTGTCCCACTTTGAGCCATTCCAGTGGCTGCAAAACAGGCAGAATGTGCATTTCATTGTGTGGTTCATGTGTGTCCTCGTGGGTCTCTGTCCTGGGGTGATTTAAAGTCACTTTTGGTCAAGTTCTTTATGGATTGGTCATGTGTTGCAAATTGTCTGTGAATGAGTTTGTGTGGGCGTGTGTGCATGACAGGGAAACAAAGAGGGTTAAAGCAAGACAGTGAACACATGTGGCCACAATTCAATGGGAGGATTTACGGAAAGTTGCTTCAGTATCATTTATCCTACACAGTTAATGTGTTTTCTGGACTGCAGTCTAGACTGTGTGAACACACACAATTCATAAACATAAACACAGTAAAACGTAAATCCCACACTTGGCCAAATAATGAAAACACATTTGATACAAGCTGTACTGTTTGATCTCTCTGTATATTTTAGATGAAAGAGACTAAATCTCCAGAAAAACATACAACAAATGGCCAAAAGAATCTGGACACCCAAACAAAGTACATGTACACTGCGCCCATATGCAGCAGCCTCACATCTCCTTCCAAAGCCATGGGCATTAATGTGCTGTTATAACAGACTCCATTCTTCTGGTTTCAGACTTTCCATCACATGTTGAAACTGGCAGCAGGGATTTGCTCCCATTCAAACACAAGAGCATTAGAGAGGTCAAACTGATGTTGACTGATAAGGATGTAGTTTTCCAGTTCATTCCTAAGGTGTTGGATAATACTTGAACACCAATGGACCTGCCTTAGTGCATGGGGATATCCATATCTATATATACAGGGTTTTACCACAAGTGTGCACAGTGAATAACCTACCCCTACCGCATTTACAGAAGTAGTAGTTTATTCTGATAGATGTCACAGGTGTTATTGTTTGCACTGATTCAATGTTAAGCAATTCATACAACGGACTGTGTTTAATTTGTAGGTCAAGATTCCTTCAGTGCTCATTGTTCAGGAGGGGACAGCTACTGGCTGTTAGCTGAGCTGCTGCTATCGTTAGTTTGTTTGTAGGTTAGGATTCCCTCAGTGTTCATCACTCAGGAGGTTTTGACTGGGAGATGAATTATCCACACAGGTCTTTCCCTCTTCAAAACAAATGAACTGAGTAATTAAAACCAACAACACCGAATAAAGTAGTTTCACATTTAAAATCAGCATTCCCCTGTGAAGTTAACATAGGACATCAAGAGGGGCTGTGAGATGGCTGTTTGCTCAGCTTGTTTCTCTGATTATTAAATATCATCATAAAAATCCATCATCCTGTTTAAGATTTCACTTATAACATCACAGTGAAGTGACTTGAAATGGTAAGACAATAGTCGGCTGAAACCTTGTATATGTATACACTCACCAGCCACTGCGTTAGGTATACCTTGCTAGTGCCGGTCTACCTTTGGTCTTCAGAACTGCCTTCATTATTTGTGACATAGATTTAACATGTGCTGGAGACATTTCTCAGAGATTTTGGTCCATATTGACAGGACAGCATCACACAGTTGCTGCAGATTTGCCTGCTGAACATCTATGACAGCAATCTTCTGTTCCACCACCACACGGCCAGCAAAAACACGCCGGTTGGCTGTTTCAATTAAACGATTCAGTTGGTACTAAAGGGCCCAAAGTGTGCCATGAAAACATCCCTCACACCATTACACCACCAGCAGCAGCCTGAACCATTGATAAAAGGCAGGATGGATCCATGATTTCATGTTATTTATGCCAAATTCTGACTCTACCACCTGAATGTTGCAGAAATCAAGACTCATAAGAACAGGCAATGTTTTCCAATCTTCTATTGTCTAATTTGGGTGAACCTGTGTGAATTGAAGCCTCAGTTTCCTATTCTTAGCTGACAGGAGTAGCACCTGGTGTGGTCTTTCTGCTGCTGTAGTCCACGTGCTTCAAGGTTTGATGTGTTCAGAGATGCTCCTCTGCAGACCTTGGTTGTAAGAAGTGGTTATTTGAGTTACTGTTGCCTTCCCATCAGCTCAAAGCAGTCTGGTCATTCTCCTCTGACCTCTGGCATCAACAAGGCATTTTCGACCCAATGAAGTGCTGCTCACTGGATATTTTCTCTTATTCAGACCATTCTCTGTAAACACTAATGATAATTGAGTGGGAAAATCCCAGTAGATCACCACTTTCTGAAATACTCAGACCGGTCTGACCAACCATGCCATATTTAAAGTCACTCAAATCACCTTTCTTCCCCATTCTGATGCTCAGTTTAGGTCCTCTTGACCATGTTTTTATGCCTCACTCTGCATTGAGTGATTTGCTGATTAGATATTTGCCTTAATGAACAGTTGAACAGGTGTACCTGATGAAGTGGCCCGTGAGTGTATTCACCATGTCGTCTGCGGCCTGAGACACTCTCTTCATCCTGGACCATGCCTCTGACACTCACTAATCCTCACCCTCCCTCCTTTCATCGCTTACAGAGTCTCAGGGTGCTGGACTTTGGGTGGAACCCTCCGTGCATTGTGAGGAGTTTTCATGTCTTGACATCAGCCCCATTTATCTCCTCCTGTGGCCAGCTTACTATTCCAGCTCAGTATCTGATGACTGGTAGAGCATAGGAGCTGACGGCTTGTGTCTTATTCCTACCATTGAGCTGACTTCTCAGCACCTGTCTTACCCTCTGGAGGTTTTTGGTTGTGGTTGATCTCCTTGCATCCTCATCATGGCTTCCATTGGCCTGTTGGATACCCAGGTACTTGTAGCTTTCCTGTTTGTCTGCTATTCTGCCTTCTGGTAACTCCACCACTTCACTCCTACCCTGTGTGTGTGTGTGTGTGTGTGTGTGTCCATAATTTTCTTGTATCTTTATTGCATTTATATTTCCTTTATTAAGTTTGGCACAACCTGTTTTTCACTGTAATTGTTACATTCTTGTCTAATACTTTTTGTCCATTTTCACTTGATATAACTTTATTCTATGGAAACAGAAGTCAAGTATAATTGATTTTCTGCATTATTTTATTTTTAAATGTTTGCTCTGATACATTTCTTCCAGGTGCTATTGAAATAAATTTGCCTTTCCCTGCATATACATTAATAATATACTTTGGCATGACACAATCAGTCCCTGTGGTCATGCCAACATAGAGCTTCTCCTCTGGCAGCGAGCCGTGACAATGGTCAAAGGCTTAGTGGAGATCAAACACTCACTTTAACCAGAAAAGACAAACCAAAGCTCAATTAGCCCTGTGTATATAATCATCAGCTGACTGCAATTACACCACAAGAGATTCTCAGTAGAGGAAAACAGAACCAGACTGGATAATATTATCTTCTCTTCTCTTCTATTTCTGATAAGAAAGCAGTGAGCATCAACACCAGAACTCTAATAATAATATAGGATTTGAGGTGTGTGTTAAGTGTGTGTTAAGTGTATGTTATGTGATGGCATACACTTATTTTTGTGTTTACTGTTCTGAGATATCACCTAATTTGTGCATATCCATATACACAATGGCCAAGTATTGATGTAAACTGGGAATATTGCGAAATGGTGCAGATTAATTGTTGTTTGGAAGCAAGTAGACAACCATTAACAAGGACAGAAAAACAGGAGTACCAGGGAATGTGTAACCTCAAAGGCCCAAACCTCCCCATGGATTCAAACCTAGAACTTATTGCTGTAAAGCAGCAGTACTAACCAATGAGCTGACCTACTCTATGTACTCTCCCTTTAAGTGTGTTTACTTCTAGTTCTTCTTCCAATTTCCTGCTTATTTTTTCCCATCTGGCTGGAGTGGAGTGTGCTTAGCAACTAACACTGTCAGAGTTCTTGGTTTGAACTACTTCTTATATTTGATCTATGCCTTTTTTATTCATGTACAACAAACATCAATGAATCAACCAGTTTACACAGTGCTGGCCCATGAATCAAACAAATACCTTTGTTGATTTTGTTTTAGTGAATAAGAGGACAAAGAACTGAAAAGGTATTGAGGTGGGCTAAAGGTTTATTCTCCTTTTCTAACTTTTGGTCTTAAGATGAACGCTGCAGTTTTACAATAGTCTGCACAGACCAAAGGACCAGATGCAGACTCAAATGCTTTTTCGCAGCAATGAAGTGAGTGATGCATAGCAGTTAGTGTCACTGTTAGTTTCTGTGTGGCTTTTATATGTCAGGTCTTCAGCAACTGAAAGAGCTAGCATGGAGAATACTGATACACACTCCTGTCATATTCTCTCTCTCCCCAAAACCAAATTTGGCAGCAGGTCTACCGAGGACTGATGTTGTGGTACACTAAGTTTCTGTTGGCACAAACACTGGATGCTTTCTGAGTAGACAAAGTTTCCTCCTTGTACAAAATGTGTTTTTAAGAGTAGGGTTTAACCAGCTTCGGCTCTGGAAAAGACACAGTTAGCTCTTGGCTTATTATAGTAACACATTCTGTATGATTTCTACATGATATACAGGTTCTCCACAACCTTTTACCTAAAAATAATCCCAATCTTTTCAGTGAGTAGCTGGTGAGGCTTTTTTTTCTGCATGCTAATGTATTCCAGTTTTCTTTGCACAGCAACACTTTCTGCAAGACAGATCCTGTGTTCTGTTACAAATAAACCCACACCAACAAATGATTACTCAAGAAAGAATGCCAAAAAAGAGAGTAAGACACAAAGCAAGATGAAAAAGTTCAAGCAATGATTTAATGACTAATGACAGGGTAGCCAAAGGCTCAGGAGTTTGGGATGTGACTGAACAGTTATGGGTGGGACCTAGAAATTTAATGAATGAGAGGCAGATTAATTGCAGTCATGCTGGGATTAGACAGGGGCATCTAGGCAGGGACATGGTGGTGGCGTGGACATTTTTACATTGATCCATTTGGGTGGAGTGGGTGGTACTGTGTGTCATTGTTAAGAATTGGAGACTGAACAAAGAATCAACCCATTCTAAACTGAGAATTATATCAATCGTTTGTGAAAAATGGGTGTGACTCTTTTTGAGTATGACGTACTCTACATGTGGCTAATTTTAGGTTCAAATCACTTACAGCTAATACACTGTATCATTTCCAAAGTTTTCCTCCTAACTTTATGTCATGATGATTTCTGCCCTCTCTCCTTCAAGCTTCAGAATGTTCCTATGCAAAGACAAGACTATATGGGCAGCTAGCAGCCCAGCTGTGGAGATGACCAGCTGGCCTCAGCCAGTCAGCAGGTCCTCAAATATCTGAAAACACATACCAGACCCAAAATTTCTATTACTTTGACTTAGAATGATCTGAGTAATTTATGATCCCATACTGAAGAAAATGTCCGTACATTTTGCAAAACCTCGCACATTTTGTGGATTTTGGTCCATCTCTCCTCAGAATGAATATTTGAATTAAATGGTGAGCAGTTTATCTTGTCTGTCCAGTCTACTGAATCCTCCACCAATATTTAGTATTTAGGTAGTTTAGCCATTTTGAATTGGAATATGGACAGAGAAATCCCTTCTCTTTAGGTGCACAGAGTTTACTTGGTTTGATCCTAGGTCCTTTCCATTCCCATGAAAATGGGACTGTATCATCATACCTCTCAAAAAATGGCAGATGGTGTTGTGACTGGCAGCATCATGATAATGTAACTGACCACTATAATTTTTAAAATAAGATTTTTTTTCCCCACAGGATCTCCTATTTCTCTAAATTTGTTTGTAGTGTAACAGGACCTTGTCTTTACAGAGTGGTTGCCATGTTTGAGACCTGCCCCACTGTGAACTCAACCCAAATGACTCACTGACTCGCTTCCTTTCTAACAAGATAAAATTATGTTGGAGTTATTGGGAAATGTTGGGAAATGTTGGGAAACGTATTGTTTCTGTTTTGATGGAGGTGTACAGGCAATTAGTTTCAGAGCACAGTTTTAAGCAACAGTTTTTACATTGCTCCTTTTAGATCTTGGTTATTTTTCAACTCTTAACAAGATGAAGAATTTTAGTCGTGGATGCCTAGATTTTAAGTTATTTTAAGTTATCAGACTGACGGCAGAGCCTGACTGAGTGAAACCAAATGTGTGCAAGGGAGATCAGAAACCTACCAAAGCCTGACTTTCACACTGGCTCCAGTTTTTGGACCATATTGCACAAAGGAATTTGGTCATTAGGCACTTGTATTTTAATTTGATCTGAGAAATAAGCTGAGCACATGGCTCAAGTAGCCATGACTATACCAACTAAGTATTGTGACAACTATCTACTACTGCGGAAAGCTAACATAAAGATCACTGATTTTGGTCCATGGCCAAGGGGTAACTTGAACAGGGCTGTCTAACCTCCTGGCTTAAATGTTTTTACACTTGGTTTAAAAATTGACTCTCTTTTTGAACTGATCATGAGTGTGTTCTGTTCTGTTCAGCAAATATGTGGGTTCACATCTTAAACCACCTCTCAACAGAAAAGTTTTCTGCAGCTTTTGACCCAGGCACAATGCTGTCCTCTCAAAGTGATGTTACTAGTCTGTTTTACCCTTTTAACATGCAAGCAGCTCCTAGCTAAATGAGATTTGATCCCTCTGTCAATTCATCCCCTTGGTTAAATGACAATATTTAATGTTTCTGGCTTAAGTGTCAGAGGATAGAGTGACTATGGAAATTCACCAAGCTCCATATGCATCTCCATTGCAAAGACCTTTTAACTGAGCTTAGCAACATGGTTAAAGTTGTGAGGGCTTCTTACTTTGCCAACCTGATTTCCTCTTGTAAACACAGTCCTAAAGTCCTCAGCTTCTGATGTGCTTGTATTTTCAAACAAGGACTGCAACAGATTTCACAACATTTTAGATAAATTCCAATCTGGATCTTACTTGCAGCTTTTGATACTGTAGACCACAGCATCCTGATTGAGAGGTTCAAGCAGTCGATTGTTTTTTGCTTTTGGACGTGAGTTTTTCTGTATCATTTGGTCTGTACTTGTCTGAAACTACTACTCTTTCCTGTGGTGTGCCCCAGAGTTCTATCTTGGGTCCTATATTATTTGTTCTCTATATGCTTCCCTAAAGTCTTAGTCTTAGCAAATTTAAAGGTATCTCTTACCACTATTCTTGTTTCTGCCATTTAATCTATCCATCCATCATATATACTGCTTATCCATTAAAGGTCATGGGCGGCTGGAGCCTATCCCAGCTGACATTGAGTGAGATGTGGGGTACACCCTAACCTACGCAGGCACAGGGAACCCTGTTGCTGTGAGGTGACAGTAATAACCAGTGCACCACCGTGCTGCCATTTAAGCATTTAAAAACATTACCAAACTCAGGTCTATTGTATCACAGCCAGAGCTACATATTGATAATTATTCATGCATTTATATCATCAAAGCTTGATTATTGCGATTCCCTTAGATTGCCTGAGCAAGTCATCTCTGGACTGTGTACTAATGTTCCACAATACTGCCACAGGGCTATGAACCCTGCATGGTCAAGTCAAGCACCTGTGTACATCTCTGATCTGCTGCACCCATATATCACTAGTAGTTCATTTACGTCTTCTGAACAGGGCTTAGTGGTTTGCCCCCTTTGCCCCTCCGTGCCTTTGAAGTTGTGGCTCAGACACTGTGGAATGCTCCTCCTATAGACATGCATTTTTCAGCCTCTGATGACACCTTTAAAAGGTAAGATTCATTTATTCAAACTGGCCTTTGTCTCACTTCATGGTGACTACTGCCCTGTGAAAGGAGCCATACTACATAAGCTTTTCTTACATACTTAATTACACAAATCATGTGTACATTCATTTTAGTATGATTTTCAGATGTTTGTACTATATTTAAACATTTCCATTTTATGCTACTTCTACTGTTTCAGAGAGGAAAGTACAGTTTTGTACTTCACTATGTTTATTTAGCTACTACTACTTATGCATTAAGTTGATATATGCAAAATATATCAACTTGATTAGCTTCAACATCAAACAAGTTCATGCATCAGTATCAAATGTGGTTTCAGTTAATGTTCACCAATCACAACCCACAAGCAAACACACCCACACACACACAGTTACATACACACACACACACACACACACACGTACACTCTCAGTCCAGGAACCAGAATTGCCAGAGAAGCAATGATCTGTTCCCAAACATTATTGAAATTCTAAGGTTTTCTCAGAAGAGACAGTAACTGTTTACACCCATCCTGCAGACCTCTGTCTAGACTTTGCAGATGAGCACTGTAGAGCAGAGTACTACTTGCTTCCAGTTACTCATACATATTGGCAGAGTCTACACCTGTTGTGTTTGTGAGTGGATTAGTTCACACTGATTAATCATTGACAACTGTAAACCAGAAGCAAACACACACATACACACCCACACATCAGCGCACATACACCTACATGGTTTAGTCTCATTAGCGATTCCTGTCACATTCTTTGAATCAACACACAGCTGTTTTATAGACTGTAGGATATGTTGTGGCTTTACTCATCCTCCTGTCATCATCCAGCTCTCCATGTCTCCTGCCTCACACAGCCAGTCTGGGTGTCCTCTTTACAAGCACACAAACCACCAGAACCTCCTCAGTCTACTCACAGCCCGTTATTAAAGGCAGGACCTTGTTGACATTGTGGTTGACTGTTCAGTTCCAGTGAAGCTGTCTGTGGGCAGCACATCAGCAGCTGCAATCACTGTGCAAATTTTTCATCAACTGACATTTAAGAACTTTCTTTATTCTAGTTTGTCTGTCTGTTGTCTGGGTCAGTTCTGATCACTCATTGTGGCAATGACTGGTTTTGATCTTGTTTGGAGTGTTTACATGAAAAATAAAGAACTCTGGTTATTCAGCTTCCTCTTTATCATTATCCAGGTTTCTGATTAATACATTAAAATTAGCATGTCTTTGGCTCCTTAAAAGCCACACCAGTTTGTTAGAGCTTGGGTTTAAAAAGAAGGTATTTTCATAGTTTTGTCGTCATAATTACAAAACTAAGTTAGTGCACAGGTGTTGACACAAGAAGAGTTCTTGTTCTATAGTTTGTTCTTTGTGTAATGTGGCCTGTAGTAGGTATGGCCAGAAGGCTCAGTAATTAAATCTCCTTGACAAAACAACTAAATATTTTAACAGTGCTAAATGTGATGAGACAAAGGGACATCACGATGTTTTTCATACAATTTAAAGTGATGTTCCTGGAGCTGTCACAAAACTGTCTGCAATTTCTTTTTTCTCTCTCTAGCTGTTGAATACTGAATACAACCAGTATACAGTGTTAAGCAGCACATTTTCGTTGTTCATGTTCACCATGCATATTGTCTGCTTTGACTTTATTTTGTCACAGTTGTAACATTTCCAGTAGTGAGCTATTTTTTCCTGCTTAGCACAGTGCTTCTACACACTGCATTGCTAAATTATATTTTTCTCTTGATGGACAAAAAAGCTCAGGAATTATTTCTCCCTTTGGCTTCTTCACCTGCATCTTTCACATCTTGTAATTCAGATGAACAACGTGAGCAGCAGGATGTTTTTGATGGTACGAATGAGAGAGAGGAGGAGCAGCAGCTGTTGGTGCATCATTCTGCTGGTCTCTCTGATCCATTCTGTCAACCAGCTGTTTTATTCATTTAGTGATACCAATGTTTAAATGTCACCACATGCACAGTAAATGTAAGGGAAAATCTATAATTGTGCCTCTTCCCTATTGTGGTCCATCCCACAGCTTCACTGCGCTCAGCACACTCTCCATACAGTGTCACCTTTTCAGTGACTTAATATCAGAAATATTCTGGTTTGTGTAACATAGTGGAAACAAGGCCGAACTTTCAGATCATTAAGTTCTCGTGATGGAAAAGGCCTAAAAAGAAATATGATCACAGTGTGTATGTAATCCTTTGTGGATAGTTGTCAAAACAGTGCAAAAGAAACGGTTACAGTTGCAGCTGTTGCACCTGTAAACTAACTCCTATATATATTTGTTTTATTTAGAAACCTTTATACTCTTTTTCATGTTCAGGCTTGTTTCAAAACATGCAGTTAAAGTATCCTGTGTCAAATTATTTCCTACCCTTCTGCCAGCTTGCGTTAGTACTGCAGAGTTTATGAAATGTTCCTATTGCATCAGTGCAGTGGCAAATGTACATACAGTACTACACGTAGCCCACCAAGCTTGACTCTAATCCATGTGGCCCCTTCACACCTGGACACTCTGATGTGATGAACCCCCCTCCTTCTGTTACCCCTTAGCCCTTTCAGCCTGCCCTTTCACCTCTGTTCTCGTCCTATCTCACCCTACTCTCCGTCATTCTCCTCCTCACATCTCTGTTTAGACCTGTTGTTGGGTCTGTCCCCATGGCAACCAATCTGGGCCCTCACACTGGGGAGAAAGAGTGGAAATGAGGAGGAGTGAGTGTGAGAGAGAGAGAGAGAGCGTGAGATGGAGAGAAAGAGGAAAGACCAGATCCAAATAACTCTCCAGACATGGCAGTGTCTGGAGAGTGAGTCCAGCTCTCCAGCTTTAATTATCTTTTAGGACACACATGGGGGAAGTGAAGGAGTCCAAAATGTAGGGACAAGGAGAGCGTCCAGGACATTCATGCTGCAGATTTCAGACATCATCTTCTTCACAGCAGACAAACAAGAATAAACAGAAACGTACTGAGTCTATAACGAAGAAGAAATGATTCACAGAGATGCAGGGAGGGCAAAAGTGAGAGCGTGTGAGAGAGACATCCACTGAGCAAAAAATAAGGATCTTATTTCAATATCATCCTTTGTTAGTTAAAGATGAGAGAGGCCTTAAATGAACCTGCTGTGCAGAGCAGCATGTGTTTGCCAGAGAGCAACTGAGGCCTCCACCCTGGACCAGACCAACACTGAGATCATTGTTGTTCCACAGCCCTTGCTGGGCTCTAGCAGTAGGGCTCCACTGTGGTAGGTCCATGCTAGAATATTTACAATATTTTCCAAAGTCGTCTAAGCTCTATGAGATAATACACCATGGAGTTTGATGGGATGAGGGAGAAAGAGTTAAGTGATAATGGTAATTAAAACTTCTAAAGGTCACAAGCACCTTAGTGCACTGTGCCACCAGGGCACCACAGGTCCAGCACATTTATAGTGTAAAGTTTGGCAATTTATGAGAATAAGTCAGCCCTTGCCAAACCAGCCAACCCAGTGGAGGGTTAAGGTATGTGACTGACCCACAGCTGCAGGACAAATACTCCTGTGGACTTTTGGACTAAGCACTTTGACCTTCACTCATACAAACTGTGACCTTCATCACATGAAGTCTGTGAGGGCACTGGACCACGAGGGAATAAAATATTCTTTGAGGACTTCTCATGAGCACTGATACTGTTCTCAGTGCAGGATTCTCATATAGCAGACTTGATGAACTGTGGGTTGGACAGTCCTCGGCGCCTTCTGGGAACTTGACATAATATCATTGAATGTCATTGAATTTATAAATGTACGGAATCCAGACATTTGTATTCAGTCTGAATTACCCACACAGTTAACATCCCTCCACAAGGCTGGTGGTGACGGCCAGTTGCTACTCAACCTCCAAACTTTTCACACAGTTCATTTACCAAACTAAAAGGTGTGTCATAGAATACACTGACACTAATAATTTATTTTCAGTAATGATAGACAGCAGGATTCAGCATAGGTTCAATATAAAATGAAACAAACTATTGCAAGCTATAGCCCTCTACTCATAAATTACTGCTCAGCCATATGGAAGTTCATTCATCCTTAATAATAACTATGATAAAGTAATATGCTGTATATTCTAAAAATATTAGTTATCAGAAGTTAAAGGTAGTTTTCAGCTCAGCAGTAGGTGTGTTTGAATTCCTCCTAACACAGGTATTTATCAGTGAATCACATCCTAACAAACATGCACATATTAACACTGACTGTTATCACTGAGTGTCAGTCTGCTTTGAGCCACTGTAATGGGATAATGTTAAAAACAACTACAGTAAATTAAATCCTATTTTGGTTTCCTGGCTTTCATTACAATGGTGGAATTATGCCTCGGGTAAGTCCCTTGCAGTGCCTCACATGAATGAGCACACACACACACACACACACACACTCGCACACACACACACACACAGGGCTCATCCTGTTTCTTGTCCGCAAAACAACAGCAGTCTGACAGTTGTTGAAACCAATGGCATCACTCACAGCAGAGCCACTTCTATGATGCTGAGTTTTGTTGTTGTTTATTTGTAATTGTGATGTGATGCATGAGGAATATACAGTTTGTGTGCTTTGTGGTCATATGACTCAACACTGATCTGCTGTGGGATATTCAGTAACTGAGGATTTCAAATGTTGCATGTTGAAGACTTCAGTTGAGGACCCATAACTCCTCAGTGACACTGGGTGTCATGACAGTAGTTACTGGTTACTCTTTCTTTCCTCCATGTCTGTGCTCCTCATCCTTCCTTCATCATCTCTCAGACACAGACATCACGAAGTTTACTAGAGAAACAGCAAAGCCTTTTGATTCAATCCCATCTTGGATATTCTTTCATCCTGACATAATTGAAAACAGAATACTGTTCTCATCGAATAAAGATCCACCCTAAATATTTCCTTTTACCCATGTCATGCCTCTTGAAGAAATCACAGTAGAAGAGGATGTTCCATTAGATGTTTTGACTCAGCTACATTAGTCATATCAGTCTGAGGGTGGGATGAGACGACAGAAAGGGGAACTGAAACTGGTTCAGAACCCTGGATTGGCTGGGAACATTATGGAGGAGGATGTCAGTGGATGACACCTGTCACCATACTCAGAAACAAGCATCAAAATTCTCTTATTTACGGGCAGCACGGTGGTTCAGCAGTCAACACTGCTGCCTCACAGCAGGAAGGTCCAATCCTTTTCATTTACACCCAAAAAGCCCAAACAAGAATAAGAGAAACTGAACCAAAGTGAGTTTTTTGTTTCTTTTTTTTCTTTTTTCTTTTTTTTTTTTTTTTTTTTTTTGCCTCGCCTTTTATTTTTCCTCATAAAAAAGCAAATGTGAAGCCAGCCTTAGGACCTTTTGTGTGGAAAACACTTTGGAACCAGACCCACAAGTCTGAACCAATTCTGTGTCAACAGCTGTTGCAGTGATATGGATCCTAAAATTCTTTGCACAGATAGAATCAGGAGACTTGGCGCTTTTGAACAATTTGTCAGGGCTGTGTTAAGAACAGTCCAGTAAAGACCAAAACACATTTAAAGTAGCATTACCAAGGCCAGAGTCCCCCACGTGTTGGACGCTATGTTTTAAAAGGTTAAATTTCCATTTTGTCTGAGCTCTCCAAGGACTTCTTGTCCATTCTGGACTAAAATTGAGTTTCAAAGGTCATTATTGGCCTTATAACCAGCAGATGACAAAAAGTATCTCACCTCAAAGTTCACTCAGTGGTTGTTCTGGGGTTTTTCAGTCTTAGCACATGCACAAAGTCAACGTATTAATACCATATCATATTATATCATATAGGACACCTCTACATCACTGCAGAGAGATGAGAAGTTGAGACAAGATTTACAGCTGTTGTTACTATTACATTCTAAAAGGCTGTGAAATCAAAATTTTACTTGTGTGGAAATACTGTCAGCAAAATGTACTACTGAAAGTAGTATTGAAAGTAAATGTACTCATTATGCAGCACCTTGGTGTCAGTGTTATACTGTATATTATAATGATGGATTGTGATGGTTTGCCCAGGGCAGAAGTATACAGTAGTATAAAATGGTCATATCAGTAAAGTGATATACAAATACCACAAAACTGTACTTGGGTGCAGAACTTGAGTAAATGTACTTTCAGCCTCTGGTTCAGATGGATCCAGGAATGTAAAAGAAGATGTAACTGAGACATTTTTAAAAGAGACAGCGGAAAGAGAAGAAAGATGTTAAAGAGAGAAGTGACAGCTGAACAAAATGAGAGTGTGGAACAATCTGTCAGGGGTGTAAAAGTCTTGGCTGGGGTTTCCCCAGACCTATCAAAACATTAAAATATCTTACCCCCACTGACTAAAAGTACAAGGGAACTTATCTGATAATGGTGCAAATATGCATTTGCGAAACAAGGCCCCATTTGTTATCTCTGACTGTGACTCACTGTCTTGTAGGTTTATGGTCTCCAACAATGTGCTTTGGGAGTTTCTCCACATTCTATTGAAACTGGCCCTGACCAGCTGTGGATCCTGCAACAAGACAGTTATATAATCACAGCAGTGCTGTCAAAGAAGTGTTTGATGTGTTTGTCACAGGTTAAAGATTTCTGGATGTCAAACTGAAAGAGAACAGGGGAAGAGGAAGAAGGGACAACACTGTTAGAACAAGTGTTTCACAACATATTCCCAACATGTCAGAAAATACAGTCATTTAGATGTTCACTCCCTCCTGTACTTGAACAAATAATGCTTTAATTCCAGTGCAAGATAAATGAATGCATTTTGAATGAGAGTGCAGCTCACTGGTGTGTTTCCAAACTGCTGATAATGTACAGTAGTGTAAAGTCAGAGGAATGCTGCCAAGGAACAAAGCTCTCACTGTGTGGCAGGGAAATATCTTCTCTATTTGCCTCACTGTGGTTTGGAAGTGTTCTCCCTCTGTCTTCCATGAAGCCTGTGCAGTCTAATAGAATGGAATAATGCAGAACAAGTGAGCACACATATGTGCGGTGCATGCACTCATACTCAGTCACTTAATTGAACACGCACTCTGCTGTTAAATGGATCTTTTATTCAGCTGAAATGTCACGGAGTACGAGCCGTAGGGGTCGCGTGGCCGAGGGGTCAGGGTGAGAGGTCAGAGGTCAGCAGAGTCAGATGAAGTAGCTGATTGTACAGAGGGACATTGGTCTTGACCATAAGGAATGAGAGAGTAGGCGGAAAGGCAGCAGAGAGGCAGAAAGGTCAAAGACCAGATGAGCACAATCAGCCGAGCTTTGTGCTATCTCATTGTGTCTTACACACATACTCTCCATCTCCTACTTCTTTTTCTGTTTTCCACACTCTGTGTGTCTTTGCACACACACTCTCATGGATTAGATTCATCTCATGACAAGTCTGAGTCAGGCATTTCTCTCTTGTTGTGATGCACTCTAGTGGTGCACTTTTGAACATACAAAATATTACAGCCATGTACAGAAAGACAGCAACTCTAGTACCAACTGTCAACTTTGTGTTTTATCATGATATAACATTTTTATCTTTTGCATTTATAGTAGTGTGTTCTCCTTCTTTATGAAACTACTTCTAACAACAGAATGAAAGTGAGGTCTCAGTAGATGCAGTGAGCTGCAGCTGGCTGCAGTCTGTCACAGACAGGTTTCTTCCTTCACCTTACAGAGTTGCATGTTATTCTTGGGCCTGGATTTTATCAATATGATCCCATGTCAAAACAACGTTTCAGTGATTGTTTTCAGAAGTTTTCATGTTTTTTATTTCAAAAAACATACCAACATTGCCACCTACAGGCAACAGTACTTCAACACGTCTGACAGCAGGAGGGTATCTCCCATACTACACAGTGTATGTTTATACTCATTTTCTTACTACTTTTAGTATGCGAGTCAGTATCCTTCCATTTTGTTCAAAGGATGCTGTGCAAGATACATCACTACAGAGATGAAGATCACTTGACCAAAATGTAGCAATTTAAAAAATCTATGTACTTTACACATTTAGATTTAATAAATCTTTTTGTTTTGTGTATTATTGTTATTGTTTTCTGAAACTAAGGCACTGCTTGAGATTAAGTGAGAAGAACTATTTTCTCACCTTGTAAAAGCACAGTATCATAATACCTCACACATCTTTGACAGAGATGGATGTGTGGTCTGCTGCTTATGGCAGCATGTGTTGAATGGCAGCTCTTTCTTCCTCTTCCAGTGTTATTTCCAATCATATCTGTAAAGCATGTTACAAACACAGGATGGTGAGATTGGAGAAAGGAAAGAAAAAAAATGAAAACAGGCTACTAAACACAAGAGGGCACCCTAAACCTTCTACAAGGCTCAGTACAGTATGTATTATATTGTGAAACTTGACCAGGGAGGTCCCACCAACAGCAAAGCTCTCTATTTGAGAATGCCCTGTTCACACACACAGTTATACACAATCACACCTGGAAGTTTTCCACTACAACCACAGTCTGAACCTTTGGGTCACAACCTCCTGCTTCTCAGACCTTTTGGGCACCACTGTCCCAAACATCTGCATCTGATGCAACACTTGGAAATGGTAAATCGCGTGTAAATGAGATGTATGGGACTTTGGGATTGTCCAGTTGATGTCTGGGTCATTCAAAACCAGCAGGAATTGCAGCAGGACTTGTATCCTATGATTTCATCCCATACAGCATGCTCTGTATGGGGATATATACTGGTACATGTTCATTACACACATATTATAATACATGCATAGAGCAGTGTATGTTCGAATGGGTAAAGAGGAAAATATTGGAAATGGCACTCCATTTAACTCTAAGAATAAAAACTGTATACTTTTCTCAGGACTTGGCTGATGGAATGTGATGTTTGTTCTTGTTCTTTTTTTTTCTTTCTGATTGTTTGTCTGAAAACATAGTATCAAAAAACCTCAATTTTCCTTGCATAGCATAATCTTTGCTTTCCATTATAAATATACCCTCATGAAATTCGAAATTCGTGTCAGGGTCTGCTGTGACGGGGCAAAACTCTTCTCGAGTTTCAGCCCAAGCGTTCCTCCTTTAAACACAGGGGCTTTTACTTTGAAATGAGTCTTCCCAGACGGTCGCGTGGAGCAGCGCGTTCCCCGGGGAGGGAGGCTGGGCTTACAAAAGCCTGAAGATCAATATTAAGTTTGAAGCGAAGAACATCACCGTTTGACGCTGTTACCTACAGCTACATAGGTAACTTTTTTAAAAAAAACAAAAAACGCGCTCAGTTAGCCGCAGAAAGATTTTCAAACTAAAGTTGTGGACTGATTCTCCAGCGGCTGCAACTTCAGGACCACCGGCTGTCCAGTGTTTGTGTGGGGATCCATCAACCTTCAGTCTGCAGACGGGATGTCTCAGCGATAAATGACTTATTTAAAGAGGCTGGGGCGGAATGCACCATGGTAAGACTGCACGTTAATGTTTCTCCTGTAGCCGTGCAGACTGAGACAGGACAGAGCAGCGTGAACTCAGAGCACTGTGAACTCAGAGGTTTGGGCTGAGTTCAGTGCTGAGTAGGCAGATCAGACTTGAAAGATATCAGCTGTTGTCACAAGTATTCCAGTGGTTATAAATGCACGCTCCAGCTATACTGATGTTACTGTGATACTCTGGTCCAGGCTACATACACACAGAACAGAACAATATTCATCACAGGTCAGCTCATTTGACCATATTAGACCCTGCCTGAGAAAACAACAGAAAAAGTATTAGACCTTTTACTTCAGTAGAGGTACCAGTACTACATTAACATATTCTACTGCAAGTAACATTTCTTCACTCAAAACAAAACTTACATACAAAGTATCAGAAAAATGTACTTAAAGGATCAGAGTACTTGGTTTATAGTATTAGAGTGTTATGGTAAATAGTATTGCTCCCTGTGGCCCATATGTTACTGTGTATTTCATTATAAAGCTGTTAATGCTAATGCATCATAGCTTAAGTATTTTACTGGTCGAGGTAGAGTTACCTGTTGTGATGAGATGATTCATGGGATAAGGAAAAAGCAGAATAAAGTCAAACAATACAAATCTGTATACACGCTGTAGGACTTTCACATATTTGCTTGTGAAACATTGATTAGTTTTGCCTCTTTGAAATGCCCTGTGCACCGTCTTAAAGCCAAATGTACACCGCATTCAAACCGTTGACAGCATCTGTCAATACTCGATATGGTTACTGAAAGTAGACTGGATGCAGCTGTTCATCTCAGATGTGAATATTTGCTGCTGTTAAAGTGTTTGAAATCACTTCAACTTGAGGATCTTTAGGTTTTGGACAAATTAAGCTGAAGAAGAATTGGGCATTTAACATTATACAGACCTGATGATCTGTTTATCACTCAGTCTGTCCCGGAGTTTAAATGCAATGAGCAGATGAAAGGAAATGCATTCACTCTGTGACTGTATGCAAATAGGTAATGCAATAATATAGTTTATAAGTTCATGAATCACTGTCACCTAACATTCTGCCAAGTTGTTTGTAAAGAAGTAAGCTTTGAAAATAGCTTGGCTGGCAAATCAAAACAGTGTTCTCCTATCTTCTTAAGAGTGTTCATCTGTCTTTCAAACAGTCCCCATAGTCTCACATTTCAAATTGGTTCCATATGCAGGGCAGACAGGCTCCTGGTTTGAACTGCCACATGGAAACCAGGAGGGAAACTCTCTGCCCATTCTTCTCTTCTCTTCTCTTCTCTTCTCTTCTTGTTTCTCTTCTCTTCTTCTATTCAGTTTCTCACATTTGTTACAAACATAACAGTCCAGTCCTCTTCAGATTTCAGGTCTAACTGCTGCTGTTCCTCAGTTACAGGGCCCACATTGGAATTCAGTGCTGGGCACACAAAACCCTGTGCAGCCACAGTATAGTCAGCCTTTGTATGTTAAACACCAGGGATTGCTGCCATGCTGCTGCTCATTGTGTTCTCAGCTGTGCTTTCTTGTTCCTTTGTTCCACGTCTTTGTTGGTGTGTGTCTCTCTGTGTGAGAGCAAAAGAAGAAAAGGAGAGGGCAGACGAGCTTTAACTGATTGGAGATATTGGGTCTATATCAGTTGAGCATGTCTACACACACCCCCTTACATTTTGAAAATGAGAGGAGTGTGGTTTGGAGCTCCAGGGTGAGTCAACCAAGCTTCCTGTTTTCTCTTTCTCCGTGTCTCTCTCTTTCTCTCTCTCTCTCTCTCTCTCTCTCTCACACACACACACACACATACACCACAACTATGTCTGACAAGGCGACACTAGGACCCAGAGATCACAGTCACTCTCAAATCGGTTGTGAACACAACTACTCAACGATTACTACCTTTTCAATAGGTCTGCCATGAGAACCATCCAGCGAAGCTGCTACCCACACATATACACATGCTGAACTCTGTCATTTATTATGGATATTATGTGTGCAAAAGTAAACATACCCACATTAATTACACTTAAATAAACCAAACAATTGAAAACCCAGGTTTATGGCCATAACGATTTTGCAGTGGCCCAGTGTGGAGGGTGTGAATTCACCCTCCCACTCATGCTGACATATACATGCAGCAGGGATGAGTAGTTGTTGGCCTATTACATCATGTACGACCCACGAAATCTCAGCTTCCATCACCTGTAAATGTGCAGTGTGCTGCCAAATGAAGGGGAAAGCTCAAAACCATGACCCTCATATTTAGTCATTAATGAGTTGTCGAGCAAATATCCTCAGTATCTTAACTGGCAGCCACATGGTAGTCAGTTGCTGTTTTGTGATCTGATAAGTGTTGAAACAGCTGATGAGAGGACGTCATCTGCTTTGGCAAAATCAGCTGAAAATGAAAGGCACAGCATTACTTGTCATCAGCATACAGCTACACCGGAGGAGATGTGACATAGCTTCAAAATAGTTGGTTTTGATGAGAACTCTCTACTCCTTGGATTAATGGAATCTCAGGGAAACTTTCCCAACTACTGTCAAAGTGTTTCCTGTCCTTAATTGATCTCAAAGACAGATGATAGAAACCTGGAGATTGTCTTCAAATCAGGGTTATTTCATGTTTTATATTCAGCCTATTTTCTATCTTTATCAGCTGAACTACCACAGAGCTACCTCCAACTGAACATCATACATTTTAGCCCATAAGTGTGTCTTTTAGCTCACCTACTTTTATTTCATGCATTTGACACTTAATATTGAGAGGGATTTTTAAGATGTAAATTCAGCATTTAACAATAGATCAATGAACAATGAAAACAGACACAGGGTTGGAGCTTGGAAAAGAAAGTTGCCCAACACGTTGCACCTAAGCCTACCTCTTACTACTAGCTCAAATTGTTCATCAAAAAGTTACAAGTCTTAGCCTCTGCAACAATTAAAAAAAAAAGTAGAGCTCATAGAACAGCATTTCCTCACAAGACTGAAGAGGTCACTGCAAAGTGAAGGACAAGTGTCACATAACTGACAGGTAGCTGAGCTAGCATTAGTGTTAGCAAGCTTCTCCAATGACTACCTTCTTACAGTATAAGTAATACTTATAATTAATTTAGTTTCTCAAGAGCAAGACACACTAGAATAATACATTTACAGAAGCAGCAGCCAGTGGTAAGATACAAAATGCATTCTCACTACCTCTGTGTGTTTGTAGAGGGAGTGAGTTGCTGCTTTCTGAAGCTTTATAAAATTGCACAGTAATGAAAACAAACTGAACAGAGAATAACAGGAGAGATTTGAGCATAGTGAAAGTGACTTCAGAGGTGCTTTGCCTCCCACTCATTCTGCTGTGATTACAACCCAGAGAGGGACACTGTCCATACAGCCATCTGCCGCTCATCTCTGTGTGGAGGTGGCTTGTGTATCGGTGAGCATTCACATTGTGCAGTGTAGCTTGTTGTCTGAGTCAACCAAGTATTGGGTGGTGAAAGAGAAAGACAGGCAGAGGTAAGAAGAAGCTAGACAGGGCAGCAGGAAATAATATTAATAAATAATAGAAATAAATAATATAATTATAGCAGCACATTCCTAAAAGCCATTTGTTAATGATGTTTGATGGGTTCACACTGGTTGCATTTCTCCATCCCTCTCCGTTAACATTTAGGAGAGAGAGCCCAGTAAAAACACACTACTGAGAAAGAATGTCACCCTCTTTCTTTCTTCTTTATCTTAAACATCTCTTCTTTGTCCTTCAGCCAGTCCATTAGCATTACACCATGATTTTGTCCTTCCATATCTCTGTCAGTCTGTCCAACTTTGGTTCAAACCAATTTATCTTGACATTACCAGCCAGGCTGCAGTTTTCCTCAAGGAAATTGCTCAGTGGAGGTGGTAAGATTTTATACTTGTACACATGAAATAGCAAATGCTACAGGGCAGATTGCTAATCAGTTTGTTGACCACATTTATACCCTCTCAAAACTATTTCCATTTTGAACTTTTTTCCTCTATTGACACCCTTGGGCAAAAATATTTAAGTTTGAAAGATTCCTGCAATAGAATGACTTGTGAAATTAAACTAGAGTAGGTAGTCTCAACAAACTGAATCATGAGGCTATAAAGTTGAAGAACCCTCTATATTTTGTTCCTCTAACAACTTCTCCCTCCCATTGTGTTGGTTAATTAGGCCATGGATTTGTGATGCAAATCTTTTACTGCTGTATGATAGAGCATCTCTTCTTCTTCATAACATAGACATAGACACTGTCACTAAAAAAATATGCTTAACTCCTCTTTTGTATGTAGGAGGAAATAACATTTGAAATTGAGTTTGTACAACATGTACTTCCTATTTTTATGAAAGCAACTTGGTTCACGGATGGCATTTCAGGGCATCTCGGCTACAGCTTGAGATCCTGTCCATGAATATCACAAACAGGATCAGAGACAAAGGGGCAACCATGGTGGAGTCCAACACCCACTGAAAACATGTTTGACTTTGTGCCAATGTGGACACAGCACGGTCATAAGCCTTCTCTAAGTCCACAAACTCCTCAGTACTGCTGCAAATATTTTATTTTAAGTACACATGTTCTAGCATTCATAACAAAGTGATCTACTACCACTTGTTTTAGTTGAACTAGATTCTAACTCCAGTGGCACCTCTTTGGTTTGTGTTGTTTTACTGGGTGCTTTCAAACTTTGACCTGGAGGAGGTGGGACTTATTTCTCCTCACCAACTGGAACTCTGCATGGCTTGATATAGCGAGAAAGTTTGTAGAGAATTATGACTCTGAGGAAGACAATGATTTTTGACCTCCTCTACAGCTCTGTGGTGGCTTCTGTCTTTGTCTTTTGGCCTTGTCCTACTGAATTTTTGTGTCCATTACAAACTAAACCGTGCAATTTCCCAATGGTGAAATGCCGTCCAGTATGATGAGTTAAATTACAGAAGTGCACAGTATATATCCCCACTTTGCCCTGTTTTAGTCTTGTTAAATGCTATTTGACCCGGTGTTTCTTTTCTCAGGAGCAGTGTGCACAGGTAAATGTGATTGGTTTTGTCTGGAGGCTGCTCAGTGTCAGTGTTGACCTGTGACATTACTTTTACTCAGGAACATTATGTTTAGCTCTGATTAAGTTTCGTGCTATCAGCAATAAGTCAGGCAAGAACAGTTAATAGTCCTACAATGGTGCAAAAGTAAAGCAGGTTCCAAAACCCAGTAAACCAGTGGAGTGGTGACCTGCACTGATCCTCTGAATGTCCAGTCTCAGGAGAGGGAATGAAAAGTTGAGAGGACTTACTGTGGCAGCTATGATAGTTTTTTTCCCAGTTCAAAACACAGAAGATATGATATTAGTTTCATTTTGTCTTAAGGAGATGTAGTGTAATTTGGCTGCAGCCCAAATTTGTTTTCTTGTGAAATGTCAGCCTTGGTCATCTTTTGGCTGTCATTTCTTTCAACTAAACTTCCCTCTCATGCAGCATTTTCCTTGTAGGAGAATGGAATGTGCATTGAGGAACAGATTTGACCACGTGTGCACTTCCATTGCTGCCATATGGAGCGAGCATTTTTGTGCTGCAGAGTAATTACTTTCAGAGCCGTGATCTGTTGTTTGGGCTTCATTCTACAGACAGAGATGAACATAAAACACTGCGTCCTTAATTCCTTTGCCAAATGAAAAGAAAATATCTACTCTGCTTAAAACAAAGCTTCATAACAAAGCTTTGTTATTTCAAGGTGAGATCAGTTTGGCACTCTGAACAGAGAGAAATGTTTTGTGGCTGCCTGCGGTACATATTTTATTATGATGTAGCTTGTGGAATGGGAAACAGTCAAGGTCAATGGAAAAACAGTGCAGATGGCTTTTTTTTTACAGGAAGATTTGTTTGGAATAACTAAGAAATGTTCGCCCAAAGAAATAAAGGAGTAGGATGCACCTTAAATTAGTCAACACATAAATCCATGGAAGACTGGGGTGGATGGTTGTGTCCGTGTTTTAGCACTGGTCAAATAGATCTGATAAAGGTCCACATTTTGAACCTCTGCAGTTTTATAGCCTATAATAGAAAACGTTGGTTTGCCATTCCATACAATTACATATTAATGCTATCTTTTTATTTTTTTCACTTCATCATTCAGTCTGACCTTGTGTTTGACGTCAGTGGGAAGTGTGAGGTGGATAGGTGGATGCTAAGATTTCTTCTTGAAATACATAAATAAATATAGTAGCTGGCATGATTCAGGACCTCTGTACAGTTCTGACTGATAAATACAAGTGTGACTGAAGCATCCAACATGTATGCTTTCATGACGCATAGTCAGTAAAGTCCTTTCTGTTTCTCAGTTGCTGTAATTTCTCCTGGCTTATCAGGCGTAGCAGATCTATCTTATCTAATTTCCACATCTTTGCACTGAGTAAACCTTGAGTTAACTAGTTAAATACCAGAATAATAAAGATTTACTATGGGTCTGTTTAATCCTTGAATCTATTTTTGGTCTTCAATATGTGTCTGCTTCTGTTTTGACTTGTTGTTGAGCCACTTTCAGACTCTTGAGTCAGACTCAACTGTGCACAGACTTAATATACTTTTAAAGGCACATTAAGTTGCCTTGCCAGTTGCCTTCATCAATGTTTAGTGCTGGCCATTAGGGAGGAGGGCTTGGACTGTTCAGCATGCAGTAACTATTGAACAATTTATATTAATCTCTGTTATGATCGTTTTGTGCTGTGGTGTATAGGGGACTGCTGGCTGCAAGTAGTATGAAAATGCATGGCTCACAGTGGGTGGTCATGTACAATAATAAGAGACTGACTGTCTCAATGCCGCTGTCACTCACATACACAAACATGTATACTAGGGATGTGCATGAATAATCGATTAGTCGATTAATCGACACGGCAAACATAGTCAACATCTGTTTTTAAGAATAAACAAATTTTTATTTAACACATTTTTTTAGTGGCATGGAGGTAGGAGAACAACTAATGTTTATGGTTCTGTTTCTGCCAAGTGCTTCTTCTCTGCTGTATCTTGCTCTGTATGGTGCAAGCAAAAGACTGCAACAGTGGTCAGGAATAAAAATATTGTATTGTGCCGGGGGTGGGAGGTGTTGCTTAATGGTCTTCACAGGAGTTATTGTTTTAGTAGTTTCATGATCAAAATCGTTTAATAAGGGCCTGTGGACTGATAACTGCGCTGCCACTAACGTTAGCTCACATTGTTTCTAGATGCTCAGCTTGTTTTTAAGTTAGGATTCCTTCATTGTTCATCATTCAGGAGGTTTTTACTGGGAGCTGAATTATTCACCGAGGCTTCATTGAATAAAGCAGTTTCATGTTTAAAAAATCAGTGTTTCTCCGCGACGCAGACACAGGACCTTGAGAGTGGCTGTTTGCTCCAGATCCAGACGTCTCATGACAAAAATCTTCATCTGGTTTAAGATTAGAGTTAGAACATTATATAAAGTGACAGTGACGTGACTTGACACATTAAGAGAGTAGTCAGGTGAAAATGTTTTAATGTGCGGACATCCGGCTGACAGTTGGTGCTTACCGAAAACACTGTGGATTTATTGTACCTAAGCGCTCATGTTACAGGAAACGACAGGGACAAATTACAAATAGCTTTGGTGACTTAAAAGATTTCAGACGATAGGCAGCTACAGTTCTGAAAAAGAATCTGATGAAAACTAAGAAAGTAGCAATAACAGCTGATGCATGGAGAGCTCTCACGTTGGATTTTTCTGGTCACTGTCACCATTACATGAACGGTGACTGGAAGATTTCTGGTTCTGTGCTTTAGACTCTCAGCACAGAGGACAGACACACTGCTGAGAACTAGTTTGAGGTGGTGAGTGGAGTTTGGGAGGTAAAGTTAGTGCATCTGTACACTACACTGCAAAAAACATGACTTTGTCTTTTTGTTGGTTGTTCTGCCACGTTTGTCCAGAAATCTCAACAACTATTAAATGGATTGCCATGAAATTCAGCACAGACGTTTTTTTCAGCCCCATCAGTAGACATAACTTTTCACCTATCCAGTGACATGAGCCCAAACCTTACACCTGTTAAACATCAGCATATTATCATCGTCATTGTGACCATGTTAGCATTTAGTTCAAAGCTCTGCTTTGCCTACATACAGCCTCACAGAGTCATAAGCATGGCTGTAAAACTGTATAGGTCTGTCCACCAAGTCCACCGACTGTATTCAAGTCTGAGACTAAATTATTAGATTACTAAACCAAAACTGAGGGGACCTATAGTTAAAGTATGGCTGTGGTTATGAAACACCCCCAATGGACTATATATGACTTAAAGACTGGTTTGAGGTTTGATGAGGTCTCTGAGCACAATGGGGAACTGGTGGGCACAAAAGCTGAGCTAAGGTCATTGATTGGAGAATGTATTGATTGGGTGTTTGGCGCTTCTGTTGGGAATAAAGTCCACAGCTTTTGTGAGAAAGGTTGAGTGGATTTCCAACACAGAGTAAATGTTACAGTGAGTAGTTATACTTATTGAAAATATTGCTAGCTTTAGACATGTAACCCTTATCTCCTCTCTTCATTAGGTACATTTAACTTTCTTCACAATGGTAAAGCACATCCTCAACTGACTGATCTCAAATTTCAACCTTGTAATTTTATCTAATTGGATCGCTTTTAGAATGGAGAGCAGGACAGGGCCACTCACATTTCACTTACAGGAAGAGCAGTGTTAGGTTTCCTCTGTAGGAAGGATGGCTGTGGAAGTCATTAGGTTTATACTTATTTACAGGACAGTACTGAAATACAAGAATCATTGTACATTATACATAGATATGGAGTTCATACTGTATGCTTTCATGCTGTATGCTTGCCAATGCATTTTCTTGTCCATATGTGTAACTGCCTACATGTATCATTTCCAGCTGTATGAACATTCATTCCTCTGTGTGTGTGTGTGTGTGTGTGTGTGTGTGTACTCATTTCAGTTCATATTATTGCACCTATTCCACAGCTCATTGATGTATTAATCTGCCTCAGGCATGTTTGCCTTGTTTGGCTATACAGTTTATACAGGAACATTATTGCTGCTTCTTCTTTCTCCATACAACCTTTCATGTAATTAGTACCATGTCTTTTTCTATTGTATGGCTGCAAAAGAGTAGGTTTGAGGTGTGTCTCTGGGGTTTGACATTGGAGTGCACTGTGCTTTTTACAGACAGTGCGGCATGTGTGGTGCAGAATGGATGGAGAGATGCAACAATTGGTTGTAACAAGTGAGTCAGCACAAGGCGAGGTGATGGCGAAATTTGTGTTTTAGAGCTTGCATTCATGAACAGATGTCCAAGGACTAGGTGAATTTTCAGTGTTCAGTGTCACTGTATAATTCCATGATTCCACAAGTAAACCGAAACTAAATAAAGCACTTAATGAAAATTCATCTGTATTATAGTGCAGTTGTCTTTATTTTTTAGCATTTCGTCACATTTTTAACAACTGATGACATAAACTGATCGTTTGTTGCAGTGCTTACATGTATAATGTGTGATTCTTACCTGTATCTGTCATTCATACTGTACCCTGAGAACACAGCACTCATAACGCCCTCTTCTTCTGTACCGAAAAATCTAAATTAAAAAGTCTGACACTCTAAAAGAAAATGAGACAAGACCTTTCTTCCTCACCTCCTCCTCCTTTGGCTGCTGTGTTCTTATTATTGTCTATGTAGAAACATTGAATAGTATCATCTCTCTGGATAGCTCAACTCATTTTCTTTTAATCTTTCATGTGATGTCATTATCCTCAGACTCAAACACATCAGAAAATTAAATGAGCTGTGACTGCATTCTATGTCCTGCTACATCAGTTTGCTTTTGCATTTCTTTTATCTTCCCTGCATCCCTTCTCTTGTGCGCTTCTTTGTTCGTGTATGTGAGAGAGAGAGAAAGAGGATCTGACTGGTTTCATTAACGTCTGCTCCCAACTATAGGTTACTGTTGACAGCTGAGGGACACACACACACGCACACACACGCACTCCATCTCTCCCGCTAAATCTGCCTAGATTTTTAGATGTGCTTTTGCCTTCTGTCTTCACATCTCTTCCCCACTTCACTGTTTCTTCAGTCTCGTTCTCTTTTCTGCAGCAGTTATATTTGTTTTCTTGTTGATTGGCACAAGGTAAATTAAATTCACTTTTATTCTTTTGAAGGAAAAAAACATACTGTACTAAATGTGGGTTTATTTGTACAGCAATCCAGTCATCATTTGCTATACATATGGTAAATGACTGTATAATATATTTGTGACTTGGCAGATCACACCATGCACTTAAAGTGTACACCAGTGTCTTAACATTGTCTGCAGCTTGGAATGGCACCATACCCCTACTTAGATCTAATGTGTCCACGTCAGTCTCCTCTTTCCATCATTTGCTACTTTTATCATATTTTGTTGACTGCTCTAATGTGTCGCTTCAATCCTGTTTGTGTCTTGAGACCTTGTTAAATACAGGTGAGTGAGTTTGTACCGACCTGAGTGAAACACTTTGGGCATGTCCCTTTTGGATACAAAAGAAATATCTGGACCACTGCCACACGACTGATGTCAAGTCTTTTTTTTAGCACCAGCTCCTCATCCTCAGCACCCTCAAGCTGCCAACTCACATTGAATTGTTTTTCAAAATTGTCACACATGAAAGAGACGCTGCAATAGAGATGCGTGATATAATTGGCCAGTCAGCACAGCTATCTAGTATCCAATCCTGTTGGTTTGTGAACGTAGCATTGATCCATGTTATTTTGGAAGCCCGAGTACAGTTGGTACAATTTTTGCTCTTTGTATTACATCAAAAAAAAAGTAGTGACTGAATGTGATTGTTCATATATTTCTTTTTCTTGTCCACTAAAAGGTGATGATCAATAATATCTGTATACTTACTCACTTATATTGTGTTTTAATACAGCCAATAATACAGCTCACTCTTTAGTTGCTCTCTGTGACACATTGTACCGTTTCTTTTGTCAGACCTCCATACTAATTGAAAACATTGCTGCTACGTGTTAATCAAGCAAGAAGTAGCTCCTACACTGAGACAATCATTACATTACTGCCATAAAGCACCCACTCTGACCAGACAAGGGTTGGCTGATATGTTTCCATTCTCCTTCTGTCAGTCCAACAACCAGCAGTTGCCAATATATGCGTGATGGTGTGTGTGCTGCCGCTGTCTGATTAAATATGCTTTCACCTTATCCCCTGTCAGCCTTGGTCTTAAATGTGAAAATCTCATTTTACTGAAACATTACAGCCTTTGGACTAGTCTTCTTCAAACAGAATAAACAAAATAAATCACCTTGAGATCTTTGAAAAGCAATAAGCTGTAAAGACAGGCTGAACAGCTGAGATGAAGGACGTCTCTGCTTGTAGCTTCGACATGAACAAACAGGTGGAGATAACATACTATTATATGATCAGAATCCACAACCACTCATACAGTTTTTGGTCTAGTTCTCAAATATGAATTGATGTTGCTTTTCAGCACCAGTCCATCACACAGCAACTGCTAAAGACGACTTGATCGTCATTTAGTCACTGCGCTGTTTTGTGAAAGACAGAAATCAGTACAAGAAGAATGTGCATAATATGACTCACCTCAAACTGCCAGTTCCTGTTAATTTTTTACAGACTTGAATTCTTAAGGAGTCAGTCCATTAAAAGACAACCAGCGATAGATGCAGCCAGTTGCAGATCTTGTTGTATTTGTCCAGTCAC
This sequence comes from Lates calcarifer, assembly GCF_001640805.2. Taxonomy (NCBI): domain Eukaryota; kingdom Metazoa; phylum Chordata; class Actinopteri; family Centropomidae; genus Lates; species Lates calcarifer. Next base: position 15,742,897 of record NC_066847.1, read on the forward strand.
CCAGCTCTAGGGCAGACATAGGCTACATCATTGCTTTTAGAAATCTGTGTTTCCTCAACCACACCAAAACTCAAGGCCATTGTTTTCATCCATTCCTGTGGAGAGCATTTTAGTATTAAAATCTTGGCTTAGTGTGTATGAACAGCCAGAGGGAAATGTGCATTTTAGCCTTGCTAGTGGTGAGGTTCTGAGGATTGCAGTGTTGGGTAGTCAGTTCATTCACCACTTTGGTCCATACTGAAACCAAATACATTCCCATATTGTCATCATGCGAACTTTAGCCTGATTTTGTCAACAATAAAGTGATGTCATGCAGTGACATTGTTAGCTGTGGCTAGTTTTGTCAAAATGGATGCAAAGAAATGTCAGATTTCACCAAAGTTCAACTCAAATTCACTTAATCTCTAAAGAAATCCAGGAATTCTGTTGCTGGTGTGACTGGACTCTAACTCTAGATTTTTTTCTTTCTCAAAAACATTGTTTCCCCTGTTTCTTTCTGTCTCTGATACAGTGCTATGTATCAGATGTTGGAGTGTGCCTGTTAGTGAATGGATGATGCCCATTAACACACACATGATGTCTCTCTCCTGGGGGATTGAGTGTCTCTCAGACTGAATTAAGCCAAACTGTGTTAACTGATTAGTGTATGAATCCTCTCTGATCCAGCTGGAGAGATTTTCTTTGCTTGAGCAGGGATTGTGTGTGTGTGTTTGTGTGTGTGTGAGAGAGAGAGAGAGAGTAGATGTTATGTGTGTACTCGTGAGTGTTAGCTTGCTGATAATTGAAGCCAGCACAGACAGAGACCTCCTGACCTCATATTTTTCAAACATAATTCCAGCTTTGATGGCTCTATTAAATCAATCTAAACTACCGGCTCATTCTAACTATTGAGTGTAACATCAGCTCACAGCTCACTGATGCCCTGATCCCAACTACTTGTCATTCAGACTGTGTTAAAATGTATTTTCTTTCTCATATGTATTCGGTAATCAGTAAACAACAACTCATTTTTCCGTTTTTGTTTTTTTTTTCTGTTTTCTCTATTACATAAATGTTAGAGTTAAATACTAAAATGTAGTTTTGAATTTCTATTCTATTTAATGACATACTTCTGTATAGCAGGTACTTCTGTAGCAGGTGTTAAAATGGAACTTGGATGGCCAGACAGAAAAACATGTATAATACAGTATAGTATCCTGATGTATTAAAAAGTTAAATACTACCTCATACAAAACACAGTATCTACAGACTTTACAGTATCTGTGAGTAAATTGCCTCTGCAAAATCCTGTCATTGGCCAGCACAGTCCTGCACAGTCTGAGATGTCATGTGACCCTGATTGATAATGAGGGACTATTTGCCCTCCTGTAGTGATGATGACTGAGTTAATTAAATTTTATCTCCTGTAATATTGTTATTGTTGTAATATCTCTTCAACTTCTGGACAAATTCAGAAATGAAATGTTGTACAAACATTCATGGTGCTCAGAGGATGAATCCTGATGATGACTTTTCCTCTAGCACTATCATCAGGTAAAAATCTCTTTTCATGCAAAACTTTGTGACCTGCAGAACTAACTATACTCCCATCAGCCTCAGCTCTACTTTGTGTTTAGTGCTAATTAGCAGATGTTAGCATGTTGATGTTGCATTCATGCTGTGGCGGTGAAACGGGAAGAGCAGGAAAAACACACAGTTTTCCAAAGTGTTATCGCTGGTGCAACCACACCAGATAAATAGTCTGAATTAGCTACTTAAGTTGTGTTATGTATGTGTGACAGTTTGTTACCAAGTGATCCCAGATCCAAACAAACAGTGTATAGCTGACATGGATTGTATTAGTATAATACTGTGGTGGTGAATTCATAGCTACTCTGCCAACAGTTTGTTGACTTGTCTGTAGTTCTTTTGACCAAGTGGGAGATATCATCAGTGTCTGATATCTCTAACTTGTCATCATAAGTCAGAGGTGATCATCACAGTTTAAGTGATAAGGCATGAACATGTGATGATCATGTGATGGTGATCTGTATGGAGTCTGCATGTTCTCCCTGTGACTGTGTGGGTTCTCTGTGGGTTCTCCAGCTTCCTCCCACAGTCCAAAGACATGCAGGTTGACTGGTGACTCTAAATTGCCCAAAGGTGTGAATGTGATTGGTTGTTTGTCTATATATGTCAGCTCTGTGATACACTGGGGATCTGTCCCCGCCCCCTCGCCCAATGTCAGCAGGGATTGGCTCCAGCCCCCCTGCAACCCTATGGACAAGCAGTAGCAGTAGCAGATTTTGCATTAATTTGACAGCAGTATGTCATAGGTGGAGCAGACAGTCACACTGAACCACAGACTCTGACCAACTACCCACATTAGCTTTCCTGCTGAGTCCTTCTTATCTGACACACAAACATGAACACACATCTTGTCTTGCGGCTTAGCGTGTTGACCCAGCCACCAAACAAACATTCACCAGGGAAAAGTGCACTGCTAACAGCAGTCAGTTTCCAGGCTAGATAGCTAATTGCCACTCAGCTGCAGCACATTATACAGCATGTAAATGTAGCTGCTAATGCCACTGGGGTGATGCTGGTGTTAGTCTCTCTTTAAAATCACAGCTTACAACACACTATCTGCCCATATGCATGTAGCTACAGGGCAAGTTTGCCTACTTTGTCTCTCGGTCTCTGTGGTGAAACACCAGTACTCTGACACCCTGCCAGCTGCTGTCAGTCAAACACAGACCTTTCATTGGCATCACTGTAGTGTGTTTTGTTTTACTAAAGAGGAAACACATCTGGAGCTAGAACGCAGGCAACAGTTCTCATCAAAAGAAAAGCAAGCAAACAAGTGTAGGTTCTCTCTCTCAGTCCAGCAGTAACAAAGATGACACAACTCTGCTACTTGTGCACTAAACACACCTGGCTCTTTGAGTGAAGTGATGAGCTCTGTTACTAACAACTCAGATTTTACCTTATTGTCAGTAGGAGGCACACAGATTCAGACGTCCTACTTCACTGTCGTGTAAAGCCCAAGTTATTAACAAGCTGTTGAAGTTTTAACAAGGCATGGACATGTCTTAACTTCAGCAAAGGAGCTGTTTATGGGGGCTTGTTTGTGCACAGACATGGTGTGGTAAAATCCAAACTGGCAGATGATATTCATGTTGTTTCCTGTGTAATTATAAATTTCATCACACATACCTCACCTTTGACAGAAATGTATTAAGTCCCTCTATTTTATTATAAATCATTAAGTATCCTTGTTCTAACTGTATAACACCAACTACAGCACAAATGGGAAGCTAATGCGCTCCCAACCTGAAGGTCAGTTCCCAGTTGTTGTTGTGAGGACCTCCATCTGCTATGTTTTAGTGCCTTAAGGTTCTCTATTAAAGGACTGTTAGTAATTTCGTTTTGAGTTTTGAACAGGGCACATTCACCTTTTTTGGTTAACCACTATATCATGGTATTTCTTCTCCTATTGTTTGTTCTGCCTCTTTAAACATACAGAGAAAAGGTCTCGCAGATGAGATGGTGTAATGAGACAGTTTTCTGCCTTCAGACATCTTCACCCCTCCCTTTCATCCTCTCCTAAGGCTAGCTGGCTAACTGTAGCACCTGTTGCATGTCTCGACCTAATGCTGCATACCTCTCCTACAGCCCTGGGAGAGAAGAAAAGGAGGGATATTAAAAAGAAAGGAAGAGAAAAAAAGAAGAACTGGTAGAGAGCTGTCAGATAGTCAGACACCTGGCCTGTCAGAGCAGGCGGGAAGTTATTAGGGGACTACATACATGCATATGTGTGTGTGTGTGTGTGTGTGGCCTTCAGATGACAAAGCAGACAGAGCTGGAGGAAAACAGACACAAATAACAGAGAGAAAGAGTACTTGGAGAGATAACAGGTAGAACATATCTCTAGCTTGCCAGTAGCAGAATCATTTTTCTCTCTCAAAGAAAAGAGAAAATGTTACAATTTCTTAGGCTCTGTGACTCCATGTCTTTAAAGGAAATGTGATTCTTATTTCAGCAAGAAGCCCTGTGTGTGTGTATGTGTGTGTGTGTGTCCATGTTCACCCACAAATCCACTCCCGTTGTGTATATAAAGTATTTCTTCTGCAGGTCAGAGAAACTTAAACAGCTCTCCACATCATATGTAGTGACACATGTAGTATACAATGTTTTTAATGTATCCCCAGTCATGTGGATGTCTCTTGCTGCTTGCTGTTGACCCTCTTCATGGCCTGGTTGTGTGTGTTTGCTGTAGAAAGGCACTGAAGGCAACAGAGGATCAACAATACACTCTCATTTTGACACTTTCACACTAAGCTACATTAAGCTCTTCATGCCTGGAAGCTAATAAGCGATGCTCAGCCAAGACAAGCACTAACACAGAGGAGGGTGTAGGATGAAAGAAGAGGCAGCGTACTGCTGGGAAAACGAGTGAAGCGTTTACACATTCATGTTTACTGACTCATGAATTTGTTTTTGCGATAAAAGTGGTTCTAATGTCAGGACTCAACATGGAGCGATTTTTGAGTCAGGTTTTGTTAAGACATGTTGAACCCTGGTGAACCGAATCAGCACCTTAAGCAATGAGGCTTTTCTCTGCACATGAGCAGTTGTTGTAGCAGCCCTAAAGGATCATTCTGGTTATTTGTTTATCACTGTTATCAGTCATGATAACATTGCACTGAGATTGCTGAGTTCCTGAATTCCTGAGAGTGGGTCAAGAAAGCATATGATCAGCAGTGTTGGGTGACTGATTGCTTATTTAAAAACATACCTAACTTATGATCACTTGAATTGCAAAACTAACGTGTTACGTACACTGGTGATCAGATAATCAGACAAGTTATAAACAAGCCAAAAGGTTATCCAGATTATCTAAGCCACTTTATCTGAATGTAACATCAAAGGTAACTACACACAAAATGTCATAAATAATCTCTCATCGCACATAACTACTGTAAGTGCAGGAGTAATAAAGGCAGTCAATCTAACCTCAGTGTAAGTTGAAATAAGTAATCTTGTGTTTTGCCTTTGCTATCCCTTCTTGAGTCTGTTTAAAACTGGTCTGATTGTCTGCTCATGTTTCTTGTCCTGTCAGTCTTGTTTTCAGAGATGTGACCTGTGTTCCCAGATCGCAGCAATTAATATGGTGGGTCGCAAGTTGTAACTGCTGGAAACAACCAAAACTACAAAAATAAGATCCAAAATTGAATCAACCTGAATTATCATCAAAACCTGCAGTGATTCATTTTGTGGCCACTTGTGGGCAGTGGAAAGAAAAACAAACTGGTTTGCAAACAGCTGCTCAGTCACATATCCATTAGTTACGTAGCAACATTATTCATTCATTCGGAGTGGTGCTGCTGGCCACCTGATGAATCTAACCTAGTATTCAGTCTATTTTAAGTTGGGAGGGTCCAAACAGAGTTAAAAGACTGAGATTTAATCACATGACCAGAAACCCAACTCCATCTGCTTGACGTGTAGAAACACAGCTGTCTGATGTCACTTTTGGCACAACAACCTAATGAGGAGGTTGTATGTCAGTGTTGAGGTTACAGCTTGTTCTGCTGCCAGTTTGATGATATCTGGGTCTGCTTTTTTCCAGTGATTTCTGAATTATTTTTTCTGTGGATTCCTAACATTTCACATGAACAAGTCATGCTGAAGGACTGTATTACATTAGTCATGTCTGTCTGTTTCTGTTGAGTAGGTGTGTTGGGAATAATATGTAATAACATGTAATGTACTCTGTAAACATATATTCTGTGTCACACATACATGCAAAATGGATTGTCTGGGTATTTTTCGTCCAGGAGACTTACAATAGTAGTTTGGAATGGCAGTTGATATAATGGATAAAAGGAACGCAACTTTAAAAAGTATATATCTATATTATTGACTTTTAAGTAGCAATTTAAAGGTACTATGTTTTGCTTCAATAAACATCCTTATAGTTTGTCATTTTGGACTGAAACTAATGATTACTGATTCATCTGCCACTTCTTTTCTTAATGAATCAATTAATGATTTAGACAAATAGTAAAATAAAGTAAAATAAAATGCATTTACAATCCCTGTGCAAGTTATCACATTTGAGGAGCTTGAACCAGCAATTATTTGACATTAATGTTTGAAAAATGATTGAAATGATTAATAGAAAATGTCAGCTGACTTACAGTTGTAGCTCTAATGTCATTAAAACAAAGGTTAAAAAATGTAAGTTAGTAACCTCTCATTTATTCCACTAGAATGAGGCAGAGGAAGACAATCTTGTAGATTTGCTGTGAAATCCATCCCAGTGGTGTGAAATATAAAAAGGCATTTAGAGGTCAGTAGAGGCTGCCACTCTTCTCAGCAATGATTGCTTTTATTTAGTGTGATTCACAAAAGTCTCACACTAACTGCTGTAATTCAGTGACATTCTATTGCCCCCTGATTAGTATTCATTGTGTAGCCCCTATACAACACTGTAGATTCAATACACCTTGTGTTACACTGCAACATAAAAAAAGAGTCTGTGTAATGGTTAAATATGTATTTGAGTCTGACTGATACACTAAGTCTCACACTGGGAGCCCACTGTTTATGTAGAAGTGTGTATAATGTGTCAGGCTCTGTCAGGAGTTAAGCTGCCAGCACAGGGAGCCTGGTTCAGGCCATTCCAGTCTAGTAGAAGAATAATGGGATCCTTTCACAGGTGGAGGGATCTGGGAATGTTGTTAACGGCTCTAAGATGAGGAAGACGTCTCAAGGGTCTGAAACATTCCTTCACTCTGCCTTCACCTAAATGAAGGAAAAGAGAGGTGGACAGAGAGGGAGAGGGAGTGAGCAGCAGAGAGGAAAGGTTGCAGTTATCTAGGTCATTCTGTTGAGACATGAAAAGCGCAGCCTTTCACCTATGGCTTTACTCATAGGTGGGGATAGAAATTAGGGCATTCAGATGGAGCATGAACTGTGTGGTTCATGTTTCGGTTGCTCCTGTACACTGGGCATGATTCCAGTTTTGGGGAATGAAAGGAAGCCTCATTATTGGGATAGGTGGTCTATGCTTCCTCGATTACTGTTTATCTTTCCACTGGTAGGCCACCCTGTCTGCAGAGGAAATGCCATGTAGTTTCCTTTCAGATGGTTTCTGTCATATAGAGTAAGCAATGATATGGACACTTCTTCCAACACAAACAATGAAATACTCTGCAATAAATCTTTTAAAGGCTTTGTTTTGGTTGTATTATTTGAATATTAGTTTCACTGACCTAAATTGTTGCCTCTATTTAAAGGCATGAAATAGCATGTATGGCTGGTACTGCACAGCCTGACTCCACAGTAAATAAAGGGCCAGGACTTTGAATTCCTACAGCAAAATCACTTTTAAGATAAAGTACAGTAAGCCATATTGGGGCAGTGATAGTGTATTGTATGAAATATGGCTTTTCCCCTAGCTGTGCACTGTGTGCAGAAGGCAGCACTGAATTATGGGGTCTCAGCTGGATAAATCTAATTCTGCTGTAAGCTACTGGAAACACACAGCCAGCTGACACAAGCTTTATATTCTGCTGCTTAAGTATTCAGATTTGTGCAGCATAAACAGGATGTTTTAGCTCTGCTCGCTCTTTGTCACCAAATTACTACTTTTCTCTCATTTCCATTTTGGGTAACAAATACTTAAAGGTCACACATTACTATTGTAATATCACAGAACAGAGCAGAATAATGTGCCAAAGCTCTATTTGTTTTTTTTCTACTCCCTTTCCTCTTGCAGAGTATGAATCATGAACACATTTGCTTTCCACATGCCTGGAGCCAAGAGATCTCAGTGCAGCCTTTGGTTAACCCCATGAGAATGTGAACACTCCTTTCTGTTTTGAGCAAATGTTATCGTTAAAATTTATGGTACCACTTCATTATTATCACGGTTCTGTTGGTCTCCCTCCTACTTGTAATTCTGCCTTTCTTTTCTTTTTGTCCATTTCTTATTCTACAGGCCTGGCGAGTGAGGCCAAAACTCTGCTGTGGTCAAAAATGGCTGCTCCTCCTCTACCCCCTCTTCATGCTGATCCTCGCTTTCTCAGTGATGACGATCACTCTGCCCCTCCCTTTGCCACCCGCTGACATTGACCGGCGTTCATCCCGTGCCCTGAGCTCCGCTGGGGAGTTCAGACCCAGACCCCAAGTCATGGAGCCGCCTCTAGCCACTGCCTTTCAGCAGCCACTCACTCACATCCACAGCGGGGTCTGGAACACCAATACTGGAAAAGAGACATTTAAACTTTTGGTGCCACCTAAACTGTTTGGGGACACAGCTGGCAATGCCAAGAACAGCATCAAGAGAGAGCAAGAGAAAAGTCACACAGATTCACACAGACAGAAACACAAAAGCAAAGAGATGGCAGGCGTCGTCCAGCACCCAACCAGTCATCAGCATCCCCATCTCCCACAGTTTATAGTCAACAACACAAGGCCAAAACATAGAATTAAGCCCAGCAACCACAGTGCTGTGGTAAAGCATGCTCCACAGGCATACATTCATCTTCAAAGGAACAAATCTACCACAGCTCACATCCCTACTGCAGCAGATACCATAATAAGTGACAGACGAGCTGCAGACAGACAGGCAGGCAGATGGGAGGACAGACACACAAACAGGGATGCAGACACACAAATACATGGCAGCCATACAAGTGCACAGCTAGCTCATCACCAGACTTTGGGTAAACACAGACAAGCAAGAAAGCACTTTGGGAAATCTGATAAAGTCAGTAAGCAGCAGCTCACTGTGAAAAAGCCCTACAGGGATCTCAGAAAACACCATAATCTCTCAGAGGATCCCTCTGAAGCAAAGAAGAATCCTAGGTCATTGGTCCAAAGAAAGGCTTTGTCCAAACCCAAGGCAGCCATAAAGAAAGATGACAGCCGCTGGTGTCAGAGATTTACAGAGCGGGACTTCCCAGACAGTGACCATAGGAAGGTCAGGATTAGTCCAGATCTCTGGCCTCTTCCCTGGCTCAGTGAGGATGATATCCAGAAGATGGAGCTCCTCGCCGGGGGCGAGGTGGTCAGCAAGGCCAGGGTGCCTGCTCACGGACAGGTGCTCCAAGTGGGACTGGAACCTCTTACACACCAGCAGGTACACTGTTTGACAGTCTTTAATTACACATTTAGTAGATTAATTTCAAATTTCACATAATGTAAATGAGTGTATCCTTTTATAAAGTAATGCTCTGTTTGGACTTTTGGTTCTTTACCAGAAAAAAGCAAGAAACCTCACAAAGAGCAACAGGTGATGTACTACTCTATCAAAGCAGAAAGTCATGCAACAAAAGTCATGTATACATGTATATACATGTATATCATGTATACAGGTATACTTGTATATACAGTAAATACAAGAAGGAGTAGCAGAATTACAACAGGCAAAAACGAGATATTAAGTCAGTGAAATACATAATATATAGGGCTAAACAATTTGAGGAGAATATATGAAAACAATTTTATGATTGGTGTTCATCCCTCTATGCCGCAGAGCTCCATTAAAAACACAACAGTGATCCAAACCGTTGCACTGGGTCCCTAGTGACAAATTGAGCCACTTTTTGAACAAACAAGAGAGTGGTCAGTATCGCCCTGTGAGCACGAGGTCATGTTTCCCTCTGCGGACACATAAACACAAAAGAGCCCTGACTTTCTCCCTGAGTGATCATTTCACACACTGACACATACACAGTCCCTGGACTAGGTTTTGAACTAGTCTTGTTTAGATGTATGACCTCAGTGGGAACCAGTGGCCTGAACAGATAAGGGAAGTCAGAAAGCATTGAGAGACAGATGAACACATGATCAGTTTTAGTCTAGTTGTGGAATTTATTGACAGTAAGAAAAAAAAAATATAATAGTGCTGACAGTGATACTGTAACACTGACAAGGATTTGTGAAGACTTGATTTGGTTTGCTCACTGATCTTTGTTCTCTACATAAATCTATGTAAATCAGCAGCTTCCTGGAACAGAAGGAAAAAAAAACATCCAAAAATGTAAAATTGTAGCAGAAAATGATCAGCAAAATATGTTAAGTGTAAACAATTTGTAGTCAAAGAGCTTAAAGCAGAAAATACACTGTATATATATAAAAAGAGTGTGGAAAACTGAGGGCAGACCTGGTGTTATTAAGCAACTGCTGACTGAGAAAGTTATTGTTTGATTATTTTATGTACATTCATATTATTGTAAATTAACCCATTTCAACAAAATATTAATGGCTGTAGCCTGAGGCACTCTAGATAGTGGGTGTGGTGTTCTATACATAATTTTATAAATACAAAATAAATGGAAAGCTTTACATAACTTTATTTCTCCATCACAGCATCCACCACCGATGAGAGATTCAACTCAGCACAGACATGGGCAAAGACAACCAGAGACACATAAGGAGCGCTGCCAGCAGGGGAGCTGCTCCCTGATCAAACGCACCGATGACTGGTTCGAGGTTTTTGCCTTCCACCTGGACAGAGTGCTGGGACTCAACAGAAGTCTCCCTGCGGTGCTGAGGACTTTCCACAGTGACATTCTACCATATCGATACATCAGCGGTACCCCCAGACCTGTACTGTGGTGGGACCCAGATATTCAGCACCTAGCTGATAGAGACAACGACCAGAACTCAGTACCGCTCAGCTGGGTTCAGTACCAGAAGCTGCTGCATGCCCACTGTGGGAGTGAAGCAGACCTGAGGTCATTACCCTGTGTGGGAGTCCACCACTCAGAGTGGGGGAGACTGGCTCTTTTTGACTTCTTATTACAGGTAAGAACAGTGTTTTTTCTCTCTCATGCTGTGGCTTATCAGATTTTTTTTTTACATTATCAACAGAGCTGGTGAAGGTCTTTGGCTGGGCGCACGGAAGTTACCCAAGCTAGCTAGCTTGCTTACTAGCTGTCTGTTAGCATGCTAGCTAGCCAGGTTACTGATAAATTCAGAGTCCATTCAAGAGATATAAACCATGTAAACCACCTTTTGTAGAGCAGTTTATATAGTTGTTCACACTGCTAAGGCAGTATGCTGTTGGTCAACTGCACACATTTGTGAGTCAAAGTTCACCAAAGTTGAATTTAAAATTTGTGCAGATTTAGCCTCCATGTATGATTCTGTTGATCACTGTGATTCCACTGAAATAATCATTTTAAATGCTGGTATGGCTGAGCTACAACACACTAAATCAGTGTCATCAACTGCTGTTCATTCTTCATCATTCACAGGCATTGATTTCTGCTTTAGTGGGTACAGGTGATGAAATGACCTGTGTACTAGTTTCACACTGACTATCAAATCACACAGATGTATTCATCTGTGCTTTGATTCGCTCAGTGTATGGGAAGAGTCACACATAGACTGAATAGAAATGATTCATTTCTGGTCTCAAAAACACATAGCAGATGTCCTTGCTGGCAGAGCCATTGAACTTAAAATGTGATCAAAGATTCAGATCAATGTGCAATTGAGATAATCTGATCACATATATAATTACCATGAAGCTGTGCAGAAAGTTTCCCAAACAGTTGTCAGTGAGGTTTACACAAGAGAGCAGTAATGGTTCAGCAAGAAGGCATGTGGCTGAGATAATAATGGACAGCAGTAAAATGCCATCTTTTTCCACTGATAGCTTGTTACATTCTACAGCAGAACAGTTAATTGTGACTGTAGATAAACAGTGTTTTATTTGCATGTGGAGGTTTTGTAAATGTGAATTTTCTTCTTCTTACTTAACTGCATTCCTTATTCATGTATTTGTTTAGTTACTCAAAGCCTAATCCAAGTATGCAGCATAGGTCAATATGAATCCATCTGTTACTCTACTGAGACTATTGATGTGATTATGTTATTGGTGTTAATTGCATTGTTGGCAGTTTCTAATGTCACCGGTGTTGTATTGTTGCCCTGGTATCCAATTGCTTTTATTGATGACTCTCAACAGCAGGGGTGTATCCATCCATTCATATTTACATAGGCCTGCTCAGCATACTATAGGGGAGCATAGCTTGTCATCTTACTGCCACCTGTGGATCAGTGGAGAACATTCTCCATGTTTGAGTCCAAACAAAGAGGCCCCTGGCTGGCAGGGTCAGAGAGTAGTTACAGCAGTTTTTAACAACGTCTTCAGTTTTGCTCACTGACCCTACATGGTCCAGCAATATACAAGGCTTTTACCTTGTTTTGCTCTCAATTATTTAGACACAGATGTCAAATTAAAAATGTGAAAATGTGAAAATTCATGAGATAATCTTGCTTATCAAAACTGCATTACTGGCAGAAATGTTCATCTACATTAAGTGAGTGAGTCAATCCTCACATGCAAACACATACATTAATACATGTATAAAAAGCCAAACCTACATCAACCTAATTGACGATTGGCTCATTGCTCTGTGGGACTTCAGACTCAGTCACTTCTTTTTGCATTTCCTAATACAATGATTATCAGACAACCAATGTACTTACAAAGACCAGAAAAACATAAAAACACCCCAGCATGTGTGCTGTACACTAAAGAAACTGTAATAGTCACATTAGTCTTTTCCTGTTTTCTTCTTGTAAAGCAGCCCTCTTGTGTGATTTCTAAAGACTGGTCCACAGCAACTACCTCAGTGTCAGAGAGAGCAACAACCCCCTCGTGGATGAGAGCGCAGCTGTATGAGTATACACATTGGTTGTTGCAGACACACACCCACAGAGGAGATTGTGTGCTGGTTACTACAGTGCACTGGAGCCTTTAGTCTTGTTTTTCACACAGGACAAATGATTTGTGTTAGTGATGGCCTTATTGCAGGTCGTATTAAGTGTTGTGATCTTCAGCACTGAGTGCCATGTGGATTCATTCAGTGTTTTTAGAACAACTGCAGCTGTGTTTCAGGCAGCACAGTGGTGCAGTGGTTAGTGCTGTCGCCTCACCAGGGTGGAGTTCTGTGTGGAGAGAGCAAAATGTGTAAAACTGTAAATTGGTGCTTGTTACATTAAGTACATTGCAGATTAAACCTTTGTCTTTCGTCTTGACTCAATCCCATATGAAACAGTTCTTAACTCAATAATTAATTGTAACTGGTCCTGGACTTGTCTAGAGATTAAGTTTGGTGCCAATGACTACAGCCATGATTTGACAGGGTCTAAAATAATTATCATGCAAACGCAAAAACTTTCAATTACATTCACTCCTGCAGTAGTAGCGCTTTAACATGTCACACTGTACCATGTGATCGGAGCACTTTTAAAGCAGATGGAGCACATTTGTGCCACAGCATGGCCAGTATGAGAATGTCAGTAGGGGGCGCCTGTGGGGGAGAGATGGCTGCCTCTTGTTCATTCAGACAATGAATTTGACTGGTGTGATACCAGTTACCAGGAAATAAAAACCATCAGATCACTGATACATCAGTTATAAAAACCTGTCAGACTTTGTTATGTATTTATTTATTAATCACTGCTTTTAATACCAGATATTACAAGGAAAAATAAAAAGCTCACTACTAGAAATTTAGGCCTGTTTCTAGTTTTGTAATGAATTTGTTTTATAACCAACCATCCTGTAACCGGAGAAACTGCCTTCACAAAGCTGTGTGATCATGAAGGGCAGGACAGTCTTCACAACACGTTGTTAGACAGAGGGAATACTCAACTTTCATGGATAGCAGACATGTTGACAGAGATGCAAACTGAATCAGCTATTCTGGAGCACCAATCACCAAATCCAGGCACAATGATTATGCATATTCATATGAAACAGCACAAGAAAGCTGCTCATGGGCCATGATACAGAAACACTCTGCACTGGTCCCGATCAATCATGTTACACACATTACTGACAGAGGATAAAGTCAGATGCTCAAACCACGTCAGAGTCTTAATGTAATTTAGTTTATTTTTTATATAATTCACTTCAGCATTAAAAATGTTAATGTTATCTTTTTGTTTTTTTTTTATATATTTGACTAAATATCTGAAAGCCTGAGTAACTGATTATTTATCCAACACAGTCCCGATATGAAATGAAAAGCAGTGAGACGGTTGACAATCTGCATAGAGAAGTGGAGGGAGTTGTGCTTAAGGCAGTAAGCTTTATTTACTCCCTTAAGTACGACTTATTCCGTCAGAACAACTGTAAAAAGAGCTAACTACACTACTCTGGACTGAAAGAGTGTAGTGGAGACAACCTGCATGACAACAATGGTATGCTCCGCCTGCTGATGGTACACTCCTATGCATCCAAGGGTAAGCAACCAACCTCATTTAGGTTGGAGGGCTTGCTACTCAGTTGAAGTTCATCTGTGGGTACATTTGCTAATCCAGGGGGGAACATCCTGTGCTGAAAAACATTATTGGTTTTTAAATGGCTTTTAAATACAGTCTAAAGTATTTCTTTGGAGTTTTAGGAGGTTCACATTGCTTTGCCTGAAACAGTGAGAAGGACAATTAAGCCCAAAGTCACCACCCAGATTTACCCATTATAATAACCACTATACTCTACTATACAGACGATAATGCTAATAATTTCTGGCTGTATTAAATTATAGCAGGCTAAAACCAAAACCAAAGTTGTAAGGGATAAAGGCACTCCCACCCCCACCCCCTTTTTCTGTGAGTGATTTTATCCATGTGACTTCAGCAAGGTCCAGTGGCTGACTCTGCAGTTATACAGCATGGCACAATGCCCCACCTTCACTATGATTTAGCACCTCTCTGTAGAGGCTCAGCTCTATGACAGCATTGCAGGAAACCCGGCCCTCCCTGCATCACATGACACAGTGATGGCTGGAGAACAAAAACACTGTCAGCTCTTTTTCCATAAACAAAATCCAATGTGAATTTTCACTGTACCAACAAACAGTGATATATTGTGGCAATAAATATCATAATTTCATCATCATGATTAAGAGTGTTGCATTCAGTTATTCATATCTGTGTATATTCACAGAGTATAAAGCCACCACTACAAATACTGTGAGTATTTTATTTCTGATAAGGATCACTCAATAATGGAACTCAGTACAGACTTGTATATCTGTACTAGATGGAAGAAAAAATCAACATACATAGAGGGGGTTTGGTGATTTTGTTGTCTGGAGACGTTGATGTAAACACCACCATAGATTAAACAGGTGTTTGTGATAAGAGGTGGTCTGAGCAGGACAAGCTGCTTGATTTGGTTCAGGAAGTAAAGGAGGTTGTTGATGCACTGGTTCATGAGCTTGGTTTTAGTAGCTGTCAATCTCATAGTAATTTAAAAAGATACAGTAAATTGTTTACTGTATCAAGCCTGACAGCCCCAGTGGCAATTAGCTATATATCTGATATATTGAGCTATATTTGGTTTATTTTGGTCAGATTCGTAATACAAAATACAAATATTTTATTTATTCAAAATGTATCAGCAGTATTACAGTACTGGTTGTTTCTCTGTCAGTCTGTCACAGGACTGTCCAGGGTGTTCCCCGCCTCTCACCCAATGTCACTGACTTGTGAAAACCTTTTTTGTTTTTAAATGTAATGCTAAGACTACAGTGCTGTGCATAAGATCCAGATTAGTCTCCTCACACACTTGTGCAGCATGTCATTGCATCGTTGTGGTTGGTTACTGAGTCAACTGCTTACTTAATAGTAGCTGGTATAGGTAGTTAGCTGATTAGCTGACAGTAGTAGCTCTGATGGCTATTAATGTCATCATGTATCATCTCTATTTTTATATTCATTATTTTTATTTAATTGTATTTTATATTTTATCTGTGCTGTCATTCCAAGAGCTGCTAAATGGTGTTCCATTGTTTTGGGACAGTGACAATAAAGATCTATTCTATTCTATTCTATTAGGCTTTTCTCTGAGTGTGTTCAACATGGCTGCTGGGACTCCCTAAACATGTCATCTGGATGTTTTAATTCTCACTGTTTATCTGAAAACTGAAAACACACAGTGCAGCTTGCTGTGTTTCTGTCTGTGCATTTACTGTCATACATGTGCACATCCTCTAAATGTCTGTCAGACTCAGTCCATCCAGTGGGAGTATTTCACCGTTATTTTCACATTTCACCTCCACATTGTTGAGCGTGCTCTGACACACTCCACTTACACTGCAGACTGTACACGCTGTCGCTGATTTTACAATTTTCAGTAGTAATTTTGTCCTGCTTTGTTCTGTCCACACACTGAGATGGAATGTGTATCTAACACCAATCTACAGTGTGTGGGGCTGAATATGAATAACCCATGAGGCAGCTCTCTCCCCCATGCTGCCAGAAGTCAATCCCTGTAACAGGGCCAAGCTCTAATAGCCTCCTATTGATCTGCTGAGAGCCGATGAGCATGCCTCTGAACACTTGTTCCTACCTGCTCCTTTAACACCTCCCCGGGCTCTGATAGCAGGGAACCAAACACCAAAGGTGCACGAAGAGCAGTGTGAAGGACACACACTCGCTCATTCATTCAAACACACAGTGGCAGTGGAGGACACCCTGGGGAGGATAGAGGAACTGAGGATAAGGTGACCATTTGATTCGCAGGTTTTAAAAATGAAAGCTGCACTGCTCCAGACTGCTACCTAACAGTTCCTACAGATGTAAGGCTAAATCGACCAAAGCTCAGCATGGTCAGCGTGTTAGTGACAATCTCAGATTATAGTCTGAAATCAGTTAAAAGTGTGATCATGGTCAGACAAGCTGATGAGGTCCATACCAGAGACTGGGCAGAACAAGATTTTGCTCATCTTACAGTTCTGCCAGTGTAGGGGGGTAAGGATGGGGTGTCACTGAGATCAAAAGGGTTTTGCACCTGGAAGCATGGATTTGCTTTTCAGGCCAAATTTCAGATAAGCTTACTTGATTTTGAAACATTTTGTGTACAGACCTGACAGTTTGGTGTTTCAGACTCAACTGAGATGAAATCTGGAGAATAACAGTTAAGCAAACGGGTCTTGATGAGGGTCACTGCCTGATGATCAGAAAGAAGCAGATTCAACTTAAAGGGATGTTTGGCCTCTGTAAAACTCTAAATTACTGACCATCACTGTGTACTGCTGCATAGCTGCTGACCCTACATCATAGCCTGATGAGCACCTCACTACAAATGTAACTGCACATCATGGCGAGGCAGACCAGAACCAGACCAGCACAGAAAGCTGCTCCTCCCTCTGCCTCACTCTGTACAGTAGTCATACACACAGACATCTTCGCAGTAATTTAAAGTAAAAGTAGCTGTAACATTTATTCGCTCAAACTTCAACATTAACTACATCAAGACGTCCAACACAGTGCCGTGAAAACCCCACCGCCAGCTGGTGTTTGGCCGTGTAACTGCAGAGTGTAAATTCACACGACAGCGTAGGCCACTGAAACAAGCCAAACAAAAAAATGTTCATTTTGAATTTGTTGTTGTAATAGCCACTATGGCTGGAAGGCAAATAAAAAAGCAGCTCCTACATAAAGTCTTAATTAATGTGCAGAAAACCTGCATGTTGATATTTCTCCACTGCATTTTCACTGTTCCACTCAGTCCCATGGTGTGGGCAGTGAGTGTTCTTTTTAAGATAAGGGGAAATAAGTTTTGAAAGATCTGAAAGACACAGATCACAGTGTGTGTATGGAGACTGGCAGTTACAGGTTTTTCAGTAAATCAGACTCCACATGTTCACTTTACAGTTTGTTCCACTTTAATTTGGTGTTGACTCTGACCTCAGCAGAGCACCACAGCTTGTCTTTCCCTGAGGCTTGCTGGTGTTCAGTAGCAGTGTAAGTCAATATTGGCTCAGTCTCCACAAGACTGCTGGACCAAACTCAAAACCAGTGTATTCCAGTGTGGGAGTGAAATGTGGCAGCAGGGCGAGAAGCCTCCGAAAAGCACCACACAAGTGAGGAGGAACAATGGAGGTGGAGCTTTACTACACAACGAAACACACAAACACCTCCTCTATCACGCACACACGCCGATGACCTAAAGTCACCAGGGCTGTTTGGGTCACACAGCCACGCACGAGCGCACCGCAACACACTAAACTCACATACAGCACATACACACAGAGAGCAAACACACATACCCTCACAAACACTCAGATCTCATCAAGGTTGCATCTGTTTCCAACCTTTTCTCACCATGCGAGTAAAGCACAAGGCTCTCACACTGACAAGATCCTCTCGTCTTGTTGATCATTTCTTCAGCGGCAGAACAGAAGAATGTGATTCTCCACCGCATCCTGCAGGAGTTGATTTCTACCCACCCCACAGCTTCTTATTGTTAGGCTTGCTTACTGTATAGATTAAGGATGTTATTAAATTTAATTAAATTAAAGATTTAAAGGAAAATTCCGTTAAATTCCCCAGAAAGATTCCACACTGAAAGAAACAGTTAAATTATTACTCAAGCTGTAAGCCTAGGTTAAGTTATGGTTTTGCGAGTCACAAATTTTTTCCATGTCAAGTTATAGTCCAACATTCAGCCTGTCCAAACATAATGTCATTTTAGATTTATTACCTGTAGTTAAACTTCATGACATGTTAACATTTTTCACTTTTTCCTAACAACTCATAGACCAAACATTCAGTTTCTAAAATAATCAGCTGAGTAACTGATCATGAAAATAACTGTTAGTAACCCAAAGTATTAACTGTTGTCTGTTCCCTCCTGTTTATACACTGTGATTCGTTGTGGTTGGATTAATTCTAAATATATCAGCTATCAGGCAAATGTAGAGTTCTGCTGCACACTTTTTCATAAATTAACTTGTTTTAAATCCATAATCCATTATCCAGTGTCATCCAGTACACACGTACACGTTATCAGATAGATGAAATATTGTCAAATCAACATCTGATGGCTAAAATAAAAGCTGTGGAATTTTCCTTCAATGTGTGTTTTTGGATTTAAGCAGAAATCACACTGAAGTTGCACTGTATGTGTACAGTCTGTGAATGTCCACAGTGAAGGAATTTATTATTTAACTGTCTACTCAGACATCAGATGATGTGTCAGTAGTATTACAAATCTCTTCAGCAGATGTCGCGCTGGGTTAAATTTCCCCAAACCACAGGCATCTCCTGAGACGTTCCTCACTCCAACTTTATTTTTATATTTTTGGCAGCGTCTGCAGAGTATGCCACGTAGGCCGTCATCTCTGATGAGTCACACCAAGAATTTTGGGTTGTAAATTCATGTTTATCCTTCATCACTGAAACTATCCTCATTTGTTTCACTTGCTGTCCACGTGCATTCAGATGTCAGTGTAGTTTCATCTGTTTTCATACTGATAGAACTGCATGAGATTATCTGTCTGACTGGGAGCCAGAGGTAGATCACTGACTGGTGTGATGAGCCAACACTGGTTGTTTCAGCATGATCTACAGTGGAAGTCTGTGCACACTAATCAAAAGCTGAGGGTGCAATGTGTGTTTTTGTTATTTCTCTCTGATCTTTATTTCACATCACATTTTACACAGGGAACACAGGGACGTAGCTGTGGTTTGAGAAGTGGGATAGCACACAGTGAAGTCATGGGTTGTTCAGTCAGCTACATGAATACTATCTCCCGCATTTATATATATTTATATCAATCCAACAAATAATATGTTGGTTATCATGCTCCTTACAACGACTATAGTCTAACAACTTGAAAATTCAGTGTAAATTGTATTATTTAGTAGTTTGCTGTCTCTACTTAAAATCAGAAATGTATTTGTATCTTTACCAAGCGTTGTCCTTTACTCCTCTGATTGATTTTTAAACTTAAATTGTTACATCTAAATGAAAATATAGATTAAATCTTCCTTGCAGGATGCATACAGCTCCCAGCTAGTGGAGGGTTATTGTGCAGCCTAAGAGGCAAAACTGGGGGCAAAATGTGCCACACAAGAAGGATTTTACATCAGTTCTTCACAAGAAACTATGCCTTTGTGTCAATAACTTCAAAAGCTCACAATGTCAAAGTTAATTAGTTTGTGTTCTTTGTGTGTCTGTGCAGGTAAACGATCGTCTGGACAGGTACTGCTGTGGTTTCACACCTGATCCAACAGAAGTCTGTGTGGAGAACCTGCTGCATGCCAAGTGTGGCAACACCAAGGACCTGCTGCTGGTTCACATCCTGGTACATATCACAAACAGGATTAATGTCACATTGAGAAGCATTGAGAAATGTTGAGAAAATGCTGCAAAGCCTTTGGGGTGTTTTCTCTTGGTTTGCAGTAATTGCACAAAACAAAGAATGGAAATCTGAGGACAAGTTTACTGATCTGTGCTTTGATTGGTGCGATGGTAAAAAGGAAAATAGAAAATGCTTTTTTTTTCCTTCTAAGCCAAATCGTTGTTTAATTTTAAGGCTTTGAATGCCACTGTTTTCTGTCATTGTCAAATTATTATTCTCAGTGGGAATGATGAAGAACTATTCAATTTCAATTCAATTCAATTCAGTTTTATTTCTATAGCGCCATATCACAACAAAAGAGAAAATAGTGACAGAAGAACATAGCATAACACAGATTCCATATAAAGTGTAAGGTGATGCTAATAATAAAGCAGTAGTAATGATAGTAATGATTATTAAAGTATTACCTGCTAACATAGCAATACAACTAATAAGTAATTTCTAATTATAGCAGCAGAAAGAACGAAATCCTCCTCGACTGTCCTGTTTGTTTTTTTTTGTTGCAAAACATTTTGCTGTTGCCAGTCTTCCATGGCAACACAGCAGAGTGGATCCATATTTAAATGATTACCAGCAGTGTTGATGTATATGTTTTTCAAAGCTGGCCAATGAGCTCTCAGGCTGGCAGATGTTTTCGAGGAGGAGCTGATTACGTTACTGCATGTATGATTTGTATTGTCAACTACAACGTGTAAAACTAGACAAAGGTGTTTCTGTGAAAATCACAGCAGGAGATTTTTTCACTCTGCTGTTGTTGCTGTCTCCCAGAATCAATTACCTACTGAAACCTTAGTGAGAATGTTGTTTAAGGTTGTGTTTGTTAAA
Organism: Lates calcarifer; assembly: GCF_001640805.2. Taxonomy (NCBI): domain Eukaryota; kingdom Metazoa; phylum Chordata; class Actinopteri; family Centropomidae; genus Lates; species Lates calcarifer. The sequence goes on from NC_066847.1 coordinate 15,763,887, forward strand.
GGGTGTGAGGTTTATATCCCTGCATTCTTACTCCACGCTGCAGGACAATCACAGGTGTAAAGAACAAAATGAAATGAAATCAATGCACTTGAATACTGTAAACCAATGTGTTGTTAATAAAACCTGTGATCATCCTTGTGTTATTAGTCAAAATGTCTTAGGTGCCTAACAGGCCTTTTTCATCCACACATTATTTTTGCTACCTCTCTCTGCCTATTATGAACTAATTTGTGTGCACAAAAATTACTAATTTGTGCTTTCAAATACTTCATGTACATGAATGCACAGAACAAAGCTTTATAACTAATGTATAAGAGTGTTTCTGCAGCTGTAGTTTGAATCAGTTGACGAGTTTGTAAACTTAAACCAACCAGAAAGAATCGCTACAAACCATGAGAATGTTCCCTCTGCGTATGTGTCAGTTCGCATGCTCTGCCACATCCCAGAATGCAAAGCACACCTTCCAGAGCTGTTTAGCTCAAACCTGCAGAGACCTGGTAGTTGGAGTCAGTAATCATGCTCCCACCATAAACGAACAACTGGACCAAGACCACAGATCCACACAGTCCACACATCTCAGTCCAGAATGAAAAACAAAAGTCCACTAAAGCAAAGTAGGTCATTTACACTGATGAGGCCTCTCTCATCAACTCTGTTTCATGTTAGTGTAGCAGTCGGAACTGAAGTTCCAGTCTTACTGTGTCTCCTCACTCCATGTAGCCTGATTGCAGCAAGCTAGCAGTTAGTGAGGTGACTACATCTAAATTCATTCTTTCATATTAAAATCCTTATGTTATCATATCCATCACATTTGTCCTGGCCCCCTCCACTCTGTTTTCAAACAGCTGTTTGTTGTTACATTGGACATTGTAGCAACACTGGCCATTTTGGCTGCTTTTAGTTACCGTGGCAGCACATGTACAACTGTGTAGCTAAAGCAGCAAAAAGTAAATGGTAAACGATGTTGGACCATGGGAAATCTGATCTACACACTTGGACTGAATGCAGAGCAAAGTGTAATCTTGGATTCCTCTTAAACATACTGTATGTTCCAATGTGATCTGTTGTTTAACAAAATGCACAAATTATTAATTCTAGAGCACAAATTACTCATCTGTGCATACATTACTTTGAGAGCATGATTTATTATTGCAGACTCTCTCCTTGAGTAAAGACAATTATGAAATTAGAATGAATTAATAATGTGTGTGTGTGTGTGTGTGTGTGTGTGTGTCCAGGTGAGAAAGGCAGATCCCTCCAGACTGGTGTTCATAGACAATGCTGGCAGACCACAACAGTCCACTGACAACCTGAACTTCAGGCTGATCGAGGGCATTGACGAGTGAGTACAAAGCAGGAGGATGCAAATATGAAATGTATTTTGCATCATTCTGGCTCCATAAATGACACCATGCAGTGTCAGAAACACATTTTGACTCACAGCAGGAAGAAAGACTGATGTAAGGAAATGTTTCAGGAGAAAATAAAACACATTTAACAACATATTTCCCTGGTGAGCGGCTTTCAAATCAGCAGCACAGAAACGTCTGCTGAAGCTTGTTAGGGGTTTCATACAATGTCTGTCTGATTAGATTAGTGTGCATTCAATTAGCCTCCTATTCAATGTGCTGAATGAATCAGGTCTGATAGAAATTCCCCTTTGTCTGTCACTTAGGATTACTAAGCTGCTCCATAAAATGCTCTTACATATCTTAAGCCTGGACTTGAAACTGAATTGAATTAGGATGTTAAAGTATTTCTCATCACTGAATAATTTGGAGCTAAATCAAAGGAAAACTGGTTATTTTCCAGAGAATAACTCATTTCACTTGCTTCTTGGAGTGAATTTATACAAACTCTGTTCATGTTTACTTTCAGTATTTTGTTAAGATTTCCTATGTTTTTGTATATTGTATGACCTGAAAATGAGCCACTAACAGTTACTGTAAATGATGGATGTAATCATTCACCGTCCGAGCAGCACGTCCGAGGCATTATAAGAACTTATTTTAGGGTTGGCTGCAAGAGTTCTTTCAGGCATCCAGGATTCTGCGTGAGAAAGTTCCCTTCATTTTCTGTGTAGACAGTGTCAGGTTACTGGAAACTGGAGCGCTTCCAAGGGTTGAATGAGCCTAAAAGATAAGCAAACATACTGTAAACATGCCGTCAAGTCGAGTTAGGAGCCTGTGCACATAAAGAGAGAAGTCAAGTCAAGTCAAGTCAAATTTTATTTATATAGCGCCAATTCACAACAGAAGTTATCTCGAGACGCTGTACATATAGAGCAGGTCTAGACCGTACTCTTTATCTTATAAGAAGAGAAGTCAGCTCCTGAGATGAAGTTTAGTGAAATTGGAATGGAAATCTGTGTTTCCTAGAAGATGATTCCTAATGATCTTGGTGACCTCTTGACCTCTCATCAAACATTATTTTTCAAAATCAAACATTTGTGCTCGTCCAACACTCCAAGGTATCTCAGACAGTGCTTGCTGGATTGACATTTGCTGGAAAATTTCAACTTGTACACTTCCAAAAAATATATGAATATTGTTGTTTATGAGCTTTTTACCTGCACCATATTCACAAACCTGCACCTTTAATTACAATGAATTGTTTTTATGTGTTATACACTACTAATATGCGATGTAATAATGTAATATACTACAGCCTTTAGGGTCTGCTGAAGAGGCATTTCACATTAGTGGCCTTTTTTACAGTTACTGAGACTAAAACACATCAAATCTAATGGTGTCTGTCTTGTCAGGTTTCCAGAGAAAGCAGTGTCAGTACTCCAGTCAGGCTGTCTAGAGAGTCTTCTTCTGCGCTCCTTGTACACAGACAGAGAATTCTGGGACAGCCAAGGTGGGGTCAGCGGTCTCAGGCCTCTCATCCACGTGATGGAGCAGAGAGGGAAGATTCTCCTCCAGCATATCAGGGACAGAAAGCTCCAGCTCAAGAGGGACCTGTGACTGAGCCGACTCGACCAAACTGGAGGAGAAATTAAACACAGGATTCAGGTTGATAAGCTCAATATGACATTCAGAAATCACTCTGCAACAAAAAGAGTCCCTGAGTGAACTAAAACCTGAAGAGATTTGATGACTCGGCTAAGTCAGAACATCAGACAAGCTTGTATGTAGAAAAAAAACTTCTTTTAGGGTGTTACAAAAAATACAGTATGATGCTGTGTCCAGAGGTTGGACTGAAATCACAAAAGTCATCTGTTGTCGTGTTCCAAACTAATGATAGAGGCACTTTTCCTCTAGTGGATCTTTGTCAGCTCTTGTTATTATGGGCAGCAGGCTGCAGCCAGGCTCGTCTCTGTCACAGAACAATGACAGTTAGTACAATGAAATGGTTGAGACTGGTTATCACACACAAAGGAGTCTGTCGCTAAACCAAATAAATATGAATTTTTTGTTTTGTTTTGTTTTGTTTTGTTTTGTTTTGTTTTGTTTTGATAAGAGAGCAGCTTCAACTTTTCTCTAACATCCTCTTAACCAGTTTATAAGTTGCACCCAGTGGCCAGGTCATTTAATTTAATTGGAGGTTGTGAGGTTGTCAAAAATCTCTCTGGCTAGTGAGTCATTAAAAGTCAAGTCTTTCATAAATATTAAGTTTCTCACTTTCAAATAAACCATCAAGTCTGCAGTCCCAAGTGCTGATGAAGGTTCACTGTTCTCTCATTGTTTTCAAGCCATCAGCAAGATGAGTCATTTACAGTTATTATTATACTTTCTCATAAGAATCAGTCGTCTGCAGTTATAAATGTCAATAAGTTGTTCATAATCAGATTTAGGTCCAGATGCTCTGCAGCACATTTTGAGGTTCAATTCAATTTAGTTCAATTTTATTTATATAGCGCTGAATCACAACTAAAGTCATCTCAAGGCACTTTTCATGTAGAGCAGGTCTAGACCATTCTCTACTTTACAGAGAGAGACCCAACAGATCCCACCATGAGCAGCACTAGGCGACAGTGGAGAGGAAGAACTTCCTTTAAGAGGCAGAAACCTCGAACAGAACTAGACTCAGAGTGGACACCCATCTGCCTCGACCGGTTGGGTTGAGGAAGGGGGGTGGGGTGGATAGGTAGAGAATAGTGAGAGGAGAACATAGCATAACACAGGTTCCATTTAAAAAAAAAAAATGTAAGGTGATACCAATAAGACAGTAATAGTAATGTTACTAGTGATAATTAAATTATTATCTGCTAATGTAGACTACTAAACTAATTGCTCCAGAGGTCAAATGGTTCTGCTGGAGGAGGATAAACACCAGCCATAATCTAATGAGGTACAACTGATCTGTACAGAATTAGCAAGTCATTTATTAACCAGCTTTTAGTTACAGCTCATGAAGCCTTTGCAAAGGGAAAGGGTACCCTATCAGAGTGGTACTGACTACTCAGTTACAAAGCACATCTGTATTGTGTAACAGAGAAGACATTACCACAAACGACATTACAGTCACTGACACATCTTACCTTCATGATCTATAAAAGTGGAGCTGAGACAGTTATTATTCATGTTGCACTTAGAGAGCAATTAAATTCTGCTCTAGAAACACAATCAAACAAAAACCTCAAGGTGCTTTCATTTCCAAAGCATCTCATTCATGGTAACCATTGGATCGTCTGTGCTAAATGAAATGCTCCTGTAGTTCTGTCTGTTGATGCGGGATGCTTGTCACTCCAGACATATTCATGTTTTTCATTCAGCCTTCCATCTGCACTCAATAACATCTCACCAAATGCCCCCCCACAGAAGGTAAATGTGAGACAAATTATTCACCCACTCCCCTATGACAGCAAGTGCTGATTTTCCAAGCAATTTAGGGGAAAGAAACATATTTTTTTTTTCTATTTTTATATTTTACAGAGAGCTAGCAGCAGATCGGGTGATTGATTTGGATGTCTGTTTTATGAGATAAGCTTTTCTGCTTTTAATCAAGAGATTAAACATGGCTGACGGCAAATAGCTTCTGGACTGCGTCCTAATTCTAAGTGGCTGTCCTCACACATCGTTTAAATGCACAGCAGTAGAAGAAAAAAAAAAGGGGGGGGGGGGGGGGGGGGAGAAAAGGGAGGAATGTCATTAGGGAAGGAGTCGGGCTGAAGCTGAAGTAGAGCTGAATCGTCACAACCTTTTTTTTTTGGTTTTGTTTTGTTTTATGCCTTACCAGCTCTGAATTAACATTCCACTCATATTGGTGGTTCATGGATTAATGACATTTTCTATGGCTCCCTCTTTCATCACTGAATAAATGGTTCTAATGAGAAATGGTTTAAATGTGTGATCCTCTCTTTATCCCCTCTTGATCTCTCTTACATTTAAATATTTAGCTTTTTTTCATGTGGCTGGCTGCCACTAGTTTTAGATTACATTTATATCTCAGAGTCCGTCTCAAGAATACATACATACATTATAAAGCCTGCATACTGCATTACTAAACATCATGATTTTTTTTGTGTTCAAACACAAAAGGCAAACCAAAATGGGAGGCAATGTTTCTAATGTGGATGAGGAAATCCAACATCAAGATGAGTAGGGTGGGGGAGACGGGTGAAGTGTAGGGTGAGAGAGGGGCTGTGTTAACTCTGATATCAATACAGATGGTTTGTGCATGTTTTTCCTGGTGTGGTTTGTGTGGTTGCCATGGTCACTCAGCAAGTTGAAAAGGTTCAGCCAGTCGCAGTGGTGAGTTCTCACTGCCTGACAGTGCATTTAGCATTTTTACACCCCTCAAAAATAGAGTGTGTGAAATTAGTGTTGTGGTAGTTACAGCCCCGGTTAGACATGAGTAGAGAAGGTAAACCTGCAGTTCCCTCTTTTCATCTCCTCAGATTAGACACAGCAGTGCCATGTTTTTATCAGTACTGTAGTGTATCTGAGTTGGCTGACCAAAAAGCTCAGCATTTCTTATGTGGATTGTGCACTGAGTGCTAGTGTGAGCTGCTATCATCATCTCAACTAATCCATCTCAGATTGGAATTATGTCTAATGTATAGCACAGTGTGCACTGCTGCAAGAACACATTAGCCTTGTCCCTGTTTAGGGTTATTTCCATTAAATGAATGTATGTTTCCTATATGTGTTTAAAAACTAATGTGTGCACATGTGTGTGTGTGTGTGTGTGTGTGTTCGTCAGAGAGGGAGAGAGAACATGGAGCAGACAAGAAGAGATAAATAGCAAACATAAGCAGCTAGTCAGCCATGACTCATCCATAATAGCTGTCATCATGGAGCAGTATGGTGAAGGTCATTATCTGGTCCAGGGCTAAAAGAACAGACTATTATAAAAGGCAGAGGCGAGCCACAGGTCTGCTGCTGCTACCTGGAGGCTGTGATGTGAACATGTGAATCACAGGCCAGCTCTCAGGGAAAATGAGGCCATGAAGATAACTATGGGTATATTTATCCAAAGTGACTCCAAGTTCATAAAAGATCTTAGTCTGGACACACTCTACCCATTGATTTGCCTAGGACCATGTATTGAATTCATCTATAAAGATCATCATCAGATGATTTCTCACTCTGACAGAAGTCGGGCGAATGTTCTCTCATCTTTCTTATCTCTTCCCAGCTGAAGTCCCAGTTTGATATACATAATGAATGGTGAGAATTAGCCCAGATCAACGACTGTCTTTGTATGTATTACAGTCCTTAGAAGCCGTCTGATGGAACCAGGACACTTCAGTCAAGCATTCATAAAAGTCATGAAAGGATGTTTAAATGTTTGTTTATTGGACTGCATGAAGACTTTAAGGTTTGCAGACTTTAAGGTGGGAAACATTATGTCAAGCGTATGTACAAAAAAATCATACAGATTATTTATTACAATTATTAACACTCATGAATCATCATTTTGTGACATTACTGATAGATGCAGTGCTGATGGCACTATGTAGTACATGCATTTTATTACACTCAAACTGCACTAAATACAGTGAGGAGAAACAGGGCATTATAGTGCATGAGCAAACAGAGCATGATTACAGACCATGCATGTATTATAAGTGATGGATACTGGACTCCAAGATTTTCACCCAGACATTGAAATTAAAATTGTTAACCCAGAGTCTTTGTCCTGTCTGCTCAGTCACATAAAACAAGTGTTTTTGTTTATCTGTTTGTTTGTTTGTTTGTTGCAATACTGCAGTTTACCACTGGGACAGTTACAGTGAGGCTGATTGTTGAACTGTGTCCAGCTCTATGTTTCAGGTGCAGCCCCATCTGTGATGATGCTGGATTTGGTCTGTGTTTGATTTGGTTTCCACCTTCAAAGTTGCTACAGGATTGTCTCTAACTCACATCTGGTGAGACTGTATTTTCAACAATCTTCCCATAAGGAATGTTATGAACAGCTGAATTGTCCGGGTTCCATCAGATAGTTATCCAGGGAAAACACATCATTTTTCATTCATGTGTGATTCTTATAGGCTACATATTCAGAACAAAACAGAATGAAATGTACAATTTATGATGTAAATGAAGGAAATGAGTCTATGTCAAAGCTGCAGAACATAACTAGCAAGTCTAATCCAGAGAAGTGTACTCCACAGCCAGCCTTCATCTTCATATCAACGCCAGTCATCACACTTTAAACTGTAGTGATGACTGCTTCAGGTTGCCTGTGATTATGAGAATATTTACACACTCTATGCTTGTGCCCATCAGCTAATAATGATGTTTTCACAGCAGGCAATAGTGAGCCATAAATAAAGGCTGTAGCAGAGAGCTCAGCTGCTCTCCAGCTTCTAACCATGCAGCAGGAAAAGTGGATCAGAGATAGGCCAGTGCCTCAAGTCTCTGCTGTCCCCTTTCTTATCTGTTCTCCTCTCAGCCAGTCTAAGCTCTATTTCTGAGCACTAAATCCTGCTTTTGAATGCGGCAGCTTCTGGGTTTGAGAATGTGATAGGGAACATGCTAACAAGTTTTGATCAAGACATTTTTAATAGGACACGTTCTTATCTCACTGTTACAGTCCTATCTGTGTCATAGTAACTGCCTCTGAGACAGATGATATGCTGATGGGACACACTGGGATGTTGACTTGTTGATCAGATTTATTCTGCTGAACATCACCTTTTTTGCATTTTCATTTAGCATTTTAGCATGATAAGATTAGCTTTACGCTCAACGCACACCTGAGCTTCTAGCATAGCTTCCGAGGCCCATTCATAGTTTCCACATCCATGCGTGTCTGCATGGGTTTGCATGATGGAAATTTCATCCTTACACTCTCACTGACTTGACCAGATGAGGTTATAACTGCGGGCAGCATTGGCACACCCAGTAATAACACACAGTTTATCACTTTTGGATTAGATCCAATTTTACTGCCATTGCACAGTAAAAGTACAAAGCCAATGAAATACAGTTAGCATCTAACCAGAAGTGCAAAAAGAACATCATCATCGCATCATTTACAGATGAGCAGGTATGAGTCAGTACTACAGCGTGAGTGATGCTATATCTTGCAGTATGTACACAGTTGTACACAGGCAGTGGAGAGCAACATGTACAGATTATTATATGTATAATACATAAATATGTTGAACATAGAGGTGAAGTGGACAGAGTTGGAAAGGAGAGTGTATTTATAAAGGTTGTATGTATGTACAGTATATGTACTGTTGCATGTTTAACATAAATAATAGCCATCTGAACAGCATGAGTTCAGTTGAAGTTCAGTGTAAGAATGAGCAGTGCAAATGTCAAAGTGCTGAGACAGCGCAGTAATGAGTGCAGTGATGTTTAACACTGTGGTGTGGAGTTCAGCAGTTCAGCCTCAGAGAAGAAGTAACATCTGCCAGATGAGAGGAGAGCAAAAAGTCCATGTTTAGGGTGTGGTGCATCCTTGATGAAGCTTTTTGCCCTGCCCAGGCAGCGTTCATGGCAAATGTTCCAACTGGTGGACAGTTGGGTGCCAGTGATCTGTTGGGCAACATACTGAGATTCAACATACTGAGGTGAGTACATTCTCAGTGGTACACCAGATAAAGTCCAATGGTATCCTGGGACACGTGAGCTTTCTTGAGGCTCCAGAGGATGGAGGACTTTAGAGACCAGGTGAGATTGTTGAAGATGTATATGAATAACTCTGATGAAACTTTATAAATGCTTCATTATAGCTCTGTTGACATAGATGGGGACATGTATGGTGCTCCTAGCTCACCTGAAATCCACAATGATCTCCTTGGTCTTCTGGGTGTAAAGGGCTGGGTTGTTGTTCTAACACTATGTGACCAGGTTCTGGACCTCGTCCCTGTAGGCAGTCTCCCTCTGATCAGGCCTTCCTCTGTGGTACTCTCTGTTGTTAAAACCATGTATAGGAACGTCGTCATGGGTGAAGGAGTACAGAAGAGGTCTGAGCACACAGCTGTGTGGTACATCACACTGTGTGACACTAAAGTTACAGCTATGAATTTTGACCCAGTCTTTACTCCTGAACCTGACTAGGAACTTTGAGTGCTGAGGTTCGCATGGTGTTTGTGTAGAAAAGAGGTTTATCTATAACTTCTTACTTGTGAACATCACTGTACAAACTTTTATGAAACTTTTATTAAATCTTTTTGATCTTACTTTGAGCCCACATACATAAACATGAGGAAAACTCCACAAGAGACTTAATGAATGCTATTTCTTGCATCAATCAATCTGACAAATAACACATGAAGATGCAATCAGTTATTGTGTTCTCCATCATTATGGTTGTCAAACATAAGATCTGTTTAAACTGATGTATTGCATTGACAGGGAAGTGACACGTTGCTTTACAACAGAAGCAAAAACTGACTTTTAGAACATTTCAGCCATCTCAATCAAAATTACATACCTTGATCGCCACCACAGTATTAACCACCAGCTAAGATGTATAGCAGTAAGAAGGCCTGAGTCAAATCCCAAAGTGGATCTTCTGTCCTCAACAACAACCAGTGGGCCCTTGCAATCGTAGTGAATCTCTCTGAAGAAAAGAACTTATTTTTTTTACTTGTAGTCTGTAAAACCCACAGATAGCACCCTCTTCATTCAGTGCTCCTTCTCCTGATAACAGCAATGTATTAATAACAGCATTAGTGTGTGGGAGCAGCTGGTGCACTGAGTACACATAAACAGACGGAGGACAGGGATACACAGTAGGGCACAAAATGTTAGTCAGCTCACACTCCTTTCACTAGTCACTCATCATCCCTTAGTGTGGAAAGTATTAACTAACTGTGGTGGAGTTGCAGGCTGCGAGCCAGACAAACATATTGGGTTGATAGAAACCAGTTGGGGACATCCACTGCTTCCAGCCTCAGAATTAGTCAGCCTCCACCAAAGAGCCTGTATAAACTGTGTGCAGCATTGCCACATCTGCAGCTAAAGCTACAAAAGGAATAGTGGCTGAAAAGTGTGGTTACATTTTTGGATTAGAATAAAGTCTTGTGATTATTATTTTTGAAACAATGCACAGTCATATAACTACACCATCTTTATCCTTTCATGTAGCTTACATTGACTCAGTAATGACTTTAGCTCCTGTCTGAAACACTGCAGTGTGGATTATGTGCTCCAACATTCTTGTGAGTACACCACGTGGTCCTTTGATATGACACTGCTGCTGTGAAGATTCATGTGGAGGCGGACTGCTGCTCTCTCTGCAGCGCACTGTCAGTTCCTTACAGGTGAGCGAAGTGACAGGAGCCAACACATTAGCCCCCTGTCTGCCACATATTAACCACACGCCAGCCTGCAGGACAGACAGCAGGCGCTGACCTCCAGCCTGGATACCAGTGCTACAGCAACTATCTGCACCCCACTGGGTTCATGTGTATCGCTGCCAATGTAATATACCATTCAGTCTCACATATTTAGCATTGGCTGGTCCAGGCCAAATTCTACTTAAAACACTGTTTATTTGGTTTCAGCTTTAATTTCATTTCAGCCAGGTTATTGGACATGTTTTCTTTAAACCTGCATCTATTAATTTTTATTGACCACTTGAGGGCAGTGCAACAAGCTGTAAAAACATAAACACATTTTGACACAAGTTGACCCAAGCAATGTTAGCCAACAGTTACACATCCAGTGGAGGTGTCCATGCTGTGCCTGCTGTGCAACATATTACACACACTTTTTTGGAGAGGTGTGGGTGTGTGTTTGTGCCATCCAGTTGGTATGAGTAGTAGGAAACTGAGAGTGTCTCTGCTGCATGTCACTCACTGTTGTGAAGAGTGCAGTCTAGACCTCCTCAACATGAAAAGTAACAACATTTTTGCTGCACATAGGCATGCAGGATGAAAAACTGTGTTTTAACATGTAATGTCCACTGCACAGAGATTACAAGTGACCTCTTTGACTTTACCCGATCATTTGATCCATCATTAGTTTGAAAAAATATTGATTAGTGCAGCTTTAAAGAGTAATGAAGCACTGCCTGTCAATCAGCTGAAGAGGAGCGGGGGATGCTTAGGCTCTGTACTAGGCTAGCTCAGCACAACCACCACTGGAAACATGTTTTGCCCATTCAGACTACACGCATGGTCACAATAACCTTCCAGCCAATGAAGCTGCCCCACAGTCAGCCCTGAAAAAGTTCAGGTAATGTGACCTGTGCATTGTGTGCTAGTTGGAGGAAATGTTCTTAAATTTGACAGTTGTACAGGCTTGACAGTTGAAGTGAATGGGACAGAGCAAGAGCAGTGCAGGTGTGACTATAAGTGATCTCAAAATATTCACAAGGTTGTCTCACTCCCATTTTATTTCCCCAAAACAGTACAAGAATTTTTAGATTTTATTTGCACTGTTGTCAAAACTTTTACTATTGATAGAATTCTCCATATACCGTGTATATACAGTATGAATGTTTGTGTATGTTTAGTTACTCTAAAGAATACTCTACTTGAAATATTTCCAGTATCATATAATCACCTGTAGGCTTGAACAGTGCTTCTGAAGAGTTTATAAGTTGCTCCTTTATGATGATTAAGATGACACCTTCTGTCTGTCAATCAGACTTTAATCTGGCAGACAGCCTCCTGTCTTTATGACAGTTTACGGTTCAGTTCAGTTAAGTGCATGGTGTCAGCAAAACATACCAAAGCAATCACATTTCTTTGGTTTCTCGATAAGACAGCCCTCACTGTCCTGAGTGGTATGAATAATGAAAATAAGCTGTCTCTTCCTGTGGAAAATAGGCTGCTGAGTGACATGAAATCACCCTGGCTTGTCTGGTTTGGTCTCAGAGTCCTGGCTATTGTTGCTTGAATAGCTGCCAACTAGGCTGGCACAGCTGATTCTCCTGACTCCTGCACTGATCCTATGTCTGTAGCATGGCAGCCTGTCAGCCACTGACTTCACTGTTTCCTTCAAGATGCTTAACACTGCCAAAGCAGCAGGTTATTATCCAGCTCTACCCTCAGTACAGTGGAATATTCCAAATGCTCTGGTCAGCTAGTGTCATGTCCATTCATTTGTTTCCATGGTGCATTCATGTTTGGTTAACCTCCTATTAGGTTAACCTCTCACTGGATTTAGCAGGTTTAAAAGTATGAATTAACTGAGTAAGGTTCCCATTTGAAAAGATGTAAATTAACTTTTACAAGAACCAGCTCACGTTCACAGGTATAATCCCATTTTAGGTGGAAGACGTGGCATCTGTAACTATTCTGACATTTGCTGCCACCTAAGTAACTCTGCTTGTCTTCATAATGTGTGCTTGAGTGTATGTACTGTATATGTGTGTAAGAAAAGAATAACCTTGATTTCTTGTACCTCAGCTAATATCTTTGCAGTGACTTTCTACTGTGTGTTCTACAGTGCTAGTTTCTTTAGTGTATTGTTCGTTAAGCAGCAGTTGCATTGCTATTCTCAGACACTTAGAAACTAAAAGAACACAATGGATAAGTCAGCCTGTCTTGATAGAAGTAGCCATTAGCTTCAGGTATGAAGATATAGTGCCTGTAAAAAGTGGTCAGGTTTTACTGTCTTACAACACTGGATCAATGTAGATTTAATGTGTCTTGTCTGACACTGATAAACCTCCAAATCAGTATTTAGTATGCACCTTTGGCCGCGGTTACAGCCTTGAGTCTGTGTGGATCAGATTTGCTATTTTACTCTGTACCCTCACAGGCCTTCCAGGGCCTGCTGCAGAGAACCATTCCCACGCCATGCTGCCACCACCATTCTTCGCACTGGAGAGGTTTATGATGAGGTAAGACAACGGAACCCTCCTCCAGAAAGTTCTGCCATATGTATAAGGATGCTTTCATGCCTGATGCCTCCTAACCTGCTGGCTTTGGTTAAATTGAACTCTGGTGCATTTACAGGCTTGCATTTCATCTGGGCAGGTGGGAAAGCTGTCAGTCAAACTCTGGCGCAGACTAAAAAATCAGACCAACACTATTTGAAAAGGAGGGTCTTGGTTTACCTCTAAGCACACTGATGTGGCTTGCTTGTGGTCTGAAAGCAAATGCACCAACAACAGCATTTTATGACAGACCTGCTGATCATGAACTGTTCAGGAGGTGTTCTTACAAAAATTCTGCAGAAAAAATCTATGCAGTCCTGCAAATCAGAGAGTCAAAAACAGTTAAAGCTACAGTATGTTGAGACTGTATCCTACTCGGTGTCTTCAAAGTGTGTGGGATATTGATCCTGCATTAATATCTCCTAATATTGTGATAAGAAGCCATGCAAGCAGATAAATGGACCCAAGGATGTGGTGTATTTTACAATGAGGAGGAGTGCCAGTATTGGTCCTTGGGGTTTCCCTATGGGGAGGAGTCAGAATGGGGATGGAATAAGGATGTTTGTCTTTGCCATGACACAATGAAGGAGCGCCGAATGAGATAGGATTCAAACCAAGAGAGCACTTTGCCCGAGATGCCCATATCAGAGAGTGCACCTTTTCAATAAAGAAGGAGGCAAAGATATCAGCTGAGAGGTTTGTGACTGGTGGAGGTGGTGGAGGACTGAGTAGTGTTTTGAAGGTGGAAAATTATTTCCAAGTGTCTCTGGTGGTTCTGATCTTGTAAAAGAAAGTTCTGGCAGCACTGACACTGGATGAAAAGAAAGCTAGGGCTGATTGATAGCTGCTGAGATCAGTGGAGTACCTGGTTTTAGACCATCATTTTCTCTCCACAGTTCTGAGATCAGTATGCAGCTTTGGGGTGGTGGAGGCCACCACTGACAAAAAGTGGGTGCTAGACAGGTTGTGGAGGTTGCAGTAGAAATGAAACCAGAGGTGGGGATGGATGGTAGTTCTGAGAGGCATACAGTGAAGTGAGTAACATTATGGTCAAAAAGGTGCAAAGGCTTGACCGGCAGTCTGCAGCACAGTTTCAGATGAAGATGAGGTCAAGTTCTTTGTGAGTCGAAGGCCTGCAAACCTGTTTTAGCTTAATTTGAGAGTGTATTAGGGACAGGAAGTTTACAGAGCTTGGACTGTCGAAATGTCAGATGTTCATGTCACCTAGAATGAAATGGGAATGGAAGACAACAGTGTTCATCACGTAATAGTATATAGTAATAGTAGATACTTGAGAGAGGAGTATTTGTTTGGTGGCAACAGTTGAGTGAATTTCCATTTGTCAAAAATTAGGAGTCCAATCCGTCCTTGGCCAGACAGACAGGAAGTGTGGAGGAATGTGTAGTTAGTGGAGTGTGCAGCCTGTGTAGAAATATTTTATGGTTTGATCTCAACTCTTAATGAAGGTCAGGGGATAGCTGGTTAGCATGGACAGGAATAGAACCAGCTTTGTTTGTCAGGTTGGGTTGTGGAACTGGCAGAACCTGAGAACATCTTCACATAAGGAGGGTTGAACACAAGGGCTGATGCTTCTGCTGATACTTCAGTGACAGTCTTTACTGATATAACATGCATGCATGCATCCTGTGACAAGACTGATTACATGCAGCTGAGTAGCATGCACAAAAGGATTTGTTTAGTGGCCATCAGCTTGTTCACATTCCCTTAATGTCTGAAACTCAAAACAACCAGGCACCACTTGTAGCATTAATGTACAATGTATAAAAATATCTGTGAATGAGATTAATAAGAGGTAACACTTAGGTTAACAACTGCAGTCTTGAGCCCTGTCCCTGTGAGCTTGTCTTTACTGGGCACTTCATGAAAAGAGAGGAGTCACTGTCTTGGAGCCATGAATGTTGTGCCAAATGTTGTGCCATTCACACTATTAAGTGTACAGGGAAATTCATCCTTGATAAACAAAAGAAAATATATTGCTACTTAATGTTAACATAATTAATGATAAATGGTAGACTTGCAAACCTGTCAGTGGCTAGATGAAAAGTCAAGGGGATCACCAAAGTCAGCAGGCAGCATCCTCTGGGGACCATGAATATCAAAGTTCATAGCAGTCCATCCAGTTGCCGTTGAAAATTTCAATTTGATGGAAGTGGAGGGCCAACTGACCGACCAAACAACACTGTCATCTCTATAGAACCGTGCTGCTAGTGTTACTAAAACCTGACGGACTTTCATGAAATTTACTGAGCACATTCAGAGTGACCAGAGAATGGACTCTTTTGATTTTGAACACAACATTTTGACTTGTGCCATCCTCAAGTCATAAACCACTTTGATTTTGAATAACCAACCCCATGACTAAAAATGACAGTACTATAAGAATCATGAAAACTTCAAGGCAGGAATACCTACAGAGAATTTGTGTACATCTTTAGACCATAGTCATCTAAGCTACAAGATACACAAGCATCCTTCTCAGAGTATTTCTGACATTTATTTTCCAGTCAGCCGAGTGATTTTATGCATTGAATAAGCTAAGGTAATAACTCCAGCCATTCATGGGTGTAATTAGCAGTTTGATTTTTATTTCCCTCTGGCAGTCCACTGAGAAAACTGAAATATGTACCACATTTCAAAGCAAATCATGATGTTTGAGGAAGGTATTCAATCTTGTGAAAAATTCAGATTATTACAACAGAGCAACGTTGTATTCTATATAGTAAAATATTCAAGCAGAACAAGTCATCCTCATCCAGAGGTGGTTTTAATAAGATAAAATATTCATTGTAAGCAGCTGTAAGCTGTTGTAAATCTTATATTTATTTTAATATTAATACTCAGCTAACCACTAACTATCTTATCAATTTTTCAGTGCTCATTAACAGAACTAATTTCTGTATTATTACAGAAATTGGCCCATTAAGCCCCAGTCTTCTGAATTGTTTTTCTGGGGTATTTGGCATCTCCCTGCTTCAATGAAAACATGAACATCCTCCCTGGGGAACCCTTACCCTGCGTTCCCCTTCCTCTGATGGAGGAGTGCAGGAATGTCAAGGGTGTGTGTGTGTGCTTGTGTATGTCGTAATGGTACACCGCCTCATACCTTATTTATGCTGATGTCTCTGTACTGTCTTCCCTGCCTCAGTGGGTAAAATTCAGAGATGGATGGAGACTGCTCAGAATGAATGGATGGGAAAAAGAGCAGAGAGAAGAAGAGAAGAGACTGACATGACAGAAAAATGGTGACTAATTGACGTCAGGTGAAACCACCAGGCAAAAAGACAGAACAGCAGGAGAAAAGGAGGAAAAGGTAGAGAGCAGCTTTCTCCACAGCCACCCATCCCCATGAAGAGGAGGTGATGCCAGAGTTCATTGGAAGCTGTCTCATTAACCAGACTGAACACACAGATTGTCCCTCAGGTACACTGCTATAACAATGACAAGCAGTGTTTCACCATAACTGTCCCTCTACATCTCGCTCACACACACACACACACACACACACACACACACACACACACACACACACACACACACACACACACAGGTGTACACTACCACAGTAGTGATGAGCAAGAGGATCTGTGTGTGCTCGTGTAGCACTGTGGAATTTGTGTGAATGACTTGTTGGTAACAAGGCTGAAATCTCTAAAACTGTGAGATGACCCGATCAGGATCTAACTGTCTGATTGTGTGCATTTTTATTAGAGTGATAGTTCTACTTTAACAGTTTAACTGAAGTTAAAGAACTGGAAAAGTTTAGAAGCTGAAATAGGAACACAGAGAGCAGAGCTGAAGCATCTATTAAAGTAGAAGTACTGACAAGGCTGAAGTTTCAGGCTAAGTTTCAGCTGAAGTGAAAGTGTTCAATAGAGCAGAGGTGCCATGGTCAGCTGAAGCACTACTGCTGAATACTGTGAGTGAACGGTCAAAAACCTCCAAGCCTGCAATGTCCATTTCACCTCAGTTTGGAGGACAGTGGTGAAGGACACAATAATCTGAGCCTGTCAGTGTTTTAAAAAAAAAAAAACAAAAAAAAAAAAAACAAACAAACAAGCACTTTAGTGGACAATTTCATAGTTTGTTTACATGGCAGCAGCTGTTCAGTGCTTCCAGGTACACTGTTGTTGCTGAATCCTGCACCAATAGATTGTTGTCCCTATAAATCATTTACACCAAAAAACATGAGTAAATAAGGCCCAGCTTCAAAAATCCTTTAACTTTCTGTTGGATGACACAAACACTGAGAATCCACAGGAAAGAAAACCTTTAATAATCAAAAAGAAACTTCTACAATAGCTCTGCAATAAATCCCAGCTCAGTTCACTAGAGTTCAGTTTTGTGAGAAAAGTGTTGATTTTATTCTGTTATTTTGTAGGCCATAGTGATAGTGTTTTACTAGACCATGTTATACCCCCAGAGTGTTTACGATAATATGTACAAAACCAATTGAATACATTAATAGAGAAAGTGTTTGGAACCTCTTTGTGTACAGCACAAGCTAAATACTGGACAGCTGGCTACTTTCTTATTCAAGCCCAAAACCAGTGTTCTATGCATTATGCTGAACAGTTTAATGACCTGTAGATGCCTCAGATAGACTTCATTTACACAGACCTATTCAAAATGAACAAGATCTGACCTTGATCATATGTGTGTGGGCATTAACCTGAGCATACTTTAATGCAGTTTGTATGTTTAAAGTCAGTGTAAAGCCAATTCAGAGATTTGTCTCTAAAGACATTATTTATATCAGAATGTGTAGAGTCTGTTAACGCTGTATTACAGCATTGTGGAGTTAGACCGTTTCACAGTTTTCCATCAGTTTCATTCTCAGGATTTTATGGGTGGGTCTGAAATGGTGGTGGAGCCACCACTCAGCATAGCCCCGCCCCTAAAACTGTGATCGTTATAAATAGCAGTGCTGCATCAGCCTCAGTGCTTCTCCCGGTCGACTATTACAGGTTTTGCTAGCTAACTACCACACACCTCCAGCATTTCAGCGCAGAGAGAGCATCTTATTTTCTCATGATTGATGAATGAAACCTAATTTTATTTATTTGCTTATTTTTTAACATTCAAATTTAGCCAGGTGGTTAATAGCACATTTTTCTGTGGTGTGACTAATTCAGATCATTAGTCTTACTGCTTTACACAGACTTTAGCACTCCAAAATAAACTTAAGCAAATGGTTAGCCAACTAGGGGCTACTGATAAGTAGACATGCATTAGGTTAATTGGTGACTCTAAATTGCCTGTAGGTGTGAATCTGTGTGAGTGGGTGTTTGTCTATATATGTCAGCCTTGTGATAGACTGGTGATCTGTTCAGGGTGTAAGAGGTATAGATAATGGATGGATGGGTAAACCCCCATCTACAAGAACAGTAGCAATGACATGTCATACCACTGCCTTCAGTACTGAGCTTAATTTGGCTTTAAAATACAGTGAATGTTATTTAACATCTAAATGTTAGGTTACCTCATTTTCTGTGTGCTGCACCTTGAGGTGCTTGTGTGTTGGTGGGGGTGAAGTGAACTATTTTGTCATTACTACGAAATTCTCTACTCAACATGGTGGACTACTCAACAAACCAGACAGAAGGCTGAATCCACTGAAGAGTGATACAGGTAACTGGAGAGTGATGCTAGCAGACTGTTTGAAGCTCAGTGTCATTCATCCCCAGACATCATCTGACCGAGTTAAACAGCTGCCATCATGGTGCGGTTAGTTAGTTTCAACTAGCTAACTGGTTATCTGACGTCAGACAAACGAAACTGAACTCCAGCTAGTTTTATCAGTGTTATACAGTAGCAGTAGCAGCAAGTCCAATAGCAGTTTGTAGTGATTAGTAGTAATCACACAGGTAGATCTATTAGTGGTAATAATAGCAGTAATGTTAGTAGATGTGGTTTTACTGCTGAAATAGTAACACTAGTAATAGTAGCAGTAGTAGTAGTTGTGTACTTTTTAAATATTAGCCCCTGGCCCTTAGAAAGTCACCAATGCTGAATTGCTTCATAGTAACCCAGCAGTGGTTGGATGGCTGCTTTTCTCATGTTGTCAACCAGTGTAACTGCTCTCCAAACAAACAGCACATGGGATTGTTACATCAGAGTCTGTCTAATTAAAAATGACACATATTATGATCATGTTCCTACAGAAGAGCTGCTTTCATCTGCATCATGCAGCCACCTGTAACATGAGAATCAGTGGTGTTGGCTGTCTGCTGCAGTGGCTTCATTATAAGGGTTACATTTATTCATTCATTATCTATACTGTTTATGGGCTGGAGCCTATCCCAGCTGACATTGGGCGAGAGGCGGGGTATGCCCTGGACAGATCGCCAGTCTATCACAGGAAGGTTACATCTATGTGACACTCTCTATGCCAATAAAGCAAAAAACTTTTATTATGCCGCCAGTGGCACAGTCAGAAACATGAACTTTACACACTCCCTGCCCTGCGCAATCCCCCAAAGTCACCTTAACCTTTTAACACAGATCACAGAGGGGCAAAGACAAAATACAGAGACACAGAGAGCTCTAGTCACAGTTCAAAGCACTGCGTGTGTGTGTGTGTGTGTGTGCGTGTGTGTGTGTGTGTGTGTGTGTGCGCGCAAAACAGACAGAGAGAGAAAGAGAACAGAGGAGATGAAGAGAGCGATGAGAGCAGAGAGGGAGAGAGTCAATGAGGCACAACCCTAACTTCAAACACATACAGATTAACCTTACACCCTTCCTCACAGCAGCACAATGTTTCTGTGAAAAGCCAGAAACCCATTAGCGAGTCCAAGCTCCCTTTTGGAGGATCATGATGGGCGATAGAGCAACGTTGTCTGAATACAAAGCTTACAGAAAAAAATTCACCTGAAAACTCAATTCACATACAGTAGGTCACTCCTGCCAGCTTAAATGGTTCAGGCTTGACTTGTAGTGACGTGTACATTTGTAGCAATGATATTAACAATGTGAGAAAAAGAGAGAAGCAAGATTATCAGTGTCACGAGGAGGTTAATACAAGAGCTGCTTGGCTGTTGAAAGGTCAACTGACACAGCTGGATCTTGAGCTTAGGGATAAAAACATACTGTTAATTCAGCTGAGGTTGGATCTTTCATTGCAGTTACTGAGTTGAGTAAAAACAACAGCACATGAACATTTGACCTCTGACATGTCATTTGAACTCAGAGAGCAGCAGAGAGCGTCTTGGTGTCAGAGAGTCTTAGAAAACACGGCATATTAGAAGGAAACAGGGGTTAGAAATTGTATAGAAAAATGCACTGGTAAAATAATTACCAGAATGTAGCATGAAGGTTTTGTTCTTTTGTGTAGGATATGGTTTTGTGTGAGATGAGGCTGGTACAGATGTCCCCTTCGGATTTATGTGTGCCTGAAATGTTTGAACAGAGAGAGATAATCTGTATTTACAGTGTTGACTTGGAAATGGCAAATTGTCAATGCAGCTCTGGAACACAGATAAGAGATCTGACAAGAAGACACTAAAGGGCAACACGCTGTAAAAAATAAAGAAAGTGTTTTTCAAGCTTTATTTCAAGATTTTTGAAAGATTTCAAGATTTTGAAGCCTGTGGAAGGGACACCCCCATCCTCAGCAAAAAAACAAGACCTCCCATACAGGACCTTCCTGACCTAGCCTCTGCTCCTCCCCTTCTCTGGGATTCATCTCCTCTGCTGTAGTAGAGGTAGACTGGGCCTCGGCACCCATTTCTCCAAGTTCAGTTCTGACAACTTAGCCTTATTCCCAGAAATCTCTCTCTCATAGAGCTCATCTGTCTCTTTGCTCTCCTCCTTTTTTCTCTTTCCCCTCTGCTTTCTTCTCTTGACAGTCCCCTGACATGCACACACACACACACTGTCATTAGTCATAGCGTCATAGCATCTTAGTGACGAATCAGCTGTGTCACTAAGACACCTTGTCAGTGTGCTCTGTGCTACTGTTCACTTGTTGTATTGTATCGCAAAGGATTGACTGTAACAACAGACCAGTGAATAATGAACACAGGGACAGAGGATTAGAATTTAGAGAATGTATTTTTCATCTCACTGTGGCAGTTCGCCTAGCTTAGCATACAGCCTGAAAGCAGAGGAAACAACAAGTCAGCAGGACAAAATCAGAAAACTACAATTACCTGCATCTCTAAAGATCATTAATCAACACTGTATCTCCTTGTTTAATCCATAGATAAACAAAATATCAACACAGCATTTTAGCAAAAGTTATGGGCTCTAACTTGCTGGGAGAGCATCAGCCAGATGCTGTGACTTCCTGTAGTCAGTAATCCTAGTGAGATTATCAGAGTAGGTCCCATTACACCTGTAGAGAAACCTGCACAAAACCTATGCTCACGTGTGTTGGGTGGATCGACAAGTTGTCAATCATATATTTCTGTTTAAGAATTTGAGTCAAGCAAACAAACAAAAACCATGGTAATTAGCTTTTCCCCCTTGCTTCCAGTCTTTCCAGTCTATGCTAAGCTAGGCTAACTGACTCCTGGCTTCAGCTCTGTACACATAAAGCTCAGGCATGAGATTAATATGAATTTTCATATCTTACTCTCAGAATGAAAGTTTTATTTCTAATGATTGTTTGAGGTGTATCCCTTTCAGAATGTTCGTTAAAAGATTCCACAAAATACCAGACATCTTCATCATTTTATCCAGATTAACATTTTTTTCAAAAGATAATTTATCTCAAAACTGTTAAATTTGCATAAGAAGTACCAAACACTGATTTATTTATTCATTTATTTATTCACCTTAAAAACTCACCTTTCTGTTCCAGGATCTAGAACCACAAGATACTGCATATATCCCATTGTTCCATGAATAACACCTGTCTGTAGTCAGTTTAACAGATGAGAGAAATTATGAGACTGATCACTCAAACCAGCTCCTACACTGGGACTTTCCTGAAACACCCAGGACAGCTTCAGAACCAGGACTATTAGGATTTAAACCTTTGTGACTGTTACACTCATCATGCTGAGATGAGTGAGAGTGTCAGTCTTCCATTATCCATCTTTATCAATTTAAAAGTAACATATTCCAAACACTGAAGCTAAACATGTGTCACCTGTGTCTATGATGTTTTAACTTTCATATTCCAAACAATGCTATCCTCTGCTTGTGTCTTTTTTTTTACTCCATCTGTACCTGCCAGCAGCCCCCAGGAAGCCTGCAGGGTCAGATGTCTG
Organism: Lates calcarifer; assembly: GCF_001640805.2. Taxonomy (NCBI): domain Eukaryota; kingdom Metazoa; phylum Chordata; class Actinopteri; family Centropomidae; genus Lates; species Lates calcarifer. Next base: position 15,786,359 of record NC_066847.1, read on the forward strand.
ATGTAATCTGAAAGGAAAGCTGTTCATGCTCCATAAATGCTAGATAAAAAGTGATTTAGATTTGAACTGCCGGTACACAGCCAGGCTGCACTGTCACTGGCCAAAATGAGAAGAATTCTTTCTTTCCCTTTTTAAATGTAAATCAGCAGATGTGACTGACAAGAGAGGACCAAACCCATGTAGATATTTAAATAGTGGAAACAACAAAGACAGTTGTTCGGGGTTGTTCCTTTTGCATTGCATACTCTGTATATTTTTTCTGTGATACTCTCTTTGTGTTTGTTTTTTCATGTAGAGTAACATATAAAAACGGAAAACTCCTCCTATCTCTACTCTGTGTTAACAATAATAAAACACTGAAGGGGTGTGGAGGAGGGAAAACATACTTGGAAGGTTGATTTCATGTAATTCCATCCCTAATGATGATAAATCTACTCTAGGGAGTTATTCAAATATTCATTCTTGCAGAGGAAATGAGAAAGATCGTCTCTCCTTCAGCTCATGAAAACACACCATTATATTATTCTTGTCAAGTGTAAAAACAGGTCTACAGTTCTTCTGAGGCACAGATCATGCTCACCATGTTTAATGCCATGCAGATGATGTAAGCTTAACTCCACATCCACCACATGCAGTGGTACTATTTTATGTCCTTATCACACACACACACACACACTCCATAACACAACAGTCCATCTCTCAGTGTTGTTCAGCCCCCCTCACCGCATTCACGCTCCAGGGGAAGGCCACTGTCACTTAGCCCGGCGCTACACATCTGCACCTGTCAGGCGGCATCTTGTCTCTGCGGTTAAGCTGGCAGAAAATAGCCCTGGGAACAGAGAGCACTATGGGAACTAAGGAGCAGAGCTGGGCTGAGTCTGAACTCTGACTGGGCAAATCGGTCCATCGTCCTGCAGACCCAATTCTTTCCTGTGCTGCTGTGGGCTTTTTCAACTGTAATCACTTCTTAGCTTGTTTCTCTGGACACTGTGAACTTTGAGAAAATGTTGGTTCCATAATATAAAGTGTATATGGACACAAAGATATTTTAGTTTATCTTATATAACACAATGAGAGAGAGGACAGTGATATATGAAGTGCCCTGAGATAGCTTAAACTGAATTGCCTTGACCTCAGGTCACACAGATCTGCAAAATGTCAAGGATAACCCAACAAAGTCCAGGACTTATTTCCATATTGCTCCCTGAAGCTAAGGCAGCCTGGTTGTGTGTATGCAGTTACACTCTGTTATCTCTGTGTAATGTGTTTCCGCCCACTGTCCAATTGCTCGACTGCATTTTGCCAAATGTATGCTGGAATTGGCTCCAGTCCACAGTGACCCTGTACAAGAATAAGTTGTTAAGGAAAATTAATTATTGAGTGATATTAAATGATGATGGTAATTAAGCCTGTTTTACTCAGACTGTAGAAGACTGTTACTCCTCTGTACTCTCATCAGAAATGTCCTGTACCATAGGAAACTGGCTGATACATGTGCTTCACTCATGACATGATAAATGGGAACATTTCCTCACAGTGACTGGTAAAACAGAAGCCTGTGCAGCTTGGTTAAAGCTAAAGCCCTGATTTCAGATGGCTGAAGCTGCTACTACAGCACACTACACTCTCAAAGTTACATTCAGGTCAGCTCTGCTGCGATTTCTCCTCTCAGTTTCAAGGACGCGTTTAGTTGGCCAAGCACCATCTAAATCCTGCCAAAAGTCAGTAAGTCTCATTTTAATAACTCTTGACCATTTCATTTTCAGATTAATCAGCACCTATTTCAATCATTTCCACCCGTTACCCATCCATTCTTAGATGCTGGATTTATTCATGTACGTAAAAATCCTTTTCAAAGCTCCCTCGACCTGTGGCAAATGAAATACATTATGGGACCAAGGCCGGATTAACCTGCTAGCTAGCTCCTCCCCTTCTCTGGGATTCAGAGAAGGGGAGGAGCTAGCTAGCTCCCAGTGTGCACAGTTTCTATGCTGCAGTATTACATGGCCCCAGGTTTGCTTTGTGGCAACTTGATAAAGCACATGAATTTATAAACTTGCAACATTCAATTCAATTCAATTTTATTTCTATAGCGCCAAATCACAACAAAAGTCATCTTGATGCACTTTTCATATAGAGCAGGTCTAGACCGTACTCTTTAAAATAGATATTTACAGAGAGAGACCCAACAGATCCACCATGAGCAGCACTAGGCGACAGTGGAGAGGAAAACCTCCTTTTAAGAGGCAGAAACCTCGAGCAGAACTGGACTCAGGGTGGGCAGCCATCTGCCTCGACCGGTTGGGTTAAGAAGGAGGGGGGGGGGGGGGGGGGGGTGTAGAGAATAGTGACAGAAGAACATAGCATAACACAGATTCCATATAAAATGTAAGGTGATAATGCCAATAATACAGTAGTAGTAATGATAATAGTAATAATTAAAGTATTAACTGCTAACATAGCACTAAAACTAATAGCAGTGTAAGTAATTTGTAATTCTAGCAACAGGTGTTGAGTGGAGTTGTAGGAGCAGCAGGAGACTTGTCATCACAGATCAGACTCTACAGCTCCAGAGGCAGAAATATACATACATGAACATACAGGAAGCATAAGTCAAAGGTTTTACATTTACATGTATTTAGTTATTATTTATTTATTTACCACATGGCCCCCCTCGTGTCAGCTGATATTGTCAACATCTCAGTTAAATTAGCAGAAACAAGCTACCACCCATGAACCTGAAGTTCACCCCAGCAGGTTCCCTTTGTGTATACTGTCATTTGTACCTAACTTACATAGCTTTCGGGATTGTCCTTTCTAAGAGTTAAATGAAAAGACTGATACCACTCTGATATTCATATGCTGAATATGAGGGTAAAGCTAGCAGCTATTAAACTTAGTATAAAGACTGGGAGCAGGAAGAAACAGCTAGCCTGGCTCAGTGCGTGGGTAACAATGTTCTGCCTACTGCACCATCACATCCAAAGCTTACTTACCAGTGAATATGATATCTTGTTTGTTTAATGTATACACAATGTGAGGTGCAAAAACAACAGGCTGTGGTTGCACTGGAGTTCTTAGTTGGGTACAGGAGCTTAAAGGGCACACAGTGATGTTTGTTTTAAATAAAACAAAATATGGTGATTAAGTGAGCTTTAGAGGTGCTGGGAGACAGATTTTGTTACAGAGCCAGGCCAGCTGTTTACCTCTGTATCCAGTCTTTAGGCCAAGTTAGGTTAGGCTAACCAGCTGCTGTCTGTAGTGTCATATTTATCAGAGAGACATGAGAATGACATCAGTCTATGCTTTTGAGCTTAGTTGTATGATTTTGAAACACAATAGTTGTAAAGATTTTGGGTGGCCATCTTAAAAAGGAACCTCAGACTGACATTAATCTAACCTTTTCCAAGCAATTAAACACAAACCACTGTATACAATTCTATCCACAACTTATATCCTTACATACTATAACTAGCAGAAAAATCTGGTGCCAAGACAAAAGGTAATGAGAACAGTTTATTAATTTAATTATGTGTGTGTCATATAAGTTTGGGTTAAGCATTGTTATAATTTTATTATTAAAATGAACAAAAACAGCTTCAGCGAAACAGTTACGTAGGAAATAAGCTTCTTTATTCAATCTGAAAAAGAAACTCCAACTATTTGCTAATGTAGAAAACAGAGACTTGTACACTCTTCTTTCACTCAGCACATACAGTACAATGTCTCCACTGAGCTAAGAAAGAGCAACACAGAAATCTATCCAACAATACAAACACACACATATTGAAACCATCACATCCTGCACACACAACAATGGCTCAAAATAATCTCTTAAACGTGCATTGACACAAAGAACTGCATCTGAGAACTTTAGAAAAAAAAAATATCAATGAACATATGGCAAATTCCAATACATTACAAAGAGGTTATTGTAATGTTTAGAGGACTGATCACAGATAAAAAGTCCAATAAAAATGACACCATCTTAACAATGGCACAGTATAACACAATATGTTGATGGCAGTGTATTCTTTACTTGTGCCATTCCATGAACCATCTCTTGCTACATTTCTATGACCACATTCTAACACCTCCAATTCACGTGTCTAAAAGTTAAATACATTTTGTCAGTCTAGCAACCAGCAGCACTTCATTTGCACATGACACAAAACAACTTCAACAGCAAGCTTTGGATGTCTGTGGTTTCAGTCTCAATTTCAACAACAGACTTGTTCTTACTGACAAGGAAGGAAAGTAAATACACACACACAGCTGGGAATTATATCTTGACAGAGTTTTACAGAAATCAGTGGAGTCCTATTCTAACATACCTCATTCTCGATGAAAATGCTTTTTACACAAGGCTGTCCAATCCGAATGTCCAGCAGCATACGGCTGCTTTATACTGGTTAAAACGTGGCGCAACAGATTCACTATCCAAAGGAAATGATCATTACACTTGTAATTAGTGGCAATTGGAAATAAATATTTATTAGTGGAGTTATAACACACACAAGGAAATAATATTAAGATAGTCCTGTTAAAGAGCAGTATCTTTCATCACCAAATACTCCATTACATACTCTGTAATTACATAATTCTTTGCTCTTGGAGTCATAAAAACATGGATTAGAGTGGTATTCATGAAAACTCTAGCTTGACAATTCTTCTATACAAATCTTTCACATTGTTTTAGAGAAAGGGTTTCAAACTGTATATATGATCCATAACATGAGAAAGTAACATGGCATGAATGATGATTGGCTGAAGTAACATCGGAAAAGTTGCTTTGGTATTGTCTAGGTTCTGCAAATAATGGTATATGTAATTACACAGTAGGTAGGGAAACTAAGCCACACAGGTATCACACACACAGTAGACACTGGACAGGTCAAAAAAACATTTAAAAAATCTTGCTATTCTAAAATTTCTCTTGCTCTCCACAGAAAAGCTACATTGCATACTGTAAAAGGTAAAGAGCCAGTGTTTTGACTAATACTAAAAAAACATGTTATATATTATTTTGCACATAAATAAATCTGTTTATCTGAATTCTGGTATTATCAGTAGAGACATGGTTTAGTACTTTCTTTCATAGGTACATGAAATATACTTTCCCTTCATTAACAACTGTCATTGAGTTCTGACCCTGTGGTTCAACTCTTTTGCAGTTCATCCAGACGGCACTAGGTCCTCTGTGTTGGGTCAGGAAACACCTCTTCTAGGTTCATAAAAACAACCCATATGTTATTTTCCAACCTCCACTGGACAGACGGTAATCAAGCAGTCCACTGATCTAATCTGATTGTCTGGAACAAGCATGACTCAACGTTTGTGAGAAAACTGCACAGCAACAAAATGGTGAGGTGTTTGCACTAGGTCCTACACATAAGAACATCTGCAAATGGGCCCAGGAGGTTCTTGTTGAAGATACACCTGACCCATACCAGGTAGGTGGTGAAGGGTTTAATGTTCTCTGAGAAAGTGTAGTTCTGCTGGGGAAGGATATAAGGCATGTAGGTGTTCTCTCCTTGCTCCTGGATCCACACCTCGTACTTCACCTCTCTTACCTTCAAGTATTTCAGATTCCATGGGATCTGCCAGGAGACCGTGAGTTTTGCCTCATTAGTGGTTTGTACTGAGGTCTGACACTGGGGTTCTCTGACTCGGCCTGGGTGAACCGTGCTGGCAGGCTTTGACTTCTTCAAGCTGGGCTTGGTCTTCATGCCCTCTTTCAGGAGTTCTAGGAAGGAGGGGATGTCAACTAATGTGTCCTGATAGATCCGGAAGAGCCACTCTGGGTTACGGCAGCACAGGTGCCTGGGGACCTCCTTACTGGCCAGTATTCTCTCTCGCTCCTCCTTCTCCAAGTGAGCAATACCTCCTTGTTCCCAGGGTCTGTCTGGGTGGGTGATGGTGTTTTCCTCCTTAGTATTTCTCCAGGATATATAGTGGAGGTCCATGCCTGGGAGGGAGGCAAGGGTTTTATAAGGAGTGTACTGCTCTGGATTCACAGCAAAGGGGAACAGTTCCACCACAACAGCTCCTCTGGGGAGGAAGAGTGAGGTGATAAGCTGAGCTCCATGCATGCTGACTAACATGGAAGCACCGCTGATCACCTGGATGATACTGGGAAAAGACTGTTCCTCCAGGGATACTGTGACCACTCTCATATGGAACTCCTGGGCCAATGCCATGATTAGCTCTGCTTCATTAAGTATCAGCCTCGTTGTTGAACGACTGAACACAACAATGTAATCGTCCTTCTTCTCTTTCTCCTTCTCATCTTCGGCACTCCCTCCATCCTTCTCAGCCTCCTCCACTCTGGTGATGTTCATTTTCTCCATCAGAGCCCTGGCAAACTGACGAATTTCATTCCCCGAGACCAAAATGTTGGCTTTAGGCCCTTGTGGCTGGACGAAGCCATACTGGTACCAGGTGGTCATCTTGGACAAGCCAACGTAAGATTTGGTAAAACACATTAGCTTGCCAAAGTTTCTAAGCTGTTCTTTGAGCAGTGGCTGCTTGCTGCTCAGAATCCTGTAGAGGTCAAAGTGCGGACCTTCACTCCAGCCCTCCATGAACACAAGACGAGCCTCATCATCCAAGTCTGAGTACTGTTTCATGGTATAGAAGATTGGGAGCAGATCATCATGGAATACATGCATTAGGTTATCAGGATTAAACCTGTTTAGGATCAGTGTCACGTCTGGTACAAACACAGGCTTGGGCATGAACTTTAAAGCTGCAGCTGGGAGCTCTAAAAAGTTGAAGTACTGGGTGTTGTGATCCTCTACTGATGACAAGTCCAGCAGGGCAGGTTGGAAGCGCCTGGACCCCAGATTAGGCAACATGACAGAGGAGTTGGAGTGGAAGAACACAAACTCCTCTGCCTCAGAGCAGTAGCAGAGGTAGTCAAAACGGCAAATGCGGTCAGTGTGCATCTTGCCAGTGCAGACCATTCGGGTGCCATGTTCCTGAAGAGCCTGCAGGGCGACATGGTAATCGATGTGGGCCTGTGAGAGCTCCTGGGACTGCCGTGTCATGTGCAGCTCTTCCTCCAGCAGGGCAGCATGCTCACTCAGCTTGGAATACTTCCAAAGCAGAGCTGCGACCACAGAGACCAGCAGCCCATTCAGGAGCGCACCCACGCTCATCCTGCAGCCTGCCACTGAAGCCCGCATCACTGCTGCTGCTGAGGACCCTCCTCCTGACTCCAACTGGCCTCTGAGCTCTCAAGGAAGCAACGAGACATCTGCCACCAGGCAACAACTTAGGAAGAGGACAGGAGAGGACAACAGGGAGAGGAAAGAGACAGAAGAAAGGACATAAGTTAAAGAAAAAAACTGATTATAAAGTCAAGCTAAAAGCACAAGAAACATTCCTAATTACTGAGAGTAATTACTAGATTACCAGTGCAGGAGACACACAAGAGCACTGATATAATTAACAAATCAATAGTCAGATCTACAATATAATACTGCAGTGCTCTTTATGTAAGCAATACAACCCAGTGATTCATCAAAGCAAGTTTCAGCTCTCACCTTTGGGAATAGTGGTTGTTTACCACAGTGAACAAATGAGACATTTTCATAACCTTACATCCCCTGTCACCATCCCTGGATATATCAAGACAAATTACACTGTGAGGTGACACAGAGAAAAGAACAAGAGTGTTGCTCTCAGCTCTACTCATCTGCATACTGAGAGAACAAGTGAGTCATTGAGAGACTCTAAATCAAACCAACGGCTAACGGCCAGCAGCTGCCTGCAAACACGAGGCAAATAGCATGCTAAATACCATCCAAGGGCTAGCTTAACCAACTTAAAACAAATGTTTTGAATGAATTCATTATTCACCATTTTATTCTTCCCTTTCACCCACCTTAATGTGTGAAGATATCAATGCGCACTTGCACACAGCTGAGAAGAGAGAGAGCAATGATCTCCGTTCAGTGCTTTGATATGACATCTACTGTGTGACAATTGGATTTAGACAGCAACACTCTCTCAACTCTCTGGCCCTCTGGCAGAAAGTAAACTAAATCAGGTCAAACTAAACCAAGACAGGAGTGTGGCTGAACATGCTCTGCACACATTCATACACGCAGACATGAACAACATGCTGACACAAACCTAGACTCTAAACTCCTGTTTTTTTCTTTCTCTCCCATTCTCTCTTGGGTCAGCAGTATTCCATATCTCACTATACCTCTATTACTTCTCTACCTTTTATTCTATTTCCACTCACACTCTTAGATTATTTGTACTTTTGTTATTTGCTCCCTAGTTGTGGCACTCTCTCTCTGTTCACTCCTCCGTTTTCTTGCACGCAGTCTCTCTTCTGCAGCCGAGCAGAGTCCCTGAGCTATTTTTGACATCCTAGCAAGTACAATATGTCACTGGCAACAGGGTCACTCTTTGTGATCAAACTCAGTGAATACACATGGGCACTGATATGGACAGTTCAAAATGCAATGTACAGCTGCTCCGGAGGAGGAAGTCAATGTAAACTGAAATTGTGAAATACAAAAAGATAACACGTTTTACTGCTGAGCAACTAATGTCTTAGAAACATGCAACCATCTATTGTCTCCTTTGTGATAAAATACACTGCACTTAATGAATCCAGAGCTTCAGATCATAAAGTTGACTGAATGTTTGAGTAGTCCTCACTGACTGAAATTTGTCAACAGCTTGAACAGTCTGAAGTTTTGTTCTGGGTCAAAGAAATAAACAATCGGATTCACTCAGCTACAGCTGCATGTTAAAAAAATTGTCAGATATTTTATGTGCTTTACATTAACCTAATGGATAAATACATTTTGTACACATTGTTGGGTAAAGAGAATAATGCCTCTGGTTATGAAATAAGGAACAAACAACAGGGAAATCTCTTAAATACAGATGTAAAGCTTTTGAAAAGGAAAGGGATTAATATTTCTCTTTCCTGAGATGCTAACTATGTGAATGTCATCATAGGTTTTTTTAATATTATGAAACCGGTAGCTACAGTATGTCTAACTAATTACGTGTTATTTTTTGCTGGCAAAGATTATTTAAGATGGGCAGATGTTGTGTGATTTTTATTAATCATGTAAAATGTGTTAACTAACACTACGTTTTAATTGGCTTTCCCTCTCACGGGGAACAGGTCAGACAAGGTGGAGCTCACACTGAAGATAAGAACGAAGACCCTGGTCAGTTGTTCTCAGACCAGATGGCTTTGTCCTGAATGCTGACAACAAGAAAGCCAGAATTATTACTTTTCGTGATTCTACAATAAATGGAGAGCAAGAAGAAAAACAGGAATAATATGGAGCAGCAGATGGCTAGAAGATGAAAAATAATACTGATCTGTTCAAGCCAATCTGTGTTCTTTATCACAGCAGTCTCAATACAGATGTAGCTACAAAATGTGAAATAATACTCCAATAATATTAAATATGACAGAGCATGAAGACTGTCAGCACTGGTGTCACAAGGATCTGACTTGTTAACCGCTAACACAAAACACCTGGGAGAAGATGTCAACATGTTGAGCTGTGCTCTACTCACATAATCCCAGGAGAGTGAGCTGGTTGATTTGTTGTTCTTGGCCGTGCAGCATTTTGCCTTACAAATAACTGGTCATATTAGCTGAAAGGTAGACCATGCTTTCAAATTTCTCACACATGTCACAGGAGGAAAATGTCAGGTGTAAATAATCAGATGAAAGATGGCTGAATTCCATTCAGCCGCTTCAGTTTCAGGGTGCTGGTATCACATGCTGGCTCACTGTCACTTTATCATGGCTTACTGGGACACTCACAGAGCCATCGTTAATTAGTAACACCTGTGTTTGCCCTACTTTGACAAGTCAAAATGACCTGTAGCATACTGTTTCACAATTACAACACTGTTAATGTAAGTGGATGTCCTTCCCCTAAAAAATACAGGGTTCACCTCTGAATGTTAACCTCTGAAAGAGCAAAATGGTTAACATATATTCTGCCAAAGTGCTGTCCATTATTTTCTCAATTAATCAATTAATCAATTGTTTGGTTTATAAAATATCAGAAAATGGTGAAAAAAAATGGTGAAAATGGTGAAAAACCTCATATTTTTCCAGAGTTTAAAATGAGGTCCACATATGTCATGATATTTACTTTCAGATGTTGGAAAGAGAGAATGTTTGTCATTAGGGATGCACCAATACCAGCATCAGGTATCTGTCCCGATACCCTGTTCCTGTACTCGTACTCGTATTCGTAAGAGTGTCCCGATACCACAGCACCCGATACCACTTTACGGCAGCGTGACGTTCAGTCGGGCGGTCAGGTGCTAATTGAGAGCAAGGAGGAGCAATGTCGGCGGTGTGGAGGTATTTCAAAGTGGATGATGGTGACAAAAGTAAAGCGGACTGTAAATTATGCTCTGCAAAGTTGAGAAGAGTGGGGACGAAAGCGAGTACTTTCAACACAAGCAATCTGATAAAACATCAAAAAAACCAACACGACGCTGAGTTCAAAGAGTTTGCTAATAGCGGGCTATATTTAAGTGAAATATATGGCAAGGCTGTTTGTTAAAAAAAAAAAAATGATGCAGTTGAATGCTAAAATGTCAATAACAGTACTTTAACAGAACTTCTATTTGAATAAAATGTGTGGCATGCCATATATAATGGAATGTTCAAATGTCAGTCACAGCAATTTCTTACAGCCAGAGAATGAGACAATATCTGATGAAAATAAAACACGTTTGCAAGTAAATGTACAAAGTGTAATGGCATTAGTAAGTACTCATATTGGTACTCGGTATCGGCAAGTACTCAAATGTAAGTACTTGTATTTGTAATTGGATTGAAAAAATGTGGTATCGGTGCATCCTTATTTGTCATAAAACATAAAATAAAACATAAAATCAATCAATTATGTAATTGACTGATAATTTATCAATAATTAACTAACTGTTATAGCTTTATACGGGTCATGCTTTCAAGATTAGAAAACAACTGTAGAAAAAGGCAGAGAGATGGAGACAGCTTTAGATCTCCTTTCTATCTGCAGGATATAAAAGTCTGATGTGTTAGTCTTCCTCAGCTGCATGATGGGTACAGAGAGACCTCGCACAGAGCTACATGCACCTGACTGTTATATTACACCGTACACACTAATGTTCAGTACCCTCAGCATAGCTGTGGACATGGCTTTCTTTTGTGTATTTACTTATTTATTTCAAGCCTTAGCCTGAAGTGCACACCACTCTTAACAGAATGATGACTAGAGAAGTCCACGGCTGAGCTTCTGTCAGCTCCTTAACTGTTGATCTCTCTGGGAAAACTGCCTTGAGTCGAGTAGGACAACCAATAAGGCTTTGTTGTGTGTCTTATAATATTGTTGTGTTAGAAAGCATGTGCTGGATAAACCAGAGATTCGCTGTCAAGAGGAAAGTGAATCTGGATAAGCAACAAAAGCAAACAGTAGGTAGAAAATCCATTGTTTATATGTACACCAATGAGCTGAACCAAAAAGAGAAAGCAATGCAGGTGTTGAGGACTACAGAGAAAAGATGTTTTCACTCCCTTCAAAAATCATTTGCTGCCTAATAAGTCACGGAGTAAAGCTTAATGCTATTTCACATGACAAAATGTCATGGAGATGTGAATCAAAGCACCACAGACACCGTATACTATAGCATCGTTTGGTGCTGATGCAGCAGCCAAAATAAAGTGAAATGACGTGTGACGAGGAAGCTACCAGACCAACATTAGGCAGGCATCCTGCATGCTCCTTCAGTCCACAAGGACAAGGGCAACACGAGGCTCACAGTGCCAGCAGTGCTGCTTAATCCCTCTCACTGCACACTGGTTCCCACAGGGACGCATGTGAATGCCCTCTGCAGTCTGCCTGAGCCAAGACACAGAAAGCTTTGAAATGTCAAAACCACTGCAAGACACCATAGCATGCACAAAACATCCTCATTTGCATCAGCACGTCACAGGCAGCAAACAGAGACCTGGACACTGTAAGCTGTTTTCTGGTTCTAGCTCAGTTACATACTGGTTTAAATCAGGCTAAACGAAACACAAGAAATGAGAGAACTGTCCTTAATCTGATGCTTTTTTTTTTTTTTTTTTTTTGCTTTGTCAGTAGTGTGAAGGAGCAAGCCAAGACAACACCTAAGAATAAAAAATGTTCAAATTAAGAAAAGGTCAAATCAAATGCAAGCTGAGATCCATCTTGAGCTATGCTGACACTGGGGAATAGCCTCATATCTGTATTCTATTTCTGAGTATGTACACTGTTAAGCAACCCACAGAGGGGGGCAGATTGGTTGAAAGGTGAGAATCACAACTCCACTGTTATGAAAAGTGTCATGAGATGAAATGTGTCATTATGAAATAAGTGTTATTGGGAAAAATGTACTTATGAAGTAAAAACTGACTTTTGAAAAGAGGTCCTGAAGTGAAATGAAGTCGTAAAAAAAAATGTAATCATTTCTGTTTCACAAGTTATTATCTCAGTTACATATGTTACACATTGTTTTCATGGGATTTTTCATGTAAGGCTTAACACTTTGGGGCTCTGTGCAATATCAGATTTATGGCATAAAATAATCCATCTGACAGAGATATGTTCCACTCTCACGCAATATGTCAGAGCACTCTTTCACAGGGAGCAAACAAAACCTTTAAGAATTCATTTTGTTAATAATTAATAAGTACAACAAAAACGGTGAAAATGTAATAATGAGATTCCACTGTAAGTTAACAAGCACTGATACTGAGGTATCATCTAATTTTAATCTTCTCTTGTGTGCTCTGTTTGTATTTATGTATTCATAGTAAATCAGGTTATTTGAAGAAATCAGGTTAAGGCAGGAAATCAGAGAACATGTTAACCTGGCTACTGTAAAACTCATGTCTGCCCACAAATCAGATTACTCCTCTATCCCCACCAGTAATTCATTACCATGTAAGGCAGGCATATTTTAAGTGCATCAGTGATTTAAGACACTGCAGCCAGTGCAGTTTTTTTCCTGACTGAGGCTGGGATGGAGGAGGTTCTCTGTGCTATTGTGGCAGGATTTTACAGTGAAGCTATGGAAACTCACATAATAAGATATTGATATTTGGTTGGACTCAAGATTTAGTCTTTTCAGATCGAAGGTCTCACAGCCACAAGTGATGATGATTCTTTTCATCCTTCTATACTTTTGACCAAAGTCTTTCACCTGCACTCTTTTATTCTAACCCTGCTGGAAGCCCGGTCAGACATATACCCAACCAAGAAACATGGTTTGTCAGATCCCTAACACAGGTAAAGTAAACCAGGTTTCTAGCTCACACAACCTTTAATAAGAATCAGGTTAAATGTGAAAAGCAGACAGTAACCAGTTTACTTCATTGAAGTTAGACAAGCCAGAGAGATGGTTAGATGTTGCTTATACATCAATAGCATTTCATTATACTCTGTTCAGTAATAAAACTCCACACCAAAACAATATCCAGCAAGTGTTCAACCATTGTCAAAACTGACAACTCTAAGAACCCCTTAACTTCATCTCTCTCTTTGTCCTTGTCAACTGCATGTCAGACCCTGAATATAAAACTGCCTTGCCCAGTCATCACAACTGTATTTGCATGCTCTCTGATTGCTACCTTTTGGTCTGCTGTATGAATGTGAAAGTCACAATTTTAGTGTGAACTGTTGAATTTCATCCTCACTGACAAATATAATAATATAATGATGGAGATCAGAGCTGCACGATTCTGGAAAAAATCATGAATTTTTAGTTAGAATTGAGATCACGATTCTCACACAATTTTTTTCAGTATGTTTTCTGCACTCATTTACCAGATACAGATAAAATGGAACAGAAAATATAATGATGCTTGATATAGGACAGGCCATATCTTTGGCTAAGTGGTTGGGGATTGAGTCTATAATTTCCTTGTGCCTATGGGAGCTAAAACAACAAAACTAACTGTGGAGTTAGATACTTGATGAAAACAGAGGACAGAGCGACAGCCCGATGCAGGCAGTGTGACTCACTCCGATACTCTCTGCTCCGGTGTCAGGTGAGTTCCACTACCTGACACTGTAAACTACCGGTGATATGACGAGTTGAAACCAGCTGAGAGTGTCAGCAGCCCGGCAAGAGAGAGAACTGAGCTATGGCCAAGAAGCCAACTTTATGTCTTTCTTTTTTCTTGTGGATTCATTTTGCCGTTTTTATTTGTCCTAACACAACATCTGGCCTCACACTGTCATCAGCCGCTGTCACTCACTCACTCTCGCTGAGTTTATTTTATGCTCTTTGAAATCTTCTTTGTTCTCCAACAACTCCTGAGAAACTACATCTAGCTCTAGAGCTGGTAGATGTTCCACTTTCTTTCTTTTAGTTCTTTCAGTGAGTTTTCAGCTAAAAGAAATCTGTTTCTGGAGGACATAGCCACGTTAAAAGCAGTGAAACTTATCCATACAGTAAACTCTCCTTATTATTTGTAGTCATCTGATTTATTATTAATACAAAAAATATAGATTAGGAGTTTAAAGGCTGGCAATGACAGAACTAGTGAGCTCCTTCACTAAAACCATGCTCAGTGATATGCACTTCTGTACTGACATAAATTATCACAAGTCAGGATCCTGATCTGCTATTTCTTGAGACATATCAGCCTCAGTTGTAAAGCAACAACAGCTGTGTAAGCCAGTATCAGCGCAGCTCTCAGCCCCCTGTTAGCCTAGTTACATCAACATTTGACTTTGTACTGACTATCATTTTCTAACAGCCAAATAATTACAAGAGATTTAAAATGCAAGGGTTGTGGGTCAGAGGGCTGATTTCATTATGATGAAATTTATGCACTAGTTTTGAGTAGTTTTGAGTAAGTAGAGCTGAGCACAATTCACTGCACACCACTCTGCTTTATACAATAGTTGAAGAGAGAACCACCACCTAAGCTACCAGGTGAGTTTTGTCTATCAGCACCCCTGCAGTTTGATTACTCTGCCCAATAAACCTTGACTTTTTTGTCTGAATTGTGAACAATTTAAACATATAATTTAGGGCTGCCATCATTGAAGATGTGATGCATCCATTGGGAAGGCCCTCATTCAACTAACAAAGTGACTCGATACACTTTTTTAGTTATCTTACAGAGCAGGAGCAGCAGCACAACAGGCTGTAAACTTTACATCCAAGTCTTGTCTTAACATGAACAAACCATAAAACTAACTGTGATGGAAGTAGAGATTATGATAGGAAGAAAGAGGAGGCTGTAATGGTGCCTGTGCTTCTTAGGTTGTAGCTCCTACAATTTGGTATTTAAACAGCTCAAGACCCATTTGTGTAAACTTGGCATATTTAGGAATATGAGGTGTTTAGGGTAGGTATATGTAGCAAACCACTGAAGACCCAGGTCCCATCTTGGAAATATAAAAGCAACACTTCAGTGGCATAGTCTCCGTTGCCCAGCTTAAGCGAACACTCATTTGACTACTGGCTGAGGTTACATAGAGTTATGGAAATGACAGAAAACTGGCAAAAGAGGCAATATAAGACATTTAATAACCTGTCCTGTTCCCTGACTTCACTGCCCAACCCAGAACTGTTGCTCATATTCAACTGCAAACTGCTACAACACCGTGCAGTTGCTGATGCACACAGAAAGGTTGATGAACATAGCAGAGACCAAAATCATGCATCCCAGTTGAGGGATTCAGCGACAGGAAGTGAACTGTCACAAGCATTTTGTGATGACTGACAGTAAACCTGTTACAGCGTCACCAGTGTCTCGCCCTGCTCCATCTCCAAGCCAGCAGGCTTTGAGGTTCCTGATCGCTGCCTTGACTCCTTAATAGCTATACTGGAGTATGGGCTACAGCAGCAGCCACAACAGACTGGAGTAATGTGCATAATCAAAAGGGCCATAAAACCAAAGACAGACCTTCTGTGCCCTGTGACGTTTGAGGAGATGTTGAATACACTACTCATTACTATTGCAGAGCCAGTCACCTGTGCTTTGTCTGCTATGCACCTGATTATACACGCTGTAGGTGTCCCAGGACTGGGGCTGGGTACCGAACTTCATTTTTTTTTTATGGCTGACCGAAATGCTTTGATACTACCCAGTATCAAAAGATGCCTTGTCTTTCGGTAGCAAGTTTCAGTACCTAGGAGTTAATCACATGATCAAGATCTATTAATGCTGCTGGTGATTAGCTCTAACATTACACGCGGTAGAGGCAGGAAAAATACTTACATGGTTACGCCCACAGACAGGGTTCACGTTTATCTGTGTTGTGAACTACAGTGTGTGTGTGTGTGTGTGTGTGTGTGTGTGTGTGTGTGTCAAAGTGGCTAAAAAAATGCCACCAAGGTCAAAAGTGTGGCTCCATTTTAGCAAGATTGATGCCAGTAGTGCGCGATGCAGTATTAAAAAGAACATTGTTGCTAAGGCCGGTGACACGGCCAAATTGAAGAAGCATTTCAACGTGCACAGAACCAATTTAAGAGCAGAAAGTTGCTCCGTGTTTGACTGCAAGGAGAGCAGACCGCGGGCATCTTCCTCTCAGCATCATTTTTTTTTATGTTAGAAAACTGCTTTGAGTGGAAAAATGCCAAAGCTGAAAAAGAAAAATCGAGATTTGTATTGTAATGTGTAATGTAATTTTCTTTTTGTTAGAATTGATTTTATAAAATTGCTATATTTTGAACAATATCCAGCCCTATCCAGGACCATAGCCAGCAGGCCTAGGGGGCACTAATGACATTAAGACAACGATTGCAATCTATCTACCAGGGTATGTGCAAAAGAATATGGACGAAGACCTACTCTCCAAAACATTCATAAACTGAAACCATGTGATGAACTGTTCTATGAAGATGCAACCCGGGCTATTATTCCGCCTTGCTGTTCTGTATAAAGGGTACAGAGGGGGAATGGCAGGTCTGTATATATATGTATATTAACTTGAATTTTTATCTTGTGGCAACTGTGAATATTTTCTGTTGTTAGTCATTGTTTCTGATGTCTAAGGTGATGCTGTAAGTCTACTGTGATGTGATATCTGTCTGTTTAATGTTACTGACACTGTTGAATTGAGCTACCCATTATGCTGTACTGAAAGCACATTAAAAGTACTCATTAAAAGTAATTCTGATTTTGACTCTGTAAAACACTAGACACATAGCTGATATTCTTTTCCAGGGACAAGTTTGACAGTGGAAAAGCTACAGGCTGCCTCCATTGTACCCAGGTTGTTGATGAGAAACCCTTTTCAGCTGTCATGCTGACACATACCCCCTTTTCAGCACAAAAAACAGATGAAATGGGGGAAAGGGAGATGTTTGGGAATTCTGGAAGCACCCTAGTCTGTAAGAAGTTGGGTGACATGAGAATCTGTAATAATTTCCGTTGGCTCAATGCCAAAACCAAGACGCACATCTGCTCCCACAGCTATCTGATGCCCTGGCTGATTTGAATGGTAACAGTTTTTCTCCAACATGGACCTTATTTCTGGGCACTAGAATGTGGAAGTCCATGAGGAAGACAGGAGGTGCACTGCTTTCTCATCTCCATTCATCCATCCATCCATTCATTATCTATACTGCTTATCCTTAAGGATTGAGCGGGGGCTGGAGCCAATCCCAGCTGACATTGGGCTAGAGGCAGGGTACAACCTGAACAGATCGCCACACCTATGGGAGTCACCAATTAACTTGTATATCTTTGACTGTGGGAGGAAGCTGGAGTGCCCGGAGAGAACCCACGTAGGCACAGGGAGAAGAGGCAAACTCCACACAGAAAAGCCTGGGGCAAACGGGGGTTCAAATCCGGAACCTGCACCACAGCGCCGCCTTTATCTCCCATCAGTGTGTATGTATATAACCAGACACACGGCTATGAATTGGTCCTGCAAAGTCATGAAGATGACGCTAAACATTTAATGCAAGCAAAACTTTCTGGATGATGTTCTGGTGTTTGGAAGACCACTGTGCACTGGAGCGGTTGAAGATGGTCTATAACCACTGATACAAATAGGGCAGCAGCCATCACTTTACTGTTCTATCAGCTATATATATCAGCAAAAATTAAAGGCTGTTCCTCAAGAGCCAAAATACTATTTGGGCTCACGACACAACAAAGCTGGTGAGCAGAAAAAGTGTCACAAGCTTCACAGAAAGCTAACTGCTGTGGAGTTGGCAGCAGCTAGCAGCGGTTGAGCAGTGCTACGGTATAGATGTGTTTTCTTCAGTTCTCTGCTTGCTATATTCTCGCATTTTCCGATTTCCTTAATATCCTTCTAAAGAGAGGTATTACCAGTTATACTGGCCCGAACAAAAATTACTATAGTGGAACTGCAAAGTTTACTTTTGGGGCACAGGAAAGTTTCAGAGCCCTGCCACAGACAGGGCTGTTTGTCACGCAGCCAAACCTTCTCTGAGCAGCAAAAGACAGCTGTTATGTCTTCAAACCCAGCAAAATCAGTCAAGTGCACAGACTGATTGAGAGGATAATGCAGCTTTAAAATAAGAGTGTAGACAGGCAGAGAGCAGGTGGTGAAAAACCAAACTCCTGGTTCATTATGACATCTACATAGAGACTTTGCCTTTGTCTATACCTTTAAACTATAAAAGGGAAAGACAGTCCTTTTTCTCTGAGATTGCTAATAAGAATAATGCATACACATTATCCACTGCCGAGAGACAAACCCCTCAGCATCAGTCCCTCCTGAACTGTTATCCATCCAAGTCATGTGATGATTTTGCATCTTTTTTCACAGATAAAGTGCTGAGGATAAAACATACAGTGTCTCAATTTTCACCCCCTAGACTATACAGCCTTGACAGAAATTGTTCAACACCTTAGGCCTACCACTCGCTGTCTTGACACACTGCCCACAGGCTCTTTTAAAGGTGTTTTTAACTGCATATCATCATATGTGCTACAGATAGACAAGAGTTCAGTTAAGCCCTGAAGACCACATTTATTAAATGTCTTCTTAAAAATTTAGTCTGGATGGCTCAGTAATATATATAAAACCTCCCTTTTGGTTGGTAGGTTCAAGGTTGATAATAATAGCCTGATTTTTGTAATGTTACTTGTCGAAAGATACAGGATTGTACCAGTTTCTGGGCATGATGCTACAACTAAAGATGAGGGTCAAATATAAAACCAAGATTCCTGGGGGCGAGACGACCAGTATGCAAGAGAATGTTATTTGTAGAATTCTTTGGCCCAAAAATTAGAATATGAGTTTTGTCAGTATAGTTGAAGGAAGTTTTATAACAACAGTGAAGAGTATTTAGATTGGAGCAATCATTTGGTTTTACTGAGACATATAGCTCGGTGTCATCTGCATAACAATGACAGGAACTTCAACTAAAATAAGTAATTATCACGCCAAGAGGGAGCATATACAAAGAGAACAGGATGGGACTAAGGACTGATCCCTGAAGAGACACATGATCATGCATAGAGATTAAAACCCTTCTGTTTGACAAGTAAGATTTGTACTACTCTAGGGCTTTATCTGAGACATTGATTTACCTATTTAATCAATTTATAAGGATTGAGTGATCAGTGGTATCAAAGGTAGCACTAATGTCAAGTAAAAACCAAGATGGAATGTTCTCCTCTGTCAGTCTGGATAAGGATGTCAATTATGACTCTTAACAAGGCAGCTCCAGTACTGTATTTTTGTTTAAAGCTTGATTAAAATGTATAAAAAATACACTTCCCCTCAACCACTGGAAGGAGGAGTTCTAGTATTTTAGAGATGAAATGTAATTTTGAAATTGGTTGGAGATTGTTCAGGGTTGGATGGCTCAAGACCTGGCTTTTTTAAAAAGCACCTGGACACAGGCTGTCTTGAGATGAACTGGAACACAGCCAGAAGTGATGGATGGGTTGATAATTGTGAGAACTACACCTCTTTAAAAATCAAGATGGTAAAATACTGAGATGGCAGGAGGACAGTTGCAGCTTAGAAATTGTTTCAACAAGATTTTGCAAATAAATGGGGGCAAACTGAGTGGAGTTATTTGGAACAGTTGTTAAATCAGAGGAGATGACAGGGAGCATAATGTTGCTGATCTTATTGACAAAAAATACAAAAAAATAATTCAGTCTTCAGCCAAGGTGGCAGAGACAGTGGCAGGAGCAGGTTGTACCAGCTGACTGATTGTGCTGAACAGAGGTTGGGGATTGTGTTTACCATTAGTGATTAATCCTAAGAAGTAGGCTATTCATGTATTCATGTATCATGTAATTTTTGGTTAAGTACAGTCAGAAGTGCTTTCATATACAATAAATGAACATTACATTTTGTTTTCTTCAGTCTATGCTCAGCCCTTCTGCAGTCCTGTTTAAAGCTGCAGTCAGTATCATTAGTCCACTGGGATGTAGCTCCTGTCCTCTCTCCTACTGCCAGCATGCAACAGAAAACAGGGATAGTAGCATAAAGATTACATGTATGGTATGGCAGTCTGTTTCTGCTGCAGCCTGAGTGTAGCTGTGGAAATTTTTGATTTCATTCTGGAAATCAGTAAGAGATGAGTTTAACTGAATCTCTGGTGTTTTATTATTCCTGTATTGAGGTAATGTACCTTTACAATGTATGTGAAATATGTAAAAGGCATATTCTTCCCAGTGTGTGGTGATGGATTCTGGACAAGTATTTTTTGTTCTTTTATTAAACATTTACAGGTCATGAGAGATGTGCCTGATTGTGCTGTGTTTGAGCTGGCCAAAGTAAGCCAACTGTATGAATGACCAGATGTATTCTGTCCCTATCCAGTCAAGCAGTTGCAGTCAAGGAGTCTAACTGAGCTCAGTTATACTTATGTACATGATGTTTGTTACTGAGCAACTACCTGCTGGCATGTGAGCCCTGGCAGAAGCTTGGTGACATAGTTAATACTTGCAGGGCTAGTGGGCCAACTACTGTAAGTCAGCTGCTAACAAATTGGGAACATGCTTGCACTAGTCAATCACCACAGCTCTTTAAGAAAACTACCTATAATGGTCAGTTAGTAAGCTACTTAGCTGAGTAGCTAATGGGACAATTAAGTTCACAAAGTTTATTCATGAGACATATTTGTACCACTGACTTCTATTTGACAACTGTCTGCAAATCATGTCTGGTGCAATATTAGTGCAATATCATTTTCAGAGTTAGAGTCTTGGCCAAAAGAAAAGAAAAGAAAACAGACAAGACTTTATTGACCCTCAAGGGAAAAATCGACATTACAGCAGCAAAAGAAACTGCTGCTAAAGGCTGCCAGCAGGATGGTGCCATCTTGCTACATTTACTATGTCTTATGTTAACCACTTCCTTTCTCTACAGTACAAATTCCCTATTAAGCTTAAACCCTGATGCCCATCCAAAATACAGAACGCCAACATCACTGAGCAGTGGATGCAGTGGTATAGCAGCTTCTTTAGGATCATGATTTAGCTGCGTATGTTTATCAGCATAAATTGTGTGCTTTCCTTAGGACTTCAGGACTAAGTCCACTGATCTGTGATTGTCACTTCTCCTTGACCATTTTATTCCGTATCATTCTACATAAAACTGGCTCCAAAGACCATCCGCCTCGTGAACTATCAGTCAGTCACCACTCTCAGCGATGCTTTCAGGGCTGACACTGAAGTTCAGCTTGTTACTGGTTAGCATATCTATTTGCTCTGGAGATGATAAGCACCCCAATGATGTGGTGGAAGGTGGTGCGGGGCGGCCTGACGAGTCTAATGCATTTTAATGAGAATCCTGGAAAGCCGCAGCTGAGGGGGCTGTGGTAGGGGAGTGGTGGCAGTAGCCCTGCGCTGAAGCTGCTCATTTGTTCCCCAGTGCTCAACCATCCCCGCCATAAGGGAGTTAACCTTCTCTGTTTCTCCTCATTTCTTCCTCCATTTCTTCCCCTTTTATGTTACCTAAGAGAGCCCTGACATGCCTCTCCAAAAAAAGAATTAAGCAAGAACAACAAATACTGTATTGCTGTATTCCTTTTTCCTCCTATCTCTACCTGCTTTTCTCCCCTTTGGCCACTTGATTGCTGATCTCCTCTGACCGTGATGATGCGTCGTTATTCGTTGTCATCTTTATTCCTGGCCCAAATGTGGCCTGTCAGGTTGGATCAAGCTGCTTGGAGCTCAGTGTGGCTCTATGGAGAATTAATGGCCCAGCAGCCATTATCTGGCTGTACAAAGACAAGTCTCATACCCTTTCTCTCACTTTGCATCTCTTTCTCAAACATGTTTGGACAGAGAGAGGCACGCATGCACACACACGCACACAAGCACACACGCACACATTGTTCTGTTACATAAATTCAGTGCAATGCTGTTCAGTCTAGTGGTGAAAAATAGGCTGGCTGCTTCATAATGACTGGCAGTGAGTGTCAGAAAATGCCCCTGGTCTCTTGTTAGACAAATCACATGTCTGACTGCTCGCCCATTCCAAACAGAGACTGAGTACTTGCTGGATTGATAGCCTGCTACTTAATAACATTTTCATCCTTTTCTTTATCATTCCCTATCAATGACCAACTACGGCCTCTGAAATACAGCAGATATAAGACCAAGACTGTACACTAGAATGTGCTGTTCTCTTCTCCCAAGCAGCTCAAGAGAAACTGAGGCTGATGTGGACAATCTGCAGAATGTGTGTGTTTGTGTGGAAGTGACAGACAGACAAAGAGGAACAAAGTGAGAAGGACATCCTCTAAAAACACCACAACACAGCACTTCAGCACTGCCTCAGGACAGCAGGCAATATTCCAGAAAGGGACAGAAATAGTATAGCAAGGCTGGATGTACACTCCAAGATATCTGCAAGTGTTCCAAAGATGCTGACACCATCCATTTTGGAAACTTGGGTAACCTGAGAATTCAGAAAGCTTTTCATCCTGTTCAAATCTCTGTAGGAGACAGTGAAAGGGGCAGAAACTAAGAGTCCTTTGGTGCATAACTACCCTAGGGGCAGATATATTCCAAACTGGATGTTAGTGATATGGTCCTTTGGCCACATGGACCCACATTAATATGGAGATCACACTCAAACCCACAAGACCATGTCCTGACACCTGTCGTCAGCTCTGCATTGTAGCTGCTAAACTGTAAACTGTAAACTAACATTAGCTCATATTTTGACAGGTGTGATACGAGTCACGCTTTTCTAGTGGTGTTATAGAGGCTCAGGCACCTCTATACATACATATTGCACTTGTCCATATTGTAATTTCAATAATATTTTGATCAATCAGCCCTACTGGGCACACACGCATGAGTCCTATTTCCACTGTCACAGTTCATCATAACTGTATGATATGAAATGTAAAGAGAAAAACACTTTCACAGATTGTGTCACATCGACAAGGTCAAGGACAAGAGTGCCAGAGCAGCTGTCATTATGCATGACCTTTACATGTGGCTGTAGCTATTTATTGCACCAGTTCCGCTAATTTATCATATTTACCTGTAACCCATCATAAGCAGTGACACCTCTGCCACCATTATTTAACATCAGAGAGATGACCAGTGATTAATTCATGGCACTCAACAACTTAACAAAAACTCCTCAATTCAAAATTACATTAAAATATCAACAACAACAAGATCATGTTCAACTTACCATATCACTCGCTGCCATTTCTAGAAAAAGAAATAGCATATTCATGGTTTTTGTTCATATGCACACACATCCGGTACCAGAAGCCATTTCCACTGCCAATCTATTTGTTAGATACCTAACACAAGGCAGTCATCTAAACTGTTTATGAGCTGGAAGATTTGGCAATCTGTTGGTTATGAGTGATGCAACACGTCCACCTTTCCTCTGTTATTTGACCTGTAGAGGCTTTAAGCCAGAAATGCTAATATTCTAGATGTCTTGTGTATCAGTCTAAACTCAGCTATATATATGGTATACTATATGGTATCTTTGGAAAATTTGGGATTTCCATTGTAACTGAAAATAAAGTGGATTTGAAAACAGTGTGAGGTTTGAGGGAGTTGAAATGGATGACCAAATTATCCCTAAATAAATATCAGCACTCCTACAGGTGTATTTGATGTCCCTGACACCTCACACAGGCCAAATAAAACTTTAAGTCAGCTAGAAACCTGAAGCTTCAGACAAGTGCCCAAAGGCCTGCAAGCCTTTCCACTAGATCATAGCTATCAAAAAGACTCTTAACTATAACCTACATAATTCATCACAGCTTTGTGACAATCAGAGAATTCAGCTGACTTAGAAGGGGTCTGAATTTCTTTGAAAAACAAGAGATTTTTTTCTAAACTACATTTAAGGATAGACTCAAGTGTCATCCTGCCTCATCTACTGTGTGGGAGACAGTCCCAGATGGTTCCCATAGACAACCAGTTAGTTTTCATCTTTCAAGTCTCCCACAGTGAAATAACTGTTTGAAAACACTTCTGCTAGAGCATAAAACTCACTTTTGTGTCGCTCGTCCAAGTAAATTATGTCTTGCAGCATCTTCTTTGCCGTCGTTATGTGCTCATTACTGCACCCTGAGGGTGAAGGGCGGAAAACAAACAGCGGTCCGTGCAGCTAGTGAGAATCGCAGTTGTTATGGTTGCTTTTGTTCTGGATGAGGGCCACAGAGGGCAACAAGAAGTTCAGTCTGAGCTTGGACAAGCGACACAAAGGTTAGATTTCTGTTTTATATTTTTCAGTTTTATAAGCGAAGAGACTTGAAGGATGACTGGTTTATTTAGCAAATATAAATCTGGTTAACTTCCCCACCTCCAGTACAGAGCAGTGCATAGTTGCTTCCTTTAACTTAAATCCTTACACTTTTCTATAGGAACCAGGAATATCTCCCACTCAGTAGATGGGACAAAAGGAAGCAAAAAGACGTCTAACAGCACAAAGCACTCACATGCAACACTCAGCGAGAGCTATATTTAACAACCAAAACACAGAGAAAAACCCAAGAAAAATGGAACTTGGATGTCAATTTCAACTTGGAATATAAAACAAGTAATCATTTGTCACAATGTAAACTTTCACATAGCAACACATGCAGCCTGTCATTGGATGCACCTTTTTTTAGTTCCGTATTGAGGTCACTGTGCCAGAAATCCTACCTTGCATTTGTCTGACACACAGGACTGAAGATTTGATGCAAATGCACATCAGCTCCTCCACAAGACCCTTAATCTATGATCTCTAAAAACACATAAAATGACCGGAAAAAAGTATGTTTTTAGATTCAGAGGCATAATCTGTTTCCTAACAAAGTACTGAACTACATACTGTGTGAGCGTATCCACTATGACACTTAGAAAAGCCATGCAAGTCAATTCTACTCAGCAGCTAGAGGATGTGGAAATACATGAATATCAGTTATTTTAGAGACGAGACTGAAAGGATATTTTCCCTTGAAAATGCAAACATATTCACAGAGGATGATCCAAACTCATTTTTTTCCTACACTTGTCAGTGTTTCAGTTTTGTAAAAAGTTGCAAAGAATGGCTTTGAATTATTTCCGAAGACAGAGGCAGAAATGCAGATCAAAGTGACAGAATAATGGGGAGAGCTCCGGGTCTGTAACACAAGACCCTATTGAAAGTCTACACTCATTTCTAACATGAAAGAGGGCAGGGAAAACAAAGGAAATTGGCAAATAAAATCAAGTCCCATGTTATGATGTAATCTAAATCTGATGAGATTTCACATTAAATCTCAGCTGATATACACCCTGACCTATGTGTCACTGCAGCCACCAATTGGCCTTATATGACTGTAACGGCCTGTAAAACATGTATTTTTATATTGTATTTGTATAAAATACCATCTCATCTGGTAACTGACAGACTATAAATACCATACAGACAGTGTTATGGTATTTTTATCTTTCACAGTACTAGTGTCATTATTGTGTAACAGACAAAAAGACAATGGTCAAAACAGGGACACCTATGAGCCTGTTTGCATTTATTAATTAAACAAAAGTGATTCTTTTTAGATTTTTGTCCTGAACTTTGCCATAAACATTGTGATGCACACTAGAAGAGCTGGGTACACATACTAAGATGAAGTGTGACAGGTGTGTCCACTAGATTAGATTTTAACTACACTGGCTAAGCAGAAATCCACAGACTTCACCCTAGTTACTCTTATCAAATTGATGAAAAGAATATTACAGAGAGCTACAGTGTGGGAGAAATGGTGGATTCTCTCTCCTCTTAATGAAAGACTCTTGTTCATATCAGTAATGTTTGCCTTAGATGGTCATTGACTGAAGGTCAGCTTTTACCCTCCCTATCACTGACCACCTAATCACTGTCTACATCTATAGTGCATGTCTACAGTAGGTGTAAAAATGTATGAAAATTATTGATCTATATTCATTCAAAATATGAATTTGAACACTGGAAAAGCAGGTACTTCCTGAACATGCACTGCTGACAGATAATAATTCAATCATATAGAAAATCATTTTAAATATTTCTGAACATGACTTTGATGATAATTTAGCAGGAATACAACATTAACAACAAAATCAGTGATATCTACATGTATAGATTTATTTTCCAGTCTAGTTTTGCTTTACTTATACACATATCTCTGAAAATTTCTCAAACTATATGAGCTTGTAGCTTCTCTCTTAAGTGGAAGCTGCTCGACACACTCCTCTCTGTGATACACCAACATCTGCAAAGGCAAAGCCCTGTGACAGTCAGGCTCAAAGAACTGTGTCGATACAAGAACAATATTCTGTGCCAAGTAAAGAAATAAAGATATTTTCTGTATGATGATTCTTACCTTAAGTCTCAATGAAAATGTTGCTTTTGTCTTTGAAGACAGCTGAGACGTTAGCTCATTTAGGCAGCATCAGTCTCTCAGTGTGTTGCAGAGACGATCCTGAACAGGAACACAAGACATGAGGTGGAAATGAAAAGAGGAATAACCGGCGGACAGTGGAACTGTTAGTTAAAACACCGGCGTGTTCAGTCATTAGATTCTCTAAAATACAGCCGGGGCTTTTAGACGTTGTTTACATACTAGCCTGGCTTTCAGAGAGGAAGAGAGAGGAGCTGCCTGGATACCGACTCCACTCTGCTGTGTCCAGTCTCCACCTACCGCCGAGGGAAAATCTCGCGCTCATGTCTCGCGATGACACGCGAGTTCTCTGCTTGTCACATGTGCAACTGATAATCCTGGGATTTTGTGTGTATTCGTCGGACAGTCATGGTAGAAGTATTCAGACCGTTACAGAGGAAAAAGCAATACCACAATGTAAAACACTCTGTTACAGTTATGTATTTGTAAAAGAAAGAAGAAAAGAAAGCCTGTTCTCTGTACTACCTTTTAATTACAATCCAGCAATGTGTAACATGTTATTATATATTAGGAGATAATTATTATTGACGGATTAATGTCATTCTTTTGTATATTGTTGCTGTGTTTAAGCTAATTTCATCTGCAGTATATTCTGTTGTGTAACAGTGAATGAGTAATTCAAAGTGCTCACAGTGAAGGAAAATGGTGTCATGTGTCATCAGGGAACAAGCAGACAAAGACATGCTTAAAAGTTATCAGATATTAAAATCAGGAGTAGAAAATCACAGTGATGTACAAACAACTAGGAAACAGCTATGTTTTCCATCAGCCAGAAAAGCTCAAACTATCGGGAAATGTTAGACCACAGATGGTCCTCGATGTGAAATACAGTAAGACATCAATAAACTGAAGTTTAATCTGGCTTTTTGACACAACACATGAGACTTAGTAGTGTATATGCTATTGAAAAGAATTTCAAAATGTTTTGGTATTGTAAAGAGATTCAGACAGTCAGAAGAACCCTGGTTATACTGAAGGTAACGAGTGTCACCATAGTCCATGGTCACAGCACACAGCACAGCACATGTCTCACTTTTCTCTGTAGGAAAAGCACAGGTGTTACTAATAACTTTTCTTATGGCTCTGTTCTATTCAGGTGTCTTATTAAGCAAATGTGTAACAGTGAGACAGCATCAATAATACCAGGAGCCTGAAACTGAATTGGAATTCAGCCGTCATTCATTTAACACCTGTTCTTTTCTTACTGTGATGTCCTCTATGAAAAAGTCCAGTGCAGTTATAACATTTCACAGGCATGGATGACCTCCATTCATGTTTCTGGTGGGAGTGTAAATATCATGGTGAGCTTTGGGGAATATGATCTTGAAATGTGAGACTCCAGTTGATTTTTAATAACATAGGATAATGGTATCCACAGACCAAGCATGTTTATAGAGTGTGAAATGAAATAAAATAAGGAAATAAAAGGGAGTATGTACGTCTTAGTTGTTATCAAACTTATATTAAGTTTGTTAGTAAGGTTCATTAGGAGGGTTTTAAGTGAAGAATTGTGACACACCCCTGAGTCTTAAATAGCCCTGTGAAGTTCTTAATGGGCTCACTGAAGGGAAAAGGTGCTAAATAAATCTATTAGTCCCAGAATGGATCCAGTCTTTTGGCAGATGTGATAATGAGGAAATATAAGCTGATCTGTTAGCTAAGGAACGTCAGTTGTAGATTTCTTCCATCATACAAACTCCTGTAAATCTCCTGAAAAGTAATTCCTATTTTGAAAACCAAGCAGAAGTGGAGACAGATCAAATGCAAAGCAACACTCCCATCTTGAGTTTGAAAGTAGAAAAGCAAGCAACAATGACAGTAATGTTTTCATTACTGAGAGTATGGCATGATATCCAAAGCACTAGAGCTATTTGCTCTCATACAAATTAAGCATACAAATTAAAGGCATGGCCTGTAGAATTAAAGTTCAGGTCTTTTTTGTCAGATAAACTCTGGTTGAAACACAAAATACCTACAGATGGAGGCAAATAAAAGAATAAACCAACATAAATTGAGCAGTGAGGGGTTGTCCCACTAGGAGTGTCCAGAGGAGCTTCAATGCTCCTTGGTTATAGATTCTCCAAGTCAAGCATTCAGGCCCATACTGTTCTATGAATGTGCACCACACATGCACTCACCCACTTGTCAAGATAATGGTGAAAGATTACTCATGTGGGCAGATTATTTTTCTTTGTTCTTTGTAACTGAAACTCCTGCCACCTGTGCTCTGATAATGAATCTCTCACCATCTCGACCCAAAATCACATTCAGCTGGCCCTGCTCAGCATTAAAGAGCACAATAACATGCAACCCTCTTGACTGTATCATGCAGTACATGTGCATGGAAGCACCAACATCCATTATGATTCTTATTCACAGCAGACATTTTAACAAGACAAGCAGAGATGTAGCTAATAACATTAATTATGGCTGCATTTTAATCATGTGTGAAAGATGAGGGGTGCTGGTAATGTGGATGCTGGCTCACGGGTGGTTGGCTGAGTCATCATGCCTCATACCTACATTTTTCCTTTAATGTATCAATTAATTTTGCACAAAGCACAGTAAACAGAGAGAGAAAAAAAATCAAATCAATATTTGGTGTGACCACTTTTATTCTGCCTCAGTGTCCTCTGTCTCTTTCTGTAATCCCAGACTGACTCCATGATGTTGCGATCAGGGCTCTGTGGGGGCCAGACCAGCTTTTGCAGGACTCTTTGTTCTCCTTATTTCTGAAGATAGTTCTTTACAACTGACTGTATGTTTGGGCTCCCTGTCATGCTGCATTTGGGAATCTGGGACTGGCCAGCTGCCTCCCTGATGGTGTTGCATGATGGATAGAAATCTGAACATTTAAAGTGTCTTAAACTGTAGTGTACATTGCATGTATTGCAGGGTTGTATTCACACCCTTTCACATTTTTCAGATTTTGTTATGTTGCAGCCTCATGCTAAGATGAAATAATAATTATTCTAAACTTCCACTTCCACACATCTGTCTATATAAGGTCTCACAGCTGACAATGCATATCAGAGCAAAAAAGCAAGACATGAGGAAGAAGGAACTATGTGCAGAGCTCAGAGACAGGATTGTGTAAAGGCATCTGGGGAAGGCTGCAAAAAAATTCTGCAGCACTGAAGGTTCCCCACAGCACAGTAGTAGTAGTAGTGGAAGAAGTGTGTAACAACTAGGACTCTATAGAGCTGGTTGCCTGGCCAAACTGAGAAATCAGGGGAGGACAGCTTTATAACAGAGGTGACCAAGAACCCAGCAGTCACGCAGACTGCAAGATCGTGTGTGGAGATTGAAAGCGCCTCCAGAGGGACTGAATACTTATGTCAATGTAGTATTTCAGTTTTTTCTCTTTTGAATAAAATTCCAACAACAACAACATTAATAATAATAACAGCAATAATAATAA
Source organism: Lates calcarifer (assembly GCF_001640805.2). Classification (NCBI taxonomy): domain Eukaryota; kingdom Metazoa; phylum Chordata; class Actinopteri; family Centropomidae; genus Lates; species Lates calcarifer. The sequence continues at coordinate 15,816,645 of NC_066847.1, forward strand.
TATATTCTGCTTTTACATTGTTAATATATTGAGTGCAGATTGATGAGGGAAAATTAATTAAAGCAACATAACAATATGTGAAAAAGTGAAGGGGTCTGAATACTTTCCAAATGCACTGTATAACTGGGCATTCTTTATTTTAAACATTTTTTGGATTCTCTCACATAACCATATTAGTTTCCTACATGGGGAATGTTTTGTACTGTTAGAATGTATTTCCTGTATCCCTGCATCCTTGTTGTTGTGCACGGTACTTAAAGTGGTCAAAAATAAAATGATACCCTTTGATTATATGTTTCACTTAATATTTACTACTGCAAATAGAGCACAAAACCGTTTGGTCAAAAAAAAAAAAAAAAAAAAAAAAACTCATTAAGTTGATACCTTATACCATGCAAAAAATGAAAGAAAACAAAGTACCAAATTACACAAAAAATTACATTTTTCAGCTGTAAGGCTGAGGAAAAGGAGGAAAGAGCCCTACTCCTTGTGACTATTCACTAGATAATCTTCATAGCTAGCTAATGATGCCTCCAAACTCACATCGCTTTTGTCTTTTTAAGTCAATTAAGTCAATTTAAAATTTAGAGAGGGATCCTACTCAGGTAAGTCAGACAAAGGTCAAAACAGATGTCTGTTTTTGTCTGTCACTAGATGTCACTACACGCCCTTTATTGGAAAGATCACTCAACACTGACAGGCGATTGGTCCATTGCACAAATACATACAATAATACACTATTAAAATAGTGTAGTGTTGGAGACAAATATTCGATCATCAGATAACATATGTGACTGATCATCACACCAAGTATTGTCGGATGGTAACGTATTTGCATTAAATTGTAGACTATTGCGACATATTGCAGAGCCTGGTATTCATGTCTCAAAATACGTCAATTTAAAACTCTCTTTTTTATTATAAGGCCAAACTGTCATCCCCATATCAACTAGATAGTTATTATACTGATTTTTTTTTTTCCTGTAAATTGTTCAGCACACTCTCAGGCTTTGACGTCAGAGTTGAATGCGGTTGGTGATGCTCTCATGCTGCCTTCAAGTGGTCCTCGGGAAAACCTGACTCTAAGCTCCGAAATTACAAATATACACAACTTGCCCTGTAGCTGAGCGCTTCTCATTCGCACACTAATAACAATTTTAATAAGATAAGCAAATCATCATTATTATTTATCGCTGTTGTTGTTTCCGGAAAAAAAACAGAAAGACCAGCCCACCCTCTGGTAGAATGAATGGTGTAAATTTGGCTTTATATATTATGTTTCATGTATAGTGCATCTCTTAAATACTGAAAGTAATTTTTCCATGTGTTTGATATCCTATTGTAATTCTGGCAAAAGTGTGATAGAATTGGAAATCTCGACACTTTTTTCTGCACCTGAAGGTAGCATCACTGCCCCACCGCCTCGGCTGGGAGGATACTACCATTCCGATTAGGGCTGCCGTTGCCAACGATGCAATTCCTCGTTTTACGGATGAACCCTGGGCACAGGCACTTTCTGAATGCCGCGGACACCTCGAAGAGGCTGTACCACCCTCGTCTTCTCTGATAATTGGCGATAAAATTCAGTTGACAGCACCCGAAGGACCCAAGGTACCCGGTGAAGACCGGACGCAGGGCTTTATGTTTACCCGAAGACAGGCTGGAGAGGTGAGCTGAGCGAGTCGTAGTAACTTTAGCTTGCTACATGCTAATGCTAACTACGGTTAGCTGTGTAATATTTAAAGCACCACCTGTGTACCTGTATGGTCAGTGCTCAGTTATATGGCTAATGTGTTTGTGTATAGAATATTATTGGGTGGGTCCATGAATTAGAGGGTAACGTTCTAACGTTAAAGAAGTAAGGCAGTTGACGTCAGGCACTCAGAGCTAACGTTGATCAATCAATGAACAACGAGCTAGCCCCTGGTAACGTTAGGCTAACGTTAGTCGGTTGTGGTACCGCTGGGCCCGTTATTCAGCTCACTTCTGGACTAGTTTGTCAAACTCTGCTGTGGTGGACTATACGTGCGACTATAGGAATCCTTATTGATAGTTTCAGAAAAGTTTTATGTGGTTCATTGAAGCAGCACGAGGCAGCACATCAGGTTAAGTGAGCTAGCGATAGTGCAGTAGCCATCCTGTCAAAACAACCCCAACCCCTCCTCTCAATATTCAGCAAACAGGGGAATTAAGGGTCTAGTTTTTATGCACTAACCTACGTATTATTTTTTTTGTACAATGTACCCAGTGGAACCTATTTCATTCTGTGGTGTATCAAAGCGTTTTCTTCACAGTGCTTCACGATGAGCAAGGAAGTGAACATTAGTATTGAGAGACAAATATCACAGGAAGGTGAACATGGGAAATGTTTTAGATTTATTTGAAGTCATTTATATCTTTAGTGTTGTGGTGAACTTTGCCTATATACTGAAATCACTGTTAATTTTAAGGGTAGTAATTTTGTGTCTCCTTTGTCACTTAGGAAGCCGAAACCATGGGTTTCTCCTTCAGCCTTCGATGAACTAAACTAAGCTGGACCCACACAACTCAGCCAACCAGCCCCTGCCTTCAGTGGGGGCTTCCTTGTCCCCATCGCCCTCTCCAGCAATGGCAGGCTTCAAGAGGGGCTATGATGGCAAGATCGCTGGCCTGTATGACCTTGACAAGACACTGGGCCGTGGCCACTTTGCTGTGGTCAAGCTGGCACGCCATGTCTTCACTGGGGAGAAAGTGGCAGTGAAGGTGATTGACAAGACTAAGCTGGACACTGTGGCCACAGGTCACCTCTTTCAGGAAGTCCGCTGCATGAAACTGGTCCAACATCCCAACATTGTGCGCCTGTATGAAGTGATAGATACACAGACCAAACTTTACCTCATCTTGGAATTAGGTGATGGAGGGGATATGTTTGACTACATCATGAAACACGAGGAGGGTCTCAATGAAGAGCTGGCTAAGAAGTATTTTGCCCAGATCGTCCATGCTATCTCCTACTGCCATCGGCTGCATGTGGTGCACAGGGACCTCAAGCCGGAAAATGTGGTGTTCTTTGAGAAACAAGGGCTGGTGAAGCTCACTGACTTTGGATTCAGTAACAAGTTTCAGCCGGGGAAAAAGCTGACAACCAGTTGTGGATCCCTAGCATACTCTGCACCAGAAATACTGCTGGGTGATGAGTATGATGCTCCAGCCGTAGGTATGAAAAACACATAGGCCGATGAATGATGCTAATGTCATGAAATGAGTCACACTGTTAATTAGACCATGGCAGAGAGTTACGTTGCAGTACTACCAGAGAGGATGTGAACAAGATCTTTGATTCAGACTCTTTAGGAAACTATGTTACTTTCACCCAGGCACTGAAGTCATTTTGTTTTGTATGATCCATTGACTGTGAGTTGGATGGACCAGGCTTGTTGGCTGCAGCGCCAACTCTTTGTCCTGTCCACTTTTTAACTCCCTTACCTCCCAAAAACAGCCTGTCTGTGTCAGAACACAGGGTTTTGGCATCAAGCGACACAGAACATCTTTATTAAAGTCATATTAAAACTCAGCTTCAGAACAGCAGTGTACTGTGGTTGGCAATGTGGCTGGCACCTGTTTCACACTTATTATTCACACCTTGCTGTAACACCTTGGCTCTTGGTTTGCTTAGAGAGCCTGAGCACGTGTTCACCATGGCTTGTCTTGGGTTTAAATAGCTTCAATACAGAATAACCATTAATCATATGCTATGGGCCTGTGCAACACAGAGTTTGACTTCTTCTGACTTTTTTTTTAATCAAGCTGCATAGTCTAGCAGTATGCTTGTAACAGTACTTGACACTGATCATTTTGCAGGCCATGTGCTACAAGGTCAGCTCTACTAGCACTGATGTCCATGGGTGTCCCATTGCACTAAATTAACTGGCTCATTGATTTTCTATGAGGTCTGACAGAGTGCAGACAGACAGATTGTATGTCCTTTCATGACTGATATAATATCTTTCACATCAGGTAGCTTCAGTGATGGCAAAAACATGGCACTAGGTTCAGCTCTTGAACTGGATAATGAAATGTGTCTGGTTAAGCTTGTTTTTCTGCCATTGTGGTTATTCATGTGGTGCTAATGCTGAAGGAGTCTGAAATCGGTCTCATGATTGTTTATGCATGTAGAGAATGCTTTCAAAGCCAGTCCACTACGTATTATTTGCTTCCCCTTTTTTACAGTCACGGTTCTCACAAACTGAAAAGGTGCAGCAGAAGCAATGAGGAAGCTGTGGTTACTTTCTCATTGATCTTCACACAAAAACGCACATAATCACTCAACCAAAGGACTTTGATATGGTATGCTTGACCCTGGAGAATGAAAGTAGAAGTATATTGCTCTGTATTACTGCCCTGTGTTGTTTTAGCAATTGCTCACAACGAAGGAAGTCCAGTGCTTGAAACTGGTGCAGCATCCTTATGTAGGCATCAGAAGCTTTTACTCAGCTAGGGCATTATGGGAAATACCATGAAGAGAGTGGCTGCAGAAGCCACAGCTGGTCAACCTTACCTGTAATATGAGATGTCTTATGAACAGCCATGTAGAACTGAATTTTGAAGTTATATTTTTTTCTTTAATGTGACGTTTAAGTATTTTCATTAACAAGTTCCCATGTAGGGATTAAGATTATTGATATGAAATCATAATACCAGGTACATTGAGACACCAAGCTATTGTCCCAGGATAAAAGTATTTTAAAAGTATTAGGGCACTGAAATTCCAGAGTATGTTAAAATCCTGTAAGCACCTGTTCTTTATTTGTGGTCTTCAACATACTGAAGTAGGGATATCCAAAACTAACTGTGAAGTACAAAAAGCTGGCATCAAATATCTGGTCAGATGGTTACTCTTGTTTACATGTTCTAAGATCAGATAATTAAATTGAAATTTGACAGTTTGATTTGATTTGTGCCCTGAATGGCTGGCACACAAAGAGGGCCAGTAAAGACAGTAAAGAGAGACAGGCCCAGTAAAAACTGGATGGATTTTTGATGGTCCATCAGCCAATGTCTGATAGCTTGTGCATCACTGGGTTTTCCTGGGGAGGACGAAAAGGTGCAGCAGAAGCAATGAGGAAGCTGTGGTTACAGCTGTTTGCTAGCTGTGCTTCTTCAACCCAAGGCTGGGCTAATGTTGACTCGGTGGAGCTGTCAATGTTAAGTCTCGTCCTTATTGTAATCACCTCCAGTGTCTGGCTGTCTAAAAAACTGTCTTATGATTTTTTTTGGCTTTTACTGTTCCTTATCCCTGAATATGTATATAAGGACGATCCTTGTTAAGTGTTGAATGTCAGTCTATGCAGAGTGAAGGTAAAGAACACTGTTGTCAGACCTGCTGTTTTCCTTCCTGCCTGGTGGTGCGGCAGAGGGTCAACTTAGGCCCAGTGGCTTGCAGTACACTGTGGGAAACCTTGAAATTAGTGTTCTAGCTACAGGTTTAACAAAGTAAAAGACCAGATGTGCATTTAAAAAAAATCTAATTACCAGTGATATTGATGGCAGTGCAGTCCATAGCAACATTTTATCTTCATGGACATATTGTAAACATTAAACATTGAATGGTTATGAGCACATGTTTTTTGTACCATACCTTTTCCATTCCATGAATCTGTAGTGTGCTACCATCTGCACTGATTGTGCAGAGACGCTGTTTGCCACCATGCACTCAGAATTATTGATAGTCAGAGTCCATATGCAACTCCCAATACTTTATTGTGCTGAGCAGAGCTCTTTAGGGGCCTAACAATCCGTGCCTTCTGCCAGGTGGCTGTTGTGTATGTAGAGGCACTGATAGTAATTGCATAGGTACTACTTTTGACTGTGTTTTACAGCCGCAGCTCTCTGCAGTGGTTGTGTTGAGTGTACTTAGAGCCATTGATGGCCACTCTGGTACTGTGTTTTTTGCAGGTACTCTGCTGTGCATTGCAGTGCAGTTTAGACAAGTGTTGTAGGGACTGTTGTGGGGCATGTGCTGTTAGTAATTAGTCTTGTTTGTTGCTCTAAAACTCAATGTATTGAGGTGAAAGTGCTAGTTAGAAAGGTGTTTTCTATACATCTTTCAACAATATGCAACTAAATCAGGTGCATCTCATACTGGAGACTGCAAACTTGACTGGAGGTTTGCCTTATGCCTCTGTCCTCTCAGCGTGCTCCTGTCTTTTCTCTCTGAAGTGAAAGTGCTTATTGTTTGCACATGCGCAGTCCAGGCCATAGAAGGGTTTACCTCTGGTTTTCGTGTGGCCATCCTTGGGGAGTAGAGTCCTTTTTATCTGCTAAACTTGGAAAGAACAGGATTGTGTTTTTGTAGGTATGTTTGGGAGTTAAATGATGATCATCATTTGTTTACCATAACTGAGAACCATAAAGTGGAATGCAGTTAATGATGATTAGTAGTTTCATTACATATGGCTATGTCTTACCTTCATGTACCAACTGATAGTGGATACAGGCTAAAGCTTATATTAAGAGGTCAACATGTTGTGCTCTAGGCACTCTTTAGCTGATGGAAAGCCCTTGACTTACAAAAGCTGTTCTGTCTACAAGTATTGATAACCCATATCAACCAAACAGTTCTGTATGTCTGTCCCCTGCAGAGCTGTGTAGCAGGCTTTGGTGTCTGCACCACGTAGAACATCAAAACTATGTCTCTAGAGAGCAGCTAGAGGGGCTCTTGATTGCAGTCCTGGTTACTGTTTCCGGCTGCCAGTAGATGGGAAGAACAGTTAATCCATGCTATTATTTGGACTGGGCTAAGAGAGGATGAGAGGGAGGCAGGATGCTGCGATTACACAGTCCTGTGTTGACACAGACTGGCTGGCTTTGATTAGAACTCATTCATCTGGTTCACACCACTGGGCCAAAGACCAACGTCCTCATTATCTGTGCCACTTTCCACCCCAAAATAATTGTAAATTATTGTAAATTTGTAAATATTTCTGTTATGTATGGGGAACAGTACTAGTTTACTTGATATTACTTCTCAGGGAGATGCCTCATGAATCATGTTTGTCAGCTCAGAACGAGACACTGTATATCATATCATATCATATCATATCATATCATATCATATCATATCATATTGCTCTGGTGTTCCTTTTCTTCTCCATTTCACTCATGTAAATGTTATCTGATTTAGTATTTAGACTAATTCTGTACTGGATGGTTTGTGTCCTAGTGAATCTGTCATACCTCCTCTTTGGATTTTGTTTCATGGATTTCAACTGTGTAGAGCAGCACTGTGTTGAATGTGAGCTGTGTAATAGTAACCCAGAACAAACAGTTAATTAATACAGCCACTTTGTAAATCTGAGGCTATATGATTTATCTTTCTTGTAAATTACAAGCTGCTTATATAACAAACCAGTCCAGAGAGGACTTCCTCTTTTGTAGTTGGTAATGGACTATGGACACAACATGATATTCATATTCATGTGGAAGGTTAGATTGTGAATGCAGAATGTTGACCCTTCTGCTCTGACTTCCTCTATTTGTCTTTGAGCTGCATTAGCTCTGAGCCTGAGGTGTTTTCTGATGGCAGACCAGGATTGAAAGATGGGCATGTAAGGTCACACACATACTAATGTACACACTCCGGTACAACAGTTTCTTCAGTGTGCTTCTTAAGTGTGGTCACTTTTCTCATAATTAGGCCTCAGTCAATATATGTCTTTCATAGCAGATATTTTTGTGATGGTAGAAACAACACAGGTTTTACTAATGTTAAGAATGTCTTTTCAGGCACTGATTTATTCAAGTGCCTGAAAAGCCATGATAGTACAGTGGAGAGTATTCAGAAACTTTTGTGCTGTAGATTTAATTCTAAATGAGAGATTTCAGTTTTTGATTTTAAATAATTTTGAAAAAAATTGTAAAACATGTTTTTTTACTGTGTGATTATGGGTTATTGAATGTAGATTGATGGGCAAAAATTGCAGTTTATCTACAAAATCTACAACACAAAAAAGCAAGCACGAAAGTGAAGGGTGTGAATACTTTCTAGAGCCACTGTAAGTATCAAAGAATCTTGGGAATGCGGAATCAAGTTGAGAAGGGCTTTGTGTTGTTGGTTGGCACTGATATAAAGGGAAGGAAATAACTTTCTTATGTGCAGCTTTATAAACAAAACAAAAAGTTATGACAGTTGGTCAGTTCTGCAGTCTGACTCATGATCTGGTCTGGTATAAAATAGTTGTGTTGCTGTGACTACCTTGATTGACTAGAATGGGAGGAGTATGAAAACATGTTTAGAGTTACCATTGGGTAGAATGTCCAGTCTTAATGAAGTTGCTCAGACATTAGGGGCCTATACAGCCTGTTAAACTGTCAAGGGAAATATATATGTGTGTGTCCCACTTAAAGTAACACTCAGGAGAGGACACCTTACAGGGAAACTGAATCTCAAGGGAGAGAAGACTTTGGAGGAATGTTACATGTGAATGAGGATGGGAATGTTGGAGCATATGCATCTTCTTCTATTTCCATTAATGCCAGTGTTACAAGTGACCCCAAGAGCTGGCAGATCTGGTCTAGTTCTTCATATCAGTGACAACTTCAAATTCCCAAGACCATCAGGTATGTCAGGAACTACATGTGATCGTTATTATGTCTCTTTCTATATAACTTGTAAGTCTGTATGTCCTATGTAGCTTTAACAGCTAGATGTCCATATTTAGACTGAAGAGTGATTTAGAAAGTCAAGGAAGGATGGCTGACTGAAGGCTGACTGAAGCACACTGGCTGAAAGAGCAAATGGCCAGCTGTCAGACAGACAGACAGATATGGATGGGGTAACAGGTGGCAAAGGTGAATTGCACTTAATTTCAAGACACAAGGATGTGCTCTTAGTCAAAGGTTCTACTGGTCCCACATTGCAAACAGTCGAAGCACTCATAACATTTCATTACTTGGAGGGAAAGGTATTTATTTTACTGTCACTGTTACTTGTGACTTATATGACTTTTACATGATGACATGATCTGTTTGAAAAGGCTTGAGCAATCTCAACATTTTTATATCTTAACTATTGGATGGATTACCATTACATTTTGTACATGTAATGTTGCCAAAGGATGACTTCATTGATCCACTGGCTATTCCCTAGTGCCATAATGAAATTGTGTGTGGTTTTGAGTGAAATATCTTAATGTTATTAGATGGATTGGACATAAATTTAAACCTCATGATGAAGTATAATAACTTTGGTGATCCCCTGACTTTTCTTCTAGCATCATCATCGGGTCAAAATTTTAATTTGCCCAATACTTTGGGTTATGACCAGATAATCTGCAAAATGAATGACATTCCATCAGCTTCAGCTGTACTTTGTGTTTAGTCCCATATGTAAATATCAGCATGCTAACACACTAAGCTAAGATGACAGACAAGATGACAGACATTATCACAATGAGCATGTTAACTTGCACATGTTAACATTAAGCTCGTAGCCTCACAGAGCTGCTGGCCTGGCTGTGGATCCCTAGTCTTATTAAATCATTGTACAAAAAAGCAACCAAAATTTATTAGCAAAAAATATTTAGATGAACAGATTAAAAAGTTTTGAAACTTGCCTGTCTTTTAATATTACAATTTTAGCATGCTGTTGGTCTTGTTTTTTCTTTCTTTAGCTGCTTTTAATGCTTTGTGCTTTAAATATGTTTTGTTGTTTTATGTGATGCAGCGACTGACTGTCAATGCCCTTATAAATTCCAGCAAATCTTGGATCTCTGAGGCTTTTTCTGTCAAAAGTGACAGTTCTGACTTATATTGTCATTTGATTAATGACTTTTACATGATGACATGGTGTATTTGAAAATGAATAACAAAACCTAGGCTTGAGCAATCTCAAGCATCTTCAGCCATCATCCATGAGTTAAGAATGAATAAAATTATAACACCTAAACATTTATAATGCAGCATTGCATTTTTTGTCCCAACCCACAGACAGGTAGTTTGACAGACTTGCTGTGATACAGTTACAACAGCAGCCCTCAAGTACAGACAAGTGCTCCACATTTTATTCAGTAAGCTGACAGTTGGGGAAGTACCACGCGTCATTAGCTCACTTTCTTTTGGGTCTGTGTGGTACCCAGGTGCAGGCTTTACAGTGGGGACACGGGATAGTAGAGTGACAGTTAGAGATGAATATTGTGATATGACTTTGGAGGTGGGATTGACACCCTTTGGATTTCTTCTTGAGAGAACTGTAACTACTGTGCAGCTTCTGTTGTTTTGCCATCCTTTATTCTAGAGCCTACAGTGATTTCCACAGGCTCATAAGGAGCAGAACAGTATATGAGAGGTGGACTTGTTGCCTGACGTTATACCTGTGTAGCTGCTGGGATCTTAACTGCTGATGCCTTGGCAACATACTTTGACTCCCCTAACCCCTAACTCAGCCTTGGTCTTAGCAAGCGTGCACTTCAAAGTCATTAACACAACAGTGTGGCTGAGGCCTTTTATGTTGTGAGGGAGGTATCTGAAATGACAGGTAGGTGATAGGGATTGTAATAGTCTTTGTATTGCTGTGTTTGGACCTGAGCCAGTCTCACTGGCAGGTAAATGTCAGTGTAAGGGTAGCTTGACTTCAAGAATGCTGCTGAAGTGGGTTTAAATTCAAATGTCCTTGCTTCAGCTAACTATTTTGAATTTTGATTATCCATTAATGTGGCAATTTCTTTTTGAGTAATTGATTGATTGCCACAAAGTGTAACGTGATGAGTTATATTACTATTGAGCATGGAGAAGTGACTGATTTTCAAAACAATTGCTGATCCCATGTCTGAAGTCATCATGTCTGCTTTGTTAAGAAGAGTTTTGAAATCATTATTTATTTTGGAGTAGAAGTATCTGTTCAGTTTTGAGTTGATGGCTCTAGGTCGCCACTCTCCACACACCACTCTACCCTTTGTCTGTGAGGCCCCTCGGGCACTAGTTAGTTGGCTGGTCAGAGAGGCGCTGTTAGCATCTGCTAACAGTTGCTGCTGCTCTAAGTTTGCCAGGTTATTGACGTACACTATATGCCACATCTGACACAGATACTGTTTGAATTTGTCTTTTTTTTCTCTCCTTGCCAGACAAACTCTGGACTATGATGCACAACAACAAACCCATATAAGTGGGAAGGTGTGGTCACAATATACAGTATTTTTTAGGCTTATATTACCAGCCAGCACTGCCCGTTGATATTGCAGTATCGTGATGTGATGCACCACTGATACCATTGAAAGTGTATGATACACTATAAATTGAAGCTGTGTAGCCAAAGTTTACAGCATGGTCTGTGTGTTATCAGCTGGAGGCAGAGGAGATGTGTGATGTGTCACACACAGTCTAATGCCAGGCTCTACATCAATATGTGTTTTCAGCCTCAGCGGGAGATGTTTCCATTTTGACTTGGCCATCTTACTCTGGCTTGTCCTCTTCTGTACTCCTCTGTCATCTTCTCCATTCCCTTTGCTTCCTGAACAGCAGCCCAGGTTGAGCTGGCAGATGTCTGGACTGCTTTGGATCTGACACATCTGCTATTAATACACACACTGAGCTGCTGAGTGGGGCAGGCACTCTCTGGTTGACTTATCCGCAGGTTCACATCCTGGATAAAGCAGCCAGCACTGTACTACATCTGGCCAGCGCTTGGTGAGCCAGCCAAAGAGTGAATCAGTCAGCTGTGTTCTCATTTGCAGTTACTATCTCTTTCCACTGAGGGTTGAAATGGACATAATAAGGACTTAAAGACATGTCTCCTTTTAAGACGATAGCTATTAAGGAGAGGAGATGAAGAAAGCAAATGATATTAGTCTTAGTTCTAACCAAAGACACAGCTGCTGTATTAACTGTTATCTCAGTATGATTCCTCTGTAGAGAAAGGACAGCAAGCAGGCAGGGAAACAGAGGTGATTAAGTGTAATTATTCCTTTCAGTGATCCATGACAAATTAGAGGTGGTGCTGCTGTGTGCAGTGAGGCCCATCACTCTGTATCATCACAGGCCACTGGGTAGGCCTAGTTGGCTGCTTGGCAAGCTAATCGAATGACTAGTTGATATGCAGACTAACATGTTTGTGAGATAACTTACAGACAGGCTAGGTGGAGTGGATCCTCTTGTTGTTCTTAAAATGAGTATCTGTCAATTTTGTTGATTGTGGTATTAAAGAGCCACATATATTCTTAGACTCGAGTAGGATTAGCCAACGTTGAGCTTTCTGGAAACACTTTATTTGACAGGAGAAGAGAATGTTAATGCAGATCAGATCACATTAAGATCAGACTGAATTTGCAGATAAGATCGAGTGGCTTGATGAGTGAGCATTAGTAGCACTATGAAATAACAAATCAGAATTTTAATTACTTATTTGCAGTTATTTTGAGGGATGCACATATTTATCACCTGTACGTTGACATTGGTGGATATTCACCTCGTTGACTGCAGTCAGCCTGTCAGCAAATAAGAGAAGACTGGCTCCATGTTTATCTGTTGTGTTGCAGTTTTTCACTGGCTACATGTTGTGTCACTTATTTGTGCTCTGACTAGGACAACAGTAGCGTACCCAGCTGCAGATTTGGAGAAGATCCGATAGGTGATATTGTACTGTCACTGGCTGGGCACGACTCTCTTCGCTTCACTTCTTAGAAAAAGCACTTTGTCAGCTATGTTCAGGTGAGAGGAGCTAATATAAACAAGAGTTTAAACTTATCTCAGCCATTTGAACAAAACAGACATGAAAAAGTGTACAGTGACTACCAGAAAGCCAATAAAGAAAAGAGAAAAGAAGTAGATTCCAAAAAGTACAAACCACCACCAGCAAGACTCTGTTGATAACCACAGCATCTGAGAGAGAAAAATTCTCGATAGCACTAAAGCTAAAGAGCTCTCTAACAAGTTGATAGAGTTTCAGAGTGATTTTTTATTATGAATATTTGGAAAAGGAGGCCTACTGTTCAGGAAGGCTTTTCCAAAGAGGCCAATTGTTATTTCACAAGAGAATGAAATGAAATGAAAAATGGCTACTTATGTTTGTATATGCCATTTATTTTTTATATTTTATTGCTTTTCAAATAATTTTTACATTTACATTTAATGACATATAATGACATTTAGTTGCGCTGTGTAAGTAATGAAAACTTTTTTTTTTTTCCAGTGAGTAAATAGTAGTATAGCAGGCTAAAAGAGCTTTTAAAAGTACTGTTTTATTTTCGCTCATCTGAAATATGAGTGTGAAATTAATACGTTATAAAATACCCTAAAGATTCCAACAGTAGAATGAAAAAGTAATGTCAATATTGTCCACGAGTTCCTGAAATCTAATTTAACTGCTCACTAAGAGAAAGATTTAGAATCTGTTTTATGGGAGATAGTGAATGAGTGAAAGAGTCATGATTCAGTCCCAGAGGTGCTTGTTATCATGAAAACTTTAAATAGCAGTGGTTCCATGGTGGTTGAGCAAACTTTGTTTGCTGATGAGGACCATCTGATATGGTTGAAAGATTTTCATAACAGCTACTAAATGAATCTTGAGGTGGAATTGTTTCATCAACACTGTCATACTATTCATGGCCTTGACAATTTTAGTGCTAGTACTAAGAAAAGCTACAGTAAAATTATAGTGTTTCTCAGTGCTTATGTGGTCCAGGTCCATGGTCCCCTGTTATTGGTCCTCTGGCTGCTGTCAGTTCAAGCTGCTTGGTGGTTTATCAGAGCAAAATGCCTGAATGCAGAGTAGGAGAGGACAAGATGCCAAGATACAAATCCCACAGTCTCTAATTAAAGTATCATGGTGCTGCTGTAATATAGAGAGGAGGGGGAGAGTATGTTGAGTAGATCACAGATGTATGCGTGTGTATTCAGGGGATTGGCAGGAGGAGGATAAGGCAAGAGGAACATGGAGGACATGGCAGACAATTTTAGGAAGAGCAGTGAGGCAAAAAGGAAGTGGTTAACGGCTGAGCACAGTAGCACCATTGAGGAGATGCTGGCATTGACTGGAGAATTTAGAGGGTTTAAAGAACGAGGAGAGAGAGAGCTGGAGTGAAGGGCAGGAAGATGATGGTGCTTGTTTGTTGAGGTGAAGATGGGAGTTTTTGTTTATTATATTTACAGGCTGCTTGCATTGCTGGCATGAGTATGAATTTGATTCTGTTTGTAAATAACATAGTTCTTCAAATGTAAATGTGAAATATAATTGTAGGTTTACATGCCTGACTCTCCCAGGCTGCGTGAGACAGAGACTGTCGACAAATATTGATGTGTAGGGCTGCCATGTTATTGTGTGCCAGTGTGTTGCTATGGTAACAGATGATGTGAATGTGAGTAAGCAAGGTGAGAGGTAGTACTCTAGCTGTCCTGGGGGCTCTCTGCCTCTCCTCCCTATCACTCTCCATCGCTGGCTTTGGTCAAACTTGGGCACATGTCTACACATTTAGACTAATGCAGGCAAATTGATAGCACAAATTAATAGCTAAACATAACCTGAGTAGTATTAACAGCAGTTGTGATGCTGAAGCCTTATGGTTAGTATTTAGTATTTATCATGGCAGGCAGCCCCTGGGTAGGACTGCACGATCTGTTGTATTAAAAATCCAAACTCGATTCATACCTCTATGTAATCTCATTTGTGAATGGTAATGATTCTGCCACATTTTAATTAGACACCGGCTGCATCAAAACAAGCGCTCCTCCTTTCTCCCCCATCAAATGACAACACAGCGTTACACCATATGATGCAGAGCAGCAGAAACCAGGAAAAGGAAAGAAACCCAGTGAGAGTGAGTGAGAGACACTGGTGAATAACAGTCCTATATCAGGCATCGTTTTTGTTGTGTTGCCTTCTGTATCAGGTAAATGAGGGCAATAAACATTTATGCTGCCAATCTATACACACAAACACACACACACATATATATATATATATATATATATATATATATATATATATATATATATATACACAATAAACAATACACAATACAAGTCTATGTAAGGGACAAGCCTGGGACAAGCTCTTTGACCTGGTTGCGGCACCTGTATAGTTTTCTTACACAGTGCAGCAGGTCCCAGGAGGGCCTTTCAAGCATTCACTTTCAAGCATGACTAAATCAAACAAATATATCAAACTAAATATATCTGGTGTTGTGTTGTTGGTCAAACAAAACAGACAAATTGAACCCATCACCTTGGGCTCTTGGGAATTGTGACATTTTATAGACCAGACAGTTAATCACGAAAATATGTTGAATAACATCAATCAATACTGGCAATACTTGTTAGTTGCCATCCATAATTCTAAATAAAAGTTACAAAGCAGATACTATGTTAGTAGTTTAGGAATGAGGGATTTTAGTCTCTTTGATATTCAGAGAAGCCCCCAACCATCATGCTAATATAAGACAACATGAGGCAGGAGATGCCTGGGAGAGAACTGCACTTTATTCTGGGGCTCTGGCTCTCATCCATATTCAGCAACAGCAGCTCCGCTCGTCACTGAGAGCCAGAGCCTCTCTCTTTCTTACTCACCCACTTTCTCATTGCTGCTGTCACTCGCACATACTAACCCCACATGAGCAGAGATATCCTACACACGCATACATTTATTACTTTATATTCTTCCATTTATGCCAAAACACACCCTCCCTCTCTTATCAGTGAACCACTGACGTATTGTCTGCATCAGTGCATCCAACATCTGTTGCTTTTTCTCTCACTGGCAAGACGAGGAGGAGAAATATGCCCTAGTGATACAATTAACATTTGGAATCGCATACGAAAAATCCCTTATAACCCTCCACAAAAAGAGCTGGCACCATTATTTTTCGCCTGCTTGAAGCCTTTTGAGCTTCAGTCAGTTTAGGGAGGTTTGTACTTGTTAATAGAGCAGAGTAGGAGAGCTGTGGCATGTCTGTCATCCCTGCCCCCCTGTATGTCTGGGGTTAGGTCTGTCAGTCTTCCTGAGATGTCACTCACTTATTGTCTTGCAGTGTCTAAAGTTTTCTTTAGATGTCAAAATGATGTTGATCAAATACATGTTAATCTATTTATTGCTCTGTTAATTAAAGAGTGAAAAGTGAATAAAACATGTTACATGGAGGCTTTAAACAGGATGTAAAGAATGACTATGCTCTTAGTTGAAATCCAGGCATACGGTCATTTATGCAGTGTCCCCCAGGTTTCAAGGCTACTGTCACCCTCTGACAATCTCAGGTGATTTTTAAGCTGTAATTGCATGTGTGCGCATTTTTGACTTGTCACAGGTTATAGCGGAGTCATTAGCACATTGAGACATGTCAGGAGGATGTGTGTGAGAGGAGAGGAGGAGAATGAATCATGAAACTTGCATCATGACAGCATTTCATCTTTTTATCTTTTTCCAAGGACCCCACACACACAGTGCTACACTCCCAGGTTACTGTAATTGATAGTGCACTACTAGAAGTTGCTGTCTTTACAAACTGAGGCTGGGTATATTTGGAGTTTATATTGTAGATACAGACCCTGGGTACTTGATCTTGTGTGAAGCTTTTAAAATGTTCATGTTGAACCACATTGACTTCGAACAAAAGTCTCTTTTATTCTGGAGAATAAATTTCCTGTGATATTTGAAGTAGAATGAGCCCATGCTCTGTTGATTTCTTTGTCAACACAGTAAACTCTCAACTGAGAGAATTTTTGCAAGTTTTTAATACTCAACAGTGTCAGACAATAGTGATAACCCTGAGTCCACCCCAAACCAGACATGTGCTTTATGAAGTTTCAGACAAGCCAGCAGAGGAAAGCAAAGTGCAGTAATGGCCCTTCAGACTCAGAACAGTCAGTCACTAACAGAGGCTTTGTAACTACAGAGTGGGATGAGATTCAGACTTTCTATCAGTTAGACAAAAGAAAAAAATATTAGTTTGACAGACACCCTGTATTTGACAAGGGACAGTGAGAATGCATTCACTACTCACTGAATGTATTTTTTTTCTGGTGCCTTCTCTGCATTCAGGAGTAGCCAGATGAAACTGGTCCAGAAAACTTCTGTCTCACTTTAGTTTCTCTCACTCACCCACTCATGTTCCCTTTTTCTATCTCAGGCACTTTAGTTTGGCTTGTCTGGTAGTAGCTTACATGAATATTTTTTAAACATATGCTCGCTGAGCACTTTATAGGAGCACCTGTACTCCTGCTTATTCATGCAATTATCCAATCACCCAATCACGTAAGGAGGAGCTTCAGTTAATGTTCACCTCAGACATCAGAATGGAGAAAAAATTAGGATCTTAGTGACTTTGACCATGGCATGACTGTTGGAGACTGTTGGTTTAAGTATGAAATAATAATAATAACAGTCAAACTGTTTGATCTGTAACCCAGTTCAGACTGCTCTGAACCACTATCATGGCCATCAGTGAAGGTGGGCAGCTTTGTTACCAGCTTGTATTGATATTGAAATGACTTACATATGTAGCTATGATTCTGTGTATTCTTTATGACCATCAGATGACCATCACTGGTCATTTTCTGACGGCACATGCGATCAAAACTTGTGTGTTTTAAACATTTTAAACATTTTCATAGGTTGAAATGGTGTGCCCTCACTCTACCTCTTATTGACTCTGATCCTGATATTCTTTGCTGAATGAGGGTGGGGGAAAAATAAAGCATGTGTGAAACAGCACCCTGTACTCCTTCTCGAGCAATGTCACAACCTCAAAATGAAGAGAACTATTAATTGTTTTTTTGCTTGTTTTTTGGTCAAGAAAAACCCGCCCACGCAAAAACCCACAAATCAGTTTCAACGGATGTTTAGGTGTATCATGTCATACACTAAAGTCACAACTGTGTGTGACACATGAGATGGAAAACATCACAGCAGTCTCCTACTTGCAGGGTGGATGTGGGGCTGGTGCAGGTTTGTGTGTGACAGCGAGAGATCTTAAGCAGATCTACAGCTGTCACCCAAAGTGCCCTCTCCACTCTATCAGCCTGCCAGTGACAGTACCATTTATGTTAATGTAATGAGTGTGTGTGTGTGAAGGCCTGAAGAGAACATTGAGTGCCCTTCAGCTTGACAGTTCTGTACATGTTGGTGACAGCCTCCAGAATTGCTGTCCATTAATGTGACTTTGGTGTCTGTGTATGTGTCTTTTGGGGTGCTTTGTAATCTTACAGGTGCACATTTCATATTAAGACTGCCTGAGAATATTTGACTGATGTCAAGTTGAGTGATGGGCAAACTGAAGCCAATGGGCTCCTTCTGCTCATCTGCACCAGTAGATTTGGCTCTCTTCACAGTTTACAGATGTCTGTACACTGTATGTAAAGTAGTTTCACCTATGAGCTGACCTACTTTAAAAGAAAAAACAAAAATCACTTTAGTTGATAATATGGAGGTTTTCCTCTTAACAGATCAAAACTTATGTTCACAAGACAATATTTTGATCTGGCATTTACTTGTGTATGTGTTTGTGCCACCACACAGCATTGGGAGCTGTGTGGCACTCTCTGCTGCTTCTTCCTGTTTCCTGTAGGAGTGTCCATTCACCATGAAAAATGAGAAAATCTATAGATTATATTGCTTTATTTATTGTGTCAAGCTGTTTCCAGGTTTAATTGTGGTAACACCAGCTTTATATATGTATAATACATTGTTAATACACAGTCAGCAGTAATGCTCTAGGGTTATTGTGAGACTTTCTAGCTGTGTTTAGCCTTTACACTTTCCGTAGTTGCACCTAGTTTGTCAGCTGTTAATCTAAATAAGGGTAGTGTGTTGTACCTACCATGTTCTCAGTAATACCATGCTGGTTAGACTTATTATGAAATCACATGTTTGATTATATCTCAGCATCCACTAAATATCTATGTGATGAGCCCACATGTTATTGTGCTACCGGAAGGGAGTAAACAGGGAATTAGTACAGTGCTCAAAGGTACAATACATGCTACAGGGGGTTCTATGTTCCAGTATGTCTTTGCATGTGTTTGATAATGTGGCCTTGCTTCATAGAACTGGTAGAGCAGGAACCAACTTCTTTGCTGTAGTGCCCTGTGTTATGTTTGTCATTGAAACGAATGAAAAAGCCTTGTGTACCTTTTTTCTATTTCTTTCTTTTTTGATACGGTGCTGTTACTGTTGTGAAATAGTCCCCTTTCTTTGTTGCACACACACTTGGTGTAAAGTGCCAGCACACTTGTATTTGCTGCTGTGCTGGTTATTAGTGATTGTGACAGTTAGACGTCAGAGCACTGAGAGGAGACAGCAAGGCCACCCACTGAGGAAGATTGTAATAAATTTCAAAGCCTACAGAAGCATGCTAAATTGCTCTGCTATGACCCAGATCCTTTTTAGGAATCAATTTCTTTTTTGTTGTTCTTGTTGGAGTTCAGCATAGCCAGACTTCCCAGCATCTTGTGCCCACTAACATAAGAAAGATATAAAGTAGGTAGCTGAGAGTGGGAGATTAGTAGTATGCTCTTCGCTCCAGAGTAGCTCTCAAAAACTACTTTTAACAGTTCATACCATTTATATTCATACTAATATCCAGGCTGAAGCTGGAGCACCACAGGTGTTTAGAGGTGGCAAAAAAACAAATAACATCTCATATGGTCAACATCTTTCAGAGAGTTCACTCAATGAAACAGGCTTCTAAAGCAGATGTTTGGTTTTCAGACTTTTTCTTGTTAAAACACTCTTCCAGACAATTTTACTCACACTGAAGGACAGTTTATTTGTAGCATATCAACCTGTCACCCTGATCAGTTTCAGTTTCAGTTTGCCATGTTTACATGTTGGAAAGAGTCCGACATGCAGGGCTAAGCAAGATTCAAGAGATGGAGCCCACATTTAAACCTGAAGGACAGTTTAAAGCAGTCCTTTGAGAACAGGTCTGTACCTAGCTGTCTATCCAGACCATCAAATCCATGATTAACAAGATTTCTTGTGAAACTGTCCGAGGTGAAAAACACACACACATGGAGAGCTCGCCGCATCCTCCCTCAGTGTGAGAACGGAAGCATAGCCTGATCCTGTGTTTGTCAACACATTGAGGAGGCCTAATTGGTACACTGAGCATTGAGTTGCTACACTGATGTCATACTGAGCTAACCTTTCTCTACATTCATGTCTGTTAATATTTCAGCAGGAGTGGAGACATAGAGGCAGGCTGGGGGAGAGCTGTTAAAATATTATAGATATGGCAGTGTTATTTGCAGAGAGCACCTGGGTTTTTTTCTAGATATCTGTGGATGTGTTTTTGCACCAGGGTGACACTACTGCCAGGATTGGCTGATGACTCCATTGGTGCTTCTAATGTACATACATACATAATGTTGTTTTATCACCTTGTTCAGACAAAATAAAATGGTTGGTCTTGTTCTCTAATAGCCATTACTCAAACCTGGGCCACATCAAACCATTGCAGGTGCTTTGTAAATGGGGTTAAACACACAGTGACTGTACTGATGCATTTTTCATTTCAGACCAAACCATCAGTTACGTCTGTTATCCCTGTAACACCCCATTTGTTAAGCTTTAGCAGTGGCTCAGTGTTACTAATGCTTTTCTCTTTTGCCTACTCTCAGAACAAATGCCATCTGTAGCAGTTTATCCTCTAAACTGCTACATATTTGTGTTTTGCTTGTGGGTACTCTGCTTTCATAAAGCAGGCTATAACTGTGGACCACTGGCATCTGCAGCAACATCCGTATGCAAGCTGTGTCCAGTGTTTATATTGTCTTCTTATTTTACTACCACTGAGTGAACATGGGTAAATGGAATTGGTCTAAAACATGCCTCAAGGACACTCCTCTCCTTTGCTTTGCCATGCTTGATGTAGCAGAGACCATGACCCTGATGGCTGTGACAGACAGGAGGAGAGAGAGAGCCACTCAGAGCTGGAGCAGAGCAAAGCATGGCTCCATAGGCAAGCAGCAGCTGTGTGGTTAGACATGTACAGGTGTGCTCTGAGATTGAATTTAATCACAGGTATTAAAATCCAAAACAACAAATGACATTACCTCACTCAGCTGAGCTTTTCTCTCAGTTGAGTGCTTTTAAAAGCACAAGTCAAGCTTATTTTGTTCTTTCTCTATGAACACTCATTTAGTTTAATTATACACAGTACTGCCTAGCCTAAGGCTAAGTCTTGATACTGACCCAGCAAAGTTGTGTCTAAAGATAGGGCTCATCCAATTTAGAATACATCACTGTTAAGAGAGATAGCTAACTCAAGGCTGAGCCTGGAGCTAAACGCATTTGATAATCAGTATGAAAAGTTTTTATCGTGTAGTTTACAGAGTTGGATTTTTTTTGTGCTTCATCAGAGCTCCATTCTGCCAACCCATTAAGTATTGAGGGCATCTGAGTATTCGAGCTAAATTAGAAAGTTACTTAAAATCCTCATCATGGTAATTACTTCAGAGCTGCCAATATTTGACTGGAGCTGCTGTGATGTCTTTTTTTCCCCTCCAGCCTGAGTGAGTTGGCTCCGATTCTCTGCTGGATAGGAGATTAAAGATGGAAATATTGTCCAAATTCATTTGCAAATGTTTGTATGTGATTATATTGATATGTTAAGAGATATATTTGTGCTATTTGTTCATAAGTAATACTTGAATGTGTGTTTAAAGTTCCCATCCAGCCATGTTTTAAAGTATTTCAAAGTACTTTATGAAAAATATTTTGTTTACCATAGTTTCCCACATAAAGTAAAAAAAAAAAAAAAAAGAAAGAAAAGAAAAGCTCTGAGCAACTGTGGATCTCTGAATACACCCTGCCCACCATTGCTACTTGCACTAGGTTAACCAGTGAAAGAGCAGTGAGTGTGTGGCTAATGTTAGAGAAAACATCAGAGATATTCAGCCATACATATCTGAGACTCAGTCAGACCCAAACTCAGAGGAGTCTGTTGCGGACCAAAATCAGTACTAGCGGATGTATCAGAATGATTATTGTAGTTAGCATCTTCTATTTATTTATGTTGTTTGTTAGCTTTTAACTGACAGTAGACACAGCATTAGTGGTTGTGCTAATGCAAACACTTGCTCTCTGTACTGTCTGCTCTGAACTGGAGGTTTCAGGTTTCTTTTGCTTCACCCCACAAGTTGATAGGATTGGTGAGACTGTCACTGATACACTGCAGATCCAAGATATGTCTTGTATCATGTAAAAAAACACAATACGGGCGTGTTAACAAGGTTAAAAACTTGGACTAGGAGAGACTTAAAGACTCTGTATGCTAAAAGTGGTCACAGGAGTGTGTTTCACTGTCCCAGCTTCATGTTGGAGGCTGTTTCTCACCCTCCTGCTGTTAGCTCTGTTACCACTGTTCACACTGCTGGAGAGGTGTGTGTGTGGGTGTGTGTACATGTTTTTGGTTGCATAAAGTCTGTATGGCCCAGTGCTTCTGCATGCTGACAGTTTGCTTTCTCAGGGTGCAACTAGCAACAGCAGATATACACACTTGAATAAGCACACACATGCACACAGATGAATTGAATTGACATTCATTATACTGTTAGCACACACACACTTTTGCATAGCCCTGTACATGAGAGCTTGTTTTGGGTTTCAGTGAAATAGGCACATTATGCACACAGTCAACCCTTTCTTTGTGCGCAGGCAGTGTACAGTCCACCTGTGAGGAGACAGCTGTGAGAGCACAGGAGTGGTTCAAACCACATGGGATAAAGGAGATGGGGACAGGAAAGAAGTGACATTTACTGCAGAACATTCCTCTCACACTTCCCTCCATCCATGTTGTTTACCAGGCCCTCTAAGTACATCCCACTTCCCTTAATTGTCTCCTTGTTTTGAACCCATGGCATCTTTTCTACCATTGTAGTCACCCTTTCTGAAGACTGAAGGAAGACAGAAGAGGAAAGAGGTATCAAGGACAAACATACTTATAAAATGAGTCATCCTTCCCACTCAAGCATCATCCAAGTGATGTCAATTAGTGATGACGGCTGCACAGCCCGATCAGCTGTCAGTGGACTTTAGCTTCTCTTTAGGTCATGTAGTTCACATTTGAACAGATATGTCATTTAAACCCAAATAATTAACTCATTCAGCAGATCCCTATTCATAGTTATAGAAGTATATTTCTCAGGCTCAGAAGGTTTAACAAGATTTCATACGTCAACTTTTCTGTTCTGAATGTTTTTTTGAAGTTTGAACACATTGAAATGTTAGTGGCCTTTGTTAGTAGATGATCCTTTTTTGCATATATTAGTTCAGGTGATAATCCATAATAAGAAGCCAGGGTTTGACATTGTGTTGAATTGACTTGGTAGTCTATCCCTCTGACTGAGTTGAATTTGTTGTGTAATTTACATATGATTTGATCATGTTTGTTGCTGTGACTAGAAAAACAACCCACACTGATCTAAATTTTGTCCCTTTCTGTCTCCCTCTTCCCCAGATATCTGGAGCCTGGGTGTGATCCTGTTCATGTTGGTGTGTGGTCAGCCGCCTTTCCAGGAAGCTAACGACAGTGAGACCCTCACCATGATCATGGACTGTAAATACACTGTACCGGCCCACGTCTCCAGCGCCTGCAAAGAGTGAGTGGTACATTCACAGCATTCACACATGAGAATCACTCAACTCGTCTGTTTATTCTGTTTTGATGAAATGAAATAAAATCTGATCAAGCTTAAGAGTTAGTGGTCACACTTTAACACAAAGATGTGGATGGTGTTTTTTGATTTCCTACCTGATATCCCCAGTGTTGGCTGCCAGGCCTGTACTCATTGCTATTCCGCCCTACTTACCACTACATCCCTGTGTGTATTACTTGGATGTATCCCAGTTTTCTCCCTCTGTCTGTGTCTGGCTTACAGTCGACATACTGTATATGTGGTTTGGAGAACAGCCAGTCCCATTAAACTGACATGGCCTGTAGACTGTAGTGGGGGTCGTTGACCTGTAACCATACTTCAGTTAGCTTGCACTGAACAGATCACAGTATAGACTGGTGGATGCCATAGTGCCACCTTGTCAGTCAATGTTCAGTGTTCCAGACAAACACAACAAAGTGATAAAGCTGCTATTTTCATTTAGTAATCTTTAGTAATCTTCTGTCAATCATTGTTTAACTACATGACTAATATGGTTCACACAAAATAACTGAAATGACTCAATTCATCTACTGGACTTTCACTATCTATACCGCTTATCCGTTAAGAGTCACCGGGGGGGGGGGTGAGAGGCAGTGTACACCCTGGACAGATCACAGGGCCAACACATATAGACAAACAATAGACAAACAATCGTTCGCACTCACATTCACACCTGTGGGCAATTTAGAATCACCAATTAATCTGCATGTCTTTGGACTGTGTGAAGCTGGAGAACAGAGAGAACACATGCAAACTCCACAAGAAAAGTCCTGGGTGAACCGTTATGTACATCAGTATAAATCCTTGGGATTTCAAAAATGGTAAACTTCAGTCGGGTAGACAGTCAGGTAGACAATTCCAAAAAACTCTTCTGGTGTAACACAATTTTTCAGTAACTTTGTTATAATATGCCCTCCAGTGAGGCTTGAAGCAGCTCTGTCTTTGTGATTATACACTGTCAGTATGTAGAGTAATAATCATTCATTAGAATTACTGCATATTCAGCTTGAAATGCAGGTTAGATTCATGGTGGTACAATATGAGACCATAGACATACACTGATCAGCCACAAAACCTCTGACAGGTGAAGTGAATAACACTGATCATCTGGTTACAATACAGTGTTCTGCTTGTATCCTGACATTCATCTGGATGTTACTTTGACATGTACCAGCCACCTAAACATTGCTGTAGACCAAGCACACCCCCCCATGGCAAGGATACTCTCCTGTGACAGGGGTCTCAATCCAGCAGGACAGTGCTCCCACCACACCACAAAAACTGCTCCAAAATGTCTGGAGGAACACGACAAACAGCCCAAGGTGTTGACCTGGCCTCCACACTCCCCCAGATCCCAGTCTGATCCAGCATCTGTGGGATGATCCAGAACAAGTCAGATTCATGGAGGCCCCACCCCACAACCCACAGGATCCAAACGATCCACTACCAATATCCTGGTGCCAGACACCACAGCACACCCTCAGAGGTCCCCTGTCCATGCCCCAGTGGGTCAGAGCTGTTTTGGCGGCACCTACACAGTATTAGGCAGGTGGTTTTAATGCTGTGGCTGATCAGTGTGTACTGTATCTCCAAGTGTCATATCTGAATAGATAGTAGTTTGTCTTGCCCCTGGTGTGTAAAGGCTTTTAGCTGTGTTATGTCATACATGAATGTGGTAATGCTAAAAAGACACAAGACAGAAATCTACCAAATTCTCACAGTTTATTACCAAGCATTCCAAAATTCCTTTTCCCAATGGTTGTGAATTACATCAATCGGCTTTATAAACTGAAGGCACCAGATCACAGCAGTGGCCACTCTGATTTATTCCAGGCCCTGCAGACCAATCTGCTCCAGTAGCTGGCAGAGACTAAAGCCCTTCAAGCAGTCTGAGCAGCCCAGCTGTAGTACAGTCCAACTGCACACAACAACACATGTTCCACACTCAAGATGAGTTAGGCAAATAAATCAGCAGTTGCATAATTAACCATGTGTATTAGTAGATCACAATCTTAATTTTGTACTAATTAATTCTCTCAAGATACACTGGGGGAGTTTTTGTAGTGGTATAGATGCATAGTTTTTCCAATAATTGTGGTCAAGATTAGTCAAGAGAATATTTGTAATGCTTTTGTTTTTTTTTTAAACTTGACCCAAGTTGTTGTTCACATTGTTTTTTGTTGTTGTTGTTGTTGTTGTTGTTGTTGTTGTTGTTGTTAATGAGGCACCGTTGACAACATAAAAACCATGTCTTTGTTTTCTTACTGCATATTACAGCCTTTAATTTGTGATTTTGAGAACACCTACCAAAAAATTGATTGTTTCAGACAGTTAAACTAGATTAAATAAACTGTAAAAACCGTCTTTTCAAAAATAAAAAGCCACTGTTATTTTCAGTCCAATACCCATATGTTCTTAAATTGACGTAGTGGTAATGAGTAGGTTTCATGGGCATGAGCAACGGCATCAGATTATTTTTAGACACAGGAAATAAATGCTTATCTCCTCTGAGTCGAAGAAGACATCTGACTAGATTGAAGTGCTAAGCTGAAGCAGCTGTGAGCAATCTGATGGGCTTTGAGTTCAGAGCAGAAGAGATATTTGTCACATGCTGAGTTGCAGCCTTATATTTTTACCTTATCAGTCACTGGTGAATTATCCAGCCGTATCACAGCAAACCTCTGTTGATACTGCAGTGCTCTGTCTCAGTACAGTATAGGTTTTGATGGGCTTCACACAGTTCTCTTTACATTGGCAATTAGAGAAGAGTTGTACAAGACCCAGGCATAATGAATCATTTTAAGATGTCAGGTGTGGATATGGCTGTAACTGACAAAGAGGGTGGGGTGGTGTTTTTTGCAAATGGCTAAAGTGAATAGGCCCAGTCTACAAATACCTTAAGTCACTAGTATGGTCTCATTTGCTAAGAAAATCTACACAATTTAACACAACAACATTTTCAATTTAGTTTGCTGGAAAAAGAATTGACCAGACCTCAAATTTCCATAGCAGGAACACAGGTCTCCTTTTTTATGACGGCATTACAGAAAGTAGATGTGTTGTTTATGTTAATTGGAACACCATGTTACTTATTGACGTCTTTGATGTGATGGAGCTCTGTTGATTAAAGGAACCCTGTGAAGGCCATCCATCTATCCATTTTCTATACTGCTTATCCCTAAGGGTTGCTGGGGGCGCTGGAGCCAGTTCCAGTTGATATTGGGTGAGAGGCGGGGTACACCCTGGACAGATCACCAGTCTATCACAGGACTGATATAGACTCAAGTGAAAAGATATAGCATTGTTTAATGCTAATATCATATATAATCAAGAGAGAGTATAGTGTACACACTGTGGCCACTGGAGGGACACAGGATGTTTTTACAACATCTACTCTCGGTGTCACTTGTGGCTAATTGGGAAGCAGAGCTTGCCTGCTGTGCTGTCTAATGTTTGGGGGCTGTGAAATGGAGAAGGTCGTCACACACAGACTGGGAGTCATAAACGCAGAGACACATTATTTGTGAGTGTGGCTGGGAGTTGAGGCTCAGAGAATGAAAGAAAAAAAAAACAATAGGGAAATGACTTGGGAGTTGAAGAAGTTCAAACCTGGTTTTCTGTGGCCCCCGTCTCTCCTCTCTCTGTCCGATCAGTTACTGGTGACACAGCAGGAAAAACCAGCAGCACCACCACCTCTAAAGCTGCTGATGCGATATTGGAAAGATCTTTCTCTGACACTGTTATCATATAAAGCAGCAGATTTTCAAAATAACCCTCTCCCTTCCCATCCTATTTATTATTATTTGTCCCACTACAGTTTGGAGAATAGTCATACTCTAAGTTTTGAAACTATAGTTCCCAGTTCCCATAATTTGGGGGCTTTAGGGGATGTAAACAGAAAAGAGTGTTTCCATGTTGTCAGTGAGGTTTTTTTTAGCCTATATTTCTTTACATTTTGACAAATTTTCACCATTAAAAGCAATTAAAAGCATGCCATATCAGATATTAGCAGTTCCTGTTTGCAGTTTACCAGTGAATGTACAGACAGCAGCATTACTTTGATACCTGAAAACACATGATGATCCTCTAGCAAGTTCTTGATGTTTTTCTGTAATTTCTAAGTAAATGTATTGATGTCTTTTCACGATCAACAATGAAGGTGATGTTATCCTCAGGCATGTTACATTAAAAATATCTGTATCATGCCTTTATGTTTAGCTTTGACTACTGTCTGACACTCCTGTCCCTTTCACCTCGCCCAGCATCTTTGCTAAATCTCTGTTCTGACAGTATTCTCTACAATACTATAACGTGTTGTTGAGAATGTAAAACTGACTCTGTTGTTTGTGTAATTTTGTCCAATGGTTGCACTTGTACCTCATAAATTCACTCTTGTCACTTGTATTTTACTTACAGTTTCACTGCCAGACAAAGTCTGAAAAATACTGTTTCACAGATAACATCATTTTTTTCAACACAAAAGTCAGTCTATGCCATGCTGCTGAGAATTATTGACATTTCATTTTCTTTTCCAGCAGCTTAAGACAAACGTTAAAAACACTTAATACTACAAGGTAGATCTAGGAAATTCACTAGAGAGACATGTTGCTTTTACACACTCATATGACATTTAACTTCTCAAATCTCACATTAAATGATATCAAAACTGTTTTGACATTTCACAGTATTTAGCGCTCCTTGATACTGAGTGTTTAAGGGATAGCATTGAAGGCATCTTTACTGAATGCAGTCAAAACCAGGAGATTCACAGCAAACCTCAACCTTGATCATGCCGCTGTCTAAAACTGTGCCCATGTAGAACCAGTTCAAAATGGCTGGCAGACCAGACTCCAGAAACCTGTCCCTCTCTGCTTGCCACTTACAAAGCCTCTGACTCTTTTCTAGCCAATAGCCACCTGCCTGCCTATGAAGTGGCAGTATCCACCTCGGTTGGTCTTTGATGCAATTTGAGGTCCACCGTCCAGTGGACCTCCATCTGACATATCATTGGGTCAACACAGTCTTCCATGTTTCTCTATCTCTTTTCCTTCCTTGTGTGTGCGTGTGTGTGTGTGTGTGTGTGTATGTGTGTGTGTCTGTCTGTCTGTCTGTCTTTCTGCTCTCTATTCCGTGTTGACTCACTGAAATGCATTTGCACATCTCAATTAATTAATTATTCACCAATCCAACTTCCTCATTCTGAGCTTTTTGTTTGTTTTTGTCATTTTAGAAATTAAAATCAAGGATTATTTGAGATAATATGTTTGTTTTACCTCCTGACCGCTCACCACCCCTCCCTGCCACAGACACTGTCACCCCCATCAACACATAGAGATGTACTGTAGCTCCTGTGTTTCTCTCAGCATGATGTGTGGATGGTCATCATGTAGACTGTCATTTTTGAGCCAATCACAACCAAGCAGAACACTATGTTCCTTCATTTCCTGTCATTACTGTGCAAACCACATGGACACACACACACACACACACAAACACCCAGCCTCCTTTTCTCTAATTGCTTCACACACATCACTCACACTGAGATGTGTCAGAACTGGGGTTTAGTCAGTTCGTTGCCTGTTGATCTCCACAGTTTGAATCTGGGGGAGTACTGAAAATATCCATGCCTATTTTGATGCTAATTTTTTTTCCTCATGGTCCCTTTCACACACTAACACTTTCTGTAGCTTGTGGGTTGGTAGGATCTCTCACACATGAGGACACACACCTTCTTCTGAGAATGTGTGGACCAGCTATTATACACCAGTGTGAGTGAGTGTAACCTATAGTGAGAGAAAATAAGAGCAGACAGTCTTGTGTGACTTCAAGTTCTATACAGGCTCGCTCTGTATAGGTCTCAAGGGAAAGAGAAGGATGAGACAAGACATCCATTTGAAGGGAAGACAAGCCTTGGTTAGAGTTCCACAGATACTGAGAGTTCAAGAGAACATCCTTTTTTGCTTGTTCTGTCACACTGGGGGATCTATTGCCTGTAAGATTTAGTGTGTTACATGTTTTGGGACAGTCAGTCCTGTAGTTGAGAGAGGGAAAATGTTGAATGAAAACACAAGTGTCTATTGTTTTCTGTTAGAACCCACACACTGGCAGCATGGAGCTCACACATCATGATATATGTATGTTCTGTTTCCGAGCATTAGTGTGTTGCTTGGTTCATTCTAGCCGCTGTGCATTGACAACTTTGTGTTTGTGCAGCACTGTGCTCGGAGCTGGGTGTATTTTGCACTTTTCAGAGATGCTAATTACTCATTGCCCTCTGTAGGAGAGATAGAAATCACTGCAGCCTCAACACAGGTTTATCTTTTGCTTTTTTGGTCCAAAAATGACAAGTGTGCAGGATACAGAGTGTGATTTTTAGGCCAGTTAATTTGGAAATTAAATTATCGTCATTAAAAACAAACCACAGAGTGTAACTGTAATGAAATTTGACATTTATTTAACAGTTTTCTCTTGTTTTTTTCCCTGCAGTAAGTCTGCAACTACATGGCAGTGTAATGACTGTTTTGTCTGTGTGTCTGGAGCCTGACAAAGCTCTACACCATAAACTCCCAGTGAAAACATCAGTCATACAGTTGCGTTTGAATGATATAGTTCTCTCTATATATGTCGATATATTTCTATATTGCAGTTAACACAGCCAGTGAAGGTTATCCTTCTGGGCAGTGTAAACACAGTACAACATACCAAGCATGCTGGCCATGATAAATCACAAATGCAGTCACAGATTTGTTTCAGAATAAACTGCAGTGACTTTGTTTATTGTTGTGAAGAAGTTACGACACTCAGTCAGACAGTTTACTTCTTTGACTCGTTGTTGGTTTTGAACTTTTCAGGGGGGAAGTATTTTTGATGATAATAAAGTGATAAAATAGTCATTGTAGAGAAAAATGATGATGTTCTTCAGGTACTGTCAGGCAGAGCAAGAAGCTTTTCACCTTACACCCTCAGTGTAACACAGTGAGCAACAGGCCTCTTTTGTCAAAATACTGTCATAGTTCTAGTCTTAATGAAGAATATAGTGTAGGAAGTGGAATAACAATGATCAACAGCATCATCCTCACACATCCATTTTAGTTAGTTTTATCCCCTGAGGCAGTAAAAAGGCACTTCTTCTCATGTTGAGCTGAATTTGTGTCATTTGTCATTTTTTAAATTGACGAGTACTCCATTGTTCTGCCTTATGTGTTATACAGGTTTATACATGAACTTGTGAACGTGAACATCCAATTTGTTATTGAACCAACTCAGCAGTGCAGTGTTAGCTCTCAGTGTGTAGATAGTCAGGCCTTCCCTGCTGCCTCTGTCTCCCCTCCACTGCTCCTGCTGTTAGTGCTGCTGCTGGTTGTTTTCCTCAGGGAGCCTGGCTAGCTCTGACTAATCCCCAGTGTGACTGACAGATAGCAGAGCACCGCTCTACCCACCCTGTTAGCCTGTAGTCTCCATCCCATAGTCAGCTCACATTTTACCACAAATACCCTCAGGGATTTGATAAGAGTTGGAAAAAAATTAATACATTGGAGCCAAATTTAGGTGATGGGTGCACAGTTTTCTCAGCTTTAGTCTGTATGTGTGAATATGTGGGTGCATCTGTGTGTACGCAGATGTCCTTGGCCAGTGAAGGTACACATTTAGCTTGTTATGTTTTATTTCATAACCCCTTCTGCCTAAAGTCAAACAGTCCAAGTCAGCCTGCCTGAAATAGAGCCTACTGAAAAAGGCCTTAACAGGCCAGATAATATTGTTCAAAACAGGTCTGTAGTTGTATTTTTTACTGTTCTCTCTGCATACATTTTCCTTTGTCAGTCTATCACCAACAAAATGTACAACCTCAGATTTATGCTTTATTTGTCTGCATTATTATACACATGACAAAGATGGCTTACTTCTGGATGCCATAATGCTTTTTTCTGCATTAGTTTTAGTATACTCATTAGATTCCATATCCCACCTAATCCTATTAAACTGCAATCTCAGCTTTCAACAGTGTAATTCATGTGGATTTTAAGCTGCCACCTGACCAGCAGTAGTTTCACATCCTGAGCTCTATCAAAGCAAATGTCTCCCTCAGTCTGTCACTGCACATGCACCATATATTCACTGCCTGCATCTGCTCCTACTTGACATATTGTGTGACATAGCAACAAAACATATTAACCCACACTTGAACAACAAGCCCTGCTTCACCACATATGAAACATTAGCTACACCACAATAAGAAACCATGCACCCAGAAAGACTGGTGGCACAGTCACAAAGCCGGTTGCAAATGACTGTCAGGGCAATTTTGTGACACTGCATATCTTCATTTCAAACAGGATATTTACTAAGACTGATGATGTAATTGGACACAGCCACCGAAATGCACTGTCGCTAAATAAGATCTGATACCAGACTTAGCTTAATCTTACTTCTCTGTTTGCAGACAAGGACTAATTTAAGAAACCAGTATAAATCTTTATTTAGGCATTCTTCTACTCACATGGAGGGGAGGACAAACCAGCAACTTTCAGCATCTCCCACTGCTCACTCACTCACAGCAATGCAAGAAAAGCACTACTGAAAGAACTGAGATTTTGGGCAAAGATTGCTGATGACAGAAGAAAAGATCGGTGTAATGTTACAATTGGAGACCATGATTTCCTGAATAAAAGATGTAGTAGAATTGAAACATTTGTGCAGATCTCCCCACAGAGAACCATATATTGAAGTCCTTGTGGTTTTTATTTGAATGACAAGTCCTCTTTGTGCATGTGTTCTACTAGCAGCAGTAACAAAGCTTGTGGCCTGAATCCTTCAGAGTGAAATCATTATTTGCAAAGCAGCATTTGGGGATAATTTGTGCATTCAGAGAGATTATATAGTGAATTTCCGCGTTAAAATGTCACTGCTGTGACACAATGAATGGCTGTCATTAAGGGCCTATAGGTTTTATTTGTTGAATTACAGTGCTTTGTGCTTTTTCTCTATAAACTTGTCTGCACAACAGAAGTCAATCAGTTCTACATAGGAACACACATTCATGCATCTTGAAGAAACCCAAAAACACCAACTTTAGTGTCCTTCTTTCCCCCTCATTCGTCCAATAAAAACACCAGAGGCAGGAGCCAAGGTTCAGGTATTTTAGAGGAAGCTGTAAATACATAGACAAATAAAAGACAGAACTGAATGAATGAATGTATGACAATGAAATTACACAAATGATTTACTCATTTACATAAAGCTACATGAGCTGACTACATTATGTAATATAATGTTCATTTAAGACCATTCATTAGGCTAAGAACGATTTAGAGTGACTGTAAGATGCAGTTAGCTTTGACTGGGTGTTAGTTAACGTGCCTTGCCAGCATAAAAGGATGGATGTAGATGTCACCACTCATTTCTCCTCTCCTGTGCTTCTGTTTAAAATGGAAGATCAGCTCTTTTTCCAAAGATTTAAACAACTTCTCCTCTGTTCATCACTAGTTGTCACCAGACACATCCTAAGTCATTATCTGGTGCTTAAAGCAAAATTATGCAACGATTTTACCTTAAAATAACAGTTGTACTAGTAACAGAGAGAATTGAGACTCTGTCGTTCCCTCTCCACACCCTGAACACCTGTTCTTGCTCTGTGTAACTTTGGTTGATCATGCACATAACTGAGCGACAGTCAGCCGCTCAAACTGCCCGATTCAGGCCCAGCAAGCTCAGGTGTAATGCTGAACTGTGTCCATCTGTGATATTCAGTGAGGAATGAGTGAGGAGTCTGGGGTGATTCATTTTGTCATTTCCACTCCACGACAGGTCCAGAAGCCAGGGATTATGAGGAATATCCACCGTTCAGCCATGTTTCAGTTCAGTGAGTGGGACTACACAGTCAGAGCTCTAGTCAAGAGATTGTTTTCTGTCTTCTAAGGCCTGTAACCACTTTGATATGGAGCCCAGCAGAATATAACGCACCAGTGCCCTGTACCTAATTACCACTTGTGGCTGCTGAGGTCGCTGTTGCTCAGCAAGAATTACATAGTGTTGCCTTAATTTAATTTTACTTCCATAAAAGAAAAGTCATTGATTTCCGTTGCAGGTATGAACAAAAACAGTAAGCTAAACAACTCTGATCAGATTCCACCACAAAAACAAGAACAACACACTGAGGGAACAGTTCAACACTTGCAGGGCCAGAGTGGTGTGACAACCTAACACAGTGATGAGTGAAGCAGCAGTCACCCCAGTCACTCATCAGTTGTTCTGACAACATTGCTCTGATGGGTCTCTTACCTCAGGCTGAAAGGGCAGGTGGAGTCTTTCTAACACCTGGGGAGCAGTCAACCAGCACCAGCACTTTACTAGCATGCAGATGGGGTCTTCAAGTCCCAGCAACTCACCTAATCTGTTCTCACATTAAACATAATATCTGGGTACAGCTCCTTACTCAGGACACTGCCAGAAAAAAAACAGCAACAACCAGAACCAAATGTCCAGTCAGTAAGATGGAGAACACATTCCTGGATTGCACGTCAATAAAGCTGATATTGGCTGGTATTTTTACAGGATTTCTGCAACTTAAAAAATCTGGTTAAATCTAAACTCTTTCTCTCTCTCCCTTATCCTCCCTTCATACCCCTCTCCTCTCCTCATGGCTCCAGTCTGATAGACCGTATGCTTCAGAGGGACCCCAAGCGACGAGCATCCCTGGACGAAATCGAGCGCCACACCTGGCTGCAGGGGGTTGACCCATCCCCAGCCACCAAATACAACACTCCCCTGGTCTCCCACAAGAACCTGTCTGAAGAGGAACACAACAGCATCATCCAGCGCATGGTGCTGGGAGACATCGCCGACCGAGAAGCCATAGTCGAGTAAGTTACTATAGGTCTCATTTCCTCTCTGGTGTACTGACTGCAGTATACGGTAAAGCTGTCAAACATGTTTGCTCTGTAGCATTGCTTGCATTTTGGCTTGTTGTTATATCTGCTTTTCTTTGTTCATTCGCCTTGAAATGCAAAGCATAGTAAAATGAAAAGTATCCAAACAGAAGTTCAGCTGTTTTCTTTCTTTTCAAACTGGGCCTGGATACTCTACACTTAATATAATATAATAAGTAAAGCCTGCAATTCACTGGTCTAGTGTATGTGACATATTATCCAAGTAATCATAACAAGTAACAAGTTACCATCACACAGAGGATTTTGAGATACTGAGAACTGTAAATGGCGCTCTGGCGCTCTGACGAGTTTTTGAAACCCGACCCAGCCTTGTTTGACTATTATGACCTCTTCATTTATAAGATGTAGACATTTTTTTGCTTGACCTTTTTATCTAACAACTTACAAGTAGGTTATTAAGTGCTCTAAAGGGCAAATGAATTCTAAATTCCAAACCTACATCAAACTTAGTCTATGTATTCACTGAAGAAAGTATTTTTAAGACAGCTGTCATCAGTATATAATCAAGCATCCGCACTGTAATTGGTAATCAACACAAATATGTAATTAGAACAAAGTCAAGTATTCTCTTATCCATAAAAGGCTCTGAGCAAAACTCTGAGCAGGAGATTACCCAGTAATTCAGCTGTAAATAATGTTCACCTGCACAAATTAATCAGTGAAAACGAGACTCACGGCCTGCATGCAACACCATGCAGCTTCACACAGTAGCCACGCTGTTCCATGTGTCTCTACCTTCATAAAATGTGAGTCAACCTGTTTCCATCTCATTTCTCTGTACTCATGTGAGGAGCTATACAACACAGATCAACAGTGAAAGAGTGCCTGAAGCACGCAGACAGCTGTTCAACTTAAAGATACTTTGACTCTCTACCCCCGCAGCTATGAGAGAAATCTGGTGTGCTGCTACATGCGGAGAAAGAGAAAGAGCTGCACAGGAGAACATTTAAGGATAAAAGAGAGAACAGCTGTTGATTTCAGAGTCATGATTTCAGGTTCACACTTGTTCCTGTCAGCTGTAATTCACACCTCACCTTTATCTTCCTCTACCGAGCAACCTCTGGTGTGATGGAGAGATACACACACACACGCCATATACACTAGAGCCCAACCAATACACTGGTGGGCCAGTTTTATTATGTAATTAAAGTTAATTGCAGATAAATCTGTAACTGTGTTTATAATGGCAATAGGTAACGAGAAATTAAAGTAATAGAAGCCAAATATAGGTGTATTAGCTTTTTTATTAGCGAAGTCAGTAATATGTAGTTTGTCCTCTGGAGAGCACAGTTAGCCCTCAATTGGTAACACAGCTGACAGATGTTTGTCGTCTGTATCTTGAATTTTCACTAAAGATATCATACCCATAGTTTGTCTATTAGTGCTAACCCCATTAGCTAATATCTGACTATCACATTTTGAAACAGCTGGCTAGACCAGGTTATATTAGAGGGTTTATTAGACCACTGGACAAACATTGAGATAGGTAAATGAGAGTGAAAGCTGATTCAGATGCTCCCGCTGTTTTTTTGTCTTTTTCCTGCAGCACCACTTGTTCTCAGTCACTGTATCAGTTTACAGCATCAGGGCACATCAGCATTAATATCAGTCTTAAAAATCAGTTGGGCTCCTACATAACCTTTACATGTTGATATTTTCCATTTGCACCTATTTACACCTAGCTACAACACTACAAATTAACCTTCAGATTACTGTTTACTCACTAATGGGGAGTGTTTATGTGTGTGCTTGAATGCTGTGTCACATCCATAGATGCTGTAATCCAGTGTGTATAAGCTCATAAGCTAACAGTAGAGAGAGACCGAATACACATCTGTTGCTCAGTTTTTACTGAGCATCAGTCTTTGATGCATCTCTTGTGTGTGACATGTAACTACAGTTGTGTGTTAGCCTACATTCTCTACTCTCCTGTCTGATACATTGACTCTCTCATAAGCTCAAGTGTCATACAGCAGAGACCTTGCCTTGCTATCACAGACTGCGTGGTACAAAGAGCCGTGCCTCCTAAGTCTGGGGAGTTTTCATTCACTACAACACTCAGCACCAGAGAAGGAGTTTTTATTGGCTTTCATACTTCAGTACACAATGCCCCTGGCCTGTCAGTCAATTAGCTGTGCCCCCACTTGATTTCATGAAGCTGTGCCACATTTATTAATACACACTCCTGAGGGAAGATACAGTTTAACTGCAGTTTTCTCCCTCTTTATGTTTTAATCACAGTTTAGATTGCTGAACATATGCTGATTTATTCCCAGCTTTCATTCTTAGTCCAGTTATTTGAATCTTTATCTCAACCTTATGCCCATTGGAGTGTACAGGAGTTTGTCTTCTCATTTGAATATCTGTGATTTAAACAAGTAGCACAGCTGTTTCTTGTTTTTAGAAATAAAACTGGGCTCAATTTTTTTTGGGGGGGGGTCATATGATCAGAGCTCAGAGAGAGTACAAATGTACAGACACAGTGTGTAAATGCTTTCAGTCCTGTTTACAGCTGTTGGCTGCAGTCCTGAGGATTTGATTAGTTTCATTAATATTCTGCACATAAACTCTAATCCTATTGGCTGCACGAGGAGTCTGAGAAATCTCAGACTTTACACATCACATCTGGGTGACAGAGGTCAGCAGGTTTACACTGACATGTGATATTGTATCGGAATGGGAAACCTAAAAATCACATAGGTCTTATAATCAGATGATATTATTAATGCACTGATCGTCACATAATGACATTAATATTGGTTTTACACTATCACAGACCCATAATAATGTCATTAGTAGGATGTTTGCCCACTTTGACTCTATGTTTTTGGTTGGTCCCTCTCAAGTGTTTGTAATAGTACTTCTGTCTGTTGAACCCCTGTCAGATGTCAGATGCAGCAGCCACCTGAGTTTCATCCTGTGCTTTCAGCTTCCTGGTGCTGCTGCTGCTGGGACATGTCCTTTGCTGTTGTGTTGTATTGTTTGGGTTGCTTTAGGGTTTCCACTCTCTTTCTGCATTTCTTAGCATGATCAACTACAAGTTCAAGCTCCCGATGATCTTGAACATACATTAGTTTTCCCCCTCCAGAGTAAATACATCTTAACTCAGTGCTGTGTGGTCTGCTGTTCTTCTGTGACAATTTCTTGTGTTTCTGAAATAAACTTCCTTTTGTGTTATTGCATTTGTTAGTGTTTCAGATGTTTTGGGCAGATACAGCAATCAGCAACCATTTTGAAAACTAAATCAAGAAGATGAAATCTCTTTAGTTATCTTTAGGTTTTAGATAAAACATGACATTTGAAGACATTGCCTCAGGCTGTGGGAGTTGCAGTGCTAGACACATGTAGAAATTAGCAAATTCAACCACACACTTCCACATAAATCTTAATCATTGTGACATTTAACAGTTGGCTTTGGAAAACACAGAATGCTATATATATTTTTTTTTTTATTATTATTTGGATTATCTTTTATGTAGGCATCCAGCACTCATGTGTTGCCACAGATTGACACTTCTGTTCTGCTTCTGTCCTTAACTCTGTTCATCCCTTTCCCTTCCCTTGTTCTCTATATAATATATTTTCCATTTGTTTATCTTCCTAATATGATCATATTGTTTCAGAGCTCTGGAGACCAACAAATA
Source organism: Lates calcarifer (assembly GCF_001640805.2). NCBI lineage: Eukaryota > Metazoa > Chordata > Actinopteri > Centropomidae > Lates > Lates calcarifer. The sequence continues at coordinate 15,854,854 of NC_066847.1, forward strand.
CAACCACATCACAGCCACGTACTACCTGCTGGCAGAGAGGATCCTGAGGGAAAAACAGGAGAAGGAGGTCCAGACCCGCTCATCCAGCCCCAGCAACATCAAGGCACACTTCAGGTAAAGAACAATGCAAGATGGAAAAACACAGTCAGAGCAACAACAGCCTACAGTGACACAGTGACAACGTTACCATTCCAGCTCATATTTGAACTAAAAGAGCGACCTGTCCTATGCTGTGCCCTGTGTACAAACCCTTTTTTTAATGACTATGAGTAAGAAATAGCTCATCATCATAATGACTATCTGAGTCATTGTGCGAGCAGAGAAGAGGGTAATTGACCTGTCTCACTCCACTGCCTCACACTCCAGCCTGTCTCACTCCAGCAGGAGTTACTTAAGACTGGGTTAGATCTCTAAAGGGTTCATTTCCATTTCTGGGTTCACTGAGCCTCCGCCTGCTGGGCTCAGGGGAGACAGAGCAGAGGAAATAGTTCGAACTATTAACAGATTCTTCACAATATTTTAAATCTTAGTCTCTTAGATTTTTTCCATCATTATGACTAACTTAATGTTTTACATTCTTCCAATTCCCCTGGTGAGGTAAGTGATGAAAGTTTTACTCCAGTCAGTCATCATGATGCTAAAAACTAAGAAATTATATCCTAGTTTATTCCTTTAGCTGTCTAAGTATTTCTTCTTTGCTTCCTTGCCAACATTGTTCCTCTTCAAAGGAAGAGGAGAGCTGGATAATGTACAGTTATAAAAAGAAAAGCGACAGAGGAGAGGAACAAATAAGGAAGCAAGGAGTGAAGAGGCTTCAGCAGGATGGCTGTGGTGGTGAAACGTTGGCACAGCTCCCTCCACATTCCTCTCTCTGTTCTCCACAGCGATACAGAGCATCCGTGTGTCTTAGGAGTCCTGATTTAAGTCAGCGTAGCCCCCATCAACCATGCACCTTGTCTTGCACATTTTCTGTCAGTATTGCATGTTTGTCTCATATTATCAGACCCAGAATTTTTGAGCACAAGTCTGAACTGAGTCCTGTCACAAACCACAGCATGGGGGTCACACACAGCTGTGACTCTATAGGAGCATGTATACAAAGTTACGTTTGGAAAGATACAAAGTTTTAAACCATGTCCACATGTGCAAAGGTTCAGTCCACACTTAGGGCAGTAAACAATTTGACAGTGAATTGGTGATCATTTAAGACAGACAATATACTGCATACATACACAGTATTAAAATCAAGGGAGAATCTGAATGTTTAAGAACAGGGAAGGTGGTTCAGGGCTTGCTGTTATCCTTGGTTAACAAGTAGTCTTTGTGAGTCACTGGTTTGTGCTCTGTTCAGTTCTGAGTTCAGTTGAGTGACAAAAGTAACAAGAGATGAGAGTCTCTAAAAACAGCTTCAGTTTGAGTTGGTCTGTATTAACAGTCAAAATAAGTGATGGAAAGTGGGAGGCAACAGAGCGGAGGTTTAACCTGCTCTGAATGACCTGCCTGTGTGTGTCCCAGTTCTTAACAGGTGATTGTTGGAATTGGACAAACAAGTTTACACTGAGTTTTTGTATTTCAGTACAGACTGACAACTTCAACAATGACCTCAAAACACAAGTAGTTTTTACAAGTGAAAGTCAAGTTGATGTTCATTTGGTCTTGAAGCTGCCTATGTTTGTATGCACACCTGCAAATGTTAGCTCAAGTCAGTGAGAGTGCACTCATCTGTGTGATGAGCTAACAGTGATAACTTTCATGGGATTCATTGTTTTCTGATTCTTAAGCGTGCTGTCAGGGGATCACTCAGCCTCACTGTTTCAGACCTTCCAGGAAATAGTTTGTCAAGCTGTAGAATTGTTTGTTGTCATTGGTTTGTTGTCTTGGTTTGTTGTAGGTCTAAGACTTTAGACCTACAAGATATTGTCCTGTAGGTCTAAAGTCTTAGACCTACAGGACCATTATCTGAAGTGAAGCACAAGTTCAGGAGTGACAGGGACGGCTCTCCTCGGGCATTTCCACATCTGGAATAGCACCAAGTATCATTCTGAATGAAGTGGTATAATTCCATTATGATTTTCAGTATATACACTAAAGCTGCTTATGTCAATATCTTACTGTGCTGACTATTCAAAAGTTATTCTACAATGATTACAAACTCTAATGTGTGTTGTTTTAACACAAACACAAAAAATACAGTTTACAGGATTTGTGAGGTGAAATCTTTATTTTGTATAAGTGATTTGTTTCTGCATGACACAATAAATAAATAAATATCTGTACAAAGAATAAACACGGCAAAAAACCTACTGATAGATACAGTAGAGAGAGACAGGACAGGCAGGGGGACAGGGGGAGCGAGGTAACGTGGCTAACGAGGCTAACGAGGTGCCCCAACTTAATAGAGTTTTTGATTCTTGAATGTCAGTGCTACAAAAACACACATTAGTATACAAAACATGGTGAAGCTCAGAAACCTTTGCCTGGAGCAGAACCCAGTACACTGGCTGGAACTGTTGGGTCTCTCTCTGTGAATATAATAATATAAAGAGTATGGTTTAGGCCTGCTCTGTATGAACAGTGCCTGGAGATAACTGTTGTCATGATTTAGAGCTATATAAATAAAACTGAATTGAATATTGGTATTGGTATATTGGTATGTGTGTACATGTCAGCTGATAAGTAGCTAGATGTTGCAGTTCAGAAATTCCAGCGATAGGTTAGAGATCATCTCTTTACATAGCCTGACACACTGATGTTTACCCTGTGAAAAGTCCTACTTAGTACAAAGCTTTGTCACAACTTTGATCAAATTTGAGGGATCCTGATCAAAAATGTTTGAACTGTCACTATCACTGTTAAACATTCAGCCTTGTTGCGCCTCTAATCGAAATAAGAGCTGAAGAATCTGACAAACGTCAACTGTGTAAAACTCCAGAGCCAGAACAGAACCAGCAGCTATTCACTGTTTATTGATCAGACTAATTTAGATGCAGATGCAACGGTAACCATGGTAACTGTCTCCACCACATCAAGTACCGCATCTGAAATTAAAGGGTTATTTCACCAATTTGACTGGTTTCATCAGAGACTTGGAGACAGAGCTTTTCAAAGTGGAGAGGTAGAGTTTGAAAGATGTGGGCATTGAAAAAGCCTAGAGAGTGATCAAAGATGCAGTCGAGCTGCATTGTGGGAAAATTAGGATCCAGTGTTTTTGTAGCATGACTTGTATTAGGGACTAAAAATCAGGATGTCTCTTCTTCTGTGTCTTCAGTGTTGACCACAGTCGTTTTAATTTGTGTCTTTTCTGAGTCCCCCAACTTTTTGGAAGCACACCACTGACTGACTGAAATGTCCCTTCAAAGGAGCCTGGGTCTGTGAGCAGGGGTTCAGACAACACGTGTCAGTTTTTGTTGACTGAACATTGTTACTTCAGTAGGGTTCATCCATCACTGTAACATCTGTGGTCATACAGAGCTTTGATTATACTGTAACTTTAGACATTGTACTGTCACAGTGTGGTCACATGAGTAATGACACAAATATATGTAAAAATATATATTTGTGTCATTCAGAGAAATGCTTGTCTGTGTGTGTGTGCGTGTGTGTGTGTGTGTGTGTGTGTGTGTGTGTGTGTGTGTGTGTGTGTGTGCGTGTGTGTGTGCTGCTGGGTTCAGTCATTGTATAAATGCAGAGGATGACATTATCTCTAACATTAGCACAAGTATAATGATATTCAGTTTTTACTCCCGCTGACATTCACAGCTCTCTCCTTCTCTCCTCTGTGCTGCTGACTAATCGGCTTTGCAAACTCTGTACCTCGTTTCTTCCAGGTCTAGGCAGTGTTTAATTGCTACATTATTCACCGTCACTGAATAGAGGAGCTGTGGTGTAGTTACCACTGAGAACAGATAGACAGTTTGCCTTTGTGCAGCAGCTTTATTAAACAATGAAGAACAAAGCACAGCATGAACACAAATGACCTGTAATCAGAATCTGTGGGGTTGATGAGGAAAGAAGAGTTCTGCTTTCTTAAATAAAATCACGGTGGAGTAACGTCCTGGTGTAATATAACATTTACATATTTCAGTAGAACAACTTAAATACAGCATCTTTGAAGTGATTCCTTTCTCTTACAGAACTTCTTCTTGCCACTGCAAACAAAAGGCTTGTAATGATCAACAACTGAAAACCAAAACTCTCAGTTTAATCTCCTCTGTCTGGTCTCTCTCCACAGGCAGTCCTGGCCCACCAGGGTAGACATGCACCAGGACATCGAGGACAGCCTGGCAGCGTCCTCCATCTCCCACGCTGGGGGCCCCCAGTCCCCGGCTCGCAGTGCTGAGAACCTGCTCAACGGACATCGCTCCAAAGGCTTGATGGAGCTGGGCCGACGAGAGGAGACAGTGACAGACTCTCCGGGACTGTCAGCGCAGGTACAGACATCTTTATCACTCCTGGAGTTTTGACTCCGTTTCCTGAAAATATTCCAGGTGTTTATTTCATCTGCGTGATTAAAGCTGTCCTCACAGAGTCTGCTGCTGTTGAATGCGTTTGGCTTTTCTTTTTTTAATCTCATTCCAGGGAGCCTGTGCCTCCGCATCAGGATCTGCTCTTGGCTCTGGTTCTGGGACCGTCAGGGCCCCCAGTCCCTCCACCTCAGCAGCAGCCAAGCAGCGAACCTGCCTCTTCAGGTCTGATCAGTTTCACGTGCTCTGTTAAGTTTAGTATCACTGAATGAAAAAGGCTACAGCTACTGTGTCAGTGTGTCCTTTATTTTCTCTATTCAATGTTCAGTCATTGAATTTACAGAAAATCAAACAAAAAGAAGGTTAATAAATATATCAAGCAAATATTCCTGTTTGGAAGCTGGAGGGAAGTTCTGTTGATATCCACCAATCATTTCTGCTCTAGAGTCAACAGGATTTATTATGATCCTGTCCTGCTACATTAAAAAACTAAAGTCTGATTGTTTCTCAGGGTGGAGGAGGATGAGGAGGAAGAGGAAGAGCAGGACCCGTCTCCCCTCCCAACCCAGGTGATCCTGCGCCGTAAGCCCCCCTCCGTCACCAACCGCCTCACCTCCAGGAAGAGTGCCCCGGTGCTCAACCAGATCTTCGAGGAGGAAGGGGAGTCCGACGACGACTTCGACATGGACGAGGGTTTGCCGCCCAAACTCAGCCGTCTCAAGATGAACATGGCCGGAAACACCACCAACCTGAGCTCCGGTGCCGGCTCCTCCTCGTCCCCCGGGTCCACGCAGAAGCGCTACCACCGACGTAAGAGCCAGGGGAGGGGGTCGTCGTGTTCCAGCTCTGAGACGAGCGACGACGACTCAGAGAGCCACCGGAGACGTCTGGATAAAGACTCAGGCTTTGGTTACAGCTGGAACAGAAGGGACAGCAGCGAGGGGCCGCCCGGCAGCTCGGGGGGGAACGGGGGAGGCAGCAGCTCAGGGCAGGGGAAGCCTCCCGGAGAGGGAGGGGGCACCTCCGGTCCAGACCGGGGGAGTCCTCCTGGAGGGGGTGGGAACGGAGGTGGAGGGGGTGGCGGAGGAGGGAGTGGGGGAGGAGGAGGAGGGGGCAATAAAGGACAGGACAGCCCCTCCAGTTGTTGTAACAACAGTAGCACCAACAACCCCTCCCTCAGCTCTCTGTCCCGGTCGTCCCGCACAGCGAGCCGCAGCGCCGAGCTGGTGGAGAGTCTGAAGCTGATGAGTCTGTGCCTCAGCTCCCAGCTGCAGCACCACCGCGGGGGGAGAGGGGGTCGAGGGGGGGGAGGCGGAGGAGGGGGGAAGTTCATCATAGACCCTCACAGTCTCTCAGGAGGGAGCGTGAAAATCCAGGAGAAATCAGCCTGGAGAATGTGCATCGGCTCCACCGGGAGCCTGGACACCATCACCCTGCCCACCACTGCCGCCCTGCCTCGCGCCCACTCCGCCCAGCACCACCACCGCAAAACGGCGCCGTACGACCCCCACGGCCTGCAGGCGGGGCCCGGAGACAGGAACACTCAGAGCAATCTGAGCACTTTGAAAAACGGCGTGCTTCAACTACCTCTGTGTGAGAAGACCATCTCTGTTAACATCCAGCGGGGCGGGGGCTCCAGGGATGGCCTGCTCTGTACCTCAGCTCCAGCCAGCTGCTGCCAGGTCATCTGATGCTCTGACCCTCAGCTGAAAACTAACCTCCTCCCTCGCTCAGCACCTCTGTCACAGCCCCTCCTCTTTTCTGACCTCTTCATTTCCCTCCGATCAGTAATGGAACACACTACTCCACCTGTTAACGCTGTCGTCTTGTGTTTAGCTGTAGCAGATAGCTGACCTCGCCCCGCTATCAACACACCTGCCCTCTGCTCTGCTCTCTCAGCTCTGCATCGCTCCACTTCTCCTCACTCGCCCTCTGTTTTCTTTGTTCCGTGCTCTGCTTCACGTTGTTACGTCTGAGGTTCATGTTAAGAGCTGTTTTTAACATTTGTCCACTTTTTCATTTTATCCATGTTTTACGTCCCAGCTGCTCCTCAGTTTAGTGGAACAAATATTTTTTACATTGTTAATAAGAATATGCTGGTTTTAGAACATCTAATTGTGGAGGGTTTGATTTGATGGAAGCGCAGTGGTAAAGGTCCAGTACTGGGGCCACGGGGAAGGGAAGAAAAAAAAACAGCTTAGAGTTAAAATGAGGATTCATTTTTAGTTTAGTTAGTTTAGTTTTACCCCTAAAAAACCTGACATTTACTAAGATATTAGTAATGTTTCAAAGTGAAGTCATGTGCAATAAAAGTCATAATATTTTTTCAAATAAAATAAAAGTTATAACTTCAAAGTCACATTTCAAGAGTAAAAAAATTCTCACAGTCCTGATGAGATTTTTGGTCTAAAATTACAGCTAATTCTCATGATATTATGACCTGTTTTTTTAAAGATACAATATCTCAGTATTTTAAAGCTCCAAGTTCTGGAACATGAACATGAGACTCAAAAACAGTCCATCCATAAAATCACTCATTTGTAAAGGACAGGACAGCCTCGAACCTTCTTGTAGTTGAGTTGAACCACTTTTAATCCTGACTTGTTTCCTTTAAAGTTCTTGATTTAATTCTTGTATTAGTGACTTAATATTAACTTAATTCTCATCAGATTACACCTTCTTCCTCAAAGTGTCTGATTTTTTTCCCCCTCCTAACGATGATCCTAATATTCTGCTGGACCTGGACGTGGTGTACTGTAGCTTAAAGAACAAGCACTTCAGAAGAACTGTTGGAATAGTTGCACTGTAGCAGGCAGCTGTGAGTTGGTCTGTTCACATGTTCCTCCTCCTAACACTCCTTCCTTCACCTCTAACCTTCAGCCTCTCTGAGCGTCAGCTAGCAGAGATCAGTGATCAGACAACAGCTGGATTCAGGTTTCTGTGACCACTTCTGTCTGTGAAGGGAAGAGGAAAGGTTTTAATTTGAGTGACCTCTGACTCCAGTCTGGACTCCATATTGCACTCAGACAATCTGTTTTATGTGTTTTGTTTTTTAGTACTTTTACAAAGATGAATTTAGCTCCATTCATTCATATTACTGGCCACAAGCCATTGGTCACAACCCTTTACATTTGGACAGGTGTCTCTTTCCAGAGACTGCACTGCTGAAATTGGAAAAACGAGAGGAAGAGTTGATCAGATTGTGTGCACTCCTCTGTGGCAGCAGACAGGTGATTATATTGATACTGTAGCAACAACGCTCATCTCCACCTAGTTTGGAAATGTTACTGCTGTCCATATATTTAAATATGAGGTATTATTTTTGTATCGATGACAATGCGTTGCTGTAGTTGCTGATAGAGAATATTTGTCGTGTCTGACTCTGTGGAAACACAAACACACTACGAATATCCAAGTAGTTTGTTCTGATTTGACCTCTGCTTCTTTTAGCTCCACCTGAACTCACATGTCACCCAAAGCTTACTGCACATATGGGTGCAGTGTGTCGACTCGTGTTGAGTATGTATATACAGTATGTTGAAAAGTAAAGTTTATTTTTAAAACCTGTACATTTTTTTTTTTAGCGATCTGCTGTTTTAAAATGTTGGCGGAGGTTTGTGTGAGTTCTCATTGGTTAAAATAAGCGTGTGTGTACACCAGGTAAAATCAGTAGGAGCTCACCTGCGCTCATGACTCACAGCTTTAAAGGAGCTGGCCAAGAGATGAACAAATGAAAGAGAGGAAAGGGGAAATGGGGAGATTCTTTAAGGGCATTGGCAATAAGCTATCCTGTGTGTTGCAGCTATCTGTACAGAAACCTTTTCATTAGTTTCATTTTTTTTTAATCCAAACTGGTGCAGCCTAACAACGGCCACGGTGGACTGAAAAGAAACAAAAAATGGAAAGCTGTGTTTTGAATATTTTTTCTCTCCTTGGTTCTTGTCTGAGTTTTCTTTTTGAAAATCAAATGTAAATAGAGTTGTAAATATGGTGCTCTTTCTCTTTAACTAGAACAGCAGAGTGAACCTTTTGGTGCATAGCTGTACAGTAATCTAGCCTTATGATAATTAGTAATACTGTATGGGTGTCTCAGCTAAAAAATAAAAGCCGTGTGAGAAAATGACATGATTCTATTCATACTGTCAGGTCTCTTTGACTGTTGTCTTACTCAGCTGTATCCAGGTGAATGACGTGCATGTGTTTCAATGTTTGACATTCAGTGACACTGAGAGAGAATCAGCTGCAGAAATGTTACTGGACCAAAAAGCAACAGAAGAAAAAGAAAAAAAAGTTGAGTTGGAACTGACAAGAATATTCAGTGTATTATTCTGTAGTTGATACCTGTTGTCAGACGTTACATATAGCTATGGTAATATCCAAAAATAAAATGTGGAATACTGTCTCACGCGTGGTCCTCTGGGTCTTTCTTGTTAGATTCGAATCAAACTGGAAGAGAATGACCTTCTGTCACATTATAAAGTTGTGGTGGTGACCTCATGAGCAAACTACCAGCTGACCTCCACTGTGCTCACCAGCTGTAGCTGGAGATGAGGATGTGAGTCTGAACCACAACAGTGACGATGTGGGTCATGAAACCAAAACGATGAGCTGAAAGAGGCTTAGGTGATAATTCACTGTGACCCCTCTGACATTCAAATAGTCATGTGATCCATTGTTAACATTAAAAAAAAAAAAGATTACTGCAGCTTTAACTCACTGCATTCGTCTTACACAAATGTGGCTGAGATCTAGACTCAGAGACCGGAGGCTGTGATCCAGGTCACTGAAGGTGTTGAAAAGCTGTCAGTGGTGATTAACATGCTACACGACACTGAGGAGGTTTACTCTCTCTGCTCAGCACACTCAGCCTCGCCACTCAAGTAACACAGAAGCTTCCAGAGCAGGCAGCACGCTCCAACTTTATTTCTATGAACATGACTCGTAATGTCCTCACACAAACGCTGAGCTTCGACCAGGAGCCTTCGCTGGTTTGACTGATGGTGTGAGGCATGTTTCAGGCCTCCAGCAGTAACAGCCAACAGTACAAACACACAGCGGGAAGACACACATCTCATTTCCTTGTTTATAGGTTTGCTTAAGTCCAGGACGGCAGAGAGCTGCTGAGGTTTCAATCTAATTTATTCTCCATGACATCTTCAAGACGTAAATACCAAAGGAGTGTGTTTAGAGCATATAAAAACAAATATGCATTTCAAGGCACCAGGGGTGTTGAAAGAATGCATGGCTTAAAACTTCAAGTCATTTTCGTCACACTGGAAGTAACAAACTGATACATAAGATTATACCCTGGTCACATCACATGCTGAGACAACACAAGTGAACATTTTGTCATCACGGTCTCTTGGATACTGAAGCAAACACAGACCATAGTTACTTTAAAGATACAAATAAGAACTAGAAACTGAATATCTAATTGTGAGATTTGATCACGACTTATGTCAAGTTTTGTTACTTTTTTCATGTTCACAAGTTCAGGCAGAAAAGTCGAGAGTCACTCATCGTCCTGATCAATTCCAGTCAGGTCTGCCTGAATTTATGAGCTCTTTAAAAAAACAACTTTAAATTAGTTATGAGCAGCTGTAATACTGAAAGACCTTTAGCATCAGTTATACTATGAGCCAGCAGGTTATTGGGTGGAGGCTTTGGTGACGTATTTTTACTGTGTAACTGCAGGTGGGCAAACTTTAAAAACTTGCACTGAACCAAACCCAAAGTGACTACAGAGCAGACCGTGTACCAAACAGAACTGCTTTCATTAACAGTCTCAGATATAAAATCAATATTTGCTCCAGTATATTATGTTATAATCCAGCATTCCTCTGTGAATCAACACATACCTTTTACCAAACTCAATTCATTTATCCCATGTTTACACCACACCAAAATAAAACCTTATTACAGTACATGTCATTCAGAACACACAGCTGTGTGAACCACCGTCTGCCCCATTCTCACCACAAACTTCACTGATGCTGTGAAGATGCTGCAGGTAAACAATAATACATACATAATACATACATGTGAATGTGTGTCAGTGTAAAAAAAAAAACACTATGATGTGTTAAAGCTGAGTGAAGCGGGTTGGAGGTCCGTCAGTACGTGTAGGCTCTCCTCTCCTCCTCACTGCACCATCTTGGTGAGCTCCGAGGCCTCGAGCATTTTCTGAAACACAGATGACAAACACCAACACGTTCATGTTAACTCACTGGAGAAAAATGCAGAGTGTGTGTGTGTGTGTGTGTGTGTGTGTGTGTTTTAAATGGAGGTGAGAGGGGTTAACATGCATCCCTCAACTGGTAAACGTGAAACCAGCAGCATGTATGCCTTCACAGAGAACCTGCCTGAAAGTGTGTGTGATTCATTGCGTTGACACCACACACACATACACAGGACACAGAGTTGTTGGAGGGGGATGAGGGGGACAGTGTGATGAAGCTCGGGCTTTTCAAGCTTTTCTTTTTTCAAGGCTTTTCTTGGGAATTCAGTTCAAACTGAGACATGTTACTGTGGAGTGTAACAGCTGAGATATGTTGGATTTGACAAGTAAAGGCAGGTGGAAAAATTCCTAAAATGCATCATAAATAATGAGGTTTGTTTTCCCATTTCTTAACTCCTGTGCACAGTTTCCCCCCTGAGGACGCTGGCTGGCGTTACCTGTTCCAGAAGTGTTTCTCACTGTGTCCCAAAATGACATCAAGTCCTGAGCAGTGAGGGACACTCTTATATCAGACATAGTACTAAATGTGAGCAGGAGAGCAGCAGGCTCTGCAGAGGCCTGGACAGTCTCCTGCAGATGGAGTCTGTCAGGGGCCGAGGACCGGCTCCCTGGATCATAGACACGTACAGGAATGGGCAGGCCCGTATTGTCAGTTCCGCTCTGCTGACAGCACACATATCAGCGAGGATCATGGGTCATCAGAGGCGGGACAGCAGAGCTCAGTGGCATCGATGCTGGCTGGAGTTACACCGTAAGCAAAAACCTGATCCTGACACTCAGATCAGGTCCTTTCACAGCTGTCAAACACCAGGAGTCTGACTGCTGGGATTTTTCCACAAGGCGTGAGACCGGTGGAGAGAGAGCAGGTCTATGTAAAAAACTGAAGATGTACTGCAAATGGAGATGACCTGTAAAGACAGCTTCTGTCTCCAGCTGACACTTCCTGGTTGTTCTTTAATAAATTACAGTCTACAAGTTTGAAGACACTCCTTTTCCCTCGGTGCTGATCCTGGCAGAGTTACTTTTTAATCAATTAAGTCCTCTGTGCTTGTGGCGAGATGCAGAGCAGGCAAATTACATCTGAGGTTCAGAAGTGTTGGATGTTATTAAAGTATCTGTCCCACAGTCTGATCTGCGGGGCCCGGGGGGCTGGGGGTGCTGAGGCAGCTGAGTCTTCAGGGGCAGCGGAGAGGTTAAACACAAACTGACTCCTTCAGGAACGTAAAGCTGCAGTTAAATCCTTTCAATAATAAGAAGAAAGACTGGAAACGTCCTCCAAGGGAGAGAGCATGGGATTAATGAATTCTAATGAACAGGCGTCTACGCCCTGAATTTCTACTGTTTCCAGTGATTTCTGCAAATGGACCAATAACTGATCTGTCTGTGTATCTCTATACAAACAGATATTCACAATAACCTACAGCTGTGGATTGGACACAGTGTGACATGTTTCTTTTCACACTTTGCATTGGTTTGTGTTTGCTGGACACATTCTAAAGCTTTCAGGAGAAAGAAGACATGGACAGATAAAACCTGCAGCTCTCACTGTGTCCAGTTTGTTGTGGCTCATGTCCCTGCTCACCCTGCTAACCTCAGAGGCCTGACTCTGCTCAACATGTCCTGTTAACTGTCCTGATATGTCGGTATCGATCAGAGAGAGAGAGGAAGCAGAGCACAGCCTTATTTCATCAATGTCTCTCACCCACTCACACACACACACACACACACACACACACACACACGTGAAGGGATTAAAATTAAAATGAACATGTTCATCCTTCACACCAGTCTATTTTCTGTAATGTGAGCAGAGATACACACATCCTCAAACCTCTACACACACATGCAGAAATATACACACACCTCATACAGCCTCTGTAGGTCTGGGCTTATTTAACCGCTGTGTGTGTGTGTGTGTGTGTGTGTGTGTGTGTGTGTGTGTGTGTACCATACCAATTACTTGTGCACACACATGTTGTATGGAAGTTATTATTAGTCTGACTTATTAATGATTAGTCACAGTATGTGTTGTGGTCATGAAGCTGGATGAGCGATGAGGGACAGCTCTGCCTTTCATCTTAAAGTCTGATGAAAAGTCTCTAAGCTGACGTCCTAACACTCCTCTTTAATCTGACCTCAAAACCAAAAGATTTTCAATTTACTACCACATGAGACACAATTAATCAATTATCTAAATATCTAATGATTATTTGTATTTCTAATCAATTTATCAATTGATTGTATAAACTCTACATTGATGTCACCACAGCCCAACAGTGGATCCAGTTGTTCCACAACAGAAACAAACACCCGTCACTCTCATAGCTCATCCACTGCTGTAACTTCATGAAGGGTGATGTAACCTGTCACCAGTTTGTTTCCACTCCTCTCTGTTTGATCTGAATAGTTTCTGTGTGGGAGGTGACCCTGAATGCAAGTTCCAGGTTCTTTCAGGGGCTGTGGTAGTGCTGTTTCACATCACAACGATAACTACAAACAAACAGAACAATAAGAAGCACTTTACTAAAGCATCTGTATCAAGTAGGACAACCAAAGGAATGATGGAGAACAAATGAAGTCTTACAGGTCCTCATTAATGTTTCAGGAGAGCAAGCTGGAGTCAACAGAAACAAACAGGACCAGAGTATTTGTCAGCGTCTTGCAGAAATGGAGACACAACACGCAACCAAACAGCACAGGGGAGAAAAAAAACTAGCAACTGACTGGCTTGTGCTTGGCCCAGCAGAGCCTGGGATTCTCCACCAGCAGATAAATATGCATCTTATGATCATGGAAATGTGAAGGAAAAGGAATGACAACATCAGCACTACACTGTCAGTCCCACAACAGTTCACCTCGCTCACTTTCCAACCCACACAGAGAAATGACAGTCACACACAACAGTTCCCAGCATGAAGACTGAAGGTGACGTAATGGAGAAGAGATGAGGAAGATGCTCCAAATAAATCTGAGCAAGAGGAAAAAACTCCAGAGAGACATTTCAGACAATGATGTCCAGTCCTCAGATGACCCAATAATCTCCTCCAGATTAACATTTTAAAAACCTTCACAGCATCTGACCTCAAACCCAGCACCATCATGGAGAGGGTGTAGGGGCGACTGAGGCTACTGAATATTTATGCAGCGGTTGGGACAGTAACGTCTGACTGTATGTATCTGACACTGTAGCATCACTCAACCAGTCCTGCTGTATGAAAACATATTTCCCTCTGCTGTAGTACAATGTCCACCTGTTCTGTGTATGTTGACATTTTGTGATACTGATGTATATGTTTTCAAACTATGGGCATCTTTTCATATGTATTCGCTGGGCTGACATGGAACGGAGATGGCTCTCTGTCTGCTGCAGTCAGGGGTAACAGTCTAACAGCTCCTTGTGCTGTGCCTGTTGATTCTGCTGTGATTGATGTGCTCAGATGGCAGAGCAGAGGAAGGTGACTTGTAGCTGGTGAAGTGCAGCCAAGAAAGTCACTTGTCTGATCAAGTGTCTCCTGTGGGAATGTGAGACCTCTGCACAAGTTCTCCTCACCACTGTATCCTACACACCCTGTGTGACTGACTGTGTCTGCATGTTGAGAGCTTGGTACACAGAGCCAATGAGCATTCATGTGCAGAATATTCCTGATCTGTAATGGTTACTGACCATCAACAAATCCAATGAAAAGAGCAGCCAAAAGACAAAACATTTAGCGTTTACATTCATTTACTTCTGGTGACTTTTGAATGTGGGAGCAGACTCTGTGGTTCAGCTGCTTACTGAAATGTCTCAATAATGGAAAAAGTGATGATAGCTAACCTGACATAAAATTTCAACCAAAGTATGTCCATGGAGGAAAGATATTAATAAAACCTTCATCAAATTTGTTCATAATGTATTTAATCCTCAAATGGTTCACTGAAAACCTGCGTCACTTAGTTTTAGAGCATAAACCACCAAAATATATTTTATACTGATGAAAGGAGCAGTTTCACCACTTAAACAGTATTGAGATTTTAAATCTCCTATGTGCAGTGCGCACTTTGTCATAATATGTCCTGCATTACGTGAGCACAAACAGCCCATAAGTTTGTCTCTGCGACAACTCACATTGTCCTACCCAGACAGACTCTCTAATTATTACTTGAACTATCTGTAGGTCTGTCTTCTTCACTCGGTGTAGTCTGATGACTGGCTTGAGTACCAGGCTAACTACGTTAATTCAGTTCTGACTGTGTGTAAATGCTTTGCTGTCTGTGTGCCTGTTTTTTGAGGCTGAGGTCAAACAGACTGTCATCCACTGCAAAAACCCACCACATTTTAAGCATCAGGAGATCTACCTAGTCCTGAGTACGTCTCCAAGCACAGAGATCATTAGGTGTGATGGACAGAGGTATTATGTAGTATTACTAAATAACCAATATACCCATTTTTCTATTATTCAATATATCTGTATAGGATATCAATATGAAGTGATATAATATTAATGTTATGTCAAATTTTCAACCAAAAACCAGGATGTTAGATCACAGATTCACAACAAAACCCTTTGAGTTAGAACATTAGATGAGTAGTCAACATAATCAATTATTAATATCAGCTAATTACTCAATAATGTTACCCCAGTGTACAAACCAGCATCATCCAAACTTTCACACAAACAGAGCTACTCACCCTCCATGGAGCTGTCTCTGCAAAACCAAGAGACCACAGAACAAGGCTGATCAAACCAAACACACCAATCCATGACAGCAGCCCATGCAGCATTGTCATAAAGCTTCTATGCAAGTTGGGTTTTATCCTCCAAAAAGACACATTTCTCATTACTTTCAAAATAATGAGATCTCATGACCTTCAGTGATTCCAAAGTCCGCATGTCATTTACTTGGTAAGGCCATATTTAGGAAACAGTCATTGCGGGGGATAAACACATTATGAGTTGTCTGTAAAGAGTGGAAACTGTAAAATGGTGACATACAGAACCCTGACAGAAACCACGTAAGAGAAATGATGAACCAAAAGCCAAACAGCTCATCAGAGAAGCACTCAGTCCGCGTCAGTCCACATCAAACAAATGGCTGCGGTGCTGAGCAAGCTAATGCTTTACTGTGGAGCCATATCAATACTATTAACCTAGGGCACACCATTTGTCTTCAGCAAAGTGGTCTGGGACAGGAATCAAGAGCCCATTCTTAATGCTAAATGTGAAGCTATAGACGAGCATGCTGTAATGGACATATGCATGAGATCTCCACACTGTCTACACTGTGGGAAGGCTGGTATGTGGGCTAGGGAGGTTTTACAGCCTCAACAAGGTCACAAAGTGTGTGTGTGTGTGTGTGTGTGTGTGTGTGTGTGTCCTAATGTATTTGAGTAAATCACTATATGATAAATAGCTGATAAAATGGCAAAATTAAATCAATAGCATAAACTAGGGTTCACTATCCATACAGACATAGAAATGTATGCTTGTGCAGCATTTATATCACAAAGGATGCAATGTAATAATGCAGAATAGGCCTATGTTACACTAAACAACATTTGTACAATAGTTTATGGTCACTAGTCACACAAATTTTATGTGTTGAAAGCTCTGCTTTTAAAACACTGCAGAAACATGTTTCTATGAACATGGGGTGATTCAGGGCCTGATATGCTGGTTAAAGACTATCTCACTGACAGCCCACAGAAGGCTGTATTAAAGGTGTTCATTTGGAGATCCTGAACCACTGCCCAGGGACGTGTTTTATCTAGGGATAGACTGATTATCGGCCGGGCCGATTAATGGGAATAAAGGAACCGCACTAGGCTGGTTTAAGTCAGACTTGTCAGATAGATTTTAGTTTATTCATGTTAATGATGACTGATGCACATGAAGGTTAGTCATGGAGTTCCACAGGGTTCTGTGCTATTGATACACTTCACCCTATACATGCTTCCTTGAGGCAATATTATCAAGAAGCACCACATTAATTTCCATTGCTATGCAGATGACACCCAGCTTTATTTATCTATGAATCCAGATCCCCTGATCAGTCTACACTCAACACCCCATCATGACGAAGCAAAAATTAAATTTTAGATTTTCTTTTTCTTTTTTTGGTAAATTTACTAAAAAGGAAAAACTGAAATATCAAACCCTTTGCTCAGTACTTAGCTGAAGCACCTTTGGCAGCAATTACAGCCTCAGGTCTTCTTGGGTATACCATGACAAGGTTGGATAGGGACCTGTCCCTGCTGCTGAAAAGTACCCTCACATTCTGATGCTGCCTTGGCCATGCCTCACCATTGGGGTGGTACTGGGCAGATGATAAGCTATGCCTGGTTCCCTCCTGATATGAATCTTAGAACTGAGGCCAAACAGTTGAATCTTGGTGTCATTAGACCAGAGAATCTAGTCTCTCACAACCTGTGTGTGAGTACCTAGTGTCAGCTTGGATTGGCTGCAGCCCCCCCTGCAACCCTTACCCATAAGCTGTATAGATAATGAATAAACGGATGGATGGATGTTTTGGCTTTGTCATTGTGGGGTATTGAGTGTAGAGTGATGTGGGGAAAATGGGTTTAAATGATTTTAGCAAAAGGCTGCTACTCAATAAGATGTGAAAAAAGTGAAGGGTTTGAATACTTTCTGAATGCACTGTAAAGCAGCAGTAGTGCCGAAAAGAAGCTTGTTATTAAGCAGTCAGGACTGGATAACAGTGCCAATGAAGGAGGCATAGATACACACACACACACACACACAGTTAATACTGAAGAGCTTTTCTGTGGTCTGCATCAACATGATCAGCACTGCAGCTCACACCCTCTCTGGTGGTCACTGAGCCATGATGCTACTAAACGCTTTCAGCTCTGCGCTTGTTTGTGTGCTACAGGTTTTCATAAAGCAAACAAGAAACATTTTTCATTTAGTGCTGGGAAATTAATTATGACTAATCATGTCAAAGGCTCATTATCTTAATTTTTTGAGTTTCACTGCAAAATGAAGGTTTAGATCAGTTTAAACTTATTTATCCTAGATTTTTTGTTGCCAGACATCAAACATTTCTTTGTTTTTCTAGCTGACACTGTTCAACACAGTTTATGGACTACTTCCACTAATACAAAGTGGAAAAAAAATCACAAAAAAAACCAACTGCATGATAGCTATAATATGATGGAAGCATCTACTGTCAACCTTTCATGTCTATTTGGTCTTCAATATTGATGCAAATGTGGTAGTAATGTCACCAAACTGATCAATGGCTAGAGTGCCTTCTTTTTCTTCAGTCATTTATAAATGAATGTATAAAGAATATGTATATTTGGGCAGGTAATGCTTTTAGTGTACTATTTTACCTTTTTCTTGAGGGCCTCCAATGATTCAAACTCCAAGTGGGCCAGTTTGATCTGGATGTGTTTGGGAACATCTGGGATGAGGAAGGTCAGAATGAACTTGAAGGCCAGTAGTCCATGCTGAAATCACAGACACATCATAGGGATTAAAATACTATTAGGTCATTGTTGTTCAGTTTTTATTTTCATCTTTTTTGGAAAATGTAGGAAGAAAAACATGCTTTGAAAGAGACATAACCATATCTGGTTATGTTTTGGTTGAATGGTGTCAGAAAATCAGAAGAAGACAGAGGAAGACAGAGAGTAACAGCCTGCCTCTGGACAAATGTCCTTCAAGCTAAATGAGGACAAAAAAAGCATTTTAGCAGTTTGGTCAAACAGAACAGCCAGGGTTAGTTCAGTGTCACACCACACTGATTTTGAAATAAAACAATGTAAGTGTGTAAAACAATCTAAGTATATTTCATATTCAATGTGAGTTGTGCACTTCAGACACATATATTCCCTGGTGATGAGTCTGCACTACAACCATCTTCACTTTCTGGAGGTTTTTTGACTCCAGTCTGGATTTCAACAAATGACAGACAAGACAAGACTAGTGGAGCTGCATATAAAATAAAAACACACTATTCACCCAATAACTAATTGGACACCTTTAACACTAAAGCTAAGATAAAGTTAACAAACATAAAAAGGCTACAGTAACTCAGATTCTGGATTACTGCTGAGGCAGCAGATGGTAGGGTCAGAATTTGGCTTCAACAGCATGAATTCATGGAGCCATCCTGTCTTGTGTCAACAGTCCAGGCTGCTGCTGCTGGTGTATTGGTGTGGGGAATGTTTTCTTGACTCACTTTGGGCCCTTAATACCAATCAGTCATGGTTTGAATGTCACAGTCTATCTGAGTGTTGTTGCTGACCATGTTCATCCCTTTATGGCCACAGGTTACCATCTTCTAATGGCTACTTCCAGCAGGATAATGCTCCATGTCACAAAGCTAAAGTCTCAAACTGGTTTCATGAACATGACAGTGAGTTCAGTGAACTTCAGTGACCTCCTCAGTCTCCAGGTCTGAATCCAGTAGAACACCTTTGGGATGTGGTAGAACAGGAGATTGACAGCATGAATGTGAAGCTGACAAATCAGCAGAAATGATGTGATGCAGTCATGTCACCATGGAGCAGAATCTCAGAGGAAAGTTTCCATCATCTGGAGGAGTCCAGAGCTGAGGGAGGAGCTACCCAGTGTTAGTGTGGGGTTCCTAGTAAAGTTCTCATGAGTGTATGAACTATGTGCTTATAAATGTATTAAATGAGCACACTTCTCTAGCCTCTTTCCTTTGTCACAGCTCTAGTTATCCAAAAAAGCTCACCTGTACACCACTGAATCAGCAGGGCGATGGCGTTCATTCACTTACATTTATACCAACATGATTTCCATTTGGCCACCATACACATCTGTGAACCCACACAAACTACACTTTAAAGGGACACACACACGTACATACCTGTGCCAGTCCATCAGGAGGACTGCCAACTGCCATCAGCTCCTTTGATTCAGTACGCTTTTCTTCATCACAGTAATGGACTCATGTATGGTACAGTAGATAGAGCAAATGGTGTGAGCGTAGGTAGGTGGGCAGACTGCTCCACAGAAATGGGTTTCAGACTTATCATACTAAGTGATCCGAGTAAGACAAATGATTATAAGCTATATCTTATCAGAGATCTCTCCTCCTTGTGGTAGAGTTATAGATGTAGATATATACAGTAGATATATTACTGTATAGATATATGATTTGGCTTTAATGTTGTGACTGATCAGTGCAGTTATGTCAGGCATCATTCAGTGAGGTTTCTGGGAAATGGTGTTTGGTTCAAAGAGAGGCTGTTAAAAAGAAATGGAAAATTGAGCCCTGGTAATGATTTGAGTTCTGTTCTGTGCCTTTGCAGTTTATACTAAGGATTTGTAGAGGTACAAGAGCAACATTTCTGGCTTAAAGAAGCACAGGCTAAGACATTTTGTCATTCCAGTCAGCACAGCAGCTCCACTAATTAAAGAAAAAGAAGCTAAGAAATCCCTGATCTTAGGGACTTGTCATATTGATTGAAAGTGCACAATAAACACTCCAGCTCTTAGCTGATTGCTAATGCTATCCAAAGCTAATTTATATTTCTGGGTGTTCAGCAGTACAAGGTTAGGCTGAGAATGGGAGGATACCCAGAGAAGACTGGAAGGAGAATGTAACTTGTGAAACGCTGATTTACTTTTCAAGGTCTGCCAATAAATTCTGTTTTGTCTGGCAAATACATGTGATCAAAATTTTGATGCCAACTTTGAAACCCTACACTGAGTACATTACGCTGGTAAAGAAACCTGACTTCACAGATCTTGTCCTTCACCTGTATGATTTATCATGTCTCCTGTGCCCTAACAATGGCTGAGTCCTCCTCTAGACAAAAGACAAAGTTTCTGATTAGGAAAAGTCCTTAAATCCAAAATGTTATCAGCTATTATGGGAATAACAATCCCCAGACAAGACCAAGCAGCATCCCAACCTGAGGGATATAATATTGAGACATGAGAGCAGACAGGTCTTTGAGAACAAGCAGCTACACTGCTGACAAGACTGGCACAAATCAAGAGGACCACAGTGCAACTGCTATTTCCACTACTCAGTATTCAGCACTTAATGCTGTTACCATGGCACCCCTCACTGTTAATTGGAAAATTAGCATTTCAATCCAACATCAATCCAACTGATGAGGAGCAACTAATTCTGCCATTTCATGTGTGATCTGACATGAACAGAATGTGCCATTTTAACTCGTGTTTATCACTACAGTCTTTAACGTGTTTCCTTGAGACTCAGTGAGCGCATTTAATGTATTGAGCTATATGTGTTTCAAATTAATTTACAGTCCATAGTGCAAGCATTTGTTCCTCTGGCTTTGTGTTTCAGCACATTCAATTTGGAATAAAATAATGGATACTACATATTAAGTACCAAGTCAAGTCTAAGATGCTAACCCTGGTAAGCACCAAAAACAGAAAGGCCTGGCTGCACTAAAAGCACGTAGAAAGAAAACAGTACAGTTCTGGGGCGAAGTTCTATGGACTGATGAAACATAAATCAACACGTATGGCTATATTGATGATTTCAGAGCTGACAAAAGTAAAATGATGAATGCATAGGTATATTGGTGCAATCTGTGTTCAAATTCAGCCAAATGCATCAGAAATTACTGGATGATATGTCATCATTCAGCATGATAATGATCCCTAAAATATGGCCGAAGCAAAGAGGTAGAATATCCTTAACTGGCTGATCACCTGATCTGGCTGCAGTGAAGGTCTGGGAGAGCATCACCAGGGAAGATGCAAATGAGCCTAAAGGTGCTGAAAGACTGAGGGGAACTGCAGAGTCAAGTGATGATTCAGTGATGGTGGTCTGTCACTGAGTGGCACCTTTCACATCACACAGTCATTTGGAGACACAGCCCATAAGTCATCTGTGCAGCAGCTCCTTAAAACCCCCAGTTACATGTTGTTGATTAGTGTCATCTGTCATCAGCAAATATGACAGGAAGAAAGTAGATGATGCAGTATAAAGAGCAACAAAGTCTGTGTTAGAAGGAGATTGGAGTGGACGGTCAACAAATCAGAGGACTCTCACACAGGAGACTGTTGTTCAGTTCCTGTTTAAATTCATTACTCTTTATATTATCCATGACCACTCCACAACCAATTTTAACCCAAACCACCATCTTTTCCTACACCTAACCAACTAGTATTTATGGCTAAACCTAATCAAACTATTCCACAACATTATCCATGTGTTGCATGGTCTGATCCTGTGTGTCATATCTGAGTGTAGGAACAAACAACCTACATATTTGTTTAGGGTGGGGGACTTGTTGGTCATTTGACTCACTGTCATTGTGAAAACATTGGTTAGTGCAACTTTAATCATAGCTCTAGACGAGCCACATGATTTCTCAACAAACCTGTGAGGACATCCTATTCTGTAAGGTAAGGTTGGAAGATTAAGTTGCCAAGTACACTGAGTTCCAAGTCTGCTCGGTACATGCAAATCCCATGCACACAGTAAGATGCTAGGTTAGTTCAATGGTGAGTCCAGGTCTGATGCTTTTGCAGTTGTCAGAGGGTGAAAGCTAATCTGATTATCTAAAAAACAGTGTAATGAGATTACTGTGTGGTGGGCTGCTGAAAATAACCTTGGAAAACAGACAATGTGTCAGACCTGCATGAGAGGTGGTACATATGGGCACCTTTATTACTGTGCAGAGCCACAATAATGATTGATGATATTGATATATTGATGATATTAAATGAATATAAATTATATTGCAGGATTAGTCTGGATTCAAGTCAAGCAGAGTCAAGATTTAATGTTTCACACTGATTCCAATTCCAAGCCAAGGAGTATTTAAAGAGCCAGATATGTTGCTCAGGAGCTGATGGAGATCAATAACTGAACTTAAAATTCAGCAGGTAGTCAGAAACACAACTGCTAAGGTTGCGCCATGTCTGCTGTGTAAATAGGCAACTGTTCGCTAAAATGTTACTTTGTCAAGTGATAACATGTCAGTTGCTGAAGAGGACTTGAAGTTTGTTTACATGAACTGGAGTTGTGTTATGTGCAGATCAGTTTAGTTCAGTGTGTAGATTCAAAGATGCTAGGGTTTTTTGCACTGATTAGAAAACCTGTGTTGTAGGTTTAAGTCCAGGAGCTCAACAAGTCACCTCTGCAACGTACACATACGCACCACATGCTACAAATCCATGATAAAACTCTGAAATTGTGTTCTAAAGATTGTTTTTCTTTTGTCAAATAAAAAACACCTGCTTCTTGTAGAGTTCCACTTCAGTCACATAAAATGTCAAATCTCTCACTCTGGTGTGTCATTAGGTCATGATCACACCTCCCTTCATTTTTGGTGCTTTGTGAACAGACTCAGTTCAGTGTCCCTGCTCTGTTGGCTTGACTGCTCTGAAATGAGTAGATTACAACAGACAGACCCGTGACTCTGAAAGAAAGTCTGTGTTTCTGTAGCAGGCTGGTCGGTTGCCTGGTTACTGCTCACTGATGTGTGTAAGCCCTATACAGTAATTACCCAGGTATCATAGCACCGCTGCTGGAAAGCGGCGAGGCGCTGCCCTCGTGCCTGCCCCCACCCCAACCCCATAACCAAGATAAGAGGGGCTGAGTGACTTGATTTTAACCCTCAGCTGTTTGAATATTCCTGCTCTCTTTAAAGAATGAAGATTAAAATAATTACAAATATATAATATATATATAATATCTGAAACTGTTAGATGAAAAACACATTTGTGATTGAAGCCCAGCACTAATAGCGTTAGGATTAGAGGTTTTATTCCCGCTGGAGGTAGCTATACTTAAAAACACATGCACTCACGAGTGTGTTAACAGCTTTAGAAAAAAGGTGCTTTTCCAATGGCAATATATTGATGTTGTGTCAATAAGCAGTATCTGTGTGTATTCATGTGTAGCCCCTCTAAGTACACTTAACATCATACAACCTGGCCCTCATATCCTTGTTGTTCCATCTTTTTAATAGCCTGCTTGCTCTTTTCTAGGAAATGTGCTGAATGGTAACAGGGACGTGCTTAGATGTACAATCAGCTAGTGACTCAGGTTCATCATACAAACACATGCACTGCTTTTCTCTCCCTCTCTCAATCCATTTTCCACTCCTTCTCTCTCTCCTCCAACCTATCTCTTCTTCTCTCAGCACTGTCAGCCCTCTCATCTCTGACTGTTTTTCCATCTCCTCTCTTCTGTCTGTTTCCACCTTCATTTCATTTACTGACTCTTTTTTTCACTCTTATCTCTACGTTGACCTGAGCCCTCTGTCTCTGGTATATGGTGTATACTATAGAGAACGGTGCGCACACATGTATGCACAGACAGGTCTAACTGATCTGCTGTGTTATCACAGGATGCCATGGCAGGGTGGATCACTGACACACACTACCACATGGTAAGGGAGAGAGTAATAGTCTAACACATGCTGGGACCTGGCCTTGTTTTTTTTTTTTTTTTCTCTCTGCTCACTAGAGCAGCACCTCTTCTACTTATTCAGGTGAGGGAGCAGAGTATAAGTCAAATAGAGAACATCACTCCCGGGCCAGTGGGCAATCTATAGCTATGAAAAGTCATATTATCCTCTATCCCGCTGGAAGGAAGCATGGATGGATGAGAGGTGGTATGCTCCCTCTTAGCACAAGAGTGTATGACTTTCCTACCATCTCCTTGGCTGAGTTTTTGATCAACAAGATTAAAAGCCTAAAGCTCTGATAGCAGCTCCTACAGTCTGGACATTAGATCTAGACTGAGCCATAGAAAAATGATAGACAGAGAGATCAACATACTGAAGACTTAGTTATTCTTATTACTATTATTATTATGTTAAGTTTGCCATGAGGATGGCATTTAAGGTCATGGTGTCATGGTGTCATTAAAGTGATAGAGGAGTTACCCCCCTTGGGAGTATTGACGGGCGAAGTTAGATTTTTACTCCTTCAGAACTGCATATCAAATGTTTGGACAACTTTGGAAACACCTTCCTTCTTTTCCAGCATTGGATAGGAGCTATCTTTGTCAACTGTTTCTGTAACGCCGAAACCAGCGGTCCAACATTTACACCCACCATAACTGGCCATCTGTGCGGAGGTGAGAAAGTACTTCCATCTTCAGCTTGCTTTTTTCATTTACTACACAAATATTTGTGTCACTTTTTATGTTCCCAACTGTGCGCAACTCTGTGAATGCCTTCCCGGAGAGACTGTCTGACAAATGTGTTTATACTTGTTCCAAACAGTCAAACTCAAATGAGGAGTGAAGAGCTGACTGTGACAGAGAGGGATGAAGCATGATATCATTTAAAATGGAGATAATGGCTAACATTTTCAGACAGTCATAGAGTAGTACTCAAAAAAGCTAAAGAGAAAAGTGCTATGCCAATCATGTTCATAATGACTTATAATTTCATCATCATCATAGTAAACATTATATCTGCTAAACAGCATGTTAATACTCACATTCTGACCAGCTATTATTATATATAGTATGATGTTTGCATGTGTATAAACCTGTTAAACATAGAGGTGGCATGTGTCACGGGTTCCTATGAGCAGTCAGCTAAGCTAAGAATGCAAAATATCTTAAATGAAGCAACAAGCTGCAGGCTGCTGTGGTTCTCATAGTGGAGCTGAGTTTTCTTTATGTGACATGCAGGGAGTCTGCTGCAAAATGAGGGTTTGCTTAATCCACTGCTTTTTTCCTAATTAGTAATATGTTCAAGAAATAGGTTTCACTCCTACAATTCATATCTCTGACTCACAGTGTCAACAGTCAATGAAACCACAATAACAGTGGCAACAGTCTTTCCAGATAGGGGTTCCCGGGGTAAAATGCACATCTGGGAGTCAGCCCTGTTAATCTGAAGTAGACTGTGAGGCAGAGTGAGGTTAAAACAACTCAATCCATCTCTCACCAATGGAAATATCCCTCCAAAAGAAGCTTTAATCAAACACAAGGTTATCCTGACAGCTGCTGAGGAAGAAAAATCAGACAGAGTGAACAACTTTTCCATGAACAGAGGAGTTTATCATTCACCTCTGTGTGTGCAGACTACACATTCAATCAAACATGCAGAAGATCAATATGACCCAGTTTCTGCCTCAGCATCAGCAGAGACCTACTGTACAGTGAGATACAGTAGACTTCATAGAGCATTTTACTGTCTGAGACAATAACTAGATGGTTAGAACAATCATCCCTCTGGAGCTTGTTAAAGCAGCACACACATACAAATGTTCTCTCTGTGAATGTCCTGAAGAAACCTCTCCACACTGCAACATCTACCCTGTTCACTGCAGCCTCACTATTTCTCTGTTAGTGCTGTTATTTTGAGCTTTTCCTCTGGAGACATAAGTTCTGTGTGTGAGAGAGTGTGTGTTAGGCAGTGTCGTCATGCTTTCTGAATATAACACACAGAGAAGGGGAGCAGGCTGATGCCAAAATTAGTAGAGGTGGACACTTGGAGTGTGAATACTGAATTTCTCTCTCACACACTCACTCACACACATACACACACACACATACACACACCACACGCAAAAGCCTAAACAATGATAGGCTGAATTCATACTGCAAAACACATTTATGTGGATACACTCATGCACACAAAATCTCCCTCCCTCACTGTCTCACCCATTCTCTCTGTCTCCCTCTATCACTCACAGATCTGTGTGGGGTGTGAATTTGGACTCTGGCTCCATCTAGTGAGCAAAAATCTTCAACAGCCCCTCAACTACAGCAGTGTGCAGGCCCCTCAACCTATATATACAACCTAATACATTCACAAAGGTGTTTCCACTTATTTCACACACTTAGATGGTTGTCAAGGTGCAGAAAGACTAGATTTCTCTTTCCATGGGTTTCAGACATATTTGACTACGTCAGTGTGTCTTCACTCTCACGTTGAATCTGTTAAGACAGAACAACTAAGACTTTTTGAAGTTGTAAGTGACAACTTCTTATCATTATTATCAAGCTAAGCTTGGTGATCCCATATCATGTCACAGCCAAATTCCAACTTGACCAGAGGTCTAATCAGATTAACTAAAAACATTCATATTGTCCTATATTATAACAGCTGAGGAGTACGCACAGGTTAAAGTGAGTCAATGTTAAACTGAGTAAAGCACTTTAATGTTGTCATGATTAATGTTAATCTAAACAGCTCTGAAAAAAACAAGCCGGTGGCACTTGTAGTTTGCTGTTGCATTTCACATAGTGTCCTATTGTGTTGTGTATAACATCTGTAGAGAGATGAGTTAGTGAAGAAAAGTTGTGTAAAGAATACTTGAAACAGGAATTGAACATCTTGTCTTTCACTGGGGCTGACCTGTTAGCCCATTTGTCTGTTATACCGTCGTACCATTGTAGGCTCCAACAACTGTAATGCAACACTGAGGAGTTTGGAAGGTAGTGTACCCAGAGTACAGTGGCTTACAACTAACAAAAAATGAAAAGTAGTTGATGATGTCTTTAGTCAAGCTGATCAAATTTGAAAAACCCTTGACTGGCTCCCATAATAATCTTCAGATCTCTGGACATCCGCATTATAAACTGACTTATCCCTGTTTCTTACAGGCTGGTTGTGCTTTTACTGTTCTGCTAGGGACAAGCCAAGCCTTGTTCTCTAATAAGTCATACCAAAACAATTAGAATAGTTCTGATGCAGTGCAAAACACAGGACAGATGTTGTGTGGCCACAACACAAACATTTACTGTTCTATGTGCACACATATATTGAAGTGTCTTTGTGTATGTAAGTGTATATGAATTACCTCAATAGCCACTGTCCAGAGTATGAGCTGTGTCTCTGATTCGGGGAAGTAAGCCTTGACTTGTGGAGACATGCCGATCAGCGCAAAGTTAGTCACAACAGCTATCACACTCATGGCCTCAAAGGCGAGCTGGACACAGAAATAGAGAGACACAAACAGTCGATGATTTGTTTCCAAAAATGGAAATCATTTTTGCCAGCTGGGCAGTGTGGAGTAAGTGATACCCTGTCCTTAATCAAGCATGGTTCAGATTATGAAAGGATGTTAAAATAAGAACAATGATATTCTGTCCCTGGGGAAATATAATATTCTCATGGGCAATGTTCGCAGATAACCTTTCAGACAGAGGCGATAATGGCACTAATAATTAGTGCTTTGGAAATAAAGATGTCAGGCCATGTATTTGGCTTTCTACTTTCTAAAAATAACACTGACAGCATCCTTTCGGTCAAAGGGCTCCATATGGATGTGGATGAATCCATAAGATTTGCTGAAGCAATCTCTCTTAAGTGTCCGCATACAGGCTAGCTGTCTCTGCATGTCTCACCTGCCAGACTCCTATGTTTGCTGCTGGGTCGGAGAAGGGTCGTTTGAACACGTGACACATCTTGAAGGCATCAGAGTAAACCTCAGTGACGTTGTTCAACACCACAAGGACGGCAGCCAGAGGGTAGACGCACGAGAACAGACTGACGTAACCAAACAGCAGGAACAGCTCCAGGTAGTCATCAAATGTTCCCTGAGAGAGGGAGAGACCAGACAGACATATGGATCTATATACACACACAAATGGAGACCTGATACTCATTTGTCTCATGTATTGAATGAATTGTACTTCTCTGTCATGAAATTGAATGAGTGTGCATGTACGATGTGCACCTACCAAGTACGTGCTCATTTCGGCTTCCAGCCGGACCTGCTCAGCCAGAGGAAGCTCTTTGTCCTCCAGAGTTCTTCTCTTGCGCACTTTGTGGATCATCTTCTTGTTGCGTCGCCTCTGGAGCCAGTAGGGCAGGAAGGCCTCCATGAACTGATTCAAGATCTGACTGGTGATCAACAGGGTAGCCAGACTCTGGACACAGACAGGAACCAAGACAAAAAAAGAAAGACAGAAAGACAGAAAGGACAAGACAGAAGCCAGGGGGAGAAAGTGGAGCAGTGTGAAGAGGGAGTAATAAAAGACAGAGGAACAAGAACACAACTAAAATAAGAAATACTGAAAATCAGTGGAAGAATAAACTTGAGAAGGATAAAGGAAGGTAAGGCTACCTGTCTGAGCAGCACCATGTCCTGCATTACAAAGGCAATGTAGAACAGCGAGGCAAAGCAGTTGAAGAAGTTGAACTAAAGAGAAAAGAGTCAAGCCAGCAATTATAAGTGGAACACTGACAATAAAACACTCTGATCATTGACGGATGAAAGTGGCAATATTTTGGAAAACATAAATAAGTCATCTATACTCACTACTAACACTTTGAGAACCAAGTGATTCTGATACGAAGACTCTAGCCTGTGATTTTCTAAAGACACAGAGCGGGAAAAACATGGAGCATGTCATGTAACACAAATGAGCATCACATTTCCTCCTTTATTTACCCTCTATTCATTTTGTGTTTAAGTATTGTTATGTTTTTGACTGAATAGAACATTTAGATCATGTTGGAACCTTGCAAAGTCAAAAAAACATGCCATAACAAATCTGTGAATGAATCAATGAATTCACCAAAACAGGTGACAAAGAAACGTCTGAGGACAGTGATGGATTATACCAAATTATAGATATCATGTCCCTTAAAGGCAGAAAATCTTTCTGCAACTGTGCCAAATTGCCATGACACCATAAACCCTGTTAGAATGCTAATTGTGACAAAGTATAGTTGGATTACCAATGTGATCCAAGGTTGCAACTAAACCTCATTTTCACACTCAATTTATGTCTTAATTTTTCAATGACCTATTTAGTCCATAAAATGGACCATAAAATGGACTAAATGGGAAAAAGGGCCAGCTGCAAGTTCCTAAGGCCTAAAGGCCTAAAGGGACATCTTTAATTTGCTTGTCCAAAAAAGGTCAGACACCTTAACATATCTACTGTGAAAATAAAAGCAGCCATATTTGAGAAGTAGAACAGCATTAATTATTAACTGATGTCACTGTCTGATTTGAAGAATGGTGTTTCTATACTGACACACAAAAACAAAAAACAGATTTGCAACTAACAACTCACCCCACTCTGTTAGAAACTCAGCAGCATATCTGTAGATGAGATTCATAATCTCTATGACCACAGCATAGATAATACTGGGAATGAACAGCAGTATTCCTGTCCAGAATGTGGGCTCCTCATCATAGACTGACAGTGCCCATCCCTCCATCTGAAAGTAGATCATCATGACGTAGAGAGACAGGTAGAGGCAGAGCAGGACAAAGGGCAGGGACACAAGGTAGATACGCAGCTGCCTCTTGGCATTGGGATAGAGAGGCTCCTCGCGGCCCGTCACAGGGTTGAACCCAAGGACACCGTGGAAACCAGGCCGGGGTTCTTCAAAGGCTTTCTTCCTGCTCAGTGTGCCCCAGCTGTAGGCCAGTGATGCACTGCACCGCTTCCATAACTAGTGGGAGAAAGGTTCAGGTAAATCACTTGGCTCACACTAATCATTCATCTAGTTGCATTATTACCTCATTCATTATCTAACAGCTAAGTTCCTTGTTCTTAAGGCCTTTAGATTATATTTTTAAAAACTGACTGCATGAAATAAGTAAAAGTCACTCCACATACCTCCAGAATAACAGTACACCAGATCAAGTTAAACACAGCAAAGACCACATATTTGTCATAGTCCTCCCAGTCAAACAGGTAGTAAGGTACTCCAATGAGGGCCATAGGCACCAGAGCAATGGTAAAGTACTCCAGGAAGCCAAAGTAGAGGGCCTGGCCTTCACCATAGTAGTGTCTGATGTCATCTGGGGACAGAGGATGAAGTAGAAAGAAGTTGGGAGGAGCAATAACAGAGTCACTCAGAACATTTCAGTCAAAGACATGACAAAGAGGAAAATACACTGAAGAGAACTAAAAAAACAGCTAGAAGGTAAATGGAGCATCATGATAACCATTAAAGCCTATACAGATATGGAAGGAGTAACTTTGACTTTGAACACATTCCCTCAGTACATCAAAACAATTGTTCATTCTGGATAATGTGGACAATGAGAGGTGACTTCTTCCACTTACCAAGAGGCTGAAAGGATAACTTCATCTTTTTGTACCAAGAAAAAGACAGTCTCTTAAGTTCCTCTTTTTCATGGAGAGGAAAAAATTGGATCAGGATTCCTTTGGACTGCAGTCTGCGAACTAAGAGGCAAAGAAAACAGCATGTTACTTCCTGTGTACTTCTCTGCCATCAATTTACTTCAGTGTCAGTACTATACCATACATTATCTTACTTAATTATCTAAATCATGATTAGCTTCTGATAAAGACTTCTTTGCTCAAAGTTGTGAATTATATGGAACATGTTAAATTCATTTTTCCAACTAAATCAATATGCAGCTTTATTTTTTTAATTTAAAAAATTAAGCTTTATGGACAGGCAAACAATAACTGGAAACCAGCCCATTGTACACAATGTACTTTCTATAGCAATAATTCCTATTGTTTAATACAGAGTGACTGGATAGAAGTACATGAATCATTTCATCTGCCGCTTCTTGGGTGCATCATTTGTCAAGAATGATTACATTCTGCTTTAACACAATTTGTCAATCACACACACTGAATAGAGGCTCTCTATCTCCTTTGAAAGTTCATTGCTTCCTTATCTCACATTGGGAATATTCCACTGCATTTGCTTATTTATTGTTTCCATGCCGCAGCCACAGAGAGAGAAGGAGGTACGGAGGCAGAGTTGGGAGAGACAGGATGTGTTCAGTCTGCTCCCCAGAAGAAGTGAAGGCAGAGTTGTCCTACCTTCCTTAATAACAATTTAAAAACATCACTACGACTGAGTAACTCTCCATTAAGCTGGATCAAATATGTAAATGTACAACAAGAAAATAATCATTTGTTACAGAAAGAAGTAGAAAAAAACAGATTATGTTGATTTTACTTCACCTAAGTAAGATTCAGGATTTAGTGGTTATTGTTTATTATGTAAATAATAATTTTCCATTTGTATCATGTATACAACAATTCACTGCTGTCATTAATTGGTACTGTTTAAGAACATAATCCTTCAGCGACATTTGGTTTGGTCTGAAATACTTAATTCATTCATTCATCATTCATTTAGTGTAGCATTTACGTATTATTTTCATTCTAGATTAATCAGTGATTATTTTTATATAAACAAGACATGGTTTAGTCTGTAGATGGATTGCTTGTTTTTCTAACAGTCTTCCACCACAAAATTTTTCATTCATGAATAATATCAAAAAGAAGATAGAGCTAAATCCTCTTGAGTCTTGAGAAGCTAGAACCAGTAGGGTGTAGGGGTTTAGTGGTATCTAGAGATGAGAACATAGATTGCAACCAACTGAATACCCGTCCCCTTACCCCTTCCTTTCCAAGCATGTTTGAGAGTTTACAGTGGCTGTCAGGGGACAAAATGGCGTCAACTACCACAACGACTGGTCTGTCAAATGAAGAGGTTTGTTTCCATAGCTATATCTAGATACTGCATTCAGTTGTTAGTCTGTAAAACTAAAGGTAATAGCTGACGTGTCCTCTCTCCTTTCTTCCTCCTACCACGTCAACATAAAAACATGAAAGGTGTTTGGTTTGTTCATTCTGGGCTACAGAGGAAAAATGGCGGTGCAACATGGCAGACTCTGTGGAAGAGGACCTGCTCCCTATGTAGATATAAATGACTCATTCCAAGCAAACAGAAGCACATACACTAATAAAAATACTTATGTATATTATATTCCATTTCTGCCAAAGGATCCCTGGTCCTTTAACTAACCAATTAGCTCACTATTTAGGATTGGGTAATAAGGATGAAATGCTCTTTCATGGTACATGGTATATGTTATTTTATGCCAGGATATCTATACACACCATTATATTAAATCAATTAAGATATTATTTATGGATAAAATAACATGGAAATGTGTGCTTGTATCAAATCCAGCAACTTCAATACCTGACAATATCAAAAAACATCACTGAGTTGATCACAGCAACACCTGTCTGAATTTGTAACTGACAGTGTGAGACATGTGAGACACTCACTGATAGATTTCCCAGGGTAGAGTTTGACCTGGGTGTATCCTGGTACATGAGTTTCATCTTTGGCTCTTAATGTGTCCAGCTCGTGTTTAATGATGTACTGACACTCAGCCATGCTAAGGAAGTCATCTCCATCCCCTGTAGAGACAGAGCAGAGACAAACAAAGACGTGTTAAACAGCAATACTACAACAGCTCAGAGGCTGTGATGGTGAGACCAGTCTTTTCAAACTGTGACCACCAGTGCAGCCAGTGTGTGTCAAATACAATAACAGTTTGTTCTGAAACTGCAATTCATTTTCCTCAAGCTCTTTTGATTTTGAGGCATCTTGGAATACTTCAGTCGTGATGATTAGAAATCAGCTACATGCTGGAATAGAGGGTATAATTCAGCCACAACTGGCGATATCAAACAGCAGGGTCTCATTTACTTTTACACTCAATGAAATACGCACAAAAAAGTAACAAATCCTCACATTAAAGACTCAAGTTGTTGCTTAAAGAATTAATCAAAATAGCTGCTTGTTCATTTTCGGCCAACCAGCTAATCAAGAAATCAACTAAGCTCAAATCAAATCTGATCAAAAATTAATTAAGTATCAAACTCAGTTATTTCACCAGTATGCTCTAATCCATTAACAAATCAATTAAGCTCTGGCTTACAACAATTTTAAGAAAAAAGGTAAATTAATAGTTAAGCACTAAAACTCAAAGATTAACATTCAAAGAATTGAAACATGTTTTGCCAGACAGAGATGGAAGTGTTAGTACGTTTGGTTTATGATGACAAGAGAGAGAAAATGAAACTTCAGTTTGGGGTTTGCTAGACTCTGAGTCAAACTAATCTAAACATACCCAGGGCCTTCTTGATGAAAGGGACAATCTCTCATTATACTAAGATTGCTATTAACTGATAGGGTTGGACTGATGCTGGGAGCTGTGTGTGTTTATTTAAAAAAGTTTAAATAAAATAAAAAAATTAAAAAAACTAATCTGAACATTTTACCATCATGGATCTAGATTAAAAATGGAGCTGACTGAGAAAATGAATCATGTGTTGCTGCTTCCACTGTTGATCTGTGCCACTACTCTGTGCATCTTCCTTGGCTGCATTTGGGCCATTCCCCCATCATGCTGCACCTTAAGCTACAGTTTTAGACTTCATTCTAAAGCAGAAATACTTACAACAACAGCCTTCATGCAGACCTCCTCCTGGACTTTACCTTTAAAGTCTTTGAAGTTGTGTTTGTTGGCACAGGTGAAGCCTCTCATGGATCCATCACTGAACTCCTTGAAGAGGCCAACATCCTCAGCACCAGAGAGAAGCCTCTGCCAGGAAGCCCCCACCACAAACATGTTTGGGTTTTCCTTCTCTTGACCCTCGACACCAGGGCCCAGCTGCTCCACTAGCAGCTCAGCACCTGGGAAAAATGACAGGATTAATAATACTGAATGTAATGGCAAACAAATAGTAGAAGAGCAAGAGAGAACTCTAAGTGCAATACCTCCATTGTGTTGCTGGTCTCTTATCCTGCTCAACAGCCATGCAATGGCTTCCTCCTTAGTGTCTGAGGCCAGCTCCACCACCACCAGAGGAGTGAACCCGGGGCCACTGCTGTCTGCTGACGGCCTCTGCAGCATCATCCCTTCTCCCAGGGCGCCTGCACAAAAAATGAGATAAATAAGAAAAATTGGTATTTTATACATAAATTCTGGAGCGGCGTTGTAGCCTCACAGCAGCAAGGTTCCGCGTTCTAACCCTAGTTCACCCGAGGCTTTTCTGTGTGGAGTTTGCATGTTCTCCCTGTGCCTGTGTGGGTTCTCTCTGGGTTCTCCAGCTTCCTCCTCCTGAATGTGAAGCTGACAAATCAGCAGAAATGATGTGATGCAGTCATGTCACCATGGAGCAGAATCTCAGAGGAAAGTTTCCAACATCTGGAGGAGTCCAGAGCCGAGGGAGGAGCTACCCAGTGTTAGTGTGGGGTTCCTAATAAAGAGCCCGCTGAGGGTATATTATTATATAAGTATAGAACTAACATTTTAAAAAATCCAAAAGTTCCCAGCTTTGAGGCTCTGAAGATATTTTAGGACGTCGGGGCGCTATTATATGCTAACAAAATCTAATGTATTTACATAGTAATATATCTGTAAAGTAAAAATCCCAGATAAAGACAATCAAACAGTGACCAGCCCAGCACAGAGAGGAATGGCAGTCATCAGCGCCAAGTCAAAGTAAATAATCTGGAAATATCACTGACAGGTTTAGACAAGGAGCCTCAGAGTGCTCCACCCAGCAATGGAAGTGACTTTATCACCACCGACAGAATCATTACTACTCTGACCTGCTCTACGGGCTGAATCCATTTATTGCATATCCATAACCCGTCTGGGCTGTGGCGTGAAAAGTACTGACAGAAACAGCTGACAGACTCACCCAGAAAGGGAGGGCCTTGTGTAGGAGCGACGCGTTAGTAAAAGGCACTGGTGCAACATTAGTCCTGGAAAGCCAGCGACTCAATCTCTATATCAAACCCACACGGGTGACACTGCACGGACTACTCCGCGTCTCTGTGTGTATCCGGGGTGCTCGGTACTCACCCAGGTCTGTGTGTGTTTGTGTGTGTGGGACACGGCTCTGTTCCAGCCTCGGAGCGGGAGCTGGACCTGCTGGTCTGTCAACAGTCAGATTAGTGTATGAACGACATGTCTGTGTAGTTTGGTGTCTGAAGGCTGCTGCAGCAGGAGGACTTTGGTTATGTTCCACGTCACGGAACAGCGCAGCAAACTTCAGCTGTCACACCCACCAACGTCCCGTCTCTGTTCCTGCTGAGGAAACTAACGGCCGGCCCTGCCCGCTGCGAACCTCATATTTAAAAAATAAATCCGCTGAGATGAACAAACCAGGTCACAGCACCTTATTTCTTACAGGACGGACCGCATTGGAAACAGTCGGTGAATTTAGAGTGAATTTCTGACGGACAAATCAAAGTAGCCTACTGTTAATGTATGTTCCTATTGTCTTTAATAGCGCAGTATCATAGAATATATTGCTGATTTATATTTAAATGCATTTTATTTTTGTTCATTATCTGATAGAATAGCCCTCTTCTATCAGAATAGGGCTATTCATCCTTTGAAATGAGAAACATTTTCCATGACAGGATAGACTGAACAAGAACGATGGTATCAATGGTATCTTCATCTCTAAGGCCCCTGTTCAGCTCTCTGCCCCTAATTCATTCTGGTTTTGTCTCTGTTTTACACCGCAGCTGCCTGCCTTAACCAAACTGTCAGACAGACAGGTAGAGAGATGGACCAACATCACCAACCATAGATGCTGCTAGTGTGGTTTAAAAAAAGACAGCAGTTCTTGATTAAAGGTATGGAGAAACTCACTGTGAACTGTGAGGACAGACCTTTTTCACAGATATTTTGACTTGTCATAGCAGAAGCATTAAAAATGACAGCATTTCATTTAGCTGAGTCAGTTCCAGTGTCCTGGTGTTGTGTATGCTGGTGTTGTGTTTATGGTTTATTGGGACACTTGATGGAACTGAGCCATTGTTACAACTTTGTTCAATTTGTTAAACTGTGTTCTTCCTACTACGACAACTCCAAATAAGTGCTGAGAAAAATATCTCTTCACTTACACTCCGTGACCTACCTCTACTAAATGTTTTAAATATTTTTGGATTGCTCTGTGGTAAGCTTAACAGAGCTTTACAGAAACCACAAAGCAACCATTTAACCTGAATGCGCTGTTTTGAAGAAGGAGAATAACAAGCCAACCTAGGGTCAGTGACACAGCTGCAGAGACAACAGGTCGTTAGTAAACATATCTAAATGACATTTACAAAACAACTGCATGTAAAGATGTTATATGGGCATTGTGACAGTAACTTTTAAATACTGTAATGTTTCAGATGGTAAACCAAAGTAAAAGTTATGAAAAGTGACTGCATGAATTTGTTATTTCCATGCATTGTACTGGTATCCTACTGCTATCTGTATGTTGCACTTTTATCATCATTAGGTTAGGTATTTTCACTAGATGGACAATAAAGCTGGATTCACAGCACACATTTGAACCAGTCATAGCAGTAAAGCCACTCGTGTAACTAATAACATTTACTGTGGCACTGTTACATGTGCCAGCAAAGCATGACAGTGAGCTAACAGCTGTAAAACTGGGACACTAAATGTTATGCAGCCATCATTTGTTATTAATTAGGTTACACCTGTGATTTCCGTACATTCTGGTTTATTTAACCAACATTTTGAGCTTGAATATCTATGATAAAATGAAAAAATAAAATTCTAACAGAGTGACTGTTAGAAAGTTCTTTATTTAAAAGAATATTAACAACAAAGCATTTAATATACACTTTAAACAGTGTCGCTAACATTTTCAATGACTTGCAGGATGACTAACCAACTCTACGGTTTTATACTAAATGTAACATTTTGGGGTGCACCGAAAGCTGCCAGCGCAAACGAGATAACCTTATGTTACCTTAATATGCCAAACTTTTTTACAATGAAAAACTACAAATGGCATTTCGCTACTTACCAAAGCTCTACCCTCTGCTAAGCAGCAATGTTTAGGTGTTTGATAAAAACCACTTCCGCCTCACGCTCTGCCGCTGGGTGCGTTTGTTTTACGTCAGAGACAAGAAAAATTAACGCTGCCACGAGCGGGGACAGGAGTGTCTGGGGAGCACGGCAGTAAAGTCGCCGGTCGGCTCAGTTATCCCAGAGAACAAATCAAATGTCTTCAATCTTA
Organism: Lates calcarifer; assembly: GCF_001640805.2. Classification (NCBI taxonomy): domain Eukaryota; kingdom Metazoa; phylum Chordata; class Actinopteri; family Centropomidae; genus Lates; species Lates calcarifer. The sequence continues at coordinate 15,892,300 of NC_066847.1, forward strand.
CAGAGTAAACGTCAGAGTCTCTCAGGGCACGTGACCGCGAGACGCGTTAAAGAGGACTAGTTGCAGTATGGCCGAGCAAGCGGTGACGGCGAACAGAGGGTGAGTACTTTCTTTAACCCGCCTCACGGAGAGTATGTTACCAGTGCAAGTGATATTCAGGAAGCTCAATTTGGTGATAAAGTCATACTGTGTTATTCTAAGTATCTCAGGAAAATACCCGCATGCTGTTGTCGTAACTAACAAAGTTAAACAAGTTGTCAATAGTGAGGCACTGCCCTGAAGTTCAGGTAAATACACACTTGAAAACTGTGCCCAGAAGCTTTAACATGACACTGACGGTAGAAAACATGCAGTTACACATGACACAGTTTATTCTATCCGCCATTGATTATTATTTAGAGGAGGTGACACAGTCTGAATATCATGTATCTGATAACTGAATGTGTTTATGTCAAATATATTTGCCTGACAGCATGTTTACCAGAACAGACCACTGTAAGTACTCAGTAGTCAGCCAGTGCTGTTTGCCCTCATCCACTTTTTGTTTCATTTTGTTCTGGTTTCAGGGTTGTTCAGAGAATGCTGTCTGTTGTTGGTGTTGACACTCTGGCCAGCAGTGTGTGGGGCTATGTGGACACCACGATAAAGTAAGTCTGGTCTATGCATATGTTGAAGTAGACCTCACGTAGCCCTGGTGTAGCCCCTTAAATCACAGTACTGTTTAAGATCCTGCATTGTTTGAGTTTAAAGTACCTGTCCACTTGGAAATGAGATTTGCTCTGCTACTTCACTTGGAAGTTTGAACTTTACTGCAGGATGAGGCAAAAGTTTGGACATACCTTCTCATTTGTTGTCTCATTGTTTTTCTTCATTAATGCTGAAGGCATCAAAACTATGAAAGAAAACCTATGGAATTATGTAATAAACAAAAAAAGTGTTAAACAAACCAGAATATGTTTTATATGTTAGACTCAAAGTAGCCAGTATCAAGTGGAAGTCTGATACAACAGCACTTTATAACCTTCATGAAGGTTATAATGTTTTCTTCTTTGTTTTTTTTCCTGGAGGTTTGTGATGCTGTAAAGGTCTACTGCATTAAACTGTCAACAAAATATTCGAAACCTGTCCACTGACAGCTGCACTGGTTGTGATGTTGTGGACGTCTTTGCATGCATGAACAGTTACAAACAGTTATCTTTGAAAAGACACTTAATCATTATAACAGTCATTAAGACAACAAACTGTTACAATAATAAAGTAATGAAAGGATAATTAATTAAGGATAATTTGGCTTGAATATAGGCATTTGCTCAGATGTTACATGTTTTCAGCAGCTGAGTTGACGGACATGAAGATGGAGTAAAAGAGGATATGCATGGACTGATGATTTCCATGTGGAGTAAACACATGTTAACTGGACAGCGGGGGAGTTATGTGCAAAGGCCCCGTCGCCTTCCTATTAGGACGTCTGTTATTTCTTCATTCATTTCCCCTGCAGAAACTTTATTTTGAAATCTCCACATGCTCAGTGCTCTCTAATGCTCTGTTCACTAAACCACATTGCATCAACAGAGCCTGACATCAGGAAGTTCCCTCTCTTTTGTACAGAGTAACCAACAGTAAGCAGCTGCTATAGAGGACATCAGATGTGAGACTGTTGTTTTTAATTTGTAGCCTTCAGTATGCTGTTTTATTTCTGTGATTCTCACTATAGTCCCATACTGCACTGACGCCATGTCCCCTCTGTGGTTCATAAGGATGGTGTTCATAGACCTTTTGTCTGTGTAGGTGGTGCTGGATCCCCAGCTGGCTGCCATCGTGGTGTCCCACTTCTCAGAGCCAGCTACAGACTGCAGAGGACATGATGCTGAGATGTAGGGATCACTTCTGTCTGCCTCTGTCATCTGAGTGTTGTTCTGAGTGTGGGAGTTTTATTAATAAAACCATAGCCAGTGTTGATTTTTCTCTTTCAGTTTAAAGAATAATTTTCATTTTCAGCTTTACTTTCTCATTCCTCTCTTTGCTTGACAGGTGTAAACAGTGCTTTCTCCAAACAGTTTGTCCCCATATCCAGTGGCAACCAGCTGTGGACCCTGATCTTTAGCAGTGACAACGTGAAAGACAAAACTCCTTTGGTTCTGCTCCATGGGTTTGGAGGTGGCGTGGGCCTTTGGGCTCAGAACCTGGATGCTCTCTCCCAGCATCGGCCCGTCTTCGCTCTGGACCTGCTCGGCTTCGGTCGGAGCAGCAGACCCCTGTTCTCTTCAGATGCCCAGGAGGCAGAGGACCAGTTTGTGGAGTCCATAGAGCAGTGGAGGTCTAAAGTGGGTCTGGAGTCCATGATACTGCTGGGACACAACCTGGGAGGATACCTGGCTGTGTCATACTCCATTAAATACCCAGGCAGGTGGGTGCAGATTATAGGATCTCTCCTATCGTACTGTACGGTTGTGTTGTTTTTAATTTAATAGGGATCTTTTATGCTCTGGTGCTGATCTTGTTGATATGAGCAGCATTTGATGTGATGAAAGTTATACCAGGGGCAAAGTAGATGTAGCTCAGTCTGAAACATTCAGCAAATTGGACTTTCTGTCTGACTTGAGAGGAGGATGGCAGGTTTATGTAATATTTTAAGATCAGCATCTAGACATCAGCTGGAGTCAGCTTTTACCAGCCTGTTCTATTAGATACACGTTGTAGTCAAGTTTATTATGCACTATTTATAGTTATTTATATTTATTCTATTTTCTATTTATTTATATATTTATATTTTTCTCAATTTCAGTTGCATGACAGCTGTTAGATGGCAACTGTTGGTCAGAGCCCAAAGATATTCAGTTAGAAAAAAAAATTCTAAAGCAGACACAGGCAGGGTCTGAGGATATTTGCTGTTTTTGCCTGAAAAAACAATAACAAGAAGTTTCACATTGTTTTTGGAATACTGTGTAATTTCAGTGAGCAGGTATGATCTGCCACTAACTGAATGATAGTCAGTTACTTTAAAATGTTTTATATTTAAAAATTAAAGACAGGGGTTGAAGTACTTTCTGAAGCCACTGTATGTAAAGATGATTGAGACTGATATTAAATTCTGGGACAGTGCAGCAGTTACATGCTGCAATTACCTGAGAGGTTATATTAGCGGGTTATCTGCTGAGTGCATGAGTAATGGTAACACAGCATTACAAAAGAAAAGCAATAAAAATATATCTCTATCGGCTATACAACCTTCATATGTATATATTTTGATGATACTGTCTGCAGTGTGTTAAATATATGTTTACTTTTTGTGTTTATTCAGTGAAGATTTAAAAGAAACCAAAAGAGAGTTAAAGAGGAAGTAATAGATTTTAACAGAATAATAGGTTTTAACAGAAGACCCAAGCTGTGAAAAACCAGAATGATCCTTTAACTACATCTGGTGATTTTAAAAAAAAAAGAAAGAAAGAAAGAAAAAAGAAAAGAAACAGAACCTGCTCTGAAGGAGAAAAATGACTCTGCTTTAAACCATGTTTTGAATAATGGTTCTGCCCTTTTTAGTGTGAACATGATTGTAGTAAAACATGCCAGCATCTGTACAGGATATAGTTGTAGCAGTGTGCTTGTAGGTGCTGGCAGCCGGTGATAACAGCAGTGTCGTCCAAGGAGAGAGACCAGGATCCTCACTACCTGCCAGAGGCTTTACTGCTTCCAAGCCTCTCTCCTCCCACTAGACTCTATCTCTCCTGAATCATCTCTTCTCGCTGCATCTTCAGCTCCGAGCCTCCTGCAGAGGCTCAGCTCTGCCCAGGGGATGTCTGATAAAATGTCCTCAATCCCTTATCACCGTCCTTCATCAGTAACGCTAGAAATTCTCTTATTGTTATCTCAGTGTCCCCAATGGCCTCTAAATTCTAACATGAGATGCTCTTTATCAAAGACACATGTCCCTATTAAGTTAAATTGTATTTATTGTTCATGTTAAGGCCTAAACAGAAAGCTCACTGTTTACTTACAGGAGGACATAATAGATTACAAACTGAGGTCCTAAAAGCAGTTTGTACTGTGTATTATGTTGGACAATGTGGTGCAGGTGACACAGTGTTGGGGACTCTACAAAAACTATACCCTGGACACACTTATTGGCACCCTTCACTAATATTTAGTTTCAGAACCTTTGACAACAATATGCATCAAAACGTTTCTTATAGCCACCTAGAAGCTTCTTACACCTGTCTGCTGATAGTTTCTGCTTCTCTTCTATTGCTATGCCTTCAAGCTCTTCTAGGTTTGCAGGGGTCCTTATGCAATGGCAGATTTCAGCTCTCTCCAAAGATTTTCAATGGGATTTAGGTCAGGACTCATTGCTGGCCAGTTATGTGTTGCTGGATGCGTGCTTGCTTTGGGTCATTGTCTTGCTGAAAGGCCCAAAACCTGGTTTTCTGACACTGGGCAACACATTGCACTCTAGAATGCCTTGGTAATCTCCTGATTTCATGATTCCTTTGGTACATTCAGTGCCTGCTGCACCAGAAGCAGCAAAGCAGCCCCAAAGCATGATAGATCCTCCACCATGTGTTACTGTAGATAGGCTGCTCTTTTCCTTATGGGCTTCATTTTGTCACCTATAAACAAACTGATGAGCTGCGTTCCCACAGAGCTCTACTTTGGACTCGACTTTAAGACTGGGGTCTATCTAGATATAACTTGTAGTAAGCTTAGAGGTTCAGATTTTGCTACCTCTGGTAGGCCAGGTTAGTCTCCAGTTGTTTCCAGATTTTATGCCAAGCTAGACAGACTAAGCATATATCCCAAAATGTTGAACTATTCCTTTAAATCATTTAAAAATATATTTCAGTATGTAATGAGAGCAGGTGAATAATATTTTTTCCTTTTGTCTGTGGCCTGCAGAGCAAAGCACATAGTTCTGGTGGAGCCCTGGGGTTTTCCCCAGCGCCCGGACACAGCAGAGGCTGATCGTCCCATCCCGGTTTGGATCAAAGCCCTCGGGGCCATGTTCAGTCCCTTCAACCCCCTGGCTGGCCTGCGACTGGTTGGACCACTGGGTAAGACTGGAGCAATAACTTGGTAAAAGACACTACCTGTTTTTAGAGAGGATGGAATCCTAATGATCCCTGAGGGAAATTGGGTGTCTGAGTAGAGTAAATAGAATAATGTCAAACATAATAGAGCTGCTGGAATTAAGTCAAACCCTGGTTCCTTTGTCCACCCTAACCCTCCCCGTTGTTCACAGTCATGCAACATAATGAAGCAGCTTCATCTCTGAATGGCTACATGCTTGGTTTTGATATGTCAGCATGTGCTCTGTGGCCCCTGCAGGGCCCACTCTGGTCCAAACTCTGAGACCTGACTTCAAGAGGAAGTTCTCCTCCATGTTCAGTGACAACACAGTGTCAGAGTACATCTACCACCTGAATGTGCAAACTCCCAGGTCCGTCTCTTTCTGTGTCTCTCTCTGTTTCCTAGTCAAGCCTTATTATTGCTGCTTATGTTAACAACTGCTATGAAAGCAATTTATTCATTACTTCTGTTGCAGTCGTTTGAGTTTGACTATCCAGTATTATGTCTTGTCATCACCATTTGGGCGTGATAATTGTTCTTCTGTGTTTTCACAGTGGGGAAACAGCTTTTAAGAATATGACCATTCCTTATGGATGGGCTAAAAGACCAATGCTGCAGAGGATGGACCAGTTGCAGCCTGAGATCCCCATCACCATCATCTATGGCTCCCGCTCTAGCATAGACAGCAACTCAGGCAGCACCATCAAAGAGATGAGACCACACTCTCATGTGGAAATCACAGTAAGTTCAAGGTGTACTAGACAGGAGAAAAGAAAGTGAATTCATGTACTGTATTCTGAACCCTATCATGAGGTTTTCCTGTCCCATTTCTCCTGTATGAGTCCATGTTGAATTTTTCAGATTTCTGAACTTTATCCCCCTCTGCCAAATGTCAAACACTATCACTACGCTATCAGATGTTGTAGAACACCTCCGTTTTTCCAGCTTCTGTTTAAATTTACACAATTCAATGTCTCAGTGTTTCTGAATTAAAATGTAGAACAAGTAAACAATTGGAGATTTAAAAAAAAAAAAAAAAGGAATCATGGAATCTTCTTGTTGAACTAACTTTTGACTCGTTCAGCAGCCAAGCAAACTCGTGACTTGTTTTTCCTACAATGGAAATCAAACATCATTAGGAAATTTGCTGCAGAAGTTTCCACAAATGTGCTGCACTTGTAGGTTGCTTGGGTTAAGGTTATTTTCTCACACTCTTGTTCGCAACATCAAAAATGAACCTCTGTGCTCACATTACAAAATTACTACAGAAAGTACAAAAGGTTAAAAAAGAGGGAAACAATTACAAAGTAACTTAAAGTGAAATAAATTAATAATTATCCCTACTCTTATTCCTTATATTTTGTATCACCCCCTTCCCCTGTCTCCACCTACACATAATTAAGAATTTGGTAAATAACTGACCTTTCCAGCAAACAAGGTATTTCCAGTTTCTCAGATTTGGTACAGATGTTCATTCGGACTCAAGGAAGTGATGGCATTTCATATGCAAAAGGTCAAAGGTCACTGGGACATCATAATGTTCTGTAATATAGAGTAGTTCAGGAAGTTAGCATCACCCTGGTTCCCACCACAAAAAACCCAATGGGATTTTTGCAGAAAATAAGCCCCATGGTCAACAAAAGTTTGATACTTAAACGCTTTGTTGAGCAGGACAGTCCTCACAAATGTACACCACTCTGATGTATCTTGAAGCCAAAAATACAATTGCCAGAATTAAAAAGCCAAAGATAGGCTATAAACGAACTACATGTCACCAATCAAAATGTAATTTGATTTAGCTGCTTACCTCCTCTACAAAAGCCTCTCTTCTTAGAAAGTTACTGATAGAAAGAGCGTGAGTATGAACACAGTGAAGCTGTAAAGGTGGACTGGTGAGTAGATCAGTTTTCGTATGCGGTGTTATGACGTCATTTAGCCACTTGCTAGCAATTGTCTTTTTTGAGACATGTAAAAGCCTGAAGAATCACAAGTGGGGTATTTTCTGATGTATTTTATGTCATAGAATAAAACGTGAAAAGGTCTTGAGCTTGTGTTAGCCACATACCAGAAGTGCTAAAATGCTAACTTATTTCTGGGTTTTCAGAATTCATTCCTGCATCACTCTATTCAGAGGCATATCTCAGGAACAGAAGGGGAGATTGTGACCATGTGTCCTGCTACGTGTCTGTTTGGCAGAGCCACACAACTGTGAGGCTGTAATTCTAGTTTCATATCTTGTGCTATCACGCACATTCCTATTAGTGCCCTAATAAAAGCTAATCTTGTGATCATAAAGGCTGTTGAAACTAACTGGAATGTGGCCATATTTTTTTCAGGTGAATATGAACACACCACTCGTCATGTTAATTAGCAGCCACATTGTTAAGCTTCTACTGGGGAAGTTCTGCACTGTTTTTTGACAACATAACACTTTTTACCTTTTTATGTTTAAAAATTAAATATTTCTTTCCATCATCGTTTTATGAAAATAATAAACCACACACACCGTGCTCTCAAGTTCAAACTGTAGTTTTTATGGCCTCTCTTTGTGTTGTTAATCACCTGCTTCTCTTCTTGTTCCTCCCTGTAGACGATCCGTGGAGCAGGACACTATGTGTATGCTGACCAGCCAGAGGACTTCAACCACAGTATTTTGCAAGTGTGTGATAAAGTGGACTGAATCAGAGATGAGCTGGGTTATTTAACTCTGGAGAAAAAGCGGGGCACCAGTAACACGCATCACTGATAGCAGCAGCTGGTGTTGAACCACAGAATTTCACTTTCTCAAAGCAGGATAGGGAGTGTTTGTACATAAAAAAAAAAACATATTCTAAAAGCAGCAGTGATCTGAGTTTGACTCATACACTCATGACACACTGACGTTCACATGTTATATCAACTGACCAGTGAACCAGTCACAGCCTCAGAAACTGGTTGAATACAGGCTTTGAGATGACATCATTGATTGGGTCCCCTTTTTAATGCTGTTTGACAGCATTCCCACAATGATGAAATGGGCCTGCATCACACACACACACACACAGACAGTTGGTGTTGCTGCAGCTTCTTGGTTAATTAGCTTGAGCATTAGTCATGTAATATTTTCTCAGAATTGCTTCTACCAAATGCAGCAGAGAAGCAAAGAAAGGAGGCATTTTGAAATTCAAATATTCTGCTCAACACACAACTTCTTATTCACACGTGGCCTTTAATAGCCCCTGGAGCTGTCTGATCCAAACATGTCTTATAATAACTTCTAAAAAAGTTCCTTTTCTAATAACATGAAAATCTTTCAGGTAAACTGATATCATGTTCATATTGTTTATATATATTTGCTAAATACACATTTAACATTTTCTGAGTTTCAGTTTATAATATTATATAGAATAATATATAATATCATAATTACATCAGCATTACATCAGACTGAAACAGAATGTATGTTTCTGATACAGACAGGAAGTGTACCCTTCACTTCATCATTACCAAGAAGCTGCATTAAATTAATCTGCTGCCAGTGATGGACTATTCTGTAGCTCTACAGTCATTGTTACTGCTTGTGAATAAACCCAGATAAGCTCTAGCCTAGGGCAGAAACAGTGACTTGAAATATGTAAGACATAAGGCTCTTGTTTTGCTTGCCTGTTTGTCAGCGTAGATTTTCTGCTGCACAGCAGCAGTATTACTGGAACAATAGCCACATGCATGATATTTGCCTCTGTTCATGTAATAATATTTGCCTTTTACACTGAGCCTAAACTTAATCACTTGGGAGCATTTTAGAGAGAACACTGGTGGTGTAGGCACATATACATCAGACATCATACCTCACTGGACATGCTAAGTTCAGACACATGATGTTCACTAACATTGCCTTTTTAGCTGGAGCCTCTGTTCACAGCTTCAACCTTTGGCCCTCCCCATCCTGCTATTGGAACAGCCACAAAAACAATCTATATTTTTTTTGTTCATAGTCAGTATTCTCCTACAGAGATTGTGTAATTGAACACCATGCAAAGATACAGATGCACACACTGACAACTGCAGACAACCACGGATGTGTAGTTGTTCTATGGGGGATTTATGCACAGCTGATGTGTTGACCTTATGCAGCCAAATCCAAGCTCACCAAATTGGAGGGTGTGTGGACATCAGCACAGAGCCTCGCCTACACCTTCCAATGACAAATGTTATGCCACGTTGACCCTCGCGTACTCTCACATGTGCAAAGTCCTCAGTTATACGTGTGTGCACCTGTAAGGGAGTGTAATTAAGGCGGTATCACCAGTCCTGCAGTGAACACAGAAATTCACCATTAGCTTAGAAAACCCAATAACCAGTTTAATGATAGTGTTTTTTTGCTAGGTAATCTGAAATATAAATACAAAAAACAGCAGATATCTGTGAAATACTACTTCAGGTTACAGCTTTGTCTAGACTACCACTCAGTGCTCACCTGTCAAGCTGCTTTAACCCTTTGTGGTAAATACTTTTGTATTAACAGAAATGGCAACCTGTCCAGGATGTACCCTGCATCTTGCTCAATGTCAGATGAATTTGTTTCTTCAAACAAATCTTCTGTCTTGTCAAATCTTATGCCCTGATGATGTGGGGGCTTGTCTACTACAAATTAATCTCAGAAAGCAAAAACTGGGGATGTTGAGTTTATGAAGCATAAAGACTGCAGTACCAGATCAAAGTCAAGATATGTCTCTCTCTGCTTTGAGTTTGACTATCTGTTTCTCACAAGGCCCCTAATTTAAGTGCAATTCAAAGTGTCACTTGAAGTTTATAACTATTTCAGTGTAAATTGAAATAATTGACATATTAAAGAAATCAGTGGAGAATCTCCACTCTCGTGCCTCTCTACCTCTGCAGGTGCTAGTTTTGAAAGAAAATTTTCATGCCTATCAGGTTTTTACATAAGTGATTTGATTGAAATGTTCTGATGTAGTCTTTGTGTGTAAAAGGCAGTGACTCAGAGTCTTGAGAGGCAAAATTTTCAGAAGAATGTCAACTGGAGTGTGAAGTCTGTCACAGATGTACTTGGACAATGTGTCTGCACTGCAGCATTAATGTTGGAACTAGTTTGTCACAGGGAAATATGACTTTTGTATTTTTACTGGAGTTTCTTGAGGCAGTTGCTTTTTACTGATGATTTACATGTGGCACAAATTATGTAGCTTCCAAAAATGTTCCCTCCTGTGGCAGCCCTCTCATTCCTACCTACTTTAAGTGTAAAACCCAAATAAAATGTTTGCCATATTATAATCATGGTCCACTTGCCTCTGTCTTCTGTCACACATGAATAATGTAACTCTAAGTTGTGTCTGCATCATATGTTTAATCTGCGATGCAACACTTTCATTCTCCTTTCTCCCCTCTTTTGCTTTTCATTTTAATGGAGAAAAAGTGACAGATGAATCAATATTTTTCCTCCAGTTCCCCTTATCATTTCAGAGCTGTCAGTCCTCTCTGCCAGTGAGAAATTATTCCCTGGCATTGGTGTTCAGCAAAGGGCCTCGGTAGTTTTCCATTATGCCCACTAGAGAGCACTCAAGTGTTGATGAGGAGCCATGGACCTCATGGCAGTGTCCACAGTCTCCCCTCTTTTGCACCAGTATCCATGCTCATCTCCACCTATTTCATTTTAAAAGAGAGCCAGCTGAAACCAACATGTGACATGAGGTATGTGTCCAAACTGGCACTTACCACAGGGTGTCTGAGGACAGCGAGGGACAGTGAACACTGCTCTGACAGAGAGTATTAGACTGAGAATATCAGGCGGATGTACATTGTCTTTCCCCTCCTCTGTTTCCATCCTTAGATCCGGACTCAACATTAACACATATATCGATCGGAAAAGACATCCTATCTGCTCTTATTCTCCCTCCTTGATTGATACAGGGGAAATATGCAAGCTCATGTGAAAGTATTTCCGAGTCATACAGAGCTGGTGGAGGCAGTTTTGTCCCACTCAGCTATTTGAAGAATGATTGAGGTGGGTATAATGAAGTTTCCTTTCTGTCTGGCTGTTGATTAGCCTTGGAAGCAGAAGAAAGCTCATCCATTTCATTAAGGAACTTCATCAGGACTATGCAATTGTATAAGATTATTACATCAAGGTATCTGCCTCATATTGAGAATTTATCTGTTGGCTCAGTTGACTCCTTGTATGTGGAAATGCATCCCCACCCACTGAGACTGTGAAACCAGAGCCTCCCTCAGTGGTTTATCAGCACCATTAGTTGGAAATCAAGCAATTAACTTCGTCTGACATGAGACTGTTAAACAGAACATGGCAGGGTGGGGCCCCTACAGACCTGTGAGTCACTCCACTGACTGAGAATATCCCACTGATGAATCATAGGATTGATTACTGGAGCTGGAGTTTTCACTCATTCAGTCATGGTCAAATCAGACGGAAGGTGCATCATCGTCAGAAAATCAGGTCCAAATGGGGGCCAGCAATTCTCTGAGCTGATAAGGATACAGGCATGGAGAATATATTCTTACACTGGTGCCACTGGCGAGAACAGAGCAATGTGCTGCAGTTTCAGTCATTTAGAAATTGTCCATTTCGCTGTGTCATGCCTTGTAGCTTCCCCAGCAGATTGCTATCAAACAGCTCTTGTAAAATGCAGATCTGAGCCACAGTCTGCTCAGCTTTGCTGTGTGCTGTGACTCACTGCAACAGTGCAGGTCCAATGCTCAAATGAGCCCACACAGGAGAAGACAGCACTGATAGCAACATGCAAGCAGCCTGATCTTTTTCTTTCTCAGCACACAATGCAAAACTCAGCCTGATTAAAATGAAACATTTTTGAACTGCAGAAAATATCTATCAAATTATTTTAGTTTTTTATTGAGCTGTGTTTCCATATGACTGTCATATGTTATGTTTTCTTGAAACGGTTTTTAACGCAGTGTAATAAGCATGTTTCAAGAATTGTCTGCAGGATTTGAGTGTTTGCCTTTTAAGTAGCCAGCTGCACTATATACTGATGTATTATTGCCTTTTTACACCTATGTTTTGAGGTGCATGCACATGTGCATGAGTTGATGACTTATGTTCACCACCTTGGACAGGTTTGCTAGTTTAACCATTCCTGACACCACACAGCTGTCAGCTTATTGATTTATTTATGGGTGTAGTAACAAACCATTTAAAAAATATTGATTGATCTGGCAAAGACACATTTGCAACCAAAAAGGTTGTCACCCCATGGAAATGTCCATCCATCCATCTATCCATCCATTTTCTGCCACTGATCTGGTGTTGGATTGCTTTGGCAGCAGCTTCAGCAGACGTCCCTCCTCCCAGCAACGTTTTCCAGCTTCTCCTGGTGGAAATTCCCAAACCAGATGAGATATATAATGTCTGTTCTGGGCTCTCCTACCAGTTGGACATGCCTGAAAAAGGTGCCTAGGATGCATCCTGATCAGATGCTCAAACAACTTGAACTGGCTCCTTTGACAGGGGCGGCAGCTGTAGTCCAAGCTCCCCCTGGATTTCGGAGCTCCTTACCCTATCTGTAAGGGTGAGCCCAGACACCCAACAGAGCGAACTGATTTCAGCCACTTTTGTTTGTGATTTCATTCTTTCTGTGACGAACCAAAGCTCATGACCACAGGTGAGGGTTGGAGCGTAGATCGACTAGAAACCCAAGAGCTTTGTCTGCCAGCTCAGCTCCCTCTTCACCAAAATGTACAATGCCTGTATTACTACTGACACTGCATCAGTCCACCTGTCTGGTCCCTTCCCTGGGACCAATTTGCCTTGGGAGATCCTACCTAGGGCTGTTGCTCCAGACACACAAACCGTTCAACCATGTTAAGGTGGCAGTTCTTGGAATTCTTTAAGATAGCATAGTATTTTCAAGGGGGTAACAGAAAGTACAGCTAGAATTTGGGATGTGCAAAAATATTAAATAAGTACTCACAAAGACAAAAGAGTAATGTTGTTTTTGAATAGTGTGGTGAGTATGCAGTGATGTGATATGATAAACCTGCTTCCTTTAAATCTATGGCACGACTCATGAAGCATGAATCTGCTTCTAAATATATACGTCTCTAACAATGACTGGGACAGTGATTGTGTCTAGTGCTGATATGACTGAGTGGAGGAGGAGGAGGAGGAAGAAGAAAAAGCAGAGGGAGGTGGAAGAAGAGGCGGAGGAGAAAGACCTTTACTCTGGAGCACAGACCAGGCCAGACCAGGCTCGTCTTGTCTGGGTTGCTAGGAAACCGGCAAGGCGCCTGATCTAATTTATTAAATTCAGCCTCTCGCCTCCACTATATCTCTCTCTTTCTCTTCCTGTGTCTGTTTCACTCGCTCACTTTCGGCCTCCATGCAGCTTTCCATATCTGTCGTTATCTTTCCCACCCTCTAAGGCGCTTATCTCCCTCCCTTCCTCTCTCCTTTCCTCACCCCCCCTACCCTCCTCTATCAGGCACTCCCTAGCTGCCTGTATGCATGTGTGGATATATCTCTCTTTCTCTCTCCTCCCTCCATCAGACCTCAGACAGACTATCCTCTCAGGCTGTGCAGCAGTGCCACCCCCATATCTTTCACACCGAGCCGTGAGTACCGCCCTCAGGCAGGCCAGACCTTCTGTGACTTACCAGGCACACAAAACACACACATGTAAACACACACACACACACACACACACACACTGCATTACCATTTAGACTGTGACTTGCTTACTTGATTTCCTCTTGGAGATTCATAAATGTTGATACATCAGCCTTTCTCTACAAAGCACATTGCGCTGCTTATTGCCTGAATTATTCAACGTTGCTATTGCTGTCTTCAACCTGATCAATGATCATTCATGTTCTAGATAATCAATAAAGCAGGAGGTCTACACAAGGAATGCCTCTGAGTGTCTCTTCCAGGGAATAAAGTTTTATTTTCTCTCCAGATGGAAACATATTGAGCCTATCACAAACATGTATGCTAGGTTCTACAGGAGAAACTGGTGTTTCAGACAGAAGTACTATATTTTGACAGTTCTAGTTTTTAGCTTTGCTTTTACTGAACAAAAACTAGATGAGAACACAAACAGATCAAAGTCCAGTCAGTGCTTTAATCTCAGTCATTATTTTGTTTTAAATCAAACTAAACTACAGAGCCAAAACAACTGAAACATGTCACTGCACAGATCATAGACTGTACTGTATGTCAGTTAACCAGCTGCCAGATCCATCCATGTGCACTCAGAAGCAGCCTCAGTAGTCCATGTTGTTGATGGTGACAATCAGGGTGCAAGTTTCTGCATCATCTTACCCAATATACATAACATAATATAACATAACACAAGTAAAGCACTGCAGCTTAACAAACACAAATCAATGTTTTTACACATTCCTTTTTAATTTAGATTATTTATTAATGGATGAATTATTTAAAAAAATCCAAAATATGAATTAATGGAATGTTTACTGATTTAATTTATTTATTTATGAATACATGTATAAAATAATCTCTTTATTCTTCTGTTTTTATTGTCCAATTAAATATCAGTTCATCAGATGATTATTTCAGTGACATTCAGGTCCATAAAGGTGGGCTCATATGAAAAGCATTGGAACTAGGATGTATCTGCAACATCCTCTGTGGGACTTGATGATGGCTTAAAAGTTCTACCATTATTAATATCATCATTAATATATTATACTCTCATATAGAAAGACATTTAATTTCTAATATAGTATATTGTATATTCTTGCCAACATTAAGTTAATATATTATATATTTTTGTGGCAGCTAGTACTGTATGTGTAAATATGCTAAACTAATCTTACATAGAAATAATGTGTTATAACCTGTTTTAATTTAGCGATGTTTGAATGTCCACACTAACATAAGGCACACTCATCACTCCTAGTGTTTGAAACATTTTTCAAGTATGTATTGTGGATAATCTTTTCAATGTAGAGTTGATATTGTGTGAATATGTGTGAAAAACAAAGTCAGCAGTATATTAATATGCTTCTCTTTTTTTTAGTTTTTTTGTTTACCGTGCTGTTCAAGATGGCGGTCACGCAGCAGCTCCCAGCACAGGTCAGCACAGGTCATGAGAAATGAAAGGCTGTGTGATCAGGGAACACTTAGAGCAGAACATAGTGACTCATGTCTCACACGCACACACACACACATAAACACACACGCATGCATGCACACGCACACATACACACACACAGTGTGGACTTCCTCTGTACTCTCACTTTTCAGCTATTCAAAATGTGTTTAAGTGAAAAAATCAGTTCTGTTTGTTTCTATCTCAAACACACACAGAGCCTCTGCTCCTTCACACAGAGGCTGGAATTTACATTAGAATTGAAATTTACAGTCATAGAATGGAAAAGACGTACAAGGCATCACTGAAGTCAGTCACAGTCATCCTCTGCATCCTGCTGCCAGGAAAGAAGACAGTTGCCCCCTGGGAAATGTGGTTCTTGTCATCATCAGGGGCGTAGTCGATTGTGACCTCAGCAGAATGAGATCAGTGGCACCACTGTATGAGCGTAAGCTCTAGTCATCATTTTGTCAGGCACAGTGACACAGCAAGCTGAGAGTAGCATGTTACTCAGAGTTGCCGTTACCTGCTCACAGGCCCAGATGAGATGTGAAGCCTCAAAGCATCAAACACCCAGGAATAAAAATAAAAGGTCATTAAAATGCTTCTTAAACCAGAATTTTCAGCTGTCCCCTCACCCATTTTATTCCACCCTGTCTTGAGTGTCTATAAATCATCACCACCCTTAGGTGCTCCTGCATGTATGACACAATCAGAGGGTGATGAAAAAGAGAAATAATACCCACCCACTGTTGTAATGCCCCCAGGGAACAAGAGGCTTGAACAAAATTTAAATAAGACGATGTAGTAGCTTGTGTGTGTGTGCTTCCATCCACGTGTGTATTTACTTATGTTTTTGCGTGTGTGTGTGTATGTGTATGTTTGTGATTGGCAATATGAAAGCCATAAAGTGGGAAATTAACTGCCTCTGACTAAACTGAGGTGGAACCTTTATTAGTTTTGTTTACAGATCAGAGTGTTGAAAACACTAACTAACTTATGTTTCTCCTCTTCATTTTCCAACTGACAACTGACCCCTGTAATTAAAGCAATTTACATACTGTGACTAGTTCAAAAGAGGAGAAATACTCTCAACAATCTTTTCTGCTGGTGTATACTCAGTCAGTGTTTGTTCCTTTCTCTAAGTTAAAAATGACAGAGCATTAAGTTCCGTAGTAAGAGGACCAGCTGTTTTTTGCAGACTCACCCTAACTGGCATTTATAGGTAAAAGAAAAAGATAACATTGTGTTGCCATTTACCTAGAAATTGTTAAAGTCTGTGTGAAGCAAATTCAGAGATTTGTCTCTAAACACATTATTTATGTCAGAGAATAGTTCCTGAAAACATGTGTAAGGACTGTAAACTATCAATTACTGTATTGTGGAGTTAGACCGTTTCACAGTTTTCCATCAGTTTCTTGTTCAGGATTTTATGGGCGGGTCTGAAATGGTGGCTCACAACGCATTGGAGCCACCACTCAGCATAACCCTGCCCCTAACACTGTAACTGTTATAAATAGCAGAGCAGGTTTTGCCAAGTACCTATGCTGTCGTCCCACAAATACATCTCTGGATGCCAGAGTTTGCAGAACAGCTGAGTCAACGCCTTATTTAAACTTTCAAGGGAATTAAAAGGAGGTGGATTCATTTTGTCAAGAGCCACACTTGACTCTGGCTCTGGTGGCTCAAACATGAATGTCTGTACAACTCTAAGGGGGCTAGTATCCATTTTTCAGGTCATGGAGGGCAGGATTTTGAAACCTAATTTCATATATTTGATGGGTTTTTTTAACCATTTAAATTTAGCTGGGTGGTCAATAGCACATTTTTCTGTGGTGTGCTTTACATTGACTTTAAATTACCTTTAAGGTGGATGATACATTTTTTAGCTACATTCACACAGTTGGTTGGATCAACTTGCTTCTGAATGCTGTACAGGTGTTGTATGAGTGTATTCTAAGAACTCACCTCACTTATTATTGAGGGTCATGAACTGGTCAGAAAGGAAGTGAAACCTGCTCTATTTTCTGCACAACAAGCTAAACATCTCACATAGGTGTGATATATTATTGTCTATTATGGCTAATGTGATGACAAATAGTTGCCCTTGCACACATCCAGCATTAATCTAGAGTCCTGCCTCTGGTGAATTTAAGTCCAGTGTTCTCCATCCATCCCTCCAGGGGTTGGGTCGCACTATCAGCAGGCTAAGCAGGGTATTCCAGATGTGCAACATTTACAGCTCCTCCTAAGGGATCTTAATGCGTTTCCAGGCATGGTCGGACACGTAATCCCTCCAGCAAGTTCTGGGCCTAGCCCAGGGTCTCCTCCCAGTTGGACATGCCTGGAAAACCTCCAAAGGAAGGCACCTAGGAGGCATCCTAATGAAATACCCAAACCACCTAAACTGAGTTATTTTGACACCAAGGAGCAGTGGCTCTACTCTGAACTCTGGATGTCTGAACTCACCCTATCTCTAAGCCTGAGCCCAGACACCCTACAGAGGAAATTAATTTTGGCCATTTGTACCTGTGATCTCATTCTTTTAGTCACTACCCAAAGCTCATGGCCATAGGTGAGGGTTGTAACATGGAGCAATTGGTATCTTCCAGCTCCTTATTCCCCACAAAGGTCTGGTGCGATGCCCACATTACTGCTGACACCACATTAAGACCCAGAGATACTTAGACTCCTCTGATCGGGCAGTAACTCACCCCCAACCCCGAAGGAGCAGTCCAACATTTTCTGGCAGAGAACCATGGCTTCAGATGTGGGGGTGGTGATTTTGCTCCTAGCTTAAGCCAGTAGAACCACATCATCTGCAAAAAGCAGAAATGTAACTCTGATGTTACCAAACTGGACACTCTCCTCGCCTCAGCTGCACTTTGATGGACATTGTCACAAGGCTTATCCACAAATCCACAAAACACAAACAGACTGGATGGTCAAGCACTCATGATCACTTCAGCAACCTCACCAGGGTAAAGAGCTGGTGGTGAGACTGAACCAAAACAGTGAATAACAAGCTGTAAAATCAATGAGGATAGAGACACGAAAAAGTTCCATGGAGCTGAGAGGGAACTACAGATTGTGGATTTGTTGGTTTCATCACATAAATAATATTTATTACTGAAGTTTAAAGGTACAACTTCAAATCAGGTTGTATTTCAGGAAGCAGAAATATTACATTTTTGGATAAATGTAATTGTAACATTTTTCTTTTTGGTATTATTTTATTTGTTAAGAGTTGTCCAGTCTTCTCTGGTGTTTTGTCTCTGCTGGGTTTTTTTTTTTTTTATCGTTCCTTTAGTTTCTTTTCATGTTTGTCTTTCCTTGTTTCCTCCAAAACACAATCTTGCCCTTTCTAAAAGCCTCTAACGGTGCCGGGGATGTCAGGGGAGCATCACTGCTCTGCCAAACAACGCCTAGTTTGTCTCATTGTAATTCCTCACCACAGACAGTACTGCCGAGTTCACAGAGAACTGTCAACCAGATTAATGAATTAGTTCACTGGCCACACACACACATACACACATACACACACACTTACACAAAAACACAAAGCTGTCTCTTGTCTTAAGCTTTGACTTTGTGGCATGGTACTTTCAGTTCTGTTTAAAAGCATTTAAATTCACATCCAGGAGTTTCTTGTCTCATCTCTGCATCGACCCACAGAGGGAAACAGCAGGACGGCTGAGCTGCAGTGTCACTTTGTATCACGTTTCATCCATTTCATGCAGATGGACTCACATTCTGTTTACGGTCTGTCCTGTCAGAGGCAACACATTATTGTTTCTCATACTGTATGCAAGCTTTATCAGTAACTCTGCAGTACAGTACACTGCAGCCATTTTGAATCTTGTTAAAAAGAAATGTTGCTCTGACAACTATACCTTTGTTCTATACTGAATACAGTTCGCTACATTTCTTTTTGTGTGTGTGTGTAGGTGAGGGGGGGGGGGGGGTTCTTGATGCATTGTAATATTACCCAGATTACCCAGTTTCTTCTCAGTGACTTTTAAGTAATCCGGTTGTGTCTCATTTTGTTTCACAGGGGGACAGAGTGTCTCAAAAACTCAACTCACTTGAGTTTAGGTGACAAGATTGATGCCAAAGCACTAACTATGCAGCTAGAGCCAGGAGGTGATTATGTTAGCTTAGCATGAAGACTAGAGGCAGGGGGGAAACAGCTGCTCTGTCATAAGATTTAAAAAATACACGTACCAACAATCCTTATGCTCACTAATGAGTTCATGGAGTGTTGTTGTCACTGTGAACTTCCCAGGTAAACAGCAAAAGCTCCAAGCTGCTGGATGCAAAGTTCACCAGTGGAAAGCTTTTGATTTGATTTTATTCTCAATAAGATTATGAATCTATGGCAAACACTGACTACTACCCTACTCTAGTTCACTCAGATTCTGAGTGAAAGGTGGACGTTAGGATTTAATCACATGGCTGAAGTTAATGAGAGACCACAGCATACAGGACAGGTTTTAGCTGTTAGAGGTCTTAATAGACCACAGATGTAGTGTCTTGATGGAGTCCAAGTGCTGGTGCCGGGAAGGCTGTGGAGATGTTCTGATGACTGACAGAGTTCCATCTGTTTTCTCCCCTCCTGTAAGATAACACAAAGGTATTGTGGTGTCAGTGGATGCACAAACAGCATCACTGGAAAGACAGTCAGTGGTTTTACAGTTCTGAATTCAGGCAGCTGCTTTACAGAATGTGTGGTGAGACATGATTTGTTGAATGTAAACAGAGACAGCAAACGTCAGGCTGGAAAGTTGACAGCACATATGTGAGAAAAGTTGTGTCACAGACTGAATTTTTGCAGCTTTGAAAAATGGCAAACTGCACCCTGGATTTAATGAACCCTCATGTGTGATTGGTTTTAGTTAGAATCCATATTTGGACAGCTCTATCATCAGCACAGGGTGGTTAATGCATTTTTTGTGATTCTTAATTTGTTATTTATGTTTCTTCTTCTCCTTCTGACAACTTTATCTACTCCTACTTTAGTGTCATACATTTTCAGATCAACCATTACATACAACAAAAATGAATTAATGATTTATTTACTGTTTCCATTGCACTAAGTACAACATAAAGAAGTTTTTAAAAATGTGAAAATCTGGCAATGAAAGTGCCAGAAAATAAATAAATAAATAAATAAATAGAATACTGTGACGTTCAAAAACTGTAAAATAACAGTATACAGCTGTTATTTTACAGTTAGAGCTCTTCCCTACCAAGGAAATTATTGCCATTTAATAAAAATCAAAATCAAAACCAATAAATAAAAATATCACATATAACATAGCACCTTTAAATGTCAGACATGTAATGTTAAGTTACAGATACAGACACAAAAAATACCAAAAATATATTATGATTTGTTTTTGTTTTTTTTATTAAAAACCATGATAACTTCATGTGACAAAAACACTCTAGTACAGAAATGCTAGTAACATTAGAATGAAACGCCTGTTAAACATTTGTAACAATCCTATAAACAAAAATGACCAATCATGAATGTACAAGAATGTTCTTTGGCAAAGCACAAATAATGTGATGGAAACAAAAATATGTGCTGCATCAGATGACCTAACCTCCAAAATAACTCAACCGAAATCCAGCTGAGATGGTTTGGGATGAATTGGACCGCAGGCAAAGCAGCCAACAAGTGCTCAGCAGCTCTGGGAACTCCTTCAAGACTGTGGAAAACCATTCCAGGCGACTACCTCATGAATCTGACAGAGAGATTGCCAAGAGTGAGCAAAGCTGTCATCAAAGCAAAAGATGGCTACTTTGAAGAATCTGAAAAATAAAACATATTCTGGTTTGTTTAACACTTACTGCTTACTACACAATATCATATGTGTTCCTTCATAGTTCTGATGTCTTCAATATTAATCTACAATGTCGAGAGAAATAAAAACAAAAAGGAACCACTGAATGAGAAGGTGTGTCCAACCTTTTGACTGGTAGTGTAGTAGTAAGTAAGTGTGTACTTTATCTTGTCTAATGTGAGTATACTCCATACTAAATGTAAGAGTCAGTGTGTAACTGAGACACAGGGAATGACTTGGATTTTCCTGGTTGTTTTTGTTCTTTACTTGAATTATCAGTTGTTTAAGCCAGAAATGACCAAAGATGCAAGGTACACCCCCAGAGCAGCTTCCTTTCTTTAGTCCAAAGTGTTGCTGAATGGATTTTTCCTTTAAGCCCAACATACACAGATATCAGTACAGTTGTAGTCTAGTCTTTTCCTGAGTTTTGCAGCATGAAAAGAGACTAAATTATACAGAGAAGCATAGACAAGCATAAAAAGCATCTGGAACTGAGATGTGTTTTTAACACTATCCAAGGGTCCCTCTCTCTCTGCCCCTTTTTTTTTATCTTTATCTTTTCTTTTCATCCCCACCCTTCTACATCCATTCTTTCTTCTCCAAATGGCAATGCGTTTTAGCTTCAGTGGAAAAATACTGTTTGTTGCCCGGTAGACACTGTTTGTGCCTCCCACCCCACAGGACTGCTGGTCCTATTGTACACACACACACACTCTCACACACACACACACACACACACACACACACACATCCAGGTACCCACAGATTCTGCTCATGGCAGGCCTCAGCTGCTGTGACATGGCACAGGGAATATCAAAGCGGAGGAAGGAGAGAGATGAATAGAAGAAAAGGCAGAGAGTTGGAAAGACTGCAAAGTGCCAGAAGCAGAGAGAATGAATAGAAAGGATGGGGATGGTGGCTGAGGAAAACAGATGGAAGGAAATCTAAGGAGAAGAAATGGAGAGGGAATGCTGAAAAGAGGCAGAGGGAGGTGTGTAGAAGACGAGAGAGAGCAGGAGAGATCATGCATGCCAAAATCAATGTGAAGCTGGCTGTGTCAAGTTATGTGCAAGCAGAGAGAAAACAGAAATACACACCTAAAAATACTCTGCGGCTACGATCGACAGCAGGGGAGCGGCAAACTGGAGGTGGGGGGGGGATCCATAATACATGATGGCAATGATATTGTATAGGTTGGTGTGTAGTCACCCGCTCTGGTGTCTGCCAGGGGAGGCAGAATCCACAGCGACACACCCCCTTACATGCAGGTCTCCATGGTGATATCTCCATGGCGGCAATAATGCTGATGATGATACACACACCTGCCCACAGCATGTCTGTCTATCTGTATGTCTGTCATTCTGGAACTGCTCAGGTGAGACACACTAAAAACTCCTGAGTGGGGTTGCCATAGCAACCAAGGGAGTCCCAGCAGAAAGCGAGGATGCTGGCTGGTGACAGACAGACAGGAAGCCAGGTAGGTTTAGAGACAGATAAGCAGGTAAAGGAAAACAGATAGCAGCCACAGAGAGAGGAAGACATCAGAGAGGTCCATCAGAAAACAGTTTTTCTTCTTCTCCTCTACTGTACCTAAAGCAGGAGACACAGGATCATAACTGTCTCACTTACAAGACAGGTATACAACCTTTGCTCAGTTGTGCTTGGCAACTAGACAGAGTAATACTAGTAACCAGTAATCAGAATCAGACTTTATTGTCAAGTAAGTTTACACATACAAGGAGTTTGGTACATTGGTGTCAAACACAGTGATAATAAACTGAGAGAGATAAAAGTCAGAGTAAAAAACAAAAAGTACCTTATTTACAAGGAACATAAAGGTAGTGTAGAGTGCAAATATGTAAAGGTGATAGTCCAGAGAGATGTGTGTTAATGTAATGCATTAATATGTGCTTTACCTTAATGTAACGTGTATTGGGCAGGGGAGGGGAGAAGAGTCCATGACAGAAGGGGGGACCTAGACCTTGTTGAGGAGCCCAGTTGCAGACAGGAAGAAACTGTTCTTGTGGCGTGAGGTTTTGGTTCTGATGGACCGCAGCCTCCTGCCAGAAGGGAGTGTCTTAAAAAGTTTGTGACCAGGGTGGGAGGGGTCAGTCATGATCTTTCCTGCCCGCCTCAGGGTCCTGGAGAGAAGGCAGGTTACAGCCGATCACCTTCTCAGCAGACCGGATGACACACTGCAGTCTGCCTCTGTCCTTGGCAGTGGCAGCAGTGTACCAGATGGTGATGGAGGAGGTGAGGATGGACTCAATAATGGAGGTGTAGAAGTGCACCATCACTGTCTTTGGCAGGTTGAACTTCTTACCAAGGACAATGATGGTGCACTTCTCCACCTCCATAACAATAATAATAAAAATAAAAATAATAATGCATCAAATAACAATATGACAGCAATGTAAAAACAAGGTGAGGGGTGTTTCTGATAGTAATGAACCTACAGAGAATCATCAGCTGAATTTGCAGCTCCCCTCAGATTTGTAGAGGTTTATAGTGAGTTTCAGCACTCATAACATTGTTTTTGGCTGCAGCAAAACTCCAGCATCAATAGCAGACAGACACAGATAGTGACTAGCAGGTGAACATAGAGGAGCATTTGGCAGATAAAGAGCCAGAGATTTCCCTCAGGACCTGGTCGAGATCCAAACCTGAGCTGAAAGAAAGAGAACATCCGACTTCTTCAGGTGGATAGATACAAACAAAACTCCAAGTGAATGCAATCTGTATCTGTGGCATAAGCAATTGTTTGCTGACAAGTTCACCATATCAACGTAAAAGATGATGATGAATGGGAGGATCAATACCAATCTTCTACTGGCTTGATTGGTTTTTCCCAGACCTGAATATATCCAAATCAGTGGTAAATACAATTGACTGGGCATGATCTGAAAAGGCACCTGTCTATATAAGATCTGAGCTGAGATACAGAGTGAATGTGGTTTTGTTGTAACAGTAACAGATCGCTTATGTGAAAAGGTGACTGACTGATTATGTTAAGTATTTCAACAAAAAAGTAACATAGTACTCTAATGTGTTAATTTGTAGCACATTACCCCCAACACTGCTCATGACAACTACACACCTGCAAAGCTTCATGACTGTGTCTTGCACAGTTGCGACACTACAAATGTTCATTTTAGACAGAAAGCAAGTAATACACTTCATTCAAAAGGAAATAAAAATGGGTGTCAAAGAAAAGGTTCAGTGATATTAAAAGCATGAAGTTCTTCAAACAGTTGAAATAATCAAGTGAAGTTACAAACACAATCTAAACAATTCAAAGCTAATTATGTGCGCAGGTGAAAAGAAATGTTCTTAATCTGCTTTGAAATGATGTCAGTGTTGGAGCTCATTATTCCAGCAGCTACGACCATTAAAACTAAAAGCAGATTTACTAACTTTGTATTTAACGCTTATGAATACACATTTAAGGTCAGTGCAAAGACAACTTAAGTCCTTCAGTGATCAGTTTGATCCCAAGGAGTGATTACGCTGCTGAATGCATTTTTCCAACAGCCAGTGTACACAGTGCTTGCTGCTCCTCCAGATCAGAAACAGTTTTGATGAGACTGGCTGACCAGGTCTGCAGGAAGTTACTACTCTGCCAGCTGTAATTTACTCCGTTAAATACCATGTGTTTGGTATGATGTAAGATATGGGAGTTGTCTCCACTGCCCCACACGCTTCACACTTTTACTGTAGCTCTTTGTTTTAGTGCTAAAATGCTTTGTGAATGTTTCATAGACCAAAATGTATCTTTTAGACTAATGCATATTCTGGAGGTACACCACAAACCTATAAATTAGGACAACAAAATGCATTGAGGTTCATATGCAAACCAAATAATCAGACAAAATGAAAAAGAATGTCTCACATACAAAGCTTACTGCTGCCAGGGGTCAGAGTGATCTTTGATGTCAGGATAAGACTTTCTCATGATTCTCCTGATGGAGGAAGAGGGGTCTGTGCTGATGACATCCACTGCAACCCCTGACTACAGAGCAGTCCTTCCAGTCCTCTACAACACCCCACTCCACAGCAGGTGAGCTGCTTGCCTCTGCAACTTTTTTGAAGTTTAATGGGGAAAACAAGTTCTGCCTTTTGTCTTTATATTAACAGACAGTAATAAAATAATGTAGGAGCTTTAAAGTCATAGAAACACTTAATATTTTGCATCGACGCGTGATCTACTTGTTGTTTCAGACTTACAGTTCAAGTGCAACAGGTGATGAAATAATCACAAACACACAGCTGTCATATTGCTTAAATGGGGTTTCATCTGTGTACAGAAGTGAGCCACAGCTCTGTTGATTGGAAATCAGTGGGAAGTATTGTGTTGACTATGATGCTTGCTATACTTTACAATGACAATGTGAACAAGAGCACAGACGTTTGCATGGTCACCAGTAGATCAGACATGTCTAACATAACATTTGTCAATGTGTGTCACTCATAAGAGACCTCAGATGGAACATATACCTGCCTCAATCAGATCACTATCCAGAGAGTTCATCAGCTGAGAGGGAAAGGCCTTTCAGCGTCCTGGAAAGAATCAGACATTAATCTTTATAATGCCCTCCTGCCATGACTGTCAAAATCAGAGAGAACTGTCTACTGGCTGAAGAAGCTGTACTGAAAGTGACACAGACAAGCAAAAATGTCTTTATATACTTAAAACCACACACAAAGAAAATGTTTTATGTAAAGCAAGTCATTTTTACTTAAATTGTCCAAAGTGGGCAAAGCAGCCTTAAAATATGAACTCTCATACTTTTGTACTTTTGATTTGGTGTGATTATTAAACAATGTCTCACAGCAAGAAGGTTCAGGGTTCGAGCCCCGGTTCAGGCCTGGCGCTTTCCTGTATGGAGTCTGCATGTTCTGCCTGTGCCTGTGTGGGTTCTCTCTGGGTTCTCCAGCTTCCTCCCACAGTCCAAAGACATGCAGGTTAGGTTAATTGATAACTCTAAAGGTGTGTGAATGTGAGTGTAAATGGTTGTTTGTCTATGTATATTGGGGCACTGTGATGGACTGGCGATCCATACAGGGTGCACCCCTGCCTCTCACCCAATATCATTGCCCCCCCTGCGACCCTTAGCAGATAAGCGGTATAGATAATGGATGGATGGATGTAAATGTGTCATGGATGTCAAGTTTCCATCTTCACCTTCATGGTACCTTCACCTTTCCCATGAAGCCATCATTTCATTGTCCAGAGCAGCTGTTCCTCTGAACATCTGTCTGACTGAAACTCCATCTGCTGGTTATACCATAGGCAAGTGTGAATACATATAACTATTCAAATGTGTGCATGCACAATTAACCTCTCCAGGGACAAACAGAATGACAGCAGACCTGTTGACAGAGTTTCTTTGAAGCTAAAGCGTGGAAATGCAGTCATCTGAAAGATGTTTCATCAACTGGCAGAAAAATAGCATCTCTATCAGTGTCTGTGTGTGTGTGTGTGTGTGTGTGTGTGTGTGTGTGCTCCAGACTTTATTAATTTGCTGTGCCACTGAGTCAGTGTCCATATTTAATAGCTGTGTGGTTTTCTATGTCGCAACCCCCGACACTGCTGCAAGTATTGAGCTGTGATTCAGACAAGGGACGACAACTCACCGACAGAGAGAGAGAGAGAGAGAGAGAGAGAGAGAGAGAGAGAGAGAGAGAGCAAAACACCCACCCACCCACACCAGCACACAAATTCAGACGCTCTGGCACATGCACTGGCTAAGACACACCAAAACAGAAACACATGATTCATTCCTTAAACTGCAGACAGGAGCCTGGTATCTGGGGAGATGCTTCCTGGACTGTGAGAATTTCCAGTCTAAACAAACAATGAGACATAATGATGCTGCTTGACACTTAGCAGTTTGACCCCAGTTTGGCTGTCAGCACACACACACACACACACACACACACACACAAACACACACTTTTGGAGATATTTAATAGATTTATATTTATTTCCTGGTATTAACAGTAACCACTACTTACTTAGCCCTAACTCTTACCCTAACCTTACCACAATCTTAATCCCTTACCCAGTTGAACAAGCTGTTATAGTTGTAGTTGTTGCCATGATAACGACAAAAGTGGATTCAAAGAATGATGCATTACAATTAAGGTTAAGAAAATCAGATACCATATAAATAGCCAGTGGTGTTATCATTATACAGCACTGGTAGGAGCCTGGATGGTATCAGACGAGAAGATGTTTGATGAATGGTTTTCTCAGATTTCTACATGGTGTCCAATTACATTAGTGTTTCCTCAAGCGTGCACATAGCCACCACAGTTGGTCCATAGTACTTGAGCTGATACTTCTGGTGTGATGTTCATCATAAGACTTGCATTTGGTTTATAAGAACTAGCTTAAAGCTGCACTAATCTACATTAGCTGCTACTAATATAACTCATCCAAATATCTGTTGTCAGTTTAGTTGCATGCAGTTCCATGTTTAAAATGTGTGAAATAAAAAAAAACACGATATCTCTGGTTCTGCTGCACTGAAGTTGATCTTTGTTTTTAGTCTGTCCATCATGAGCTCAGTAATGTCACAGAAGTGCAATGCAGTGCTTATGACATCACTCACAATCAACATTTTGTTTCTTTGTCGAGTTGATATGGCTAACATGTTAGCAAACAGTTGCCTATTTGTACATCCATCAACATCGCCACTGGGCACAATTAGCAATTAAGCTGACATGTGTTTTTGGCAATGTAATGAATACATCCAATATTCACCCTATTTTTATTTTTGGTCTCCACTAACTCCTGAGAAATATATCTGGCTCTTAAGGTGCTAATTGTTCCAAGTTCACCAGGTTGTCACTAACCATGTCTGTCTGCTTGTTGGTGCTGGGCAGGTACTGTACATTGGGTTTATAAGGGCTTTTTTGTGGAAAAGCTGCTTACTGCGAGAGTAAACCAGTTGCAGGCCATGATAGAAAAACAGTGAACTGAAAGACATTAAAATGCTCTGTAGAGCCGGGCTCACTACAAGTGAGCACTTTCACTTTAAATATAATCATTTGACCCACTTTGAGGAAATGATTTCTCTCCACCTATATCTTCATCATATTCACTGTCTCAGCTATTGTAGCAGCTGGAGGCTTGCTGTGAGTCAGCCGTAGCCTTGAGGTATTGGTGTAAGAGGGGTAGTAGAGCAAGTGTGTTCACATGTTGAATGACATGGTTTTCAGCACCTCTTCACATTAAGATATGCCTTGGAGCAAATTTCAACCAAAAGTTGCATTCTGTGACTTTAACATTATTTATATTATTTTTAATGACCTCTTTTTGTTTTGTGTTTGAGGGTGTGTGTGTGTGTGTGTGTTTTTTTTTTTTTTTTAACAAACTAATCTTTGTTTATTATCAAGAGCCTGAGTGAAATCAAATGAAAAGGTAAAACCACACTGCTTTAAGTTCTCACAGTTCAGACAAACATGATGTAAACAAATGTTGGTTGGTTGATTTTGCTTTAGAACCACTGATCAAGGAATTTTGCTCTTTAGGTATATTTGTAAAACTTGTAAATACACAGCTACAGCAGAAATACACTTTCTAAATCACACACTAAAACCCTGCCTAGTTTTGAGTTCAGCACACACACACACACACACACACACACACACACACATCCATACATGTTGACTGGAGCACACAAACATTACAGAGACACACAAAGAGGAATGAAGGCAGGTTCACTTGCTTTACAAATCCTGTGCATGCATACATATAAACTATACACACACACAGAAGCAGACAAGAATACAGACAAGAATACACATATGTTTATTCAGTGTGTACACTCAAATAGACCATGTAAGTACACACACTCACACACACACACACAAACACAACCTCAGCTGCAGATATAGGTCTGGTCTGGGCTGAGCTTTAGCCTCATTGTCCTGTCTACATGTTACTAGCCACACAAGCAAATCTACACATGTATACATACACACAGACACATTCTAATACAACACCAGAACAAGCATGAACACATTCTGCAAATACATTTATGACCAACATCCAAATTGCTTCAGCTCCTCTGCAACTTCAGATAATGTGAATGCATCAGTGTGCGTCCATCACAGATAGGCAAAGTGTGTGTGTACTGCATCTGCGTGTGTGTGTGTGTGTGTGTGTGTGTGTGTGTGTGTCCTGCCAGGCCTGCACTAATAGTCTTAATGCTTCCTGAGGAGTTGCCCAGAGTTGCATTAGCCTCTGGATGGGCCATTGATTTGACGCAAAGAGCCTCAGCTCTCTACCCTACCCATCCCAATACACACACAACACACACACTCCACCCATCCAGCCCCTTAAAGCTCTATATGGCCAAGGCTTCCTGTCTTGCGCCCACGGGGCTATCTCCCCAATGCAATTAAGGTGCTTTAAAAGTGCATTTTCAGGAAGAAGAAGCATGGGGGTAATGAGGGAGAGTGCTGGCTGGACAGCTCTGCTGCTGAGTGCGATGGGAAGCCCCCGTTACCCACCAAGAGCCCGGCCAGACGCTGAGATGGATGGACACACCCCAACTAAGAGGAGAGCGAAAGGGGGAGAGGAAATGGATGTATTACTGGGGGAGGTGTAATATAACCCGGGGATGGGTGGGGGTGTCTCGTAGTGCAACAATACTTAAAGGAAAATAGGTTTTACTATCATCCTTTTCCTGCTACACCTTGATCATTTTTGATGTGCCGATCAATAAGCAATTCAAAGTTTATTACATCATTCAACTAATATGGTTTATTGGGTCAGATAATGCCATCAGATGTCATATTCCATCAATTTCAGGCCGAAGGTTGTCAATTTGTCTTCTCTCTGTAGGGAAATAGCTTCATTACTCTCTTTAGCCAATAGTCAACAGCACCAGGGGTCAGAGGAGAACAGTGAGTTTCTGTGAAACTGTTGCTAATGTTTTACAGACAAATAAATTATGATAGTATATAACCTATAATAAATATATCATAATCTGTTATTTTTGATTACTCCAGTAGTTTAATCAAATACATCCATCAAAATATTGTAGAGCCCTAGAGGAAAATTCTAAATGACATTAATAACTAAACCAAAAGACCGATCCCAAAAAAGATTCATTTCAAATTTTAAAAAAGCAATAAAAGCTGTAAATCCTCATATTCAAACACTAGAACCAACAAATGTTTGGTATTTTTGTTTGATGAATTCCCAGTTCCTTTCAGTACCAGGCCAAAAATCATTTGTAGTGATTCTATTGATTTGTTTTTAAGGATAATAAGGAACATCCGAAACTTGACAAACATTTAAGTTGAAAGGTTATCATCAATATTCCTGATTGATTTAATATATTTTGTAACTGACAAATATATTTTATCAGTTTCTTAACCAATAAATAGCATAGACCCAAAACTGATAAAGTACAAAATCAAACTTTTTCTCAATAACTTTTACTCAGCTTTTATTTCAACCAAACTATGTCACTAACCTTTCCATGTTCACAGGGGTCAAAGGTTAATACCTACAGTAGAACATGAATTATTTACAAAAGCATCGTCATCTGTTACTATGTTTGTAATGGTAAACACTAACACAGCATCTTCCCCCAGTAGTGTCAGACACATTAAACTTGAAACACACATGTTGTTAGGATTCCAATAAAGAGAGTTACAACAGTGAAGGACAGCACCCTGTCCAAAGGTGAGGTAAGGTCCGCCATCCTGCACCTCTAGGGCTCAATGATTAATATATTATATTCCATTTGTTTAATCTGTACTCAAAACAAAGAGGGAAAATGACGAGCTGTGGTTTTATGAGGGCTCATACACAGGTCTAATGCAGCGCAGTTTGTGACCACTCGCACAATGAAGCAATGTTTTGACGGGTGGGATTCCATATTGTTTGTATGCATGTCAACTCATTACATTCATAGCAAAGTTTCACGCTGCTGCACAGTATTCTAGATTTTTCTTACTATCAACACGTCATATGAAAATAACAAAACCAGTAAGGATTTGATCTAATTGATAAGCATACTCTGTTAATCTGAGTACTGTATATTTTATCAGAGGGATATTTCTTCATCACCATGAACACACACATGTTGTCCTGCTGCTGGAAATATTCACTAGAGCTGTCTGTTAATCTACAGCTACAGAAACAAATGCACTGTTTCTTCCTATATGAATAAATGAATAATGTTAAAATGTTTAAAACCACAGAGCACCCAGTGGGAGATTACTGAGCCTTAGACTATATATTCCTGAGCCTTTTTTTTTTTTTTTTTTTTTTTTTTTTTTTTTCAGCTGGGTGTCACAAACAGGGTAGGGAAAAAAATGAGACAGACTAAGGCACATGGGTTTTCTTGTCAATAAGAAAAATATAGACTTAATCCAGCCTAAAACTTTAGGTCATGTATTGATCATCAAAATGACTGTAAAACCTTTGTGAATTAACTAATCGAGTCGCCAACAAATTATTCAGCTTTACTGAATACAGGGCAATAATCTCAACTGGAGTTCACATAAAACAAAGATAGGTTTATGTCTGTCATAATGTGTGTTTTCAGGCTGAAGCAGGCCCTGTAAAGTGGAATGTATGCTTGTGCTCTACATTAAGCCATTTCCCTGTCCAGATGATTTAGACACATTAGGGTTAATGGGCTAATTACTGTGGCTGCTCCAGCTCTCTTGCTGCATGTTATGCAATATCTGGGAGGATACAGACAATTGGGTTTCAGCATCTGACACTGACGGAGAATGTCTGTCTGACTGCTTCCCTGCTGCCCTAAGCAGTCCTCCAGCCCATCACAGAAAACACCACATACTGTGATTGGGTTGGAGCACTTTCTAAAAAAAAATATGGGCGCAATAAACTCAACTGTTTGGCCTAGTATGAGGGTCTTCATCAGTGTGTGTCTCTGCGATTTAGCCCACCTTGAGGCATGACGCAAAATTATATACCTTGACAAAAGAATGAAAAAGCAGTTGAAAAGAGGCTGAATTTAATAAGAGAACCTTTTTGGAATGATGCACAAATTACAGCTTTAAAGGTTCGAGTAAAAGAAGAGCAATAAAGAAAAAGGGAGAAAAGGAGGGAGAGGTGAGAGCAACAGAGAGAGAAATGAGACAGACACAGCTGATGTCCCCAGGCTCAGATGAATCATAATGGCTTTTCAAGGAAAAAAAAAAAAAGAAAAAGAAAGGAGGTGTTTTAGCAAATGAAGGCAGGAATAATGCTACTGTGAAACTTTATGAGAGGTCAGGAAAAAATTAAATGTGGTGGAGAGGGTAAAGAAAGGAAAAGATGGATGGCAAGTATAAGAATAGGAAAGAAGACAGCAGGCTACAAATGAGGAGGCAGTACAGCTAACACGCTATAAGCTAATAAAGTGGGAGTACTCTTCTCTTTGAGCCTGCCTCTGGTCCTGCTCTGCTGCTCTCAGTAAAACTGCTCTCTTTCTGCAATCAATAGCCCCATAATTTCACCCAAATAGCTGCCCTTGCTGCTGTGAAATGGCGACAAATCACAGGCGCAGCAGCGGTGGTGGCAGCAGCACTGCCGCAGCTCACTCGGCCCCACAGCTTTGACGAGGAGCCAAATATTCTATTTATCTTCCTTCAGATCACTGAATGCAAACTGTGAATAAGATTTGTGAGAAAGAGAGGAGATCCATGAGATGCAGAGGAAAAAAAAGAGCGAGCGCAGCGGCACATATTTAGACAGGACTTACAGGCATAGAGGCAATGAGGCATTTTATACCAGCTGGCTTTGAAGCAAGCAATGGTGTTTTGATTGCATTGTTAGGGCTTTGTTTGAGGTCCAGGCACATCTCTTTGGTGAAGAACAGCGTTGCTGTAGCCTATTTTGTGCTTTTGAAAAAAGCCTCAGTGGAATATTTCTTCCATTCTGAGTCACACGTGCTTCATTTGAGTTTCACAACACTTCAGTTAAGCCGTGCACATCATGCATCACAATGACAATGAACAAGAGGAAAGAAAGGAAAGGATTTCTACCCTCCCACACTGAGATGTTGGTCATGAACGGCTAGCTCAGAGCCCTTATGGCACCAAAGAGAAATCAATTCACAAGCATTTTTTCCCCTAAAGTACGGCCTGTAATGTCAAGTTTGTCTCCCTGGGAATACCTACCCCATCTTAATAGCATCTAGATCACATTTAGAGTGGTTATAGTGACCATAACATGCAGCAGGAAACAGGTCAATATGTCAGCAATAGTGCTGGTGCTTTAAAGAGGAGAGGAAGTGCCGGTCTGGATGGCAGACAAACCTCATAGGATTACACACAGATACAGACATGTAAGTGCCAGCACATGTAACACACAAAGGTAAGGATTTGATCGATGAAATATAATATGTAGCATCTATACCTCTGAGAGCCTGATGAGCGTATATGATTCACTGTGGCTGACAGACTGCCTATTCTCTGAAATGAGTCTTGTCATTTGCAGCAGTGAGCCCTGCAAGCCTCTCTGCACATTCCCCGCCTGTCCCCAGACATTACAATGATGATTACAATCTTTCATATCAAACTAGTAGACCATTATTGAGTTGGGAAAGAGCTGAGAAAATTAGTATCTGTGTTGAGGACCATCACATCACTTTGACGTGCATTCAGATGGGCAGGTTAGAATATCAGAATACATACATAAGACAGAGGTAAAACAAAAATAGCAGCTATGGTTACACTTTGTAGAAAAATAGCAAAATAGGAACGGAGGTTTTCATTTGTGTTTTAATCCCAAAGAGACAATTTTTTTCAGGAATAACGCAGGGAATAAATTGTAAGTTTTTGTTGGACTTAGCTTGGTTGCTAATGTTAGCTAAAATCCAAAATCCATCAATTCTGGATGAAGTGAGCCATGATGGCGCATCACGAACAACTCAGTGCTCAGTACTCCTTCAGAAGCTCCACCCCTCCAAACTTGGACATGCATTGCCATGGAAACCAACACTGACAACTGCCAAGGAGGAAAATGGCGGAATCGAGTGCATCTGCTTTTTCACAGCTGAAGCAAAGCAAACATAATATAAATGTTATCAACTGAACGACATGCACACAAACACAGTATCCACAACATAACTGAGTAAAAATTAGTCAGTGGTTTAGAGTGTTACAGTAAGAAGACAGGCCTGTAGATTTGTAGCTTAGCTACAAAGGAAGATAACTTCACCTGGCATAGCATTGCAAATTATGCATCAACCCCACTGTGTGTGCAAACTTTTGTTCTTAGGTCTTTGTGTCTATAAAAACCTTTGCAAACATTGTAAGAACAAATTGCACAAGGCAGAGCAATGAACCGCACTGATCCACTTCATTTATTTATGGCTGTGTGCAATGACTGGAGGAAGCCCTGTGCTTTTATATACTTGTTAATATACATCTAATGTATTCTTATATAACTGTTCAATTTAGATAATCTAGACCTCTCTCTACTACCATGTTTAGAGAGGGCACAGTTTAAATGTATTGTGTGTGTATGAAAAAGAAGAAAGCTAAGTTGGAAAATATCTTTATAATTATTTCATTATGATTGAAAGAAAAAAAGAAATGCGAACTCAGAGTGAAGAAGAATGCCTCTAAAACCAGCAAAACCTCTAAACTCTATAGCTAACCAACCTAGCTTGCTTATTGCAGGCAGTGTAATTCATACCACTTACTAATGTGGCCTCTCACAGGCTGCATTAAAATAAATTGTTTTTGTTGAAGAATTTTGCTGTTATAAATGCTGACTTATCCTTTACCAAGACTTAAATTTACATTTTTTAAAGCTAGTTTTCAATGCTGTGAACACCACAAAGATATTTCTATTCACCTACACTGCACTGAAAATAAGCCAGAAAACTCAGAGACAGATATTTTAAAATATGGACGAATACAGCCCAAGATATCTAAACAATAACAAGCACCACTGGAGATGTTCAAGAAAATTCTCCCTTTTCTGCCTCCTCTTCTTTAGGGGGATGTAACAGCTTTATCCTCTCTACCTTTCTAACCTCCATTCATCTCCTCTAACTGTCCAATAGGCTATGTGTATTTTTTTCTTTTAATGCAGTGAAATATTCATATATGTAAGAGGACGTGTTCTGCAGCGTTTTACACCTACACACAGCACTGTGATGGGCAGACAGCCTGTTACACAATAAGAGGCTTCTCCCTGGAGAGGTCTGCTAAAGACTGGAAGTTAAATCTGAAATGGCTCACTGTTAAGGAGCACGGCTTGTTTTTGTTAGAGCTGCAGATGAGGAGGAAGTGATTGAAGGCAGCAGAGAGGATGGGCGGAGAGGAGGGACATGAGGTTGGAGGATGATGAATACAACAAAGGCACTGTGGTTTAGGTTACAACGTAGAGTCACAAGGATATAATAACGTGATATTTGACTTTTTGCAAGATACATATTGCAGCATCACCAAATTACGTATCAGTATTAGAAATCTGTGGAGGCTGGGGTGCAGTGAAGTCCAATTATTTGGGGACAGCAATTGCAAAGGCTGTCCCCCCAGCTGGAGAAGCACTGATTTTTGGGTGGTTAAGGTTAGTTGTTTGGGTTGGGGTCTCCAGGAAATGAATGCAAGTCAATGTAAATTTCCCAAAAGTGAGGGCAACCTGATAGATGAATGGTTAGGGCACATACCACGTGGGCCTCAGTGACCTGAGCAGCGAGTCCTCGGCTCAAATCCTGATCCAGCCAGACCCACTCTCCCTGCATTTCCTGTCTATCTTCACTGTCCTATCTAATAAAGGCCCAAAAAACTAACTTAAGAAAAGAAAAGTGTGTGTGTGTGTGTGTTTTCTGTTAACTCTGCAACAGAGTAACCTCTGAAAGAGAACCAAAGGGAGTCTGGGGCATCATGTATTCTATCTGTTTTTAAAATATTATTTTTGTAAGGTTGTGTGAAATGTACAATATCGCTCACTGCTGCATATTATACCATTTCAGGGAATAAAATGTCATAATGTAGAAATCCTGACCTCTCACTATTACTGAGATAGAATTCAATAAAACTCAAAAATGAACTGCAGAATGAAATGGAAATGCTTGAGACCTTTGAGATGCTTTTTTTAGTCAACAAGGGTCAGTTCACAACTCCTCTTGCCTTTAACAATTTGAAGTGAAGGCGAAACTACAGTATGTGTCCGACTGTGTCTACTAGAAGTTATGTTTCTATGCCACTACTGTTTTCAAAATGTATTTGCTATAAGATGATGTAAAATATATGAAATAAAAAGAATGACAGTTGTCTCTGAAAGTGAAAAGTAGTTGTGAGCATTTCTATAAATAGTGGAGTGTGCTATTTTAAAAGCAGGACCCATACTACAAACAAAGATAATACAGTAAATGTAATGTGATGGACAAAATAACAGATTATTTCCTTTTTGATTAGATTTAATTCAGCATGGTTCATGTTCAATGGGATTAAAGGTTGATGATTTCCATCATGTAGTGTTGAAATGACACTGTATGCTAAACAGATATACAACTGTATTAAATGCTTTTGACAGCGCTTTAGCTCCCATGCAGGGAGGTCCATCTTGCTCAGGGAGCCAAGAGATGACGAATAAAAAGAAGCCAAAATTCAAGGAGCAATTCAGATGGCTGCAACAGTAGCTAGACAGATGAGCAGAGAGGATCGAATGGAATGGAAAGCGATCTCCACCACAGAGCCCTGTGCACATTGTGCTGCGTTGATTAAAGCCTTCAGCATCCTGTGGCTCAGTTAACATGCAGGGAGTGGGAGCGAGGGAGGGAGGAGAGGGAGGGAGGGTGGATGGTAGGAGAGGCAATCTGAAGACAGAGAAAGAAGAGAACTGAATGCATGTGTGCATCCACCTATGTGTGTGTGTGTGTGTGTGTGTGTGTGTGTGTGTGCAGAGAGGAGAATGAGGAGGGCACCTAAAGGAGAATTTAGGTGGATGCACAAGAAGAGTGGCAGCAACCACCTTTGTTGCATAACAGCTGCTCTCAGGCAGGCAGCAGCTTCCTCACAGAACAGCCCAAACTTGTCAGAGCTTCTCCAACCCCCAGCTGCTTAATGCTTGGTCCACACACACAGATACCATATGTGTGTGCATGTGTGTGCGTGGAAAGCCAAAAGGCTGAGCAAGTAAATATGACCCTTTTGACTTTCCACAAATGTACACCTAAGCCTGTATTTGAGTGTCACATCACTGCCTCAGTATGTGTGTGTACATGCACACGTGCATTGGTGGATGCATGTAAGTAGGCTGTGTGTGTGTGTGTGTCAGGGGACTGGCGGTGAGGAGGAGGAGAAGAGGCTAACAGCATATTAACAACGCTAAGAGTAGGTGGGAAGAGAAGCTTACTGCCTATTTTACAGCAATTAAACGCAGCAGTCAGTTTTAGCCTATAGTCTGCTGCACCTCCCCCTCTCTCTTTGTGTCTCCTTTCTTTTTCTCTCAGTCTTCCACCTCTCCCTTGTCTCTGTCTTTACTTCCCTGAATTTTTCTCTCTATGAATCTACCCTTGTCTCTTTTCTCTCTATGTCTCTGCATAAGAATCTCCCCTATCCACTCCCTGTGTCTTTTACTCATGATGATTGCACTTTTGTCACATTTATGATCATGACTGCAGCTCATCCAGGATTCTACAAGATTTATTTCTATGATTTGTGTGAGAAGGTTTGTGTTTCGTTTGGTAAAAGTTGGTGAAATATTGCAGCTCCATAATCATCTATATACAGTCATAAATTACAGTCTTTTGACATTTATTCACATTTATCGTTTTTGGTCATTGTCTCTTATTCACAGTATATTAATCATGAAGCATTCACACTATTGCTTTTCACACTATTAAGCTTTTTACTGTTTTGCTTATTCAACTTTTTTCAACTGTTTATGCTTTTATGCTATTTTGCTATGTACAACAATTTTGCAATTGTACTATCACTACAATTGTTTTTACTACCAGGCGTTGCACGGTGGACTTCAGTGATGAGATCGGTCACGTGGATGCCTACCAACCAAAAGTCTCGTGTTCAAGCCCCAACGCTGACAAATATCAAAAAACCCTCCCAAAAAAAGAAATAATAACAATAATAATATAGATCATTATGAATACTTTACGCTTTTTGCAATTTTACTACCACTACAATTAATTTTAGCACCACACACAATACCCTGTGGTCTTCATTTTCTGCAGGAAATGCATATTATCTAGTTTTTGTTGGCATTTCTCACATGTGTATCTTTGTATTCAAAAGACTGAAAACAGGCTGTGTTAATAAAAGTTAAAGGATTAGTTTGACTTTTTCTGTTTTGCTTATAGCCAGATGAAAAGATGGATACCACTCTCATGTCTCTACAGTTAATGTGAAGTCACAGCCAGCAGCTGGGGAGCCTACCTCAGTGCACAGACTGGTGTGGTCAAACGATTTCCCCAAAATGTTGAGGCACTCCTTTAATTAAACCACTTTTTACCCCCAGCCAAATCAGACAGCACTCTTCTCTTTAGCCACTCACTGGATCCTTTTCTTGATATAATAACAATACACCAGTTTATTATGTTATGATGAGGAAAGCATATTGATTGAATGAGATAAGTCTACCACTGACTTTGAGTAAGAAGAATGTTTTGTCACATCATGAGATAAAGTGATGAGTAATTATAAAAAGTAAAGTTGTGTTGTAATAACAAGAACATTTTTCATTACAAAATGAAAAATATCTTGATATAACAATAACCATATTTTTTGTCATGGTGGCAACAATATACTGTCAAAAAGTGAAAGTAATTAAGAGGAGAGAGAGAGTGTTCTCCAGCATGTGTTTGGCCCACAGACTTGCTCCAGTGATTCAGCCGTTTCTCAGTGCCAGGCAGTCAGACCTGCACTGATCCTATGTTCCTGTCTCTCAGAACCACAGACACTCTGAAGCCTATAAAAACAGATGAAACACAACACCAGGGGAAATACCTTAATAAAATGTACATGTGCCATTCCTTTAATATGGTATATTATATTTTATAGAACAAAGCAATAGAGATTTTATCTGTCATGCCTGCGATGACTCTGCAGATCACTTCAGTCACTGAATAGATTACTGTACAGTCTGGCTTCTTTGAACTTCTACAGACCACGTGTGAGTGGCATAATGTAAATGATAAAAGCATAATAAGAAGAATCTGCAATGATATGTGGCAGATTTCTAAGACGTCCAGTATGTTGTTTTGTTATCTTTTTGTAAAGCTTAAGACTTAATTCAGTGCAGACAACCGCTCCAGAGAAATAAGCTGAGGGATGGGACCAGAGATGCTGTCTCTCTCAAATGAACTGACAGTTTAGATCATGAAAAACGCAGATGCAGTCAAACACAGTGCGTTTCACAGTGGGGTAATTTACAGCCCTGTGTGTTGCCAGACTTGATTGATTGTTTCCATGGTGTTTCTTGATGCACATTCAAGCATGAAACAGCAAAATGCAAAATATCTTGAGTTGCTGAATGACATTGATTACTGCAACTGTTTAACACTGTGGTTATAGAGAAAATAACATGTCATGAAGGCATATGGTTCCCACCTTGTGATGACTACTACTGTGAGCAGCAAAAACTTACATTTATGATTTTAATGTATGAATGACATGTGGCTTATTTTCATCACTAAAAGCCTTTGTCTTACACGTACACTTTTCACACAGTATATACACCTATCTGAGATTTTTAAAAAAGAAAAAGCATTCTTTAATTTGCTTTTTGCAGAGGGGTTTGGTACCACAATGATACAACTTCTGTGAATGCAAC
This sequence comes from Lates calcarifer, assembly GCF_001640805.2. NCBI lineage: Eukaryota > Metazoa > Chordata > Actinopteri > Centropomidae > Lates > Lates calcarifer. The sequence goes on from NC_066847.1 coordinate 15,932,076, forward strand.
AAGGACAAAAATTTAAGTGAAACACAACAAGTAAACAAGCTCTCCTTAGGCTCAATTATTAACAAAAAGTTCATAATAAACAGTAGATGGAGTGCTAACAACATCAGAGATCAGTCAACACTTGTGCACACTGTAAATACAAGACAAGCATGTGTAGAGAATTTTTCTGCTGATATACTTGCTTTAAACTATGATTTGTCGATCACACATGATCCTGTGTCACTGCAGAGTGTTGGCTGTGTGTGTCCTCAGAGGAAAACCACACTAAGCTAATGAACTGCGGGCTCAGGGAGTGAAGTAAGGTCAGCAGCAGATTCTGAGCAAGCAACAGCAACCTTCTGAAGAGACTCTATAATGGTGCTGCTTCCACTCTTTCTGCTGAGATCTCTTTAAAATTTCATTTACAGATCTTCTTAGTTACTCTAGCAAACAGATGCCTATTTACACATTCAACAGATATGGCACAACACTCTGTTTCTGTCCACCTGATGAACACAGGTCCAGTACCCATGCTCTGTTAGCTCTGTCGCTAACTTTGTCTGTCAGTTGTTTAGTCCTGAGCAGATTTTTCACTGAAAATGACTTCCTGCTGCCGCTGGAGACAGGTTAATGAGAGCTGAGAAGAACTGCAGAGTCAGGTGATTATTCTCTGTTGGTTTGTCTCTTTAACCAACCTCTTTCACATCACACACAGTCATTTAATGAGACTGTCCTTCTGGGAAGAAAAAGGCCCCATATGTTGTCATACATTTTATTGTTAGGTGAAAAAATATATTCATGAAATTGCAGTACTTACACGTCTTCCAGTTTATTTACACCATTTAACCTCTATAGAAATAAGGGATCAGTCATTGTGACATCAGCATTGAGGAAGTGACATCACTTTTTTTAAGAAAATGCTGCAAGTGTTATATTTTATATAGTATATAGTAGTAGTATAGTAGTATATTTTCTTACCCATATTTCATTGTTTTTATTTGTATATTATATTGTCAGGTTCACCATTCAACTCTGCTGTTTGATTAAATAAGAGTAAACAATTGTTTAGGAAAAATATTGTTGCTGGGGTTTGTTGCTATTGTGATGGGGTTCAATTTACGTCTGTCAGTAATGCTGTCTGACTCTAACAATTCTTGGAAGAAAGCGATTTATGGACTAAACTCATCTACAGTCTACTGAGAATTAAAAAAGAGGACCAGCAAAAAAAAAAAAAAAAACAGCTGAGAGAAATCACAGAAACATGCACAAACATTTATAAAGAGGTAAACTAGTGTAACTATCAAGTGCTGTGGATGTGGATGTTATGTTAATGTCAGTTGGAAAAGGAATTGTTAATTAAGTTTAGTGTTGGCAGGAAACATCTAAGTCCCCCTCTTGCTAAACAGAGGTGACAGTATTGATGTTATCCAACAATATAGTGTCTGCTCTCAAAGTAAACCCAGACAGTGAAGAGTATTTTAGTGAATCCAGGCTCTGAATGACTCAGTGCTCTGCAGTGAACAGCACAGGGAGCTGCAGTAATGCTAGGCTAGCAGCAACAACTATATTAGATTAGATTAAAGAGAGTGGTTCTGTTCAAAGAGTATGGAAATGCTAACTAGAGTGACATGGACACCTAGCAACAGACACCTGTAACCATGGTAACTGTACACAAAGGTGGTGACAGCTGTAACTTCAAAATACTTTGGAGACAAAATTAAAATATGTGACAAAAATGACGTGACAAATGATTAAAATTTGACTAAAACTAAATAGAAATCAGGTGTTAAAAAGAACACTAGCTCACAGTAGCCAGTGCTTTACACAGGAATCTTTCTTACATTCTACTGATGTTTGTGATGAATTTGAGAAAATGTTTGGTGAACAATAGACAGGCTAATCAGACGAATGTTAGATAAAGTTCTCATGACCTGCTCTGGCAGTCAAATGATGAAATTACTCAGAATAAGTTAGAATCTTCCAGACATCTCTAACGAACTACAAAAATTTACTTCACTCAGAACATGCCTTTGTGCCTGAGGTTGGAACATGTATTTTCGTAAAGCTTTAACTGGTCCACTATCAGATGTAGTCATCAGAAATACAATTATTTGAGTTTTGTTTTTTTGTTTGTTTGTTTTTCAAAAATGGTATGACCCAAAAGGTACCTGTCTCAGAGAATAACCCAGAACACAGCATGGACCGAACTTGTGTGGTGCAACTTCAGAATAATATGAATTTGTTATAGGTGAATGCAGAATGCTTTCTCAGCCAATGCAATACATTCCAAGTCTATTTTAAAGATGTCCTGGATGACCCACTAATTTGCATGTAACTGTATTAATATGGAATCAAAGTAAATTAGCAGAGTTTGTTTCTGTGCTTAATTTATTAATAATAATAATAATGATAATTTGGACCTAAGGCTTCATAGTGATTGAAAACAGAAAGTGTAGGATGTCATGGAGTTAAGTAGTTTAGGCATTTGGTGCAGAGAGAAATAATAATTAAAGGTTCCTTGGAATCCACATCTAAAGTTTGGCCAGGTAGAACAGTGTGTAGTGTATTTTTCACACCATTCATTCATCCTTTTTTGCACTGCAATTCATTTAACTGTCACAGTTGGGTTTAGGGACTCAGGAGTGAGGATTGGAATGCAAACACCTGACCAGGTCTGAACAGTTCAACAATTTATTTAGACAGCTAAAAGGAACAAAAGATGTACTGCTGAGTAGAAAGCTGCAGGTTCAAAAAAACACAAAAATCCAAAATGCAAATGATGTAAAACACTGGAGGACCAGGAAGACATAAAGCACAATGATACGCAGACCAGAACACAGGATCAAACCTAATACTCCAACAAAGAACTGGGGGGAAGATAGGACTATATATACTCACACAGGGGCAGTGGCAGGCTGTGCATCTCACACCTAGGCCTTCAATGGTTCTACCTGAATTAACCCTCCTCTTTATACTGTCATTACAATGTCACAGCTATAGAAACCATCAACCATATACAGAAACACAGTATAACAGAACTCTGCATCACAGACAGGCATGTAGCCAGAATAAATGTCATCACTAAAGCTATGCTATAAAAACCCAATTACCACAATTCAATAGGTCTCCAAACACTGCAGCCACAGCTGAGCCGCACACATCATCTCCAGCAGTCATCTCGAGTGGACATTCTCAGTTCTAAAGTGAATTAAAACTAGAAAAGGACTTATAGTGGGAAGTGAGACACACAGATAACCTCTACAACAGAGTTACTGAACTCTTCCTCCTCCTTCAGCCATCGTGGGTTAAAAAAACAGCTATTAAAGCTATACTAACATGTTTTAGCTTGTGCTAGTAGCTACAGATGCAGGTTGCTAGCTCTGACTATACAATCAATTGACATGGAAATACTTACATCATGGTAGGCCTGCTAGATGGCCCCTGGTCTCGCCAACTTGAAATCTGATTGTTTAAAGGATCCAGGAGGCGACAGTTTCATCACCATTTATTTTAAATGACAGGGGCCTGCACTGTTAATTCTGAAGCCTCAAGGCAGATTTCTTTTAACTCTGACATAAACAGACTGTACAGCAACCAAGAGGAAAGCTGTGAAGCTATAAAGAGAATAGACTATTCTGAACAATTAAATACATATAGTATTAATGGGGAAAACATATATAAAAATATAATTTAGTGATTGTGACAGTGTCTAGGCCAGCAGAGAAGGCCTTGCTGGCCCTGACATTCCACCACTGAACAGATAATTGCAAACGAGACACAGGTGGGGCTAAAAAAAGGAGGGAAACGGGCCAAAGACAGGACTTAAATTCACCAGAGACAAAACAGGACAAGAAACAACAAAATAAAACAGGAAGTATAAGACCATGGAATACGAGGGAAAGGTACACCAAAATAAAACCAAGAAACCAGAGACACAGGAGAAATGATAATTACCAAAATAATGCAGGAATCTAAACACTAGAAACACAATAGAAAACACTAATTTATAACTGAAACCAGGAAGTCAGAAACACAGAAACAAACAAAAATTGCTAGAAACCATTATGACTGGTCAAAGCTGTTGGTTTGGAGGACATGTGCTATGGGCTGCTCCAAATTTTCTTTTTCAAAAGATTGTTAGCCTTGTCTTTATGGTATGCAGTTTGCTTTTCTCTGTTGTCTGTGCAGGTACAATAGTATCTGACATCTTTTGTAAGCATCCTTAATCTTTGAAGATGCTAAATGTAGCTTATTAGCTACATCCATTTTCATTCAACCTCCTGTCAGAGTAAAACTGTTCCACAGAAAAGCAATGGTTTGCAGACAGTTATGAGACAAGGAAGGAAGCAGGAGAGCGGGTGGCAGCCAGGTGAGCGATGAGGAGGACGAATGATGGAAAGTGACTGGTGCCTTGCAGGTGAGTTGCGTGGCAGTGAGGAGCTGAGGAGACTGCAGGCAGTGAACAGATGAGTAGTGAGGATGGGGGAGGCTGGCAGGCAGCGTGCAGGTGAGTGGTGTGGCTGGGGAATGGTGGTAAGTGACAGAGGCAGGCAGAAGCATTGCTACAGGCGAGCACACAAAGCATGTAGAACGATCTGGTGAAGAGCCAGGGGTCTTATACTGAGCGTGATGAGTGATGGGAGCAGGTGATCCAGAGACCACACACACTGACAGACATGGGGGAGGAGACCAGGGAAAACCTGAGGTCACAGGGGGAGCTGTGGCAATTTTGCCTCTTAAATAACTATTCACTGGACAAAATGATGTGCAGTGGTTAACAAAATGACAGGAGGAGCAAACACAAGCTACAAGCTCTGGTTTATTTTATGACTGACTGGCACTAGCATGGCTGGTAAGCATGTCAGTGGTTAGCTTGCCAGTTACAACAGTTCATCCTTGTTCACTACAGAACCAAGCTTGGTCCCCAGACCTGCCATTCTCCCTCTGCCCACAAGATGCCCCCGGAATTAATACTTCCATATTCACCTGCTCACCTGTTTCTTATCTCCAGTCAGCCCACTCACACACCTGATTCCAGTTCCCTCATCACCTCAGCCAGTATTTGTATCAGATCTTTGTCTCCAGTCATTGTCAGTTTGTCTGTGTAGGTTCCTGTCTTCCCTGTGCAGCAACTTTTGTTCCCTGTAATGTTCCCTCATGTTCCTTGTGTGTTGAATGCTGTGGTTTGTTCCTGCTAGTTCTCCTGTTTACTCACCTTTTTCATTTATATTTAAAAGCTACTTCATTGTATCAGCCTGCCTTTGTGTGCCTGCCATTTTCTGTCAGCATTGTGACAGTTTTGGCCAGACCTTAAGCCACGACAATGTAACAGTGAGCCAGCATGCACTATACCAGGATGGTGAAACCGAGGCAGCTAAATGGAGTTCAGTCGTCAATCATTTTACTATTTACCCCTGTGTTTTTCCATGTGACATATGCCAAAACATCTGCTGTGAAACAGGTCTCTTGTATATGTGTGAATGTTTGCAAAATATAGTTTGAAGAATGCAGCAGGAACTACTAGGCTAACGAATAACTGAGTATTTTGTGTCATATTTGCTTCAGTAGACTCTAATCTGTGGAGAGAGACAGATGTTGACATAAAGCACAAGTGAATGTGAGCTCACAAGCACAAGGTTTGTACGTCAGCCTGTTGTAGATCCATCTGGACAACTCCCAAATGTTATGCCAGGGCAGGTTGTGTATTTAATTACACAAAGGCCAAATTGATCATACTGTATTCTTCTGTCTGATGGCACAGTGACCTGACTCATGGGTGATGTTGTTTCTGTTACCGGTGATGATGATGATTATGGTGACAATGCTGATTTTTCTTATGACAGTTACACTGATCATCACCATCAGGCTGAATCACACTACATGACTGATAATGATAAAATATGCACAAACAGAGGTTGGTGTGCTTAGACAGAAAAAGAGAGATGAAACGTTCCAGGGCGAGGAGGGAGGCTGACTCACCGCTAGGTAAGGAGTTAAAGGAGATGACAAGTGGACAGCTGGTGGCTGGTGTCTGGTGGCTGTCATATTAATGACGATGGAGACTCAGAGACACAGGAAGGTTCCACCTGTAGTCTTCTTGGAGGGGTGTTTGCAAAGCACAAGTGATGGTTTCACTTTTGCAATGACAACTCGTGCAACACCAACGGAAAGTTACAAACACTTGTAATACTGATGGGGAGTAATGAGTCCTTGTCAAGGGCTGGGTCAGTTTAGACCAGAGTACACATGTAAAATGAGCTCAGCTGATGCAATTCTCTGTGTTTTACTGTCAACATTATGGCACTGCTGTGGTCACACTGTACAGCCGGTGATATAACACAGTGCTTCCACAGCAGTAATAACTTATTTATTGAGCCAATGTCATGAGCAATCCTAAAACATTTTTAAAGGGCATGGGTCTAGAATCTAATGAAAACATTTTACGCAAACCAGAAGGGTAATTATCCACATGTGCTGATGTGGCTTAGAGACTTTAATGTTTCCACTAAGCCCTTGTTGAACAGAATACCTGGAACATACACCGATCAGCCACAACATTAAAATCAGATGAAGTGTATAACATCGACCATCTCATTATAGTACAATGTTCTGCTGGGAAACCTTGGGTCTTCCATTCATCTGGATGTTACTTTGACATGTACCACCAACCTGAACAGTGCTGCTGACCAAGCACCCCCCACCCAACCCCAATGGCAATGACACCTGGATGTGTGTGTGTATCATCAAGTGCAGCATATACCAAGGTGATCCACTGCAGTTCTGCAAACCTCCTAAGCCAGATCACAACAGACTAGATATGAGGCCATCAGCCACCTCCTAGACATGAATGACATCAAGCAGGAGTCAACAAGACATCAACTCACTGATCCAGCTCACGAGGATCTGCAGTGGGGTGATTGGGATGTCGTGTGGACTGGATAAGTGTGGCTGCATGGTGGAAAAGAGAGGGAAGGTGATCAGGGCTAAAGGGGTGAAGTTAGCAGAAGGCAGGATAGCAGACAAACAGCTGCAACTATTTGGGTATCCAACAGGCCAATGGAGTGAGGATGCAGGAGGATCAGCCACAGCCAAAAACCTCCAGAGGGTAAGACAGGTGCTGAGAAGTCAGCTCAATGGTAGGAATAAGACACAAGCCGTCAGCATGTATGTTCTACCAGTCATCAGATACCGAGCTGGAATAGTAAGCTGGCCACAGGAGGAGATAAATGGGGCTGATGTCAAGACATGAAAACTCCTCACAATGCACGGAGGGTTCCACCCAAAGTCCAGCACCCTGAGACTCTGTAAGCGATGAAAGGAGGGAGGGTGAGGATTAGTGAGTGTCAGAGCCAAGATTAAACAAAGAGCATCCATGAATACATCACAAAGATGGCCCACTGGGATGAACTGCTAAAAGTGTGCCTCAGGCTGCAGAGGACAAAGGTTAGAAAGGGCTGGCCTGAAGGGTAGCACAGAGGTTCAGATCATGGAAACACGAGAAAAGGCCAGAGCCACAGTGTTTGCGGTCTACCACAGTAAACAGAACCCAAAGTGTAGGAAGTGCAAAGAGGACCCTGACACAGTTCAGCACATAGTAGCAGGGTGCAAGATACAAGATGCAAGACACAAGATGCGGTGTAAAGCAAGTGGCTGGGATAGTATACAGGACCATTCATGTATCCAAGTATGGATTTCCAGTCCCAGCTGGACACACCACTGGGAGTGGTTTAGAGCAGCAGAGCAAAGATCCAGTGGAGCAGAAGAGGGCAGTGGTGATAGATGTGGCCATCCTAGCTGACAAAAACAGAAAGATTAGAAGTACTAGGAAAGAACAACTGGAACCAAATGAGGAGGAGGTGGCATCCAAAGTGGTCCCTGTGGTAACAGGAGCCTTCAGGGCTATGAACAGCTAACATACTGAGCTGAACCCTCAAACCTCCAGGCCTCTGGTAGAGGACCTGAGCTTTAACAAGACACATCACAACCCCCATATGGAGGTAAACTACAATCACTAAAAAGCAGAGGTGTTAACAAGCCTGTGAGAAAACAGCATTGTAGTCACTGTAGCCAAGACCGAAGTTTGGCTTTTACTTTTCATCCTTGAAGAAGCTGAGCATGTTGAACAGTTAGGATGGTCTGACATCATTTACTTGTGATATATAATTATTTGAATCCTTAGAGACCTTTGATTCTGAAAGCATGTGTACATGTTTGTGTACTAAGTTGAGCATGGTGATGGCCTCCAGGCTTCCTAGGGAGGAAGATGAAACTAATTATCCAACTAATTATTCTGCCACCATCCACTGACATCATAACTACATCAGTGTTTAGTGTTTACAGGTGGCTACAGTGAAACAAAGATAACAAGCAAGTGGGCAGAAAAAAGAGAAGATCACAGGTATACTTACAATAAGTTTTTAACCATGCTAGTAGCATGGCTCAAGGAATGGCAATCAGTCATTGTTTTTTTTTTTGTTAATTTTTAATTTTAATTTTTTTGTGAAAGGACAACTATTGGATGGATTCAATAGTTGACATTTGGTACAGAGCATCATGTTCCCCTCAAGATGACTTGTTATTACTGTGGTGACCCTTTTATGTAGTGCCATCTGTCCCATCAGCCTCCACTCTACTTTGTGTTTACTGCTAATTACCAAATGTTAGCATGCTAACACACTAGATTAAGATAGTGAATATGGTAAACATGTTACCTGCTTAACATCAACATCAGCATTGTCATTGTAGGCATGTTAGCAAGCTGGTGTTAGCATTTAGCTCAAAGTACTGCCTGTTCAAAGTACCTGCTCACAGAGCTTTATTTTTTAGCATTTTTAGCAGCCATTCCCAAGACTGTCATGGATTTTAGCAGGTTTTTAACTTATTTCACTGGTTTAATGTTACACAGTGAATTTTGCAAAATCAGAGCTATTGTAGGTCCAGGCAGGAACAAGAGGTCATTAGCACTATTCAGACTGCTACACACCTACACACACATTTGCAAAACATTGTTGCAATTTAACATCCATCTCTATACGTGTAATTGCTTCAGGGGCTGCAAGCTGTCTCTACCTGCTCTTACAGACAGTCAATGAAAACACAGCACCCATCACCCAGCCTCTGCATGGGTTTACATTACAGCTGCTGATAAATACTGGTAGTTGCTGACAATCTTTCATGAAACTTGATACATGACACCTCAGTCATTTCAGTATACATTTCAGTAAGTATTATTTGTGTGCCCAGGCTGACACTGAATGATAAGAATATGTTCACATTATTCCCATGTGGTGTAGGTGTTGGTGTTGTAACAGTAAACTATGACAAAAATGAGTGAGACTGGAAATACAAGAAAATACACAAACACCTAATCTAACTCACAAAGCAAGTAATTGAGGTCTTTTGTTTGCTTACTGCCTGTAGCCATGTAGGAGATGAAACAATCAGTAAGCCGGTAGATGAAGACGTCTACTTCATGCTGCTACAATTTATCTCCCCTCATCTTTAATTGGTATTCCAGTGGCCTCGACTTTCTAAACCCCACCACCACCACCCCCACCCACTGTGGCATTTACAAGTCTTCCTCCTGTGCGTCTTGTGTGAGTGTGCCACTCTGTGAAGAACCTCTTATGGGTTCATACTCAAGCCTCGATGAATAGCAGTGATGAGGTTTTATTCCTGCCTATTTTCTCTTTCCAACCTCTTTATGTCCGGATGAATATAAGGGCAGATTTGCTGTTGTATGAATGTAACACATTTTACAAGGTGCAGTCATGGCTGGATTAACCTGCTAGAGGTCCTGAGGAAAAAATGTCTCACTGGGATTATATTAACCCCTGGTTTCTGCATCTCTGTGCCATGTGAGCAGTATTCCTATGTTGGAATATTTCATGCCCCCAGATTATACAACATATTTTTAAAATAGAATATTCATGATATAAAGACAATATCAACTGAAATAATGACTGTCCTTAGACAAAAGGCCTGTTCTCAAGGCAGGGACTCTAGATCAGGTAATGGAACAAGACATACCCTATCAGGTCAGGTGACATTACGCTTTAGATGTTCATATTCCCAAAATTAGAGACAACAAAAATGACAACAGAACATAGCCTCACAGTAAACCTGGGGTTCCTTGGAACACCAGTGGCCACAGATGGGGGCAGTTACATGCTTTGCCGTTTTCACAAGACAGACTTGGGCTCTGTAGAAATAAAAAATAAATCGATAAAAATCGATTGCTGTGGACAATATAGCTGTATAGTATTGTAGGATCATATTGCCTCATTGTGCCAAGTGTCATCTCTGGAACGGTGTTTTTGGATAATGTTGTCATGGTGACATGTGTACATTTGTTTGTGTAGACACACAACACAGTAAAAAAAACATGAAAATTCATGGTTGATTATAGAGGAGATAATCTGATTACATTTTGGATCACCCTGATGCCTACATTTGCATTTTAATGAGATAAAGATTGATTTCCTTTAAAACCACTTTACCATAACTCCTTTATGACACTGGGTACACAGTGTCTTTAGGTGAGAAAGTGTTTTAGCATAGAATAATTTTCTTATTAATATTTCTTGATTAATTATCATATTATCATTCCATTTGTTTCATATAAAGAATAGTAAAATACTTGGCAGCTCAAGAGCCTATTTTTCTCACTCTTGAAACTGGACAAGTAGATGAAAATGCATCAAAATAAAAGAGAAAATGCAGCATTTCTCTTGGTTTCTAAAAGGCAGACATTTTGTATTTGCACTAAGGCTACGGTATACCTGTTGACTGTCTTCAATGGAAGAAATAGCTCATTTCAATAAAAGAAAGCCTTTTAGACTGCACAGCAGTCAATACAATAAAGCCCAGGTAACCAATTTAACAACACAGTTATTTTTACTTAAAAGCCACATTTGGTAAATATGAGAAAGCCACACAAACAGTCCATCATCAGTCGGCCCATCATTATAACGTTAGCGGAATCTTTCCGTGTCTCCCTGCTCTTTTCTCTGTCCCATCACCATTGTTCCTAATGGATAAGTTAATAATATCAGTTAGCTTATGTAATCATAACACAGGCAGAGGAGTGGGTTTACAGCCTCCTAATGGCCTCATCAATGTAAATCTCACAGATAATAATGAGATGAAATGTGGGTACATACACAATCTGATCCTGCACATGAAGAATAAAATGATTCATGCAACTTACCACTTAGGACTTCCTAGTTTGCTAACATAGCCACATGTATATTTGTTGAGCTGGTGCCACATTAAAAACACACAAATTAAAAAAAAAGAAAAAAGAAAAAAAGAACCTTGAGCAATTTTAATTTCTGTCTTGACTTGGTTTGAAATCATTGCTAAACTTTAAACATCACAAAAATAACAGCCCACACCCCCACACCCCCTCTTCACAGCCTCTTCAACCTCAATTGCTCTCTTCTTAGAGGTTTCAGGATTCAGTCACCATACTACAAGGTACAAAACACAGCGGTCAGTGGTGATTTAAATGCTTACTGTCCAGGTTTTGTTAGACCTCAAAGAAACATGTGATGTGTGATGTGAGGTGTGATGTGATACAGAGTCCCATTCATTTTCTGTGGGGCACGAGCAAATTGCTTCATGTTTAGTGGCACCTGGTGGAGGTGGTGATGTGCAGTTTTTTGGCTTCCAGTGGGTCCTCACTGCACTGAAGGCAGACAGGAAATGAAGGACAGAGAGCAGGGGACTGACACGGTAAATGGTTCAGCCAACTGGGACTTGAACTGGTGACTTGAGGGTACATACACTCTAACAATTCAGCCACTGGGCCTTTGTTGACCTAAAATTAACACTTGGTCAACAGGTTAAAAACGAGTCCCCCTCAATCATTAAGTGTTGTAAATTTTCTTGCACAAATATAAACCATATCATCTAATCTGTCTTTCATCCTAACTTATGGAGCTTATGTGATGTGTATCATGTCAGCAGTTTTCCATATTTCTATGAGTTGAGAGAGAGAGAGAGAGAGAGAGAGAGAGAGAGTTTGTGCACAAAGAGAAACATGGAGCCAAGTCAAACTCAGTGTGGATGTGTCCATCCAAGACTGTAGCACATTAATAAGGTTCAGTATCTATGATGGCACTAATGTATGTGTGTGTGTGTATGTGTGTGTGTGCACACGTGCAGATATGTGATTTCAGTTTGGTGTGAGGACTCAGCACCATATTGCATGCTGTACATCCACAGCTGGATGGATACTCACATGGACGCACACAGTGAAACATGTAGAACAGACAGTACGCTGGCCCAGAGCTGATATGAGGGTGAGAGATCAGCCTCATCTCACCGCTCTCACCCACACTGACTCATTCCTACCAAGACAAAAGCTGAGAAACAGTACAAGAGGTGGGAACACACTCTCCTTGACACAGCTGTACAGTGATGAAGTGTATGTGCACCATCACACAGATGTACACATGCACACAGCCTGCCACAGAGAGACTGTGCCTGTGTTGTGGTGCTCCGTTTGCAGCAGAACATCACAGCAATGTTGTGAAAATGAATTTAAGGCTTTAGGAAACACATCACATTTTTGAATGGAATCCAACAGTTTTGTCTCTGTCAAGGAGAGCTACTTAGCTTACCATGCCGAAGCTACCATGAAGCTAAAACAGGTTAATGATACAATTTGTTACACAAGAGCAGTGGTACAAATTGGTTTCAGAACTGCCTGTTACTACACATGGCGACATTTAAATGGCACCGCATGGAATATGGCTTCAGCTAGCTCAGCCTTGACTGCAGGGCTTCTTTGTGCATCTGTCAATCACACAGCCTGTCGATATGAGCCCTGGTACCCATTAGCTTCACCGTATGGTACTCAAAGCTGCAGGAATCTACTGTATTGCATTCTCATATGTGTGTTGAGTAAAGCGCTGACATGCATTTAATCCATCCACCTGGTTCTACTTTAGTTTTTAAATTGAGATAAAGCTAGCTTTTTTGTTTGTACATCTTATCTGAGTGCTTTTAACAGGTGGCTAACATGAATATAAACAGATGAAATCATTAACCAGTTACTTGATTGAGTGAAAATGAATTAACAGTTTTAATAATTAATCATTTATGTCATGTATGAGGCATAATACCACACATTCACTTGTTCCAGCCTCTCACATGTGAAGATTCCCATATATGTGATCTTTCTTCCCTCGTTGTAAAAGTAATGCATATTGAATACTGTATATTGTTTTGGACTGTTGGTCAGACAAAAGAAGTGGAGCAGAACATCACATCATTGATTAATCATTAATCAATTATTATTAATTAATTATTAACGTTTAAGATAATCATTGAAAGATGTCATAATTGACTATTTTATAGGCTAAATGACTGAAAAAGAAAACTACACTGTCATCAGTAATGATAACAGAATAGAAAATAGCAATGCTTATGGCCAAATACATCAGTAATAATATTTTGATCAAATATTGAGCTCTATGGGCATTGATGCTTTATAGTGAAATAATCTCCTTCTTCTATACAAATGTAATGTGTGTGACATCCCCTGATATTTAGCTTGTCAGTAAAACACAAAACTATGGAGAGAAATTAGTGTTAGTACTAAACACTCATTGGTAAGATGGTAAAAGAATTTGTATGGAGTCACTGTGAACTTTTTTTTCTATATATCCAGACTCTAACCATTACCAAATACTGTGTGTGTATAATAAGTGTAATATTGCTGTAGTCACTACAAGTCAATATTTTACTGTCAAGAAGAAAATGGACTGTTCCTGTCCATGTAGGCTCAATGAATGTATAAAAAGCATACATCTGCTTCACAGAATTATTCTCTGTGTATTTTGTCTGTGTTGCTGCTTGTTTTGCTCTGGACCCAAAAGCAGACATAGACTCAGGGTTTGTGGGTTAAAGGTGAGATGAGGGGCAATGAAGGCAGAAGACTACTTATACTGGTAGAGATGGGTGATCAGTTGCAGGTGTGCAGATAGCCAAGTGCCATTAAGCCACGCCACACCCTGACCACACACACACACACACACACACACGCAAACAAAGGAGGAGGAGACACCAGGGAAGATGAGAGGAAAAACACAGTGACACAGGGAAAACCTGGAGTCATGGCCTCAGCTGTGACAGTCTTCATACAAATTCTAACTGCAGTGTCACTTTTTTTAATGTCATGATAAATCTGTGTTTTATGGACTATTCTGTATCTGTGCCCATCAGCCATTTTTCAGCTTTTCATTGAGAGACTAGAGGAACACCAGACAGACTCTTCAAACCAGCTGAAGAAAGCAGGACTGCAGCTCAAGACATCTTACACACACACACACACACACACACACACACACACACACACACCTCTGGCTCACCTTCCTTCATGGTTCAGTGGTTATTCATTCAATCACACTAATTTCACTCTTCCACACACACACATTGACATAGCCACATTAGCATATCCCACTCCAGCATTTAGAAGCAGCCTGCTGTAACATATAGGTAGAGCTCAGTCACTTACAGCAGATTAAAATGTGCTCACATGTATTAACATGAGCTGTTATGTGTAGTTAAGGTGACTATGACCCCATTCTCCCTGCTGCAGTATAGTTAGTATGTGGAAAGATGCATTCATACAGTGTAATCTTTCAAAGGAAGAAGTCACAGACTGTAAAGGAAACTGTTTAACAGGTCGATAGAATCGAGAGGATCATTAGAAATATTATAGACTGTGTGTAAATACCTATGACATTGAAACTGTTCGGTGGTTAGACCCCATCATGTAAAGCAGCACTAAGTGCTCATTTTATGTTCTTATATAATTATTTTATTCAGTCAGCCCAAATGAAGTAGGCTGCTCAGAACTGTTTAATATAAGAGACCAATGAAGGATGAAGGTGCCTACAGCAAAGTGCCACGTGGATCATCAAACAGCATATGAAACACTATGATACCAACCATGATATGGTCTATTAACTAGTGTTTTCATGACTGCACACTCATTGTATGGATAATATCACTGACCAGCTGTGAAGCTTGTCACTGATTCCACAGGTTCACTTGTGCTGTCAGAGCTGGACTGGAACACATCCTGACCAACGTCAGTCGGCGTGGCCTCTGATGGTGCTGTCCACCACCTGACCTCCATGTCCATCCACCAGCCCAACCTCCACATCTTTGCTACATGAAGGACACAACCCTTTCTGACCGTTGGCAGAAGACATAAGTAATGAGGTCACCCAATCACCCAATATGGACAATATATACAGTTGTAGTATGAATAATAAAAACTAGCCAGAGTAAAGTTGAGTTAGATTATGGCCTCATGATTGGATGTGTCCACCAACCAGTCCATCCATCCATCCATCCATCATCTATACTGTTTATTCATTTAGGGTCGCAGGGGGCTGGAGCCTATCCCAGCTGTCATTGGGTGAGAGACGGGGTACAATCTGTGCGGATCATCAGTCCATCACAGGGCCAACACATACAGACAAACAACCATTCACACTCACATTCACACCTACAGCCTAAGCTGCATGTCTTTGAATGGTGGGAGGAACCTACGCAGGCACAGGGAGAACATGCAAACTCCACACAGCAAAGCCCCCAGGCTTAAACTGGGGCTCAAACCCAGACCCTTCTTGCAACCTTCTTACAGTGAGGCGACAGTGCTAACCACTGCACCACCGTGCCGCCCTCCAACCAGTCCAGTTGCAGTTAATTAGCGTGTGTGAATTTTTGAGTTTATAGACAAAATCATGTTTTAAGGGGTCACAGAGACCTCGACCTTTGACCACCAAAATCTGATCAGTTCATCTTTAAATCCAAGTGAATTTGGTGACAAATGTGAGGAAAATCCCTCAGGGCGTTCCTGAGAGGAGAGCATAAACACGCTAAATACATTTGACTGCTGAAGAACAGCATCTTCTTGAGGTGACTGATCTGACCAACTGTGAGGTGACAGCTCACGGTGAGACAGACAACCGCTCAATCTTTTACTGTCTCTCACTCGCTTTCTCTCTGCCTCTGCTTGTCTGTCTGTTTTAAACACACTCTCACACACTGTCAGTGGCGCCGACTGTGTGGCTGGGTTGTAACCTAAAGTACACAGCATCACAAATTCATGACCAGGCTCTTTGTTCATTTTTATCATACATTTGATTCCTATACTTAAAAATATTTCCTGAGCTAAGAGGCTCCATTGATTCAGTCCACAACCCTTCAGGGCATCCCTCCCCCAAACCAGTCCTCTATTCATCTTTCCTTTCATTGCCATTTCTCCACTTCCTTTCCTGTCCTCTCTCATACCTCCTTTCATTCACACACTTCCTCCCATTTCCATTCTCTCTCTTCTTTC
Source organism: Lates calcarifer (assembly GCF_001640805.2). NCBI lineage: Eukaryota > Metazoa > Chordata > Actinopteri > Centropomidae > Lates > Lates calcarifer. The sequence goes on from NC_066847.1 coordinate 15,948,418, forward strand.
TTCCTTTCCTTGTTTCCTTCCTTCCTCCCTTTCTCTGCTCATTCCTAAAACCTCAACACGCAGAGAGGATGTAGCGAGGCTAGACCTCCCGTCGTCGGTGGGAAAAAAGGGAGAGACCATCGACTCACAGACAGAGGGATGCAAGAAAGGTATAGGTTGGAAGGTAGTAGTATAGGCCTGCTCAGTCCTCCCTCCCCCTCCCCCCTCGCTGCATCCCAACATCAGCCCCCCCCCCCCTTTCCTGTGCCAGGGTGGTATGACCTGCTGGATTACAAAACAGCCCTCCCATGTGTCTGCCTGTTCTCTGTGCCAGCTGAGAGACAGCGATACCAAGCTCCTGGAGCGCTGGTGAGGGCGACAGAGAGGAGGAGAAGAAAAGGAGGAGAGAGGGGGGAGAGAGAGAGAGAGAGAGAGAAAGAAGAGTGGAGAAGAAAGAAAGAGGGAGAAAGTGAAAAAAGAATGGGAAATGCAGAGCAAAGGAAGTAAGAGGGTAAGGAAAGAAGAAACACAAAGGACAGAGCTGACAGAAAAGGGAGGTAGAGAGAAAGAGACAGGAAGGATGGAGATAATACGAAGAGACCAAAGCGGCAGAGAGAAGGAGAGTGTGCATTTGGGAAGGAGAGGGGGGAGTTTTGAGTGATAGCGAACATACTGTAGATGAAAGCTTTCAGAGGTGCGGGATGCTGAGAAGCATCAGCGCTGTCAGAGCATGTTCAACCCTCAGGGACAGCCGGGGGTAAGTCACACACCACTGTGCTACACATGCATGTGCATCTGATACACACACATTAACCGCTACACTCACTCATTCATGCATTTACACACTTATGTATGGCTAATATAGCCCTATCTGGGAGGCCTACAGGCTTAAATTCGCACGTAGTGGACACTTGAATCTACAATCTTTGGATAAAGTGTGGAAAATATTTCTAGTAATTTCTAGTAAATATTGTCACAACTGACTTGTCGTCAGTTTAATTGGTTTTCATCTAGAACTGTTCTGATCTGGCTCGTGGTGCTTTTAAAGGAGGAAGACCTGAAAGGTGTCACCTTCATAACTGGACTTTAATGCTTTCAAAGTGATTCTAACAATGTTTTGCACGCTTTTCTATCTATGTTACTTGAGTCTGGAGCGTAGTACAAAGTGGGCCATTTTATAACATAATAAGAGATAAGAGAGACTGATAAAGAGCAGAGTCGTCAGCGGATACAGATAATGGCGTACGGAGAGGAGCTTTGGCTTCGTGGAATCAATTTCATATGATGTCTGACAGGCTGTCATGGAATCATTATGCAACCCCCAGAGACAAAGAGATGCTTTAAGAAGCTGTGTGTGTGTGTGTGTGTGTGTGTGTGAATGTTTGGGTTGTACCTCTGCTTGCACTTGAGCACACAGACATTCCTGTAGCACACAATCATCCTCTCATTTCTGGGCACAAACAGCTCAATTTCAAAATAACTAAGCAATTGGGTCTTAAACAGGGTTACAGCAGCCATTCAAGGAACTTTCCACCAGAAACCCAAAAGAGATGAATTTTCTCCAGGCTGCAAGAGAGCGAAGCCACAGTCTCAGGGAGTTGTTAGGTCGCTGGTTAGCAGCACTGTAGATCCAATTGATTCCTGTGCCGGGAGGCGAAGGGTTGTTTAACCCACTGGAACCACCAGGATAGAGTGGGTTTTATTGTCTGGATGAGAGACACTTCCTTAGGTTGCGATGCTTTAACCCCCTGGAGGGGAGGAATTATAGGAAAGACGAGCAGAGGATGAGGAGAGGGTGACGGGCTCATTCTCACGGGAGGCTCAGCAGCAGCCATATTAGTTCCATTACAGGCCCCAGGAGGACAGCTGGGTGACAGAGGTCGTCATGGTGAAGGGGGGGGGGTCATCATGTTAAGTAGTTGTCATGGAGATTGTGGATGTGGTGCTGATGGAGCTGAGCTGATGGGGACCCCTGTGGACGGGGCTCTCCTGGTCTGAAGAGATCATTATGCTCATTTTCTTCCACCGACGGCTTTTTTCCTTCCTCTGTGGGATTATGTTCCGAACTTTGTTTATCGCTTATTTTTTGTCACGTGACTGCTGCACAGAAGAAAAAGAAACTCAACATTATGAGACACAGCTTTACTGCTGAGAACGCATAGTCCTAAAAAGGTGGGGCCAGTGTGAATTTTCCTCTCACTTTCTGCTGGTGTTGACAAGCGATACTGACAGCGTATTAGCACAGCTCTGTTTTGTGTATTTCATTAATTAATCCATACCTCAACTAAACTATGCTCACATTTAAGGCTGCACCACTGTTGTCTCATTAACAGCTGCATTTAGGCTGAAACAGAGAGCTGCTTTAATTCTTCGATGGAAAGCATGGCCCTGTTAAAGCATCTGAGGTTCCTTTCCAGACAAAAGAGTGCAGATTTCCTCTTGTGACAGATTGTGGTTCAGTTGTACCAGGTGAAGGTGAAAAACTAAAATCTCACAGATTTTTTAAAACAAATTTTCATAATTGTTTGTATTAAATGGCACAGACTGTGAGTACCTGTGTGTACATCTGTGACTGAGTTGCTATTACAGAGTTAGGTTGCTCCTTAGTAGGCCAGGACAGAGCAGGTACATGCGCTTACCCCCCCTCCCAGGTCCCCTCTATCTGGGCTGATATTTCTGGACTCAGACATATTTTCTCTCTTCCCTTGTTTTCTTTTCAGCCTTTATCATAGAAGAGATCAATATATTCTCCCCCCTCCTTCATCTAACAGCCTCTTGTGCTAATAATTGCCCAAAGCATTGACACTGATAGCATATGTGTTCATGTATTTGGACAGTTTTTTTCTGCCCAGAGGCCTCTGTGCTCTCACATGCCAGCAAGCAAGTAATAATTTGAATATCTAAATGCACAAAGCAGTTACTGTATGCAACTGTGTAATGCAACAAACCCCCCTCAGCTCTGAATCATTATCAACAAACTCCCAAAATAAAATATTAGAATATCTCTAGTTCATCTCATTCTGCTCAGATCTGTTTGGAAGTGAACCTGGGCTCTGAGTTGGCTGAAAAGCTGTATGTCAATGTAAAAATCTCCCTAAAAAAGTGTTATCTTACAAAAAGGCTCATATCAAAGCAGGCGCACAAAAAATAGACGCCCACTGTTCAATTTGTTTTGTTTAATTTGATCAGCAGTAATTCAATCTGGTCTTCTTGCTGAATGCTTGGTCATCCCTCCCTGTCTCCAAGAGCCTGCAAGGCGCCAGCCATGTTAGCCCGGCTGTGGTTTCTCTGTGGTATAATGTGAGGATACAGCAGTATCATCACACACAGAGCTGCTTCTTGTGTTTCATATAGCAGCACTGGACACTGACCCTGTGGCTGTGTGTGTGTGAGCTGGTCATTGAAGGAGAGGAGTGTACTATCTATTCAGTGTGTTTGAGGAAAGGCCCTTGGGTGTGGCATTCACTGAGAAATCCTTACAACACAGCAAAGTATTTGTGTATTTGTCAGGGAGGTGAAATACTAATATATTTATTCCTGGATATAGCTTTTATAACATGCTCCTCTTGCTCCTTTTTTTTCAAGCACTGATAAAAAAAACCCCCCAAAAAGCAGGGTAATTCATTTAAAACTTTTATATTTTCAAAAAGCTTTTCAGTGAATGTTTATATGTGAAATATAGTGAAAGGTGTTAAAGCCACTTACATGTTTGTGTAATACATTTTTATACGCAATAAATTAGACAGTACACACACACACTCACACGTATATATATATATATATATATATATATATATATATATATATATACACACACACACACACACACACACACACACATGGTCTAAAAACCCATCCTGGTAATTGCTGCACTGAAATACTTTAATATATGAGTTTTGTCATTTTATTCCAACAAAGAGAATCTTCATTTATATCACATCAGAAAGGTATTTTAAAAAATCTCATTGAGTAAATTCCTCAGATTAAAAACTTTAGTTTTTACATGTATATATAATATCTAACATCTGATACATTTGTTTTGTTTTTGTTGCTAATTCCCCTTAACTGCTGACACTGTTATTTCCATCATAATATAGAAGTGGAAATGACACATTGGAATTGTGGAATTGCAAACACATACACACACACACACACAAAACAATATGCTATGATATCTTAGCATCCTAACATTTCCTCTAGCATTCAACATACATCAGCTACACAAAAACATTTTTGTTGCATATTTTTTTTTACATTTCAAAGACATATGAACTGTTTGGAAATAATAAACAATGACTTCATCAACATCATCTTGAAATTCTGCCTTTTTAGCCATATGCTCAACGGTCATATTACCATTTCTGTAGTAACCACACATGCAAACCCTGGAGAAACATCTTAAATTAACTGTCTGTGCAGTGTGGTGGAAAGAGACTGACCCCTCATTACAGTGAATTTTCTTTTATAAACAACAAAATCTATATACAGTATTTCAGTATATCAGCATTTAATTCTAAAGTTTGCAGTGTCATATATAGACACAAATTTTATATTAATGAATTTAAATTTTAAATAAATTTTTATCACAAAAAATGCTCTGAGCTATTTTTGATATAATATATAATCTGAATATAGATATAGATATAAAAAAAACTGTAAAAGTACAATAAAGTAATGAACAGAAATCAGAGCACTTACCATTCAAACGGTAAATAATTACCCTTCACCAGAAATCTATTTCACACATCAGACCATGTCGACTTGGGCATGTCTGTGTGTGTCTGTGTGTGTGTGTGTGTGTGTGTGTGTGTCACTCAGATGATGTTGAAATCCTTTGTTCTCCATCACAGAGTTGATAATAAAGACAGTTACCAACAAATGTAATTCTATTTTCAACGAGTGTTTTGGCTCATCTGTTCTCTGACTTTTGTCGAGCAATCTGCTTCAGTGAAGACTAAAACAGCATATCAGATTGAAAAGTCATTAATTTAGTTTTATAATTAAAAATAGATTTAAGTGTGATTAATAACATCAGTTATTTGTGCCATGTTAGATACTGCCTGCAATGCATTTTCAAATGCAAATTAACAAATAAAGGAAGTATTTAAAAAAAAATACTGAAAAACTCAGGAATTAACCTATGTACACACACATGTAAACACAAGTGTGTGTGTGTTTGTGTGTGTGTGTGTGTGTATTCTTAATTAGTTGGACAGACTGCAAATGTTGCTCTGACAGGATCCTGACCTCACAACCTTTCCTGTTTTCACAGCAGCGCTGCCCCTTTTTCCCCGCTGTACTAAATGAGAAGCCAGCTATGCCTTTTTTCTCTCTCTCTCTCTCACACACACACACACACATACTTACATTTTCACCATCACACACTCCTGCTAAAAGCTAGCAGTCTAACTGTTTTTAAGATTTACGTCCGTGTCGCTCTAAGATTTACACCAAGTCTGTCTCAGTCAGAAAATACACACAGCTAAGTTGGTGAGTTGGCTGGACTCAAACACTGCTGTCAGCAGAAAATAATCCAGACTGGCCTGGTTCAGACCAGCACAGCTAAGACCAGCACACTTTATCCAAAAGTGTGGTTTCCCCTCTATGTCTCCGAACGGAAACGTGTATTAGTTTCCTTCCTCATGTAATAGCATAATCAGTAGAAAGTAGCCTGGCCCAGTTTGGTTTGGCCCATCATTGCTCATAGTATCCTTCATTCCCTGTTAAAACACCTCCTGTGCCTCTCCTCCATCTCTTTTTAAAGGGCAGAAATTGGCCCAGCCCGGTCCAGTGGACTTAGATTCCCTCACGTGTCCTCATCAGCCCTGTGTTAAAACATCCACCAGCTTTCTATCCTGTAGTAATGGCACCATTACCAGCCATCAATAATGCAGAGGGGGTAAGTACATGTAGCCATACTGCCCCTCAGGACTAATAGAACGGACGTGAGAGCCGTTTCCTCCCCGATGGCTGAGCAGAACGAGGGGTTGTAAAGGTGCCTGTTTGTTTATCCTAACACCTAACCCCTTTGGCGAGAAAAACACACACACACTCACATATGTGTGAATACACACACACAGAGACAAGGAGCTGCTGCATTATTATAGTGTGCAGTGATATAAACATGCTCGGATGAAAAAATACATGTCGGACATTTTCACAGCATGGCGCACAAATGCACACAGTGTACACAAAATAGCTGATAAGGAACAGGCACTGGAAAGACACCACATGCTCTCACATGCATGCATGCGTCGCGCATCACACACATCACATGATCACATGATCTGTGAGAGGGAGTCTTTGTGTGCTGTAAGCATATAGGAGCAGAGGATGAGTGTGTGTGTGTGTGTGTGTGTGTGTTGGAATTCTTGGAGTAGATGGAGACTGCAACAAAGTAGACTGTTGATGCTGCATGTTTTTTCAGTCAGACACTGTGAGAAAGTGAGTGTGTATGAGTGTGTGTGTGTGTGCGCGCGCGCGTGTGTGTGTGTGTGTGAGAGAGAGAGAGAGAGTGCTACTCCTACATGTTTCCATCCAGACAGAGCTACGCATCAGTGTGGGAGGGGTTATGAGAACAATGATGGGTTCTCGTCTCTCCCTCCTCGCACACAGTGTGTTTGAGCGTGTGGGAGCACATGTGTGATGACTGTGTGTGTGTGTGTGTGCGTGTGTGTGTTGAGCGATGGACTTTCACATGTGACTGTGGAACTGAAAGGTAAGCCCATTTCTTTTTCTTTGTCTTTGTGTTGCCGGATTCCTTTAGTCATTGGCTGCGTTTCATGATCATGACATGGATTTATTATCAATTTTTAAAATGTCATTTCTCGTTACTGTCTCTTTGTGCTAAGAAATATTTTAATTCTAACTATTGAAGCGATGCAAGTCAACCGTACGCTCATATTTCTTTGTTCACCTGACTTACTGTTAGCGCGAGCTAACCTTTCTCCACTTTGAGCACTTAGGTACTTAGTGTGGCTAAGCGGGTTTGAATACATTAAAGAGCTTATTGGCTCATAGTAACTCCATCATCCACACCTACCATTTGTCATGTGTCAGGTTGATGTGTGTATGTATTGGCTGTGGGCTGCAACAAACCCCAGAGGTAACATCCCCTCAGTCCCAATTTGTCAAAATGGTTTACGACAGGGTTCCCTGAGGATACACCCTCCATTTTTCATTGTCTTCCCACGCTCAGTTCACACACACACACACACAGAGGCTTACACATGCAGAATCAGATTCAGATGTAGTGCATATGTATGCATCCTACACAGCAGCGGCAGCATTTCCATATCAAAGATTGTCTCCCACCAAAGGAGCTGTAATGGGCGGTAAACTTTCCATTATAATTTGTTGCTGGCTAATATTAGCTCCTGGCTGTGTGCTGGATGACATCTGAGGGACAGAGAGGAAGCACTGGACGCGGGAGGGGGGGGGTTAAACAGAGAAACTGGAAAGAGAAGAGGGTAAAAGGCAAAGGGTTGTGGAGATGAGGTGAACACATGGAAATGAAGGAAAAAGGACAGAGGAATGAAAGAAATAGAGCACAAAGGAGTCAGGATGAAGGAGAAAGGAGGAGAGAGTCAGTGTGGAGTATTTCACACGGCTGGTTGCTTCCTGCAGAGCAGCACCTCCCACCCCCCTCCACCCCCCACTTCAAACCAAAATACACACACACACATACACACCAGACCACATCTCTGTCCTCCCTCCCCCCAGCCTGGGCGTATGGACGGCAGTCAGACAGGCAGGCTCAGCGGCCCTTTGTTTGACATATAGCAGCACACAAAGGCATCCAGACCTGAAACAGGGCTGAATAGCAGAGGCATAGCACACACACACACACACACACACACTCTCATCAGGACCACTTCTGATTGGCTTAAACTAGGCTTCAGGCTGATGCTGCAATCAATGATTTTGGTTAAACTTTGTCATTCATTGCTTCTGATAAGACAGAGATTTTCTAGACCCCGCTGACATTACTAAGTGATATCGTTGCTTTCAAGAGCAGCTGTATGGCACCTTTGTTTCTCCTCAGACAAAAGAGATGGTATTGACTCCAGAGAGCAGATCAGCTCCTCCTGAGGCCAAGGGACTCGAGTTGTTAGGCTGAATACACAGTTTTTAGTGGTCAGTTTTTTGCTTCCAGTTTTCCATTCAGAAACCAGGATGTTAAAAGAAGGTTTGATTTGTATAAATTCAGCAGTATAGGCTGCACATGGTGTAGGTTGCAGACCTCAATATAGGAACAAAGCAGAGGATTACATTTAGAGCAGAATTTTGTTACAATGAGGCCAGAGTAATAAGCTGGGACTAATGTGACTGATGCACCAGTGTATTTTTGATCAAATCAGTCGTAGGTCACGCTGGGTGTATTGTTAGTGCATGAATGTACCAGCAGCTACTCAGGCTGAAATTAAAGAAATGATAAACCCTCACTTATGCCTGTTATTGTTCCCCTGCCTCAGGAACGGCATAAAGTCTCCTGACACCTTTTATGAAAGATTAACCCCACCATGACAGAGCAGCCATCTTTGTTTACCACCTGGAGACACTTCTTTCCCACAGGAAATTGGGCAACAGACAAAAAAAAAAATAGACTGATAGACAAAGAGGGGGAGAAATATGGCAAGAGAAGAATATCATCCCTTTTTCTTTTTTTTTTACACCTGCAGTAAAGGCGTCTTCCATATTTCAGTGGGATCTTTTCAATGAGATGACAAGCTTTCTGCAAGAATCTGTGGTAAATGGATTTCACACCACACTCCTCGCAACAGGGGATTTAGGGTGCTGGCGGGCAAGAGAGCAATATCCGCCACCGGAATGTCAGCAGTTTCCAATCCGCCATTTGAACTGCAAAACACTGTGGAAAACACTGTACAAGACAGTTCGTGGCATTAGCTCCGCGTGGCATCATCAAATCAAAAAACTCTGCAGCAGAGAAATTAAGAGTAATAACATCATGCTGGTATTTTAACATGATAAAAGTAGAAATAAAACTTTAAAAAAAGAAAGACGAGGATAAAATCTGGAGTTGTATATGAAGTATAAGGCAATTCTGTTTATCAAAGCTAAAGTCTTTGTGAACATGAGGAAGCCAAATCTTGCATTTTGGAAGTTATTACCACAGCGCCTAATCCCACACACTGTGCTTAGAGGGAAAAAAGTGTGTAGATGAGGAGGAGAGAGAAAGAGGTGAGGCTTTAATTCCAGCTGAGGATGGCAGGTATGTTAAAACCAGATAAAACGGGACATTAATTGAGTGACAGAGTTTAGTGGGTTTTTATCAGAGCGTGTGTGTGTGTGTGTGTGTGTGTGTAGACTTGTGAGCAAGAGAGAGGATTTATGTGTGTGGCCCCAGCGAGTCCTCCTCTTCCTCTTTCTGTCTCTTTAATTCTGCTTTTCTCTGCTGGTTTTGACCCTGTTTGGTCAAGCTGCGTGTCTCATCAGGAGGTTAGAGGCTGGAGGGTGAGGCGAGGTGAACCAGGTGCACAATTACATCGAGAACATCAGCATAAATGGCGGTCTGAAAAGACTCTTGATCCCAACAGAAACTTGAAATCACGGGGCTTTGAAAAGCCTTTCTGGGGCTTTATAAAATGTAAAGGCTCTTGTTTGCCACTTTCTAAAGACCTGAATGATTTCTGTTGAGATCTTCAGATTCTCACACAGGTCAAGTCACCTTCAAAAAGAGGACAAAAATCAATCTTTTCAGCCATTCTTCATAGAAGAATATATGTGATGCACAGATCGCGTGGTAACTAGTTTGCTAATCAATTCTCAAATGTTCCTGTCACTTCAAAGTGATGCAGTTGAAAGCTAATGCAGTGTGCTATTCAAGGCCTTGTGTGTGTGTGTGTGTGTGTGTGTGTGTGTGTGTGTCTGATGCTTTTAGAAGAGCTGTGAGGACACATTTGCTTTTATTTGAGGAGCAGACTGAGGTAATTCTGACCAGACCCTGGAGTCTCAGCGCTCATCTTTCTATTCCAATCTCTTTTTTAGGCTGCCCTAATTCTATATCCTCATTTCTTGGGGAAGAGGTGAGGGATTGTTGTAACACAAAGTACAGCGTTCAGCATGACTTCGACAAAGATCTGTTGTCATCTGAACGCAATGCACCTTAGGCCTCATTATATTTCACAGATTGAATACAGCCTAGTGACTTTCGCTGTGTTTGAAGGAGCAGCTCACCCAAATTACATACAAATTATTTTCTGTTTGCCCAGATTTGATGAGATTGAGACACAGGTTTCAGTAGAAATGGGTTCAACTGAAAACTGTGAAACAACAGATTACTGTTCACTTTGAAATGCTCGGTTTAAAACTGGGAGCACAACAGACTGCATCTCATTCACCGCTGTTGTACTGTGATGGAGGCACAAGTCTCAGAGACAGATATCTATAACAACAGTAACAGATATCATCAATAACAATACCAATTCTTGTTTTATTTTAATTTATTTTTCAGGAGTTTGGATGAACTCATCCTTCAAATTATTTTGAATTTCAGGTATAAAATTAGTTCAATTCTGTGATTGTTGTCAGTAATTTTTAAACTCTTTATCAACCATTTCAACTATCGCTCATGTCATGAGACAACAGTAACAACAACAGTAGACTAGTGGTGATTACATCCAGAGTCTATGCATTTAGATAACCATTACTTTTCCTTTTCCTTATTTCAGTATTGCATTCAGCTTGCTAATACAGGTTATTTCAGATCAGTGTGTGTAACTGTGGCTGTGTGGACTATTTCAGTTATTGAGGCCTATGTACAAACATATTAGATATTTTGTTATATAGCAGAATAACTGTAATCTGTCATTTTATAATCTACTCAAAATAATGTTTGGCTACAGGGAAGACATTTTTTTAAAATTAGTTTTTATTGCATCTGCTGAACACAATGGTGCAATATGACAAAACAACAAACACAAGACAGACTTTAAACTTAAACCAATGTTAGCTGGTCAAAATGTGGAGATAAGGAAAACAGTTCATAGAGGCGATATAAATAATGATAACACAGTGTGAGTGGTGCAAGACATGAGTTATATAGAGAGCAGAAAGGATTAATGACATGTAATTAAGTGAAATAAAAGAACTGTTAACCTCAGGTACTGAGTGTGGTTCTGGCATAGACAGATTCTGGCTTTGCTGCAATCTTCTCCGTAACATATACATTAAAAAAAAAAAAAACATCTTTTCTATCAGAAGCAAAATCCTGAGTAAATAACTTGTCTGATGTGTTTTCAGCAAGGTTATAATAGAATAAAGAGGCAGAGGTAGAATAAAACATGCTGGAGCCTGATTCAACATTTTGATTAAACAATTTTAGATTTTTGAACAGACCCAGAATGTGTGTGTGTGTGTGTGTGTGATGGCTTTCCATTAAAATCCCCGCTTGGTTGTACCCTTTGTTAATATATGTTTTTTTCTTTCAAGTGACTGGTTCATTTTCGATTCAGGCTTTTTTAATATTCACATTGTTTTCCAGGAGATGTACCACTACCATTTTTTGACACATTATTTCTTTTAACACAGTCATTGTCAAGTATCTCAGATGGCAGTTTGCATGTATTTTCTCATTATGTGTCTGAATATGATCTTTTAATACTGCAGTGTCTTTTTTTCAACTCTTTCACATGCACATGAACGTGTAAGCATTCCGTCTGGTTTGGTGATGTTACGACATCCTGAACCAAACCCTTCACAGAGTCCATCCTGTGAGGATTTATGTCCTCCGCATGCCACTGATAACTGTCTCATCACAAAGGCAGAACATTCAGATTCCATTTAGTCTCCTTTCATGCTTAAATCAATAGTCGTCCGTTCAGCTATTACACCCCAAGAACCTCTGCCTCCATTGGTCCAGAGGCAGCGGCTGCTTTCTCCAAAGCCAATCAATGTTGATAATCATAGCTGGGTTATAGACGGGGAGCTGCGGGCCGTATGGCTGCATGATTAATGAGCTTATTATCAACGCGGAGCGGACCTCATCACAGCCGCACCGCCTGGGAGAGGCACAGTCAATAGGGAGGCAGCACACACAGATAGGCTATAGGGACAACACACACACATACACACAAGAAATGAATGTATATGTGCAACCACGTGTGAACACACACGCACACGCAAACACATGCATCCAATGTCTGTGTGTATTCACTGACAATTGTTATGTGATTTATTACACTGAATTTAAAAAGCTACGGTAGGTGTGAGTGTCTGAGGAGCCACAGTCCGACCAGTGAGACACACACCGATGGCCCTTTATTATTACTGTTTAAGGAAAACAAATGAATGACTTTGACATTTGCTTTCTTCCTGCAGGCCGACCACCAGCCTCTATTTGAAGAGCTCGGGGTTTTCTACCTGCAGCCCTGGAATCAGCTGAGAGGTAGGGAATTACTGCAAATTAAAGTGTTTACTGCCATTCCACTGCCTGTTTACTCCAGTGTTGTGGAGCGAAAGGTCAGCTTCATTTGACTTTGATTGTGTTGATTTGATCAGATTGAAATGTGTTGTGTTTTTCAGTTTCTCTTTTTCAAGTTTCATTCAGAGGTGAGGTGTTTACAGGGAACGTAGACTATTTTAACCAATCTCTGTGTTAAAAATCTAATATATAAAATATAAAAATTTCTTGTCACTCATATTACAAATTAAGAGAGAGTACACTGCAGACAAATACATTTCAATATACTGATAATACTCTTAATCGTAAACCCAAATATAATCTGGGTGAAAATAAAATATCAATTAAACACATTTTCAGTGAATCCAAAGCAATATTTCTATATATATTATCTATTAACAATTTATTTAAATAATTAGATTTGCTGTTTCCATCAACCTCAGTACTTGTTACACTTGTTTGTTGTTACCAAACAGGTCAAGGTCACTGTGTAGAGCTCCCCCTGTTTATTCTCAGCATAAACCTGGCTGTTTGTTCAGTCAGGGCTGCTTCTCCACTGCTGATTAGGACGCCCTGTGGCTGATAGCGTGAGGTAGCGGTGGGCCGACTTCTCATCCTTGAAACTGATATGACTCAGCTGAAACACGGTGTGCAAGATATTTAAGGGTTACTCTAACATCTGTCCCTTTACTGTCAATAAGTAACACTAACAAGCCACCTCAGCAACACTCAGAGAGACCTGTGGGAACCGTTTCTCATTCATTTCTGGTACATTTTCTTAATAATATTCCACAAAAAAGCTGGGATGTAACTGGACATTCTTCTAAGTTTAAGGGCTCTGTGCTGTAATTTGGATTTATAATCAAAAAAAGGAAGAGGAGAAAGTTTTCTGTTGGTGCTGTTGGTCTCTCAGAACCTAATATAATATAATGGTGTTGAACACAAAAAACAGAAAAGTCTCCAGTGTAATTGTAAATTACAGGTAAGCATAAGCAGGTGTAGCCAACAAGTGAGTGGATGGATAGGACCGTGTGGACTGTGGAGCATAAACTTCAGTTACAACTGAATGTTTTTTGAGTTGAAAACTAATTTATGTCCTCTCGTGACCGCGCTCATCAATTTGTGTTGTTGTTGCTGTCTTGTGAAAATCATGTATCTCCAAAAAATCAAAGTGAAGAAAACAGCCCTGTTGTGACAGATGATTTATTCATTCAGTTCAAGATTGACTTCTACAATAAAACACAAGAGATAACATGATCCAGTAATTCCTACTGAAATAAGTAAAGATTAGAATAAAGTGAGAAACCTCAACAGCAGAAATTGCAGTGTTTATATTATATATGTTTTCAGTGGGTCTCCATCCCCTCACATTGGTTGGAACCTGGGGTTGGTTAATATTTTTTTTCCAGATTCCCCCCAGATATTAATGGCTGCTTATACACTCCATCATCCTACACTCCATTTTTATCTAACTATTGAACCAGTTGATCCCAAACTGGGAATCTGGATCCCCACATGGCATAGTAAAATAAACCTGAGGGGTCACATGACTAAGAGGATCGGGAGCAGGAAGAAAAACACATCTCTGCCACACAAAACTCTGTTATTTTTCTCGGGTCTGAAATCTTTCTTGCTTGTGAGTTATTGGATATCGTCTCTCTCTGATTGAACTGATATATACAGATAAATGTGTAAACTTTACAAACATCATTTTCAAGCAAGTCAGATGTATTGAACTGAGCTTACCAACTACATCAGCTGAACACTTTCTCTGTTCCCTCTATACTTAGCACTGGATCACAGAGTCCTTCACAGGAGATGTCCCAGGAATGACCTGTTACATACCAGCAAATTACTCCAAATTAGTAGAGGGTAGAAATAAACCAGTTCCCTTACTTTGGTTGTTGTTGGTTGTTTGGTTGGTGAGCATTCTTTGGCCTCAAATAGCAGACATCAGTGACTTTCCTGTTTTCTGCTTTTAACTGACCCTGACAGTTCTAGATACAAACGTAAATCCTGAATATGTTCAGAGGAGCTACTTTTTCCCAGAGCTGTGACCTACATAGCAAAGTGGCCTCTATCTAGACCTCGTCCTCGTCTGTATACTTTAGTATGAAAATTGAAATTGCCAGCCAGCTGAGGCGCAAAGCCCGAGCATGTCAGGCCATTCTCTGGTGCGTCCTCACGTCTGCTGTGACAGGCTGCCCAGAGAAAGTCTCCAGCTTTCAGTCTGTCCATTCAGCAAATCCTGCCCCGCTGGAACCACTCTCCTTCTCTTCTCCTTTTCCTATTACACACACACACACACACACACAAGTCCCGTGGGAGCTTGGCAGACATCCTACTCAGTTAACTAAAGGGATAAAACAAACTGTCGGCCACACTGCTCAGCTCTCAAGGAATACCATAGCAACCTCTTTTTTCCTGCAAATAATCCTGAGCTTTCTCTCTTATCCCTGAAAGTTCTTACTTTATTGGTAAAATCTCCCCTAAATATACAACAAACTTGTTCATAAAGGCCAAGAGATAAAGTTCTTGTGTCTGACAATGTTTTAATTAGTTATGAGTTCTGGGTTGGATTCAATCTGATTATCCAGCCTCTACTTGTGCGTACCTGCTTAGTAGCCATGAGTCACTGTATTCAATTTGCATTTTCACCCTTTGAAGTATTTAGCAGATTACATAATTGCATAAATGCATCAATATAATTTTTGTTACGCAATTCACACATCCAGCTCCTTGTAGGATTAATCATTTAATCACTATCTGACTTCATTTTTCTTCCATCATTTTCACATTAGGATTAATATAACAAGAGCTCTCTCCTTCACCTGGCTCAATCAGCTAAGCTATATTTCAGTCTTATTACAGATCCTATCATTTAATGTGGCCTGGAAATGACTCCAACCACAGCATAGCCTAAAGCCAGCTACCTCTGATTTAAATTATTCTGCAGGAAGGATTATAGAAATGACACACATTTTGGGGATGCTGAGCCTCCAAGTTCACATGGAAGCTAATTAGGAAAAGCAACTATTTAATAGGTGCTGGTAATTTGGCACCACTGGCTCTGCAGATGACAACTCAATTTGGTTCTTGCGCACACAGAGAGAAATGGGATGCTCAGTAACATCACCTGCAAAGGAGGAGAGATGATGGTGCGGCCCCGCAGAGCGAGGTTTTGCACTGTCAGTCAGAGCGAGATATTACGTTTCTCAGCCCTTCTGTGTGTGTGTGTGTGTGTAAAGAGTGATTGTCTCAGTATGTCTTCCCCTTTCTGCTCCCTTTATATCCATCTTAACCTCGCCTCATCCTTTCTGCACCTCTTCATCTGTCTTTCTACTTGCATCCTCCCTGTCCTCCTCTCCTTCTCTCTCTCTCTCTCTCTCTTTTCCTGTCAGTCTATCTGTGGATGCCAGCTGGTTCAGAGCTGCTGCAGTGTGCCACGCCTGCCAAACATCCAGTCAAAGGCGAACCAGTCTAGAGCCACACACACACACACACACACACACACTCTCTGCAGCTGCAATACAATAGCTCCCCCATCATGAAATTATTTGTGACTCCACAGCCTCGTCTTGTCATTAAGACACACTACTTTGTTATATTGTGCCTTTGACTTACAGGCACAGGTGGCTGTAATGTCTCACAGGGCTTCAAACACTGAGATACTGATAATGAAAATGGGAGAAAAAAAAAACAGTAGGCAGGGAAACAATAATAAAAAGCATGTGATGCTTTATGATTTAATGAGTGCAGCACAATACAAATCAAAGACTGACATAATTCTATTTATTCTACATATTAAAATAAAAACTAAAACATTTGAACCAGTGTAATTGTTCATATAGACTAACACAGGGTATGAGGCAGGAGATGGTATGTCAAAATGGTTCTACAACATGACTATACTGAGACGAGTTTGGATATTAAAAGATCTTTTCTTACTGCTTTCTGACTTCCTTACTCTGTCTGTCTCACTCTGCTCCAAAGCCACTGGCTCCTGATGAACACATCTATTTTTAAAAGTCAGATTACAGTATATAGTTTTACTGTTTGTTTATTTAAAAAGAAAAAAAAAGAAAAAAGTAGTTTTATCATTTTAACCACTTCACATAGTGTCGTTGTTTGTGTGCAAAACTGAATATATGACATACCAGATAAATCTAGATAAATATTTTCCTCTGAATTGTAGTGGAGTAGAAATATAAAGTAGCATCAAATGGATATTCTCAAATTAAATAACAAAACCCTTAAAACAGTACTTATCATGTACTTAACCGCTTACTTCATATATTACTACATGTTTTGTAAATACCATATAATTCCCAGAGATACTCATATGATTTAGCTCTCTCATGTTCCAATGGTTTGATGTATGCATGCAAATACAGATGACTGCAATTAGAAAAAAAACATTTAGTAACGTGTAAACATAACTTTTAGGAGGTTGACTTTAAAAATGGTCTCAAATATATTGTAGTATTTTCAGTATTTCCTCAAACAGCTGGGTATTGTAGTTCTTAGCAAACACTTAAACAGGAGGAAACAGAGCACTTGTTGGGGACTATTTTCTGCAGCGGATGAATATACATATTCTGTGCTCTAATGAGATTTCTGAGAACAGGGCAGTGTACATGGGGTTGAGTCAAAGTAAACTACACAGAGGAATCACATATATCAGGCTTTGGATACACACACAATACTTCTTAGGAGATCAGTTCATTGTTGGATATGTTGATGAGTGTGTGTTAGAGTACATATACCTTTAGTCATTGCATGTGTGTTCCTCAGTGCATCTGTAGCTTCCTCTAAGCCACAGAGACTTTGATAGCAGCCCATGCAGAGCGCCAGACACAGACCAGTGGCTTCTTCTAATGAGCAGACTGTTGTTGGTCTGCCGTGGGGACCCAGCTTCAGGGCTGGCACACCCCGCATGATTTTATAAACTAATTAAGCACTAAAAGTTGCCTTCTTTCAACTAGAAAGTCAAGATTTATATGGAGCTCAAAGAAAATTACTGGGAGAGAGAAAAAAATAATATGCAATTTTTCATCCCTATCTTTCATTTGTGTTCAGATACAGTCTGCTAAAGGCTCAGACTGGTTCAAGTTTGGACTGTCTACCAGCCGACAAAGAAACAATCTGCTACTTATAGGCATTAATTATTCTTCCTACGGCTCTGCCACTGTCCCGATGGACCTGATGATACTGTCATCTTCACTTTGGAAAGTAAATGTGGATCATCCCCATGCTGATTTACAGATACTCAGTCTGCAAACACACATCCTGGATACTGACTGAAGTTATTGTTTAGTCCCTAAAATGTTGAATTTAAAAATATCTCATATTTCAGTGTTTAATTTCCCAGATATCAGTGTGATTCCAGTGTCTGACCAACAGTCCCAAACCCAGAGAGATTCAGTTTATGATGACATAAGACACAGAAAAGCAAAAATCCTCAGAGGAACCACCACTGAACCAGCTCCACAGTCCACAGGTTCTCACCTGGGCCTGGTTCCTACAGACCTACAGACCTCTTTTCACATGTATATATATATATATATATATATATCACATATATATATTTTATTGCCAATAAAAAAGTTTTTAGTTATGGTTAATTGTTTATTTAAGGGCTTTTTGGTTAAGAATATATTTTTTGTGATGTAATCTGTGAAATATCTTTGACAGTGCCAATATTTTTTTTGGAAATGAATGAGCCTTTTTTTGGGCTTGTTTCATGACTCATCCAAGGTAATTATACTGTATGATCTATATGGAAAATCTGTATTACCAAAGTAACTACAGCTGTGAAGTAAATGTAGCTTAGTATGAAGTGCAATATTCCTCTCTGAAATGTTGTGGCAGTTCAACCACTGAAACAGGTCTGTTAAATCATGCCTGTGAAAAAGACAGAAGATTTCCTCAGGTTGTGGAACATCTGCAAACGCAACTCACCCGATCTAGAAATCAGCTGAATTTCCTGCTCATATAGCTGTAACTTTATTGTGATATGGTTTATATTACTTTAACTATACAGTTCCTTTCAAACGTCACCAGCTAACTTCACACTCCCCACCCCCACCCCCGTTGCTCTGGGAATCCAGAGGAGAGACGCTGGATTGGCAGGCAGGACTGCTGTCAGCATCATCTCTGTCACCTGTCCTGCTCAGCAGCCAGCTGCTCCTCCTGTGATAACGCTGGAGTTTATTCTGGGGCTGAAAATGCTGGACTCAATCTGGCCGTCGGCCGATCACTCAGCCTTTTCTGCCTGTCTCTTCACAAACTGCAGTATATTCCTTACTGTCAGTCAGTCAGTTAATCAGGGCCAAAGTCTGTAAATGTTTTCTGTGGGTATATACTTAAAAAAAAAAAACTCTCTGGCTATTTAATAGATTCAATTTTTACTTCATAAGCATGTTTCAGTAACCAGAGTCACACAATAAGCTGTGTATGATGGAAATTTGAGTCAGAATTGATTCACAAAAAAAGCCTTAAAATAGGAAAACATCTGCTCAAGCCATGAAAAGAACTTAAAATGATGGTAAGCTTAAATCAAAAGACTGTGATTATGTAGATCATACATTTATTTTATATATTTATGAAACACAATGTGACTTAATGAGTGACTGAATGCAGCGTCCCTGTCGCTCTCCTCATTTCTCAGAAGTGTCAGCCACCTTCATCTCCTCATTTTCCTCCTTCTCCTTACAAAATGAATGATGTTAAATCAATGATGCCAATGTCAGGCGGCATCTGAATGACTGATCTAAATAAAATGGGCAAAGCTCCATTAGGAAACAAAAAGCTTGCTTTTATCCAGCAGCAGGCAGACTCTATTTCTCCCCCCATCTCTTTCTTTCCCACCCTGTCTATGTAGTGCAGAGTAAGCACAGCTGTCTGAAAGCAGTGCAAAGGATGGACGGCTCTAACAGGAGGGGGGAGGTTGTGGCGGTGGGGGGGGCGTGGACTTAGGGGAGAGCAGTGTTAACTGGGCGTGGCGTGGCTGAGGTTGATTTGGCCGTGTGGTGAGAAGCTGTAGCCAAACTGCAGCACTGCCTCTGAGCCTCTGGCTGAAGGCCACGAAATCAAAACACTGTCGAAAAGCAACTGAGCCAGCCACACTGATTTTTTTTTTCACTCCTTTTACCTTTAATCATTCAAGTACAGTTGATAGAACATGAGCCTTTTCCACAGAACCCACAGTACATCTTTTACTGCAAAATCTCAAGGTAAAATTATTCCAGTAAAAGTCAAAATCTTGCATTCAAAATCTTACTTATGAAAATAATCTAATTAAGCACAGGTATCTCAGCATTATTCCAGGCACAGTACTTGAGTAAATGCACAGTTGTTTTCCACCACTGCAACATGGTGGGTGGTCATCAAGGTGAGAGAAAGTGAAGTGAAGAGAAGGATGCTGAATACAACACGGCAAATATGGAGGTAAAGACAGGACAGTCTGTAAATCTTTGAATCTTAGAAGTTAAGTCATACTTACTTGTATTTACTATATAATACTTAAATTTGTATTTACTATGTAATACTTAAATTTAAATCTTTTTGCATTGATACAGTTTTAATTCTCCTCTGTGAAATTTCTAGTGAGTCATTTTCAGTTATGCAATCTCAAGACCTTCATTTTTTTTGTGTCTTTATTTTAAGGTTCACAGAGATTTTTTTTTGTTTTTTTTTTTTTAAAGTGATATTCCAAAATTCAGGATGAATGGATCCAGTCTGTCCTACCAGGTTACATTCTGTCAGTTGTATGATCCAAAAAAGAAATTGGATGAGAAACCAAGACACTTGGTTCCATCCATCTAATTCCATCCATTATCTATACCACATCCTTAAGGGTCGCAGGGCTGGGGCCTATCCCAGCTGACACTGGGTGAGAGGCAGGGTACACCCTGGACAGATCACCAGTCTATCACAGGGCTGACGACCAAGATACTTAAAAAAAAAACAAAAAATTAAAAGAAATAAAACACGTAAGGAAGAAAGCAGGAGGAGAGTTTTTTTTAAATGTCAAACTTAAAATGAAGTTGAAAATGTTACACAGGGAATCTCAAACCACACAAATTCAGACTGGTGTTTTTCCCAAAGAAAAATATTTAAAATATTTGAATACTATACATTTTGTTGTATTTAAATGTAAATATTCAGCAGTGATTAAATTCCACACACCCCCAAAAACTGCTTGTAGAATTAACTCATTATGGCCTTTTGGTAATTCCACAGACAAGAAACACAAGCAGTCAAATGACCAGACAGGATGTAAAGGTCATAGGTCATATTGTTTTTACTGTACAGAGAAACTGTGTCATCATGTTCACCAATCTCACTAATGCCTTTGGTAAACACACTGTTGTTATAACCAACAGATGTGATTGTCCAAACTACAAAAATAAGACCCATATTGTATTAACCTGAAATTAAAGGTACTGCAGGGAAGAACTGGAAGCTGTTTACATATAATAGTTGCTTTTTATTGCCAGTGTGTGAAAAGATTATGACGCGACATAAAAAATGTGTCATTCCTCTCCTCTGCATCGCTACAGCACTGGCAGGGTGCTATCATTAGCTTCGGAATGGAGTCTGCCACCGTTAAGAAACGACCGGCCCCCAGCAGAAGAAAAGTCATGAAGCCTGTTTGGCCAAACATGAATTAGGCCGACATTTGGGAAAAACTAGGGTCAACACTGTCAAGGCATCTGATTCATGGAGGGACCTTTGTTCAGCTTTGGGGAGCAAAACTGACCCTGAACTGGCTCTTTTCCTTTTGGACAGAGAAGATGAGCTAATGTTACTGAGCTAATGTCCGTAGCTACAGTGTTGAGTGGATAGCACAAATTCATCCAAACTCCAGGGGCTGATCTGGCTGGTAAATCAAAAAGCTTGCAATTTGATAGTTACTTCATCAGCTAACAAACCAATGCTGGATCCCTGCAGTGTAGTTAAGTTACAACTACCCAGCTAACCTCTGCTTGTTTGCTCAGTAATGTTATTGCCATGATCAGACTGCGACTTATGCACCCCCAGACGCTTACAGGGTCGGTAAGAACTTCATGGATGCTTGCTTGCACTGAGCCAGTATGCACGAGGCAGCAGTTCATTTAACAGCCACAAGGTTTTTTTTTTTTTTAGATTTCTCTGCATTAAACTCAAAAGCTGGGAAAGTTATGGTTTAAAAGTGCTGCCCACCAGATTTCAGCCAAATCTCTCTGTAACTTTTTGAAAAGTTCAAACAAAATTCCATACAAATCAGATTAAAAACATAATCCAAGTTAATGAAATAAAACCACACACAAAGCAACATACAAACATACATACTTTTAATTTTAACCATAAAAGACAGTACATGATTTATGTATTCTGTATGTCACCCTTGTGCAATGAATGTACAAGATAAGCATCATCCTCACCTTGAGAATACATTGCTGTTCAGTTCCTCTGTTAAATGAATTCACCCGGTGAACACGCCTATCTTGTCTTGTTTTTGGGAGTCATCATTCCAAAGGTGTCTGCTAAGCAAAATATCGTGATGAATGGAACGCAGATGAAACCAGCAGGAGAGCTGTCGGGCCTGTCAGGGGAAGGCATGAGGTCTGCCAGATGCTGAGGCACTGGGTCCCTCCTGAATGAGATTCAATCAGGGGCCATCACAGACAGACAGACAGATAGGCAGGCAGACAGACAGACAGACAGGATTTATACAGCACAGTCAGGGAGCCTGGGTAAGACTTCAGACACCAAAGCCACCATCTTTTCCTAACCTGAACTGAAGCATGGTGGCTTGTTTAAGGATGACCTGACCTTTACAGTTAAGGAATATTTCCAAGGTGAACTTACATTGCAAGTCTGTGGCAGGATGAGGACACTGTGATGATATATCTGACTCACAGGTTCAGCATGTGGAGCTTACTGAGAGATTTGTAGGCCATAAGGAAGATCTGAAGATCTATTCTGACATTTATGTAGAGGAAGCCATGTGAAGCACTGGAGGAGGACACGGGAGCTATGGAGAAAACTGGAAAAACTACTACAAACTAAAATAAGGTATTATAATGTGAAAGCTTTGCTACACATAAAGCGGATCACAATAGATTTAACGTTGGCAGCTGAAGACAAGCACAACCCTTACTGACCAAAATAAAAGAATTTTCCAGACTTGTTGGAGCAGTGAAAGCAATGGAAATCAATGAAAGTCTTTAAATAAGCCATTGCCCAAAAGCTTCAAGCCCAAATCCATGACTGTGTTCACATTTCCTGAAACTGTGATGCACTTCTTCAAATAACTCACTTTAACTGAGCCTCTCTCTCTCTCTCTGTTCCCATTCCCCCAACACACACACACACACACACACACACACACACACACACATATACAATACAACTATAATCCCTCAGGCTCGTTTTGTTTGTTATACCCCCCCACCCCAAAAGAAAACAAAAAACCCCAAAACCTTTGGCTCTGAAATGAGCTAAATAGTGAGGAGAGTGTCTGGGTGGCTTTTCTTTTTTTCCCACACCGCTTTTCCTTTTTCCTTGCTGAAGTGTTTCTATCCATTATACGCAGTGACATTCTTTGTCTGAAGGACACTGGCGATCAGCCAAGAGCTTCTGCTGGTCCAGCCCAGCTGTTTAATTGAAACCGTAAAAGAACTTTCTTTCGGCACAAAAACCCTTATGTGGGTTTTGTTGCAATTAGATTGACCAGAAAGGCCAGCAAACTTGATAAAAGGGGATTAAGAGAAATGTATTGCTGGGATATTATGTTGAGTGTGACACAGCAGCTTGTGGAGGAATTAGTGAAGACCTGACCCGTCCTGGATTGGTCAGGCAGAAGGACAAAACAATGATTAATGGAGTGGTCAAAGGCTACACTTAAAACCCAGTTTTACTAAAAGAAACATCAGAGCAGCGTGAGTAGAACAGTAAACTACCTCATGCACCCACAGTCCAACACAGCACTCTGAAACAGCTGGGTGGAACTTCATTATATGAAGTTACCCATTGTGAAGGGGCAGTTTCCCCAAGAAAGCTTCACGATACCAGGCATCATATGTGGCTGGCTACTGGTTTGTTTCCAAACATGCCAACCATGACCCTCATCAGTGGCATGACTGAGGGAGGAGTTAGACTGATTTTATGGTGCTTTGTAAACAAGGGTGAGTCAGGATGCCAGAGCTTAGTATTTAATACCAGTGGAGGAACGAAACAACATCTTTATTCAATTAATGCATTTACAGCTGTGGTAGACAACATTTTTAAAGACAGATCAAATGACTTAGCAGAATATAAGATGCCTCACACATATTCAAACATCTTCAAATAACTGAAGGAAGAGGTCCAGCCAGCTTCGTCACAGGTGCAGCAGCTCCACCCACACATGAAGCAGTTAGAGGAGTGAGAGGAAGGCTGGAGTGGGAGGGGATTTACCACATCTGGTGCAATAGATCAGTGACATAATACTGACAAGGTCCATTTTGAGTAGTTTGATAGTTGATAGTTTAAATATATGTTACCACTAATAATTATAGCAACATTTTAGTTTCAGTGCTTTTACAGCAGTTGAGTACCAGTTGTTATTGGTGCTTATGGCAGGATCTCAACTCTTCTTCCACCATTGCTACATAGTGGTTTTTGCCTGTCTCTAACAGAAAAGATGTTGGCTGTAATTTTTATAAAATAACTCAAAGAGGCTGTTTGATATCATTTATTCACATCACTGCAGCTTGGACCCAACAAAATGCAAACTTTTCCCACAAGAATTCTATTGATTATTCAACGCTAATTTAAAACAAACCTATTAGGGATTTTATTTACTAAATTTCATGCTATACTGAAACACTGCTTTAAGATCTGAAGATCATTTCACTGTAAACCCACTTTACCATGACATGATTTCAGCTTTCATTCACAGCGGGCTGCTTCAAGGTGGATTAAGGCTTGCCGCTGTGAAACCAAAGTTATTCTCAGCTCCATCACGGCCCTGTCCTCAATACCAAAGCACTTTATAAATAGGCAACCAAATAGAGCACAGTTACATTTGAGTGCTGCCTTGTGTCTCACTGTGCAGTCACACTGAGGTTTTGTAAGAAGTTTGCTAAAGATAATCACTTACTGCTTTTAGCATTACAAAAGCACTTGCAGCTATGTTACTGGGTTTCATGTGATTTTTCAGGTTTTCTGTGGGTCAGTCTCGCTACTTCCACTATAGTTACTTGAAAGCTAATTTTCCACCATTAAAATGAGTTTTCCTGTTTCTGTTACTTTCTGCAGGTTAAGTCATGGTGTGCGGCCAGCTTGGCATCACATCATCAGGCTCAAGTGAGTTGGAAGAGAAGAAAGCTGCCTTATGCAAACTGCCCTCCAGTGGACAAGTATGTATTGCACTCATGCTGCTCTGTCCCAGTTTAGCCTCATCCCCCAGTGTTTATATCTCTTATGTTCACCACCACTGCAGTCAGCTGTGTGGTCAAAGGAGTCTGAGGAGATAGGTGCACTGCGGAGGAAAGGTGAGTGTTCTCTGTCCATTACTTTTAATGCTAATAAGGCCGCTTGATGGTCTCTGTCTGAATGGTTCATATAAAAGGTGGGTAGAGTCCATTTATTTCTGAGGCTCCACTGTCAGCTGTCCTCTGAGAACAATAAAGTAACTGCAGTGCTGGCTGGTGTCTTGTCAGTGGCTTGTTTCTGTCACAGAGTCACTGAAGATGAACTCCTAAACTTCAACCTCCACTGTCTCTGTACTGTACTACAGTACAGTGTGTGTGTATATGGGGGTGGGGAGGGTCAGCTGGTGTTGTGAATCAGGCCGCTGAAGTGTCAGACACGGCTTCTTCACAACACCAGGGTTCCTCCCTACCACTTCCTGCTGGGATATATGACACTGGAACATCTCTCCTCAAAGAGTGTAGATCACTGTGTAGCAAATATATGTGCATTCAATAAATCCTGCCATAGAAACAGAAGCTGGCATTACACCTGATACCCCATCCATAACTGTTACCTCCAAACTTTTGTAAGTTTTGGAACTGAACACTGTATATTAACATTAATTCCAGTGTGCTTAAGAAGAGACGTCCAAGTATGTGAAAAGGTTTGTGCTCATCTGATTTTCCTGCTGAAATGTGTATTATTTAGACATAATAAGCTTATTTTGTTGTTTCAATAACAATATAATTATGTGACTCAGTACCACAGATGCTCGTTGTATTTTAACTTCAAAATATCTTAAATGGGTCTTGGAGGAATAAGACTGCACACGAATCAAGAAACAATGGTCTATGGCTAAATGGCCGGGGCTGTGGTTCAGGAGGTAGAGCGGGTCGCCCACTTATCGGACGGTCAGCGGTTCCTCCAGTCCATGCCAAAGTATCCTTGGGCAAGATACTGAACCCCACGTTGCCCCTGATGTGTGTATCATTGGTGTTTGAATGGGTATGCATGTGTTAGAGTGTGCTTTGAGTGGTCAATAGGACTAGAAAAGAGCTATATATAGTACAAGTCCATTCCATTCCATTAATATTGGAAGCAGGTGAAATAATCTTCTTTCATTTTCACTGATTTTACTGCAAGAAATTCATATTTGGTTGACACTTTATTTTAACCCTCCCTACCTTGCATTTAGCAGTACATTAACACACTATAATATAGTTCTAGGCAAATACAACCACTTTTTAATGTTTATTAATGCATTTCTCAGTGACTATTGATAACAAAAGAAAATATAAATGTAATAATTTGCTTCATCACTTCTGAACACATGTATATAGCAACTGTCAGATGCACAGTAAAGCACAGGATTTTGTGATTGTGTGATTTTGTCATGATAGAGTGCTCACACTGGCTGGATTCTGTCCATATATACATCAACTGCTGGGAGCAGTGCATTTGTATGTACAGCTTCTGTATAGATTTTCCTAGCTGTGAAATGAGAAACTATATGAGTCTTCAGTGTTTGATCAGTAAATAAATGCGTTGGAACTGATGGAACAATATAGGTGTGTGTGTTTCATTATTAACACTCAACACTCATATGACCATTCCTTACCTTCATATACTTTCTTACATGGTTGAAAAATACAAATACATACATTGTTGCATTGTTCAGCTTTTACTACTCGACACAGACACACTTACAGTACTGTCTGACATTGTATGGAGCATAAACAAATGCCACATATACAAAGTGAGTGATGAAAACAGCAACATGACCCAACTCCAGACACTTCAACCAATCAGAAATAGCATGTAACTCACAATGTCAAAACAACAGATTAGATAGATAGATAGATAGATAGATAGATAGATAGATAAATAGATAGATAGATAGATAGATAGATAGATAGATAGATAGATAGATAGATAGATAGATAGATCATTTAATTGCTCCTAGAAAAAAATGTTCTATTTGAAAAAAAGTGAAAAAGAGACTGAAGGGCAGGAAAGGGAGGATGTGCTTGAGATGCAGATAAATAAAAGCTTGGTAAGACGCAGAGAGAAAGGCAGAGTGATGATATAAAATCAGAATGGAATGTTTGAGGAAGTCACTTCATAATGCTGCAAAACATCACACAGTAGTCTTCTTAATGAGGGATACTTCGTTCAGGTAGGCGATGAATAACTTGGTTCCCTCAATATAGTTGTACCTGGGAGAGAAAGAGGATTGTTACCAAAACTAAACCTGTTGTCTGTTTAAATGTGTGTATGAACTGTTACAGCTAAGACTGGACAGGAACATGAGTCTCCTTCACATATGCAATCAATCTTCTAACACTATCATCCACAGCTACAGCTTCTTAGATGTCCCCGAAGCATTAACAAAATCTGCTCCCTGTTCCACTTTGCTGCCACCAGCAGGTAATAAGACTCACAAAGCCCTCTGGAACTAGACCAACATATTGTTATTTCTGCTTTTAAGGTCTCACAGCATTCACCTTATAATCACAGAAGTCTCCTGTGACCTTGTATAGCTTTTTAGCCATTTATTCTGTTCTTTCTCCAGATGCTGTCCATTTGTCCCAGTGGTGTTGTATGTTATCATCTGGCTGTAAGCTGTGTAAAATCAAGGGTGCCTTATATGTGTCCTGTTTGTTTTTTATGTGGTGAATATCAGGTAAAAGGATTATTTCAGCTCAAGGTTGTGGAAGATTAAGAGAGGATCAGACTGCATTAGTACTAGAGGTTCAGATCTCCCACTAATAAAGGCTTTATTTAAAACCTCCTGTACATGAAATAGGAAGAGAGGACCCGTGGAGTCAAACCTGCTCATTTTCTCGTTCTGGGAGTGCAGCCCGTCATCAAAGCCTCCGATGGGCATCATGATGATGCTTTTTTCTATCACATCCTGGAAGGTTCTGGCGATCGGGATGGTCCCACCCTCACGAATCAGATCAGGATCCATGCCAAAAACTATAGAAGGGAGGACATCTTATATTTGAGACTAATCTTATCTCAGAATAAAACTTTTTTTTATGAATAATGTGTCACTTAGGCAAGATTTCCTAAAGCATTCATGTCATCATAAAAGAGGCCAAAGCAACAATAGAAAGTAACATCATGAGACCACCTCAATAAAAATTAACATAAAGCCACTGGTAGCTGTATTTTCTGTATTTTGTCAAAAATGTCAAAGAAAAGATACAAGAGTGAGTGAAATTGATTTCTTGTCTTCCTCTGGCTACATCTTACATCAGCAGTCAGAGGCCCAAATAATGGTGGGTCAATCTAATGATGGGTAGCTGAAAAGGACTGCTTCTGATCTGATCCTTACATTTTCTCTTCAGGTTTTATAGGAGACTATATCGTAATAACAGAATTGGTTTTCTACAGTGTGTTTATAGTTGTATAGTTACAGTTTGCTTCAGCTTTACTATCTGTAAGGGATTTTGATGCAGTGAGGGGTGCTTGATGTGGGGTGACGGGTGCTTTCTGTACCTCTCTTGACAGCAGCTTTCCCAGCCTCATAAAGAGGGTGCTGTGTGTCAGCCAGCCAAGGCTTTGCCCCAATCACCATAGTGACTTTCAGCGTGTTAGGACTCTTCCTCTTGGCAAACACAGAGTGAAGGTAGTCTGTCACCTATAGCATCAAAACAAGAAAAGGTGGTTTATGGGAAGAAATTATTGACATGTTTAATCAAAACATGATTGGTTTATTTTTCAAAGCAGCATTTTACCTGTTTCTTGACCATTGCCGGGTCCATGTTGGGGACTTGTCTAATTGAGAACTTAGCAGTGACCTTAGCAGGAATGACGGTTTTTGTGCCAGGGTCAGAGAAGGCCCCCTCAATGCCATGGATGGAGACGGTGGGGTAGCGCCACATGTGGGCTAACAGGTCCACCTATCAGAAACACAGGATAGAAAATGACCGGTCTAGTTGCATTCACCTGGTCTTCCAATAAATGACATCTTTTCAAGATAATTCTCTGACCTTGTTGTTGTACATGAGCTGGCTGACACCAATCTTGTTCTTGTAGCTGTCGATGTCAAACTGAATGTCCTGGTACATCTTCCATTCCTCATCAGAGAGGGGAGCCACAGCCTCCCTAATCCCAGGAATCAGGATCTTACCGCTGGGGCTGATCAGTGTGTCTGAGGAGTGGAGCAACAACAAAATGGCTGAAGTTCATTTTTTTAATGGACCTCTCCTCACATTTAATAAATGTTAGAGTGCATGGTTGGTTACATAACAGAGTTACAGGGGGCTGGGGGGATTCAGTGCCTTGCTCAGAGACACTTTAGTAGGGAAAATACTTTCAAATACAAAACTTTAAAACCCCTCCTGATCCAGAGGTCTGCATGAACGCTAACACTGAGCAGTGTTACCAAACATGTGTCACACAAGTAAGGACCTGACAGGTCACAGATATTGCTGTGTGGTTATTGGGACAGACACAGTGTATCTCATTATAGTTCCTAGTTACACAAAGGATAAATGAAATTAGAATACAATGTTTGCTCTGTGAGCATATAAATGAGAATGAATGAGTGCACTAGATGCTACACACTTAAAAATACACTCACCAAGAATACCAATGAGGTCAGTCATTGGTTCAATCACAGTGCCTCCATACACTCCAGAGTGTAAATCCTGTTTAGGTCCTTCAACCTGCAAACACACCAGAGGAAACCTTTACCATGAAATTGCATGAGGTAGCACAGCAGCACACATGTGCAGAGTGTGTGTATACACTAAGAATTAGGCATAGTTCAGTTTGTTCAGTTTATGATACCCAACCTCAGCAAAGAAGTAGCAGTTGCCTCTGGTGCCATAGGTGAGGGCAGGTCGTCTGCTGAGCCAGCTGCAGTCTGAGATGATTATGTAATCCACGTCAGAGAAGAAGGTGTCTCTCTGGGCCAGGATCATGGCATCCAGGCCATTAGAGCCTGTCTCTTCCATGCCCTCAATAACAAACTTCACATTCACTGGTAGCTCCTGGTGGATGAAAATGAAAACAGTGCTCTTCCATTAGTTGTGTGTGGCAGTAAGTGACAGTGACAGCAGGTAGTTTGGATGGAGGATGAAGTATTGGAGAAGAATCTCATCTGAAACACTGTATTTTTGGATGACATGCAGGCCTTTGGGGAAATTGTAACGGTGTTTCAACAGGCTTTTGCAGACTGCACAATCATGAGCCATTTGCTTCATTTGAAACTAGTTTTCAGCACCTACACAAGTTCTCTCCCCTTAATGCATCCTGCATCTAGCTGATGCCTTTTGATGTGCATATTCAGCTGTGTTATTTTCTCATAAGACAAAGTAGCAGCAAGGATGGCGGGAACAGACTGCTGCAATGACTTTGCAGAAACAGCAGTGACTTTGCAAGTTAGTTTGGCTGAAGCTCAGCTCTCCTCTCTCACTAGCCTGAGGGTACCCTGTTTATTCTGTAGTATTTTACTCAACTAAAACAGTCTGCTCAAATAAATGGGAGTTATCTTTTAGGTCCATCTTGCCTGGAGGCATATCTCTCTCTGTTTCCCCTCTTTATATTTCAAGTGTTTTCAAGACAAAGATGATTTGCAAATACAGTACATGCTCTAATCTGCCCTTTGGTCACAGTGCATCCGCAGCTCCCACTCCCTCACAGATTAGATTTTGTTGATCTGCAGTATCACAAGCGATCCAGTATGACAGAGGTATTGTAAACTTTCCCTCACCATGTTGAGGGCCTGGTAAGCCTCCACAGCATGAATCCAGGCTAAAACTGGGGCCTTGTTATCTGATGCTCCTCTTCCGTACAGGTTACCTAAAGGCACAATCACATAAAACACATTAAATTTATTTATGATATAGATGTAGACCTCATAGCGGCCTATTAGATAACTACTACACAACTCCTATTTGTAATTGCAGTTGTTGCAATTTTATAAAATTTTGTAATTTGTAATTTAGTAAAATTGTATTTATAATTTTACTTGGTTTTATATCCTTATAAAGCTCTTTGCAACCTATTGTGCCATATAAAGGAATCAGGAAAAGCATGGAGTCATTATTTTAACCAAATCGGCCAGCATTTGATAATCAAACTGGGAAATAATTTGAGTGTCTTCCTTCTTAAAGCGACATGATATAACTTTGCTGAGCAGCAGCGCCCTCTGCAGCCACAAGTGCTAATTAATTCTGTTGGACTCAGAGCGGTTAAGTCAAACAAAGCCTATCAATCTGTTGACCAGAGCTCTGACTGCATAGTCCCACTCACTGAACTGAAAACTCATCTACATTACTGCATTACTCTTGAACTCCCACTAGTTACTATTTGTAAGTAACCTACACAACTCAGTGTTGTTATTAACCAGTCTTGTTGTTCATCTGTTGTACAATAGAAGTCAAAAAACAATTATTTTAACTAATAACACACAAACCGATGTATTGTTCTTGTCATCGTCTTGAATAGATCATTCAAAAATTCACAATGTGGGTTGAAAAAGTATGTGAACCTCTTGGTTAATGAAATCCTCAAAAGCTATGTGAAGTCAGGAGTTAGCAAACCTGGAGTCCAGTAAATTAAACCAGACTGGAGGTGAGGATTAGAGCAGCTAAAGAGCTCTACAAGATTGTGAGCTATTCACAAGAAGCATCTGCTGATATGAATCATAACCTGCAGAAAACAAAACAAAAAACAAACAAAAAACCCACTGCTGTGTGGCTGAGCTACCTGATGTATAAACTCTGTATTAGCTTGTTATAGTTCTTAAATGAAGCTATTGAACATGGTGTTTACACCTAATTTTACACACATTTCCCCAAGATTCAGCCAGTAGAAAATGAGTGATGACTGAGGAGGTTAAAGGCTGTTACCATTGATGTCAGTCAGGTTGTAGGGATCTGTTGCCCAGCCATCCTCTAGCTTCGCTGGCTGGACGTCCACGTGACCATAGACACACACTGTGTGTTTGCTGGAGTCATTGCCAAACTGAGCAGTCACCACTTTAGGCAATGCTAACGTTTGCCCGTCAGGAAGCTGTAGAAATGAAAGGAGACTTAACATGAACATGAACTGCTGCATTGTTACATTTGGTTAGTTTTCTATCCCACAGTATTTTTTTATCAAAGTGATCCAGGATATCAGTGATCCACAGCGTGTAACAGGAGAAGATGGATAATAATAACAGGAAAAATGTTTCAGCTCTGCCTTTCTGAAATAAACACATCACTGTACTGTAGTTTTGTGTCAAAAGGTCATCTGCTATTGTTTTCACCATTCACTGAGACAATATAAAAGTTCATGCTACGTTGGTCCTTATTACTGGTGAAAAGCCGACCTCTAGTTTGACCTGAAACACACTATATGTTTAATGAGTTTGGGAAGCAGCTTTGATGTGCCTCAGTCAGTAATGAGGAGGTAGCTTTACTCCTGACTGCTCTTCCGCTTTTTTGAAGTTTAGCAGCTCGTTTGCCACTGCCACCCTCCCTGATGAGCCAACCTCTGTTTGAAATACAGGATATTTATCAACCAATTAGGGTGGTGATTATATACAAAACTGTAATATCTCAGACAGCATTTATGCTTTTTGGGGTTCTGTCACTGACTTCTTGTTCTCCGATGTCCACCAGCTCTACAGTCCCTCCCATCAGCCTCAGCTTCTGAGCCGCCATCTCCATCATGCGGTGTAGGTCTGGTCTCTTCAGGACATTACTGGAGTCACTTTCAACTGCAACCCATTCCCGCAGAGTCTAAAGCACACATACACATTCAAAACATTATCACTGGCAAGGTAACATTTGCTCTGTATAAAAGGTTGCTTGGTACACTGCCATACTGCCACCTTTTGGGTAAGACTGGCTTTGTTTCCCAGAGCAGTGGGGATGTGCACACTGATGCCTGTATTTTGGAATTATGTTTCCTCTTGTGGATTGTTGTTGTGATCAACATATAGTTACTACTGATCAAACTTCTGGTTTGAGGCACTTAAATAATCTAATAATCATTTCCATATGTACGTATCTTTGGATTTTCAAAATGACATATTTTAACTTTGTATGGGCAAAAGCAAAAATATTGTTTTCCTTCAAAACAGATATGACAGAAAGGTTATCATGTTGCATTTGAAAACTATGTTCAAATATTATCCCAAGGTTTACAGAGATTCCTTAAGCTCACTTTAGTTAAGATACAGATAATTTGCATTAACTATACAGATTTATAATATTAGAATAATTCCTCATTATTTTAGACAGTTCTAGATTGTTACAAAGGTATTTAGGGACTCAGTTACTGTTGTTTTTCTATGATGTACAATATTTGTGAACACTAGCGATTATTGTAATGTGCCTGTGTTTAACTGTTGGTGTTGAATAAATAATATATTCCAAGAGTAGCAATAGCATGCTTATCCAACCCAGAGTGACTTAAGTACATTAACCATCAAGAATTCAGCGTAAAATTACCATGAGCCATACACTGTTCTGAATAATTTGTATTTAGTTACTGGTTAAAACATAAAGTTGCCTGCTATGGAATCAGTATAACTTCCTTATGTGAGTTTTATTTATTTGCTCTTGAACTGAACAGTCTACATAGCATACAGTTTTCCTAACCTAATAAAAGAACTTCAGCCCCTCTGCTTGGAATCATAGTGATGCAACACAAGAGTTCAGTGGTTGAACTCCAAAGTATTGCAAAGGCAAGAAGAAGAATATATTGTACCTCTACATATTCTTCTTGATGGCTGTCAATATACTGCACCAGGTCAGTATACTGGAAAGCATGAACAGTAGAGATGACCAGCAGGATGGAGGGCAGGACTGGGAGATTCATCTGTTGGGTCAGACAGATGATTAAAAGGTCACTATTTCATCAGAATACATCTGACTATAAAGACAACTCCCCCAGTACAGTAAACACATGCAGGCCTGTAGACTTGGACCTAGAATTAAAGAGTGTTTTTTTGTTTGTTTGTTTGTTTGTTTTTTTGTCTAATTTACCTTTGTATATTTTCAGCAAATTTGATCTCCCCATATAATTGTCTAAATTATGGCTACAACTATTATTTTCATTATTCACAGATTTGCCAATTATTAATTTGATTAATCGTTAAAACAAGGTGCCTACTGCAACTTCCCTGCGTTCAACATGGTGCCTTAAAATGTATTGTTTGTTTGACAGTTTCAAACCCAAAGATACTCTGTTTACAATTACACATGACAAAGAAATCCTCTCATTGTCACTTCTGAGAAAATAATTAGTAACAAATTATCAAAATGGTTGTTGATTATTTTTCTTTCTATTAACTAATTGCACTTGCTCTAATATAATTGATGTTTCAAAGCCTTCTACACACAGACAGGGATATGAATCTAGTGGTGGAAAATGTATATCTGTCTGAAAAAAAAAGTCAAATTTTAGAATGTAAACTTCTCCTCAGGTCTTAGAAATCTCCAAATTTCCAGAAACATCAGCTTACTGTCCTGTACAGCTCATTCACTTGTGAATATTTACAAAGTAAAGCTGCAGATGGTAGATGACCTTTTGTCTTACCTTTTCTCTGCTGGAGGAGTGTGTGACAGTCTCCTCAGGCTGGCAGACTGTGGCCCTGTGTTGTTCCCTGGACATTTATATACCCTCCCTTCATATCACACCCATACTCACTACTGGACCCTGGGGTCACACAGTCAAACATTTCCTGACACAGTGCCAAGACAGCTGACAAATTAATTTTTTCTTGCTGACAGGCACAAGAATTACACTCAATCTATTGATCCTGCTCCAAGAATGCACACCAGGGTTCAGCAGGAACAAAAGCAGCATGGTGAAATGAACAAATTCCTGTTGCTTGTGTTTTGGAATCTCCAAGCAAACCCCCTCTACAAAAGCAGAACGGCTTTTCTTGTTCCATATTAGGCAGGTCTCCCATTGTGCTGAACTTAACATTGAGCTACTTGTAAGCATTCCTAGTTGACACGCCGCTATATCAGATAATTACCCTAAAACAGTTTGTCTGAAAATATTTAATCCCATCACCTCTTCATGTTCATTGGATAAATTGTCCTTGGTAAAAACTTCCTGTCTCTTTATGTGTGTCCCAGTGTGAGACAGGACAAGAGCCTGGGGATTTGTCACACTCACGTGAAAATAAAACTTACAGGGGGTCAAAAAACCAAAGCCCTTAGCTTGCATGTGTCTGAGTTTGTGTGCCTGCAGGCAGTGTTCCAATTTGATGAAACAGACAACTGCAAAAAAGTGCCCCCCCCCCCCCCCCCCCAAAAAAAATTGTGGTTGAAATATTCCCTAAACTGACAACTGAATAAAAAACAAATAATACAGGCTTGTTTGAAAGTAAAGACTAAAAGCACCTCACTTGTTGATGATCAGTTTAAAAGCTTCAAACTGAATAAAAGCTGCATATTTTCTTGCTGTGCATTATTGCCACACTAATCCATTTGTATATTTATATTAACAGTGGACCAAACAACCAGCTACATGGAATGTGACAGGACAGTAATGACAGACCCACAGAAATCTTCACCCTTCACTTACCCAAGTTCTAGACTTTTAGCATCTTTCACATCTTTGTCTCAGTATTACAGCTCTCAACGTCACTATTTGGTTAAGTCTCAGTACCTCCCCAGCAGCAACAACAAACAAGCAACAATAAACAGACAAAGTTAGCAACCAGCTGGGGGATTTAATGCTGGCAGCTGAACCACTTTGTGCCTCTCATGTATTAGCATACATTTGGGTCACTAGGGAAACTGTCTGAGAAACCCAGACAGTCCATTAGAAACACTTTCTGATCGTATTTTCAGAATACTTACAACTGCACTGCAGAACTTTTGTCTCCCCTCTCACAAACGCTGTTGATGTGTTCATGCGTCAAGCCTCAGTTAAAGGAGCAGTGTGTAGGATTTAGTGGCATCTAGTGGTAAGAATGCCAATTGCAGCCAACTGAATACCTGTCCCCTGAACTCTCCCTCTCCAAGTGTGTCAGAGAGTCTATGGTGGTCTTTAGATGACAAAATGGCATCAACTTCTGTATTGATTAGGCTAATCTGTCAAGAAAACTAAAGATTTTATTTATGTTATTTACCTGGTTTATGTGTGTCTGTGTGTAACCCAGACATGTCAAACTCAAATCCAGCCTGCTACTTCATTTTATGTGGCCCATGAGAGCTTTCACAGACTATGATTATCATAAAATATAGTCTTATGTCACTTTACCTAAGTATAGTGAATGCATCTCGATTTTGTTACCTGTGCAGTGAAAGCATCTAGCCACTGGATGGCAGTGTTTTTAACTCGGTGACAGGATTGGGGGAAAAAAAAAAAAGTAAATGGTCCCGAAATGTCCAAGAGAAAAAAATGTTGATGCAGAGGGCAGTTTAACGAGAGACAGGAAAGCACATGTTTGTGCTTATTGGAGTCGAGCTGGTGTGTCTTCTTTGCTACGAGGCAGCAGCAGTGCCCAAGGAAAACAATTTATGTCAGCACTTAGACCACGTGTGCTAACCTTAGCCACCAAGAAAGGCAACAGAAGGTCCAAGAATTAAAGAGCAGCCTGCAGTCTCAGCAGAATATGTTTGCAGAAGTGTCAGCAAGAAACGATGCAGTGGTGAAAGCCAGCTTTATTGTGGCTGAAGAAATCACTCGAGCTTCAAAGTGTTATATTTAAAGCAGTATACGGTGAAGGTATGTGAGCAGATGTGCCCTGACCAGAGGAATGTTGAATGAAGGACTCTGGAAGAGGACCTGCTCCCTATGTAGATATTAACTACTCATTTTAAGCAAACAAAAACACAACAATAATTAAAAACATATCTTTGTATATTATATTCTATTTCTGCTAATAGATCCATGTAAATGCTACAGTCTGGAAAGACAACATTGCAAAATACACAGTCTATGCCAAGATGATAATAACAATAGCAATAATAGCTATAGGAATAATAATGACAGAATAGTAAAACATTAATAGCAATAACAATACCATAAAAACTCTGTTTTGTTTTGTAATGCAATAAATCATTTTTATTTTGCCCCTGAAGTCACCCAATGAACAATAGCACAGGATCCCTGTAAGCTAGTCCTTTTCTGTATAGCCCAGCTAAGACAAATAAAACTGGCCTTTTCACCAGGATCTTCCTCAGTAGAATATTATATAAGTTAGAGAATAATATATAAGTTAGAGATAGTGCGTGAATATGAACACAACGATGTGGAAAAGGTGGACTGATAAGTATATTGGTTTTTGCGTACCATGTTATGACATCAACCTCTGTTGTCTCATCAGCCACTTGTTACCAACCACCTTTTAAAGACACATAAAGGCTGAAAATCACATGTGGGGTATTAGCTG
Organism: Lates calcarifer; assembly: GCF_001640805.2. Taxonomy (NCBI): domain Eukaryota; kingdom Metazoa; phylum Chordata; class Actinopteri; family Centropomidae; genus Lates; species Lates calcarifer. The sequence continues at coordinate 15,985,623 of NC_066847.1, forward strand.
ATGTATTTCTTGAAATAGAATAAAACATGTCATGAAAATGTCATGAGCCTGTGTTAACTGCAGGCCTTATTTTAGACATCTAACCAAACATGGATTCAGAGCACCCATTGATTTTGGGACGAGGGAAGCTGAAGAGCTAAAATACTAACTTATTTTGGGGTTTTAGGACTCATTCCTGCACCACTCTATATGCACAGTAGTTTTAACTCTCATCATGCCTCTGGGCTATGAGAATGAGTAAACAGCATTCTGGATCTGGTGCTGCTTGTTCATGAGTGCTATGCTAACAGGCTTCATAAACGTATATGAACGCATGAATCAGTCATGGATCAGTCATCATTCAGCTGGAAGCTTTACTAAAGCCTAAAATCACTTAATTTAATGTTATTTGTTATTTGAAGACACTGTTAAATACCACATTGTATTGTGAAAATGAAATCTAGTGCAAAAAAATCTGAAGATGAAGCTCCTTTTATTTCTTGACTTGATTTCTGCCAAGCTAATGAGCATGCTCTTATAACATAAGAAAAACAATTAGATCAAACAAAAAACTAAGTAATGATTGAACAACAAACAACAGGTTTCCACAGCAGCATTACTGCCCCTGATAGCGGGTTTAAGCAAGGGCACGGGAAGATGTATTCAGTAGGGGGGTCTGTCATCTGCCTGTAAAATAAGTGATGTGTTGGAGTTTAAAAACATCTCAGCTAGTCCTATGGCTTAAGTAGTTACACTGTGTGACAGAGCACAAAAATGTCTACAATTTGAGGTATACACGGTGTGTGAGAAGTGAAAGATGTGGGCAGCTGAAGTTTAAAGAGGCTGAAGTTTTAGAAGAATTGAACATATTCTCCATACATTTGAAAAATGAATATAGTAGAAAAAAGAGCATTTACATGAGCATAGCATAAATGTCCTTAAAGAGCTGAATGTTTTGATAACTAAATGGCTCTTGTAGCTGTTTTTGTAGTTTTTCACAATTGTAGAAATTTTTAATCATATGATATATATGGAGACTTGTTTTATGCTGAATCCCAGCAGTGTGACTGTTTGAACAGATTTCTATCCCCAAGTAATACAACGACACACACACACACACACACACACACAGGTTTGCACAGGTATACTTGTTAGGTCATTTCATTGACTTCCAATCATTGTCAACAGCCTAATCCTAGCCCTAACCTTAACAGAACCTCAATTCACACTTCATCCTTGCGTGCGTGTATGTGCACACACATGCACACACACACACAGTTCCATTGGATCTCTCTTTTAATTGGTTAACTCACAGTCACGACACCACCTGATGGGACGTTCTGGACAAGAAGCTGTGATTGGCCTTTTGTTTTGCATTTTATTTATAAATACCCTGTTTAGTCCAGAACTTTCCTCTTTGTTCTGCTGCACCAGAGACAGGTAAGAGGCTGTTTACTTTCTTTAACTTTGTATTTAGCTAGTTTACTAAATGTACATTAGTGGCTCACAGAATATCACTTCTGAGCCATCAGAGCTTAAAACAGAGTTTTAAGACAGTATCAAGTATCAAGGTCAAAACCCTTTATGATTAAGTTGGCCAAATTGGTTCTTGATTTATATGATATTAGCCTATAAGACAGATATTAATGTACTGATGATGTGCTGCTTTCTTTAATCACAGACACAACATTTTTTCTTCATTTCTCATTTACATTCAGTTTGGTGCAGTTTAGAGCCTAGTATTAGGTAAGAATAGATTAGATTTATAGTAATTACTCAGATTAAATTTACAGTGGATTACATTTGTTCTCCATAGTTATCTCCTGTCAGTTTGCTCTCTAGACAATAAAAGACAATGAAACATGATGTCTTACTCACTCTGTTTTAGTTAAAGTATGATTAAAGACCATCATCATAGCAGGTGTCTTTAGTCATGTCCTATAATGATCTTTCGTTGTCCCTCACACATTCATTCATTCATTAGCCAACTGAAGCTGTTGTCACTCTGCCAGGATGAAAACACACTGTAGTAAAAAAAAAAATAATAATAATAATATCTAATATTAACAGATATGCCTACACACTGACAGTTTAAATAGATATATATTGCATGAAAAAATGTATGAAACAAAAATAGATCCATAACTTTGTCTGAGTATTTATAATTTCAGAACGGCGCTGAGGAAGACACTGTGGACAGCCCCTGACAGTCCATATTTACAGCCACCATCGCTCCACCTTTGTGTGGTTAAAAAAAGTGAGCAAGCCAAAGTTATTTCATGGGCTTTTCATGATAACTGTGCAACCGCCACATTGATCAAAATAATGTCATTGTAGCAGCTACAGATGACTCCTCATGTGGCAAATTCACTCTTTTTGAAGAGTTTTCATCTAAAGTGAGGGAGGTCCATTTGCACATAGTAAAGGGGCAGCTCTAACTTCATTAGAGGCCAAGCATTAACATTAGCATTAATAAGCATTAATAATAAGAAAAAAGACCTTTATAAAGGGAATAAAATACAAGAGCTTGGTTTAAAATGTGTAACTAACATGAATCTATCTTGTTGTTCAGATATCATCACAAGGTGCAAAGTGGAAAGGAGGCCTTCTCACTTTGGAAGGTGACATTGCATCATTGCAGCTGATGTATAAGATGTTAATTTGTTGTGAGCTCATAAGTGAGTACATTGGTGTTTTTGAAATTATGCGTCTGTCATGAGAAATGGTTCAGCTGTATGGCAAACAGAGAGGGGGGAGAGTGTCTCCACTTCCTTCAGTAACCTGAATAGTATAGAAAAAACACAGGAGCAGTAGTTTCTTAATATTGTGTATTTATTTCTATTTGTTATGGTTTAAGGAGCATATATAACATGCTTTATGGTCTTATTCTCAATAGGACCAAGCATGGCAAACCCTCCGTCTCTGGAGAGAGGCAGCAGTGGAGCTGGCCCCACAGCTTGGCAGACCCATCAAAGTGTCACACATGAAGGCAAAGTCCTCAGACTATGGGGCCCAGCTCCACACAATGTTGAATGAAATTATTTTTAAATGACTGAAAGGCTTTTAAAGAAATTTTGCATGTATCAAATTGAGTAGATTCACCACAGATGATTTACAGACTTATTTAATCAATCATTGACTTTTGATTTCCTATTTGGACTTAGCTGTATTACTTAACTAAATATCTAATGTCTAATAGATAGGAAATAAGTTTATTTTGTGAAAGCAGAATTTCAAGCAACACTTGAAATACATATAGTATAACATATTGTTTGTACAGTCCGCTGAAGTGCATTTGTGATTAAGTAATAGCAAAGTTGAAAAAAGGAAAAGACAGCCACAAGTCTGAAGTTTGTCACACCTGATGTTCTCTCTCTCTCTCTCTCTCTCTCTCTCTCTCTCTCTCTCTCTTGACGGGAGATCAAAGGGGAGACAGAAGTGGTTGTGAAGGGTGTAGTGGAGGCATCCTCAAAGTTCTACTGGAAGATGGCAGCATGATAGAAATAGAAGAATGAGAGTGGATGGCCCTGAACGCTCCTACTGTGTTCAGGATGGCCCTGAACGCTGCTAGTTTGAAATTATCAAGTTTTTCATGTTTTTGAATTTTTGGTTACAGTTACTGTAGTTAGCTTGTTCATTATTTATTACTGAAATTGTTCGCTTTTCACTGTTAATTTCATATTTATAATAAATCAATTTTCCTTTATTGTCAAGATTTCTGTTATCTAATGATCTTTTCAGGCATCATAGTTTTGTTGTAGTAGAAAGTATGCAGGAGTAATTAGTTACAAACAAAACAGGGCAGAAGCAGATGAAAAAACAGCTGAATGTTTGAGCCAAAGCTGGAAGTAGAGATAAAATGCCTTAAAACTGTCAAAGTCTTAAAGTTTAATGTTGCTGGCTGTCAATCAGCTCAAGATAGACTGCAATGCTATTTATATTGTAGTATACAGGATGTTTATGTATGTCTTTGTCTTTTTGGAATGTCTGAGGGTTTCTAGATGTTTACACTTTTTATGAGTTTCCTATGTCTGAGTTAGCCCTTGGGGTTCATGTTTAGGATAAGAGTTAAGAATGTGACCCCTAGACTAGTAGAGGTTAAAGGTGAGGGTTTCCTCTCCCCTTATCTTCTTCCTCTTGATAGTGAAGGTATTGACTAAGGTCCAGATGTTTCCTATGAACCATGTAAACAACCAATGTATATATACTGGTGTTTAGAGCTGTTAGGTAGAGAGATCCATATTGGCTCGGATCCTCTCACAGGCTACTGCAGTGCTTGTCCGATGCTGAACTACTTTGTAATAAACTTCTATATACAAGTAAGTCAGTGTCAGCGGAGATCTTCTCTTCATCATCTTCACATCGACATCACCACCTAATATACCACAAGAATTTGGCGTCACGAACTTCGGACGTGTTGTGACCTGCGGCGTTCCTGGCAACTTCAGCGCACCTACTCCCGCACCGAGCCTGCAGGATATGGTGAGCATTTTTCGCTTCTGGGGTGCTGGTTCGTTCGTTGATGTTGTGAGTGTTTGCTGTTTGGTCGCACCGGAAAGAATTGTGCTGTGTTGATGTTTGGAGTGATGCTCCGTTCTAAATTTGATTTTATTGCGCTGTGGACAGCGCATAAAAAGGGGGGAGAGTGACAGAGAAGTGAAGTAAATAAGAAGTTTGAAGAAGTGAAGAAAATAAGAAGTTTGAAGTAAAAAGTGTAAAATAGCTGAATTAGTAACGATAAGGTGAGCTAGATAAAACCATGCAAGATTAATGAAGACTGGGCCCTTATCTTCTTAACGGTAAGACATGTGTACATCAGTCACTGCGTGAAAGTCGGCTTCGAGAAATAGTTAGATTAGAGAAGAAAGAGGAATAGAGAGATAAAGGAAAAAGCCGCAGATTCGGTTAAAAACCCTCTGGGAGGCGGTTTTAGACGGGCCAAAAATCCTGGAACATCACTAGGTGAATTTCAGGTCAGTTCAAGGAACTGGGGGTGTAGAGTGCAAAATTCAATTGTAAGTTCCCACTCGAACACTAGTTGACGAACAGTGTCTGAAGCAGCCTCTCATTGAATATCTACACCTCATAAGGTAGCATAAATTTAGAAGGAAAATAAGAGAAAAGGAGCGGCAGAAAAGCATGCTATAGGATAAAGTATGAATGAGTAGATTTTTGGAGAATTTAGGATTGGATGTTGTTTGTGTTTTGGGATGAAGTTGACTCTGCTGTGTGTTTTGAGAATCCTTTTTGTGTCCCTGTTGAGTGAGTAGTGTCTGTGTGTGTGTGCGTGTGTGTGGAGCAGTGTCTCGGCTGTGTGTGAAAGGCTGCAGCATGGGATGGTTTATGGGGTTTATGTTAAGGTGACAGACTTTATATTGAACAGACACATATAGGTTGTGGTTGAAAATAGGAGATATAGTAATGTATAAGGAAAGATATTTTGTCTGATACGGATAAGATTTATGAGTTTTTTGAGAGAGGACGTTTTTATGATTAAAACCTATGAGCTTCTTTTTAAGAAGACGTGCTTTTATTGATAAAGTGTATGAGCCTCTTTCAAAAAGATGTTTTTGTTATTGTTAAAATATATGAGCCTCTTACGAGGGGACTTTTGATATTGTTAAAAGTGTATGAGCCTTTTTTGGGGGACAGTTTGAATAAGAACTTATGAGCCCCCAAAAGGACATAGAAAGAATAGTAGGATGTTTTGTGTGGGTATAAAAAACTTAGAGAAATAAAAGAATAGTAGGAGATATAGTTCATGGATGATAATGTATTAATGGAGGAATTAAGATGTTAGAGTGACCTGTGTGTTGGTAGGTAATGTGTCTAATGTGTGAGAGTTGGGGAGAAGGAAAAAAAGAGGTGGAGTGCTCCAGGATGTAGAAGGATGGCAGCTGGCCAAGGTGTCATGTGGATTGATGTTTGCTGACAATAGTGTGTGCAGCTCCTGAATCCAGTCTGCTCAGGGCCAGTGTAGTTTTATCCACAAACTCTTTTCTACAAATACCTGCATTTTAAACATATGCGTTATATAGGTATAACATATCATATGTTGTAGTTGTTTAAAGGAGAAGCTTGGCAATGGACTGACTTGTTAATGCATTTAATCAATAGAATAGAATTATTTGGGTCAAATGCTGTTAAGTGCAGAGTGGCAAATGTGAGTTTTATTGTCTGTGGTGATTTGAGTGGAACACACTTGATGATAGTTGGTCCCTTGCAGGAGCGTGTGATCTTTTGAGCCTCATATAGGATTGGACTTTTGTTGAAGAAATATTTGAGGGAACTTTACACATAATTTGGAAGATTAATTGTGTGTTTAGTTGATATCATATGTCGACTTAAGTGTTGTACATCCATTGTTATATTGATTGAGTTTTTGGTTCTTTTGGAGTTGGTAAATTTATTGATTATGGTAAAATAGTGGTTTAAAATAAAATAAAATAGATAAATAAAATAGGGAGAAGTAGGTTAAGTATTTAGAAGTAGTTTTAGTAATCAGTTTAAATTTACAATGAAGGGAGATACTACAATGTCAGAGAAGGATATTAAAATTCAGAGAGTAATTACCCCTGTTGATGTAGGACAGAAGAATAATCCTTTAGTCAAAGATATTGTGAAGATATCGGAGAAGTGGCATAAGCGTTGGCCTGAAATTGACCAACCATGGCCAGTGGAAGGAACTCTTAACCCAGATGTAATTAAAATAATGCATGTGCTTGTGTCCACATATAAGGCGGAACAAAAGAAAGGCAAGAAAGGGGAAAAACGTAAAGAAAAGAGACAAGTGGAGCTTGGTGTTCTTCAGTTGTTTGAAAATGAGGGACAGAAACTGATAAAAGCTGCAAAAGAAAAGAGAGACAGAGGTGTAGAGGAAATAAGAAAGAATGCAAAGGAAACAGAAAAATTAATGGCAGAGATTAATGCACCCTTCTCACACGTGGATTCAACGAAGAAACCCCCACCTTATGAGAAGAAGGTGAAGTTTGAGGAGGTTTATCCCCAGCTTCCAGTGATCTCTCAGGAGGGTAATTATCAGATTAAAGATGAGAATGATCAGGTAATAGAAGTGGGACAAGCAGAAACGACTATAATGATGCATCCAAGTTCTGACAGTAAGAGGAGGACAATAAGTGTGGGAGCTAAGGATGATCAGAGTGATTTGGGAGACATTGTGGGTAGATATGATCCTGAAGTCAGGAGGATGTTGGCTAGAGCGGAAAGAAGAGGAGAAACATGGACGACAGAGGACTCAGAAGATGATAGCTCTAGTGAAAGTGAGAATAGAGGCAGCGATTGGGAGGAGCAAGTTCCTTTGCCTTCAAGAGGTTTTTTCCCTGCGGCAACTAGCACTGGAATGGAAGAGGCCTTACAAGAGGTTGAGAAAAGTATAAATCAATGCCTTTCGCATCTCTATGAGTCGTTTAGACCAGAGGATCAGAAAGTATGGGAGAATCAATTAAAGTGGTTAAAGACACAGAAGAAAGCCTTGCGGAAAAAGATTTCCCAAAAATTAGGGAAGAGATATTCACTGCGCCCAAGAAAAGGGAAAATGTGTCCAGTGGTTGTTCGAGGACAGAATTTGGAATACAAGCCTTGGCAGAATACAGATATGTCAGATATACTTGAGAAGTTACCTACTCTTCAAGATGGAGCACATCCTTGGATTTCAAAGTTGGAAGAGATTATGGTGGGAACACAAGCTGCCATGGGAGATATTAAGAGACTTTTGGCTAGTCTCCTAGGGGTTCCAGCTATGGAAGAGATTCTACAGAAAGCGGGACTTGACCGATATATAGGTACTGCTGTGAATGATCCGGAGCTGTTTGCAGCAAGTAGAGGTCGAGTGTGGAGAGTGTTGAAAGATACTTTTCCTACTAATGTACATCCTGATAATATTCTGATTGAGCCATTAGGACAGGAAGAAAATCCGAGGGCCTATGTGTCAAGAGCCCATCAGGTGTGGAGAAACGTCACAGGGAATGATCCAGACTTGAATCAAATGGAGCAGTCAATTTTGCGAGGTAAAATACAGAAGGGGCTGCCCTTACCAGTGAGGAGCAAATTGGCAGAGGTGGTTGGTCTTGGAAGTATGACAAAGAATGTCTATGCGGATCATATAGCCCATCAAGTGGAGCTATATAGGAAAAAGGAACATGATCAGAAAGAGCAGGATCGAGAGATCCTTAGGAAACTTAATCAAATAGAGGTTAGCGGAAGGTAAGCGAGTGATGAGATATACATCGATTCCGCATATGCATATAATGAATGTCATTTGTTTGGATCAGTGTGGAAGAGCTGAGAGTTTAAGAAAATAGATGGTTCTCCATTGCAGTATTATGCTCAAATAATGAAACTGTTGCATGTGATGATAAATCAGCTGAAGGTCAGAGATCTATGTTCAGGTTTTTGTGTAGAGAGCTCATAAGCAGGTGGGGACTTCCAGGTTGGATACTCTCAGATAAAGGGAAAGAGTTTATGGATAAAATGGTGAAATTGATTTAGTAAAATTGGGAATTAGATGGTTTGGAGCAATTTATCATCCACAAAGCTAAAGGATAGAGAGAGAGGAGTGAGATATGCAAAGAAGATTTTGATGTGAAGGTTGTGTGTATATTGAATTTTGAAGGATTGTGGTATGTGAGTTGTTTGAAAGAGAGTTGAAGCAAGTTTTATGAAAGAGAAGGGAAGTGATATAGATGGAGATGAAAGAGTATTGATAGAAGGTGGACTGTTGGAGACATATCTGTTTTGAATATTCATATCTCTCATTATGGTTTTGATATTTCTTATTGTTTTATCCTTTCACTCTATAGAGTGAGATGATAAAAGGGGGGAAATGGAAAATGTGATTTATAATCTGAAATGATATGATATTGTGAATTTTACATTTACTTATAGGATCATGATCTGCATTTGATGTTTTAATTTACATCTGTTGTTTGGTACAAGATACTGGTTGGTGTTTTCTTTCTTCCAGAACAGTATTGGGGGAAAGGATCACTATGGGACAATAAGAATGGACTGGAGGACTCTGAACAAGGATACTGTGATGCAATATTCGGAGTCAACACTTCATCGACACAACAGTGACAGTCGATGTTGCTGAGGAGCTGTTGTGGGATGTTTTGATTTAGTTTTTGATTTTCTGTATTGTATGAGTAATACTTAAACTGTGTGACATTTTCTTAGGTTGAAATTGTTGAAGGAAGATGTCTTCTGTTGTGGGGTAAATGCATTGGGACCTCAGATGTTTTTTTCTTTTTCTGATGCCTAGGGAAATAGGGGCTAGGCAGGGAAAGGTCCATTGGAAGGTGCGATGGGTCGACCAGCCTGAAAGTGGACATTGTTTGGATTTTATTTTCTGAGGGTTCCATATGTACTTGCCTGAAGTTATATCCTTGTATTAATGATGAAATTTCTCCTTCTAATTGGTCTGGAGTACTATAAAGTGGTCGCCTGGGGCAGAGGGGCCGTGAGAGAATTTTCCTGTCTAGATTGTTTGATGGAAATTTCAGGAAAGATAGCTGCTTGACAGGTTTTTCGCTCTCACACTCCATAAAGTTATGTTTATGTTTTGGGAAGCATATGTAGGAGGAATGTATACTAATATTACTGTAAACATGTATGTTTTATTCTTTATTTTTCGAGGCTAGGTAGCCTCGCAGGGGGGAATTATGTAGTATACAGGATGTTTATGTATGTCTTTGTCTTTTTGGAATGTCTGAGGGTTTCTAGATGTTTACACTTTTTATGAGTTTCCTATGTCTGAGTTAGCCCTTGGGGTTCATGTTTAGGATAAGAGTTAAGAATGTGACCCCTAGACTAGTAGAGGTTAAAGGTGAGGGTTTCCTCTCCCCTTATCTTCTTCCTCTTGATAGTGAAGGTATTGACTAAGGTCCAGATGTTTCCTATGAACCATGTAAACAACCAATGTATATATACTGGTGTTTAGAGCTGTTAGGTAGAGAGATCCATATTGGCTCGGATCCTCTCACAGGCTACTGCAGTGCTTGTCCGATGCTGAACTACTTTGTAATAAACTTCTATATACAAGTAAGTCAGTGTCAGCGGAGATCTTCTCTTCATCATCTTCACATCGACATCACCACCTAATATACCACAATATGGTTCAAGGTAAGGAGTTAAAATGGTTGAAGTGTGAATAGTTGATTTGTATTTGTAGCTGACTTCATGACAAATATGTTTCAACAGCAGAAAAACAGTATGATTTTGTTAATCAGCAATTATGTTTGTTAATCAGCAGGTGCAGTAGAAACAGCAATAAATTACTTATTCATATTAATAGAATATACAAGCGTTTACAAATCTTTTTCATCAATGATTTGAAATCTCTAAATATTATGTAACAATAATGGTAATAGAATGTAAATAAACAATAATAGTGCTATCTTTATAAAGATAACTATCTGTATAGATAGCCAAGTTTGTTTTATAAAGGAGTGGCAAGAATGTTTATATGTAAGTGTGAGGACAGTATAATATAAAAGTAAGGATACAGATCATAAATACAAAAATATATTAAGAAATACAATCTTAAAAAATCTAAATGTAAAATCATGCAAATGAGTTTACAGGAAATTCAGAATTCAGTATTTTTAGCTGACTTACAAAACTGAAATAGAGAGGTAATGTGTGTAATGTGTTCAGACTTAAAGAGAGGGTATGCAGATTGATGATAATTCATTCAGTCCAGCTAATATATCTGTAAAAAGAGTTTTTTAATTTGGCCCTAAGATTATATGTGGGGAAGTTGCACCAACCAAAAGGTAACCTGAGAGGAGACCTTACTTCATTGGCTGTGGCACTGCCATATGTATGTACTGTACAGGCATGTATGTGCCAAAACAGTCAACTTTGTTTGTTGTTGTTAAAAACAATAAATGATTTTTGGCACATAGAGTTTACAACATCAAGCTAATTCACATATCAATTATGTGCATTTGGAAACAAAGGAATAAATACTGTGATTTGTTTGTTTTACATTTGGTACAAACCATCCAGCTCTTGTGTCTGCCCCCTAACTAAGACATGTAAATGAAAATAATAATGCTAAAATAATAACTAAATAAAATTCAAGTTTGTATTTCAAGACAAATTAAGACAAGTCTCGGTATAGTATATAGTTACAATCAGTCCTTGGCATGTGCCAAAATATGTATGTATGTTAAGTTAATCCAGCTGGTAACAGGTAACAAGGTAGGTTATTTTTAGAAATGGATTTGACATCAAGATATTTCCAGTTAGAAGAAGGTGATGTTCTGTCTGGCAAATCAGGCAGGTACCTGATAGAGAAGTTCCTGGGGCAGGGCAGTTTTGGGAAAGTGGCCAGGTGCATAAAATTAAGCACCAAGGAGAAGATGGCCATGGTTCAGTAAAAGAGAGCTCATGCTTAAAAAACTCAAGAATCTTGACCAAGACAAAAACAACCTGGTCAAGTTTGTGGATCGTTTTAAGTATGGAGTATATGTTTGTTTGGCATTTGAGCTGCTGGACAGAAGTCTCTATGATTTCATGAAGCAGAGGTACTTCAAGCCACTGCATGTGTCTCAGATTCATCGAATCGCTCAACAGATGCATGTGGCTAAGAATGCCCTCAAGAGCATTAGTCTGGTTCATGCAGCCATCAAGCCAGACATCATGTTCATCAATCATCAGTCGCAGCCATTCAAGCTGAAACTGATTGATTTTGGTTTGGCAGCACCAGTCTCTGCCCTCTACAGAGCCCCTGAGGTTATCTTGGGCCTTCCATTGAATGAGGCTGTAGACATGTGGGCTATTGGCTGCACTTTGGCCTATATGTACCTCGGACAGGACTTGTATCCCACAGTGTGAATATGAGGTAATGAAAGCCATTGTGCAGATGCAGGGCCAGCCAAGTGATCACCTGCTGAATTCTGCAATTAACACCACAGACTTTTTCAGCAAAGACCACAACCTCCATCGTCCCTCATGAAAGCTGAATATGCAGGTTGAATACATGACTGCAACAGGCTCCAGTGCCAATCTGTGTGGGAGTCTTTTTGACACGTTTACCAGTCATTGAAAATGACGACACACAGGCCTTTTTAAACCTCCTCAAACGGATGCTGCATGTGCATCCTGAAAGAATCACCTCAAGTGAAGCTCTGGGGGACCATTTCATTACCATGAGACACTTAACCAGCAATGACAACTTATACCACATCAGCTTGTTCGACACTAAAAGAATACCGACTGGAAGAATCGACGACTGAAATCAAGAACTTTATAACATCCAGTGAGGTTGTAAATTGGACACTTACATCCATTACCAGCTCAGATTACTTAGCTGATGAAGAAACTGCTTCTGGTTCTTCTAGTAATGAATTATGGCCCCCAGCACTGTCGGCCAGAGCATGTAAAATACACATGTAAAAAATGCAATTTTATATTTCACCAAAAGGTTGCAGCAGCCCTGTGTAGCCACCCCCTGACTGTGTGACCCCTGCTGTGACCCCTTCCCGCCAATTTCTGAAAGGTGACTGTAAATAAACAAAAGGAAAGTTGACTGCGAGGGACACTGCTTCCAGGACAGGTGGAAATTACAATATAATAATAAATACGGAGAAATACGAAATAATGTTTGCCTGATTTGCCAAGAGAAAAAATTTGATGTCAGGAGACACTACCAGTCAAAATATGCTAACACATTTGACAAGCTATCGGGGAGCAAGCGAGACAAAAAATTTAAGCAGCTGGAAGCTGTTTTAGCGTTTTTTCACAAGAGCCCGTAAGTCAAATGAAAAAGCCACAAAGGCGAGCTACGAGGTGGCGATGCTAACTGCTAAATACTGCAAACCTTTTGCAGAGAGTGAGTTTGTCAAAGACTGTGTTATGAAAATAGTGGAGAACATCTGTCCCAAGAAGAAGCAAGAGTTTGCCAATGTTTGCTTGGCTCATAACACTGTAGCACGGAGACTTGAAGACATATCATTGGATATTAAGAGACAGCTGGGGGCCAAAAGAGCAGACTTTGACTTTTTTCGTTAGCCTTCAATGAAAGCATGGATGCAACTGACACTGCCAAGTTAGTAATTATTTTTGAGAAGAGTTGATGATGACATGAACGTAACTGAAGAGCTGCTTGACCTCTAGAGCCTTAAGTCCAAACAAGAGGAACGGACTTATTTCTGTTTGTTCCGCCGTTGGTGACGTGAAACTACCGTGAAGTAAAATCAGTGGGATTATTGATTACATCATATATTATATGATGTGCCGGCCATGGCTGATGAACGAAGTGGATTATCAACACTAATCAGGCTGAATACGGAGGTGTTATATAACAACTATGTAAGATGGCAGAGTTTCAACAACGATTCTGGATTTTGCAGTTATTGAAAAAGAGATCATGCTTTTCTCCTCTCTCTTCTCTGTGGATCCCGATGACGCTCTGCATCAGCTGCAACTGGAGCTCACTGAGCTGCAGTGACAGCGAGTGGTGCAGTCGACACCAACAGCTCTCTCGTAAACTTTTACCAGCAGCTGGATAAAGGCAGGTTTCCAGAGATTTGCATATTTGCGAAGAAAATGCTGAGCTTGTTTGGCTCCACATATCTGTGTGAAAAGACATTCTCTGTTATGAAGTTAAATAAGAACTGCGTGAGGACAAGACTAAGTGACTCTCACCTGCGTGACATTTTGAGTGTCAAAACCACTGCCTTTGAACCAGACCTGGCCTATGTACTGCAGTCCAGATCTCAGTATCACCCCTCACATTAGTGCCAGCAAGTTACTTAGTTTGGTCATTTGAGATGAATACATTCTAGATTCTGTGTTTAAAATTTGTTTTGTGTTGGTCAAAAACAGAGTTATAAATGTTTGCACTTGGACTATTGCACTTCTTAATAACTGTTTGTGTTATGTACCAGTAAGAGTGACATTGGAGGCATGTCCATATGTTTTGAACTTAAACGTTGACAGAAAACATTTCATTACTAATAACAAGTCATGTTTTAAAGTGAACCGAGATATATTTCAGCTTCGTGGACGTTTTTTTTTCCAGACAGCTTTTTCATATTACATGGCCTTCAGATATGAAAGGCAGAGTGGTTTTGGTAAGACCTGTTTATGCCTGCATGGGTAGCCTAGATATATTTGCATTCCATGTGAATAAATGTATTTGGAATAAATTTTTCATCAAATATTTCATTTGCATTTAATTGTTCAAAGAATGTCAGACAGAATGAGTGGCCCTCACACATTTTCCCATTGTCAAATCTGGCCCTCAGCCAGAAAAAAGTCTGGACACCCCTGGTTTACACGAACCCAGAACTGTTGGAAGAGTACAGATGGAAGGAGAGAGGTGTTGTTATGAACTCTGAAGCACTGCGAAATGAAATTTACTAAACTTGAATACACATACAGTGTGATGTGAATGTAGAATGCTAAAGTGTCACATACTCGCAAATATACAGCAGTATTTGTTAGGATGTTGGTGGAACAGTTTGAGATCCTGCTGGGGAAGCGACCGCTGCATTTGAGGAGGCCGAGACCAACTACCAGGATCTTTTGACCCAGAGCAGCTTTTGGCAGCTTGTGTCATTGTGATGTCTTTAGTTATGATGTGAACGCTCAGAAAAATTGACCTCCTTTCGAAAAAAAAATCCTAGCTTTTTCACCATGTAGTATTCACATTCAATGTGAAAGTAGTCATAACAAAAACTATTATTTGAAAAAATAAATTAACGTGAATTAATCACATGACAAAAACACCCTTGGTGTGAAATAACCTTCAGGAGTGAGAGATATAGTCTAATAATAATATCACAATATTTTTACTGCATTACAGAACAGTACGACATTGTTACAGCGTCACGTGACTACGTAGTTTCATTCTACTCAGGTCCGTGGTTTCAGGTGTGTTTTACTTAATGCGGTGCTGAGCAGCACTGACTGGACGTGATGCATGCTGAGCTAAAAACAATGCATGCTGGTTAGAAATTTTGTCCCGACTTTTGCTGGAGCTGTGCAGCGTCACCATGTCCTGTGACTTTAAAACCTCACTGGAGGGGTTGCTTTCCTCCGGCTGCACTGACTTGGAGCCTCCTCTGTGATGGCAGCACTTTGTCCTGATTAGCTCAATGCCTTCACTGACGCACATGACGTGTAGTATGTTTTTATTCTGTTTTACACCTGTGAACCAACACTATAGTTTGAATTTCCAGACAGAAGCTGTTCATGAGTTTAGTTCAGGAGTTTGTTATTGCAGAAGATATAAACATATTTTTTATCCTTCATATTTCACCTATTCTCACTCTCTCTTGTCCCCCCATACACCTGACCATATCGCTCTATCTTTGGTTGAGTAAACAGTGTATATATAGGTTACAAAGCAGTCTGAAATATATAAAATATATTATGATAATTTAAAGAAATTGTACAGTACAGCTGTACAGGTTTTCCACAATAAGTTCGATATATTTGATGAGATGAGAGTACAGCTGGTAAAAGGCAAACGCCGTCACTCAGTCTCGCTGTAGGAAGCAACTTGAATGTGCTCGACTTGACTTTGTAGTCCTCCCCAGCAATCAGCGGCAGTTCATGTTGACCATCAAGTCAGGCGTAGTCAGCCACAGTCAATCTCAAACGCACCTTTTCCTACAGGTGGTGGAACAAATTGGTTGTGTTGCTACCTTTAGCTGTGACTGTTTTCTTGCAAACCTTGCAGAAAATTTATGCGGATGTTGTATTCTATACAAATTATGTATGTTATTGTTTATCTATATTTTTTTAATATTTATTTTATCACATTACTTTTATTTAAAGTTCTATTATATTGCACTGATCACTGCACTTTTCAGTGCATTTATTCTATGCCTTATTTTATTTTTTTTTTAAAATAAATAGATGAATATTGTCAACATATTCTACTGTCTGTAATGTTTGTATATGAAAAAACTTTAAGGCCTAATCCTTGTTAATGCCTAAGTTTACCCTGACCAGACAAGTCAGCCACCAGAGGCCTGTACTACGAAGCAGGATTTGCAGATGTCAGGTTTGACTCTGGGTTTTCAGCCTAGGACAGTGGTTCACTTCTTATTGGAGTAAATCACCACAGTAACTGATGCTGAACAACTAACCTGCTCCAGGGCAGGTTAACTTCAGAGGACTGGATCAAAATCTGTCAACTACTGACCAATCAGATCACTGGAAAACTAGTGTTACCATTGCAACAGGATCCTGACAGGGACTGGAAAGTTTACAATAAAGTGATAAAAAATAAAGATCAATAGATATTTATTATAGCTCAGTGGAATCGCTTTGTTCCAGGCTTTCCATATCCACAACAGAGCTTCTAACAGAGAGTTTATCACACTAAATGATCACATACTCAGTATTAATGTCTTCATTTTGGTTGAATGAAGATTTTATCCATGCACTGCTGAATATTTCCCACGATTATAAATGAACATCTCAGTCAGATCCACCTCAGACATTAACTCTCTCCTCTCTGCTTTGGCAGCAGAAACAGTCAGACATTACTGTCACTTTCACTTACTGTTTATCTGCATCACATATTCACAGTAACAGAAAACAATCATTTATGTACTTATTTACAATAAATCCTCGGCGTGACTTTGATAATTGGAAATTATTTCTAGTGTTTCTATTCCAGTCACATGATCATATTGTTAACATTTCACCTCATAACTAAAATTAATTTATGGACGTCGCAAGAACCGAAACGACATGAAGCTATCATAGTAACTTCTCATATCATACCGGGTACCTGACTCGTGGTTCTGACAACGCTGCTTTTAACTAACAACTCCGCCTTGTCTTGGGTTTACTTAATGAGTTGATAACCATTGTAGCCAGATTGTTAGGTTTGGTGAAGCCAGATAATGACAAGATATCCTGGATATATTGAATTCATTTGGTAGTACAGGCGTCAGGTTGGCTTTAGTATCCCCTACCTGAATGGCTCATCTGGAGGGGGAGCAGCTAAATGAGGAGCTAGGAACCCAATTCCTAAGGGTTTTTTTTTGCAAATGTATTTCTTTGTGTGACTGTTAAAAGGTTAAGGTAAAAGCCATGTTAAAATATAACTCGTTAATGAGAAATTTGATGGCCTTTGTGTATGTTAGAGGTACTGAATGTTCTACGAATAATGACCCTGCACTCCCTCTGCAGCTGACTGTCAGTGTCATACTTTTCCTTACCTGTTGATAGTTTATGAGCCAATGTTGTACTTCACTCTCCAAAAGCCAAAGAGGCCTAAAATAAGTGCAGTTTTAAACCATTTAGTTCCTATTATTCACATATATAAGGAATGGTACAATACAGCTGCATGAAAACAGTGATAATCATTCAGACAAGTGAACGCTCCCTGTATGCGCGCTCCCGCGGGACTCGAGATTCCACAGTCTCCGCCCCACTATGACGCAGCAAAGATGGGGCTCTTATTTTTTATAAAACTAATTTAAATTAATCGGCGTTTAATTTATAAACATTGATATATTGCGTGGAATGTACGTACTGTAAATGTTGGTGATTGCTCTGTCGTTATTAAAACTATTTGTTTGATGCCATTTTTACGCGGGAGGTCAGAGGTTACGAACAAAATGGCCGAACGAACCGGAGCAGTTACCTCAATGCTGTGAGCAGCCGGACAGAGAGGGAATATTCGAATGTTTTGTTGCGCGGCGACTGCAGCAATCATCATGCGGACCTGTTCGTTTCTATATAATACCCACTGCTAGTCATGGCCGACTTATATTCATGGATACGTCCACGGTGGTTGCAGTAAAAACACTGCACAGCCGTCTCCGGGGGATACAAACTGAAGCTAAAGCACTCATTACAGATAGGCTAATACAGCGCTGATTACGGCTTTTGACCCCGACTGTTACATGTAGCGTTTTGTTAGCGTTGCTATGCATTAGAGGGTACCTCTCTTACTTTCTGCAGTCTGGCAAATGTATGAGCTTGCTGAGTCTGAAGCTAGCAGAGTAGCCCAGCACGGCTGGTAAGAGGGAGACGTCACGGAGCAGCGGTACGGCATGTTGAAACTTCAGCCGAGACACAGCAACAAACGAAGATGAACAGGAAGAAGGATAAAGGATTTGAGAGCCCCCGTCCCTTTAAATTATAAGTTCTTTTTGCTTAACTTTGTTCTTGTTAGCCTAAAACGAATCAAAAGGCAGTGCAGTCATGTCTGACAGTAAAGCAAAGTTAACGTTAACCAGCTAACATAACAGCGTACAAGCAGCAACTCTTGTTAAGCAGAGACAGTAACAAGTACAACAACAGTTTGAAAATATCTGTTTAGTGAATGGCAGGGAGTGTCCAGTTTATAGTTCAGTTTTACATCACATATTGATGTAGTTTTTGTGTCGCTGCTTTTACGACCCACCAGGTGGTGTGCATCAACAACATCAACTTCCAGAGGAAGTCTGTCATCGTGAGTACATCCTATCCACTTACTGCAACAGTTGTAATATTATAACTGACAGTAGGAGTTCACAGCTTGACTGTAGTGGTCCCTCTTCTTGTCCATTACTCTCCACACATTACACTCATCCAATCAGGGACAATTACTAACTGCATTAAGGATAAATACTCACTGTATTAACAACATATTACACTAGTAACTCAGATGTAAGTTATGTTACAGTCTTATGAGTCATAATTTGTATTTGCTAGATGTTATGCACATATTATGTGTCAGACTTAAGTCTTGTTATTGTGTTACAGCCCTACAGAACTGTGTTAAACATAAGTCACAAGGATGTGTGTGATTAAGCCAGCACAGACATTTGTGTTTGGAAGATTTTTAAGTGAACAAATCCTTTTCAACAGTTCACTCTGGGTCAGCAATGAGAATAACTTCAGCTAAGGATTACAGTTGTTGTCTAGTTTCACCAACATCTTCCTCTTCTTTTGCATCCTGTAGGGCTACGTCGAGCTGACCATTTTCCCCACAGTGGTCAACCTGAACAGGATCAAGCTTAACAGTAAACAGTGCCGCATTTACAGGGTTCGAGTCAATGAACTTGAAGCTCCATTCATTTACAATGACCCCACACTGGAGGTGTGCCACCATGAGTCCAAGCAGTGAGTATATCAGCGTGTTGTACTGTACACATATTCTGCTTATCAGATTAACTTTCAGAAGACTGGAAATACATTTGGTTGTGACAGTGAGGTGTAGGGCAGGACACTCATGTAAATAAGTAGAAAAATATTCTTGTGATAATATTTTTATTTATCTTCTCACATTCTCTGTGTATTTTAATCAATATTATCGTGTGCCTATTTTAAGAAGTATTTTTGATGGTGGTGTGGTTCTTTCTTGTTAATGTTTTTGTAGGAGGAACCTCAACTATTTCTCTAGTGCCTATACAGCAGCAGTGAGTGCTGTGGACCCTGATGCAGGACATGGGGAACTGGTCATCAAAGTTCCCTCTGAACTCTGGAAACAAGGAGATGGTAAAGGCCACTAACAAAGAGACTCACTGATTTCTTTTGCATAATTGATGACATAAAGTTAAGAGGATTTGGAGTATAAAACAAGTTATCATATTATCTGTTAAGTTCAATATTGTCATCATCAGAAATTTGCTGTAAAAATCCAAATTTTGAATTCCTCATGGCATGTGTTGATATGGTCACATGAGATGTGCATGACTGAAATGAGGTTCAAACTGTGGTTATCTACATAAATGAAACCAAACAAATGTCTGTGTGTTTTGTGTCTCCAGATTTGAAAGTTTTAAAGGTGTACATAGAATTTTCCCTGGACCAGCCAAAAGGGGGTCTTCACTTTGTTGTTCCCGATGTGGAGGGCAGCATGGCAGAGAGAGGAGCTCATGTGTTTTCCTTTGGATATCAGAACTCTACCAGGTATCAAACATGTGCTTATAATTACCATATTTTACAGAAGTTGATTCAAATCAAATGCAGTGTTTTTATTAGCTGTCCATATGTGGAAAGTGGCAATTAATTCTAGGAACAATAAAAAATGTTGGTTGACATTTTTACCTAATCTAATAGTTAAAATCAAAAGGAGATGCCTATTGAGGCTGTAACATTTGAAACCGGATGTTCCACCAGCAGCCCAGGAAACTAACACCAAGTAGAAGTAGTAGTAGTAGTATAATTGTCTACTAGCCCACAACAGCATTAGTCATTGTATTTATTCCTGTTTCTATCCTGTGCTTAAACTCATAAGATTGACTTCTACCCCAGATTCTGGTTCCCTTGCGTGGACTCTTACTCAGAGCTGTGTACATGGAAGCTAGAATTCACAGTGGACGCTTCCATGGTGGCAGTGTCCTGTGGAGATCTGGTGGAGACCATCTACACCCATGACATGAGGAAGAAGACTTTCCACTATGTCCTCCCCATTCCCACAGCAGCCCCCAACATCTCCCTGGCTGTGGGGCCCTTTGAAATCCTTGTAGACCCCTATATGCATGAGGTGGGTTTGTAGTGACCAGTGGTCAGTTAAAATGATGATGTTGCTTCATGCAGCTTGGGATATTGGAAAACCAATTCAATATCACGTTTTTCAATGTTTATACTGATTATGTTTAGACCAGTAAAAGACATAATGATGTGAATCATTTGCCGAAAATGTGATTTTGCTTTTAGAAAATGAAACCGTAAGCACAGTATCACTTCAACTTTCTGTCCAGTAACATAAAGTGTTAGTGAAGAGTTGGTATTGATCAGCAGAAAAGTAAGACAGAAACCTAAAAAACTGGTTCAGTGTTTAAGTGATATATCAAGTACATACACACACCTTCTCTAGCATCTCAGATGTGAGAATTTGCTGCTCTTCTGTGTTATATTACTGTAAAAGCAGCATCACTGCATTGGAACGTGGCCAGAAAATTGCCGCCAACCCATTCAAAACATGTGTAGTCAGAGGAAAAAGGGTCCACCACTAAAATATTTACAGGGACAATTGCTTAACTTCAGCTGTCTGTAAAACATTATGAGATGGACCAAACTGTTGCGTAATGCTGGTCTGTTGTCTTTGTAGTTCTTACTAATGACCACTAGATGTCCCTAAACACAAGGTAGCAGTATTGACTTTCATAAGGATAACACTGCACATTATAATCACATAACCTTAATTGGAATCTAGTGCATGAACATCCTGCCCATGTAGTTTGTTTACTTCACTTCCAAACAGTTAATTTACAAATTAATCAATAATAAAAAAAAGAAATAATTGTAGCCTTAATCATATTGGCACCATTATCAAAAAATTTAGAAATATACAAAGTCTCATTGAATAACCAACATTATACTTTGTCCTGTCCCCTCTCAGGTGACCCATTTCTGCCTGCCGCAGCTACTGCCACTGCTCAAACACTCGATGTCTTACCTGCATGAGATTTTTGAGTTCTATGAAGAGATCCTGACATGCCGCTACCCTTATTCCTGCTTTAAGACTGTGTTTGTGGATGAGGCTTATGTACAAGTGTCCTCCTATGCCTCCATGAGCATCTTTAGGTAATCATGACATGACTTTGTGTTCAACAAATTACTAGCTATAGAAACTTGGAGTGTATTCCTTAAGGATATTTTACAGTAGACTCATGGTTGTGGGTAGTCATACTGTGTTCACTCTCAAACTTAAGCTGCCTCTGCCTTTCAGCACCAACCTGCTCCACAGTGCAATGATCATAGACCAGACCCCACAGACCCGTCGTTGCCTGGCCCAGGCCTTGGCTCAGCAGTTCTTTGGCTGTTTCATCTCCAGGATGTCATGGTGAGACTGTAGCAAATCCCAGCCTAAGACACCACACTGAGGCAATAGAGTCAGTTTTGCTGTTCAGAGCCTCTAACTGTTGGCTCCTTTAGCCATGGGCAATGTAGTATCTTTTGCAATATACTGGGGAAAAAAATTCCCCACTGTAAGAATTATTCATCCCGCGATAATAACAATAAACTTTACGTTCAGGTTTCTCTCCCCGCCTCCTGTTTACGTGCGTCTCCACAGACACACACACACACACACACAGTGGTGGAGCCACAGAGGAGACAGGTTGACAGCTTGCTATGTTAAGTGTAAGAAAATCATACGGATGTTGATCCCAAATGTTTGAAAGTCAGACCAACAAACCAGCATTTTTTTAACACACGCTATCTTGGTTTGACATGATAACATCTTCACACTGAAACATTCCTTATCAGTGAGATTCACATTAAGGAACTAAGGAGCTAATGCTCTTAAAACAAGCACTGTTTTTCTGAATGGATTAAAATCACTGCAGACTGACATCTATGTCTATGTCTGTCTCTACAGGCATTTTCAGAGTTTTTTATTTTCTTGCTCATGCATGTATGAAACCATGATTAGATCATCAAATGAGGGTTATCAAGCTCTCTTTTTTCCATTCTTTACATTTATATGTTTCAATTTTCACGTGATCAGCTGAGTGCATCACCATAAATGCCTTCAAAAAAAGACTGTCCAAAAGTGTGTGTTGTTGACCCCATTTGTACAATTCATCATGGCTCCCCTCTGTGTTTATCGGCAGGCCACCTTTGAGCGTGGTAATTCAGAAGAGGTATAAATACTTTGGCCTTTAGATGTGATTAGATGACGTGTTGTATGAACCGGAGCCGTTTGTAGACAGTGACATTGAGAAGAGGTGTTATGAGTTCAGCCATGGACAGACCAGAATAAGCTTCAAAGGCCAGATTTGTATGTAATGGAAAAGCGCTGTCATTATTGTTTGGAAGCGTACTCACATAATGTAAAAACCATTTCCTCTGGAGTCCAGGCTGTCAGCCAGTCTCTCTCTTCAGGTCTATTTAAGAAGTGTGGTATCATTTCACCCTCAGACCTTTTCATACAAGGCTGGTGATGAGAGATTTACTACAGAACTAAGCTGTTTTGTCAGTACTATGAGTTACAGGATGGGCCAGGACAGGCCTGAATGACTGCATTGACCAATATGATGGATCGCTGTGATTCTGCCTGGCAAGTTGGCCAGTGTGTTTGGTGTGTGTGAGAGACTGAGGAAGTCATTCAGGGGGGCTTGTTTGTGTTAAGAAGCCCATCAGTAGAACTTTAACGCTCTAGTGCTTTTAGAACTGTCCATAAGAAATTATTGCATGTCCTTCCTTTACTTCCTCTCATCCTCCATTCTGCTCCCCTCCCCTCCTCTCCTCTCGTATCCTCTCTGACCTCCAAACACACATCAGATGTAGGACCTTGGTTTGCTTATGTTGTTGAGCTGGCTGGTGTTTAAGTAAAGACCTCAGGAAAGTCAGTCAGATCTCTTTGATTTTAGCAACGTATGGTGCTGCCTGCTAGCAGTTAATCAGAGTGGGGGTTAACTGAGGCCTGTAATTGAAAACAGGCTGTGCTCAGTAGCCTGTCAGACATACAGAAGAAAAGGAAAAACTGCTCTTTTCCAAATCTGTGAAACTGTATTTATAAATATTGAAGTTATTTTAGCGCTTTAGAAAAACAAGACCTCGGATTACTGTTTTATTTTTGCCTCTTGTGTCTCTGAAAAATCTGCTAATACGAAGGGAGATTTGACCTATAGCTGCTTAATGGTTTGTGTTCTGTTGTACTGTGTTTTCGGGCATTTGCAGTTTTCCAAGCCTGAACGTGGAGCTTCTTTTCAAGGCAGGTTCTGTTGATCCGGTCAGGTTGAGATCAAGAGAGAAATTAGCAGCCACTATATGATCCATACACAGTGCATAAGGGCAAAAATTGGATCAAATCTTTAAAGGAAAATACTTCTCTCTCCATAATGCTGATTATAGCAGATACGCAGATGAAATCATCTTTTTTACATAAGCCACACTGGATTCAGTTCAGCGTCAAGCGGTGAAACCACCATGGTTGAATCAGCGTGTTGTGTCTCTTTTTTTACAAGCTAATAAATCCAGGTTGGTAAATTTATTAGAGTTGTGATTGCCTTGCCAAGCTCCTTCCAAGAAATACCCCGAGGGTAAAATTCACTATTACAAACTGATGAAGCAACTCTTGTGTGGCCTTATATGCATCACAAAGGCTTTCCACTTTGAAAGAGCCTAAGACAGTGTGGGCAGAAGGATTGGAGAGATCAAAATAAAAGGGATTTTATCATCAAACTCTTATTTATTTAGTCTTCTAACTCAGTGTAATTCATTTTGGCCTAATTGTTTAGTAGCTTCAAAGTTCTTGGTGGTCATAAATCTTATGCTAAACAGAGGCTCTACAAAGTCTGAATGATTACAAGTCTGATTCTGACTCTTAATTCCTTGAAAGATAGATAGATAAGAACTTTATTGATCGTTTGGGGAGGTTCCCTTCAGGAAATTCAGGTTCCAGATTACAACTTACAACACTGCAGAGAGAGAAGAGAGAGAAAGACACATGCATTACAGGGAGGGTGCTTGTAAGGTTGGACATTTGTTATAAACTTGAAGAGAATTTAACCCACTCATAGTTAAAGTACTAATATTTTGTAATGTTTTGAATTTTGTAAGCTAACCCCGCAGTGACATGATATGTTGTTGCATCTGAAGGGCTGATGAGTGGGTGCTGAAGGGAATCTCAGGTTACATCTACGGCCTCTACCTGAAGAAAACCTTTGGAGTCAATGAGTATCGGCACTGGATCAAAGAGGTAACTTTTCAAACGTGTTAATCCTCTCTTTATCCTGTCGTAACACTACGAGGTCTCCCTCAAGGAAATAGGTCAGAGGAGCTGGTTGTAGCTCTTCCAGCTTCTCAGATGAGAAGATTTACTGCTTTTCTTTGCCATCATTGTTAACTGAATATCTTTGGGCAATGAGTAGTCGATTAATTGATTGGTCAATTCCTCGATCAGCAGAAAATTAATCAGCATCTGTTTTGGTCATCAGTTAATCTTTTTAGTTGTTTTTCAAGTGAAAATACCAAGCATTCACTGGTTTAAGCCTCTCAGTTGTAAGGATTTGCTGCTTTTCTGTATCATATCTGCCTGTGAGCTGAGTATTTCTTGACTGTTGGTCAAATAAAACAGGTCATTTGAATACTCCATCTTGGGCTTTGGGTAATTATAGAACATTCTGACATTTTATAGAAAAAGTAATTACTTTGAAAAATAATTGTTAGATTGTATCAGTTATAAAAATAATTGTTGCAGCCCATCAAATGATGTCCATGAGAAAAAAGTTAAACAGAAGTATATATAACTTTTGGACCCCATTTTATAAAATTATTTTGTGTTTTACTGAGCTTTTGTAAATGTTAGTCAGTTTAATTCTGTTGTTTAACAGGAGCTGGATAAAATTGTGGACTATGAGCTGAAGATGGGAGGGGTTCTGTTGCACCCAACGTTCAGTGGAGGCAAAGAGAAAGACAAGTAATAAATTACATTTCCATTTGAATCCCTATGCATCAATTTAATGTGTGTTAGCAATGAGTAATTTCCTGCATCAGATTGATTTATTTTTTTCCCTCTTCAGCCCAACTCCCCACCTTCACTTCTCCATCAAGCACCCCCACACATTGTCTTGGGAGTACTACAAGATGTTCCAGTGTAAGGCCCACCTGGTGATGAGGTTGATAGAAAACAGGATCAGCATGGAGTTCATGTTGCAGGTCAGGAACTATCAGCATTTTCTTGTCTTTTCTGTCTCTGTAATTGAGGCTGTTAAAATTGGTTAGAGTTAACATCTTAACAACTTCTTTCTTTTTCTGCTGTCCTCTGTGTTGCCCCCCTTTTAGGTTTTCAATAAGCTCCTGAGTCTGGCCAGTACGGCCTCATCACAGAAGTACCAGAGTCACATGTGGAGCCAGATGCTCTTGTCCACCCACGCTTTCCTCAAATCCATCTCCAATGTCTCTGGCAAAGACATCGGCCCACTCATCAAACAATGGGTGTATCCTTTATCTGTAACAGATCTCTGTTTGGAAATGAGCAGTTTAAGTCCTCAGTCACCTCCCTAACCTTGGCCCTCCCTAACACCCAAAGCTTTAGAAATAGTTGCCCTGACCTATGCCAGCCACAGAATTTTATTTTGTGTGTGTTTGTGTACAGACAGAGAGTTTCTTAGGCTTTATGGTATTTTTTTTTCTTGACTTGCAGTGTAAATTGTTGGATCTTATGTACAGAGGTGTGTGCCTTTCTAAATTATGTCCAGTGAATTCAGTTTGCCACAGCTTGAGTCAAGTTCTAGACGCATCTCAAAGATAATTAAAGAGGATGCACCTGGCCACAATGTGGAGTGCAACAGCAAAGGGTCTGAGAGATTTCAGTCTTTGATTGTTAATACATTTGCAATGATTTCTTAAATGTTTGTTGACGTTGTAAATGTTGTCACTATGGGCTATTGTGTATAGATTGATTGGTAAAGATGACAAGTTTATCCATTACAAATTAAATCTGCAACACAGCAAAGTGTGTAAAAAGTTCATAGGTCTGAAAACTTCTCTATAGCCAGGAAAAATCCTACCAGTCAGACTCTGCCTGCAGTAAGCATAAAAGGACCCATAGAATTTTTTGCAAAGCAGAGATTAACACTACAAAATCTTTTCCCTGTTTTCATGTCAGTAACATAATATAGATTATAATTACCAAAAGTGACTAATCGTGATCAAACAGAGAACAACAGCTATCATTATATGGAGTCATACATGATGTACACAAGAGAAATAAGAGAAATAACAATGAAGAAGAAAGAAAAAATATTGATATATTTTAACAAGAAATCTCTTTCCTAACAAGAAGAAACTATTTTACAAAAAAGAAAATAAATAAAGAAAATATATACTTAAGGAATGTTTTACCAGTTTGGACATCTAAATGCATCATACATAGGAGAGTTTTAATCATTTCATCAATTGCTCTTCAATTAAAAAGACACTTAGAGAAACTTAAGAAACTTATAGAATAACTTAACGATATTATTAGTAAATGTAACTCGCACCACCTTTTGCAGTAACCTTCTTTCTCTCTACTGGTTATTTTTGCCCCAGCTGTTCTTGGTCTGTAAGTCTTAACTTAATTATCCAGAGACCAGAGCAGTGTGGTGAAATTCTTCGGAAGTTTTGCCTTTAACAGAAAGAGGAACGTGCTAGAGCTGGAGATCCGTCAGGACTACACATCATCTGGAACTCAGAAATATGTGGTGAGCTTTAAAATATGCATGTATGTGGAATGAGTCTGTTGTCTGTGTTCAGAGTAAAAGCTGTAACTTAGCCAGAGATTTGACTGATTCCATGTCTGAAAAGGACTAAAAGAACCATTGCACGTATAATTAAAATCCTGACCCACATTATTGGCTCACCACACAAAATGTGGAGTTTTTTCTGTTAAATAATTTAAGTATATTTCCCTGCAGGGTCCCATCAAGGTAACAGTGCAGGAACTGGATGGATCCTTCAACCACACACTGCAGATAGAGGAGAACAGTCTCAAACATGACATCCCCTGCCACTCCAAAAGTAGACGGTACGTACTGCAGCAAAACACACCAGTTCTTTCTCTTGTGATTAGTGAATTTTGCATATTAAATGTATGGATATTGTGTAACAATGTATACTACTTGCCTTGCAGCATTGACTTAAATTGCTCTGATATAGTTTTATATCCTTATTATATTTTCTGTGGTTCTGTCACAACATCAGAGCTTCCCCATTATTAACATTATATATTAGAGTTAGGGAAAAAAACAACTTTTTACATCATTAGGGTTTCCTGTTGTCAAACACGTACGTACATGGTCTCAGATTACCTGTGTTGAAGTTGAGTGTTTGGCTGTAAACACTAACTACAGTGTATTTGTCATGTCTCATGATTCTGTTACCTCCTGTGAAATGAGGCTAAAACAAAACAGAGAGACTTTCACTGAGTGAATTGTTTTTAAGAGGATCAGCAAGTGATAGTGTATTGTTTGCAATGGTTTTGTGGTTGCTGTGATGTGATCTGTCAGCCATTCTCTTTGTGTTCATGTAAATCTTAAAGTTGACTGATGTTTTCTTGGTGGCTCTGTTGTGCTGCCTGATATTATGTTAATGTTAGTCTCTGTTTCTGTCCTTGGTTCTCCTGTGTCTGTTCAACAACAAAGAGATTTAAAAAATGAATGTCCCACATGTTAGTCTTTAGTTTTTGATTGACTGATAAGTGATGGTTCTGTTGGTTTCTTTTCTCAGAAACAAGAAAAAGAAGATCCCTCTGATGAATGGAGAGGAGGTTGACATGGATTTGTCAGCCATGGAGTAAGTAATTACCACTGCCACTGTTTGCATCTGTACTACAGTTTTGAAAAATTTACTTGACTATATCCACATGATTCATATCATCTTATTGAGATTAAATGTTGTGTATGTAATATGTCCCTGTCTCCTCTTTCCTCTGCAGCGCTGACTCTCCCCTCCTCTGGATCCGGATTGATCCAGACATGTCCATTCTGAGGAAGGTGGAGTTTGAGCAGGCTGACTTCATGTGGCAGTATCAGCTGCGCTATGAGAGGGATGTAGTTGCACAGGTGGGATAGTGACAAGGGTACAGTTTTCCACACCGGCTTTTGTTTTTCAGCATTTGTAAATCATTAAACTAACTTGTTTTTGTATGAATACACATGGACAACATAAGCCTGCTTTTTGTTCAGTTTATTTACCTACAGCTAAGACAGATCACTGCATTCATAATGTGTGCTCCCAATAGGGATTAGTTCCAATAACTGGTTCTATTTTGGGAGCAGTTCCCGGTTGTCAAAATACCGTGAGAGCTAGCAGTGCTAACAAGTGTCTTACATCTCCTCACTCTTGTACCAGCCAACAGCAATTGAGGACAGATATATAGCAGCTTCTCATTGTTATGCAAGTCTCACTGTCACACATTAAAGTCAGATATATTTAATTAACATTATTTACTGTTTATTCTGCTGATCTTTTTATTTGCAGGTTGCAGCTACAGGTCAATATCATTAATTAGGCTGTTACCATAAGCTGTGTGTGTGTTTCTGCCA
Organism: Lates calcarifer; assembly: GCF_001640805.2. Taxonomy (NCBI): domain Eukaryota; kingdom Metazoa; phylum Chordata; class Actinopteri; family Centropomidae; genus Lates; species Lates calcarifer. Next base: position 16,014,563 of record NC_066847.1, read on the forward strand.
TCATCTGTGTGTGTGTTTCTGCCATCTCAGCCAACGATATATACAACATCTCTTTTCAATTTCTCTCTCTGCCAGGAGGAGGCTATCTCAGCGCTGGAAAAGTTCCCAACTCCTGCCTCCAGACTGGCTCTGACTGACATCCTAGAGCAAGAACAGTGTTTCTACAAAGTCCGCATGCAGGCCTGCTTCTGTTTATCCAGGGTATATATGTGTGTGTGTGTGTCTGTGTGTGTTTTTCAGCAGCAATGGCGCTGAACAGTAATTTTTACTAAAGGAAGCCCCTGGGCAAGCAGCCTGGCATAGCTAAGGTAGAACATACTTGAATGAACATGTGACACTACAGTGTGTACTCCAATGATCCACAATCAACATTTGACTCTGGAATCATCATGGATACACACTTAATATGCGCACCAGTCACCGCAGTTGTCACTAAAGCTTCATATATACTTTTAAAAACATTACACATGATGCAAAGACAGTTTGACCTCAGGCTGACAGATTCTGAGTGTCGTGGTTTGGTATCACATACTTGCTCTTTATGACTCAGCATAAGTGACAGTCATGGCCTGAGGTGCTATGTTTTCAGGTTGTCTGTCAGTCTGTCCGATTCTCCTGAACGCGATATCTGAGTAATGTCTTGAGGGAATTTCTTCACATTTGGTACAAACGTCCGCTTTTACTCAAGAATGAACTGATTCGATGTTGGAGGTCATAACTCAGGAACAGAGTGGCAGATTGTAACTATATTTCCTGTGGCATACAGTTGTGAGGTGGTAATTCTGGTGTCATCATATGTATGGCACAACTGTGACTGGATGTGGGATTATTCATCGAGTAAAACCTATTTGGCTAAAACATTGAGGCCCATGGCAAGTCACTGGACTGATGGCAGTGATTGATGTACAGATGATGTTGATGGAGCAAATTGCCAAAAGGTGCAAATTAATTTTCCCCAATATACCTGACATCATCATAGTCTGTTATGGCACCATGCCAACCACCTTCTCTTCAACTCATTCAAAATGAATATGCAGCCATGATCTGCTGTTTCTAGCTTGGAATGTAAGATCCTCTTAACACCTCTTGACCTCTGGTTGCAGTGATAATGAGTGTTTGACACTGAACTAACAGAACTGTTTTGTTGTTTATACATATCACATGGTACCTTTTCACTGGAATACAAATGAGCCTAATTGCCTAAAACAGAAACAAATGACCTCAAGGATTAACAGTGAACTTTGGCCATCCAAAGCCTATGGTTCCAGATGGCCATGGTCTGGTTTTGTTTTGGTTCTTTGCTTAGACTCCTCAAATGTATCAGAAGTCACAAAAATATGGCTTATGTGGTGGAAAATAATCTGGTTGGGTTTATTGAGTGCATTTTAAATGGTTGCAGTATTAACTTCAAATGGCAGTAACATTATTGAAAGTGACAAACAGAAAGTCACCAACAGGAATGGGTGGAGAATAGAAGCTAGTTTGGCAAAGGTGGAGTGAGACTGGATGGAGGGAGTAATGTGGATGGATTAGTGGATGAAAGAAAATGGGAAAGGAGGGCTTTAGGGTAGTCAGATGAATGAAGGTTTGGGAGGTCTGAGTGAATGATTTATGGTGAGAGGGACCAAAAAGAAAGAAACAAAGTTGTTCAGTTTATAGTGAAGCACTGAAACTAGTATGGGTCTGCTCTGTTTTCAATTTGTGTCAAAAATTGAAGACAGAACTTGTTTTCATTTCTAATGGTTGATGGCAGCATAGTGCACATAACCCATGTCCCTCTATTCACTCTTGGTAAAAACTTTTACAAAATCTTAGGTGCAAACAATATTGTGAAAAGGGTTACATTATAAGAACAACATATATAGAACTTCCCAGCTAGCAAGGCCACCCACCAGTTTAACCCTCACTGAATTTAAGCTCAGTTGACTGAATAATCCTTTTCTGTGGCTACAGGAAATTCTCCATTCTCTGGATTTGGTCTGTTCCAACTTTAACCCCACTGGATTTCCGCCATTCGAGTTCCACCTGAACCAATATTTTCACAACATGATAAACTGAGTGGGGGCTAAAATGGCAGCACTTCACTTCTTTCATTATGTTGCTGTGCTTGGCCACAGAATCCTCAACAGACTCCACCATGATGGCCTTTGGTATATACTACTACGACTACTACTACGAAACATACACATAAACACGTTGACTCATAGACTTACATACCCACACTGACCACAAACTGACTTAAACCCTCAGATGGACTTGGCTGCATTATGACTGGTTGGGATGGTATTTATTTGCTTGATTTTGGTGGAAACTGTGGGAAGGTAGAAGGAACAGTCTGGTTCAGAAAATCAAAGGGGAAAACATGTAAAAACTGATGAATGCATGCACATGTAAAAAACACAAAACACAAAAATACAGACATGATTGTGAATGGGTGCATACACACACACAGGAACATTCCAGTGTGCGAACCCCCCTTTATTTATCTAACCAAATGACAACATCCTGTGCCAGTGACCCTTAGCCTTTTATTACCACATTAACATAAATTCCCCAATATCCTGTCAGAACTCAAAGACCACTGGAGCCACTGGTCTTCATACCTGTGGAAACCTCATATGCTGCTCATGTGTACTTTTGGTTTTTAGTTTGAAGTTCACTTCTCACCTCAAAAATTACCATGGACAGAAAGGACATTGTTATACAAGTTAAACATTCTTGACTTGTCATGTGTGTGCCATACAGTATTTCACAAATTCTTGCTACAACTTGGGTGCAGCTTATTCTTCTGTGTACATTTTATATTTCACGTGCTTAGCAGAAATCTTGAATCCAGTCTTAATATTTTCCACATGCAGCAACTTAAATAGATATGAACTAAGTAATTTAATAACTGTTTGACTGTAAAATAATGTTCATCTGTTTTTGTGGGTTCATGTAAACCTTACAGATAGCCAATGCCATGGTGAGCACATGGCAGGGCCCGCCAGCTATGAAGTCCCTGTTCACCAGGATGTTCTGCTGTAAGAGCTGCCCCAACATTGTCAAGACCAACAACTTCATCAACTTCCAGAGCTACTTCCTACAAAAGGTATATGAAATACACAAAATGCACCAGCAGGCACACACAGTCAAACACACAGTAGTCCTCATTAACAGCTTCGTTAGCCGCTAAGCTTCCTGTGACAAAAAGATTGATTATTAACCAGTGTTTTTTTTTCCCAGTACAAAAATACCACAAATATGTTTTGAATTCATTTGTAAGCAGTGTTGCTGTTACATACTTTGTCCACCAGAGAGCCTGAAAAGTTTATTTTTCAGCTCAGAACGTCCTTATCAAAAGTTGATATTATTATGTTTATATTAAAAAGCAGATTTCAAATGATGTATGACTGCGTTTTTCAAATTCTCAGGTATCAGCCTCAAACCCGTTGTGAAACTGAGCTTTCAAATGTCATATAACGATTCCTGTTTCATCTTTCCATGTTAGACGATGCCAGTTGCCATGGCGTTACTCAGAGATGTCCAGAACCTCTGTCCCAAAGATGTCCTCAACTTCATACTTGACCTCATCAAGTATAACGACAACAGAAAAAACAAAGTAAAGACACACATTTACTCACCTTTAAAGACTTAACATACAAACAAACATATACATACACTGTATTTTTCATGAAGTTATTAATTGGCATTATGAACATGAATAGTTAGTTCTTTTGGAGAATATTAAAAAAAGGTTTGCTTGAATTGTGTTATTCTACAGATCCCAACACTAAATTAGATTTTATTCTCTCCCTCTTTCCTCCCTCCCCCTGTCTGTCTTTGTCAGTTTTCAGATAACTACTACCGTGCAGATCTGATTGAAGCGCTGACTAACTCTCTGACCCCAGCTATCAGCATTAACAATGAAGTGCGGACAGTGGACAATTTAAATGCTGATGTCCGTCTCATCTTGGAGGAAATCACCCGATTCCTTAACATGGAGAAGCTGCTGCCAAGCTTCAGAAACACCATCACTGTCAGGTACAGAGTAAAATATGTTCCTGTATACGCTGGTGGATGTTCTCCTAAAACGTGTATTTCTCCTGGAAGCTCTTCATCTCAGTTTCATGTGACAACATATTTTTAAAATGTTGGCTTATTGCTTCTTTTGTAAGAAAGCCTAACAGTTGTATCTGTGTTTAAAATGTCCAAAAATAAAAACCCTTTCTAAGTTCTTCTGACACAGCTGGAATAATATGCATCATTTTTACTGTCCTCTCCCTCTCTCCAGTTGTCTGAGAGCAATTCGTCAACTTCAGAAGAACGGGCATATTCCCAGCGACCCGTCACTATTCAAGTCCTACGCTCAGTATGGACACTTTGTAGACGTTCGCATCGCAGCACTGGAGGCTCTGGTGGACTATACAAGAGGTATAACATTTAATACAAGTGTGCTAACTGTTATTATTATAATCATCAGTAGTATTCTCATGAAGCTTATTGATCCAGCTCACAGGCCACTGGAGATCAACATGAGTAGCTCTTACATCAGTCTGTATCTATGTTGTAAGTTTGGGGAAGCCATTTAACTGCCACTGGGTGTATAATCAGGACATGATGTGTGTAGGTGTACAAAACACATTTGACATATCTTTAGTACCACAGATATGTTTTTCATAGTGACACGTGCTTGTGTTCGGGTTTGTTGTGTTTGTTCTGTCTTGTGTTCATGATGGGGGTTTTTTGTCTTACAGTTGAAAGAAGTGCAGTGGAGCTGCAGTGGTTGCTCATCATGGTCCAGAATGACCCAACTCATTATGTCAGGTCAGCAAGCAGCTAGCACACATGCGCACTCTTTTACATCTCATCTTCCCAAATCTGTTGTCAGTTCTGTCAGAGATTATACTATTACATGAAACAGCAATGAGGCTATAATATTAGAAAAAACATTACTGAAGGGCTCATGACCACTGATGTCTACCTCAGGACTAACTGAATTTAGCCACATATGGAATGAACGTTAGTGCTTTTGTCACACTGTCTCAGTCAATCATATATGAAAGAGAATGTCAGTGTGATTACCAAATGTCACCTCTAATCAAAGATGTTTTTTTATCGCTGACACCTTCAGAAGGTGTAATAATTTATTACACCTTTATATAATAACTACAAACTGCATATGTATGTACATTGAAACAGTTTTTCTTGCTGAAATTGTTGCTTCTGTCCACACACTAGCAAAAGTCCCTTCCTGAAATAATTTCAGTGAAGATAAAGGTTGATAAAATCTATAAGTCTTGTTTCATGCATAAGTGAATTCTTGGTTATATGAGGTCAATTTTCTCAGTTAGACAACTCAAGTGGGTATCCTCCAAAAGTAGAAAGAAATTCCTGCCACTGCTGAACAAGAAAACACTGTTACTTTGTAAGACAATCTCTTGATTTGTCAACAACTGAAGCTTCATATTAGCTTTATCTGAACTGTGGAACACATTTAGCATAGAACAAGACTGAAATAGCTTTAGCAAGTGTTTCTTTGTGGTCAGTATGGTCAGCAGGAAGAGACACAGCTGCCAAAAATGCTTTCAGTATAAATACAGGCATGTCACTACTGTATTAAGGTAGGCTTGAAAAAATGTGAATTTGTCCTTTAGTAGTAGTATTTGGTAAGTCAGGACTTGTTCTTATGATTGTTATACTCTCCTGTAGTATATTTTACTACCTGGGTAAGTGGTTAAAGAAAGCTGTAGTTAATGTTAAATGATGGTATGATTGACGCACAAACCACTAGTGTGTGGATTTTCATCTTCTTGTTTGCTGTCCAAACAGACATAAGATCCTGGGTATGCTGTGTAAGAATCCACCTTTCACAAAGACAACAGACTCCACTCTGTGTAATGAAGCACTTGTCGACCAACTCTGGAAGCTCATGAACTCAGGTGAGGCACACACACGCACGTATGTGTAGTGTATCAGTCCGGTTGGAGGAACTTGTGACTGGGTATGACCAGTCACAACCATTTCTAAAGCCTTCACATTATTATCGATCAGATGCAGTTGACAATGTATTAAGGATATAATGAACAAAACTGTGCAGCTGTGGCATCAGAAACAAATGTGGGACTTTGTTCTGGTTCTAGTTTTTATCTTGCCATTTTGTCATTTTCCAAGCCACATTCAGTTGTGTTTGGCTCCAGCTAATTCATACAGGGCAGCGTATCTCTTCCTAATGTGTTGGGACTAAAAGACAGTTCAGTAGGTACAGTCACTGACAACATGCAGTTGTACGTCTCTTTAAGACCTGGCTCACCTGGCATTTTATTTGACCCTAATCTTAAATTTAATAAGCAAATGAATACTGTTGTTAATTCATCTTTTAACAATCTTAGTGTTTTAAGGAAGGTCAAGCACATGTTGTTGTTGTTTAATGATTTAGAGACAATCATTCACTCTTCTATTTCCCATCACCTGGATTATTGCCTTACACTGCATGTCAGAGTCAGCCAGGCAGCAGCATCTTCAGGTGCAAAAAGCTGCCGCACGTCTGCTAACTAAATCTAAAACATCATGCCATATTATTCAGATTTTAATGTCACTGCACTGGTTACAAGTCAACTATAGAGTTGATTTTAAAATGTAACACTTTTTAAAGCTGTGAACTGTGAACTGGCTAGCTCCAACTGGTGATCTTATACATCCACACTCTTATCCCATAGCACTGAGGTCATCTGATGCACAGCTCATTCTCATCCATTCATTCATTACTTTTTCTGTGGCTGGGCCCAGAAAAATAGCCTCCTTTCAATCAGCCTCTACCATTTTTAATATGTTTTTTTCTGTTACTTTTCTGTGTGTAAAGCACTTTGATCAGCCACAGATTGTTTTTAAACTGTGCTATAAAAATACACTGATTTGACTGGACGTTCTCACGTAACTGTCACTAAGAGTTGTCCAACTCAAAGGCTGCATGCAGTCTCATTAGGCATGGGGATATAAAATGCACTAAATGATCAATAGGTTTTGGACAGTTACTCTTTGGCATTTTCACTCAAGAACAAATTACAGCTTAGCTTTTCCCACTGTTGTGATGATGTAGGACCTAACCACAAATGGACTGATCCAACCACAAGTAGGGGAATTACACTAATGAGAGTCCAGTTGATGCATGTTAAGTTGAAGTTTTCCTTGAAAGAGAGGAGCTCTCACAGTACTACAACAACTAACACTGTGCATGCAACAGAACTAAGAACACATTTTATTCAATAATATTTTCTTTGGTTTCATCTGGCAAGTAAATCCATTTGAACTAAAATTCTTTGTGCCTGTAGACAAGGCATAATGCTGCAGAGGCCTGGAAGTGTTAAAAGAAACTATTTGATTCTGATGATAGATGTTTTCTTACTGTTTATCAAAGCCAGCAGTGCCTATTCACCATTGTACTGAAAAACTCTAAAGCACAATATCTTTCACAACAGGAACCAGTACACTGTATTTTCAGACAACTCAGGAGATATTCAAACCTACTGGTGCTGTTTGAATGTTTTCAAAAACTATAGTGGCTGTAGAAAGTACCAGGAGCCCCTCCAGGTTTTGTGGAGCTGTGGATTTGATTTAAAGTTATTTCATGGTGTGATGGATGTTTGGAACCAACATCCATCAATTCACATATTTCTTTTTGTCAGTCATATCATCTGTGATCTAGATTCATCTCATTCATAAAATGAGGTGATAATAGATCACTTTCTTTCTCTCAGACAGACAGAGGTGGAGATAAATGAAGTTCCCCTTTACACATGTGTTTGACTGGACAGACTTCTGTCAGGCTACCAAGCCTCCACTCACTGACCCTGAATCCTTCTCTGTAATCCTTTACAGTAGATCCAAAGGGGTTTTGAATGAACTTGAAAGGAATCACAGTGAAAAGTTAGTTCTGCCTGAAGTTATTGTGTTTTCAAATGGGTTATGCAACACTTGTGTGTATAAATCAGCTGGTTTCCAGACTTCTCTCTGTTCCAGTGCAATAGTTGATGTTGCAGAAGACATTAACTGAAAGAGCATTTGACTGAAGATATCAGTAGTTCCACGTTATTTAAGATTTTACTACTTCTTTGCCTCTCTTTCCATATCTGTGTTCTCCTGTTCTAAGTGGAATTGTTTAGAATAGTTTTGGTTTATCTCCAGTCTTACTTGTTTACTTCATACATGTGGCTGAACATTCATTTCCTGTGAAATGCACAGCCATGTCCAGTATTGTACCTGTGGTAGTGTGATTGTGCAACTTGACAGAACACACTCTACAACTACAGTAGTGGGTCCATAGGGGGGCTACAGTCATTTCTAACAGTCATTTTCATTATAGGTTGATGTAATTAATTAATTATTTATACAATAGAATGTAGAAAATAGTGAAAGCTGCCCATCTAAAGTTCCCAGAGCTGAAGATTAAGTCTTTAAATTGCTTGTTTTGTCTGACAAACAGTCCAACACAACATACAACAACAACATATTCCATTTAGAAGGATATAAAACATAGTGAAACAGCAAATCCTCACATTTGAGAAGCTGCAACTGGAGAAAATCTGGCATTTCTGATTAAAGACGTCATCATTAATCGATTTTCTTGTTGACAATTTGTTTAACTAAATGTTTCAGCACTATTCCATAAACTCACCAGTCATCTTTCTTGTGCAGCAGTCAATGATGAGCCTCCATCATTTTCTTTTTACAGGAGCACCACTGCTTTGTCTGGAAGGTTTTGCTGAAGCATTTATAAAAACCCACTTTGTCCAAAATATCTCACTGCTACCATCCACACAATACACGACTTCTCTCAGACATGTGGCTACAGTACAAATCCCCTCAGCATCTGTGCTCTTCCTCCTCATTGGTCTTAATTGGTTACAGTTAGTCTGTTTGGAAGACACTGTGATACAGCCCCAGCTGTTTGCAGTCTGGTGGCGTTTCTGTTGCCTTTACTGTCCGTCTAGTGGTTGTCACTGGTGTCTCAGATGTGGTCTTGATAGGCACAGTAAGAACTATCCAGCATCTGTATCAGCAGTTAAATTTTAACTGCCGATGCTTTTAACTGTCGTTCTTCAAGAAAGTAACTGCAGTAGATTCATTTGCTGAGGGGGTGCTTCAGATGGAATATTTATCTCCCTGTCTTTTTTCTCTCATTATCACACAGTTGTTACTTCCAATGATAAAATGGAAAAGGTTAAACTCTACTTTTTGGTGCAGTGCCTCTTCCATAATATGCACATGGTTCTGCCTTCTATTGTGTCCTCAGGTTTCATTATTTCTTTCTCTTCCAGGGGGTCCTATGTGTCTTTCTGCTAGCTAGCCAGGCCATAACGCTTCAGTCTGCCAATCCAAATACACACCACCTCAAACCCCAAATACAAGTATATGTTCACAATTCCATATTCCTGAAGACCATTGGGCTCTTTCTACAACATGTTATTTCATTTATTGATTTACAAGCATGAAGAATGAACAAAAATATCACTAATCATTATTTCCAGTGAACCACTGGGGTCTGTGGGAATGGGAACCTTTAATACTATGCTATGAAAATGTGTTAGTTGTTTTACACCCCCCCCCCAAATAACCCACAGCCCCCCATGTGTTAAACACTGTGCACACACAGGATGATGTTTCACTGGCTGAAGGTCAGTGCTGTAAGAACACAAACTCAGAGTACTTTCTGCTGCTGTTGGAGTAATTTATTTCAACCTTCCTCCAAAGCCACAGTCCACCTCCACCACCACCCCACCTCTCCACCCCCATGTTAGGCGCCGGACTTCTGGATCGGCAGTTTCAGCAATATTGGGTGTTTAATTCATTCCAACTCTTAACACACTGTTACTGAAATGACCCATAGAATTATGCATTTAGCACTTACTGGTTGTGTTGTGCTCATACTGTCTTTGTGGGAATATCAAGTAAAAAGTGTAGTTGAAGAACAAGATTCATGTTAACTCTGTAAATCTGTTTCCTCCAACACTCAATGTACTCCTTCCTGTTTTCTTCCTTTATCCCCATTTCCCCTTTCCTCACTCTACCTCCCTGCCTGACATCTGTTCGTCTTTTTTAAAAGTATTTTTTGACATGGCCAACATGTTAGCAACATCTTCATTTGTTGTTTCCATCTCACTCTCTTTTCCTCAGGTACCTCACATGACTGGCGGCTGCGCTGCGACGCTGTGAACCTCTACTACACATTGTTTGGCCTGACCCGACCTTCCTGCCTGCCACTGCCAGAGCTGGGCCTTGTGCTCAACCTGAAGGAGAAGAAGGCTGTGCTCAACCCAACCATCAAGCCTGAGCTGGCGGTCGGCACTGTTATGGACACACCTGCCAGTATAGGTATCCATGGTGTCGGCATGAGCTACACAGCGGTAAGTGGTGTGGGGTCATTTCATTTCGACAGTTAATTTATTGTTAATAGAAAATGCACGTTATGAACTACTAATAGTAGTTCATAACGTGCATTTTAAGTTAGCAGTAGAAATTGTGTAGTTTTAGCCAACCAACACATTATGAGTTCATCACGCAGTGATTGAGTTTCATTGGTCTCTCTGCCAGTGATGATGTCATCAGTGAGCTGCCTGGTGGTCTTTATTTCCTTCTCTTTGAACGTCTTTAAGTAATGTTACATTGTAATTTTCAGATGGCATATAGATATCAAGTATTTTTAAAAAACCTATCTCAGTCTCGATCTATGTAATTATGAGTACTACAGTTTATTGCAGCCAACACTATTTGGCTGTACCCCAGTCTCGCTGTATCACCACTCTAGCCAGAATCACTGTGATAGGCATTACTGTGGTAATTTTAACCAGAATCTCATCTCTGACAGCTGATTAAACCAGTATTATTCTAGTCTGGGCCCAGGTCAAATGCCAATCTTAACCATAAATAGAGAAAATCTCTGTCTGTCTGTCTTTTGATTTTCTCACTAAGTGCTCATCCAGTTAACCTCAGACTTCTCTGGTTTATTGCTGAGGACCTGAGGGAGTGCATTGTGAAGTTGTTTGGATGAGAACTTGTTGGAAAAATCGACAGCAGTTCGTCCATTTATTTTATTGTTGTTACCACAGTAACCATGTTTTCTGTTGACACAATCATTTGATAATGTCACTGATGTCAGTACTTGGTCATGCTCCAGCTAGGCAGGCACTGAACTATTTACTTTTCATCTTTAATAATGTCATGTAATAATAAATAAGCCATACTGCTGCACATTTAAGTTTCTTTGTGTCTTGCAGGTGGATGAGGAGCCAGATCCCATCTCATTAGGGGTATGTGGGGTGGGCCAGCCACCTCAGGGCCTGAAGAGGAAGGCTGAGACCCCGCTGGGCTCCCCCCCAGAGCCAGGACAGGTTCTGCAACAACAGGATGATGATGGAAGAGGGGGGCGCTACAAAATCAGGGTAAAGGATGTTAGGCTAATTATTTATGGACATTTGTTTTACTGATGTCTGCTGTATTCTGTTGCTGCGAGGTCTCTGTTATCCACAAAGGCTCACAGAAATAACAGTGTCAGTGTTATGTTTGCCTTTCTCATACAGGAAATACACAAGTTAGTTTCAGGTGATTTTCATATGGTATTAATATGTAATTCTGATCTGTTGTAGTTTAACACCATGGAAGATGAAGATATTGATATGGAGACTGTTCATGATAGTCAGGCCTTCATTCACCATCATCTCAATCTGTTAGAGAGACCCTCTACACCAGGTAAACACACACACACACACACACACACACACAGACAAAAGGAAACTGCACAATATTTTACTCATCATATTTCAAAAAACAAGTGAGCCCACAACCAGGTGAGAGACACTCCTACTCTTTCTCTGTAGGTAAGGAGCCACCATCAGTTGAACAGTCCATGCTCTCTATGCCGGCCACGCCGGTGCCGTCCTTCTCTAAAGAGGCCACCTCCTCGGCCTCCAAACACGGCAGCGAGCACAGCCACCACCACCACCACCACCACCACGAGCACAAGAAGAAGAAGAAAAAGCACAAGCACAAACACAAGCACAAGCACAAACACGAAAGCAAGGACAAGGAGAAGGAGAGAGAGAGGGACAACTCGCACGCCTACAGCAACAGCCCAGCCAGTGGCCGATCCCTGCGCTCGCCATCTCTGTCTGACTAAACATCTGGACAGAAGTTTGGCTCAGTCGCAGTTAGCTGGATACATCCATCTTGCTGCAGCAGGTTTGGACAGTGAGCAACATTACTCAGTAATGAATGAATGAGGAAAACTCACGTGGACAAAATGTTAGAGGAAAGTATAGTGTTGAAGTGTAATCCTCCAATAAATGGAAACACTTAATTCCTGAGCAGAAACAGTAGTCTGACTCTCAGGAGGAAACATGGAGTGCAGTGTCATTAAGGTAAACCTCCAGAGGCGTCCACCACACACACACACACACACACACACACACACACACACACACACACACACACACACACAGCCTGGAGGAGTTTGTGGACTTTTAACACCGCTTCCAGGCCGTCTGGGGCGTGCAACCACATACACCTTCCTCCACAAACGGTCAAACACAGTCTTAGCTGACCTCGTACACCCCCCACCCCTGCAGAGACACCACTCTGGTGTGCCTCATCCCCACAGCTCAATCCCAGCATTCAGTGAGTGGCTTCTGAGGGGAAACAAGGTTGATGGGTGGTGTGGATTTAACCATCCTGTCTGGACTGGGCCTCTGGTGTCTTAACACACTGAAAATGACATTTCCCCGTCTGCTTACAGATGAAAATGAAACAGAGGAATTTCACTGTACTGTACAATTGAAGCTCAAATAATACTGGTGTGTTTTTTTTAAATACTCTGTGTTTCCCATCTGTCATCATTGATTAAAGATGCTTTTATATTCATGAATGTTTTGACTAGATTGAATCCAGCTCCACAAAGGCATTCATGGCTGGGTTTACTCTGGCTCTGTGTCTTAGGGTTGATTAGGTGGTTTTAAACAATGAAAAGAACATGCAGAATTCAATATTCACCATTTAGATAACCAGGCAGGTATTAAAACTGTGATTTGAGTGGTTAAAAAACGGTTCTCTTGTGTAATCAGCCTTCCAATTTTATCTTGATTTCCCTAAAAAAAAAATCAATAAAAGACAAAGAAAGTCTTAGCATTTATGTTAAGATTCTTGACACTGGTTAAGTCCTTGTCAGCATTTATTCCTGCTGGGTGCACTATGAATTAAATGGTTTAAAACTGCACGTATTTTAGGCCTCTTTGGCTTTTGGAGAGTGAAGTACAACATTGGCTCATAAACTATCAACAGGTAAGGAAAAGTATGACACTGACAGTCAGCTGCAGAGGGAGTGCAGCGTCATTATTCGTAGAACATTCAGTACCTCTAACATACACAAAGGCCATCAAATTTCTCATTAACAGCTTTTCTCTTAAAGAAGTGGTATAGCTCAAGATAAGAAATACAGTCTTATATTGTTGTTTTTTATTTGTGATTCATTTGAATTTTATTATTCAGCTCATATCAGTTCATGGTTTGAAGCTTCTCTGATGTTACTTCCTGATTTCTCATTGCCAGTGCAAAATGACCTTTGATTACATCATCAGTGACAGCCAGGCAGAGATTCCTCCATTTATAGCGAGAGAATTAAATGTGAATTTCTAGGACATGTGAAAGTGGCTGTGAATTCCCTTGTTGTGTTAAAGCACCATCAATGGTTCCTTATTACTTAACGTAAGGAACTCAGGCTTCATGTTTTCCACTTTGTAATTTTTGTTTTGTTTTATTTTTATTCTTTGGATTAAAATGGATAACCAGCATCAAATGTCTTTACAGCACGGAGGTAGTGTCAGTGGCTATTACAGAGCTGGAAAGCTAGACACACTCACTGGAACCTGGTACCTCCAACAGTGTTATCAATATATGTCACAACACTCCTAAATAAACCAACAACCACAGCTTTAATGGCAGCATCATCCATGCTCAGCTACAGCCACCACCTGACACAATGACGAGCCGCAGCAGCAGCCAGTCATACAGCTCTCATCTCAACACTAAGCTCAGAGATGCAGACATACAGTCACCATGGCACATTTTCAATCACTATTTTGCAACAACAAATTTCATTAATCTATCATTTGCCTTATATATTTGCCCCCCCCCCACGGATCACTGTGAGTTTGATAAGCCAATAAAAAGTCAGTGATTGTTGATTTTACAGGGCGAGTGTGGAAACCTTCCATATGAGTTTATTGGTGCATGTTTGTTTTGAGACTCTTTATCCTGGGTGAACCCACAATCCTTTGACCTGACACGGGTCCAGTGGGCCTGAGCCCCCAGCTCTGCTCGTGTAAAGTGGGAATGTGCGTCTCTGTCTCTTCTCCCTGCACCGTCTGAATCCTGGCTAAGATAAAAGCCCTCCTCCAACACAGATCCAGTCAGAGTCCAGTCCGCTCCCTTCAGTCTCCTCCCCCTCCCTCCTGTTCTCCTCAACGGTCCTCCTCTCCGGTGGTCCCTGAGCTTCGGAGTCAGCATCAGTCACTCTCCCACCTACAGCACAGGACTGCGCTCCAGCCGACAGAGGAACATGTTGCTGCACAAACTGGTACGGTAAGAGCTTTTAGCTGCAGGTCACTTCACAGCGTAGACAGCGCCGTGCGTAAATCCGTGCGTAATTACGCGTTTAACCGCGTTAGTTTGGAGGTTTGCGTTATCCCTCGTGGCTGAAAGGACATTTTCTTGATGTTGTCAGCTTCTTCCTCCGAAGACCCCCGCTCTCGCTTTTCTTCTTCTCTGCTCTCGCCTTCCCGCTGCTCGGCATTTGCAGAACAATCGTAGACTCGCCTGTCATTTCCAAGTGGCGAGCGATTCGTCAGACTGTTGAAGGTGATTGTTATGCGGATGCGGGTGGTCCTTATTCACTTTAATCCAAACACCGCACCAGTCTTGACAGGTCACCGAGAAAACGCAGTCAGTGTGACTGAGGTAGACCGATTCCACCTCCGTCAATCTGCACTTCAAATGTCCAAAGTGAGGGTTGTAATGGAACAGCCAGTGCGCCACAGAAGGCGTACACCCTCTAACAGTTTATATGGGATAAAAACACAAGGCATTTTGAGATTTTGTAATAATTTCACCAAATGGAAAAAACAGTCAGGAAAACCTGACAGGTTTTGTTGTTTGTTGTCTGTAAAAATAGTGTTTCTGATGTGTTGTTATTGTTGTTGTCTCAGTTTGTCCGGATCCTGTCAGTCCTCTGTGGCGCTGATGTGTGTTTGGGATTCGTCTACGACCGGCCCAAACGCTCAGGAGAGGACGGGACTTTAGCCAGGACAGAGTGTGAGTACACAGCTGACAAACAGAGAGCATCTTTGAGCTGCTTGACCCTGAGCTGGCAAACACACACACACACAGCTGAGACAGCCTTGAAAATGTCACCAAAACCTTCCCAGTCTCAGGGTGGATAACCTGACCTTGACCTCTGACCTCAGACAGTAACAAACTGGACGGGTTATAAAATCAGGTGTTACAAGAACAGCTGGGAATCAGCTGTTTTCCTTGGGTGTGATGTGATTTCAACAAAAAGAGCATTTCCTTCCTCCGACAGATGAATGAAATATAACATTATGTCACATACAGAATGTGGTTCATGCCCCTTTGATACAAAGGAACGTGTACTTGCAGCTCCTGCTCACAGGTTGTATGTGTCTGTGAGCACTGATTTTCCCTTCCCAGACTGCAACAGTGTTATCATCTCCAGAGCTCTGAGGGTGTGTCCATGAAAAGTCTAAAACAAGTACAACTGTCTTATTTGCACCCTGGTAATCATCTTGTGAGCATCTGGGTCTGTTATAGGTGGGCTGGAACTGAAGATTATTTTCATTACTGATCAACCTGCAGATTATTTTCACTGATCTGACCTTCACTTTACTATCACATACAGAGGAGTGATGTGACGTGTGGCATTTTCACTTGAAAGACGAGAGAGAGATGAGTGATCCCTCATCAATATTTTCTTCATCACTTTCTGATTGATAGATTGAAAAACAGGATCAGAATCCAATAGATCAGAAATTATTACATCACAGTAGTGCTGATACGATTGATAAGTCAAAGACCAGAAAGAATCGACAGTAAATCTGATTAGCGACGTTCTGTGGTTCCAGTTTTGCTGCTTATCTTTGGGGTTTAGATTATTTCTTGGACAAAACCAGTGGATTAAAGATTTTTCACTGTTTATTCATACTGTATGTACTCAAAGATGAATTGATTAATCTAATAATGACAGTAACTGTTAGTTGCAGTCCCACATCACTGCACTGCAGGTATTGTGTTGTTTTCTAGGTGTTTTGTAGGAGCACTTTTCACAGCTGTGTTGGACATTACATTAACACCACACATGTTCAGCAAAGCACGAAAATATCACACACTTTAATTTAGCTGCCAGAGTGGCTCAGCACAGGTAATGTGAAGTGTGTTTTGGACACACATTGATGTATCCTGTAATAGAGACATACAGTACATCCACTCTGACCGTCTCCAGGATCGCTCCTCTAGACATGAACAACATGCGAGAACCAAGTCTCCTCACCAGCCGCTGCAGCTCCAGTGGAATTTCTCCGGCTCCGTTTATTTGCTGGGTTATTTTCTATATGAAGTGTCTGCCAGCGCATATGAAATGAGCGAGTGGAGAGTATGTGGACAATGGATCACTGTGACCCTGCGAGGTCGTGATTGGACAGCCCATGCGTGTGTGTGTGTGTGTGTGTGTTTTTTTTTTTTTTTTTGAGGAGAGAGAGTGTGTGTTTGTGTTGCTCTCCCTTGAGTCAATATTAAGAGAGCATTGGAGCTCATTTCTGCTCCAGCTTCTCAAACCATGTCTGCACAAGAAGGCAGTGGTTTGCTTTACTTTGCTGTAGACAACTCTTCTCAGTAACACACTTCATTCACCAAAGGTTTACAGACATCTTACCTTCATCACAGTGGTATCTGAAGCTGGTTATGGTTTCTCTATAGTCCATTCATCGTCCATGAAACTTGACCATCACCATAAATCCAAAACATGACTGAAATCATCTTTTCAAAAATAGTTTTCACAGATCAAGTACTTAGAAAATACTTAATACAGTACTCCATCGTAATCCATCAGTGGGTGGAAAGGTTGAATCTGCGTTTTTCTAATAAAATAGCAAACTCATACTCAATCTCTTCTGTATCTTAACATGTGTGGGTAACCTTATCCCTGATCCAGGGCTGTCCTGTCACAGTCCTGGTTATTGTTGTAACCTGGAAATTCAGATCACTCAGCTCATTACATTTGTTACATGAAGAAAATACAAACTTACAAGAAGGCAGGTAATCGTTTACTTTGAACAGAAAGGTGTCTTACTTTAAACTCTCGCACACAAAGTGATGAATCTAAACTGAAATACAAACTGGATTTACTGGTGTTGCACCTTGTGATGTTTGTATCAGACTGAAACCTGGAAGAGTTTCTGATGTGGGAGTGGCTGGTCTGCCTGCAGAATCGTTTCTGAGAACTCTCACTCAAACTGTTTTCTGATGTGTTGCAACAGTGTTTAGAGAAACCAGAGTGTAAAACTATTCACTGAAGCTGCAATCTGATTAAAAAAAAATTTTTTTCTCTGGTCCTCAGCTCGCTCTGCGTCTCAGTACGTCCCGACCTCCGGCTCCTGCAGGAACAGGTGTTTTGAGCTGGTTGAGTTGGAGCCACCAAACTGTCGCTGTGACAACCTGTGTAAGACCTACAACAGCTGCTGCTCTGACTTTGACCAGCTCTGCCTCAGGACAGGTACTCCACCATCCAGCACTGGATTTGTCTTTCCCTTCCATGTCACTTAAACCCTCTCTGACTTTCATCCTCTGCTCGAGAGCAAACTTCAGCTGATGAAACAAAACTTGAGACACACCAAGTTCTGAGCAGTATTTACATGGTTAAAAAAAGTGTTACAGTTTAAACTCACTCTCATTCATTTTTGAGATATTGGTTTTGCTGTGTAAAAGGGACCTGAGGTTGATGTTGATGGTGCATGTTCGGTCAGAGAAATAAATCAGTCTCAGGTTTTTTGTCATTAAGCTGAAGAAATCCAGTCTGTAATATCTGTCAGGTGGTTTCCAACAGAATGAAAAATCAGCTGTGTAATGTAACTGTGTGTTCCTGTGACTCTGCTGGTTCTGTTTGTGTGTGTGTGTGAGAGAGAGAGAGAGAAAGGATGAAGTCTGTAGCAGGAGTTTTTGTCAACAGACATGTCACTCATTACATTCTCTAAATGTTAAAGAAGAAGCAGGAAAACCACATGGAGTTCAGAGACATGCTCCATGTTCTTATTCCTGATCATGGTCTGCACTGCATTTCAGACAGTAATACTGTAGCTAAAGTCACTGGTTACCTGACAAGTGAGCGTTATGATGAACTTCTAAACTGTGTACAAGTGCATTAGGTCACACCACTGTCAGTATACAGTAACAGTGATGCACTGACGGGACATTTTCTGTACCGACCACTTTAACCTCTGATACTTAAAGTACAGTTAGCTATAGTTACTCTGATACTTTTACTTATGGAACAGTTTGAATGCAGGACTTTTACTTGTAATTGAGTTTTAATACAGTTTATTGCTGCTTTTACTTAATTATGGTCTGAATACTTCACCTTCACCACTGTTTGTTGTGAGAATGAACTTGTTTTAATCAAGTCGTTCAAATCCAGTCTGTAATATCTGCAATCAGATATTTTTAGGCCTGATTGTCCAGCTGTACAGTTTATCTGTAGGAGCTGGAAATTCACTGTTGCCTTAAACCTGACATAGGACTGAACAGGGTTGTTAATTGTTGTGTGAGCTGTATCCTGTGTGTGTGTGCTGTCTGTCAGCATCTCCTCCCTGCTAGCTCTGACACTGGTGGTCTGATTTTATGTCGTCTTCCTCAGCCCGCTGCTCTTTGGTTTACCACTTCCCTGCCACTGTAATCTCCCCTGTGTGAGAAAATGATGGTATCCTTATTTTTGTGGTTGTTCTCGGCTCTTCGCTCTGACAGTGTCAAATCCCCACTTTGAGCTACAGCTCTCATCTGGTGTTCTCATCTTGTTGCTGGGCCCGTGCTGCTGCCTGCACAGCCACACAATCTACAGCCAAACCCTTGTTACATAATCACATCAGCTTTCATTTCTCAGTGCTCGTGGTTTCACTTTTTATTCCTTCATTGATTCTTATATAAATGTCTTCCCCCTTTGTTCTCCCCATCACAGAGGGGGGCTATGAGTGCAGTAAGGATCGGTGTGGGGAGGCTCGAAATGAACAGCACGCCTGCCACTGCTCTGATGACTGTCTGGCCCGAGGAGACTGTTGTACCAACTACAAGACACTGTGTAAAGGTTTGTCATAGTATTTCCATTAGAAATATTTTAATATATAAAACCACATTCAAGGGAATTCATATATTGTAGATCAGAGGTTTTTCAGTCACCAGTCAGGTCCCCCCCCCCCCCCCCCCCCAGCTCACTGGACAAGCTAGCAAACGGCTAAGAGTCTACAGCCATGTTAGCAACTCCGTGATACTGTAATGACCATTGTAAAGAAAACCAAACTGTCCAGATTTATTCATGATCTTTGTGTCTATTTCCAGATGCAGAGTAGTTTTTGTTGAACCTTAAGGACTCACACAAAAGAGTCGGGACAACCTATCTCACATATATGGTGATTTATTAACAGTATTTATTGACACAAATTATTAACAGAGAGGAGAAAATCAATACTCAAGTCAATCTTAAGACTGATAATCAATAATCAAAGGTGGGAGAGAGAGTGAGTAATGACTGAACCAACTTAAAATATGAGTTAAGATATTCAAATAACAATACACCATCCATCCATTATCTATACCGCTTATCTGTTAAGGATGGTGGGGGGGGGGGCTGGAGCCTATCCCAGCTGTCATTGGGTGAGAGGTGGGGTACACCCTGGACAGATCACCAGTCCATCCCAGGGCCTACATATACACACACTCACATTCACACTTACAGGCAATTTAGAGTCACCAATTAATCTGCATGTTTTTGAATGGTGTGAGGAAGCTGGAGAACCCAGAGAGAACCCACACAGGCACAGGCACAAACTCCACACACAAAACCCCAGGGCTCGAACCTGGAACCTTCTAACCACTGCACCACTGTGCTGCCCTACAGAATACACTAAAATAAAATAAAATAACAAGACTTGATAAAGCTACATTAAATGATAAATATAATACCTATGGCAGCTAAGGGAGGCTACCACCTGAAGAGGTGATAAGATGTCATCATATAATACGTGGACAGTGCCTGTGAATGACGGCAGACGACGGTACAGTCCACAGGCAGGTTTCCACAGCTCAGCTGGCAGCATAGAACTCAGTAGTCCATCGTTAGACCTCAGACAGCTGGTTAGTGTTCAGGCAGGTGACGTCTCTGGCCAGATGGAGGCAGCTTTTAATGCAAGGCTTTGACAGACGTTGCTGGTTGTTGATCCCACACTGGTCAGTTTAGGTTGGTTGCCAAGGCAACTGCAGCATGTGGAGGAGCGAGCAGACATCATGTTCACACAGGAGAGAGGGTCTCTGGGTCTCTGCTGCGGTTGGTAGTTCAGTTCTTTAACATGGAGTAACCATGTTACCAACAGGTTAAGTGATGTTTTACCAAGCAGCACTGGTTTTGTTTTCACCTGTAATCCTGGAGTTCAGAGACTTAGAAAATACAGAACAACCTCTCCTTCTATACAAATACAAACTGTCAGCCCCATCATTGCTTTGCTTTTGTGTTGTGAGTTTTTTGGACAAAGCGCTGGCTCTCTGCCAGACCAGTGTCACCCTAATTTACATCAAGTTACATTTTTAACTCCCTCCTCTTCAGTCATTTAAGACTTCACCTCTTTATCTGTAACAGATGTTCCTTCACTCATATTCGGTCATGTCCTTGATGTTTTCTTCCCCAGATTGTCATGATCCATGCTGTTAAATGACATGAAATATGAAAAGTCTAACACAGTGGAAATGCAAGTTATCCTCATATGAATTATTGCTGCTCTCCTCAGTGCCAGAGAAATCATTCAAACTCCAAACCAGAATAATATGAACAGGCAAAAAACATGAAATTCAGCCACAGAAATAGATTTTCTGAGACCTCAGTCAGACGTTGTGCAGTTTGCAGGGAAACAGTGTTGGATTTACTTTGGTTACAACTGAAGCCTGAAGCCAAGGAATGATTAGACACACGACTCTTGGATGTAATTTTCTCTCACTATGTACCTGGTACACCTCTAAATGTATGGACTGTTTTGAGTATTTGAATATTGACACACTAAAGCCCCTTTTACACAGAGATCACACAACAGTGACACACCTGTGTAAGCCTCTCTCTGATTGGACTCTTTCAGGAGACAGCTCATGGCTGCAGGATGCATGTGAGGAGATCAAGACTCCTGAATGTCCAGCTGGGTATGTTTACATCTGAGCAGTTCTCATTTATGTTCCCAACGTCATGAACTTTCACTTTTTGGACATTTATATGCCACACGTGTGAATTATTTGCTGAGGACTGAACTAAATTGTCACATTTTCATTTCACCGAACAGCGTTTGTTTTGTGTGTTTGATGTTGTGTGTGTTCAGGTTTGTGCGTCCACCACTCATCATGCTGTCAGTGGATGGATTTAGAGCTTCCTACGTGAAGAGAGGGAACACTGTCATACCTAACATCGACAAGCTCAGTAAGACCTCAGTGAGGGTTATGAGAAGGTTTAGATTCAGCTGTAAGTTCTCTGACAATTAGACATTATTGTTCTCTCAGTGGTGAGGGGGAGGGGAGGTGAAGTTTTTACTATACTGATCACTCAGTGTGAACAGACAATCACTAACTGATGTAGTGTCATTAGTTAAGGTGTGTGTTCTGTTCTTCTCCTCAGGAACGTGTGGTACCCATGCTCCGTACATGAGGCCTGTTTATCCCTCCAAAACCTTTCCCAACCTCTACTCACTGGCTACGGTATGACGCAGGTTTAATACAGCTTTAATCCTCAGCTGTATCTCTCCATTTTAAGCTTATTGTTAGCATGCTGTGCTAACAGCTGCTGCCTGTGATTACATCCATCCATTATCTATACCACACATACTGCACCTGTAATTACAGTTTGAACAATATAAGGTGAAGGTGGTTTATGCCTAAACTTAATTAGACTGAAAGCATCATGATGTAGTAATGTGGTAACAGGAGCAAATACAGCATGCTAAAATTAGTATTAGGGCTAAAGTACAACTGAGGCTGATGAAATTTGTGCCAAGTCTGACGATGTGAAGTTGAGCTTGAACCGAGGATTTTGGTTTTTATTATGAATATTATATGTACAATATTTCCCACTGAAATGTTGTTCAGGTGAAATTTTATACAGTACACTGTATAAAATAAGGTTTAGATAAATACTCAAGTGAAGTATAAATATGTATAAAATGTATGTGATAGTAATACTTAGTGGGCGGCTGTGGCTCAAGAGGTAGAACAGTCACCCACCAATCAGAAGGTCGGTGGTTCCATTCCCGGCTCCTCCAGTCCGCATGGGCAAGATACTGAACCCCAAATTGCCTCCAATGTGTGTCATCGGTGTGCGAATGTGTGTGTCTGTGTTAGAAAGCACATTGTATAGAACAAGTGCTGTATGAATGTGTGTGTGAATGGGTGAATGTGATCTGTTAGCGTGAAGCGCTTTGAGTGGTCAAAGACTAGAAAAGTGCTATATAAGTACAGTCCATTTAAATGAGAATTTACATTCCACACTGAGAGTGTTAAATTTAACACTAGAAAGGTGTCTATATGTGTCCACTCTTTTCAGTGTTAAATTAACACTTTTAAAAGTTATCCAGAGTTATTTCAACACTGTTGAAAATTAACACTGGCAGTTTTGCTGTGTACGGGCAATTTAGAGTCACCAGTTAACCTGCATGTCTTTGGACTGTGGGAGGAAGCTGGAGAACCCACAGAGAACCCACACAGGCTCAAGGGAGAATATGCAAACTCCACACAGCAAAGCCCCAGGCAAACCGGGGCTCAAACTGAAGCTTTCTTGCTGTGAGGTGACAGTGCTAACCAGTGCACCACCGTGCCGCCCGTGTGGACATATCTGCAATGACCAAAATCCACACGCTTTCAGAATTTTACTCCAGGGGTGTAAAGTTTTTATAACTCAGGTATTAAAATAACACTGACCACCGATAATGTCAGTTAACACTGGTGATTTTGCTGTGTAGGCAGTACAGAGAAAAGAGCACGCAGGTGATAATATCCATTTTCAATCCTTCAATCTCAGGGTCTCTATCCAGAGTCTCACGGTATCGTTGGCAACTCCATGTATGACCCGGTTTTTGATGCCACCTTTACCCTGAGAAGCCGAGAGAAACTCAATCATCGCTGGTGGGGAGGACAGCCGGTAAGTCCTGCCTCTTCTCTTCTCTTCTCTTCTCTTCTCTTCTCTTCTCTTCTCTGCTCTGTAGTCATTCTCTTTACCATCTGTAGTTCATCAACACTCTGATTATATATTTATCAATGTGCTTACGAGGTTCTCCTCGATTTTTCTTTTTGCTTTGATGATGGATCAGTTTGTTCATGGTTTTCAACATTAGTGTTCTCCAAGTCAATCTGTCAGGTCACAGATCAGAGGCCAACAAAAGCAGGAAAGGCTTTTTCTTTGAAGCCAACCACAACAGGAATAACAGGACTCAGATCTAACAAACCAAGTCTGATAGGCTTTATCATCCACTGATTACTGACAGATGGTAATATGTGATTAATAAAAAGGCTGGGTTGGGAACACTCTTCATTCTGACAGGACCAAAACTTAAACATCAGGAATCCTGGAGCTTTTTTGTTGATTTACTAAACCTGTGCAAGTATTTCCTTTGTTGTTTGTCAAATAGAATAATGACTTAGGATGCATTGCTCACTAACAAGTCTTGGTGTCCCAGTGTCTTTCAAAATACTGTATGAATGCTGCCAATGGAAATGGTTTTGTGTCACTTTGAGTTACAGCAGTCAGCCACAGTGGGATCTCTCTCTATCCTTCTTCTCATACTGTAATGTACTGTACACTGTGACCTTGGTGTCCTCACAGTCTGTCTGTGTCCAGGGTAACGCTCCAATAGTATCCTAATAAACTATGTCAGACTGAGAAAATAATAAGACTCAACTGTTTGTTTCCCAGATCTGGATCACGGCACTCAAACAGGGAGTGAAGGCTGCCACCTTCTTCTGGCCCATGTAAGTGCACACACTGCACACACACACACACACACACACACATATAAACTAAATTGTGCATCAGTAAAACAGTAGATAGATAGATAGATAGATAGATAGATAGATAGATAGATAGATAGATAGATATTCCTTCAGCCACATGTTGCTGCTGCTCACACCACAGTCCACCTATAGCCCACAGAACACAAAGGAACACACATTTATCAGCACAGAGAGGGCTTTGATGAAGCAGGAGGCAGATCTCAGCAGGGATGGCATCGGGCTGTTTTTACAGCAATTTGTGCAAATGGGCCTGTTTAAACTGCACAGGATTCCTCTGTGAACAGGGGTCACTGACATGCCACTCCATAGAGCCACGGGGGTCGGAGCGTGGTTTACAGTGCTTTTCTTGCACTTGGCACTGACAGAGGTGTGTGAGAATGAGGAGAAAGAGTCAGGAGAGTGCATATGACAGGGAGGCAGAGAGAGCAGATGTCTGCGTGGCTGAGAAAGCAGCATACAACAGATTACATAGTTAAGTGTTACAGCACCAGTGTAGAGATTGGCATGGTAATGGGGACCAGGGATTGTTGCTGTGGTGGAAGGTCTGTGTTGGGCTCAGCTTTCTGGGAGGTCCCCCTAATGACCACAGGCAGAGAACAAGGGAGGATAGAAAGAGGAGAGGAGAAGAATGGGAGAGCGTATAAAACACACAGTGGGAGGAGGAAAAATGAAGTTGAAAGTATGAGCATAGACAAAAATACAGAGAGAGATCAGAGGAGAGAGAAGGCTGCTGTCAAGTATTAACGCAGTGTAACCACACCTCCTTGTTCCCCCGTGCCACCCCCCACTGCCTCATACATCAAGCCCTGTTCAGGGCCTCGGTCCTGGGCCTGATGGCTGACAGCTGTGGACTGTATGACAGCCAGCAGCTTGGTTGGTGGCCTCATCACTACACAGGCAGCATACAGGCAGCCTTTGAGTGAGAAGGCTTTAAATGTGTTATACTCCACATACTTATACTCAACTTTATGAGGCTCTTTGAGAGTCAAAGGAACAGCTTGGAGTTTAATGGTTTCATGGTTGAAGAGGGCAGCAGGGTACCAGAGTCTATTACCATAAACACTGTGTTTATGTCTTTGGCTTGTTTGTCACTAGTAACTGTGGTTTTTAACTGATGTTAGCCTTCGCTGTGTGATGGGTGTTTTCCAGTGCCATCCCATTAGAGAGGAGGATACTAACCATGCTGCAGTGGCTCCACCTCCCTGAAGGAGAGAGGTGAGTTCACTTTTATTTCCTCTCTTTGTCAACATTTGCAGCCATAGCTGAGCTACAGTGGGAAATAACGTATCTTACTATATGTCGTTGTTTGGAGTTATGTAATGTCAGCTGCAGGCTGTGCATCTTACACCTAGGCCTTCAATGGTTCTCCCTGAATTAACCCTCCTCTTTATACTGTCATTATGATGTCACAGCTATAGAAACCATCAACCATATACAGAAGCACAGTATAACAGAACTCTGCATCACAGACAGGCATGTAGCCAGAATAAATGTCATCACTAAAGCAATGCTATAAAAACCCAATTATCACAATTCAATAGGTCTCCAAACACTGCAGCCACAGCTGAGCCGCACACATCATCTCCAGCAGAAGACGTAAACAATAACATATAGATGAAATGCATTTTACTCATTGAAACTGCTGATTATTTGTAGATCAATCAAACTGCTTCTGTCGAGTGGACACTCTCAGCTCTAAAGTGAATTAAAACTACGACTGGGCAGACTCGACTTTCAGCGTTAGCCTCCATGGTGATAGGAAAGGACTTATAGTGGGAAGTGAGACACACAGATAACCTCTACAACAGAGTTACTGAACTCTTCCTCCTCCTTCAGCCATCGTGGGTTAAAAAAACAGCTATTAAAGCTATACTAGCATGTTTTAGCTTGTGCTAGTAGCTACAGATGCAGGTTGCTAGCTCTGACTATACAATCAATTGACATGGAAATACTTACATCATGGTAGGCCTGCTAGATGGCCCCTGGTCTCGCCAACTTGAAATCTGATTGTTTAAAGGATCCAGGAGGCGACAGTTTCATCACCATTTGCTGAAATCTGATTGGATAAAAGCTCTGACATAAACAGACTGTATTGGAGGCAGCGCAACCAAGAGGAAGCTATGAAGCTATAAAGAGAATGGACTATTCTCAACAATTTAATACATATAGTATTAATGGAAAATAACATATATAAAAATATAATTCAGTGACTGTGACAGTGTTTAGGCCAGCAGAGAAGGCCTTGCTGGACCTGACAGCCCACCACTGTGTAATGTAATCCTGTACCACAACTGGGTGTTCAGCATGAAAACCGACAGTTGTGTTTACTTGCTAATAACAGTGCATTCATTCTCAGTTACTGTGTTTGCTGACTGGTTGAATATGACCTGCTTCAAACCAAAAATACTGAAATTGAATTTGTATTAAATTCTGACCTGTTCTCCTCCAGCTGTTAAAATGAAATTAGAGCATATGGTTTAAATGTGTGAGGGTAATGACATACGGTAATGATATGCTTCATCAAGCTACATGGGAGCATGGATCACAGCGAGTGAGTCATTGTTTGATTCTCTAAATCACATACTTAATGACTTTTCCTCTGTAAAATCAGAACTGATAATGGTGGATCAGTAGCTTCCAGAAAAGAAGTAGTTATGACATGTTGTGTTTAAAAACAGGGTTAAAATTTTCAGATGTCATTGAGAGTTTTGAACTCTGTTGAAAAGTGACAGAAATAGTTGTGTGACAAATGAAAAAAGAGCTAGAGAGAGAGCCCAGTGTACTTTCTCTCTCCCGTACAGCTGGTTGTGAAGTGGGTGAGAATGTTGGATTGTGGCTTTCAGAAATGGCTGGATCCAGAGGAACTGTAGTATTTGTAGTATTGCCATTTTTGTACAACTGTTTGAGTCTAGACAAGATTTAACATGTGAGTACCACAACTCATAAAACCTCCAAACAACCCCCTGCCATAGTTATTATTAGTTATTACTGCCACTACAACTCTAACAAACACATCTCCAGTCTGACCTGTGACTCGTTTCAGGCCCTATGTTTACGCCATGCACTCTGAACAACCAGACACATATGGACACAAAATGGGGCCCATGAGCACAGAAGTGAGTACTTTGCATCTGCATGCGTGTTTGTACATGTGCAAAAGATTTAGACACTAAAAGTAAAGTGAGGCTGCTTTCAAAAACAATACCATTAACAGTTTTTATTCATCACTTAACCTCATGCTCTGTGGGTTTAGTTGTTCTGACTCCACGGTGCTGAGATCAGGGCTGTGTGGGGGTCAGACCAGCTGTAGCTGTTCTGGTTCTTCTTGTCTCTGAAGTTCTTTATGACTCTGACTGTATGTTATGGATGAATTTGGCATCAATCAGACACCTCCCTGATATATTGCAGAATGGATAAATACCTAAACATGTTAAGTGGCTAAAGCTCTTTTTTTTTTTTTTTCTGCACACTACTGAATGTGTGTATATTGTTAAATGGGTAGATGTTTCTTTGTGTGTGTCTTATATATCATCAAAACACACTCACTGGATTACAACTCTCTTTGTGTGTTGCAGTTAAACAACCCTCTTAGGGTTATTGATAGAATCGTTGGTCAGCTGATGGACGGACTTAAGCAGATGAAACTGCACCGCTGTGTCAACATCATCCTAGTGGGGGATCATGGTACCGACACACACACACACACACACACCAGCACAAACACACATGGTGGTATCAAATCCTGCTGTTATTCAAAACCTTTCATGGAATGTAGCACGTGCTCAGTGCTACACCAACAAAAACACAGCTTCACTGAAACAAAGCTTTGCTCAAACGTACACCTCCCATGTGGTCATCTCTCAGGTATGGAGGAGGCGCACTGTGATCGCACTGAGTTCCTCAGTAGCTACATGACCAGTGTTGATGACATCATCCTCATCCCTGGGTCCCTCGGCAGAATACGCTCCAGATACCCCAACAACCCTAAATGTGAGAGACAGAAAAGGTTTTTTGTTTGTTTGTTTTTTAAAATCAAGATGTTCCATCCATTATTTGTCCCTTTGTTTGTTTTTGTTTTTCTCCCTCGTCAATTTTCATGCAAACAGTTTCACTGCATTTTAAGCTTCGGCCTGTTAGACCCTCTTCAACAAACATGGAACAATCATTTTTGAGCGAGGACAGTACCTGCTGTGTCCGACCAAAGTGACTGGACAGCTTAAGCTTCTTGTTAAATAGACATTTTGTTCATTTGCCCTGGTTTTCTTTGCTCTGACCATTGTTCCTTTTTCAGATGACCCCAGGGCTGTTGTTGCAAATCTAACAGTAAGTATGAGGCTTGACTGAAAAATATGATGACTCATGAAATATGAACTGTTGAATTTGAAAAGAACTGATGGAGAATTTAATAAAATTGAATGAGAATTGTACAATTGTAGAGCTAATACTGTTACATATGCAATACTGTCTAAGGTCAAAATAGCAGTCATTTATTTATTTATTTTTCAGTGTAAGAAAGCAGACCAGCACTTTAAGCCGTACTTGAAGCAGCACCTGCCTAAGAGACTGCACTATGCTAACAATCGACGCATTGAAGAGATTCATCTGCTGGTGGAGAGGAAGTGGCACGTTGCCAGGTACAGAACCTCCGCTACAACACGAGGTGCAAACATATGACTTAAACACTGAGTGTTTAGAAGCTAAACCGGACAACTGTAAAAACTCACACAGCATACAGTATAAAAGCACACATGAGAAGTTCACTGAGCACAAAAAGACATTCACCTAGTTGAGGTTTCTGATTGGAGATATCTTCAGGACCACTGTGGGCCACACTGTGGCAGAAGGCAGTCCATCAGTGTGGCTCAGGACACATTTGTGTTCGCACCTGCTAAAAGAATGTGGCCACATGCAGACCAAACCACCTTCAAAGGTGATCAGATCTCAAATGCATCCTCAAAGCATTTTGAATAGATTCACACCTTCACCTAGAGCTGTCCACCTGTGATCAGATCACCCAAGAATGTGATCGCCAGTCATGAACACAGGGTCTGTGAAACCCAGAAATATGAACTGGGAACTCCCTCTCTCCTCCTTTGACCTGATACTATACTGTCTCATATGAGGCCCAACAGGAAACGTCAGGTGAGGGTTAAATCCAAAACCAGTCAGTCAGGTGATAGAGTAAAGTTCTAAGTAATTTAGTCTTAATTTGTGGTTGATCTACTAAGAAGAAACTGCTCTAACACTGTGTACAGTCGGTGTAGATTTGCAGCCTCCCATCACTGAAGCTTTTTACTACAAATTCAATCCAATTCAATTCAGTTTTATTTATATAGCGCCAAATCACAACAAAAGTCATCTCAAGGCACTTTTCATATAGAGCAGGTCTAGACCGTACTCTTTAAAATATGGTGTTTACACACAGAGATCCAACACTTCCCACCAAGAGCAAGCACATCTTACCTTACTGATTTATTTTTTTATGTCAACATGGGCTGCTATCAACTCATCATTAACACGTGTAGCATTTCAAGACAAGCTGTGCCAAGTCACACTAGTGTAAAAAAAAAAAGCCACATCTTTGGGGTGAGGTGGGAGGTTTGCTGAAACATTAACGATCTGCTAAAATTAACTCTGACAGGCATTTGATGTAAAGCAGTGAAAAGTCTTACTGCAGTAAACCATGAAGTCATCACAACTGAAAGTGAAAACAAACCTCCACAGCTAACAGTGCTCTGTGTGTGTGTGTGTGTGTGTGTGTGTGTCTGCACATGTTGCATGGAGCTGTCATGCTGTTTTGGTTGGTGAACTGTGGGAGAGCTACATTCTGTCTCGCAGCTTCACACACACATGCAGGGCTTTTTAAATGAAAGAGATCTTTGAGGTTTCCCTGCAGCTCAGATAGACAGACGGGGCTAATCGTTGGCACCAGAGCCGTGAGCAGAGCGTCAGAACGTTTACACTCTCTCTCTCTCTCGCTCTCTCACACACACACACACACACACACACAAGCATAACACACACACACATATACATTAGTCAGTGTCTGCTAAACTAACTGCTCATTCCAAATGAAACACTGTTTGTCTCATTTCACCATCAGCTAGCCATTTACATTTTCAACATGTTTGTGGCTTCACCCAAGACACGCACACACACGTACACACGTTATGGTGTATAACTGCAAGTAGTGTTTTAATGGACACTTAATAAAAAGTGGCTGTTTTTCAATTAGAGGACTGTGGTTTGAGTTGTGTGAGGGAGTGGCTGTCCTGGGCTAAGGGCTAAAGTTTGTGAACATCCTGTAGTTTAACTGTATTCTACACCATAGTTAAAACTTGTGTGGACCTGATGGACTACTCTATCAGGTCTTATTAAATGATCTAGAATTTTACACCTACAAGATTAAGGTAGAAATGAGATTTTATTTGATTTTTTGACATCTTAAGTGCACTCTGAGGTCACATAGAAGTCAGATATCAGTCTGCACAAGAAAATGTCAAATCTGTCGTGGCTGGAATATCAGTTGAACCATTAAATATACCCATATTAATTAGCTATAGCATTGCGTAATGGAAATTTATCTAAACCTGAGGCAGATTTTGTTTTGAATCGTGAGTTCTTCTGACAAATGTTACATGCCTACAATGTTCATCAACCAAATACTGATCTGTAATTCATACTGTTCACAACAGGAAGGTTCCTGAAGGGAAAAGGCACTGTGGCTTCTCTGGTGACCATGGATATGATAATAAGATCAACAGCATGCAGGTACTCTTGATAATACAGCAGGACAGAGATGTTTACTATATTTAACACCCAGAGATTGTTCCATTTACTTGCTGCAACATGAATTATTTCTTGATTTTATCTAACTGTTATTTATTGTAACAAATCATGTGACCTGTGACATCAACTTTTATTTTCAGACTATTTTCTTGGGATATGGACCTACGTTTAAATTCAAGACTAAAGTTCCTGCCTTTGAGAACATTGAGCTTTATAATGTCATGTGTGGTAAGGCATGTTTTCATGTCCTCTTGTGTGTTTGGGTTTGTAAGTGTGTGTTAGAGCATGTGTTTGACTCTAATCGCCTGTGAGCCAAACTATATTGTCATGATGTGTGACTTCTTTTAGTTGATGTGAAACCAGTTTCTCTCGCTCTCAGATCTTCTGGGTCTGAAACCAGCCCCCAACAATGGAACCCACGGCAGTCTGAACCACCTGCTGAGAAGTCCCGTCTATAGACCCACCATGCCAGAGGAGGTTTCCAGGCCAACAGCTTCAGGTCATGTCCCTGCAGGAACAGACGACCTGGGCTGCAGCTGTGATGATAAGGTCAGCCGTGATGACTCAGTGGCAGACCTGGGCCCAGCTTCCTGTACACAGTCCTAGTTTTAAGGAGACTGGCCTGTCAGTCAGCTCACCTCTATTAATCCTAAAAGCAGTGAAACTACAATCACCATCGTCTTCATCATCTACCATGATACTACATGCTAACACTTAAACACAAACTAGGCTGCTAGCAGGTAAAGTCATTTCAAATATGTGAATAATTCAGTAACTGAAATCATCAGTAATCATTCAGTGATCAGACCTTTTAACTTACATGTTTTATCAGCTGCAAAGCCAAGTAATGAGTAGTTGTCAGGTGACATGGATCAGTTGTCTTAGTACAAACAATGTAATTAATGTCCCTAAACATAGTGTTGTACTAATTGTTGGCATGACACAATAGAGCTCATGTTGATACATGGATACTTTTGGTATCTATGGTATGTTTACATCACTTTTAGGTAAGTTGATGAACAAGCCAGTCCCCCAACATGGTGATGTAACTCATAAATGTGATGCTAATGATGCACTGACAACTTTTTGAGTCAATGCTGGCAGGCTGTTTAGCTGTGATAAGGTTTGGTTGATGAACAGCCAGTCAGCATGAGCTCAAACAGATTCCTGTGTATCACGACATTTTGGGTTGCACCTTATGTTACAGCTCCCTCATCTGTAATTACCCAGGCCAAATCAGAGCCGTACAGAGTTCAACACAGTATGAGCAACCTGTCTGTGCTGCTGGTTGCTTTTATTCTTTATTCAACTGGGACAATGCACAGCATATTTACTGCAACAGATACAGATAAAAGCTGATTTACAACATTGGTATTTTGCAATACTTTAATATTACAGATATGAGGGAGTTATAAGTTACTACCCAGCTTAACAAGAACCATTAAAGAATTATCTCTCTGCTCAGTCCAAAGACTGATTCCATCCTTGGACAGTCTTTAGACTGAGATGAGAAAGATGTAACATGAGAATCTTTGATTTATCTTACGCTGATGTGACCTGCAGTGTTTTGGCTGTTTAACATGAGATTGAAGGTACAGTTGTCATCAGTCATTACTGGCTGCTTTTACAGAGTTTTACAGAGTTTTGTGAGATTGTGCTGTTTTTATATAATGTATCTAAGGACAGGAATTGTCTACATGTCTAGTGAAAACAAGTCATGAACACCAGAACACACTAGAGCTGGTCCTGAACCCTGTGAGGTGTTAGCTGGAAATTCAAATCTGAAATTCAGATAGGAAAGAAACCTAATTCGAATACTTGTTGTTGTATTTTGTTACAACTCATTGACTGTGTCATGATGCAAAACTACTACACAGGAATCAGCTGAAGATGAGGGCCATTGATTTGACCCCAAATTATTGCCAACTGGCAGCTTTCCTTTAATCCCAGCAGCATTCAGTTACCATGAATGCATCGAACCAATGATTGGGAAGGCTGGGAATACTGAAGTTAGCTGGTCCTCACCTGCTCTGTAGAGAAGAGTGTGACTCCAGAAGTCAGAACATTTCTGTTTTGCATTCGCAGTGCAGTTAAACTTGTCTTTTTATAATACATTTTTGTAAAAAGACTCATCTGCATGGGTTTAGCATCAGTGATTATATGGTTGTGTGTGCCTGCTACTCTTGTGAAAATGTATCTATGTACCTGATTGCTTTGTTGTGTCTTATATTCAGCTTTCTTTAAAGCTGAAATAAGGCTTGTTGCCTCTTTGCTTTCTGCTGCAGAGCTGGAGTCAATTCACCTCCAGCTTCACAACACAAATTGAAGTTCATTTGCTAACGAACAGGAAATCTCTCCGTACATTGAACCATAGCCATTACATCTGACAACGTTGTCGGTGTGTTTTTGGAGATCTGAATTGGATTGATGGATTGATGGATTGATGTGAATGAAACCCAGCCCTGCTGCACACTGTTTCACTTCATCTATACTGTGTTTGTGATTCCCATGTAGATCTATGGCAAGAGATTGTTTCAATCTCCGATCTTTTTGCAGTTGCGTGTAAAAAGTAGGGGCCAGAGAGGTTTGAAAGTGACCCTTGTACGAGGCTATAACCTGGAGTCACTCTGGCTCTGTCTCTTACAGAACAAAGTGGAGGAGCTAAACCAGCGACTGAGGCAAGCTATTGATGGTTAGTCTTTCATGATGCTACTGAAAATGATGTCAAGAACAGTAAATCATCCTGTGGCAATCATTTACCACGTGTTAAGCCAAACTACATCATTATCATATGCTTGCAGATGAAGATGCATCATTGAAATTGTTTTGATGCTCCTGCTCATTCATTCACTTGAATGTAAATGCAGTGTTTTGTAAATGCATCCTGTTACATTCCTGCCTCTCCTCTGCTGTATCTCTCTTTGCTCCCCCCCAGACAGCAGGAACCTGCCATACGGTCGACCTGCTGTACTCTTCCGTACCAAATACTCCATCCTCCACCACAGTGACTACATCAGTGGCTATAGTGAGGCTCTCTCTATGCCCCTCTGGACGTCGTACACCGTCAGCAGACAGGTACTGTGCATCCTGTGCTCTTTGCCCTGGTGCAAAGTTATTCTGGTATTTACTGTGTGCAAGCATCATCTCCTGGTGAAAGTAGTGTTGAACTTCTTCGCTTCTCTGTACCATCTCTCATTTACCAGACGGTCGCTCTGGTTTGATAAGATACACAACTGTTCAAATCTTGAAAACCACCAACAGGTGAAGTTAGATGTCAATAGAACTATGTTGTGTGTGTACGTGGTCCCATAGGTAGAAGTGTCTCCTCTGCCTGAAGCTCTGTCCAACTGTGTGAGACCTGATACCAGAGTCCCTCCAGCCTACAGCCAGTCTTGCAGCAACTACAGAGCAGACAAACAGATCACCTATGCTTTTCTGTACCCACCACGTAAGTTTACCTGCACAGCTTAAACACTGAATTACAGTAAGTATACAGTGGCTTCAGAAAGAGTATTCAGACCCCTTCAATTTCTGTACCCTTTATTGTGTTGTAGATTTCATTCAGAATGGATTGATCTAAAAAAAATCCCATTGATTTACACTCAGTAATCCATGATGAGGAAGTAAAAACAATCTCTCAAAAATCAAACCACAGAGTCCAAGGAACTTTGCAGACCTCTGCTATAAAACTGTGATGAGGGATCGATTGTGGTGATCTATCGATCCAGTTCTAAAGATCTGAGTGTTCACAGGAGCCTCAATAACTGAAATGGAAGACGTTTAGAATCATCACAACTCTTCCGTCCGGCTAGACTCAACCCTCACTCTAACAGCTCCAGAAGTCCTCTGTGAAGATGGAGAAGCTCCCAGGAGTACAACCATCTGTATCAGTCAGGTCTTTATGGTAGAGTGGGCAGACGGAGGCCACTCTTCAGTAAGACATATAACAGTCCATGCAGAGTTTGCCAAAAAGGATTTAAAGGATTCTGAGACCATGAGGTTTTTTGTCTGAGACAAAAACCAAACTCTTTGGGCAGAACTCTATGTCTGGTGAACACCAGGTACTGATCAATGACTTGGATAATACCATCCCTATGGCGAAGCATGATGGTGGCAGCATCATATTATGGGGGAGACTGGGGAGACATATAGACTGGTTAGAACTGAGGGAAGGATGAATGCAGCCAAATACAGAGAGTTCCTTGAAAGAAACCTGCTCCAGAGTACATGCAAATTCTGGACTGGCTTCAGGACAAGTCTCTGGCTGTTCTTGAGTGGACCAGCCAAAGTCCAACCCCATAGAACATTTGTGGAGAGATCTAAAGATGGCAATTCACACACCCTTCCCACCCAATCTGCTGGGGCCTGAGAGGATCTGCCAGGAAGAATGGGATAAACTGTTCAAATCCAGGCGTACAAAGCTTGTAGAGACTTACCCAAAAAATTTATCAATGAGCAATTTAATGTATAACACAAAATGTGCAAAAGGTGAGAGGGTCTGAATACTTTGTGAGGCCATTGTAAATATAGATCCATCACATCCATTCATTATCCATTCCACTTATCCTTTGAGGGTCTCAGGCTGTATGTTGCAAAAATATTTTGTAGTTTATTCATTTCAATTTTTGATTGTTACTTCTGAGACAAATTCACAGCTAATTAGCTTAATCATTAGCTAAGAGCTTTCAGTTCTTAATCATTAGTTGCTGCCCCAACCCAAGTGTTTGATTTATGTTCTTATATTATCAGTTTTAAAGAAAGACTCTTCACAAGTAAAACTAGTGCATCATGTCATAATATTGTGTTTTTACAATCTTACTACACCTGGTGTAGTTTTAACAATGTTTCTTTTTTCTTCATTAACAGAATTATCCTCAACTATAGACAAAAAATATGATGCCGTCCTTATCACCAACACTGTCCCCATGTATCCTGCATTCAAGAGTAAGTCAGTCAGCATGTAGAACTTTTTTTTTTTCCTGAGCTCTGTGAGTGGAATCCTGCTCATCCCGTTTCATCCCCACATCCCTTTGTCTCTTTGCTCCCACTCTGTTCCACCTTTCTCTCTCAGGGATATGGGGCTTCTTCCAGAGAGCACTGTTGAAGAAATACGCCACTGAGAGAAATGGAGTGAATGTACTCATTGGACCCATATTTGACTACAACTATGATGGGGTTAGGGACTCAGCAGAGAAGATTAAAGAGTAAGAAAATTCATTACACTTGTCTTGTAATTCAGTGCAGCTACAAACACTCATTTTGTTTTTGTGGAACAGTTCAGTCCAAACTAAGACAGAAACTTCCAATATGCATTCAAAATGTTCCTGTGACCAGCTTCCCACTTGGCTAGCTTACCTATGCATTACCATTACTGTTTTCATATTGATACAGTGAGACCACTACACAACACATGATTAACCACCTACAGAGCATTAGAAAACAACTAACATATGAAGATACTGTATAAAGCTTTTTCTCAAGGTTTCTTTTTGATCTGTATTGCGTTGCAGGTATGTTAGTGGGACAATACCCATCCCCACACACTACTTTGTGGTCCTGACCAGCTGTTTAGACTTCACACAGGCTGCAGACTCGTGTAGCGGCCCCCTCAACAGTGCTGCATTCATCCTGCCACACAGACCCAGCAATGATGAAACCTGCAATGTAAGGAACATCACATCTTTAAATGCATCATCTCATTTCCAGATCACCCTGACCAATATATCAGGGAACAAAAATGATGATTGTTTGAAAGTTGGTTAAGTCAAATCTCAGTTCCCAGCCAAGTTCAGTAAGCATTTTTAAATATGCTGATAATACAGCCATAATTGGTCTCATATTTAAAAATAACAAATGCAGTTATAGGAAGCAGGTAGTCCAAGTAGTCACTTGGTGCCACAACAACTTCCTGTTCAACACCGAAACCCAGAAAGTCACTGACTTTAGGCACAGCGAACAATCAAAACCTATAAGCCATAACTCATCAATACAGTCATCAATAAAGGAATCCTCTTTTTATCGACAGTATTTTGGTACAGCAGCTTGGACACATACAGTACAGTACATGTAGAAAATTGCAGTGCATTTCCAACAGATCCTCAAAAATCACAGGCTTCCCTCAGCTGAATCTTTGTACAACAAACACATGATAAAAAGAGCAGGTAGAATCATATGTGACCCCCCCTCACTCATTATCTGTTTCAACCTCTGCCCTTTGATTCCAGTCAGCTGGTTTCCTGCTGTAATAAGGATAAGAAGTCTGTTTCTTCGTTTCTAATCCCACTGTAGCTATAGTGTGATTATATTTGTGTTGTGATATGTTATATCTGCCTGTATGTGGTACTGCTGATGCTGTGTACTGAGTAAAATCCCATGAGGGGAAGAGAGGGAAACCCATGTTAATGCTAGGTGTCCTCCCCACTGCCTCCATGCAGAGCTCAGAGGAGGAGTCTCGCTGGGTGGAGGACCTGATGAAGATGCATACAGCTCGGGTCAGAGATGTGGAGATCTTGACAGGGCTGGACCTGTACCGCAGAACCACAAGGAGCTACGCTGAAATCCTCTCACTCAAAACCTACATGCACACTTATGAGAGCGAGATCTGATCTCCGTTGGTTCTGTTAACATTAATGTTGCTGATCTTTTTCAACCGTGGTGGATGTATGTGGTACAAGGAAGAGATGTGATCATCTCTATTACACTGACCTACACTAGCTTTATCTCTCACTGGGTGCTGTGGCTGCCATCTGCAGCGTTGTGGCCTTTTTGGTTTAATCTCACTCATTTCATCCATCTGTTAAAATACAGCTTTTACACTACTGAGCTACTTTCTGAGGTACATTCCACTTAAGTTTATTCTGTTGAGCAGTAGGAAAGCAAACAGTTCCTCTGCTCTGTGTGACTGCTTCATGTTTGGCATCAAGTTCAATTAAATTACAAGTTCAATGAAATGACATCAAACTGAAAGGACAGGAAAGTCTGCACCTACATATTATTCTAGATATCATTCTAAAACACAGTGCTTACTTTATCTCATTTTAATATGCAGTTTCAAGCAAAATAAAAAGGTTTTATGAAGGGCTCAGATTAAATCTGTTCTAGTAAATTTGATCCATACTGTGTCAATGTCAGAGGCCATTAAGAGGCCATGCTACTCTGCCCTGTAAAATCTCTGCTTCCTGCTGTCCTCACAATTTAGCAGATTTATCACCAGCAGTATGGCCAGATCAACTTGTTAGGGGACCCATGGGCAAAATACTGTAACTTGTGAAATACTTGCTGAAAGTCACTTGGTGACTTTAGGCCTGTACTCTGTTAGCATTCAGACAGCACAGACAGCAGACACATCTGCAGGCTTAACTGGAATATGATCTTGACAGGCAGTTTGTTAAGTTAAATGTAGGTGTATATATGAAAAAAACATATTAGCACAATATAAATGAACTGAATGACTCTGGAGAAACAAGACAAGATCGTTATGTGTTTTTGTGATACACATTCCCAAACAAATTTGCAATTAATCAAATTACCAAAAACTAACTGACACACAGTGAACCTTGGGCCTTTAAGACCCTCCTGGGCAAAGGGCCAGCAGGGCAGTTGCCCTGTCTACACATTCTACAGCATTTTTCATAACTTCCATAGTCATTTACACATACTGCAGATGTTCCCATGATAATATTTTCTTTGAAGAAAATGTAGAGTACATAATTTTTTTTTCTACATACATAATTCATATATATGAAAAATATCCCATATTTTTGAGATGTAAAACAATATTTAATTGCACTACGAATGACCACCAGAATATTTTTTTGTCATTTCACTAAGTACTTGCAGACAAAACAAATCACAGTATTAAGGCAAGACTTTTAAACTAGTGCAATGAGCACATAATTTCTTATATGATATTGACCCACTCTGTTTAATATTAAGTTTACTCATTATGTTATGTCTGCATTGAACAGTTTCTCATTATGTTCAGTGATTAAGAAGAAATTGCCTTTGTGTTTTGGAATGGAATAATAATGCAATGTGTTTGTATGTGTATGTTGAGCTCAGTTTGACTGTGTGTGTGTGTGTGTGTGTGTGTGTGTGTTGTGTGATATTGACTTTTTGTTCTGTGCACAATAATAATTATGTCAATGATGATGATGTATTACCATGTTTTCCCTAGAACATTTACCACCTGTGTCCTATTTGTGCTTTATGTAAATTTCATCACAATAAACAAGTTTTTACTAAATTCAGTGTGGTGTACATTAAGTTAGCTCACAGCTATCTTATGTTTCTGTTGGTCTGCACACAACAGAAACCTAAAACATAGTAATGAGCAGTAGTGGAGGAACTTCAACACAAGTCCACCTTTACTCACCAAGCTCTTTACTAGGAACCCCACACTAACACTGGGTAGCTCCTCCCTCAGCTCTCGACTCCTCCAGATGATGGAAACTTTCCTCTGAGATTCTGCTCCATGGTGACATGACTGCATCACATCATTTCTGCTGATTTGTCAGCTTCACATTCATGCTGTCAATCTCCTGTTCTACCACATCCCAAAGGTGTTCTACTGGATTCAGACCTGGAGACTGAGGAGGTCACTGAAGTTCACTGAACTCACTGTCATGTTCATGAAACCAGTTTGAGACTTTAGCTTTGTGACATGGAGCATTATCCTGCTGGAAGTATCCATTAGAAGATGGTAACCTGTGGCCATAAAGGGATGAACATGGTCAGCAACAACACTCAGACTGTGACATTCAAACCATGACTGATTGGTATTAAGGGCCCAAAGTGAGTCAAGAAAACATTCCCCACACCATTACACCAGCAGCCTGAGCAGAAATCCAGATCCATCAGACCAGGCTAAGTGTTTCCAGTCTTTCTCACCACAGTTGTACAGAGTGGTTATCTGAGTTACTGTAACCTTTCTGTCAGCTCCAACCAGTCTGACCATGACCTCTGACCTCTCTCATCAGGAAACGCAGTCAGCTGGAACATGTCTGCTTGGTCACAGAATCTGCCTCCTGATATATGCACTTGATGACATTGGATTTGCCACAGCCAGCTCCCCCAGAGACAAAAGAACGGTTCAGGCTTGTCGCCGTAGACATGTTTTGGTACATTTTTCTCACAAATTTGGGCTCAACTTGGGTGCCTCAATTGTTGGCATGGCTCCACTGCTCTTTCGACTGGCTTGGTAGGCAGGCACATTGTCTCAGTCCTTTTCCTCAATTATGGCTTCTTGCTGATAACACACTCTAAACGATCCAATTCAAGCTCTGGTTCAAAAGTGTTCCACACTAAGAACTAGGCCTTGCTGTTGAATCTGTTCCAGCCCCGTCTCATGTCCTTCTTATCATTTCTTGTTGAGGTCTATGATACATTGTACTTCAGCCCCACATCCAGCTGCTTTTGTTGGCCATTTTTCATTTTTCAGTTCATCATTTGACCTGTGTGGAAAATAGAGTTTTACCTGTCAAACTTTTCTGGTTGTTTCCTCTTTAATCTGCTCAAGAGGTGACTTATTTTCAGTGCACTTTTTCTAGTGGCAGGCTGCATGACCATACCAGAGAGTCTTGAGTGCTAGCTTCTCTGTGTTTAGAATATGCCTGCACAATCTGCTTCATTTCATCTTGTTCATTCACATTTGTTTTCCGCACATCAGGAATGTGCTGAGGAACTCAGCCATTCCATACTCTGGTTTGTATGAATTTGTACACACACATGCTTCAGGTGCATCGTCGACCCATACAAGTAAATGTGTGGGCTTCCTCTGGCTTGAAACTCCACGTGATAGAAGTACTCTTCCACTTCACCAATGGGCTGTGCAGGTGACATGATCAGATTGTCACGAGAGCATCAACTCTTTTCACAAACATCCACATGACAGTGGGTTGTCTCATAGTCACATTTTCCATTCCAGTCAAGTTTGTTTACTTTTTTTGAGCTTTTATTATTGTTATGACTTCAGGCCATCTCATTTCAGCAGCAGAAAATGTGAGAAAAAAGGCAGGCTTGTCTAGAGGTAAAGCATGGTTGACATCTGTTGAGTGGCACTCCAGCTGTGTGGCAAAAGGCTGTCTCTTGGACTTTAAGGTAGCCACGCCTCAAATCAGACATGTGTACACTGTATATTTGTGTCTATTAGACCTTATTTTAGCATTTCCTGGTTGCTCTCAACCACTTGACTGTAGAGGAATGGTTAAAGATGCATTTTATTTATTTTATTTTTTATTTATTTATGGAATGGTTAAAGATGCATTTTATTTCAGATTTTTCTGACTCATTCTGTTATGTTTTATGTTCATTGTAGGGCTGTCACTTTTTATTTGAAATCTGAACATTCATTCGAATGTGGGATGAAAAGTTCATATTCAAACTGTAAGGACTTTTTTGAAATGGAGGCTGCAGTCTCTATGTGCACATTAGACCATTTGAAGCAGTTTACTTTGTGATCCAGCAAAAGGCGCTCCGTCAGTTTGACCTATTGCATGCCCTATAGGCCCTTTTACTGTTGTGTTGTGTCCCTACACATGTTAGCAAGCAAGTTTCATTAGCTTGTTTTGTGGGACCAGACTGACTGACCCGTACATACTAACTCAGCAGATGGATATCTGGCAGGATTACAAGCCAGACATTTACACCTATCTAAATGAAAAACCGTTAGATATGATTTGAATATGAGAACATCTATTCTTTTTGTATATTTTTTAAATTCAGAACATTAAATATTTTATTTATGATATTTACTTCATTTTTGTGCACTCATAGCAGAGGAGCAGAGGGGACAGCATACAGTCTAAGGGAGACAGGCTGACAACTTGTAACATTAAGTGCAATAAAAGCTCCTAGAAGTGTTATAAATGTCTGTAAAATCAAATATAGAACTCCAAACATCAGAAAGTCAGACCAAAATATCAGCAGTTTTTAAATACACAGTATCTGGCAGCAGTGACTCTGCTGCTGATGAGAGGGAAGCAAGTCCTGGCAGCTAGCTGCTTTCCTGCCTGTCCAGGTGTGTGTGTGTGTATCTGTGTGCATTTATGTTTGTGTCACTTAAAGTGACTCAGACCCGTTGCTCCTTTGATTCTGGCACCCAACATGGAAAGTTAGCATTTTTGCTTGGTTATGTGGCCTACTACTCTGAGATGATTGCTGTTTGCCTCCAGCTAACATTGTGACACTGTGACATACTCGCCAGCCTTAGATGGGTCTAATGACCTGTCAGTAAGCTAAGCTAAGGATAATGCAGTGTTGTTTTCTTACAAATAGCAGACAATCACAAGACCATATATATATATATATATATATATGTGTATGTATATATAGTTAACACAAGCTCAAGAAATTTTCATGTTTTATTCTACAATATAAAATACCAGAAAATAGTAGCCAGATAAAAACCCATGTGATTTTTTTTAAACTTTTACATGTCTTAAAAAAGGCGGTTGCTAACAAGTGGCTAAATGAGACTACAGAGGTTGTCAGTGTCATAAAATGTAATATGAAAGCTTATCTACTCACTAGTCCACCTTTACAGCCTCGTTGTGTTCACACTCAGGCTCTTGCAAACTATTACTAACTATCTAAAGGCTTCTGTAGAAGAGTTAAGCACGATAAGTTGCAAGCCATGTGGTGGTGATGCATTATATTTATGTAGGCCAATCCAGAAGTTAGCATCACCCTGGTTCCCTTGACACAAAGCCAATGGACTTCTTTCACCAGCCCTCTTTAACATGTCTGAATAGTGGGTGCAAAACTGGCTGTATGATTGGTAACACCCTGATAAACCATGTTATGTATTCTGATGGTATGACTGTTTTCTGTCCTAGCAGTGCTAGTTTTCAGCAGCTGCTCAATATATGCTCTTACTGTGGGGAGCACAATGTGCAATATCACACTAAAAGAAAGTTATGTATAATGTATAAGAATAAGGCATTAATATTTCTCAGAACATCACAGGTGACAGAGAAAATAATAGGATAACGGTAACAATATCACGCAATACAATACAATACAATACACCCACAGACTACAGCCTCAGAATAACCAGAGTCAATCAGAGAATCACAACTTCTCTGACACAGACAAACAAAAACTAAACAGAACAAGTAAACAAAAGTAAGATTGTAATTGCTTCGAGGAACAGGCAGACACAAGTCGCTTCCTTGCTACAGGTTTATTCGCAGATTTCTCTCCAAATCCACCGTGAAAACTAAAACACACAGTGTTGACGGGACAATACATTAAACCTCTTAACTTAATATAAAGACAACATGCACAGCATATGAAACAATATTTCACAGACAGAACATAATACCTCGTTGGCTGCATGCCGCAAAAGGAATAATCTTTGAGTCTTCAGAAGTTTCTTTAAAACAGCTTCCATCATCTTAAAGTCCACTGTAACTAGCTGGTAACTTCACTGATGCACAGACGTTCATCTTA
Source organism: Lates calcarifer (assembly GCF_001640805.2). NCBI lineage: Eukaryota > Metazoa > Chordata > Actinopteri > Centropomidae > Lates > Lates calcarifer. Next base: position 16,058,138 of record NC_066847.1, read on the forward strand.
CTTGCTTCTTGCATTTACGCGAGAACAGCTCAACGAGACTACGTAACATAAACTAAGAATTCAAAATAAAAGCACCATATTTTACACACAAATTACAAATGACAGATACAACTCATATTCATAATTATAACAGAAAAGTAGACAATTTACAAAGATCACAATGCAACAGTTACAAAGATATTGTGAGTTACTTGTTCTTGTCTTTAAAATGATATATTTGATTAACTGCACAGAAAGTAACCTGGGCATTTTTCTTTATTATGTCCTTTGAGTTCAAGTGTGAGCACCCACTGTTAACTCAGTTCCTACTCAGGTTTGTCCTCCAACCTCCACTCTTTATTTCACAGGTCTAACGTCATAGCATAGCAATGAAACCACTTTAATTTGTGTTTTCATAACTAGAATAAAGATTTAACAGATTTTAAAGTGTGTTTACAACAGTTTCTGTGTTCTCTTGTTAAGTCAAGGTCGGTAATAAATGGGTTTTTAAACGGGACCTGTTGACTGGGTGGAAAGACACACAGTAAAATCTCAATTGTTTTTTCTTTCATGAATAAAGTAAATGTGAAAACACGTTTCAAACCAAAGGCGTTAATGTTTAACACACTTTTACGACAAGTGGTGCAAAAACAACCCAAAAACCAGGACAAACATGTAGGCTACTTAGCTCTGCTGCATCTCTAGTTATGTAAATAGAGTATAATGTCGCTGTTCGTTAAAAGATTCAAAAACACCTGATATGTGTTTCAGCATTTCCGTGGGCGCTTGAATGCAGCACTGGCAGGTTGCGAAATTGCGGGGAGAAATGACGCGTTGATGCTGAATACTTTCACTTCCTACATCAGAAAGTAGCAGCTGATTGTTTTATCCTGAGTGGACGGCAGATGTAGAGTACAGAAGGCAACCACTGGGCAATTTCCATTTACACATAGTTAGTAGTTCCTTCAAATACTGGGTTTTTACTTTAAAGTGCAGTGGTTACGCTTTGCTGTCGACACAACGCTATGGTAGGATTAATTTGCTCTTCTGCAGCATTATGGTTTTACGTGAGTAACGTGTAGTTAGTTGTTTCTCTGGGCTAGATAACATAACAGCCCAACCCAGCTGATGCTGCTATCGTGACAAGAACAGTTATTTCAGTACTTTTAACTTTTAGCTTACGTGTCGTTGCTGGTGTTCCCTCAGTAGTTTGGAGAGACAGGAATTAATTAATTTCAAAAGTTTATACTCAATCGGGACACAGCAATCGATTATTCACCGAGGCGTGTCATTTATTAAATAAAATAGGAACCGTAAAAAGATTCAGGAAACAGTTGTGGTACAATAGGGAGAGAAATTGTAATAAATATCTTCAATTACTTTATGATAGTTATGTACACAATGTGTGTGTGTGTATCTACTACTTCTGCATAATTTTATCAAAAACTAGTACTGACAATGCTTTAGCCAGTACAGTATCAGACAGCACCCATTCTTGCAACAGATAAATTTCCTAGAGATGATTCAGACGTCTGAAAAGTAGAGATTTCTACAGTTATCAGCACAGGGACTGTATTTTTGAGGGTATTTTTGAATGATCTTTTTGGCTGGTCTTCCTGTAATTGACTCATTTGAATGTAAAATGGGATTTTAGGCTTAACCGACTCACAATACAGTCTACCTGTCTTGTCGTCTGTTGTCCCATAGAAGTGACCGTTCTGCAGTAAATATGGGTCAAAAAGAAGAAGTCAGATGCCTTAACATCCTCACCTACCACAGAGAGCTGCTGGTGTCCAGGTTGAGGAGCATTCAGTGCATCCTGGACAATCTGTTGGCTTGTGGTTTCTTCTGTGAAGAAGATGTTGAGATTGTACAGCGAACTGTCACCAAGACAGATCAGGTTTGAAATTTTCATTTCAAATCTAAGTACATTGTGGTATCTCTCTGTAAAATCTGGTGGTTAAAAATAAAAATAATTCACGGTTATGGCATGATGTGTTAGTTTGTGAAATTATATCCAACACAGCCTTTTATTGCTGTGCCTATTTTCTAGGTTCGCAAAATCCTGGAGCTAGTTCAGTGCAAAGGGGAAGAGGCCTGTGAATACTTTATTTTCATCATATATAAAGTATGTGATGCATACATCGACCTCCAGCCATGGCTGAAAGAGATCAACTACAACCCAAGTAGTGACATAATGGTGATGCAGGTGGTTAACACTGATCCCAGTAAGTATTACAACCGTGAATGCTGCTCCGTGCCAACAAGATGTTCTTCTTCATGCTTTGTGTTTGTGTCACAAAAGAGCCTATATGTTTAATGCCCAGATGTCAGACAGATGTGAGGAGCTGTTGTATTGCATTGTATTGAGGAGTGTTTCTGCTAATCTGAGACCAGATAAGGCCAGATAATAAGGCGAGAACTGGGTACAAATATAAAAATACTCCAGATATTTGACTATGATTATTGACTATTGTGTAGAGTCCGCAACCAGCAAAAATAAAAGAATCAGATAAGAATAATTTGTTTCAGTCCCTGAACATTATTAGGGTTAGGTCTCAAACCTCATCTACATGTGGCCTAATAATGTTTTTAGGTACCAAATGAAATGTATCCATAGCACACAGTAAAAACATTGATCAATACCGAAACCTGTTATCAAAGGTCTGAGCAGGTTTGTAGTCGTGTTACTTATTTTATCAGAAATATTTCACTGTTTTTAATGTGGGCTGTGCTAGTGGGAGTGGTTAAGGCATATTTTGTAAGCACGTCACTCCCTCTCCACTTAACTCCCACACTTTTTCACCATGCTCTGCTCCAGACTTTTGTGTAGTTCTTGCAAAGACTGGAGCTCCTTTGTTTGTATGGTGAAATGTTTTAGGTAATAATTCCCTCTTGTGCCCCTTATTGGTCTTAAAGTTTCTAGATTGAACACCAAACCTCTATTTGAAAACTATTTTAATAGATAGATATTGATCCTTTAGGGAGGTTCCCCTCAGGAATTTCAGGTTCCAGATTACAACCTGTAGACAGAGAAGAAAAAGGAGAAAGACACACATGTTACAGAGAGCTCGTAACAGGTGATAAATACAATATGTATATATAATAAAATAAATACAGAAGAAAAAAGTTAAAATTAAGAATTAGAAATTAAGAATTACAAGTAGAAAAATAACCAACCGAGTTGTAGGATGGCAGTGCAAAAGCAAAAACAAAACACAAAAATCAGTAGGACACAGGCACAGGCACGTATACACATTTCCTCAGCCAACCAAAAATTGTAATCCTGTCACAACTGCAAAATATGTTTCATAAAGGGATCAGTGTGAGTCAGTGCAAGTTCTCTGTCCGCAGAGAAAATGTGCACACATGAGCCTTCATTGGCTCAGTCTGAGGATAAAATCAACAAGGGGGAAGCCAAATCAATGTGGTACTTGAAAGCGGTATTAGAGATTTTGGATAAACTTTAAACTTTGTCGTCCTGAGAGGAATTTTGTTAGCATGCATTTTGTGCCTTTGTGTGTGAATCTATGTGTGTGTTTGTGTGTTTTACACACACACACAAACACACACAATTCCTTATTGCGCTAATTCACATTTATTTCCTCTAAGTCAGCAGGTATCGTGAGAAGTTGAGGCATGAAATGAGCCGTGACACCTGCTTCATCATGTCATATGGCCAGCAAGAGGAGACCCGTCTGGAGGACCTCTACACTGACACACTGATGGAACTGTTGAACGAATGCAATGAAAGTCTGGGCTTTGTGGAGAGTCTGGACCAGCTCCTAGGAGACCACGCAGTCTTCAATCCGCAAGGTGAAACCATCTATGTGATGGGGGATGCTGGTGTGGGAAAATCCATCCTCCTGCAGAAGCTCCAGAACCTCTGGTCCAAGAAGGAGCTGCAAACAGACGCCATCTTCCTCTTTAAGTTCCGCTGTAGGATGTTCAGCATCTTCAAGGAAACAGAGCAGATCTCCCTCAGAGACCTTTTGTTCAAATACAACTGCCACCCAGATCATGACCCAGATGATGAGGTGTTTGATTACATCCTGCACTTCCCTGAGAAGGTTCTTTTTACATTTGATGGCTATGATGAGATTCAGGAGCATCTAGACCTGATGAATGTCCCTGAGGTGGTGTCACCAGAAGACAAGGCACATCCCCTGCAGCTGCTGACCAGCTTGCTCTGTGGGAAACTACTCAAGAGCTCTCAGAAAGTGTTGACGGCCCGGACAGGGATTGAGATCCAGAGTAAGGTGATCAGAAAGAAGGTGGCTCTGCGGGGTTTCTCCCCAACTCACCTGATGACCTACATTGATTTACATTTTAAGGAGCAGGAACACCGAGAGCAGGTGTTGACTCAGCTGGATGCTAGCCCCCACCTCTGTGGCCTGTGCTCCACCCCGCTGTTCTGCTGGATTGTACTCAAGAGCTTTAGGCATCTGCACACCATGCATGATAGTTTTCATCTGCCTGACACCTGCATCACACTTACTGACATCTTCCTTCTGCTGACGGAGGTGTTCCTTAGCCGCTCAACCTCACCTGCTCCATCTCTGCTGAAGAAAAGAACCCGGTGTGCCTCAGAGACATTCAAAGCAGGGCTCAGGCCGCTGGCTGCATTTGCCAAGCTGGCACTTCAGGGTATGGAGAAAGGTGGCTTCATTTGTAACCAAGAGGAGATCGCTGCATGTGGTCTGAGAGAGGACGACCTGCCCCTTGGCTTTCTTAGGCCTGTCAGTGAGTATGATGCCAACGGAAGCCCTGCTAACTTTGAATTCCTCCACATCACCCTACAGTCTTTCTTGGCAGCGTTTGCTCTTGTTTTGGATGAGCAGGCTGCTGCTAATTCCATCCTCAAGTTCTTCACAGAGTGCAGCAGGAAAAGGGAACCAGTCTGTCTGCTTTTTGACTTCTGTAACTGTTACCCTTCAAAGTCCGGTGAAAAACAACCATTTGCAACTACTGAGCACCTTCAGTTCACTAATCTCTTCTTGTGTGGACTGCTGTCCAAGGCTCACACTGGCCTGATGGAGCACCTGGTATCTCCTGTGTTACTAAAGAAAAAACGTGCCTTGCTAAAATCTTACCTGTCCACCAGTGTTAAGTCCCACCTCCGTGGGTTACCCCACTACAGTGGTGATGAAGGCAAGAAAGTCCATGTTTTGCCCAACTTCCTGTGGATGCTGAGGTGCATCTTCGAGACAGGGAGCAACGACATCGCTCGGATGACAGCGAAAGGCATCACAGCTAACCTCATCAAGCTGGGCTACTGTAATGTGTTCTCAGGCGACTGCACTGCCCTTAACTTTGTACTGCAACACCGACAGAACCTCCTGGGGCTTGACATGGATAACAACAACATCAGTGACTATGGGGTGAAGCAGCTGAGGCCTTCATTCTGTAAGATGACAGTAGTGAGGTAAGAAGTATAAACGTGTTTTTAACTAGCTTCTGATCTCCCCTGAGAGATATCTAGACTGATTCTGTGACGTATGTAACTGAGCACTAATTGAACTGCTTGTCCACAGATTGTGTGTCAATCACCTGTCAGACAGCAGCATTGAGGTTCTTGCAGAGGAGCTGTGTAAGCACAGAGTTGTTGAGGTCTTGGGGTAAGTAAACATAACAGTTGTTCCATGTACTTAGAAACTAATTAGACAGTCACAGTTATACATTACATAACATGACTGTTATATGCTGGCTGTGAAGTGCAAATCACAACAAAAAATGGGAAAACACAGCAGCAAATTGGAAAAAGGAAAACACCTTTGCTTCTTGAGTTGCTTCTAGAATTACAGAGAAATTGACTAGGTAGCATGCTGCCCCAACAAGAAGTATTAATACTCAAAAAACTACAACACTGATTTATGTTTTTCTGAATCTTTAACCTTCATTTGTAATTTTGTCCTCAGGCTTTACAACAATCACATCACAGATGTTGGAGCCAAACTAGTTGCACAGATAATTGAGGAATGCCCAAAGTTGCGAGTTGTCAAGTATGTTTCTAACTAATATAATACTGCTACTAACTAATACTACTACTAATTTAAAAAAAATTAAAATTTATATGTCATGGTCTTATATCTGTTTTTATATTGTCATTACCTTGTTTTTAGGATTGGTAAAAACAAGATCACTAGCGTTGGTGGGAGGTATCTGGCCAGTGCAATTCAGAAGAGCACCTCTATATTTGATGTGGGGTAAGACTTCACAGCTGTAAACTGTCTTTGTAGTTTCCGATCGGATAATGCCGGATTCTCAATCATCTGAAAATATTAAAGTGGTGGCTTTAAAGAAACAAGCAGTGATAGCCAAGATAGACAGACTTGTTTCCTGGTTTAGATTATTTTTATCCATCTGTTCTCATGAAAGTGGAGAGATTAGAGGAAAAGTAAGTGACATGTACATTAAACCATCTATCCAGTGACACAAAATATTTACAACACAGCATTTTAAAAATGGGTTGATTTAACTCATAATGAACCATCAGAAAGGTTTGGCATGCTGAACAAAAACTACCCTGACAGGCTGCCAGCCAGAGCCAAAAAACACTGGTGAATTAAGCATAGTAAATTGGAGAGGAGTTGTTTGACTTGTTAAATCTTTATGGAAAAGTGTGCATTCTAAAAAAACTGAAATTAGAGCATCAAAACATGCCAAACTAATTTCCTCTCACAGGAGACTGATGGTTTAAGACAGGCCCTCTGTGTTTGTACACTCAGTGATGCAGCTCAGTTGAAGGTTTTGATGTTTTCAGAATGTGGGGGAACAGCATTGGTGATGAAGGAGCAGAAGCATTTGCAGAGGCTTTGAGGCACCACCCAAGTCTTACCAACCTCAGGTGAGAAGTTGACTACCTACAAATTTAATCAAAACCTACCAATTTGGACTCATTGTTTAAGCTGAGTAATTTCTGTGTTTCTGTGTACTAGTCTCTCAGCTAACTGCATCACATCCAAAGGCGGGAAGTTCCTGACAGAAGCTTTGACAGAAAACAGCATCCTCAGGATATTCTGGTAGGCAGATCATTTACTTTGAGCTTAATGCTTTTTGCTGTTTGACAGAAGCACTCTGTATATATAAGGACATGTCTGTGTTGTTGTAGGTTGGTGCAGAATGAGTTGACTGATGATGCAGCTGCACACGTGGCTGACTTGATTAAAGCGAACACAGGTTTAACCCACCTCTGGTACAGAAAACACACACACACACTGTATTTACTGGCATGATGTCACCATAGATAATATGTGTATCTGTGATACTGTTGAATACTCTGGTCAGACACAGATTTCCAGAAACTCACCTGCTTTGCCTATTTGTCTGCAGGTTAATAAGCAACCAGTTCACCGTGCATGGGATCAAACAGCTCGCTGAGGCACTCACTGACAACACAGCACTCAAAGAGATATGGTGAGGAACACTTATGATGAATAGTGACTTGAAGTCGTGTAGCCTTCTATCTGTGCTAACGCAAAAAACACAAAACTACAAAATGCCCCACAAAATAGCATATTTACTATAATCAGTATTTCTATATCAGCTATGCATCAGATGATGGTGAAAAACAATGTTATAATGTGAAAGGAGAGATACAGGTAATTATCAGCTCAATCTGCAGCTCCCCTCAGCTTTTTGTAACTTTATAGTGGGTTCATTTAATTTCAGTTCCTTGTTTGATTGTCTGGCTCACAATGTCACTCAAAGCCACTGTCCACATCCTGCTGGGCAGTGAACAGAAGGCAGATGCAGTCAGAGACTAGCTGGTGAACATAGTGCAGCATTTGGCACCTAAAGGGCCAGATATTTCTCTCAGGAGCTGATGGAGACAGAGCTAAAAGAGAATCAGTGTTTGACTTAATTCATCAGGTAGACACAAACATGATTGAAAATGAATGATAATGTTTCGTCACTGCCAGATGTGTGAATAAGCAGCTGTTTGTTCACCATATCACGTTAAAGTTGATGATGTGTCATTGTTCATAACCTATTGGCCAAAGAAAAACTGAAAAAAAAAAAACAAATGTATTGATGAGGCCTGAGTATTGAACTAGCCCTTGGATATTGGTTGGTCTAGTGAAGTCACTTTAGAGGTCATTGGTTTGCTTTTTTATTCCAGTCGGTGTACGACAACATTTATCTGGGTTTGTGCACTTAAGCCTTGATGCTCAACCCCAGACTGAACTAATGTGAATGTATCCTGAAAGACAATTTGGGTTTGAATTAATAATTAGTCAGACTGAGTGATTAAGAGTCTTACGTTTTATTGTCTCTATATAGTCAACATTACGTAGTCACTAAACTAGTTATAGAAGTAATTGGGGTGACATACCTGTTACAGCATCAGGGCCGTTTCCATGTATTTTCCCTTTGTGTTGGTGAATGTGAACAGTAGTCTGATGGTTTCTGATCATGTTCCTACAGTGTGAAAGGAAACCAGCTCTCTGAGGAGGAAGAGAAACAGTTTGTGGCAGAGAAAAGGCTGCGGTTCCACTGACTGGACATTCACTTACACATGTAAAGTCTGTATGAGCCTAAAGATGTATTGTGTGTTCACTGTATGCATGTTCAGTGTTAGAATTAGCAAACTGATCAGGTATGGTGTTATACTTTATGCTTCCATCTGGCTGCAACTGTTCGGACTGCTGCAGGCACTGTTACACTATTTGCTTTAATGGAAATACTATATATTCATCACTTGTTGATGAACCATTTTTTGCACTAAAGAAACTTTGTTATTACTATTTCAAATAGGGGATATTTACCTGCACTTTTAAACAAAATGTTTGATAGTTTTACATGACTGTTGGAAAAAGGAAGCAGAAGCACCGCTGAACATGAAGAAAGAACAAACTTCCCTCTTCATGAACATTTGTATAGATTTTAAGTTAATATTCTGTTCTATGTGAATATACACTGATCAGCCAGAACATTAAACCACAGTGAATAACACTCATCATCTCATTACAATACTATATGTTAAATATGTTCTTTTGTTACTTTGACATGTAGCACCCACCTAAACATTGTTGCAGACCATGCACCCCACCCCCATCCCCCACCTGGCCATGGCAACGGCACTGATGGTAGAGGCCTCCCCCAGCAGGACAGTGCTCCCACCACACCACAAAAACTGCTCCAAAATGTCTGGAGGAACACGACAAACAGCCCAAGGTGTTGACCTGGTCTCCACACTCCCCCAGATCCCAGTCTGATCCAGCATCTGTGGGATGATCCAGAACAAGTCAGATTCATGGAGGCCCCACCCCACAACCCACAGGATCCAAACGATCCACTACCAATATCCTGGTGCCAGACACCACAGCACACCCTCAGAGGTCCCCTGTCCATGCCCCAGTGGGTCAGAGCTGTTTTGGCGGCACCTACACAGTATTAGGCAGGTGGTTTTAATGCTGTGGCTGATCAGTGTGTACTGTAAACAGTAACTTTATTTTATTGTTACACAAGGTGGTGTTTATTTTCCACATAGTGGAAAGTGAGTGAGTGAAAGATGACAACATTTGTTATTAGTATAATGTTTATGGTTTGTGTGATATATTTTTGTACAGATACCCTGGTGGTAAAAGACTGATGGCCTCTAGTGAACAAAACATGGAGCAAATCAATCAGGAAGACTACACTATTCATTAGTTCCTCTATGCTCCTGATCAGCTTCTCTCTGCAGCAGATGTTTTAACTGGTCATAGCAGGAAAAGCACAGGTGTAATTACGGAAATGTACTATTGCTCTGTTCCACTGAAGTGTTCCCATTAGCCATGAGTGAGCAGTGAGCCAGCATTAGCAACAGTTTTAAAAAAAAATTTCTTCTGTGAAATTCCACCTTGATAAAATATATGAACGTCACTAATCTCTTCTGGTAACATCACCCAAAGCTGCCGCTCCTGCCATACAGAATCAAATCTCTCACCATCCACTTTGTTAAAGGAGCGGTCAAGCATTTTAGTATTTCCACTTACATAAAGTTAACTGTATTTAAAAAGGAGGAGTCAGAATCAGAGCAGCAGAGGCTGAGATATCTGATTTAAGTATGGGTCTAAATTCCACATTTCTTATAATGCAGTTCCATAATGTTTTTCTTTACACTCGTCTTCTATAGTAATGAAAAATTGATTTTTGAATTGGACCATAATAATACCATATTAAACTTCCCAACAGGCTTATCAGTGAGGTCCATGTTGTATTTGGAAAAATGAAATAGAATACGACACTCAGGCTGATTCAGTCTCTGGATTTTTACTTAAAAATTCTGATTAGCCTCAAACACAAAATAACATGGCATAAAAATGCAGTAACTAAAGGAGAGTGATTGGTATCCAAAGGATTCACCCTTAATTGCTTTTTGTACATAGCTTTAAGAAATATTTGAACATATTTTGTTGTGATTATCTGTTTTCAGCACACATTCTCTGTTACATTTCATTAGGTAATTCTTGTTGGGGGCTCAGAACTGGCAAGAAATAAAATGATAAAAATGCTAAAAGGTGCTTGATTTTTCCTTTAGTAGCTCATATAAGGCTTATTGTAGGACTGTATTTTCAGTGCATTACACTCGATACACAGTATTCCCAATACAGCTCATAGGCTGGACGTACAACCTCCCAGTCCCTAACTGGAGCCAATACACCACTGTGTTTGTTGTCACTGAGCTATTGCTCAAACACCAGTAAAACTGAATACTGGGGATTTCTCACTGCAGGTGTAAAAAAGGGAAAGCCCCGATCACACGTGACAGTAGTTGCAAAATTAAATATCACACATTGAATTGCATCAACCACAGTGTAGAACAAGGACAAGAAACAGCAGAACAGAGAAGTGAATCTGTTTGCGTTCACAGGATATTCAGCATAAAGTCATCATGATATCCTTTACACTATATTGTCACTGCTTTCTTTTATGGAAAAGATATAACTAGCTGTTTAAGCAATAAACCTTAAGTATCTCTGTCTTGTTAGCTTATCTCCTCAGTGGATGGAGTTACTCAGTTGTCATGGAGGTGGAACATTTACAGGTTTTGGTCTCGTCCTCAATCATAGCTGATCAAAGTCATTGACCAGGAGTCAGTTAATGGCCTAAAATTTCATACACAGGTCATGTGATAACAGCTGCGCATTTCCATCTACTGAGGGAGGTCATGAAATCACGTGAGAGCTGCTGACAGCTTCAGAAATAACAAATCAGCAGACAAAGATGTGTAGTCCTCTTTCAGAGGCTTGTAAACCTCTTCTGGTTGTTAGCTTTATATCAATTTCCCAAAACACTGTTACAACATACAATATAAGTGTTTCTCAAATTCCTCCTCCAGTAATTTAACACTGGCATTTTCCTCTGTACCTCTTCATTTTCATCATCAGCTAAGGGGTTTAGTCGTTTCACTGGGTGAGTCATTGTGCTGTTGGAGGCAGCTGTTAAAAACAATATAAAACCACAACGACAGATAATGTCATCATATCTATTAAGGCCAGATGTGTTGCACTTTTCCTCTACAATTCACAGCAGAAATGAAGAGACTTCACTAGTTCTGCTCACAGAAACCAGTTGTATAATCACTGAAATGATGATAAATAATAATTGGTTGTCAATTCAGTCAGAGATTAAGGTAGAGTGTGAGCCCTGTGAAATGTCAATCAGCCAAATGTTCAGACTGTTGCTACAAACAGAGAGGACATGATGAGGAGAATCCACACAGCTCCCACCTCCATACAGGACACAGAGAAACTCCATGCCTCTGTAGCACCACAGTGTGGTGAGACACGATATTACAGGGCTCAGCTAATCTCTGTGTGGTTGTTAGGTTTACTCATTCAGTATGATGAAGCAGTAGTCATGAATGTGCCGAGGTGGATCCCAAAACTCCAAAGTTTACTCCATTGTTTTCTCCAGTGACCCATCAGCAGATCCTCACTGTCATCCCAACCAGAGAATGACATGTTGAAAATATAGCAGAAGATTTGAAGACATATGGAAGTCAGTTAAAGGGATACTCCAGTAATTTAGTATTGCACTTCCATGAAGCTGAGGGGGCTCACAAGAGACAAGAAACAAAACAGAAAACAGAATGGTCAAAAGCAACAATCCAGTCGTCAGTAAAGTTCAAGCTTCAAAAAACCTTGGATCCTACACTTCCCATAATGCAACTTGATATATTATGCTGTGTCCACATCATTTAGAATCAAAATAGGAAACATTTTCATATTTACAATATGCAAACATTCAGCTCTGTCTGAGAAAATGATCCACTGCAGTGATAATGTCATCATCACTATCACCACTGAGCTCCTTCTTCATCTTGGGGAACAGACAGTAGTGTGAACAGGGCGGATGTCGGGCGAGTTCAAATCTACATTCGGCCGACGACTGCACGAAGGCTGATGTCTTCCGTTTTCTCAGGCAGGGCTGACTCTGTTTAAGTGATCTGTTTAACTCATCTCATTCTACCTTAGACCAAAAACTTATCAATCACCACTTGTGTGTTGCAGGTTAATGCAGTGTACAAGTCAGAAACTGGTGATCACAATAACCGATAATCCAGAGTGACATATGAAGGTTCACAGACACATGAACTTCACATAAAGTGATTTTTGCACAAAATGAGGACTGTGGATTTTCTCTCCATCACTTTGGTTGACATAGCTTTAGATAAGGGATCTTTTAATGGCCAGAATGTACAGGAGGAATGATTACACTGACTGAAAACCTTTTCAATGTACATGTGGAGTCCAAGGACATGTGACTACTGCTTTACTGATTTAAACTTGTACTCCTTAAACCCTCCCTGCCTGGTAAACACACATATCTTTTAAGTTCTATGTCTCCAGTTTGTACCACAGGCTTCCTGATAAAAGTTTGGTATTCTTCAAGGTCCAGCTGAGAAGTGAATCAAACTTTAGAAAGATCCTCCATAGCTACAGAAGATAATTTACATGTTTTCACAGGCTAGAAAATCAGTGGCTGCACCTTTAATTCCAATATCTCACTTTTTGTTTAGACTGCAGAATCCTACAGGTCATGCCAGCTGGATGCAGCACAAACAAAATATGACAGTGACTTATACTGATCACATTTTGTAGTGAATGTAAATAAAATTTACTTCATCAGTAGCAGATGTGTATTTTGGATGGAGTTGCAAATAAACAACTTCATAATGTAATTTACAAGTAACTTTCAGCATGCAGAGATGCAGAGTTTGATGTTGCATGTATGAGCCCAGTCCAGGTTACTGTCTGATAGGAGAGGTGTGTTTGTGAAGGACTGGAGAAAAGGAAGAGAAGTGGATTTGATTCATTTCTTTTCTCTGGTTCAAAGGGCATTGACCTGGAAAATCAGTTGCTCTGTTGACTGGCTGGAAAAACCTGTGCACCATGCATCTGGGTGGTTGGGTACGGCTGATTGTATTAGTACATGCAGCGGTTGATACCTTGAACATTTGCATGATGAACTGGAGCTTTACAAACATGGTAGTGCTGGGTTTTCTCTCCAAAATAAAGCTTTATGTTTCCTTACCTTCCTTGCACTACCATGATTCTACCTCTACGTTTAAAGGGACAATGAGAGGAATGTGGTGGTGAGAAACAACCACATTCATGTGGGACACTTCATGTCTCATTAACCAACATCTCTGAATAAAAATGACATCGTTACACGCCCTCATTACAGACCTCCACATGAAGCAGGGGTTACGCAAGATTGCTTTGAAAGTTGCTGTTGAGGAAATAATGAAGCAGTTTGTTTTTTTCCAGTATAAAAATGATGTTCAGGATGGTGGGACAAGCACTGGATTCTGAGTCATGGAAAAAAGGAGGGTGTGGAAGGATTTTGGAGCTTTGGTATCCACATTTAGTGAATCCACTGATGAGTTCATCCTCTCCGGCTGATGATGAACATGTCAGTGATATCGGCTATGATAGTTTTTCACTGGATTAAAAATCTGAACACTGTTATTCCTCAGTGGTAGAGGTCTTCAGGCAAACCCAACCCCCAGAAACAGAGTGGATCAGTGTGTCAGTCTTGTGTATTGGCAAACATTACTTGGTCTGAGTAAATGCAAGCACTTTGACTGGAGTTTTGATTGAAGCTGCCAGGACCCCAGACCAGCTGTAGTTTGATCGACCAATAAACAGCCAAACAACAATACTTCTCCCATGACCTGTTCACATCATTCACTGCTCTGAGTAAAGGGATCAAATGACACCTGTTTCTACTCTAACATTAAAGATCAATGTACTCATGTTCGTTTGCCTGGTGCATTTAAACCACCAAAATCTGCAATTCCAACTGGAGGTAAACTGGTGCCCTTTGTGACCTGAGGGTTAAACCATGAACCATGTGTTCTGACTGACTGGGGACATGTCCTTTCACATCTCTCCTCTCGCTCACTGTCATCTCTCTACTATCGACCATCAGGAAAGGCACAGCTCAAAAATAGTTCAAAAATAATGCCTTTAAGGTCACGTTTGTTGAATGATTTTTTTTTTGTCCAGGTACACAGAAGTAGAACAAATCAAGCACTGTCACAGAAATAGAGTAGATAGTAGAGATAATAATAATAGAGAGAATAGTAAAAAAAGGATAATGTTTTCTACGCTGAAAATGCTCCAGCAGCAGTCTTTAATTTTTACATTTTAAATTTCTATTTTTTATGTTCATCTTGTAATGTTTTTATTCATTTTTTATTTTTATTTTACTCCTTTTAAATGTTCCAAAAGCCACACAGTTTCCTTGTAATCTGCTCTATGTGCTACACTTCTATGGCACTGATTGATTTATTCTAATACTGAGCACCTGACACCGCCTGCCTGTTCAAAAGAGGCTGGACTGCGCTTATCACTGACTCACACTAAAATGCAAAAATCATTTCTTACTCTGAGTAGGAACCAGTGTATCTTCATTTGCAATAAACATGATCCAACACTATATTCATTCTTTTATCCATTATCTACACCGCTTATCTGTCACGGGGGGCTGGAGCCTATCCCAGCTGTCATTGGGTGAGAGGCAGGGTACACCTGGTACAGATCTCCAGTCCATCACAGAGCCAAACACTATAATCTGGTCAAATTAGAAATTATATCTACCTTTAACAGACTGGATGAAAACAGAAGCTAAAGGTCCAAGATAACGTTTGTCTCACCTTCTCCTTGAAGTAAAAACTTTGTTATGAGAGTCTGTCCATGTTATAATGAATTTTTCACCTTGTTGTTGTATATGTATATTTTTGTTACAACATCTCACAAACATTTCTCCTATTAACATGAGTTGTTCTGAAGAGAAACTCCCATATGTCGTTATACTAAACTGACCATACAGTTTCTATCATGGTGGCAGCAATGTGCCTCTGTAGATTCAGATTGCTAAGTCTGGCATCCTTTTCAGGGCTGAGGATAGGTTTTTCTACCTGAAGACCTCCACTCCATGGTATATCATTGAAGAGCACTGATGATTGTGTGTGTGTGTGTGTTGGCACCATTTTTACAGCAGCTTCAGTTCTGAAAATGTCTCAGCTGCTGATGCAGACGTATTCCTGCTGCTGTCCTGTCTCTGGCTTGTTTCTCCTGGACTGGTAGAATGGCAGTTGTGATGAGATGGTCCTGCAGGTCCGTCCAGTCGGTCCAGCTGGCTCTGCCCACAGTCTGGACTCCTGTGTGCCGCCCTGCTGTGGCTGGGCATCACTACAACAAGGCACTGGTAGACACTGATGCTGAAGGAGGAGGGGAGGGACAGAGTAGGAGGGATAATCCACCATTGCCCTGACACCCCTCTCCACCCTGCCCCCCCGCCTGCAGGACCATGTCCACCTCCTCCAGTGTCCTGGCGTACAATCAGCTGACATCTGCTGTCCAATGGCCACTCAGGAAGAAGAGTCCCGCCTGTCATAATGCCCTGTGTGGCTCTGAGTGTCAGGGCTGCAGAGGATGAGAGGTGGAGATCGGTCCAGTCTCAGACCGGGTGTGGATGTGCAACTCAAACATAAACAGAAAGTCTGTATCCCTGAAGATTTCTTAAATGAGATTTGGCACACCATGGTACTACATTATTATTTGGGGTGGGGGTGGGTGGTTAACTGATCACAGTGGTCACAATGTCCAGCAGTCTCCCAGGATCCACACTTAATTTAGTAGATCAATCTCATGGTACCTGCCATCAAACAACCAACAGAGAATATTTTTTAAAAATCATACATTAACTATTTAAATGTTTTTTTTTTTTTTTAATTACAATGACTGCTGAAAAGAGAACGGTCATCTTTGAAACTTTACCTGTGCAAAAAAGCTTTAATCTGATGGATGCTCTGGACATGATCTGTTCACTTCAAACCACTCATCGATACAGCTGGAACAGATAGTGTACATCAAATGTTAATCCTCATATTTTCTGTTTTGGTATATCTGGTGATACCTGATAGTCACTGCTGGTCACATCAAGTGTGTTCCATATTCAGTAAATACATGGGAAATAAAAGTGTGAACCCCTCTGTGTTGTTTATCTTATCTTAATTGTAATCAAGTATTTTTGCACATCTTTGCATCAGCAACATTGGAAAATCAGTTTATGGATAAAATAACTCTTATACTCTGGAAACACACCAGAGTGTGATTCAGAAGGTCCAGTTTGAGTAACAGATCCATAGGTTTACCAGACAAAGTGCTGCACAATGTTTTCTAATACTATGTGGAAGGATTACACAACTCTGTGAAGTTAGGACTGCAACAATAATGTTATCATGTGTCTTGAAGGTCACCAGGTAAAACAGGAGAATTACTCATATCACCAAGTAATCTACCAGGAATGTGTGCCTGCATGTATTTATTTGGCCAACACACAGCCAGTTGCTGATGACGCTGTTTTAGTGTTGAAAGTCATCTGTTCCTCTGACCCATCAAATGAACCAGTATGGTGCTTACCCATGTTTGAGCTGAGCAAGATGAGTCAGTAATAGGACCTTAAACACATTCAACAAGTTCCTTAACATCAGAATTTCAGTCATAATGTGTAAATATATTCATGTTTAGCCGTATAACATAACAGTTCTAAACAAATCATTGTAAACCTGATACAAATTCAGCTCAAGTACCTGTTTGTCATAAAAGAAATGAAATGATGCAGCATCTTCCTAAACACAGCTTCCTACCCTTTGTGGTAGATGCAGAGGCAGGGGAGGCGAGCAATGGTGTCTCCCTGTACCAGCTCCTCCAGGCAGATCGCACATTCTCCTGCATCCTTAGTGAGGACGTCCTCTGTTAGACAACACACACACCACATCACAGGCAAAATAAGAATTATAGGACCCTTCATAACACAAGGGGTTCTGTAAAAAACACTTATGTGTGTGAATTCCTACTTGAAATATAATATTTGTGTTGAGGGCTGAGTTTGAGGAAAGTCCTAAAGGTCATTACAATCAAAACTCTTTAATGGAAGCAAAGTTGAAAGTAATCTTCCCACTAGACCATCATATCTTTGCAAAGTGCAAAGTTCTCAGTTTGTCCTGAGGGTGGTGCTAGAGGAAAGATCGTGGTTTATTATTATTATTATTATTATTATTATAGAAAGGGCTTTTCCCTCTGGTGACCATGAATATTGCCAGCAAACTTAAATAAAACTGATGGATCTATAGCTGGGCCCTGAAGCCATCATAAGAGACTTACATATTCATGTACAATGCATATCCTCAACCAACACCACATACAGTATTTAATAAAAACACACACACACACACACACACACAAAAATACAGAGCAAAATTCCATGTGTCCGTTACATTACATGAAGACACTGCTTCTTTGTTGAATAATTGAAATGGAAATCAGATTTTTAATCATAATTGCATATATGATGATCGATACATCCTGATAATAAAATTCACATGTTGCAGTAGCACTATATACAATTCAGTGTGGGCATTACAATTTGTACGAGAACTGTGCTGTATTTGTGCAAGAGAAACCTGAAATAGACTAATACAACTCTGCTAGCCTTGATGTGTCTACTATTTCTAACAACTATTTATAGGTAGAAGTATGAGTAATATAAACAATATACTTACATAAATGCCTGTGTATGCATTATGTTTGTGCAGTATATATACTACTGACACAGTATTGTACATATAAACAAGCTGCAGGTAGATGGTTGTATCAGAAGATCATAGAAAATCCAGTATGTCTTCACCACTGCACTAGTGCTCAGGATTGTAATTCTGGTATTTCCAAAAGATCCCTGAAGGCATCATTCATTTGTTAACCGACTCTAAAATATTTTAATATCAGTGTTACTATACAGTTCTTTACTATGGGTTAAACTGCCACAAGGAAAACTTTACCTCTGCCTGTATACAGTCTGCATGTTAAAAGTGTGTGTGTGTGTTTCATTTAGTCCTGCTATGCATAGCATTGGACCGGGAAGTGGAAGTCAGCATGTGCACCATTAAACCCATCACCTGCAGCAAAACACACAGTCATTAGGACTAGCCTTATGTAACAGTGGATTAACCCACATAGGCCTGGAAAAGCCAGTTATTATGGGCTGCAGCACATGACATCCAGCTCAGCTGAGGGGAAACATCTTTTAAGTACTGACAGTGTCGGTCAGTCATTCACACAGTCAGACACAGAGACACTGTTTGATACATTTTGTCTTGTTGCCAAATGTTTGTTTCAGTTTCCAGAGATGACTGTTCTGCATCAGCATGCACACTGAAAGATACAGTAAGATACAGGGTCTCATTTGTCTGTTTGTGGATTCACTTGCATGTTCACAAATCACGTATGTTTGGTTGAGTTGCTGTCTCCCAGCACGAGAGAGAGAGTGAATGAGCATAGAAACAATGCTAAACCGAAACTCAACTTTATTTACTCTGCACTTGATTGTGGTTACGTATTAAATAACGAAAATACAGACAGATCTCTGTACAACATTCACACATTCACAGGGGCGACCTGACACAGTTCATGTCCTGAAGTGAGGGGAAGTGTACACAGCAACATTTGGATAAGCCGGAGCTGTTTTGGAAAAAGTGCTGTGGACAGATGAACATACACTGAGCTTTTTGACCACAAGTTGTGTTTGGAGAAAAAAAGGAGCAGCGTTTGATGTGAAGAACACCTTGTCAGCTACTAAGTATAGGGTTGGAAATATTCTGCTTTGTGGCACAGAGGGAAGAATGGATTCCACTGAGTGTCAGCAGATTCCGGAGGCAGATGTCCTGCAGTTAGTCAGGAAAGTGAAAGTAAAAAGAGGCTGGCTTCTACAATAGCACAATGATCCAAAAATCTGCCATGAACTACTTCAAGAAACACAAGCTGATTTTGGAATGGCCTCCACAGTCCCCTGACAGGAACATCACTGGGTAGATCTTAAACTGCTGTATGTGAAGGACAGCCTAAAATATCTCAGAAGTTGAAGGCTGAAATCAAGAATAGAAAGACTCTTAAGTGCTACACAAAGTGTATGTACAAAGGGTGTGGGTGGGTGCTACGTACTGACTTAGTAGGAGCCATAAACTTTTTACCACAATCACTGTTTAAGTCTTTTCTGAATACAGCAGTGTGTTAATATTTGATGAAATGTTCATTGTTTGTGTCTGTTTGCTGTAGAGTTTGGATCGACCACTTTTCAATGAATAAATCAACAGAATATGGAATTTGGCAAGTGGTGGCAAACCTTTGCATTCAGCTGTATAGATGTATAACTTCTCAATGGTTGCATTGTTGCACATTTGACTGCGTACTGAGTTTGTCATAGAATTTTAGACATGGGATTTCTTCTTCATAAACTTTAAAATGTTAATAAAAAATTAGTGGACAGAATAATGTGGGATACTTTCTAAGCAGTTTTTTGGGTGTATAAGGGCTCTAACTAATGACTTTAATGATTGCTCGGCCAATTATTTTTGATTAGTTAATCAGAAAATGGTGACATGACATTCAAATGTCTTGTTTTGTCCAATGCAGACTGATAACAGTCCAAGAGCAAAGAATATTTGCTGTGATATAAAAACAAAGAAAAAGAGAAAATCTTCACAGTAGAGGAGTAGACCCAAGCAGATGTGTGGCAGTTTCATCACGACTCAAATGATAAACTGATTATTGAAATAGTGGCTTTCTGCTGACTGAATAATCAATGGGCTTTACACACAGTTAACCACCTATTGTTTTATATCAGCTAGTCAGCATCCACTACTACTCATATAATGGAGATCCACCAACATGTGTATAGTCTATTTTGTCATTTGATTGTTTAATAGTCACTTTGTTTTTAAAAGCCTGATGTATAACTGAGTTTCACTTCCTCTCCTGCCTCAGTTTTACTGCCCCATTATAGTGTAAATCCAATTTAAGACGTTCTGGCTTTTACTGGAAATGGTCAAACTTACTATCAAATATAGTCACAGATTATCATGTATCTGTGCATTCGGCCTAAAGATATTGATACTGGTTCCTTTTTGCAGCAGTAATAAAAAATCAACAGGTAAAAACACTTTGCTGATGTTTGACTTGTGTGAAGACACCAACAGGAAGAATCAGGATCACAGAGATGCTTTGAAGAGCAGCTTTAACTGCAGCAGGTTGACCTCTAGTTTCTCTGTCTATGGTGTGAAATAGAACGTACAACTTGGCTCTGACAGTGTCATCAGTCTGGTTCACAGCAGGTTATAAATCAGAAATGAGGTCATGAAAAATCTCAGGCACTATAATGCTGTTCTGTGGACGGACACATAGACAGGAGGAGCTGTGATGTTCATGTGCATCTGTGTCATGAACCAGTGGTGGATATATTTAGAGACCAGGTTTGTGTGTGTGTGTGTGTATTTCCACAGGTTGTATTGACATGAAGTCTGGGGGAATTTTCACCTTATATCATTTCCTCTTTCTGCTGTACAGAGTCATCGCAACAGAAAAAATGGTTACATCAATCATCAAATTATGTAGGGGACAGATGGTCTTTGTATGAAGTCGTTTATATACTGTATCTGTTCTGACAAATTAGAACAATACCTGACTAACATATAAAATCATATTTATCAAGAGGAAACATGTGATGTTGTTCACAAATGATTCGACTATTCATATATTGCACATGCTGGTTTCAGTGTGTGTATTATAGTAGATGGCTGTCCATGGATGGCTGAAAGCAAATAACTGAGAGAAGCATAATTTTTTTGTTGTCGGGAAAAAGCCTTGTATGTTAAAAACCATTACCTTTCAGGAAATGAAAAAAAGAAATAAATGAACACCACCAGATTTAGTTAGAATATCTTGCTAATATTTTCATCAGTTAAATATTTGTTAAATCCACAGACCACAATAGCACTGATTCATGAAAAAAAGAAAATGACAAAATATGTAGATACAAGGTTTCTGTCCAACGCAACAGTATGCTGATTATAGATCCTCAGTGTGTCTAAGTAAGAGTGTGTATTCATAGGATTCATCCTCTGAGAACTATGAATGTCTGTACAAAGTTTTGTCTGTACAAAGGTATCTCACAGGATAAGCAAAAGCTTTGGCCTGCTGGTGATGCTACATTAAAAGTCAGAGCATCATCAACGTCACATAGCTCTGTACACTATGGATATGTGCACCAAATGTAATGGCAATCTTTACAGTTGTTGAGATATGTTGAGATACTTCAGTAAAAGCCAACCTGTTCATGAGGCAAAAGTCATGCTCCAGAATTCAAGTGAAAAGCGTAGCCTGTTTATGCTTCTGGTGGAAACGTCAAGACGTCAGCACATTATTCAGGAAAAAAGGTTGAGAGATCATTTGACTCCACCTCATGCAGCTATTTCATGCTACTACTACATGCTAAAATCTACAGCTGACCCCCTCCTCACCTGAGCCATGCTACCAGCCCCAACTACATAATTTGCATACTGAAATCCAAACAATGCAGGCAGAATCCAGATAACAAGAATGTCTGTTAATACAGATCAGATTTCAATACTCAGATAATAGGAAATAGGGTCTTAGATTAAACCACGTGGGACAATTACTATCAACAGCAAATGTCATGAAGAGAAGAATGATTCAAAGTAGGGGTGGTGCTACAGGAATGCTGAGGGAGTGCCAGGAGTGGAGAGGATTAATCCTCTGGGGAGAATGAATGTTCTCAAGACATATTATGGTATGTCTTAATAAAAATCCGTTATTAGCTTTGGAGTTTGTTAGGACTGGGCCTTAGCGAAAACATTTGAATTCTTCCTCTGGAGACAGTGGAAGTGTCCAAACTGGCCACTTGCCATTCCAAGACACAAAGTAACAGAGAAAGCAGCTGAGGGCGAGAGATTTCACAACTGACATGGCCTACAGAAAACTAAACACACACACACACACACCTATACCACATTTCTTAGTGTACACTACCTCTAGATTTCAAATCTGTCAGACAATCTAAGAAGCAGTAGCTCAGCGTCAGTGTTTTGCACTTTTAGTTGTTTGCTGACTTGTGGTCTCCATACTGTAGGGAACTGATCAGACGAGGAACATCATGTGACTGACGGACAGGAAGACAGAGCGGAATCTGTCCCAGCTGAACAGGAAGTGAGCTAACTCAAAGAGGAACTAAACTTTCTCCAGAAACATACATTTTCTCAAACAAAGACATGAGATGAACACACCAGAGATGCTGTTGTCTACTGTACTGTGTGTTCATTTTCTTTGATGGCTTCCAGTCAAGAAAAAGGTTGCTAAACATCTACAGAGACAGTGGGAGGAGAAGTAGGTCATCCATGCTGAGACAGAGACACAGGATGAGGTGATTTGTAACAAATGATCCTAAAACAAACAGAATCCCCAGAAGTCTGATTCAAACCAGATTCAAACCACTGCCAGTGGTTAAGCTCATGATGTACTTGCTTTCTACCAACATGTATGCACAGACACATGGCTGCAACATGAGCAGTATATACTTTCACCTGAAGAAAGTATCTCAGCTAGGAGACAGATCAGAGCCAAACCACCCCTGGCTGATGACATACTGTCTGTCCTCAAACCTAAACAACCATATAGATCATCTGTCCCTACCCTCCGGTATGGCCAATAGGAATGTCCCAGTGACCAGCTTACTGGACCTCTGTTGTTGTTGACAACAATAATAATCATGTGTAATAAATGTGCTTAACGGTTAAGTCTGGTATTTATTATTAATTATTCATTTTATGAGTATTGGATATACATTTTATTTCAAAAATGATCCTTCTAATGAGAATCTTGTGATTTCATTCTGGTATTTGTCCCAGTTACATTTTTATTTCATGCCACCTAGGCATGAAGGCTAAATAAAAGGAGATGTTGGTTTCTGTGTCTGTGTTTACTGACAGCTACAGCTGGATAGTTAATTCAGATTTCATTTTGACACTATTGCTGCTCTAGTTAACAGGAGCTAACTGGCTAAATGTTCTTTTACTAACAGGAGCTATTATTGCAGAATCTGTTAGCAGTTGTTGAGCTCGCTAATTTAAGAGGGCATGATGAAAGATGAGAGGGCAGTAACACCTGACTCCGCTGACCAGTCAAGTTTCTGTTTACATCCATGTCTGTCCAGACTCATATAATCTACAGTATGTGGTAAAGATTAGTCTGACCGATTCAGTACCCAACCAAATGTGAAATATGGTCACAATCTCCCGCTCTGCTTCTGAGTTATGGTGTTGAATAATGACCAGAATGTACTGCAGAGCATTATGATGTCAATGAAGCTGAAGCTTACCTTTTTATCCTACTAGAAATTAGTGTGACATTTTGCCATAATTAGTCTATGAATTGTTGAGTTACGGTGCAAAACATCTTTTGTGAAGTTACAGTGAAGTCACAGTGACCTTGACACCCCTCTAGGTGTTCCTGATGTATCATGTTCAGAAAAATGGGATAGACAGTGACTTTGACCTTTGACCTCCAAAATCCACTTAGTTCATCCTCAAGTTTTTTGTACCAAATTTGAAAAAAATCTCACAAGATGGATGGATGGAGTACAAGGTCCCAGATCTTTTACGAAATAGTGATTATCTCTAGGATAATGTCATTTTAGTTTGTTTTTCAGAATTTTCCATTATTTAACATATCTGTGTCCTTTATTATCATTTCTCTCTGTTTATATTACTGCTCGTAAAGTGAGTTAAAAAGGTATGGCCAGTCTTACCGTTGTATGTCACTCTGGGTTTGGTTAAACACAAGACCAGGTGAAGATCCATCTCATCTGAGGACACAAACTTGGAGCACACAGGGCACTTGAAGCCTGGAAGAAAGAAAGGAAAACACACAAACAAAAAAGGGGTGTTAAATGTGGAACACATCACATGTCCAATCAAAGTATCCAGTGATTTAAAGTGGTGATTGCCAGTTCTCAAGTTCATGTTCCTCTCTCTCTCTCTTCAGGACACTTCATTTCCTGTGATCTCTGTGATCTTCTTCTATCCAGACAAATTAAATAGCACTGCTCACTTACCAAATCCTGGATTTATACCCAACAAACCTGTCACTACCAGTGAAGGAAACATCAACTTGACACTTGGTATTCACCCCAGACCTACGCAGAGGTTTGATTCCATACATACTGTCATGGCTGGTCCATCTGCACCACAAAATCCTGCCCTGCCTCAGCTCCACCTGCCTTGGATCATTCTGACTACAGCTGCCACACTATTTATGACTGTTTCCTGGTCCTCTCTGTCAGTTCAAGTCGACTCGTTATTCTCACAGAAACTGCTTCCTGAGAGTAACTTGCCAAAGATTTCTGCCTCAACCCTGCCCTTTATTATTGTGTGAGAGGTGCCATTTACAGATATGACATAAAGAAAGGGAATGAAAATATTTCAATTTAATGAAGTCCAGTCCAGTCCAGTACAACACCATTGACTAAGGACTACCAACTGTGGTCTCCACCAACTCCTGAGAAACATCTCTGGGTCTTAGGCTGCTAAACGCTCCAGTATCTTCACCAGCTGCTCTCAGACTGAGTCTGGCTACCGTGTGTGTTGTCAGGATATTAAACAAAAACAATGAAGCTGAAAATTGAAAGATGTTAGCACTATTTAGCATGCATTTGCATATGGTCATTTCATCTACTGTTCATTTATAATATTCATCAGTGCAGCTTTTATTACTGTGGCGTTTTAGTTGCTTTGTTGTAACTTGGTTTTGAAGCGTTCCACAAATACAGATTCTCATTATTATTATTATCATTACTTACAGTTTAATTGGATCACACTGCTACTAAATTCTACATTTCTTGAAATTATGTGTGTGTGTGTGTGTGTGTGTGTGTGTGTGTGTGTGTGTGTGTGTGTGTATACACACACACACACACACACACACACACACACACACACAGACACACACACACATTAACCATTATCACTAAACAGATAACAGAAATCAAACTACAAAGATCCTCCTTTTTTAATTTATTGAAGTGTTGATTTGAAAAGAGCTGACATCAGTTAGAAACAGATGCTGCTATCTGGCTATGGGCTGAATCACTACTGCTGTATATCATTTAGTATTAGAATACCTACGCAGACTAATTTATATGAAAAGTCACAGATAATTATAAAAATGCTCCCAGTTACAGCTGTGGTTGTAATTATCCCTATGTTTCAATTTCCCCTCACATTTATATATACTGTGTATATATATATATATATATATATATATATATATATATATATATACACACACACACACACACACACACACACACACACACACACACACATTATGTCACAGTCTCAGACATCAGCACAAATCTCTCATTTCCACTGACATCACAGTGACCTTTGTCACAGATTACCTTCATAGAAGCCCTCATCCATCATCTGTTAGCATAACAGCTCTGCAGCAGGGGGGATAATGTCACATATCACTGGCAGGTGATAGAGGAGTGTAAGTGTGTATATGGTGTGTGTGTGTGTGGAGCTTTCTAAAATGGTAAAATCTGTCCACATGCTGTGATACTGATGGAATAAATAGATTAGCGCAGTCAGAAGCAGGCTCTCCGCTGCTTGTCTGACCTATTTTAGAGAATCATAACACGCACATGCACACAGAGCATGCCATCTCTCAACATCTCCTGGCCATCTGCTGACAATTAGGAATGTGAAGTCTAGGTGTATTCATTTGAAAGCGAGACAAGGATGAATTCCAGCTCTGCATGACTCCACAAGTCATTCTGAAAAATGCTAAAAGCCAAAGCTGAACACTGAGGCTGTGATGACTCATCCAGTCAGCTGTATGTGATGCTCTCTCCAGGAAATTAAATTGCCGTGTGTGTCCTCATGCATGTCTGAGGTTATACCTGTTCTTGGTAGCATAAAAACTCTGGCTAGTATATTTCCCCTATCTTCACTCACACAAGCTGGACTATGTAAGCATAAGACATAAGAGTTATTCATAACCCTGGAGCAATGTATATCTTTCAAGTTCCAGCTGAAGTGCTACTGTGAGGGGCTTCATATCCACAGAATTCATGTAAACAAATAGTGACTTAGGACAAGTAGGTGGCATGATCTGGATCACCTGTTGTGTCAAGGCACAAATGCTCAAAGTCTTAAATTCCCAAAACAACAGTGGAGAAAGGTGGAAATGTTTGGCTGATGAAACAATGAGAAAATTATCAAAGTGCAAGAACAAATCACCACCACTATGCTCTGATAAAAGTGTGGGAATAAAACATGTTGATGGACAAAAATATCTCTTTCTTTGCTCGGGGAGAGGGCTGCATCCTTTCTGCTTTTGGTTTCACATGACAACGTTAAAGAAAGTCTCAAAATATCAGTTTGAGGAAACTGTCTGACCACTTCTTTCAAAACCCATTAAAATTACAGGTACTTTTTCATTTTCCTGTACACGAGGTTCATTTCTTATATTTAAAAACACAAGATCTTTTAGTCACCAGACTTTCACTCAAGAGTAATGTAATATCATCATACATTACATATTGTTCTCCTGCAGTTACCTTGTAGTGGTGGAGAAGCTTGCAGCCCTGACAGGAGCTTGAACTGGTCTAAAATGAAAGACATCACAATGGCTCTCTAGGTGAAGGACTTAGTTGAAACTGTGCATCATGGGCTCTGTGGTGCTCTGTTCACAACAATTAATTACATTACTTTCAGACGCTTTTGTCTAAAGTGAATTACAACGAGAGCATTCAAACCTACGGGTAAAAGCCACATATCATCCAAGCCTTCAACAGATTCCCTCAAGAGAACTCTGAAATAACTGTACCGTCACCTGTGGTGAAAGCCTGCTGGAAACCAGGGGAGCAAATGAGTTCAAACATCGCAAGGTCTCAGCAATATAATGAAATATCACCATGATATCCCAAGAATAAGAGGTAATCAGTGAACTGGCTTGACTGATATCAAGTGATGAATAATGGACCAGCTCTCCTCGAGTTCCTTCAGGCAAATGAAAACCTGGAAGACCAAAAATGACCTGGCACAGAACTGTGATGAACAAGCTGCCAAGATGAACTCAACATGTAGGATAGGACAGGGATGAGTGACCTTATGTGTCACAGTGGATGAAAAATTAAGCGACTAAGTTATTTCAACGTACGGCCAAATAAAAAGTTTAGAAAGAGTTCCACACCTCATATCAAGCCTCATTGAGAGCATGCATAATCTAAAGATTGTTTATTAGTTTGTTGTGTAATAATATGTGGTGCTCCATCGTGACTAGATGTACAAAGAATGCAATGTAATGCCAGTCAGTGTAGCTCTGAAAAATTTCATCACTATGAATTGTTGTGTATTATGGACCATGAGAAGGAGACCAAAAAGTGAGTTTATGCACATGCATATATCAACATGGGCTATATATGTGTATGAAGCTCACTGCATTTAGTGTGGTGTACAGGCAAAATCCTTGGAGGTCATACAGAAGATCAGATGAATTTTAAAAAGGCAGAGAATTTTCCTGTTACAACAAACGTTGCATGGCAGTACACACCGCTGACAAATCGTTATTCTAACAAGGAAGGTGCAAAATATGACACTGTCAAGCAGATCATCTCCTGGGAAATGCCATTTTATAGTCGCTCTTGTCACATCCCACATCCAAGTATGACAGCTACTGACAGTGAACAGTCAATGTCATCGTCTATACGACTGGAGGTACACCGACTTAAAGACGAACCGCTGGTTCCGTATAATGATTTAATTCAGCTGTTTAAAAACAGTGATGACACAGAAAATGTCTATCTACTTAAGTCCATCTGCCACAGGTTGCATGCCAAAAACCAATTTATTAATCTGACCGTGGAGTAAATTCCACTTATCAACCTGGGATACAGTGGAGGGACTACGTCAGTCAGCTGGCCTGGCAGTGCCAGGGAATCCCCAGACAGAGGAAGGTGGAGAAGGAGCTGGAGTAAGTAGTTGGGGAAAAGGACATTGTATACACAGATGGAGACTTAGGAAAATACAAACTGGACCAAGGCTTATGAAATTTTTATGTAAAGGACCTCTCAGAATGCCACTGTGCTTTGCTGGGGTCCACTACTAACAAAACATAGGTTATTCAGATTAGTAATCTTATAGATATTAAATACCTTTTTATATTTAGTAAAATCAACACACCTTCAGAAACACTGAGTACAAAGTATTGTGTCAATGTCCCTTACATAAAAACAAGGGGCAAAATAGCAAAAAAAAAAAAAAAATCAAATACAATCAAAACCTCCCTGAGTCAATGTGAGTAAACTCAAGCATTTCTATGTTTCTGACTTGCAGTGGCCTGCACAATATGATGCACATTCAGTAGAGTTGCACTGCACAATACGGCAGTGACTGGGCAGAAAATGCCTTGCACTTTATCCTGATGTGGATGAACACTGTCCTCACATGCAGCTTACGCATGTCCTCATGTATGGCAGTAGTATGTGTTTAGCTCTACATTTGCATCAGTGTGCCTAAGGGTAAATATGGCACAAAGTGAACTTGAATGTCTGTGGGATAAAAGCCAAGAACAGAGTAAAGTAAAAGCTCAAATCAGTTCTTTTCTCCTTTACTGTGTTCTCTGTGCTGGCAAAGACCAGTGTGACACTTAAAGTCCTCCTGAACAAGCTGAAATCTAGGCAACAGCTACTTGGCCAAAGCTTAAACGTGTTACGCATTAACCAGAATTCTTTGGTTTTCACTCTATATGCACAATATGACTGCTCCCCATCAGATCTGCTGCTTGGAGAGCATCCCAGGGTACTGTATTCATTATCTACTGTATTTATCTCAGCTCTCCTGCAACCCCTGAATCAGCACATCCCAGACTCCATGCTATGAAATGGGATTTATGAATCATCATTTTATTGATCAGCTCATTGATCACTGACCTGCCTGGATGCACACCACTCCCTTAGCTCAGTGCATCACACACACACACACACACCCACAAGCATGTGCACAAAACGAGCACTTAGAATCACTTTAATCTTCACTTTATTTTCTGCAAAGGCAGGGAAGTTCTCAAGTTGAACACTGTCTGGGGAAAGGAAAAGATAGGTGTTTCAGAAGGCAGACATCAATCGTGACTGACCAAATCACCTCCTCTCCTTCTCTCTCTGCAGTGCTCTTCTGTGCCACGTGTGCAGTCAGTCTGGTGAATGAGGACAACATTCAGACCCTCTGCTGAAGAGGAAACTGAGTTTATTATCCAGGAAGAGCACAGACAGAAGGAAAGATAAAAAATGTCAACACCAGGAATATTTTTAGGTAGTTTCAATGAATTATTGTTTTGGCATTCTTTAGGACTGCGACTAGGGTCATTGTATGGATAGCTGAGCTGAGAAACAGTTGGCCTCTTCGTGCATGTATAATTCATATGACTGGTACCTGCATTTCAAGGGACTTGGAGAGAGCAAGAAAAGGAAGCAGAGAGAAGGAATAGGAGGCAGGGGGCTAAAGAGGTCAACAACAGGAGTATAAATAAATGTGCTTTTCAGCTGGGGTTTAAGCAGGGTAAATGATGAGAGGCCTTCCTCCTGTCAAGCTAATATAACACTGCTTTCTGCTTAGGTCAGTCCTCTGTGTCTCCATTGTTCCATCAGTAAATATTAGCATCACACACAACCAGAGAGCACCAGGAGGCAACAGTGGAAAGACCAAAATATCCCATTCAGGTCCACAGTGATCTAAGGTGATCTAGAAAATATCACCTTCCACTGTAATCCAACACGGTCACCTCCCTAAAAAAATAACAGTAAAAAATGAATAATGTGACCTAAAGTGACCTGTGAATCAATTCCAAAGCATACAGTGCTCAAGTATCAGTGGAATCAGCTAGCCTCGCTCGGTTTAAGGTGAAACACAAACACACATGTAAAAACAACACAAAGTGTTACATGCTGTCACTGTTTCGTGGTAAACTGTATGCAAGTTTCCATAGCGTTGTCATTGACGTTGCAAGGTTTGGCAGTGACAGTAATAGCCTGTATGAAGATCTTTAATAAACCTGACCGTATCTGGCATCCTGCAAGAAACGTAACTCCCCCTACAACCACACAGTTGATGTTTTTATATTCCTGCTTGTGTATGGATTAAAAAACACGCTACAACATGTTAGTGTGTTTTAGACACATTGGTAGACATATTTTCTAACTTTATAATTATAACTCTGAACACAAAGTAAAGCATTCAATTTAGAAACACAGCTTCTGACGCCTTAAATATGAGTTAACTGAACTCTGAATAGTTGTTAAAATGTAAAACTAGTTAACTGAAGCTGAGAAAACAAGTTCAATAAACCTGAGTCAAGTAGCCTTGACTATTTAGTCACATGAACAGTCAATCTACACAGATCTGCTTTCCTTTTCCATTTTCTCAGTTAAAGAGTCAGTTCTTCATGTGACATGTAGAAATTCCAGCTGAAGCCATTTTGTACAAGAATCAGTACAAAGATAGCACAAGGCTGTTCACAGCGACTCTGTTAAATTCTTACTGTACAGGGGTAGGGATGTTCATTGTGGTTGGCAATTATGCCTCATCAATTCAGACTGTATTTATGAGCACCTAAGTGGTAAAAACCATCCGTGTCAGCCTCCAACTTGTAGCTCAGAATTGGAGATATCTGGAATTTACTGACAACTTCTCCCAGTTAGCAAAAAGCACCACTTAAAGGTCTGAAAACTGCAGGCAACACAACTGAAAAGAATGAGTTTAGTTATGAGCTTTAGGGGGATTTCCATTGTTTCCACTCCCACCACTGAGGTTAGTAACGGTGACAGTAAAGGTTCCGACAGGTGGTGTGTTCTGTTAGTCATCTGCCACCATGTGTTTTGACTGTGTGTGTTTGTGTGTGTGTGGTCTTATCAGCAGAGGGTTGTCCTGACAGTGTCTGGACTGAAAAGCACAATAAAACAGCTGAAAGCAGCTAATTAATCAGATCACAGATCATATGTACACACAACACTGTGCTCTCAGAAATTATTCTCACTCACACATTCTCTCTAACATTTACCATTACTGTATATTAGAGGTCATCAACCACATTTGTAGCCAGAGGTTTCCTCTGCAGACACTGTGGAGGCCAGACTTTCAAATAAAAAAACAAAAACAAACTACATTTATTTAGGCCTAATTAGGCCTGCACTGTTGAATATTTTCACTTTTCAGACAAAATGAATGTTATTTGTTTATTATACATTTACTTGCATCAGTGTGAGCAGACATGGGTAATCCATGATAACTAGACATTAGGCCTGTGCTGAGTGAAGCTCTACAGTGAAATAAAATTTTACCCATCTGAGACAGTAAAAACGTCACAAACACAGAGCACCCACAGGGTAAAATGCCAGATATTTTTCTGAGCAGTTGGAGAACAAACCAGACCTTAAAGGAAGTGAATGTTGGACTTAAATTCATCAGATGGTCTGTTTGCTAAGATATTACCCCTATCAATTTGATTAGGATATGACATGTCAACTTTTTGTCCACAGCTAGTTCTGTTGCCCTCAGAGAAAAAGTTCTGTTTAGTGATAGAATGAACATTCATTATAGTATGCAGTGTAGTTCTAAACACCTGACTAATAAATGAATATGGCATGCAATTATATTACACATTTACCAGATGAAGTCGACTTTCGGTTTCACTTTTTTCTCTACATGTGCACTCAGCGTGTAGGATCTATAGAAATTTATTGGCAAAAATTGAATATTGATAATTATGATTTCATATATTATCACCTGAAACTGAGAGAATTTGTGTTGCATTTGTGTTGGTTTAGAATGAACCCTACACATCTACATAGGGAGAATGTTGTGCCTCCATGAATAAACAAACCTAACACTGGAGGGCCTTTCACGTCATCTGAACTCCACCATAGATTCATGTTTGGAAAGAGAGGGCTGACAGATGAGGTTCATTTGCAATCTGCAACCTCACTGCTAGATGCCACAAAATCCTACACACTCGTACTTTAAATTACATTGATTCAAAGCTTTATGTGCAGGATGTTTTTTTTTTAGTGTTTGATTGGTTGGCCTGCCCTGCAGTGTGAGGTTGACAGAATGGGGAGGAGAGTATGGTCCTGGCACGTGATCAGCTCCTACCCAGCTATCTTTCTCTTTGCTCAAACCGGCCTGCTGGTTTGAATAAGATGACAAGGAAAAGCAGAATGTGTGTAGGAAGCCACAGGCATCATTTAGGAGTTTTTTTTTTTCAAAGGAACAATTAAATATGCAGTGCTTGGTCATGCTACCTCACTACTTAGTGGAAAAAGAGCTTGCTACTAGAAAATGTACATTTTGGAAATAGCTACACTATCCAGACACTACTATGACATGGTTAAACTAGTAGAGTCACTAGACTTTAGGAGTTTACTCATAGAAACTACAGAAAGCACCTGTCACCTCAACGTCTTTGTCTCATTCCTAATCCCTTCCTGCAGTTTTTAAAATGATCCAATAAAGAAAGACGTCTGCTTCTCTATGTAGACTTACTTTCTTACACACAGAGGAGTGAGCAGTTTCTAAAATCAGTAACCAAGGTTGTGATCACATCAGCATTTACTGTAACAATTAAACTTCACGGCCAAAACTGACCAGTTTCAATAGGATCACAGTGATGAATGGTTTTATTCTTGGGGGCAATGTATCAAACTTTCAGGAGAATTAATTTCACTGGGCTAAAACCAGAGTGAAGCTGCAGCTACTAAGCCTTAAGGTGTCACCTCACATTAAGACAAAGCGCTTGTTTCATGTCAGAACAGAATCTAAAATGTCTTCGCTCCACACCCTCCCAGTGTCAGAATTGGAGTCTCTGCGTTTGACAATTTTTGTAACCTTCCACAACAGACAATCAGAGAGTCAAGCCAACTTCACACAACGATTGTTCAAGCATCTCTTCAGAAACCTGTGTAATGTCATAGCTGCTACATCCATGCAGCGCAACAGCATCACACATCTGCTGCAGTATTCAAATGAAGGGGCTGAGCAGCAGAGATTAGGAGAGCAGGTTAGGTAGCCAGTGGCTTATCTCATCAAGGTAGATTTCAGCTAACCTGGACTGACTCAGCCACTAACACCACCATGGCTCAGCTCTTTGGTGCATGGTCTCCTGAAACCTCACACTGACCTGTGGATATTTCTCCAGTAAGATGCAATATTATAGTTCTCAGTAAGAGAGAGTGAGCAGACTACAGATCATTGTGTCCTTGTTCATAAGTAATGACAGCAACAGTAAAAAAAAAAAAAAACTGCCAGACAGTGCTCTGTCTTCCCAGAAGGCTGTTGGCCAGCTCCAATCTGGCTTTAGCTCTTTGCAGAAAAGAAGGCGAGCAACAAATCCATCCTCAGCTTGCAAATGGTTGATCAGCCAGCTTCTGTGAGAATCTCAAGAGTAAAAACCTCCTGCTCATTTTTATCAAAAAATACACAAATTCAAAATTCTCAAACATTATGTCAAAATTTGATGTCCTTTTTATGCAATGATTTATTTCACTGTGTCTTTAAAGGGGGCAGTGGAATGTAGCAAGGAGGAGGCAAGGAAGGCAGGTTTTTAGCCTCACTCCTGAGTTTAGCCTTTCAGAACAGATATACACAGAATTAGGATGAGAGTAGACTCACTCAGAACTAGTTCATACAATATTGTTGTCTGACCATTTGAAATCCATTCTGAATAGCCACACTTGAAGCTAAAGTGAGTCAGTTTTGTAAAGTAACACACACAGTCATAATGAACGATTATATGTCATGTACTTGTAGATCATCAAAAACATATCAATAGTCAACAGTGGTATACCACTCAGAATCTGCATATGCCACTAAAAGAGTGACGTACCATGAACTACTTCACCGTCTCAGCTTCACTTCAGTTTACCCTGACTGCCAAGTTACTGATAAATCTGCTGTTCTTGTGCTAGGGGAGGAATGTTGGTCTTAAAATTCAAAATGTGTCATCATGGGGGCGCAAATGTGTTCAGCAAACTTCATGAATACCTGCCTGTTAGATAATGCAGTGTTATGTCCGGAGAGCTGACTGCGCGCTGTTGCTACTTCACTTTCAAAAGATACTGAATAATCAGAGCAGGATAGCAACACTTCAGAGGTGTGACTGGCTGTCATGTTACGTTTCCTTCCATGGAACTTTACAGATTTTTCAGATAACAGATTCCTGCAAAATGAATATTAAAGCTGGTGTTGCAGTTGTTGCTTTGAGACATGTACAAAATACACTTGAGAAAATCTACAGCTCTGTAGAACATTTAAAGTTGACCCAACTCTGACCCAACTATAATTACTATTTGCAGGGAAAAGGATTACAAGAGCAGAATAGATGAGCTGCAGATGGAGAATCGTTGATTGTTCACATAAACAGTCCCTCAAAGGTCCCTAAATCCTGTTTCTCAGTCCATTACAAGCACATCCAAGAAATAAAGAGTTTGCTAGAATTTGCAGCTGTGTCCAACTGGTACAACTACGCTGCTGTTATCAGACACTGTGATGTGGAGCTGGGCTCATTCAAACACACTGACAGCAGGAAAGCATTTCCATTATGAGCTTACAGCTTACAGTCAGACAGGGACGGAAATTCTAAAAACAACCCACACATAATGGTTACAGACTTTGGACTGTGACATTATCTTCCTGTGCACACAGACCTGCTTGTGCAGGAAATAAAGTCTTCAGCCAGTTTGTAACCTTTCCCAGGGTTTCATTGTTAGGTTTGATTCTAGGGACTCAAAGACATCCAGAGTTCAGCCCAGACCCCTTTAGTGACAGTCTGAGGACACAGTGTACCTTCCCAGGAATATGGTTTTTGTGTATAACTGAGCATTTTGTTATCAGGAGGCTCATGTATAAGACTTGCGATGTATGTGTCTTTTCAGTTGTCTTGCTGCCAATTCCTGACTTACTGAACTGTGAAGCTAACCTGTTACCACTCAACAGACTAAATGGTTATTATTGATGTTGGTCTTCCAGTAACTTCAGTAACTTCCCTGCTGTTTAAAGTTGGATTAATCAGGTTTTTTGGCCACTTGTAGGCAAAGCTACACAACAAGCTAAAAATTACGTCAGGTGTAATACCTCTGCAAAGTTGATCAAATTTATATACACCTTTTTCACCAACATGGAACAGGTTCCGTGGCAGTTTTGCACACCTCATTTTGAAATACATCTGCAGGTTTTCGCTCTCTGTTCATCGTGCTGGT
The DNA here is from genome assembly GCF_001640805.2 of Lates calcarifer. Taxonomy (NCBI): domain Eukaryota; kingdom Metazoa; phylum Chordata; class Actinopteri; family Centropomidae; genus Lates; species Lates calcarifer. The sequence goes on from NC_066847.1 coordinate 16,093,775, forward strand.
TTACTGGATAACACCAAGGTTCCAAAAATTCTTAATGGAACCAGTTCCAGACCCAGAGCTAATCTGGTGGAAAAGAATTGTCAGAAGGTGCAACAGACCACAGTAGTTTGCCTTACCATCTAGCAGAGAGCACTCTTAAAGTTCCCTATCAGGTTGACCTATTGCTGCCCTGTTGCCCATACGCCCAAATTTCACAACTAAACTGAGAATGTGTGCTGACTTTGTAAAAAAACGCTGCCTTACAGTGTGATGCAAAGAAATCATACTATGGCTGGTTCTGGATATATCTTAGGATGATGGTGGAACAGTTTGAGGTCAGGCTAGGGATGCTAGCAACGCATCTGAGGACTAACTACCAGGATCCTTTGACCCAGAGCAATGGCAATCTCTGAGATTGGTTGATGCCTTTATTCACAGTGCAAACGCTCAGAAAAATCAACCTCCTTAAAATAAATAAACAGATAAATAAAATAAAAATACATTGCTTTCTCGCCACATTATATTAGAGTTCTGTGTGAGAATACTCATGACAAAAACAGTCTGAAAAAATATACTGACATGAAAAAAATGCCTTTACTCTACAAACACAACACATCTAAAGAGTCACCTTCTGCTGCAACCCAAGTGGCAGCAGAGCCATCAGAAACAAGTGGAGTAACATCAACTGTCTGCTACTGCCAATTCAAGACACACAGTGCTGCTGTATGACAACACACAGGAAAATACAAAGACTGACACTGATCACTGATGGATGGACACTGCTGGACACAAATGCTTTGTTTTGTGAAACTCGTAGAGGATCCCTGAAAATAAGTTTTTCCAGAACAGGATGTCAGCCAACTCTATAACTTACCTACCTAGATTACCCTCTCATATTTTACTTTAGCTTCAGGTAAATGTGTAATTTTAAAGACCTTCTTCTCATCACTAAAAATACACATCTGTCTCCCCCTTATCAAACACACACACACACACACACACACACACAGAGTGAGATACAGGCCTTGTTGTTCCATTCACCAAGTTGTTGTGTTGAATTAATTTGATAAAGCTCTATTTCTCTCATAAATTCACACTCCCTCAGTGTTCAGTACACTTCAATGAACAAACTGAACATTCAGTTAGTTGTTGGGTTGAATGTGATGAAGCCGTTCTGTTGTATTTCCATCAGACTGTGACAACTAGAGGAGTCTTTAAATTAGGAGCCAACACCATTAACGAAGAGAATACCACCCAGCCTGCTGGCACATGTACGTGTGTGTGCATGTGTGTGTGCATGAAACCGATTCATCCATGCAGCCATAGAGGAAGAAAACTTAATGAGTTGAGTTAATTATTAGGCACCTGTCTGCTGACTCACACTCACATTGACAACCTGTGTGCACAACCTGCTGCACGTGTATACTGTGCATGTGTTTGTTTTAGTATCTGTCTTACAAACACACAGACATGAATAACCTACCACTGTAATAAACAGTGAGACTAAAGGAATCTTTCATGTTGATCTTCCCAGAAATGGTCTGTTTCCTGCTTCTCACTGATGATAATGTAAACCTGTTAATAGTCACTATTAAGTCAGTGCTGGGCTAGATAAAGAGACAGACACATGGGAGGATGATAAATGTATGTATTACTTCCAAACTTGTGTCCAGTGATTATCCAGTGACACGAGTGAAGATGGTAGGAAGTTGGTGTGAGGGCAGTCGGCACTGCTCGATGAATGCCAGTTAGATATCTGCTATGAGGCCACAGAGACTGAATACATTCATTGCAAATAATCTGACAGAACTAACAAAACATAACTTTTATAACAGGTACAACATGAGAACTCCTCTGTACAAACTGGTATTAAGCTCTGACAGTCTAATTATACCTAACAAATCAACAGTGGAAATACGGGGCCTTGTATTCCTGCTTTTCCTCTCTGCATACATGTAATTGTGAGGTGACTTTGACAACTGACTGATGTTTTCATTTTCTTTATTTCAGCATATGAATGAGTTGGAGTGAATTTAGTAAAGTGTTTTATTACCATACTACAAAGAACATTGTTTAAGCAGCCGTTATTGGTGATTCAGTGAAAGTTAAATAGATTAGAATCATACATAGCATTTTATTCATCTGGGATCTGATAAATGTTTCTGTGACTCCCATTCTGCTGTAATCTGTGCAAAGTGACAGAAAGACAGAGTGTGTCTCTGGGTTGTTTTTTCCTGCAGCTGCCTGCTCTCCAACACCTCGCAAGTGACACTAAATTCATCTCAAAGTAACCTATGGTCTTCTTCATGTATTTCTAAGAACTGAGAGGGTTTTTGTCTGTTGTCTGCGAGCTAAATGTTTCCCACCATTTGAGTCAGTTTCAACAAGGAACTATCAGACAAAGAACAACCACTGAGGTTTTGCTCTACTTGAGGCGAAACCTTCACCTCTGTACACAGCCACACAAACTTTAACCACTACTCACCTGCTGTTGCTACTGCAGAGTTTGTAATGACATCCAAGCAGCTGACTCACTTGATCAATCTTAGCTAAACTAAGAGATGTTCAGTGATCAGGTGACTTCAAACAGTCAGTGCAGCTGTCATGGTGGATCAATGAAATCTACAAGAAGACATTCAATGGAAGCTGACGCTGTTTATTTTAACGATACTTGGCTCAACTCACACACATTAGTCATCAGCGTCACACATGAATGTCATTAAAACCAGCAGGTGCTACTGTGTGACTGGACAGTATGTCCATCACTGCCTGTGTAGGTTCTGTCAGCACAGCAGTGTTTGATTTATCCTTGTGGGTCTGGTTTTGAACCAACAGATCATCTTCAAAAGTTTCTATGTCAGATTCTTAGGCTTGTTTACTTATTTTTGATCAGACATTCCTGATTTGAGTCATTGAATGATTCCACCTTTGGGCTGCTGTACTGTACATGGAAAGGTTTGGCATATTTTGTTAAATATCTAAACAAAGTATATTTATATTTCCCCAGCTCAAATTTTAAAAAGTAGAGCTACTGTAGACCCAGAAATCAGCTGATACATCAGCCGATAACTGACTTACTAACTTACTGCAAATATGTTTAGTTGATCAGTATCTGTGTACACGACGGGTGATAACAAGAAATTACAAATAGGTAGTCACAGAGCTGAGCTAATGTAAGAGGGAGAGGGAATCTGTGTAAGCTGGCATGGCACAGACGCCTACTGACGCCTACGCTGCTGAGCTACACACCAAGCCTCTGACTGTGGAATGCTAGCATCCTATCTGAAACCTCACTCTGGTCCTCTTAACAGCAGTACAGTGTGATCTGTGTCTAAAGGGGGACTGAGTTTTAGGTCACGTAGAAACAGTGTCACCGTTAGAGTCTGTCCACCAGAGAGCACTGACTGTAAAGGTCCCACTCAGTATCCTGGTCACAGTTCTTATTAACGATCTCTATTATCTGATTATGTTATACTAAAAACAAGTACAGCCATAGCATTATTTATCATTGTTGATGAAATGTTGATATCAGTCTCAGAGATCCAGTGTCATTCAAAAGTCCTCTTTTTAAGTCTGCTTTTGGTAATAGTTCTGAAATGAAGAGATCCTATTGTCACCCTCTGAAAAAATGTAGAGAGTTTTCAAAGGATGCCCAGCCTTAGGCTTCAAACTAATCACTATTCTCATTACTGAATATTTTGTCAATAATTGTTCTATTCTCTGATTAACTGTTTGGTGGATCAACTGTATTAATCTATCAAAATGTCCTCAAAAGTTTCTGTTAATTGCCTAATCAATTAATCTGGCAGTAGTTTCACCATTACTCACCATTACTCAATACAAGTGGCTCCCATCTAACCACAGTGCTGCAGAGCCTTATAGTTAGATTGAGGACACTGAGGTCATGTTCTCAGTTTTAACTGTGATCATTGCTGAGGTTTTAACAACCTGAGGGGAGTTTACATTTTACAACTTTATAATACTAGATATTTTCCTGGCAAAGCCCACTAGTAACTAAATTTTATAACTATTAATAAAAATGAAAAGAAAACATTTGAACATCTTTTTGCCAATATTCATTTCCTGTCTCTGGAAGCAGGTTTTGGAAAATAAAACTGACAGAAAATGTACCTCTGCTGTTAATGACATGATTAAATATGACAGATCTAAACAAGTTAAACATTCATACACAGTTTCATGTTGAGGTGGGTTTGGGATCATGACATCTACAATCTAAAATCCTCCCTAAGACACTCGCTCCTGTGAAGGTTATTTCCCGTTGAATGAGCTGATGTGTCTCAGACGTGGCCTGACAGATGACAGAAAGTGTCTGATCGCTATCTATGTTCAGCCATCATATGACCAATTTTCTGCTCATTTCATAGAATGTGGCGTGTCCATTCATTTGAATAACACTTCACTGAGCTGTTTGTTCATTATAAGTATCTGAAACCAGCTGTTTACCATTAAAGTGTAAGAAATGATTGGATAAACTGTTGAGAACTAAGTTTCTGCGTAGTCAATGAAACTATTTAATAGATTTCTATAAACACTGTGGTGACCCATCATGTCAGTGTCACTACAGTTCAGTGACCCCCTGAGCCGGGTCAGCTCTGCCCTCTTACCTCCGAACAGATTAGGAGAGAGGTGTGCTGGTAACGATCCTATCAGCAGCCGGGGACCTTCGTGCCCTCTGCCCGCCGCCTCCTCCGGGCTGCTGCCCCCGGACTCCGGGGAGCTGTAGGCTCCGCTGCTGTTTGGAATGTTGATGCCGGACTGGGGTCTGGTCCCGGAGCCTCCGGAGCCCCCCACAGACCTGGCCCTGGCTCCAAGGTGCTGGCTGGTGCTGGACGTGGCTCCGGAGGCTCCGGACGCGCTGTACGCATGGTACCTCACCCCCCCGGCTGTAGTCCGGCTAACGTTACTGCCGTTGCTGCTGGATGTGCTGGAGGGCAGGTCCGAGCCGGAGTAGGCTCTGGTCCGACCGTTGGCAGCTGGATTAGCAGTCGGGCCGCTCTGCTTTGCCCCCATGTTAACCTCCACTGATTCGGCTTTGAAATATTAAAGAGGCGCTCTATGAGCCACTGCGGGACAGTGCGCCAGATTTACGCCTGAGGCAGATGGCTTTACAGGACAGACGTCCAGGAAGAAAAGAAAAGCAAAACAAACTCTGCGTCGCTATAATCCCACGGGGGATTAGCAAAATGCCAGTTAGAGAAAAGTTGAACCGGACATCTGTGACAGCGGCTGAATATGTGAGAAAACTTTATTCGCCGTCACCATTGTATTCCGTCAGTAGTAGTTGTGGACGTGCTGCAGGTAAAGTGGATCGTTCCTCGGCTGAGCCGCCGCTGTGGACCCGCTGTGCTCCGGCCGCTGGTTCCTCCTCACTGTCCGCTCCGCCATGGCTCCTGAGCACCGTGAAGGAGCGAAGAGCCGGGCTCTTCACACCTCCCTGCCTGCCAACACATTGCTACGAGGAGGAAGTGATGGAGGAGAAAAGTCCTGCATAAAACCGTTTAATCAGTGACTGCAAGGAGACTCGCTGTGCAGGCTAGCTATCAAGCTAGCTGAGTTCAGAAGTACTTCCGTCCAGAAGTTTCAAAATAAAGCCATTGCGGTTTTTTTTTTTTAAATACTGAAGCTGGTAGAACCAGCTAAAACTGCCATGCAACAAATCCTACCATCTCTGCGATTATAATGCTTAGTTTATGTATGCTGTAGTTTGACATAACTGTGATGATACCAACACTATTATGGACTGAGCAGAACATTATAATTTAACAAGACTATGAGCCACAGTAGTGACTCTGTCAGACTGCTCTGGTGTCACAGTGCTTCTAGACTGAACACCCATCTGCTCATTCTTGCCCTTATCCAACCAGCTAACCATATGGCAGCAGTGCAGTGTATAAATCAGGCAGATACAAGTCAGAAGCTTTGGTTGAAACAAACACACATTTCATACATCAAACACAAGAATGGAGAAAATGTGATCTGAGTGACTTTGACTGCAGCATGATTGTTGGTGTCAGACAGACTGGTCTCTGCTGATCTCCTGAGATTTTCACATACAACACTCTCTAGAGTTTTAACCCAAATCATCCAGTGAGCAGAGGTCAGAGGTCAGACTGGTTGGAGCTGACAGAAAGGCTACAGTAACTCAGATAACCACTCTGTACAACTGTGGTGAGCCTCATCTCAGAATGAACAACACCACCAACCGTGAGGTGGATGAGCTACAACAGCATCAGACCACGTCAGAACAGAAACCTGAGGCTGCAGTGAACACAGACTCACCACCTATCTGAGTGTTGTTGCTGACCATGTTCATCCCTTTATGGCCACAGGTTACCATCTTCTAATGGATACTTCCAGCAGGATAATGCTCCATGTCACAAAGCTAAAGTCTCAAACTGGTTTCATGAACATGACAGTGAGTTCAGTGAACTTCAGTGACCTCCTCAGTCTCCAGGTCTGAATCCAGTAGAACACCTTTGGGATGTGGTAGAACAGGAGATTGACAGCATGAATGTGAAGCTGACAAATCAGCAGAAATGATGTGATGCAGTCATGTCACCATGGAGCAGAATCTCAGAGGAAAGTTTCCAACATCTGGAGGAGTCCAGAGCTGAGGGAGGAGCTACCCAGTGTTAGTGTGGGGTTCCTTTATTGGCACTGACATGTAGGCTGATGAATAGTGTATCTGTGATAAGTTAAAATTACCTGATATATCAGTCAGGCTCTTGAGATGCCATATATCTGCACTGTATGTATGGTGTCTTGGCATCTACAGATCTCCACCAGTATGGTTTAACCTTGTACTGAGCTGTGTTTTTCAAACATTGACTCTCCTGCAGCTATCACCATATCAGAAAAGATATCAGACTGTTCAGTTCTTTATGAAATATGGTGCAGTTGGTTGTAAAGAGTTCACACACTTCACCTATAAAAACATTTTCCAAACAGGTAGATGACCTACATGGCTGGCAAATCAAGGTCAAGCTGGCTCAGGCTGAATCTGCTGCTTTGCCCAAACAACTGCTATCAGTATTTACAGTATATTTGCTATGTTACTGTACACAAGGTTCATTTCAACCTATCTTTTAAAAGAACATTTAGCAATTCATGTCACAAATCATGTCTCTCCACATTTTATATAAGAATTTTCACTGAATAGGACTCAGTGTGTGTTTTGTGCAAACATAATCTTTCATATCATTTTCCAGAACGGAAAGTCTTATTTTGAAATCCGGAGGAATTATTTCTGGTCTGATGGTGTATATGTGCGGAGGCTTGATAGGTTTTGAACTACCGCGTCGGGTGACATCAGCAGCAGCGCAGCAACGTCAACAACAACCAGAGTGTCACGCTACATTTATGGTCAGATGAACTCCTCATTCACATGGTTTTAGCTGATAAACATCATGTTGTATTCAAGCTAGAGCAGGCTAACTTTAGAGAAGTTACTAAAATTAGATTCAGAAAGCACAATTAAAGACGAAAAATTATACATTGAACCTCTAAACTGTTGAATGGAATTGAGCAGACCTTTGTACTGTCAGGCTCTTTCTGTCACATATGTAATGGGAAATTCAGGACTTAAGTTTTTTTTTCCATTATCAGTTTGTGAGACTAAAATAATTTCTTTTAAACTGTTTTTTTTTTTAATTATTTTATTTTACATGGGGATTCAAACCACATAGATTCAGACAGATGGTTCTCAAAGTAAAATATTCAGTGGTATTTCAAATTTGACATTAAGTTCCATTGTAGTAATGAAATCTCACAATGGGGTAGTTACTTTAAAATATCACCATAGCCTGTCTTTGCTGTGAAAATGGTTCCCAGATGCAAGCAGCAGAGAGGGATGACATGCTGTGATGCTCCATGCACCGTCCACTTTATTCAAAAAAGGGCACATCTCAGTCAGCAGCAGCTTGTGTTTACAGGAAACACTACAGGACAGCCTTTCAACCCCACTGAGACAGGGGAAACACTGCCAGTCAATGCAGTTCACCTCAGCATTCAAACAGCAAATTCTACCTGGATACAGCGTTTGCGATGAATCTGACTGGTCTAAATTTGCAGCTTGACAGACAGAAAAACAGATGTCAAGGACACAGCCTGTCACTGGGTCTCTGGTTTGTGGTTGACACTGCCATGTGTTTGTTTCTGTAAAACTCAAACCACTTCACCGGAGGAACTGAAATGTGGTAGGTACGTCTGCAGAGAAGTTTTCTAAAGGCTTTGAATGCAGAATGACTTTCTGTCAACAGCAGCAGTAACATAATGTGGGCAGCAGAGCTCACAGAGCCGGCGTAGAAGGTGAGTGGTTTTCTCACCCTCGACCACGTTAATCCCTCTAATCTCCTCTGTCTGGAAATAGCTTGGGTTATCTGTCAATCGATGGCCACGACATCCATCACCACCTGCATAATGAAGGGAAGGACAGGGCAGCTCAGCAGCCACACCGCAAAACCATAATTACATTAACCTTAATGGCTTGTGTTTGTGTTCAAATGGACTGTCAGTGTGGCAGCATTATTAGGGTGTTGGTGGTGTTGGATGGCAGGAATCATTTTGTGAACTCCGTCTGTGCTGAGTATCAGGGATGTGTTCAAGCCTCTGAAACAGAAGTCAGACAATGGGACACACACTGAAATCAAGGATTTTAATAATGGTATTTACATCAAACTCAACCTGCAATAGCCATGTAATTAGACTGATCCAATCAGTATAAACAGGTCTAATACAATGGCATCATTTTCATAATATCAAGTGTGATTTTTTTATTTTCCAGAAGACCAAATATACAGCACAGTCTAACCTGGGATTTCAGCAGAGGCACAGGATGTGTGGTTGCGTCCATCAGAGCTCAGGAGTGGGTAATTAAATTCCTAAATAAGTAATCAAATGATTTTGAATAATGCTATCACTGTATCACTAGCACTGTGTTTGTATTTGTGTTCTGATTGCTTTGGTTTATATAATGTAGCAACAGGCTGTGAAGGTACTGACATTTTGGTTCCTTAAGGTGATGCACAGTTGCTATAATAATTTCAGTGTATACTTTTTGTATACATTCTGTCTACAGAGCCCACTTTGAGAGCTCACTTCTTAAAATAAATAAATAAATAAGTGTAAAACCCCTGTGTCCACATTGGAATTGCACTGGAAGCATCTGGAATCTAATTTAATGTCAATTCAATATAGCCCATAAAACATCATACTACCACAGTTCCATGCAGTATTCTGTACGTTTGTATAGTTAGGCACATTTCCTGGGGCAAAACCTGTTCTTCATTTATCCCATGTGTGTCTTAGAGTTGGACAGATCAGTATCAGTATCCTGTAATTAATACTTAATCAGTTCTCAGATATTATTGATTAACTGTTAACACAAAAAGTTGAAAAAAGGAAATGTGCTTCTTACATGTATACAAACATACAAACATGACACAGAGCAGCTATGTCCAATATTCACTCTCGTCTTAGCTTTTTTTCCTGCTAACTGCTCCACTGTAATCAGCTAGTTGCTAACTGTGCATGTTAGCATGCTAACATACTAAAAATGGTGTAGATGAGTAGAAAATTCCTTTCTTTCTGCTGTAATTACTGTAATAATAATAAAAATGTAATTGAATTGTAATTGAACTGAATTCAAAAACTGTTGCCAAATACTGACCATCCACAGGTATATAATACATAAACTGTTTGTTCCATGCTGCTACTATTCCTACCCAATGTTAAGGTAACAGGCATTTGGAAAAGTAGGAAAGAAGAATCAAGGTGTCTGTGAGGCGTTAAACAACCAAGAATTTCATCATTTAGAAAGATGTGGAATCAGGTCTTGTGAATCCTGATACCCACACTGATCCCATCCTCTCTTTGACCAAATTGAGCTGTATACCACTTCAAGGTGAAGTCCATAAATCGAGCACAGACTCCTTTTCAAATCCCTCATGTCATCAGCCACAGATCACACCTTCAGTGTGAGGAAGACCTCAGGTTGCATCATGGATGGTCCACTCTGCCTGAGTTATAGCACAGCATTACATCATACAGCATCACAAATCTTATGAATGTGTCTCTGCTTTGGTTTGCTTCGATTATTTCAAGAGATTCAAGTCACGGTTTCAAAACGTGTATGTTATCCCTGTATAACATAGAACCCTGTGGTGAGGACAATCAGGTAGTATGTTCCATTTTTTATCAGGAAGGAATCTATGAAGCTCCAGACACAATGCCACCAGGTAAAAGCGGAACACTGCTACCCCCTGTTGGCCAGCAGAAGAAACTACAGCTTACAATAAACAATTAACAACTATAGGGCAGCACAGTGATGTAGTGCTTAGCAAGAAGGTTCCAGGTTCAAACCCCAGTTTCCTCCCACAGTCTAAAGACATGCAGGTTTGGTTAAGTGGTAAGTGTAAATTGCCTGTAGGGGTGAATGGTTGTCCCTATATGTGTGCTCTGTGATTGGCTGGTGAACTGTAAGCGTGATGGATAATAATGGATAGATAACTAACTATATAAAACAAAGTAAGATCCCCTTTACTTACTGTAATAAGAGACAAAAAAACTATACCTACATACAACCACAGAAATGTAATATTTTCAATGTGTCTGAGAGTATCTTTACTTACACTGTGTATGTTAGTAAAGCAGAGAGTTTACGTAGGAATTATTTAGAATTTAACTGCAAAATTTAGAAAAGAAGAAGAAGAAAAAAAATAAAAGAAAAGAAAAAAGGAAAGAAAATCCCTTAAGACTTTTTGATCAGAGATTGCAGGGTTACACAATTATTTGGGAATCAGATTAACTAACATAGATAACGTGCAAATCTGGGTTTTCATAGATTTGGACTATGAGCTTTTAATGTTATTTTCATTGTAGGAATTTTCCCAGGAGGCTGAGAACCACTGACAATGACCATGAGATTCTTGGCCACCTCTGTTATCAAGGCCCTTCTCCCCTGATTGCTCAGTTTGGCCAGGCAGCCAGCTCTAGGAAGCTTCTGGTTGTTCCAGGCTTCCTCCATGTGAGACTCATGGAGCCCACTGTGCTCTTGAGAACCTTTAACGCAGCTGTGAGATGTTACATAGACAGATGTGTGTCTTTCCACATCACGTGGAGTCCAATCAAGGGCTGTGGTCGAATAGTCCTTTTTGCTTAGGAAGGTTCCAAACTGAGTGAAATGACCTGGAAGTATCTCAGTGGCAGCCACGATAAGAGCTGGTCCAATTCTCTAAATGCAAAGGAAAGGAGCTTCAGTGCTTTATATCTTATCTCATATAGCATAGGGTACACCTTCCTTTACAAAAGGAAAGTAGATAATGCCTTCCCACAATTCCTTGCAGCAGCATTTTTAAGAGACGCACGGCAGCAGACCCACATACATGTAGAGCCAACAGAGCACCTGTTAAATGATTGTGACACGATCAAAAACTTGGAAATCCTTCATAGGTCACTGAGCTCAGATTTCATTTCTTTCAGATCCAGTTGTCATCATCATCCTCACAACAAAATCCTATATACAAGTGTCATTTCATGAAATAGCCTCAATTGTGGAGTGTGAACTATGCCTGAATATAATTTTTTTCTGGATCTTTGTTCAATTCCTAATTTTTATTTAGTTATTATTTTGGTGATTCAACTTTCTCCTCTTGCATATCTTCATATCTGTTATGTTTTTGTAAGATTCTCTAAATACCACAGTTCTCTTTTCCTTATTCCTTATCAGTTCTCCTTCACATCTTTCCTTGACCTCATGACATTTTCCATGAAGGTCGATGAAAAGTCCTTAAGAAAGGACATTTGTTTTGACAATTCGACCACAGAAACAGTAGAAACATCTCAAAGGTGATGAAGAGAAATTGGAGGAACCTGAGCTAAATTTCAAGCATCATAGCAAAGGTTGTGAATACTTATGTCAATGTCATATTTCAGTTTTTCCTTTTAATAAATTTCTAAAATCATTTCTAAAATCTTTTCTCTGATTATGTGGCACTGAGTGTCAATTGATAAGGGATACGTTTTTTTTTTGTTTTTTTTTAGAATGAGCCCAAAACTTAACAAAACATGAAACTTGTGATGGGGTCTGAATACTTTCTGAATGCACTGGTGTAGGTCTGCACTGGTATGCACTGTTTGCTGGACATGGCTGCATTCTGCATTCTTCTTCTCCAGCTTACTTTTGTTTATTACCACTGTAAGACAGAAACATTACAACCTTAAATAGTGGTGCACCATTACATCACTTGATTATGGTGACAAAGTGGAAATGGAAACCCCAAAAGTCTAATGTTTTGTGTATTTAGGGGTCTGAGCCCAGGTTAAACCAAGGCAACATGAGACTCAAACTTATTAGTGCCATAGTTCCTGCCCCCCACACAGTCCCTTTGTTTTAAACATGTATAGATGATTGGTAAAATACGCTAGCCATGTTCTCAGCATTTTACAACCATCAGTTTTAAAAACAGCAACAGCAAACATGGTGTAGTGCTCACATCTTTTTGTTCTTATCAAATTGGAGCAGAGAGAAAAGTGTGACTCAGGCTTTGCTGAGCATGTTTGCACAGGAGGAGCTGGGCAGGTCAGTCAAAAGAGCAAGTAAGTTCTGTACTTCCTGCTGCTAACCCATCTAATCTTTAGATTTCTTATAAAAGCTTTTTGGAGAGTGTTAGAGAATCATGATCTAAATATTGTTTAATTCACATCAATAGAACATAAAATGAGGAACTTCCTGGTGTCTTTCTGAACAGGAAAATGTCAAATATACTGACGATGACTCCAGCCAGCGGTGTCCTCTGACAAGTCTCAGACATGAAGCATACACCTGAAAGAAACATCCTTCACTGCATCAGCACATCACACAGACAATACCACAGACAGCAGAAAACACTTTCCTGTTCCTCATCAGTGGTCTTTCCAGTGACAGTGGAGATATTTACCCAAGGCTTCATGCTGAGTCCACTGGGAACAAATGTGCTAGTTTAGCTCCTTTACACCACCGGGGGGCAGTGTTGCTTTAACAAAATGAGCTTATCAAGACAATAGGGTATTACAGTCATCGATACCTGCTGTTAACAGCTGTGTCCATGTCAGTGTTGCAACACACCAACTGATAATAGTAGTGAGTATTTATTTAACTCTTAATACAGGTGGTTAATACTGGTGAATAGAGTGTGTGAAGAGGTATTACACACCGATACAGAAAGAACTGCTGTCACTCCTGCTTCATACGCCCAACACAGAGTGAGAGTATTTATTGTGTTGACCTTTGGTTTACAGTGTTTTTGTGTGAAGATCAATCGACAGGATTTCTTCAAAACAAAAATTGCTGTGATTTGGAACCTTGTTACATTTTTTTGGTGCTAACAATGGATTAACTGAAAGTAGTGATGAACCTGACTCTGCAGTTTCTCTCAGTTTTATAGAGCATTTTTTAGCATCTTGATGGACTGACAGAGTCAGAGACAAGTTAGTGAACACAGTATAGCATTCAGCAGCCAGAAAGATGCTTTCCTCAGGAACTGGTGGAGAATAAGACAGAGCTAACAGGAGGGTTAATAACCATCTGCTGGATGTGTAAATAAGCTGCTGCTTACTAACGTGTTCACCACAAAAAATTTAAAAGGTCATAAAAAATGTACTCTGATTGTAGAAAACATTAAATACAATAAATGACAAATATTTGCGGTGCCTGGTCAGTGTCTTGTGGTGCAGAGGCTGGTGCCTGCTGTGATATTTCAGTTAACTTTGTATGCCAGTGGAGATGTGGCTGCTCTGTGACTGTACATGTCACAAGGTTGATGTGAATTCTGATCGTGTGTAGCTGCAGTTTACAGGCACATAGTATCATATTATAACACAAGTGACCAGTGGGTGACCTCTGTAATACACCAACACTGCCTCCGTGTGTTCTGACTGCCACTCTGCATTCCAGACAAAAACTTGAAAAGAAGAAAAATGCACTTAATTAATTGCCTGCCATATTTTCCAGTCCTTCATCCAGCCAATTTAGTGGGAGATGTCAATCAGGTGGATTAGGCTTGTTTTTCTGTTAGCCTTGTGCTGACAGTGGAAAATGATTAAAAGGGGAGATTATGTGACAGCAAATTTGTGTTGATATCATTAAACTTTCATCATGGACTGGGTTTAAAGCTCTAAATTGCTTATTAACTCAGCTTTTTGTGGCTGCTTGCCTATCAACACTTCAAATGAACCAGATATCAGAGCAGTTCCCTCCAACCCGCCACATTCTCTGTTCTAATGCTGCGGTGGAAATATCTATTGTATGACTGGGAGAGAAACATGGACACATGTACATGGATTTCATCCCAATGTCTGGGCCATAATCATACAGAGCTCTTGCAGATGTCATAAATCAAGCATGCAAGTCAGCAAGTTAATAATACATCATGTATTATTACAACATGTGTATGACTACAGAGAGATTTGAATGATTATGGCATTTATACAGAGCAGGGAACTTTAACGTGACTTTAGACTGATTTACAGATTCTCTTCAAGTCCACCTCAAAACAGTTCTAACATGCCAACAGTAAGGGAAAAGAGTTCTTGGTCACCTGATGAATCCACACACAGTTCTCAGACCTAAAAGAATTTGCACTGTTTTTTTTAAAAAACTACACTGTTTTAGTTTAGGGTAGTTATCAACAGAAAAATCACTCCTGGTATGTGACCTGTGTGTGGTGGAGTTAATGTTTAATGTCAGAGGGCCTACTGAACAGAATAATGTCACTGCATACCCCCAAAAACATCTGAACACTTTGTAATGATTTTTTAAATACAGCCCACTAATTGTTTGAAATGTCCATTAATGATATACGCAGAGTAATATTATTAACCAAAATGACTGAGGCATTAAGGACAATTTTCAGATGTTATCAATGAAAAACAGTCATTTTGTAGGTTGACATGGGGTGGTAGTCATGATTCAAATGATTCAGTGATGCAGGGCTGTCCTCTCTGCAGTGATTTGGAACTACCCAGCTTTCTTATGTGTGAATACATGACAGCAGAGGTTTGAAGAATGCACAAGAAGAGAGTCAGTCACCCCAAAAAACTGATTTGCTGTTACACTGACACACAGACAAGAAAGTTTGGTCTAGTTCTCCAAAGATTAAACTGTGTATTATTATTATTATTTATTTTTTATGTTATATTTAAAATGTTTTACACACTTGAGATGTGTCATTTATGTCATCTATCAGAAAGACAGACATCTTTGTAAATTGTTGAAAGAACATTTGCAGTAAATAGAAATCTGAACCATCTCAAATATTTGCTTGATTTTTTTCTTCAGTCACTCTGTTTCTTTCTCTCTCTCATTCATTGTTTTACTGTTGAACAATGAGCTCCCTGAAGCTCCCTGAGCCTCTCTGTGACTGAACTGAATTAGAACCAAATCAGTGTTAAACAGCATCTATAAAATGAAACTTTAAATTTTCCTGTTAGGATATTGGATCATTTTATCTGTAATAATATCTAAATAAGAAAGTCTGAATATCAACAACACCATAACTGCACAACAATCCCTTTTTACTTGAAAACATATATTCTCATTTATAGTGTCATGTTTGTGATGGTACATTCAGTTTTTATTCACAGCAATTTCACATCAACCTATGAGAGAGAAAGATAAATATTCATTTATGAAACAGTCACATGAGGTGGTGTCTAAGGGTTTGATCATTTTATTGTCTGAACACTTTCTGCTAAAAGCAGAAAAGAGAAAATCAGACTGGAAATACATGAAGGTCTCATGTATAGAGCAGAAGATGTTTGCTGTAGTATTAAATAATATTTTCATGAAGGGCCTTTTTCTTTTTTTCTTGGTCTATCTTTAACAGATTTTAGGACATTTTTCAAATGTATTAAAAAAGAAAAACTGAACTATCACATTCACACGTGTTCAGACCCTTTGCTGTGACACACTAACTGTCTCAGCTGTAGTTTATATATAGTAGTATATACCATTAATTTAATGACTTGCCTTCTCAGTAATGTACATGTACAACCTGTATTTACAAAGACAAATCACAGGTAACGGAACTGATACACTGTGCCAAAGTACACAGCCTTTATTGTCATTTATGTAATCTCAGTTTGGCTAACTTACAATTAGCTCTAGCTCTTAGCTGAGTATGGGAACACTCAGTGTGTGGTGTGTTCAGCCTGCAGGCCATGTATACTACACCATGGGAATATCTCTTTGCCTTTGTTTAGTCTGTCAACGCATCATGTCATAATTTACTTAAGACAAGAGTGTTTCAGACAGCAGCCAGCTCAGCCTCTGCCGAGAGGTTCCTCCAGTGCAGGCTCAGCTTCACCACCTGGCCCACCACACACACACACGCACGCACGCACGCACGCACGCACACACACACACACACACACACACACACACACACACACACAATAGGGTGGGAAAGCCTGTGTTGATCCTCAGGATATATACAGACACAATATGACATTCTCTGAAACATAAGACAGAGCAACAAAGAGCTTTTGTGACACAGCACCCTGGTGACCATATACAGCAGTACACAGCTCTGGGTTTAACGATGACTCTGAACCACTGATCACATTTCTACATGTACAACATGGCTGTGTGAACTGAGGAGGATTTCTATGCCTTAGATGAGACTACAGCTGGACCTGAAGTGACATATATTTTAAGGAACAGTTTGATAACAACATTTAATAAACAGGCATCTTGTACTGTGATGTGGCAGTGGGATACTTACTCTGTAGTTGCTATGTTTTATTCTCTTTAACAAGGAACTGATAAAATAAGAGAGAGAATCCATGTACTCACATGCTGATGCACATATGTATCAGTGTTACCACACATCTTGCATAAATATGTACATCACAGGCTGTGTCCAAAATCACTCCCTATTTACTATATAATGCACCATGTTTATCCTCCACCATTTTATTTGAGAGTGTAAATTATTCCACCATATACTGCCCTCACAAACCCACAACTGAACAAAAAACGTTCTGCTAACAATCCCGCAAGTCATTTTATAGATGACAAAATGAAGGAGCTTCACAACTGTCTGATTTCACTTGGTGGCAGTCTAAACATTTGACCACCTGAAAGAAATCAAATGACAACATTCACACCAGCCTGGTTTTGGTTTACGTTATTTAAGCTGGTGTGAAACTCGTCAGTTGAAATGATGAACTGCTCAACCTGAGACCAGTTAGATAGAATTCTTAAAGTGACAGGGCAGTCATCTTACAAGTGTAAACTAAACTGTACAAGCAGCATATATTTATGCAGGATCATTTGGTAACCATAGTAACACACACATGCATGTTAGCATCTGAGTGTAGTGATTTGCAGTTGAAATGGTGGTGTGTTGTAACTATGTCATGCTTTATGAACTGTATTGTATCACAAATATTTAGTCCAGCTGAATCAGATTGTGGTTTGTTTGCCCCGGTACACTTTGTTTGGCCGGATGCTAGCACAGCAATCATCAGGAACAGATCAAGACCAGTGATCTGACCTTGATCTAACCCAACTACAAGGTATACTCTGCAAGATTGATCTCAACAGTTGCTGTGGACAGGTGCACTTTGAGTGAAATCAACAGTTGTTCACAGCTAGCCACAGAAAGAATCAAGTTTTGACCTGGACTAGTGAGTACATTGTCTTTTTGATATCTGGGCAGACAGGAGCTTCTTCAGGACCTTATCACTGTGGTAACTTTCTCACTCCTGCCTGAGACGCATCTTATCCATGAGGGAGCTGCACATTCTCATGGAGCTTTTAGTGATGCTTCCTGGTTTTCTTGAACTTTGTTCATGTGTGCAAAGTTGACCAACTCATCCACTGATTCACACCAGAGGAAACAAACTATAGACAGAGGAGATCCAGTTGCAGTCTCAACTAATTATACTCATAATAATCAAATATTTCTTCATGAGAACTTTGAGACAATACACAAGTTAAATCAACAACAACAACAAAAATAAATAAGACATAAATAAAAATCAAATCCAATAAATGAGTTACTTGTGAGTCAGTATGATTTTATATTCACTCCTGCTTTCTTTGGTCCAGAACAAATGATGTCAACTACAGGTGTAAAGCTACCTTGACTGCTGAAAGTGGCTCAACTCTGAGTAGCAGTAAAGAATAAAACGATGACAGTTGCATGTGATGAAAATAGGCATTGGACCCTCGAATTAAAAACTTGGCTGATAGACATTAAGGCAACAATATTCCAACAACAAAACATCTGAACACGTATACATTTTTTTACTCAACACACACACTGTATGTGTAATATGACAAGTCTCCTGGTGCTCCTACAACTCCACTCAACACCTGCTGCTAGAATTAGAAATTACTTATTAGTTGTAGTGCTATGTTAGCAGTTAATACTTTAATAATCATTACTATCATTACTACTGCTGTATTACTGGCATCACCTTACACTTTATATGGAATCTGTGTTATGCTATGTTCTTCTGTCACTATTCTCTACCCCCACCCCCACCCCCCACCCCCACCCCCCCTCTCTCCTTCTTAACCCAACCAGTCGAGGCAGATGGCCGCCCACCCTGAGTCTGGTTCTGCTCGAGGTTTCTGTCTCTTAAAAGGAGGTTTTCCTCTCCACTGTCGCCTAGTGCTGCTCATGGTGGATCTGTTGGGTCTCTCTCTGTAAATACCTATTTTAAAGAGTATGGTCTAGACCTGCTCTATATGAACAGTGCCTTGAAATGACTTTTGTTGTGATATGGCGCTATAGAAATAAAATTGAAATGAATTGAATTGAGCAGCGTGGTGTGTTCCCTGAACAGTTTGTGGATCTGTAGAAATGGTTAACATGGTCAGAATGGCAAAGCTGAATAATATGAAAGTTTTAAGCTGCAAGATGTCCCAGTCTGACAGTTATGGATGCAGTGCAAACACCTGCTAAAGGTAATGCATGTGTATGTGTTTTTGTGTCAGTGATCAGTGGAAGAAAAATGAGCACAGCTTTCCCTGTGACAGAGACTGACTGGGGGCAGGAACTCTGCTAAGTATGCCCTGTCTCATTTGCATGCATAGATGCCATAGTATTAGCATAGTAATAGTGGGAAAAAAAAGTGCAGAGAACTAACAGGAGATATTTGGCAGCTGATACTCAGGGCCCAATTACAAGCGTTCGCCTGCATTCTCCTTTACTCAGGGGCTTTCTCATCTCACAGCCCTCTGCTCTGCTCGGCACAGTGGGCCTATCTTCAAACTGTCAGCCTGTTTAGAGCTGGAGATTGCTCTGTGTGTGTGTGTGTGTGTGTGTAAGTGAGAGAGAGAGAGAGAGAAAGAGAGAGAGAGAGAGGAAACAGACCAGCTCTGCACTAATGAGGACAGGGACAGAGACAGCTAGAATCCTCTCTACTGCCTCACCCCTGCAGCTCTTCCCGCAGGATGGAGGAATGTAAATAAGCTTTCCATATTCTGACTGAGTGGGCAGGCTGGAGAGCTGGAAGGTGTTCTAGAGAGGAGGCAGAGGAAAGCATAACTTCAGGTGACTTAACCAGCTGATTGGTTTAAAACCATTTTACTCAACTCAACACTAAAATGAACAAGCTAATAAAGCTGCAAACAATCAATCAATAATGCAGTAGACCTGCACAAGATGTCAGGTGCAGTCGATTCATTCATTTACCATGAAGAGGAGCTGTGTTTATCAAGCAGTATGGAACAAAAATCTGATTTGCTGCTGTTGAGCAAGTGAACAAACAAATCTTTAACACAAAGTCCTGAGGTTAAACTGAGTGTCTCATCACTGTTAATGATCACAGACAAAATCTGCAGATTTTAGTATTTAAGCTGACTGAGAGCACTACTGTTAACTCAGCTGTGATATACAATGAAAGGCCATAAAATTCACATAAACATGCACGAGGTAATAACTGTGCTGCATGTTGGTGGTTGCTGAGCTGTAAAATGTATGAACAGTGCTTGTATAATTGAATAGGAAAGTTCATTATTGAGCTTGGTTTGCCCAGTCCACCTACAGATGAAGACCCTGAGATGTGTTTGAAAGCTATGAAAAAGATCTCAGAGTTATTTATTTATTCATCTCCAATGTGCTATATGAACCTAGTTCTGTACCAGACTAAGCCAGCAACAGCCTGAACATAAGCTGCATTAGTTCTGTGTTAAAGGGTTAGAAAATACATTTGATGAACCAGTATTTGAAATCACACAAAACATTAAGTAACAACTAAAGATGACCAGGATCTCTTTAGAGATTTCTCGTCTAGATGCTGAGACAGTGTTGGTGTTACAATTAAATGCAAACAAAATCAAGAGGACACAACAACAGAAACAACAACTGTGGCATAACTTGCCATTGCAATAACACACAGGACACACAGTGTAAATATGACAAATCAATTGCACAGCTGTAAATTATGTTTGACCCAGATGAGACCCCAAAAACCAGAACTGAAAAATATATAAATAATGCATCAAATAGAGTCAATAATCATGAGAACGTCAAAACAAGCTCAACATTTCACGGTGTATACCATATTTGTGGCAGAGAAAAAAATAGAAGGGTGAATTAATGATGCAACAACCTGTTTAATGTTACTATTGCGCCCCAAACCTCTGCACTAAACTATTTACCATCCAGATAGTTTTATACTGTGTTCTGACTAGAATTACTTTTTTCCTTATCACTTGGAATAAGATCATGGGAATTTTTTTTTAACATTTAGTCAACACTAATTAGACAAATGAGTCAATCACACATCAGTGGAGATGTGGCTCCTCTTTGGACATGTTTTTCCATGTGACAAAAACCCAGCATCCAATGGCAGCACCACATTCATAAGTGTTATTTTGTGACTGTGGCTGATGTGTGCTTCCTTAAAAAACACCACACTGGGTAAACAGTGGGTGGGGAGATGCTGCTCTGTAAGAGGCATGGTTTCCAGGGGACAGCAGTTGATACACTCTGAGAACTTATTTTCTGGTTAGCAACTGACCAAGCTAGCAACCAGATCATTTGGAGAGGCATTGTAACTGCCTACAGTGCTAGTGCTAGTCAGCTAGCATGTTGGTGATTAGCTTGCCAGCTACACCAGATGGCCAACTAGTCACTATGCTACACAGACTTCTAGGATCACATATTCTGCAGGGACGCATAGATGAATATATTTTTCCGTAGTGGTCGTTGTACAGTTACAGGTATGATTCGTGACATCTAGTCTTAAAATGTCTGCATCTTTCTCATCTTTGAATGAAACTGAGCTAGCTGCTGCCTGCTGGGGCCCTGAAACCTTTCCAAAGCTTTGATGAATCTGTTCTGTAAGCCCCCTCAGCTTCCTCCCATTTTAAACAAGGTTGTTAGAAAATGAACCTCTCATTCTATGTTTGATAAAAGACTTCATTAAGTATCTTAATCACTCAAAAAAAAATTCTTCTCAACTGCATCTCCCTTGACGGTGTGGCTGTATGAGAAGAACCCAAGTGAGTAGTGTGGTCTCTTTCAGCGTACAGCTCTGCTGTAGGATCTTCTCCAGCTCCATTTGAACAACAAGAATGGCCCCTGCGGCCCCAGCAAGGAGACAAATGATTGAGTCACCTGGGATCTCAGTAAAGAACAGAGGAAGAAGCCCCCACAGGACCACAGGTCAATATCAAAACAGACAACTGCTCCTATTTACACACTATCACCCTCAGGCAACATCGAACTGATCCAGTAAGCAAAAGCTGGAACAAAAGATATGTTGAGTGCTATTCAGACTTAGGGCTCTATTTTAATGAAACTGGGAGCAAGAGTATAGGCAAGTGCAAGCTCATGGCACAATTTTATGGCCAGAGGCTCAATTGCAGCCCTGGTTTAGAACAATGAGAAAGGAGCTCCTTACCCATTCTGCATCTCTCCCACCCTGTGTCACATTTCTCTCCTGTGTTAGAATATGTGTTGGAAACATCTTCAAGACTGTCTGCCTTTTAGCAATAATGCTAGCCAACAATAATATTGGCAACAGTAACGTATCTTGTGAAATCGGTATATCGATGCCTATGAACGTTGTCTTAAAAGTGTGGCTCCCAACCTTTTTTTTTAAATGACTGCAACCTTTACATTTTGTTAGCCTTGCTACCAGCATGGTTCATGGGATAGCAATGTTAGTATGTCTGTCACATCAGTTGGTCAGCCCATTGCATTAGTCCAGACTGAAATAATGTATCTCTACAAGAGATAGGAACTGTATGAAATCTGGCACAGATGGATGAATCTTAATGACTTTGGTGATCTCTTGACTTTTCCTCTTGATATTTTTGTTTTTGAATGAAACACTGTATCCTAACGAATTTGGTTTCATGTAGTGATATTGTCAAGTAATTAATTTGTTTAGTGCTCTGTTTAAGACACAATACTAATCAACAAATGTTATCATGCTAACACTCTAAAGTAAGACAATCAACAAGGTAAACTTAATACCTGCTTTGCACCAGCATGTTAGCGTCGTGACTGTGGCCCTGTAAGCATACCGACATTAGTTTGTTACTTAAAGCACCACCATGCCTGTCAGTACAGAGCTCACAGAGCTGCAAAGCATGGCTGTGGAGTCTTACTCATGTCTGTTCTTTTCTCATTAGATGAGGTATTATGGTATGGGACAGATGGCAATCCACAGAAACCTGCCACCTGAGTCACTTTAACTGTCCATTCTGGATTATGTGGTGAAGAATTAATATTTCTGTATTTATTCAGTTTTGATGTTTGAAAACATACTATAAAAATAAAGGTAATTTAAATGATGCCTCATTTCTTTATGTGGTGAAAATGTACAGTCCAAAACATGGAAATGAGCAAATCTTGCAGCATAGTTACCCTGTCCTTAAAGATTCATTGTAGTATTTTAACTCTGCAATCTTCTGTATCCACATGAAATCTGATAATAAATACAGATTTTCAGTGTTTCATCTCAATACACATATGATCTATGAAAGAACATTACATTTGTTACGAGCCGTTCCTTTAAAGTAGTTAAAACAATTTTCTGGAAAGTTTCTGCATTCTTCCTTTGGCCCGTTCCACTTTCAAACATATAAATTACATAAACAATAGGATATTTGGTCTTCCACTGCTGCATGGAGATTCCTGGTATGATTTGGAACAGATCATATTTTATCTAGGGTTGGGCTTCGGTCCCTGAGTGTCACATATGTTCACAATTAGCTGGGAGACGAAGGTCCAGCTGCGGTCGTTCTGTGGGGAGGGAAAACATGAGTTCATGATCTTTAAGGGATTAAGGCTGCATCTTTGGATCTTTGGTCAAATATGTATATGTATGTATGTGTCTGTGTGTGTGTGTGTGTGTGTGTGTATGTGTGTGTTTGTGCTTGTGTATGTGATCACACTAATCACATTAGGAAACCAAGCACTCTCAAAAAATTCTTTTT
This sequence comes from Lates calcarifer, assembly GCF_001640805.2. Classification (NCBI taxonomy): domain Eukaryota; kingdom Metazoa; phylum Chordata; class Actinopteri; family Centropomidae; genus Lates; species Lates calcarifer. The sequence continues at coordinate 16,117,215 of NC_066847.1, forward strand.
CAGTCATGGCTTTCTGGGCATCAGAAATTTGAGGTACTGATGAGACAGGGTGATAGCTTGATAGCTACTAGCACTGCTGATATTGTTCTGCTGATGGTTGGCTGTGACATACCAGACATATCCCTGATCTCCTGCTGGAAGGTCCCAGCGGCCAAGAATCCCAACGTGGACAGTGTCAGGGTTCTCTTCCTAAACAAGGTTCCAAATTGTGCTATAATTCCAGTAGGAGATGCCTTGGGTGATGAAAGTAACTATATAATAGCCACTTAACAGCAATTCTTCACTCTCCATAAAGAGATCTCTGTGGTATCTGCAAAACCCTCTTGCATTTTATTGGTACATAGAGGTCCTCTAACAGAGCTAAGTCTGCCAATGCTGAGATTTGACCGTCAAATCTCTTGTTTAACTGTGTGACTGTATAAGAACTTATCATGCTGCAAATCAGTTAGCCTACCTATTGCTTTAAATTCATTTTAATTGCTTGTAATTACGTCGCCTGTAGCCTGTAGCCTGTCTGCATTGCATGGACTCTGACACAGCCAGATTTACTGTGCTGCACCTCAAGCCCAGGTTGACTTTGTATACACTAGACTTGACATGAGATTTGACTGTAGCATCGGCCCACATCCACATTAATGCTGAGCTTTGTGTGGAAATGACCATACGCCCAATTTTCTGACATATGTCCATTTGATAAATGAGGGCTATTGAGTGTTTATATTGAATATATGGAGAACACATTCAGGGTAGTATATAGATATACATATGAATATTATGTATTTGTGTGATGTCTGTGATGTTTATGTACCATTACAAACCACAATACATGCTTTGGATCATCAACATGTACATGTTATGTATGCACTAGACAATTTCTGCTATATCGTCATTGACTTATTACATACACATTAAACTCTGGCTCATATCCAGTGTGTATTTGATACTCTTGTGTGTGATCACCATAGAGGGTGGACCCTTTAGGACCAGGTTCTACAGGACTGGGTTTGGATGAATATTTAGAAATGATGTCCAAGTTCGGTTGTGTCGGTAGCAACAAAAGGCAGCAAACACATGCATGTGTGCAGAACCACTGATTACATTATATAGTGTTAAAACAATCTACTTGTATACTTATATCAAGCAATTCCTTTTCATGGTAATTCACATTGTGTCTATATGTGTAATCAGGGTAAACAAGCAAGCTGTGACCATGATAATAACAACTGTGTGACAGGGTAACACAAACTCAGTGCTTCAGCTTTCATTAACTGCCTCAGGCGTGGGTTGGGTTTGGACATAAGAAGACAGAATGCCTGTTGGGTTAAGGTAAGGCTCAGTCACTGGGATCTGAAGGTGTTGTTGCATTGTTTGTTTAAGGTCTAATACACATAATAATGCCTTTTACAACAGCAAAATCTGGCACGTCATACGATTCAAAAGAAAATAATAACAACAGTGATTTTACATATAACATTAAACATAACTCATAGTGACAGACCCACAGCTAATTACAACTGACTCTGTTTTGGTTCACTCTTATGGCCCTCCCAACCTCCAGCTGATGAACTGGAACTCTGATGACCCCACTGTACCTGCTCAGCACCAAACAGCAAAAGTTAATGAAGAGCTGATGAATGTAGTGGAGCATCTACCTGCCAAAGAGCTCACTTATTGGTGGAAACCAACCACAGGTAAATGGCGAGTTAATATTGGAATTACCCTGGGCACCACTGGTTCCAACTACAATTTCAAGTAAAGACTAATGCTGCTTCATGTCTACTGGCTGTGTGATTGGGAAACTGTTTGGCAACAAGTTTGTCATATCAACTTTATAAGCTGATAAAATGTCACTGTTGTGTTACTGCACTGCGCCTGGGTAGCCAAACAATATTAATGTAGGTTTAAAACCATAGTGAAAACTGAACCAATCAACAGCCAGTTTAACAAACACAGGACCCTCTTGTTATCGGAGTCTCTGTGCTGTCACATCTGGCTGGCTATAATAGACAAATTGGATGGTTAAATATGGGTTAGTTGGGCATGGGCTGAAACTGGGTACACTGTAACACACTGTAACCAATATAATGGTGGCTGCATCTGTGGATACGTGTTTCATTCAAATTCATCCATAAATATTAATTGGCATTGGGACAATTATATCAATACAATTCTTTTCTTTTGTGGAGACAACACACAAAATAGCAAAAACCAGGATCCATTGAGGATCCACTATGCTTTGTTTATTGCTGGCTCAGCCAACTTGGCTGTGTGGGCCCCACAAGAGTTGGCAATGAGCTGGGGCCCCATTTGAACAACTGGTACTGTTTTTCCCCCAATCCACATACTGTGTGTTGAGGTTTTCAACCTACAAAATGACAATTTTGGAGTGCTTAAATGGAGCCCAAATGTGAGCCAAACATCAGAAAACAAATGTGGGTATATCCCTGATCCTGATGCAGATTACATTTCCTTGTGTCAGGATTTATGTGAACACTACTGCACAAATGAAATGAATTATTGTCTAGAATTTCTTGTTATACACATACAACTTGTATTTAGATGGCTAAAGAAGATATCAAATTTCCCACAGCTTGCACAAGGGGACAACTGAAATACATCCTGCGTATGTGTGTGACATTAGGCTTTGCATTGTTGAGTCAAAACAGATGGAAAAAACACATCCTCCTTCTCAGCAAGGCTGGTTTGTGTTGCAACCCTGAAGGTCCAGAGTTACACAAAGCCAAAGCTGAAAGTGACTCTCAGAAGACAGAGGAATGCCCTGAGGGATGCAGTCATCTGGGATTACTGGGCTGGAGAGTCAGCATATCATATTGCCATTTCCTTGTCCTTTACTTTTTACTCCTGTCAAAAGAGAGCTGCTTCAACTGGATGTGCTGAGGCTACTAACTCATATCTGTTTCAGGCCGGTGTCAGAAATATAAGACTGAAATTGAGTTTGAAGGATTTACAAAGTAAAAGTAGGTTAGTAAGTGTAATGCAGTACTTATTAATTAAGCAAAGTGTTACATATAACATATGTATATTCACTTTGAGACATTAGTATAACTCAGGTTTGGGCTCAAGCAAGCAGAGTTTGAAAAATGTTCTGTAAACTAACTCTATATTGCGTTATGGCACAACAGGACAGTTCTGTAAAACTCTGGAACATATATGCACACGGCAACAATAGCAGGGCTGAAGTACAGAATAGACAGCTAATGCTAGTTAGAGAGAGATCATTGTCAAGATTAGATATTTAAACTCTCCTGTGTCACCTGCTGCTATGAGATGGGAACATGAGGTGAACATGTTATGCACCTATCCACCACTTTGATCTTGACACCCTATGGTTTATTACAAGATGGGTTTTATCCTTTAAGCACATCAGGACACATGTTTGTGGAGTGTTGATATATTCCAAGATTGCAGCAAACACTTTGGTGAGTGCAATGTTATCAGTACTGATAGAACTGTTGGCCAGATCTATGAAAATAAAACCCAACTTATAATTAACTGTAGTTGGATGCTGTCATGTGCTTACACATAATGAAAATCCAGTTGTCCATTGAAGCCCAATGTTTGTGACTGGAATGAGGCAAACTAGGGTCTCCAGTATTAATGATGAACACTTTACACACACACACACATACACACACACACACACACTCTGACCTTCACAGCCTTAATTTTGCTGCACTATGCCAATGTCACACCACTTTCTGCATGGACTGATGGCACTGGACTTGGACTTATTGTGCACTGCAGTCATGTATTACTTCTGTGGTGATTGTGCTCATATTTCTTTACAGCACATATCACTTTGACATTCCAGATAATTCAGAAACTTTATTACAGTAACCCCTTTCTAACTGCATAGTTTCAACTTGATTACCTGCTCTGAATGTGTATTGGCTGTTATCAAACGCTATTACCAGATTGCAGCATCCTCTTTGAAACAGGAAGCACTGGGGTTTCAGTCAGGAACACTGTGCTCCAGTATATGAATGCAGCATCACACTGAAGATTCAGTGGAAAGAACAATTTATTCACAACCAGTCACAACAGTGTGTTGCAGGTCACAGCTTTGTTTGCCGGGGATGCAGTTTTTTTGAGCAGCACAAAATGATACACCATAGCATTTTTAACATTTTGAGAAAGTCTTGTTCACTCATAAGACAGACACACATACACTCATAGTTGACTGTGTTGACTCTAACATGGATCTAACATCTTAGTCCCTTGCTCTGCATGTAATTACACACTTCTTGAAAACCCTCCAACTTTGTTTATATGAGAACTGGCCGAATGTGCTCTTGCAGCCTGCTAATGAGCAGACATGGGGATATGGTGCTAATACAGAAAACATGGAGCGACACACATATTCTCTGCCTCCTCTCTGAAGGCTACCTATCAGAAGGATAAAGCAATTGAAGTAGCTGGAAACCTGCTGTGTTTTATTTTGTGTTTATGAAGCCTCATGCAGGCTAGGGATAGTTTAACCACTGCCAGTTAACAGATTGCACGCTACAGCCAACTAAAGACAGCTATGGAAACATTATGAAAAGACCATCACTGATGTTGAGAGTTGGGTCTGTAGTTACGACCCAGAAACCAAACAACAGTCATCACAGTGAAAAGAGTCTGCAGTCTCCAAGACCAAAGGAGGCATATGACCAAGAACATAACTGTCATCTTCATTCACAGGGTTGTACACTGTGACTGATAATGCCAAGTTGTACTGTGCTGTTATGAGGGATTGGAAGGAGAACATTCAGCCCAAACAACCTGAACTTTGCTACAGTGGCAACTGGGTGATCCATCATGACATGTTGCTCACAGTGCACTGAAGATGTTTTTTTGGCCACACTAACACAACAACCACTCCCCACCCACTCTACTCGGCAGCTTTGGCTCCCTGTAACTTCTTCTCTTCCCCAAAATGAAAAACTGAAGAACTGCCATTTTGACACAGTAGAGGAAATCCAGTGCAAGTCACAGATGGTACTTCACATGCTTATAGAATGGGACTTCCAGGAAGCTGTCCAAGAGTGGCAGGAGAGCTGGGAGCAGTTCAACACTGCACAAGGGGACTGCTTTGAAGTAGATGGTGGCCAATTTAAATGAGATACAGTTTTCCTTGTTGTAAGGGCAATCTCTGAACTTTTTGATTGTACCTGGCAGTATGAAAATTGTGAAAAATATAATAGTAGAATAACATTTAGGATCAACTAATTCCCATTGTATTTAAAGCTTCAATAACTGATTTTTTGGGCCACTTAGGGCAGCAGAAAGACGTTGTGAATACAACACTTCTGTATCACCCCCTTTTAAGTTGATACAGCAAATTTGCTTTTTTATACATACAGCAATTATGGAAAAACATTAGCATTTAGTTGGAATTTAGAGTCTATCAATCTCATGACTGCAAGTTCTATATTCACTGTTTCAACTGTTTTTATTTCAAAATGAAAAGGTTCATCAACTGGAGAGCATAAATGTGCTCAGTAAGACACTATTGCCTTGCATTACCATGCAATATGTATCTAGATACTGTATCTTAACTGGAGAGAGAGAAAATAGATATTACTTAATTACTTAACTGCACATTGAAATCAGAATGTAATTGGAGAGACAACAACATGGCCCAGACAACATCTGGAGGAGGCCACCATATGACATACAGGGATCAAATCACAATGTAGCAAAGTCAAGATGATGAGAACACTTAACACCAATGATATATCCAGATTCCATGTTAATAGCACGTGGGGTCCTAAAGCCATGATGACCTGCCTAATAGTTTTTTAATAGTGCTTATGCACAAATGCCTGATGGTTGTGTTACAGAGAAGGTCTCAACAAGAAGACATCTTGTTCTAACCCAGAGTGTTGGACAGATAGATTACTGAGTAGACTGACTATCACCATCCTTTCCCTCTACTGCTAGAAGGGCAAAAAGATAATACTGTAACAGTAACAGTTGCCTCCAATTTCCTCCTTTAAACTGTCTGTAAATTGTGGGTTCTCCACAGGGCTCCTTCACTGCAGGAATTCTCCAGCTCAGACCACCCTGCACAGGCACACCACAAGACCACTAATGTTATGACTATTCATATTCATGTTCTTTCTTTCAGTTTGTAAAGGGTCAAAGTGATGCCAAATATTTATCCCTACTAAAAGTATGGTAGGTCCACAAACACCATCCACTACCATCCATCCATGAACCTGGCTCAATGGATATGAAATGCTGTGAGTGCATCCAAAATCATTCTATTCCATCTGTTACTAGAACAACGTAATAACTTCACTTCAAATAGATGAGCTTAGCATGAAACCACAGCGCTGTCAAGTACCGTGTTTATGTTGATCCATATAGCAAAAAGCTTAAATCTGTACTTTTAAAAGTAACTGCAGATGATATGAATTTACTCCAAAAATACAGCAGCTGTACACACGGGTTGTGTGGGATGAAAACATGGTCTAAAAGATTTTGAGTGTGTGAAATAATAAAAACTTTTTTGATTTGTAAAAAAAAATGCGTATCAGGAATTTTTGAGAATTTCTAAGTAGTGATTCAAAAGTTGGTTAGGTCATGTAAAAAAAAAAAAAAAAAAGGGGGGGGGGGGGGGGGGGGGGGTCTGTATTACAATTAATGCATTTTTAATTGAACTCACAGACTTCATACATGTGAAGTACAAATCAGTGGACCGTACCCTTTGTAGTGATGTGTGTTTATGTCTGATGTCTGCCTGGACATAAATTGTTGTTTATGCATCTGTGGTTTAAATGCAAACAGGAACTGCTTGGAGACTTTTCCCACACCTAATGCTCTATCTCCAGGGCAGCATTATACTTGTTTACTGTACATCAACCCAAGCATGAAGGGACCCCTGGCGGTACAATCTCAAAAATGATTAAACCTACAGCCTTTGGTGAGCTTTGATAAACATACTTGAACTGCTGACCAATAGCAAACCATCTGATGGATACTGTCCTGAAAAAAATGACCCCATAGGTTGTCTGTGCAAACATCTTATTACAACTCAGAGTTACATTTTATTGTTAGGTGACCTCTAGTAGCTGGGGATGTATTCAGTATGAACAAGGCTGTTAACCTGTGGATATTATTCCTACCTATAGATATTATTACTGCTGCTTGTGTTAGAACTCACTGCTGCAGTTTGATTGATTTGAGTTTAAGTGTTTGTCATTGTTTTTGAATACTTTCATTGTCTCCAGGTCATGTTATTTCTGCTGTTGTTATTATACAACACATTGGTTTATTTTTGTTTACTTATTGAAAAATAAGACAAATAGCATTAACACTAATGTTTCTGTTCCGTTCCCTGTGCTCTTGTGGCCTGAAAGGTGTGCAGCACCAAGTATTCGGCTCTTACCAAGGCAATATCACACTTGAATGCCCTGGCACTAATGCTGTTTTAATGGTGCTGACCTTTGAGGGGACAAATAACAACACAACAGAGAAAGCTAACAAAACCAATTCACCATTACCCTGCTCTGCTGAAGAATAAACTGATCTAAAAAAACTTGCTAACTGGTGATTTACAAGCTAGCCAGCAAGCTATTATGACTGACTAGTGTAGGTTTCCAGTTAGAGCTAGAATGTTAGCTCACCAGCCACAGTAGTTCAGGGACTAGGCATGCAAGCAGGAACCCATCAACATGATTTATATATCTGTCCAACACTTTTTTTCTATCCATCCATACATAGATGTCAGCTGTGTGTTGAAAATCTGTGGACCATGGAAATCTAAATAATCTAAATAATTTCATATAACACTGAATGTTTTTTTCATGATCACTCAGAAACATGTATTCATGTCATATCACTGACAGCCTCAAAACCTAGCAAAAAACAACCCAGAGTTCAAAGGGCCTGCACATTTTATACATGCTGCTTTTTGCTTTAACATAAGTAGCCCATTAATTTCATTTTCAATTTTCAGTATTATTCAGTATTATTTAGTATTATTTCAGTAATCATGTTTTTTAGGTTTCCCAGTCCTGCTTGCTGTGTTCAGTGAGCTTCCAGCTATCTCAGGAAAAAAGAAGTGGAGCTAGGGCTCAGTTCAACTTGACAGCCTGGCCCCAGAGAGAGGATCTGGGTTCAGAGAGCTGGATAGGCGAATGCTACAGAGGTGTGGAAGACACAGGGCCAACAGGGTGAAAGAGCTGGAGGAGTAAAATAAAGAAATGGAGTGAAGCTTTGGCATGCATTCGACAGATGGCAAGTTGAAGAGAAACACAATACAACAGCAGGTAGACCACATAGGGAAAGAGACATGTGAGCGCACATGGATAAGTGTAAAATGGACCTTAAAAAATGGGTGAATATTTGTTAGAACCACCTCTCAGAGAATCAAAATGCATGTGAAAGAAGGTAGACTGATAATTAGATAGCTAGATAGATAGATACTTGTCATGAAATTTACATGGCCACACAGAGCTTGCATGTACGCCAGGCTGGTTGAGCACTGCATGCCCTGACACACCTTTGAAGTCTGAGCTCAGCTTTTTCCTCACCACTGGAAAATCACCCAGTCTCTCTCTCTCTCTCTCTCTCTCTCTTACACACACACACACACACACACACACACACACACATCATATCTCATCTGTGCACAGCAGAACACAGTAGCAATCATCACACTGCCTCCCTGTGTAGGCCTCACATAGGCATAGGGGAAAGTGAAATTTATGACTGTTACTCTGCACATGTGCGACTTTGACAGCATTAATCCTGCAGTAGCTTGGCCTGCTGTACATCAATAATCATTGCATATTATTATCCATTTTCAGTGGCGTCTCCACTCAGAGCTTCCGCAATAATTAAACAAACTCTTCATGACATCAGTGGAGTTTAATTAAGCTGAAGATATCTTAAAATGTATAGCAGAGGGAACTAGTTGTTGTGCTGCTACTGCTAGTAATGAATTGTGCTCTGTAACACACAGATCTTCAACAGATCCCTCAAGCTGTGCCAAGTCCCATCCTGCTTCAAACACTCCACCATCATTCTGGCCCCCAAGAATCCCTCCATCACAGGACTGAATGACTACAGGCCGGACGTCTGTGGTCATGTCTGGTGTTGCCCCACCTGAAGAGCATCACAGGACACCAGCTGGATCCCCTGCAGTTTGTTTACAGGGCAAACAGGTCAGTGCATGATGCAGTCAACATGGGACTGCACTACATCCTGCAATACCTTGACCGCCCAGGGACCTATGCAAGAATCCTGTTTGTAGATTTTTGCTTGGTGTTCAGCACCATCATTCCAGAAATCCTCTCTTCCAAACTCTCCCAGCTCAGCGTCTCTCCTGCCATCTGTCAGTGGATCACCAGCTTCCTGACAGGCCGCGAACAAAAGGTCAGGACCGACACAATGTCAATCAGCACTCTTCACCCTCTACGCTAATGACTGCACCTCTATGGATCCAACAGTTAAATTTCAGAAATTTGCAGATGACACTACAGTCGTATTGGAAGGAGGTTGAATGGCTGGTACTCCAGTGCAGTCTGAGCAACCTGGAGCTAAACACGCTTTAGACAGTGGATATGATAATGGACTGCAGGAGAAACCCCTCTGTGATGATCCCCTTCACAATATCCAGCAGCCCTGTATCAGGCATTGGCAGTTAATTAGTGAGACCTAGCTAAAACTAATGCAGTGTAATGCAACAGTCCTGCAATAAATCATATGAAGGCTACAATATTCATTTTTTATTGAAATTGTTTTAGAGAGGTGTTGATTTAACTGTATGATAATTTTGAAGGATGTAGTTTGTGATGAGCTGTCTATATTGCATTATATGGAGAAGTGTTTCTGTCATTTAGCCTAATCTCACTGATATAAAAAATTATAAAAACATTCCAAGCATTTTAGAAAAGATGCCAGAGTTGTTCTGTGGATTTAGTCTGTTTCAGTGTCTTGTGTCATGTAATCTCAGACTGACTCCGTGATGCTGAGATCAGGGCTCTGGATCAGAGGATCAGGGATCAGACCTGTAGCTGTCCCTTGTTCTTCTGGTCTCTGAAGTTCTTTATGACTCTGTCTCTGTATGTTATGAATGAATTTGGCATCAATCAGATGTCTCTCTAATGTACTGCGTAATATATAAAAATATGAATGTCAAACACAGCATTGTTTATGCAGCATTATCTTTAGCTGTTGTCATCTTTTTGGCACAAGGTACAGTCACACCTGTTGTAAATGTCTCACAACTTGCTCAATGCAGTTTACCTAGGTGATTCTAAAGTTAACACATCTATAGCAGTGTGTTTGAATGTGGCCAAGCTCACAGATTTTATTCTACTCCAACCTGCTCAGTTTATGATAACAGAGGTTCATGTTGTAAAGCACATGTTGGGTTGCTATGCAACTATTAAATAAGAAATAAAAATCTGACATTGCTTACTGGTGGAACAAATCTGCTCTCCAGGTGGAGCTTTTATTTTCTCTGTATGGTGTAGCATACAAAGATGAGACACAGTGAACTTGGAACATGTAGGGAAACACAACTAATACAGTAATGTAGAGGAGTTGCTATGGAGCTGTTCTAGTGATATAGGGAGATGTTATGAAAATATGTTGTGTTAAAGGGAGCTTTCATTAAATTTAATGGTCACAATATACTACCTTTTTTTTTTTTTTTTTTTCTTTTTTTTAACTTTTTGATGGTTTTTCAAGAACTGCTGATCCAAAAAAAAAAAAAAAAACTTCACCATAGATACTACACTTTCTTGGATCCTCAATAACACACACACAAAGTTTGAAGTTGACTGGATGAGTGGCTGTTAAGAAAATAGAAATATAGACAGAGATTCCTCCATTTATAGTTAGAAAAAGACTGACCTGTGCTACTATGTTAACCATTCAAAAGAAATTAACATCATTATAATCAACAAAGATGCTCTCAAAACAACACTATCAATGCTATATCGACAATCATTTGTAGTAAAACACGATACTTGCAGTACTTTCACACCAGTACTGAGGCTTGCTGACAATTTTTTATGAAATTTCTTCTCTTATGTGGGTCTGCAGAAGAATCAAAGACTCACAGAGGAGTTATGGAAGCTCACCTGGGAATTTGGACTGCACCATCCTGTGCAGAGCTCAGTGAAACTCGTGTCATTCTAATAGCTGGTATACATTTAACAACTTTTGCACAGCTGCAGCAACAGAGTTGGAGCCAGCACATCTAACACAGTGTTGAAATTACATGCCCGTCACTCTCTGAGGTATTGCGATGTGTTTGAAGTTGAGCAGCTCCAAATTGTAATTCTGTTCTACTGGAGAAAATCCTTGTCCCTGACACATCTCTAACAGCCTCTTGAACCATTTTTTAAAATAATTCCCAGCATGATAAATGAGCCATGTGCCTGCATCTCTCCTTCTTACCTTAAAAATACATCCTGTGATTTATCTGCTTTCTACACATATGCCCACCTTTTTACCTTTTCATACACTACCACTGAGAGTCATTACTCAAGACATGCACTGCCTCCCCCATCCACCCCCACACCCCGCTCCACCCCACCCACCTCCACGTTTAGCCCTGGGGCTGGATATCTATAATTCATCTTTTATCTGGCACTCACAGTCCTGCTTGCTGTTCCACACAGCCATTGCCCACTTCACAGGGTAAAGCCGCCTGCTGCCGCTCGCTTTAATACAAATCTCACAGGGCACCTAGATATTGATTGTAATCCAAGGTAAACATCCTGGTTTGCATAATCATGCATTTCACAAGTGAACATCGCAGTAAACAAGGCTGCAGTGCTCAGGCTTTGGTTCCAGGGGGGATATGGCATGCCAATCTGGCACCAGCACCACTGCTTTATAGGGTCTTAATAGCAACAGGGGGGCTGACCCTGGATCATATCAAAGGCAAAAATGCTGTTAAAGGAAAAACTGTGTGTTTTGTGTGGAAGTTAGAGCTGAAACAAGAAAGAGCACAGAGCTTGACCTCCCTGTGTGGTTCAGTTTATGGCTTTTTCCAGCTCAGAGTACATGCAGTGTGCTGAATGCAAGTCAAACATGCAAATCCTAATATATGAGGTCATGCTGTGTACTTTGTATCCATGCAGTGAGTTATTTATTATCCATCATGATGTAGAAAGAAAAGAGGTACCAAATATGAGGAATAATCTGCAACACTGACTGACTTGCTGGGAGAAGCTGTGCTTTATTCAGCTGTGTTTTGAAACAGGGCCTTCTCTGGGGTTCATTACTTGAACGTCTAGTTGACAGGTGAAGTTGTGACAGCACACACTCTCTACAAGAAAGAGTAGGTTAGAAGAAAACTTGTATTTATCGCCTATTGCTTTAAAGTCCAAAGTAATGTCAGTTTGATGATATTACTCATGAGATGTCAAGTGTAAAATGTTGATTGTCCAGTTCATGTAGTGGGTTATTGCCAGTATGCTGTAAATACATTTCAGTCAGACAACTCACACTTGAAATATTTATTACAGCAGCAGCACATAGTTACTACACCCAGACTTTACAAAGAGATACTGCGGAGTAATGAGCAAAAACGACATAAAAAACAACATGGATGCAGGGCTATAGTGGCACTGACAGGCAAAGGGAGTGACGAGAAAGTTTTTGTCTTAAATTGACGACCAAATTGAGAGCGTGTCTATATCGTAAATGATTGGAGAGTAAGGCATGTCATATGGGTAGAACAAAGCAGCTGGATTTGGATGCCTGAACTAGCTCTCAGGCATGTCTCCATAAAGAAGTGTGCTATGCAGTAGTTGTTCACTCTAGATATTTTTACTCAACAAAGTCTCCAATGACAAATACGAAATCATAGTACGGGATAAAATGCTGAGGTGTAATGTTTACTGCTAAATTGTCAACAGGGTTGACAGTAGCAACATTTTCACATTACACTTTTTAGATATTGCAGCTAATACTAGATAAAGAATTTTAGTCATTGGATGACTGGATTTTAAGCTATTTTAACTTATCAGAGAGTCAGTGGCAGCAAATAAAGAAATGGCTGTGTGAATGAAACCACACACCTACACAATCCACCGCTACCAGCTCTGAAAATCTGATTGTTACTGCTCCCTACCTCGCAGTTGCTGCATTTTCCCTGGCTGCAGCTTCCAATCCACCCGCTGCAATTATCTCAGCCACCAGCCCAAGCACTGGTTTGGGACTAAACCCAAAGCTGTTGTCAGCTTCACTCCGTCAGATCGCCAGCTTTGGATTGTGGTCATAAACAGCAAAAAAGAAGGGAAGATTCTCCATGATATCCAGCTAACAAATCAATACATCCTCCATTTCCCTGCAATGGGAACCAACAACTTTCCAGATAACCTCACTGCGTGTCTGCTGGGCAACATGAATAAAGTTGCAGCACAATCATCATCCCAACGTGCTTCGTTTGGACTGGATAAACCCTCCTTCTCAATTCACCAAGATCTTCAGGCCACTCAGCCTGGTCACTCCTGATGATAACAGAATTTATCTTGAGGCACTTTTCATATAGAGCAGGTCTAGACCATACTCTTTATATAATTATATTTACAGAGAGAGACCCAACAGCTCCCACAATGAGCAGCACTAGGAGACAGTGGCAATGAAAAACTTCCTCTCACTGATAAAGGTTGACAGGATCATAATACATGTCGATACAAATGATATATTGCAAAACAGCAGTCCAAAACGTTACAATAAGACTGTCAATCTCTTTGACGTCCTTAAACAGTCCCTTCAGAGGTTTTATCTCCAGCCCAAAACCCACTCTTGACTGTGGAATGGGGCACTTCAGTGGACTGCTCTGCCTCAACACCTGCCTGTCTTCTGCATGTGTCACCAACAGCCTGCACTTAATTGACTTATTGAGTTAACTTCAGTCTTTTCTGGAACTGTGGACATCTCTTCAGGTCTCCATTTGAGCAAAGCTCTTCACTCTTCAATTCCTCTTATAATCAGACCTTTTTCCTAACATTTTTTAAGACTGCAACTGAAAAACCAGTATTCAAAACTTGCAAAACTTTCTTTTTTGAGCAAGATTTTAGAGGAGAAATAATTTAAACAATTACACAAACATGTTTCTGAAAGTGGTATAATTGAATTTTTTTTCTCAGATTAAATGCTGACAGTGGAAATATTACTGTCTTCATTATTCTTGACCTTAGTACCACCTTTGACGCAATAATCTTTTACTTATCTTTACTTACTCTGATTTCATGGCAACCCATCCAATAGTTTGGAGGGATTTTTCAGTCTGGCCTAAAAAATGGTAGATTGGTTGACCAACATTGCCATCCCTAAAGCAATGCCTCTCATATGGTTAAAAATCATGTCCTGCAAAAATGTGTCCTGAAGTTCAACTGAAGCTATTGGCTTTGGCTTAATCAGTCAAATATGAACATTATACTAAGACAGATGAAGAAAAATCTGACATATATTTTAGCTAAATATACTAAAGGATTATTCCTGCAAAAATTCACTATGTGATTACCATCATAATGATGGCTTTTTAGTTGCAAATGTTGAAGAGAATCATCCTTTTTGTTCATCCTTAGCAACTAACCCCATATGACCTGGAGTCACTGGTGATCTCAGTGTTACAACACTTAGAAAACTGGAATATACTTTCCATCTCTCTCATGGGTCCAATTGCAGCATTAGGGATGAATACTCTGTCACAAATTAATTATACATTTAATATGCTCCTGGTGTTTCCCAAACTCACTGATCTGCCAAGCTGGACAGTGCCTCTTTATAATTCTACTGAAAGAGAATACTGGCTGAATCAGTTTCCACTTCTAAGAAAACCAAACAACAGGGGATCTGTCTGGCCCGGGTTTCTCTGTACAGAGTACTTCATAAAACTTACAATACATAATCAAATAACCAGTTGCAAGACCAAATACAATACTTCTGGATTCAAACAGAGGAGCTCTCTTTATTTTTGTGTATTTGCATTATTTATTTAATGCAACTTCTGTTTTATTAGTAATTCCATTAGAACATATAGTATCCTAACAGTACCAAACAAACCATCTTTTTAAACCATCTGTTCAGGACTCAGTTTTTCAAGAATGGTGCAGGAAAGATATGTTTATAGATGACACTTTGGCATCATTTGCGCAGTTAAGCAAAAAATAAATAAATAAATAAATCAGTTTTCCTCAATTATTTTTTTTCAGGCATCTACAAACAGGGCATTGTGTGTTTTTTCAACTGTCCAGCTCTCCTATACATATAAATAGACACAACCATTGTTGATAAAGTCCTCTTTCTAAATCCATCTCATAAAAGGCTTATCTCAGCCTCTACATGACATGGTGTCGGACCTAAGGCTTGCCCCCACAGACAAACTCAAAACAGCATGGGAGGAGAACTTAGGCCTCTCTTTATCAGAAGATATATGTAATTCCATTCCATGTACCCTGAGGTAAGTCCTTACAGTGACAAATTCAAAAGTGCTGAAGCTTTCCTCATTTATATGTACTGGTCATGTCAGGTATTGGATGGAGATCTTTCACTCCCTATCTCAGATATTAAACGTCAAATTGTAACCAAATCCTCTGGTTGCTCTGTTGGGTCACCTGTGGCAAAACTATGTACTTAGTTTCCCTTCTGGCTTGGCAAGCCTACTTGCTTAGGTGGAGGGATGCAGCACCACCCCCTCACACACAATGGTTGGCAGACATCATGTCCCACTTAAAACCCAAGAAAATCAGATACTCACTGATATTCAAATGGGAAATTCCAGGAAGTAGAATGCATTCCAGACTTTGAAAATGCTTGATTATTAGAACTTAACTATATTACAAACCATTCACTGACACACTGCAAGTCATTGGTGTGGCAGGTAGTACAGCAGTGACTGGGCGGGGATTGTTTTATTGTTGGTAGACAGAATATACATCCTTTATTTTGTTTTTGTGTTCATTGTTTTTCTGTATTAATGTTGGCATTGGTGCTAGCTGCTGCCGTTACTATATACTCATACTTCTTTCATACGTCTCTCAATCACTTAAAAACAATTTAAACAAAGTCACCAGCACGGTTATGATTAGAGTGGGAACACAGTTAAAACCCAAGTACAACCAAAAGAATTACAGCCTAATGCTCAGGCTGTTGGGGGCGAGAGGAGGAACATCTTGACTTGTAACAGTTAGGATGCCTTAAAGTCTTAACTCTTTGGTTTGAATCAAATGAACTCTGGCCTGTTTATTTGGGTTTGTTGAGGCTGGTCTGAACAACTGGGCCAACACTACCAGGAAGTAATCTCTGGTTCTTGCTATTCCTCATTAAAAGGTGAGTGAAACATAGCAGCCAAACAGGAATTATTCTTACTATTACCATCTGATGCCTCTTTTTTCCCCATTTCTACTTGTTGGTTGTTATTTGTGATATGATGTTCAGCTGCAATCTCAACGTAAAATGCTCTAAATCAATTATGACTTCGTGAGCCCTTTGTGAACACCAGAGTGGATGAATAAAAAATTAAAGTGCAGCATGAATTATGGCCTGTTGCAGGAATATGATATTTCTTCATGGTGTGTACACATGTTTGCATCACTTAATAATATTGTCATTGGTAATAAGTCAGTGTAAAGACCAATTGGACCAGAACTAACAACTTGCATCATATACATCATGGATTTTATTTGGTAGAGACTTCCCCAAGAGACTTTAGCCCTATATACAAACAATGAGGTAAAGTCTTATTGCTTTTTCAGCAGTGGGATGTCATGATGTCACCATTCAACTCTTAGGTCCACAGAAACTGCTCAGATTGCATCACATCTGGTATGGAAACGTATGGTCCCCAGACCTGTCAGTACAAACTTAACCTTTTTAGTTCCACTGGTAGTGCAGTTCTAAGAGTAACCACTGTAAATTATATGTAATGAATACTGAAGCCTTTAGGAATTGCTGGCAGGGCTTTGACTGGGCTGAAAGGGACAGAGCATATTAACAGCAATCATTAGTGTGTCACCCTCCTGCCAGTCCATGTGTGTTTGTTGTGAGATATGTGTGTCTGCTCCACTCTCCATCTCACATCATCACCCAGGAACTACAGCGAACATCAAAGACAAGTCTCCACTGAGCAAGAGCTCTCCAGCCCATACAAGTCTAAGCTAATAGAACAAACCTTTAATGAAAATCCATGGTATGTTTAGAATTTCAAATCACACAAAGCATTTTATGTATCTCATACAGCATGGTGAACATATTGACTACTTGTGTGGTGTGCAGTGCACTGTATAACTTGGCATCTTATGTAAAAATTAGCATTTGAATATATTTTCCCTCCATTGTACAACTGGTGGAGATTATTGAGATTTCATGGCAGAAACTCTGGTGCTGTCTTTGCTCCAGCTGCCTACAAGCCATGACCTTGGGTGGGCTAAATTGGTTTCCGCTGGCCTGCTTTGTAGCAGAGGTTGAGTCTCTCTGAACTTCTGCCAGATCAGTTTGGCACCCTAACCCCATCAGTGATTCTGTTTTTGTCCTTGCTGCCCTGTGAAGGTCAGATGGATTAGCACATACCTTTCAACTCCACAAGGGTACAAGTCATAGCCTCAGTGCTATTTCCAGTGCCATACATTGCTGCCATTGTCACAAGGACACTTTTGAAGACAGGAACACACACAGGTTGACACTGGAAAACATACATCAAATCAAACTGTTCTGAATGAATAATGGTATGATTTTATTTATCCATTGTTTAACAGAAGCATGAATACTTTCTACTTGATTGAAAAGTGAAAAGGTTAACAGTTGAGGGAGGAAGAAAAACTCTGTCCGAAGACTGATTCATTCACTGTGGGAAATTCTTGGCATGAGTTACATATTGAACACTAGAGGTCAGGGTTGAGAGCCAGTGTATCCACCCATCCGTCCACCCTGACCTCCACACCCTTATTTTCCACACTATCACAATGTGTGAACTGTTGCCTGTTACCTCACCCCAGCTATGATCTTAGCCCTTTGTATGCTACTCTGTATTTTGAATCACTGAGAAACATACATAGTGCTGAGGTTATAGGACCACCTGTCGCTGTGAGTTTTGACAGTCTGGTCATTTGCCATCACTACAACTGGACCAGTGAAAGAAGCACAGCCTACTAAGCATGGTGAGCTAAACTAGAGGACCCTGCATTGTTATGCCAGAGATCCCAATGCTGGCACCCTTGCTGCACTGTGGGACTGTCTTATCTTCTTTACAAAATGTCAATATACACACCATAACTGTCATACCCTTATAGTTTATATTTCCCCACATAAAAGGTGGCAATGATTAAATGATTTGACCATTGCCAGAGTCTAGTTGTCACTTTTTTGTGTATTTCTCATCAAAGAGACACAGCAAAGTCTATGAAACTTTGTGAGACCAAACTGGTTATAATGTTGGCTGATCTGCTTCAGTTCAACCTTAAATGAACTCACACTGACTGACAAGTTGAATAACATCAATGAGACCTGAGCTGAGCAAACTGGTAAATAAATGATGGCGCTCAGGTGTGTTTTTTTTTTTTTTTTCCAATTTCATGGAGACCTCTGTCTGACCTCTTGATCTGAGACACAGGCTAAAACTGTCTTTAAAGATAAACTAATGAGACACACATGACGCATTCTATTCCGAGCACTCTAAGTGAGTTAGGTCCTCTTGTTAGAGCAATGAAAAGCAGGATGTGATTTTAAAAAGTACAGCATAGACTTATACAAAAAACAAATCAAACTATCTGGAACACAAAGGTTGTTTTCCATCCTTTGTGTTCCAATCTTCAAGTTCAAAGTTCAAATATTTAAAAAAATTACTGTCATAAATCATACCTGATTTACATGATGAATGTACTTAGGTTACCTTGGAGAGTTAGTTCACAGCCTGCCTGATAAAATCTCATGAGCAAGTGATTCATCTTGAACTTGCTGCTAAGGAAAGGAATATAGAATGTTTCTTAAAGAAATGAATAGCACGCTATGCCAGAGTTCACGTGGAGGCCAAACAGATGGTTTTCAAAAAACACAGAAAAGGGGAAAACCCTCTGAACTTATTTCTTTTAAGCTGTGTTAATATAAAAAAGAGATGAAAGGAAGTAATGTATATATGGTTTAAGTCTTGTACACTGAAAATGGTAAACAGTTTGGTCTTCAGCCCTGTCTTAAACATGTCAAGAAGCTATGAGAGCAAACACATTGATGAAGATGTGTAGATGAAGAATAACTAGTTCAGGTGGGTGGTACGTGTCAAAATAACGCCCAGAGGAACGTCAGGACCCAAGCTTTCCCAGCAGAACATTGTATTGTAATGAAATGATCAATGTTGCTCACTTTACCTGTCAGTGGCTGTACTGTTATGACTGATCAGTGTTTATGAAAAGATGGTAGAGCTCTCCTTAACTGACAGAAGCAAATTGCATTGTTTATCTGTTATATTGCAAAAGCTGCCTCATCCCCAGGGTCTCATATAAACACAGAACTTACAGGTCAGGTCACAGGACATTTTAACATAGCAGTAACTGTTCAAACTGAGATTGGGACAACTGCATTTAGGTACTATGTTCCTTACAAATGGAATTAGCTGCAGAAAACACTGAAAGTGACAGTTCTTATTTTTAAAAAACCTTCTCTTCTTTGCTCTTGGTAATATCATCTTTACAAATTCTACATCTTCTAATCTGACAGTTATGCCCCTAAAACAATGAACCTTTTTGACTTTAATGACCCCAAGTCTTTCCCTCTAGCCTTAGCTATGGCCCAGAGAAGAGCAAAATCACCATTAGTTACAATAAGAACGGTTGTATTACAAAGTGTAATGAACACTTACGCTTGTAGGGGCAGCTAGTGATGTGCTAGTGATGTGAAATGCATGCCAAAAGTGCAATAATACTTTTATCAGTGACATATTAGTGAAATTTTCTTCTGGTAGAAGTTGACCCATATTCATGTACCACAAGGTTAAAGCTGAGTGATAGCCAAGATTGACTCCCATAATATTCTAGGGTTACAGAGTTTGCTCACTGCATTTAATCCCCGGTAACAGATGCATTTTCTCATCTCAGTCACAGTTAATGTTTTGTTGGACATGCACTTCCTGTCCAGTGTTGAGGTCAGGTGACTATTATAACCCTGGTCCACTAAGCTCTGGGGCTGTCTCCAGATGTACTGATGCATATGTCCATACTGAATGACAAAGGCACAAAGGTGGTGTGGGAAGCCAGTATGTCATCTATCCAAGTCAGCCTAGCAGCTGAACTAATAGATGTGCTGCCAGATAGACAGGAAGGCTGGATCAGTCATTCAGCTGCATCTTTACGTGAGCAGCTGGGGCTGAGAAGAAGAAAAAAAATGTTTGGACCCTGTGCAGAGGAGTAAATGTTTCCTTTTCTTGGTCAGTTTTATCAAAGGGAGGCCTGGATAAAAATCTTGGACTCTTATTGAATCCCATCTGCAAGCAATTTTTAAAATGTTGCTCCATGTTGTCAGACTCTTTTCATTTGTGTTTCCAAAATGGAAACCATTACAGGTAAACACAGTCAGCTAGAGTCAGCTGCTTAGAGATTAAAGGATGTTTGATTAAGGATAATGGAGGATGTAATGAAGCTTGATTTGTACAATAACATTGTGTACATGCATGTATGTGAGAGGACAATGATTTAAAGGGGCGGGTCATTTGATCAGATCATCATATGCTCGATCAACAGACAAAATCACTGGTGAGGAAGACACTTTAAATAATGTAAATGGACTGTACTTATATAGCGCTTTTCTAGTCTTTTCGACCACTCAAAGCGCTTTACACTACAGATCACATTCACCCCATTCACACACATTCATACAGCACATATTCTATATATTTAATGTGCTTTCTAAACACATTCACACACCGATGTGAAACACACACATCGGAGGCAATTTGGGGTTCAGTATCTTGCCCAAGGATACTTCGGCATGCAGACTGGAGGAGCCGGGAATCGAACCACCGACCTTCTGATTGGTGGACGACTGCTCTACCTCCTAAGCCCCGGATGTGAGAACCAAGTATTGCCCAACCTCATATTTCCATTTCAGAGATGGGAACAGTTACGTGCTGCCACAGCAACATGTGCACACTTCAAAAACCTGCATGCATGTCAAAATGTTGTTGAGATGCCTATGAATTATCGATTAGAAGCTTAAGCCTCCGACAGGGATTGATTGTTTTGCCGCCATTAGTGAGAACCCCAGACACATACACCCCATCCATGTACATCAACTTATGATGTATAACATGCATTACACTACACAGAACTGCACTTTAATTTTCAAGTGACTGTTTACTATGCCCAACACCCTCACTTACTGCTGGAACATCTGTTAAGTTTTACATTTTAACACAGTTTACAATATTGACTAAGGCAATCAAAATGAACAGAAAATTCAGCAGGCTGAAGTAACAGTGGACATTGGCTGTTAGCTTGAGGAACCAAAATTGGATTATTGGTTTTGATTCCTTACCTGCCATCCAGCAGGTAAGGTTGACCAGAGGTGACCAGTGCCCAAAGGTGTGAGCATTAATGGTGATTTGTCATCACCAATCAATGTCCCGTGTAGGGAGATGCTGTATACGTACAGTAGGTGATGACGACAGGACGTATGTCATACAAAACTCTTCAGTGCACTTGCAAATTTGCAATGTGAAAGCAAAACTAACGGGATCATATGTATGCAATGAAACAAAAACATGAATCTTGTGTGAAAAATACCCTAAATCTGTTTCTGACATGGCAAGTATGTGTAAATTTCTATTGTTAAGCAAACAAGCAACCTCATACATTTAATTTTAAGGCTATATTTATGTGATACCTACAAGTTAAGAGTGTTGATAAATCAATCAATGCCAGAAGTATTAAACCTGTTGTGCAGATGGCTTCACAATAAGATGATCATAATTAATAAATGCAGTATCTCTTGCTCTTGTCTCATTCATTGTAAGAGCAGCAGCTTCTAATGCAGTTGGTGTGTGAAGATGTCATCAAAGATATTATTAGGTATTTTGGGGTCTGCTTTTGCCCTGGTCATTCTAAGCTCCTTGTCTTTAAAGCACAGGGGCACAAGTGTCCTTGGTTTTGCAGCACCACCCTTGCATCTCCCATTCCTGTGTGCACATTCAATTTCTATGCTGCTTGCATCCACGTTAAGCTTTGAGGAGAATAGTTCACAGACTTTAGTCTCAGTCTCTGTACAGGGACACAGTTTTAACCCCTTCAATGACCAGGCTGTTCCTCTGTGTTTGGTCATCTAGAACATCCAACCTGTCTGAGCAGTCATATAAAAGCAGGGTGAACTATATTTCATGAATCTGTTTTTGTAAGTTAACTGCCTCTTTAGAGTAAATTATTCTTAATACTATCTATGTCTGACTGTGAATATTTAACACTAATCTTTAAAGAGAAGGAAGAGAATCAGGTTTTTTAAATGAATGAATGCAGGATCAGTTGAGTGAAAGCACTAAAGGAGGCTCATCATAGCATAGAAGGTTTTCTACCATTTAAGCATCTTTCAAAATCTCTCTTTGTGTGTGTATATATACACATATATTTGTGTAAGGACACTGCTCACACCACTGCTACAGGAAATAGAACACTTGCTTTGTACTGGGTGATGGTCCTCCTTTAACAACACTGTTTATTATTGTAGTTAAAAGTAAAAACAGAATTCATTAGGTCTTAAAAAGTCACAATGCATAATTTGTTAGAGATTTGCTCACCTCTGGTGCACAGTGTATCTTGCTCAGTGAAAACAAAAAAATTTGGCTGACTGGCAGGGTGTCTTTGGATCTGATAACAATCTGAGCTGGCTGGAATTCCCAGGAATTCCAGCTGAGGAGACACAGAGGAGCCATGTCTCACTGGGCAGGTTTCTCTGTCTCCCTGTCAGTGACTGGCTATGCTGACAGATCCCATCAACACTCTCAACACTGCTCTGCTCTCCACATACTCACCAACACACACAATGTGCATGTACATACATATGCTCACACTCAATCATTCACCATCTTCTGACTGCCATTTGGTCTTATCTCCCACAGATAGTCATCACAAAAACCTGTATGTAGTATATAACATAGATTAGCATGTGTAAATGTACATGACATATAAACCTTAAGCTCAAATGTGTGAGATGGGGCGGCTGTAATGTAAGCAACTTGTTTGTGTTGTTTTTCTTAACCTGACACTCCCTTGTGTTTTCTTACACACTTGGCTTGGTGCTCTCAGTGTGCTGTATCTCTTCTTTCTTATCAGTGGATTCCTATCAGCTCAGCCAAACATGTCAGAGTACAGCGATCTAAGATATTTCTCTGCTGCCCTGTTTGGTGAGGCTCAGTGAGGCTGGAAGAATGCAGCTCTACCAACTCACTGTCAGTGATTACCATATACTGTGTGTATGTTGTTGCTGTAAACAGTGGGATACAGCAGGACTGCTCTAATGTTTGGTTGATATTATATTATATATATTACATTATATTATGCATTATACACTGATCAGCCATAACATTATGACCACTGGTGGATGAAGTGAATAACTTCAATTATCTTGTTATAACACAATCTTGTTATGTTCTGCTGAGGAAGCTTTGGTCCTGACATTCATTTGGACATTATTTTGTCACGTACCCCCCACCTAAATATTGTCACAAACCAAGCATACACGCCTCCAATGGCAACAACACTCCCCAATGTCAGGGGCCTCCCCCAGCAGGATAATCTTCCCACCACACCACAAAAACTGAAATGTCTCCAGGAACACAACAAAGAGCCAAAGCTGTTGACCTGGCCTCCAGACTCTCCAGATCCCAATCTGATGTACCTGTACCAGTACCCCTGGGACCTGCCTAATATTGCATAGGTCCCCCTCATACTGGCAAAACAGCTCTGACCTGCTGGGACTTGGACATGGGATCTCTGAAGCCTGTAGTCTTTGGCACTGGGACATTGGCAGCAGATCCTTTGGGTGCTGTGGGTTGTGGGATCGGGCCTCCATGGATCTGACTTGTTCTGGATTTTCTGACAGATGCTGGGTCAGATTGGGATCTGGGGAGTCTGGAGGCCAGGTCAACAGCTTTGGCTCTTTGTCGTGTTCCTCCAGACATTTCTGAGCAGTTTTTGTGGTGTGGTGGGAGCACTGTCCTGCTGGGGGAGGCCCCTGACATTGGGGAGTGCTCTTGCCATTGGAGTCAGTCAATAGAGCGGTGCAGGAAGGAGTCCTAAAACCAGGAAATAAGTTAGCATTTTAGCACTCCTGGTTCCCTCATAGGCAGTGGGTATTTTAAGTGGATTTTTGGTTAGATGTTAAAAATCAGGTCTGTGGTTAACACGAGTTCAAGACATTTTCTCATTTTATTTTATAACATACAACACAACCTCTGTAGTCTCATTTAGCCACTTGTTAATGAAAAACAAGTTAGTTGTTAAAAGCTTAAAACACAGCACTTGAAGTATTTACTGATGCATTTTATGTCGTCAAATAAAATGTGAAAATGTCTAACCAAAAACCCATTCAGAAAACACATTGACACACATTGGGACAAGGTGTTAAAATGCTAATGTATTTTATTTCTTATTTTTATTTCATTCCTGCACCACTCTATAGCTGTCCAAGCTAGTTGTTTTGTCAGTTAGCTATTCAACTTCTGTTTTTGAAACTCTCCAAGACACCCACCAAACATTTTACAGTGGTGACATAGTGATGGCACTGTGCAGAGGTTTAGCAGAGTAGTACATCCCTGTTTTTATATCCAGGCTGCTGCCCTGAGACTCATTTAGTCAAAGTAATTAGAGGGTTGTGTCAGCAGCACTACTGGATTGAGTAATACACTATAATTCTGGTCAGAGTTAATTTCTCTCCACTCTCAGATGACATTTGCCACACAAAAAGCCACACTCATTCACCTCAGTATGCTTGTGCGTGCACATACACCACATGAGCGCCAACACACACACACACACACATTGTGGTTAAGCCATTGCACAGAATATCTCCAGTCTTGTCTTGGTTTCTGTCCACACATCATGCAATCTGAGTGTTGTCCGCTGAGAGATTGTAGTCATTTTGGTTTCCTAACAGGAAGAACACACACATCCACAAACACACATAAAATCCTGTCTCACTGGGAAAAACATGCACAACACCCCTGAACTTACTCCAAAAAGCAACCTGTTCGATGAGAGGGCCAAAGGACATGACCATTTAACACATGCTAAATAAAGTTTGGCTCAATTCCAGGTGAAAACCATGCCTGACCATCCAAACAGAGGACGGTATCTCAGGACGAGGAGGAAAAAGGGGCCATATTTAGAGTCTTAGACGGTCCTTGTCTGTTCTGGCTCTGGCAGTTCCACCGCAGACTGACAGTAATTGAACCTTAATTACAGCAGTGATGTTGAGCTGGACACAATAAGAAAGCTCAGTCTGTCCTGAGGAAGCTGGAGAACATCTCAATATTTTTCATATTAGCAATATATCAAATTACTAAAGTGTTCTTAGAAAAAAATCAGACATTTCACTTCTTGCACACTTAACCAGATTTTACACTCAATAACCTATAATGTCAAATTGACCCCACAGTTCACACTGCAAGTCAGAACAAGCCATGAAGTCCAAGGAACTCCTGTGATAAAATTATGACAAGGCAATGGTCAGGGCAAGGGTATAAACCATCAACTGTACGCCGTGTTTTAGCATTTTAGTGAAACGTTTCAGTCTTTCAACCCACAACTTTACAGTCTGGTTCAGAGTTACAGCTCTCATCAGTCCTTGTTGTTCAGTGAAAAAACTGATTAACCCTCTGTACACTGCTTGCCCAGCACCAAACAGCAGACCAGGTTATATACCCAGTGGTGAACACAATGGGGTATTTAGAAGCTTAAGAGCCAGAAATTTTAAGACCTAAAGTCAATGGAGACCAAATCAGAGCTAAAAGGAGAGTGAACATTGGACTTTCTTTGTCAGGTAAACACAACTCTAAATCATAGTCACTTGTGAATGAGTGAAGAATGTTTCAGGAGTTTCTACTTGAGAACAGACTGGGAGACACTAAACTCAGCAGTATTCATCCTGTAAGGATCATGAATGATGAATGTCTGTACAAAATTTCATCTTAATCCTGTAGGAGAGACTTCAGTCAGGATCAAATTGGTGGACTTACTGACTGACTTGAGGCATGTGTTTCCCTTAAACACACCATAAAAACTAGCTGAATCCCTGGCAGCGACAGCTCTTATAAACTTCCTGAGGGAACGGCATCAACTATTCATGCAGGTGTTGTCAGTCTGTCACTACCTTAACAGTCCTGTGTAAGACTTGTGTTAAGAATTGGAAATTTTCTCGCAAAGATGGAGGAAAAGCTTGATACACACATACGAGAAGAAAATGTTCTCTAACTGAAAACAAAAGATCAAGAAAAGGAGCATTGCTGCCAGATGACATCAATATCATATTAGAGGAGGTAAAGATAAACAAACACATCAGGTTCAAGTTACACTTACAATACAAATATATTTTGTATTAATTGTATTAATTAATTCCATAAAGGAAAATCATTTCTCCCACAGTGGTTTATTTTCTTCTGATTCAAGTTAATCCTTTGTTTATTGTTCATGTTGGGTTATTTTATACTTGAAAAGTCATAAGTCATGTTGCATCAAACACAAAGTATACTGCACATGATGGAACAACAAGTGGAGTGTTAAGTGGATTGAGATACTTATTCATGTACAGTCATTTTTCAATTATGCCCATACCTGGAATGTAATTCAGAATATCAATTTAAATATTGTGCAGAAATTGGGTTTTGAGGTATTTGCACCTGATGTGCGTCTTCCCATTTTGTGCAACTTCATACAGAAGGTAAAGCTGTATTTGTTACTTTGCAGTTGTCAAATGCACTACATTTAGATCATTTAATGACCAAAAATATACATTTAAGTCTGCATTATAGTAAATGCCACTTAGACACTGAAATTTGTTACTATCTGTAGCTTTAACTTTGGTGAAATTTAGACATGGATATAATCTGCCTGTAATGGCAGGGATAACATATATTTATATTCTGAAATTTAGGCCTTGGCTCAGTGAGTCAGGTTGAAAGAAAATCTGGAAAATAGAAAATTACCTAAAAAACAAGCTGCCTGTGACTTAGGAGGTACAGTAGAGCAGGATGTCCATCAGTCGCAGGGTTGGTGATTTAGTCCTCTGTTCCTCCTGTCAAACTGTCCTTGGGCAAGACACTTAAACTCAAACTGATCTCATAATTCACATAATTCTCATAAACAATTTGTATATACCAGTTTTTTTTAGTTAAAGCTGAGTGAGGGAAGATTATTTCTCCCACCTCAGATACTGACTATACTGTCTTCATTAAGTTTATGGTCATAACTTAACAAGACTCTGCTCACGACTGTGTGGAGTTTGCATTTTGTCCCTGTGTTTGCATGGTTCTCTCCCACAGTCTAAAAACAGATAGCTAGGTGATCTGAAAACCCTCCTGTGGTGTAAATATCTGTATTTAGGTATTAGAAAGTTGCTTTCTTGATGTGTTACTAAATTTAGATGTACACTCTACATCACCCTCTTATCTTTCTGCAGGAGCACTCCAGATGTTCCTGTCAGCACCAACAGAAAAAGAACAAGTCCACCCTTTCAGTGCTGATACGCTGTCTCTGCACTGTGTCCTGACTCCTGTGTCCTGTATCAGCCTTTTTTGTTCCTGAGGTCATATTACTGAAGGGGCTGGACACTGGCTGACTGAATATCCCTACTTTGAACGCAGTCAGTCACAACTGTAACTTAAGCACTGCCCTATGAGGCTGTTGTGTAATGTGTTCATCTGTTCCTGGTTATAGTTAAATTTGATCTTCAGACAAAGGGGCTGGGAATCGAGTAAGTCTCTTGCACAGTAGCAGTGTATCCTACTGACATGACATACTATGACATCTGCTACATGTCTGTGACCTTGAAGATGGATCCGTCCTCTGTTGCTCTTTCTGAGGTTTGAGCATTTAAGGATAAAGATATCATGTGTTTAAGTGTAAACACCACCCAAAACTAATAGTGATTTTGGACTATATAAACAAAACTGACTCAAACTGAATCAACATGCCGTGGTCATGATGTTATACTCCATGTTATTTTTTCATATCAGGTTTCTTCTTGTCCAGCCTGATCTCCTACACCACTACCTGTCCATTACAGACACCTGTTTGGTAGTAAAGTCCAAAGAGAGACTATGTTAAGATGAAGATCTGAAAAAGAGAGAATGTCACAATCACCACCAGGACCAAGGTAAAAAATGCAGACTCAAGACACAGAGGCAGAGGAAAGGGCGGGGGGAACGGGGCACTGGGGGAGCTAGTGAGGGATTGTCATGGGAGGACGGGAGGCTTGGAGCTGGGCAGAGCAGTGGAAGTAAGTCGGTGGACGACGGAGGAGGACAGTGAGTGTGGAGGGGGACCATAATAGAGAAAGGTTTATGTTTCTACAGAAAAGCAATTTGAGCCATTTTATACATTTGACTGAATGCTGTGTTTTGTTTTTAAAGAAGGAAAATTAAAATAACATTAGAAACAAAATATTCTGGCACATTGTTACTAATAACTCTTAAAGTGTAAAACCACAATTTCTTCCCGACCAAGCCATGATAGTGGCTAACCAAAGGATGAAGGAACAACCAAAGATTGAAGAATGAAGAGACTGATTGTTACATGATACATGGTAGAGAAACTATGCAAATAAAAGAATTACTTGCAGCTGTGAATGCATATTATAAGGGCATTAGTACTGATTAACCTGCCAATTATTTCTTGACTGATTAATTGTTCTGTTACTAAACTGTCGGAAAATTGTGAAAATTGTAGTTCTGTAGTCTCCAAGCCGATTGGTTGGTCAATATGCTCTTGTTTGACCAAATTCTGATTGATTGGACAGTCTGACCTAATGGAGACTGCTAGGTCCCAACTTATTTAATATTTACTGAACAGTTACTCTGAGTCAGCTCCAAACAAACTGACAAAAAAGAAAGAAATTTTGGTGGCTGCACTTTGTTGAAATGGTTTCCCAAAAAGCTGAGTATAAACTTTGACAGCTCAACTGCATATCATCTAAAAATGGAAGGCTAACCTGTCTGTGTTAAGATGAACTTTCATGTTTAATTCTTGAGTGTGAACATCTCCAAGCTGGCAGATTTTGATATGTTTGAAAAAATATAATCCACTGCTGAATCTCAGTGTCCTGTGGTTGATTCAGTTAATTTAGAGATAACATGCAGATGTTTTTCCCCCTGCGACCAATTGGTTGAAGAGTAGGCACAATTTCAGTCGACCAAGATTTTCTTTGGTTGACAATCGCCCTAGAAAACTCGCCATTATAAGTTCCCGGAGTGCATCTTTTTTGCTTGCTGAAATTATTACATTATGGAAACAGTTTGCCAGTTATCTTTTGCTCACCTGGCTGAGCAGTTCAACTCTACAAATGATAATGAAGAAGTGTGTGAAACAAGCCCAAGATAACTGAAAAATGTTGAGACTGAAACTCAACTTGTGTGGATTACCTTCACTTAGATTGTGTGTTTCTTTGAAATTAGCACCTTTTTTCTGCTTGTGCTGCCCACATGATATTATTCTATCCACATATACCTCCTTGTGCTCAGTGGGTCCCACATTAACACATTCAGAGGAAAGAAGTAGGATGACAAACAAACAATTCCAAATATTGAAGTCATCACTCAAATGTATACATAGCTCTCATTTGGGGTTTGAAGCTGAGTTTCTGTGGCTTTCAAACTCTTGATATCCTTTGAACATGTATTTGTGACGCTGAACAATCATTTCGCCATGCATCAGCTGGATCAGGAATGTCTGAGATCCAGAAGCACTGTGTAGAGCCTGGAGAGCACACAGCATAAGTAATTCAACACATCATTCACAGAATACCTTTGTATTTTACCTGATGATGAACTTCAAAGATTCATGATATGCTGTTCATCTCCAAAGTGGTGCCTAGTTTTTATTTTATTATGGCCATCTAGAGACCTGCACAGACCTCAAGGAGAGAAACTTGGACTGAACATCAATAAATTATTACTAGACATAAGTCTGTTCACTGAAAATGATCACTTCAGAGACTGCCAGAAACTTTGGATATTTACGATGACAGCAAAATTAAGACTCCAGAACAAGACCAAGACTTCTCTGGATTAAGGGAAAGTATGAGGGAAGAAAGAAAGAAAAGAAATACAGCTAGAACAATATACAGATGTAGCGATAAACTGGTGTGATTTACTAAAAACAAAACTACAAATTAACCTGAGGATAATTATGATGTTGTTTGTATGTTTTTTTTTTTTTTCAGTTCAGGTCTTAATTTTGTGGTTTGGGCCATTATTCCTATCCATCGTGGAAACAGTAAGTTAGTTGTTGAGATGTGGGAACGCAGCAACATCTACCTATTTCGCAGAATCTTCCAAAATCAGTTTTCTGTCTGGTGATAGCTTTGGGTTTTGAACAAACCCTTGACTCAGCTAAGCTTGAAGAAAAGAGAAACAAACAGAAACAAACAGAATTATCCAAATTATTTTCTAAACCGTTCCTGCTTTAACTTTGACCTACTTGTAGCAACTGTACATGTACAGGAATTATCAGCATTCTGAGTACACTCACTTTCAGTTTTACCTCTGACTAAACAGTTGGTTTGTTTATAACCTGTGTGATTATCTGACAGCATCTTTGTTAGCCTATCTGATGAAAATAATGACTGAAACTCCTAGAAAGAAACTACTAAAAGACCTAAGTTGTAATGTTAAATGGACTGCACTTTTGTATTCATACCAACGATTCAGCTTTTTCATCTGAAAACACCTTCATGTTGTGGCTGAAAATGATGAGCAGAAACTCTCTACATCTCTACAAATCCAAAGGGGAGCTGCAGATTCTCTGTTGGTTCATCACTATGAGCAATTTCTTTAACATTATCTGATTGTTTTCACATTGTCAATTATATATCATTATTATTATAAAAATATAAATTGTAGCCACCTCAAGAATTCAATGTTGTGTCCACATGTAAATGTAGAAGTAAGTACCATGTAAACATGGTAGTGCAAGGGCCTGAGATGCTTATCATACTACAGCTAGCATGCTAGCTAGCCTGTAAACTGAACAAATTACACTGAAAATGCATATTTAATATTTTATAAAATGGCTGTGTTGGATGTAGCCTTGTCTCGATTTTTGCAGTGTGACTGCATTTTCAGAAGTGAACAAAGACAATGCAGCACTATGTCACCACCAAAGCTGTCCACTTATTTCTACCATTCAGGTTATATAACTTAGTATAAAATATTGCTATAATTTTAATGGTAGGTGACCAAGCTTGTTCCACATCTTTAAAGCATAACTATATAGCATTTGCTAAGCAACACAGGCCTCTGCTGCCAAAAGTGGTAATTAGGTACAGGATGCTGGGCATGAGTCAAAGTCAGTTATGTGCACTGGAAGCAGCATACCCCTAGAAGCTAACAGCTTGTGTACAGAAAACAAAGCCTATCAGTCACTTGACCACAGCTCCAACTGTGTAGTCCTACTCACTGAACTGAAATGCAGCCTAACGGTGCATATTCCTTATGATACCCAATTTCCATAACCAGAAGTGCTGTTGCTGTGACAAACAAGCCAAACTCACTTTATAATTATTGATAAGTGTCTTAGCTGGGGATTGGAGATGAACACTGGTTTTAATGATTCCTAAGTCTTTTTAACTGATCTACATTTCAGCATTACTGATGAACTTGCTGGGCCTGATACCAGTAGTTTTACCCGACTACACCCAGTTATGATCAAGAACAGGGTCAAATGGTTAGGTTATGGTTTGACTCCCGATCCAATCAGACCCTTGCTGCATGTCATTTCCCTACTCTCTCTCTCTCTACTGTCCTATCTAATAAAGGCTAAAAAGCCCAAAAACAATAATAGATCAAGAATAGGGATTCAGGGCATGGAGTGAGAAGGACAGAGGCATCATTCTCCCTGTTACAAGTCAGTGGACCATCAAAAGTATTTTGAAACTGGTATTTCAAGGTAAAATAGTTGCAAAATGTTGCTTTAACCAGCCACAAGGACCAAATCATTAAAATCAACACCTGCTGTGTTTGGATTTCTTCTTTAGAATTACACAAAGTTCAGTTCATTTGTGTGTGCGCACTGAAACAATAACTACACACATACATACACACAAACTGCAGTGCTGACCCTATGTTTGAGTCCTGCATCTGTGCATGATGCTGTAGCAACAGTCCACAGTGATTTTAGGGAGGACATAAACAACATCAAGTGAAACAAAATGCCAGGCTAAATCTAGGACAAGCCTTTCCCACAGGAGCCTGCTGTGAATGGTATCATTCAGCAAAGTACAGACAACACTCAACTGTACGCCACATTAAGTCATGAACATTGTAAAATAGGTTTTAGAGCCCTGTTGGTGAAAACCTTTAATGTTGTGCCTCCATCAGGATACGCAATAAAACAAAACAATGAAAACAAATAGGCAGTACACTCAAACTTGCAAGTCTATCTAAACACACTTTGATGTATAAAAGTGGTGGAGTTTCCCTTTAAGCATGGAGGGATCACTTGTAGGTTGGTGAACTACTGTAGCTACTAAGATACTATTCAGCCAGAAACATGCTATTGATAATCAGTCACTTTTGTGGTAAAAAGCGTAATAAAAAAAATAATTCATAGTTTATTCAAGAGATGTGTTTGTATCCATAACTGACCTCTTATAATTGTCTGAAAACTTGCACTGTTTTGCAGAGCGCTTGCACTTACAACAGAGCACAGTTGGCTCTTCTTATTATTACACAGCCATAACAGCATCTTCTGTTTGACTCTCTGGCTCTCCATTCTCTCAAAGGTCAGCACTGTTGAGAGTTCTCATCGCTCTTCAGCAATGCAAATTTGTGTGTTAAAACTGAATACAACACAAAAGATTCACATGGATTTATATCACCCCCTGAGCAATTCCTTAATTGCTGCGATTCCATTTAAATGAGGGCATGACAGTGTAATGCATGGTAAGGATTCATTTTTTGAAGTTCTTTTGATAATAAATCTATCCAGCTCTTAAATTAAGAAAAAGGTTATTATCTACAAAATTCTAACTTTTAAACAAAATTTAGTCCAGTTTAACAACAAATGTTTTTCTGAACAGTGCTGTTAAGCTCCAACAAATTAAACAAATGCAAAAAGTAAACTGAAAACCACAAGCCTCTTCTCCATGAAATCAATTTTACTTCCTTAAATCTCCAATATCTTTATGTTTTGACCACAGATTGAGCCTTCCATCTGAGAACCAATCAGAGTCTGCTAAAGACTGAGGGATCAGGTCACTCAGGGCCTGTGCTGAGCTGCCACCCCTGATAGCTCTTGCTGCCTTGGTACTTATGATGAGTTAAATCATAAGCTAGCAAGTCACGCTTTGTTTAGCTTCTCTACATGACACTTTCTCCTGCACACTGTGAAGGTCAGGCAGATGTATATATGCATGTTAAAGTTATTTTTTCCTAAAGCCTGTGTCATAGTATAACCTCAGATTTATGAGTACCTCCCATTTTCACACAGACTTCCTTCATCTGTCAGAGGGAGTGACACCCAATCATGAGGCCATGAGCCAAACACCTCTGCTTCCACTGTCACTGTCAATATAATGCTTACAAAGTAATCTGCCAAGCACTTCACTTGACTTTAAGTGTTGTTGTGCCTGGGAATTGTTTTTATTACATTATTAAATTGAACACCATAGGTGAAGTAGAGATTGTACCCAACTTTGTAGTATTACATTTATTTTCTCAGTTAAAATCAGTACATCACAGAGCTGAACATCACAAATACTAAAAGCTACAAACAATGGGAATATTTACTATGTACTCAGAAGAACAGGTTTAGGAGTTGGTTTTGGTAGACAGAGGATATAGTCTTTTGGCTCTGTCTCTCTAGTTTGACAGAATGATGGATTGTTGTGTTGTAACATGGAGAGTTGAGCCCCAGGGGTAAGCACCACAACAGAGCTGGATAAATCACTGGCAGGGAAGGATCACAGTTACCTCAGACACAGATCTGCTTCTATGCAGGGACAAAAACGTCCATACTTCCAGTATTCCTTCAATTTATTTTGGTGCTCTTCTCCAGGTCAGTTGAAGAGCCTCACATGTGAACATATGATGGGGTACACAGATGTAATTACACATGTTAACACACACACATGGAGTGCAGTGTAATTAGAGTGCAATTACAGTTGTGGAAGTCAGTTATCATCAGCCTACAGCTATAAGCTCTTAACACAACATCCTGCCTGTGGTCTCATCTCCGGAGCTGTGAGGGTGGTGAGGGACATTCATTCCTTTCCACACACCCTGACACACAGAGGCCTTTTTCTCCTGTGTGCTGAAACATCCGGTGCCGTGCTACGTGATAGGGATACTTGTCAGTGCAGCAACAGGATGAAAGATAACTGCATATCCAGAAGTTCCAGGGTTACTGCCAGAGGCCTGATCAGAGGAAGGAGAGGTGTGACAAAATGGGTGAGAAAGAGGTGCAGGCCACTGAGAGGTGTGGGAAGATAAGGCCAGGGTAGTTACATTTGTGCAGTATGCACGCTGCAGTAATAGTGCAACAGCTGCGAGCAGACAGGCCTCCCTCTCAAAACGCTGCTGGAAGGATTTAACCCTGACGGTCAACTGATGGTTACTGCCCACCTGTTCATGCTCTTATACAAACATTCCATTTGATCTGTGCTTCTCAAAGAGGACAGCCAGGTCTCACAAGGGTCCTGGGAGGGGGATATTTCATGGGTTCCTGGTGAAGTCTCAAAGAGTCCAAGAGTCCAAGAAAGGACTGCAAGGATGACAGATGTTTCAGTGTCGCAAAAGTTTGGTCTTTATCTTATTCCAGGTTGGTATTCAAAATAAACAGTTCAGGCGTGGAGATGTTGGAGGGTTGGTCAGGATGGCAACAGTGGAACTCTGTGATAAACTGGACGTCCATGATGTTTTGAGCTGGAACCCAGGATCTCTCTTCTGGACCATATCCCTCCCAGTCCACAAGGTACTGCAGGCCCCTACCACATTGGCAGGAATGTAAAAGGCAGCAGACAGAGTAGACCAACCCTCCATCAACGAACCAAGGCGGTGGTGGAGGTAGATTAGCAGGCACTAATGTACTCTCCTGGACTGGCTTGACTCTGGAGACGTGGAAGGTTGGATGTATTTGCATGGACCATGGGAGCTGGAGTCTTACTGCTGCACAGTTGATGACCCTCTGCATTCTGAATGGACCGATGAACCGGGGCACCAGCTTCTTGGATTCCACCTGCAGTGGAAGATCTCGGGTGGACAGCCCCACCATTTCACTTGATAGGCGGGCACCTTGGTACGTCACTGGTTGGTGGCTGTAGCATACCGGTCAACTGCTCGGCAGGAAACCTCCTTCTGGGGAGCAGAAAACAGCGGTGGCTGTAACCCGTAAGCACACTGGAATAGGCCGCAAAGCTGGTCAAGATGTTGTGAGTGTATTTGACTGACAATAAATGCTGGGACCAGGTTGATGGGTGCATGCGAGACTGCTTACGGTGTAGAGCAGTCTCCATCTCCTTTCTTTTGGTTTGGCCGTTGGACTAGGGGTGGAACCTGGACAACAGACTGATGGTGGCCCCAATATGGTTGCAGAATTCCCTCCAGAATATAGAGGTAAACTGAGGCCCCTGGTCTGAGACCACATCAGTGGGGAGACCATGGAGCCAGAAGATGTGCTGAAAGACCAATTCTCCTGTCTCTTTGGCTGAAGGGAGTTTGGCCAGGGGCATGAAGTGGGCCATTTTACTGAATCTATCTAATCTAACCACTGTCAGGATGGTGGTGTGTCCATTGGATGGTGGAAGACTGGTCACAAAGTCCAGGGAGATGTGAGACCAGGGAAGATGAGGCACAGGTAGAGGTTGAGGGAGACCAGCTTGAGCCTGTTGTGAGGGTTTGTGCTGGTTACAGACAGGACAGACATTCACAAAGTCTTGGGTGTCCTCCTCCAGTGTGGCCCACGAAAACCTCTGCTGCAGAACCCCCTTCATGTGCTGAATCCCAGGGTGGCAAGTGAGTCTGGAGCTGTGGACCCATTGCAGAACCTCAGACCTAAGAGGCTGTGGGACAAACAGGCAATGGAGGACAGGAACTGGGGCTGGGCTGGTCCTCCAAGGTGCTATATATAGCTATAAGTGTTGGCCAGTTGTTGCAAGTATTGGGCAGCCTCAGAGTGCGAACATCATTGAGAAAGAGCATAAACACTTAATTTCTGAGTCCAGAAAACCAGACTCAGTAGCATGCAATTGATCCTGACACGTGAATGGCAGTGTTCAGTTAAGAGCATGTTATATCAATAGAGAATGTCACTGACCCAGAGGAGTGAATGAGGTGCCCCTCAAGACCACAACCAAAACATATCAAATTTTCTGGATTTAAGTGCAGTATACTTAAAATCATCTTATTTGAATTTGAAAGCAAGGTTCAATTCCTCCTCGTTTCTGTTCATGAGGATGTGTCTGTGAAAGGATATAACATGTTTCAAATGTGGAGATTTGCAGCCCAGAGGAATTAGTTTTATGGACGACAAGTGTCAGTGGACAACTTTTTTGACAGAATTTTATTTCTGCTGAAGGGTGAAACACTGGAAATGTTTTGTCCTGGAATAACCGCACAACTCTCAACAACACAGCTTACATGGAAAAACCGTGCTATCTGAAAACAAAAACTACAATGAGGCAGATTTAACACTGCAATACCTGATAACCACACCAACAGCCAGACCACACACCAGCTTAGAGGTGAGCCAGTGAGTTAGCATCTCCAGACATGTACAGTAAACCTAATGCCAGGCATTAGACATTAGGCCATCATATTTAGCAGTGCTAAATGCAAATCAGATAAACTGCTCATCTATATATGTCTACAGTCTTAGTCAATTTTCTAAATTAAAAAAATGTACTAATATAATATTTTGTGCTCCTGACAGAGATGGTAAATATTGGCTGTTATGTTGTTGAGTAAATTATGAAAAAAGTAAAACAGGCTTCAAGGATACAACCCCAAAAAAAAGAATAAAGTAATGTGACTATTGTAGTCAAAATGTCTATATAGTCTTTACTGCAAATCACATTATGTGTGTGTGTGTGTGTGTGTGTGTGTGTGTGTGTGTGTGTGTATACACACATATATATATAACAATATATAACATATATATATATATGGAGGAGGGAACAAGACAGTGGGAGGGAAGGTAGAATAAAGGAGGGGTGAAGGAGATGCTGGGACAGAGCATATGCAGGAGATGACCTAACTAAAAAGCATACATTTCTGGCACAGAGCCTTCACTTTGCTCTGATAAGATCCTGCTGGTGTCAATGACTCCAACACCTGTTCATTTAGACTGCAGAGCGGAAGACAGACAGAGACAACAGACAAGCACAGACTAGCACTGACTCCTGCCAGGCTTCACTTACTAATATAAGGGTGTTCACTGCTTATTTTCTGTCTGCACAGCTACTAATGATAATGTAAATGCAAACACAGCATGAACACATGCACTACTTGTACCTCTCTTGGAAAATATTGCCTAGTTAGTTGCATTTCCTACAGTGAAATCTGCATCAAAGGTGCCTGCAGAATGGAAGACATAAAAATGCTAAAACAGGAGATGAACCCATACAGTGTGTGATATTGAAAGGTACCTGAGGGGTGTTTTTTTAACCACTATTAGCGCTACAGATCAATGTTCTTTCTGTTTTGTTCAGTGAGCACACACATGACTGATACACATTCCTGCCAAAGGTTTCACACAACTCCACTGATCAACACACTAAGAAATCTAGCAAGGTGTCAACAAAAGCAGGAGAGGAGAAGACCACTGGCAAGTAAACATGGATGTAAACAATACAGGTTTCAAACTTTAAGAAAAAACAGCTCGGCAAATGTCTTATGAGGAAAAAAATACAGTATTAATTATATTAATTAATGTTTGTTAGACCTCAAGACATGACAGTGTGTTTTCATAACAGGCTGTCATTACTGTTGCTGTCAGTTGATCAGATATACTGTCTGGTACTCAGACAGTGACAGAGACAGACCTCTGAAGTCTTTGGCCCCTCACTCTCCTGCAGGGCTAATGACACAGTTCCATTAACCTTTGACAGAGACAAACACAGCTCTGTGTGGAAGGAGGATGTCATGGGTTTACAAGGTAAACATGAGTTAGATGGGGTTTACCAGACACATCTGCTCACTGTCACACTAATGTAAAGACACCCACTTTTTACTTGAGACATCTTAAATACACAATACATCAATTCCTCCAGGGCCCATAGGCTGCTCTAGCTAAACATTTAGGGATCTAATGATAAAAATAATAATTGTATTGTTTTGATAGCATGAATGTGTTGATGTATTTAATTTCTCTACAGCTTTCTTTATTTGTGCACAAACAAAAAAGTAAAAACAACAATTTGTGGTTTTAGGGGGAGTAAGGTGCTGGAACTATTTCTTCCTGAAAAAAAAAACCCCTCTGAAACCACAAATACCCATGCCTTACATCTTTTTGTATACAGGTTGAACCAATCTTCGTGTTTAACTCTCCCCCTTACATCTGTACCTATTCATATCCTATTAATGCTATATTGTGAGTTATGGTATGTTCTCTTTCCTCCTGCTCTCTCTCTCTCCTCTCTCCCCCTCTCCCTTTTAAGTGCTTGCTCATGGGGGAATATTGGGTCTCTGTAAATAATATTATAAAGAGGTCTAGATCTGCACTACATTAAAAGTGCCCTGAGATAACTTATGTTAAGATTAGGCATTGTGTAAATAAAGCTGACTTGACTAATTAGTGAGTTTTGGAGGTCCATGTGTTTTTGAACTTTTGACAAAACCGAGCTAGCTGTTTCCCTCTACTTCCAGTCTTTATGTTCAGCTAGGTGAATCACACACTGACGCCAGCTTCTCACTGAATGCACTGAGAGTGGCATCAATCTTCTCATCTTTCTTTTTTCTCTCTTTTTTTGGAAAGATGACAAAGAACTGAGGTTATCTCCTTTCTTTGATTGAACTTTATTTTGCACTTTTCAGTTTCCCGTGAGTTAACAACAAACAACAAATTTGTTTTCTACTTTCTTTAGTCATTGAAAATGATCTGATCTTCATCTAAGTCCCACATACAGACAAACACAATGTGCATAAGCCAATAACAATTAATCTATCAATTATGATCTTTCATATCTTTATCGAACACCCGCATTAAACATTCACAGTGCTGGTGAAAAATTAATGACTGACTGAAACTCAGTAAGTGCGTCTGTAGCTGTGTATCAGAGCAGAAAAATGTTCAGGGATTTTGGACCATTCTTCCTCACAGACCTGCTTCTGCTCAGCCATATTCTTAGGATGTCTTACATGTGGACAGCTCCCTGAGCTCATTCCACAACATCTCTATTGGGTCAAGGTCTGGGTTCTGACTGAGTTACACCAAAAAAACAACAACATTTTTTTTTTTTTTGCCTAAAGTCATTCTATAGTAGATTTACTTTGATGTAGGGATTAAGGGTCATTGGCCTTCTGCATCACCAAACTATTACTTCTGCTTTGGCAACCACCCTGTGACATACCTTGATAAACTGAGGAATTCATTTTCCCCCCTCGATGATGGTGAGCCAGTGGTGCAGTGGTTAGCACTGTCACCTCACAGCAAGAAGGTTCCAGATTCAAACCCTGCTTCAACTGGGGCTTCTCTGTGTGGAGTCTGCATGTTCTCCCTGTTCCTGTGTGGGTTCTCTCCAGGTTCTCCAGCTTCCTCCCACAGTCCAAACACATGCAGGTTAACTGGTGACTCCAAATTACCCATAGATGTGAATGTGAGAGTGAATGGCAGCAAAGACAGTGATGCTCCCTCCACTGAACTTCACGATAGCAAGGTGTTTATTTACAGCACATGCTGCATGTTCTTCCCAAACAATTAAACCTCAGTCTCATCTAACCACACAACCTTTTCCCAGTAGTACAGTGGAGCGCCAAGGTGCTCTTTGACAAACTTCAGCCACAAAATATAGATGTCTTAGCTCATTTGCCCCCAGATGAGGATGGTAGAAAGGATAATAACAAAGCACTGTAAGCACTGTTAGATGTTAAGACTGGCACATTTACATTTATTTAATACTCAAAGTTGCAGTTTGTAACTTTTTTCCAATATTTTTTAGCTGAAATATATCCATGCATAAAACATATCTTAGTGAGGAGAGTTGCTGTCAGAGGCTTCTGTGACCCACACTCATTGAACAGCCAAGCAGCAGCACAGAGATATTCCCTTTCAAAGTTTGTGAGTCAG
Source organism: Lates calcarifer (assembly GCF_001640805.2). NCBI lineage: Eukaryota > Metazoa > Chordata > Actinopteri > Centropomidae > Lates > Lates calcarifer. The sequence goes on from NC_066847.1 coordinate 16,157,663, forward strand.
CTTCACTCTTCCAACAGAAAAAGCCTAAGTCGACACATGAACACACCTCTGGTCAACTACAACTCTCACACCGATGCTTCAAGCCAGTTTTGGCTCCTGGATGTGCCTGTGGCTGAATCACAGGAGTTTAATGGAGCAGGGAGAGCGAGGGTTAGAAGGAGTGCAGTGGATTGTTTTTGAGTCTCATGCTAGGGTTAGCTTGATTTCCAGAACTTGCATACTTAAGCTTTAAATCAGCTTGGCAGCTTGTTTCCTCTCTGATTGATAACGTCAGTCTGTTGAAACCAGTTTTGCAAACTGAAATCAACATCATGAGATGAGAGGTGAATACATTTTTACTTTTCAATGTATGACCCTCAGCTGGCTTCGATACAGTCCTCTGGAACAGATATCAAAAAAGTGGAAGAGGTAGCAAAGCAGACTAACAGGAGAGATGAATGGCTCAGAGACAAGGAGAATATTGGCTCAGAAAATCATCTGATGTTATTTATGGTTGATGATGGAGATTGCAAGAATGTCTATGAAAACTAAAACAAAATTACAATTAAAGTCCGTCATCAAGAAATCGGGGTTGTCAAACAATTGTCCCCAGTGTAACATCAAAAAAGTCATGTAGAAGTAAACAAATATTAATTTTACATTTTCCCAGCTTGGTAGCTTAAGCAGATGAATCCTAACGAGGTGCTTTCCACTTTTGACTTTCCATGTCTGACCATACATGAATGTAGCATTAAAGTGCCCTACAATCTGTGATATCATGGTCTGTAACTGTGATGTGTCTGTGGGGAATTCACAGGGATCAAAGCAGATAAATGAAAAATCAGCCTTGATGTTACTCTCGATTTTAAATCTCTTAAAAAAGTGTTTACTTTCCAATCTGGAACATTTTCATAGGTAAACACTGATAATGTTGATTCTGACCCACCAACCTGCTAGTAAATACACATCCATTGTGGCTGTACACACACACACACACACACACGTACACACATAAAATATCAGTTAGCTTTGGGGAACTTGTGAGGGATTATCAACATCAAAGTCAATAGAAATGTCAGCCTGGCTATCTTTGGAAATGCCAGCAACCCTTTGCATATCCGTACCACACAACCAATACCACACACACACTGACACACACACACACACACACACCTGCCCCTAGCAGAGGAGGTGATTAAAGCTGCACTGGCGAGTGTGGCTTTTGATCTCCAAACATACTGGAAAGCACTTACAGGCAAAGCCCGGTTAAGCAGCAGAAACAGATGACATCACACCCAATCAGGGTCTCCCACAGCACCTTGGGGCCCCTCCCTGCAGCGTTATCAACTAGATTAACAGGATTAAGCAAATACACCCAGCTCAGGTCGACACTTGGGCTGAATGTATTAGTAAAATTCAAGCATTTTCAGGTCATCTGAATGAGGTGCATGGACTATTAGGAGGGAACACAGTCAGGATCAAATGCTTATGCTGGATACTGTGAAATACTAATGCTAAAATGAAAACTGAAGCAATTTCAGAAAATCCTAATTATGTTTCTGGTATTACTTTTACAGTCTCCAGAGTTGTTTATATTTTTGCCCATTAGTGGCAGAGCCTGAGAATGTTGGTCAGTCCCTCTGTCTGTTTAGGATTATAACAACAAAGGTCAGATTACCATGAAATTCAGTATGGGTATTCATGGTCCAAGAACCCCTGACCGTTCCTGCAGTGCCTCCATCAGGTGTGTTGGAACGTCCCTCTGACCAACCCAGTGACAAAGAACAATATTTTGAAAACTGATAGACAAATTCAGCTGAAATTTGCTGTGGATTTTCATGCTCACTAATTAACATACTCATGTTTTGTTGACCCTTTGACCTAGCACCTCAATCACACCACATTTTTCACTTTATTAAATTACAATATTAAATTACATATGATGTAAATTATATTTACTGAATACATTCATACTCTCTGGGTTACAAAACCATGACCAGGGACATTTGAAAAGTTGCACAGGAAACATCTCATAATGAAACTGGTACATTGTCATAAAATTAATGTGATCCCAAGACCAAAAATTGTAATAGGATCCTGTGATCCAAGATGGCACCCCAGTTACTTAAGTTGTCCTAGTACCAAGCACTGATGCGTGTCAAATATAGAAACAATTTTATTACATTTGCACATTCTGGCTATTGTACCCTGACTACTGCTGTCTGTCAAGCACATGTGTACTGTGTTAAATCACACAGCACTATATCACTGGTGTGTTCCACCACAGCCATGCTAGCAGCTCTGCAAACCTGTGCTCAGCCAGAGCAGGTTTCAGCTAAATGCTGACATCAGGGTCCATCCTCTGGTGACCATGAATGTCATAACCAAATTTAATGGCGATCCATCCAATAACTGTGAACATCCCCAGAGCCACACTGCTAGCGTTGTTAAATATGTTTCATATGCAAAAATATGATCAGTTTTTAGTTCTGTGCACAGGCTTAAATGGATCCATTAGACCTCATCGTCTCCTCCCTGTTTACTACACACTGAAGAGGAAGTATTGTTGACCTCTGACCCTAACTCACTCATCTCCATCCACAGAACTGTAACATGAGACTCAGACTGTCCCGGGACCTGCACCACCCGGGGCTACCAGCCCCAACACAACTCATCTCCCATGTTCCCCTATAACTGCCCTCTCATCCCCCACGTCTCAACCCCCCCAACCTCCCTGTGCCAAATAGGAAACAGGCAGAATGGATGACTTTGTTTAAAGCTCACCCCCATCCCACAAACCACCACCCTACCCTGCCTCAAGTAACCCATGAAGCTCCTTCATGGAAACTTGAACGGGGTCTTAATTTAAAAAAGAAAAAAAAAAAAACTCATATGGTGACACTACATACACACACACACACACACACACACACAAAGTCCTCAACCAACATACAATATTTTATCTGAATTGAGTGCTGACTTCACACACCAACCGGGGTTGGAAAATCCTGGAGCCTGCTCTGTATGGTTGCTGTGAGAGTTTCTGGAGAACATAATTGAATCCAGGAAGCTGGGAGACCTAAATCCTGCCAGCGTGGTTTACAGTTCAAGCAGCTTTGCCGTGACACTGCATGAAACGGTGGCCCAACCCCCCAGTTAATTAAAATGGACTATGAGAAATTGCTTTACAGTGGTGGTCATGGCAGGTTCAAACACAGTCCATTAAAATGTCAGCTTCAGCATTTGCACAGGGCAGGGAGTCTCAACAGTCCACGACCACTAATATTTACTGCTTTAAACAGAAGAATGACACTGGGAAAATGGCTGCAATACATATAATGTATTTCTTAGCTGTATCAGAAACCCAAACTAATTTCCTTGGCATTACTCTTCTAATGTGTGAGGACACACATGATTTAGTCACTGATATAGTTCCTAATTGCATTCACAGTCACTCAGTGAAGGGTTGTGTAGATGACAATATGTTGCAGAATGAAAGGAAAATGCAGTAAAAGTGCATGTAGATCAGAATGTGATTGTATCGGCCAGACCACATTTAGAAGTGGTCAGAGAGTGATCTCAGCAAGGTGTAAATGTGATCTTAACAGTATGATTTGTAAGAAAAAATCCATTCAGCTAGTTTAAAAGTCACCTAACTCCACCTAATCCTGCTAATGTAAGCAAACCTGGAGAAGGCTGCAAGTCGTAGCAGAAAAAAAAATAAAAATAAAATGAAGACTGCCCATCCACGGCATAGCTTCCTTGACCTAATTAATTATCATATTGAGATGTGATCACATCGTGGGCAGAACAGAGAGAACAGTAATGCTTACTTATATTAGGTGTAAATGCAAAGAAATGTGATCCAGAACATATATTAATATCAAAATATGGCCTTAGTCTTTCAGGTCATCAGAAAATTTCTAAATCATAATTTTCGTTCTTACACTAAATTCCATGGAATTCTAGTCAGAAGATCAAAATTCTGTTCTGGGGGTAATTTTTGCTTGATGGCGGTGCTGGGGGAAAAATCAAGGGCTTAGATGCATAACATACATAATGGTATCATGAGGAAATACATAATATAGTCCAAGCATAAAAAGAATTCTAATGAGCGCGAACATTATGTAAAAGTGGATTGCTGGGAGTTACATAGTGTGTAGGCTGGAACAAAAACACTTTACAAACCTTTAGGCTTGACCTATTACACTGGAAAATGTAGAAACTGCTTTCCCAGTGGGTGTTTCCAAAGTAAGCAAAGCCCATTTTTGAGGTATTGGTGTGCAGATTGTCGACTCATGGATCAGGAAGAATGTCAGTTCAGAGCTATAGAGCATTAACTGGCTGGGAAGACTTGGAAAGATCCCCTGACCCTCAGGGCAGAAAAATATCAAATGAGCGGGCTCATTTTACATCTGGATAAAGAGAGGAAATAGTGCTGGCACAGACTGATTCAGACTTCCTTCTCTTTATAAATGGTCTAATCTAGATATATGGGTAATTGGCTGGTTGAGTGAGTGCAGAGATTTGGACTCAGGTATTGTGCCAGTGGCCCTGCAGGTCTCAGGTTACAAAAGGAGGTGGATGAATGAGTCTCCTGTTATTGTGAGTAAGCAGGGCCCTGAGGCCTGTGCTCCAAACAAACACAACACTCAGCCTTTCATGATAAGTTTAACAGCACCAAAGACCGACTAAAATACCTCCACACCAACACAGAATGTTCATATATTAATGCAAGAGAACAAAAACAAACAAACAAAAAAATCAGTCAGATGCCTTAAACTCAAATTTGTAACCTCTTAAACTCTTGATTTCTCCCCTACATACATCTAAGAGAAGACACTAAATAAACAGAGGTTAATGACGGTGACCAAGCTGTAACTGTCAACTGTATTTCATACTATTAATTACACAATTATTCAAGTCCCTCTTGAAACAACAGGTTCCCATATGAACACTGACAGAGGTTTTTTTTCTTACTGTAACCATTCTTCCTGTTAATACAGGCCTTCAAGAGAGCCCCTCTCATAACATGCTTCCAATGTAAGTGATGGGTGACCTCAAAAGTCATTCCTTGTGATCCTATTGACTAGAGTTCTAGGAATTTTCAAAGCTGGAAACTTTCCTTGGGAATTAACAGGAATGTATGGGAATAATGCAAAATTGCAGTTTAGCCTATAACAGGGAACTTAAATGTAGTTGGAAAAAAGATCTTGCGGCATAATGCTGGTTAAAACAACCAGATTTAATGCAAATTCTGTTGAATTTCTCCCCTGCACTGTTCATTACTCCATCACATATGCAGATCATTGCTAGACTCCTGGACACTACAGCCACACTACAGACTATATCCAGTCAAGTAAGTTTTGATGATATTATGCTCACTGTTGTGTTGTGATGTTTACTGACAAAAAAGACTGTAGGTTATAGATTTATTTAGCAGCTGACATCCATTCATGTAGCCTATTTCTATTCATTTATCCAGCATCTATTGGAAAATATTTTAAGTTTCTAAGCTTAACTTCTCATGAAAAGTTTACAAGTTTCTGAATTTACCGGAAATTTTCTGGCCCTTTGCAACCCTACTCGGAGACACACAGTTGTGGATACAGATCAGTTGCTGCATCACTGCCTCTCACAGTTTTCACTGGTTACTTCTGCCACTACATTTTTTTGATGTGGACTCTGGTCTGGAACCCAAACTTCAATTATCGAGTGAAACTAAGTCTAACACCAACGTGGTTTTGACTCACTTACTCCACTTCTCTTAAGTGTCTTAGATTGACTTAAAGAGCTCAATCTGAATCACAAAATTCCCTAAATAAACAGTTTATTTAGGAAATGCCTGTGTGCACCCACAAAATAACAGACTGAGTGCAAATGAACACAGTACAGAGACAAAGGGAAATTGAGGCATTCAATATTTTGACTGAAAAAAGAATATGAAGCCTGGAAAAATCTATTGAGGTACAGTGCTAAAAAAATGCAGAGGTCTTTGCCCATGCTGCAGGGCTGCAGGTCTGGTGCGCAGCCAGCCTGGCTCAATCTGTGTTTTTCTCTCTCCTCTCTCTGGGCTGCGGCAGGGTTTCTCCTCACCAGAGGTAATGATGGCCTCATTTTTGGCCGAGATTTGGAAGGAACAGGAAATTCTATGGCTGTCCTGTGAGAGGTGGTTATATTACTGGGACGCCACTAATAAAGGCTGGTGCCGGCCTGGGATTCCACGTCTTGCTCTCTTCCTCTGAAGTCTCTCTTTCCAGCTCTCCCTTTATTTCTCTCCCCCGGCACAGGGAAGGGCTGCAGTATTTGGGGCTCATCAGAAAGCACATCCATCCAATAGAGAAGACACAACAAAATAAATAGGTCTTTGTTTGCTGAAAGTCACTGAATGTTATATTCTATGATTCAACCCCCCTTGACAGCTGTTCTGTATAAATCACAATAGTCACACTGCAGATTGTTCACTTCCCAAGCCTGTGATGAAGCTGCCAGCCCCTTTCTGGCACAGTCTCCTGTTCAGGCCTCACGCAGTGTTAATACCCTCACAATCCATCTCCCTCCATCCAACTTCTTCCTGCTCAGCCAAAAATGAAATCTGAGAGATAAATCTTTGTGAAGGAGGCTGGCTCTGCCCTCATCTCATCTCAGGCGGTGCAGGATGGATGAGTTGCTATAGAGCTGCTACATCACAAAGGCAACATTTTGAGGTCTACTAGAGAAGTTTATTTAAAGAATAAATAAAATAAAAATTTACTAAAGTCCATTTACTACCTTGTTCTGGTGAACTTTCAGACAGTCTGGTCTCAATGTCAAGCATGAGGTTTCATGCTCAGTTTCTAAATACATAAGCTGGCCATATCTGAAAGAAAAAATGAAGAAAATGAAACACTTGAAATATGACTGAAATTTACAGTAGGGCCCTTGTTAATGACTATGTTCAATATTTAATCTCTTCGTTATTTTTTCACTTAATTTTTCATTTTCAAATTGTTTCTTTTGTCCAACCAACATTCATAACCCAACAACATTCAGTTTTCAGTGACCTAAAAACAGACAAAAGCAACCAATAATAACCATTATAATATGTAGCATAGCTTGTAATGTAAAAGCAGATTTATGACACAAAGTTAATTTAAAACACTACAAGTGTAGTTTGCATCTTGTATCTCATTTATCAATAAAATATTAAAAATAAAATCCTCTTCCTACAAAGTAGAAATGGATATCTCTACTCAATCCACTCTGGGGGTTTGCTACATCTACCTGGTATGACCATTATCTTATGGTGGCTAATGGTAGCGAATGTTTGCAAACTTTAGGTGGATATTACAGATTGGTTTTTAGTAAATCCCAATGTTCTCTGCAGAGGACACACACAAACTACTTTTTCTACAGTCAATAAGCTAATACTATACAACTCACCAAACACTGAATGAGCATTTTTGTGGAAATCCAGAATTCACGTTAAATGATATTTTGACCTATGGCATCAATACGTCCTGTGGTGGCTATCAGACTGTGTTGTCTGGTGACAGGTGACACCATTCTCTCTTCTCTGACCTCTAAACTGCCTTTAACTCCTGTTCTCACCCAAACAAAGAGTGGTAGTGATAGTTCGTCCAGCCTCATCTCTGTTGTATTTCCTGAGGGTGAACTACAGTGCCTTGGCCCCACTAACTTGATTCATAACTTCATCTGAATGCCATGTTCAACCACCATCACTGTATATCTGGTTCCACTTACCAACAGCCACTACTTAGCAACCCCTCAGGCTGAGTTATGGTCTTTGACCTGTCTTACCAAACAAAGGAATATGGTATTAAAATGAATTTGTGTGTGAGAGTGTGGAATGCAGGTGAGTCTACAGGGTCATCAGCTGTCACACACTCTCAATAAGTATTGATTTGTTGAGTTGGGCAATAACACCAAGACGGCTCAGCGATGTGTCCCAGTGTCTGAGTAGGTTGCACTTACTAGTCACAATATCAGAAATTTCTGAGAGCAACAATATCTCCCACTTGGTGAAAAAAACTACAGACATGTCAACAAACTGCTGCCAAAATGGCTGTAAATGAACCACCTCTGGCAGTTACATCAAAGTAAAGTCCATTACTGTAATACAATCCATTCGACTAATTTTGTGGTAGTTACATAATATTTGTGTGTGGGCTATCTGGTTTCACTTGGCAACAAACTAAAACAACATGCAACATGTTGAGCCAACAGCCTGTCAGGCTATCTACAATGCAGCCATCTAGCTTACAACAGCATGCTGCTCAATCCACCAAACCAGCCAAGCCTTTTCAGTGACTACAACACACTATACACTTCTGTCTATAGCATAATATGTTCTGCACTTACTCTGTGTTTGTCCCAATCATTTAGCTTTATCAAGGATGCTTTATCAAACAAAGACGGTGCATTACACGCTGTGCATGGTTGCCAACAATACAATACCTAGAACCTATAAAAAACCTACAACCTTACATACCTCATGTTCACTTGTCCGTCAGAGTGAGCAGACTTAGGACATGTTGCTGGTCTCCTAAAGGTGTGGGACAGTGACCTTTCTCCTTTCTGAAATGACCCCCAGCCACTGGAACTGGCTGCAGTAGCTGCCATGTTTTTTTACTGACTGCTTTAGGCCCTGTCCACTTATACCACATCAGAATTAGCTAAACTTTTCTTACATCAAGTTTTCTTCTTTCAGTAAAAAGGAACTGATGTTAATGGAAGCAGGAAAGCAATTTTCTCACTTAGCACACTAAGATGCATAAGTCATCAGAGATATCAAATTATCTATATATCTTGCAGAGAAAAACTAGCATACAACTCAAAAACTAAACCAAAACACTACTAAACTTTTGATTTCCTTTCTTAACATGGAACCGCTAGCTTAGGCAGGACATCATCATGAAGCAGCAGTAGCCTACTCCTCACCTCTTCCTTTGTCTCTTATTTATGTGCATCTGCAGCACTTTGCTGTTCCTTGTTGATCCACAGGGTTTAACAGTACACTTTTACCTTGCCCCTCCTTATCTGTACAGGAGCACCTTGTTGCTATGCCCTGCCCAGCTGTTCCTCGTTTGCTAATCAGCCCATGAATTTAAAGGCCCAATTAAGTGATTTTGAACACTAAAGGGCAAAAAAAGTTTACTTGTTTACTTTGTTTTTCTTCTTCTTCTATGAGCTTGTGAGCTGGTGGTGGCTTCACGTGGTCAACTGCAAACTAAAGCTTGGGGCCACTTGTCACCAACTTGCACAAATCTTTTAGTCTTTGACAATTAGGTTAGCTTTAAAGGTGAGAGTGACCTAACAGCAGCCTAACATCCTTGTTTACTACTTTTGCTTTCTACAATAAATCATTTAAAACAAACCTGTCTGTCTGTGTATTTGAGCCACCCAACAAAATCAAGCATAACTCATCATAAATAATAATACATTTCATAAAAAAGATTAGATGACATATAAAAGCAACAAGCTATTCAAATTATTGGTCATCCTGAACAATTGAAAACACTGTAAAAGATTAAGTACAAAGCTTGATACACAAGTGAACTGACTGCTGTGAGATCACATCTATGATCCCACACTCCATTTTGGGTATGGAGCATTGTTATGGAATGAGTCATTTAGCAAGGTCTAACCCCCACCAGCATGGTTCTCATTACCCTTGCCATAGCCTTGAGTGTGCTGGCATACACCCCCTGCTCCTCCCCTTTGGCAACACACACACACACACACACACACACAACCAACAGAGAGAGAAGCTGTGTGGATATTTATACCCAGGTCTGTGTTTCCCATTAGGACGGCTCTGCCTCTGTCTCTGCTCCACCACACAGAGCTCACTAGAGGAAATGGAACACTGGGTTCAATCACCTCACAGACACTTCCCCACAGTCCCAGCACTTGTTATGAAGCACTGATTAGGGAAATCCTCAACAACATTAATGCAATAAAACAGATCTTTCTGTGGTGGAAAGTATAAAAGACTCTTGGCATGTTATCTTCTGTTATTCCCCACTGTATGTAAGATAGCTAACTGTGGATTAATAGTGATATAATGTTAGATAAAAAGGAGGGTAATGCGGCATGAAACAAAGAGCTGCTAGCTGCATACTGTTAGTACCAAGACATACGGAGACATTTAGATGAAACCAAATATAAAACATACTGTGCACTATCTGGTCAACCTTACTATTATTGTCTCTCATGTTATGTATCGCATTGTTTGTTCCTCCTCTATATTATTGACTCATTGTATAATTATTAAATTTACATTTAACCATCTGAAACATTAGTGTTTGAAACATCTAATATTTGATATCTTGAATTAGAAAGCAATTTATGTGGTGTGTACAGAACACAGAAGTTAAAATGATGCAGTGAAGTATGGCTACAGTCTTACACTGGACGATTACTGTGGTTTAAAGTTAAAGCAGATTTTTTGTCTAAATTGTGTTGAAATGACCACTGTATGGTATTTGAATTAAGGGCTTGACTAAAACCGAATCTGTGCAGCAATCTGCATCAAATAGTCTGTACCTTTGACAATGAAATGTCCACTGTAGATTTAAAGTTTTACATTTTTTGCTGAAAGAACTTCTGGGAAATTAAAGGAAATCTCAGGTTGAAAGAAAAGTGAATGAAAAAATGGTACAACTGAAAAGAAAATATCAAAATATAATTTTATATTGCTGTAAATATGATGGATAATATTTAACACAGGGGTATTTTAAACTTAACTCTGTAAAAAAATAAAAGAGGTATGTTTACTTCACTGTTCAATGTTCTACCCCTCACAGCAGCTCTGGTTCCAATCCCATTTAAACACTGATCTATAAGGTCTTCATGAGGACACACTTTGAACAGGTAGAACTATGTAGCTCACACAGTTTTCTCCTTCCTCTGTAGGTGTTAAAGGCAACTAACAGTTGTTTCTCCCTCTCCCTCTCTCTCTCTCTCTCTCTCTCTCTCTCTCTCTGTCTCCCTGCGTTTCTCTTAAAGGCATGAGACCTTAGCCTCAGTACGCCGACTTTTTTTCCTCTTTGCAGTGCTATCTGTAGCTCTTTAAGAAACAGTTGAGGTTGAAAACAGACGGCTTCCATTAGGAAATCTTATGACTGCATAGTTTCATTCAGGTCAGCCTCAGACACGGAAAGTACAGGCGCACAGAAAAAAACTGAATTTGATTGTCTGCTCAACATTTTTTACCCTCCGGGAGGCACTTTGCTTCTGTGACTCTCAGCACCAACAGCTGGAGGCTGAATGAAATATGACTATATCATTTCATTTCTAAATGTATAAGTGGCCAACTGCCACCATTATGTGTTATTAATAGTAATGTGTAGATTTCTACATTTTGTTTTTGCAGAATTGAGTACAGAGTAGAAATTCTATCAATTAAAGAAAGGGATACCTTATCAATGAGGAATGTCAGAAAGATGGATGTTTACAGAGGATGTGAATTAGCTGGACAATTGGATGTTTTATGACAGAAATACAACTCAACAATGATTATAGTGAAGCAAACAGGATTAAGCTAAAGCCCACAAAAGTATAGTCGTGGTTAGTATGATGGGACATATATGTAGAGTAAATCATGGAAGCAAACAAACAAATGGATGTTCATCATAAAAAGAAAAAGAATGAAAAACCCACCCCAGCTGAGGTGACCCCTCACAGAACTCCAATTTCCTGCTCACAGTACAATACTAATATACAATAATAATGTAACCAGTGATGGAAGTGAACACATTAACTTACTTAGGCACAGTTTTAATGTACTTGCACTTTACTTAAGAATTTCTATTATATCCTCCTTTTTTAACCAGCTTATCTTTCATTTTGTTTTTGACTGTACATAACATACATACTGTATTTGTCAAGAAATACTTCAAGCGTGTAACTTCCTCTAAAGCCCCTAACTGATTTTTTAATGAAATTGTTTTCACATTTCTCATTGTTTACAGATAAAATAATTTCAAACACAACCTGTTAATCAGTGAGTGAATTAGACGCATCTTTCACTGTGGGTGGAGCCAGGCTAGTTGTATCCCAGTGCTTCTGGTCTTTATGCTAAGCTAGGCTAACCATGTCCTGCAAGTCTAAGAATCTGTCCCACTTTATCTGAGTGGGGCTATATTATTCCCACAGAAATACCAAATAACCAGCTTCAAATAAATTGCACTCAGTGACTGCAAGAAGTATTTTGGTTTTGAAGCAGTGCAGTGGCAGCAGACATGACAGCAGCGCAGTAATTGAAATTTTCATGAACTGTAGATTTGACTCTGTGGTTTCATGTAGACTGAAGAAGAAAGCAGAAGCGATAGAGAGAGTAGATTGGGCAGCAGATGCAGTGAGTAAAGACAGGGGTGGATAAGACCCTCCTGCCCCTCCACCACCCACCACCCACCACCACCTCTCCATCTCCCAAGACACAGTGCCTCTGTGATTGACACTGTCTTTGGAGCTGCTCTCTCGCTTTCTCTCAAGAGAATAGCTTAACAGTTCAATCTTTGATAACACTGTCACACACTATCACAAACCTTCATTATGATTTGTGCTAAAGAATTGACAACAACTCTTTAAGCGAGAAATGAAGAACATTTCTCTTCTTCCAGTGTGTTATAATCACCACACTGGCAGTAGCATAGAAATTAGGAATATGGCTTAGTTAATTTTAATTGTACTGCAAATGATATGTGAGTACATGCATGTAACTGTTGTCTTTTAGTGCATGCAACCACCAGCTGAATGAAGCAAAAAGAGATAAAAAGGGAACAAGTGAAAGGCAGTGATCTGACTTATGCAGCACAGGCAGTGACATTTGTGGGTGTATGAGTGAGAGACAGCCTAAGAAGTATATAAAACAACACATCAGTCACCCACAGGTGGAGACAGGGAGGTGGAGTTCACAGCGTCAGGCAGCATGGTGCCAGCTCATTTGGCGAGATGCTGCTGCTCTAAGAGTGGAGCTGCAGAAACACAGAGCTGACCTCGAGGCAGTTTGAAATTCAACAATGAGGAGTAAAATAGAAATCTCTGGGGAGAAAATAACAGTGGAGGTCCATTTTGCCCAAGTCTGTGGTTCTTATTTATAGCATATTCCTCTCAGTGCCAGGAGTACCCACACTGTGTTCAAAAGATCTGTTTCATGTACAAATAGGCGGTGTGTACACATAGAGGAGAAAACATTAGAGGCTGGCTATTTGCAGTTATGAAAACTTTAAGGATCATATCTGCAATTAATTATGTTTTATCCCTTTTACAACAATTGTATATTATTGTTGAAAAAAACATTTCCACCTTCAAACATTAGTTTCACCTTTTTCCACTATTTCCATAAATTAACATGCAGAGGCCTGCAACTTGCAAGAGTTAAGGCAATTCAAATAGTCTTGGAAAGTAAGTATTGTACTTCAGTACAATTTTTAGGTACTTCACTTGAAAATTTCTATTTGACGCTAATTTATACTGTCAATACATTTCAATACTAAACCCCACCAACCCAAGAAATTTCTGAGTAGTCAACAAACAAACCCTGTTAAGTTACTGGAGTATCAAGAAAAAAAAAGTTGCTTTTCATTTATTCATTTAACTGGTATTATATTATTTGCAAATTTTATTTCCCTACATTATGATCTCAATGTTGTCTCACAGCTTCCTCTTCACTGGCAGATACACTCACCAATTATAAGGAACCCCACACTAACACTGGGTAGCTCCTCCCTCAGCTCTGGACTCCTCCAGATGATGGAAACTTTCCTCTGAGATTCTGCTCCATGGTGACATGACTGCATCACATCATTTCTGCTGATTTGTCAGCTTCACATTCATGCTGTCAATCTCCTGTTCTACCACATCCCAAAGGTGTTCTACTGGATTCAGACCTGGAGACTGAGGAGGTCACTGAAGTTCACTGAACTCACTGTCATGTTCATGAAACCAGTTTGAGACTTTAGCTTTGGGACATGGAGCATTATCCTGCTGGAAGTAGCCATTAGAAGATGGTAACCTGTGGCCATAAAGGGATGAACATGGTCAGCAACAATACTCAGACTGTGACATTCAAACCATGACTGATTGGTATTAACCCTAGAACACTAACGTTCACTTTTGTAACACCATCACTAATGTTGGGTATGTTTTACCCAATGTAATATACCCGAAAAAAATAAAATACTTCAAACATACATCACAATATATCAAAGTACAACAATTCATGGAAAACTGAAGTACTCCTCTTTTATTTCCATGTATACAACGTCTCATAAAATGAAAAAAAGGGTATCAAGGGGGGACCCTATAAAAAAGCGCTAAAATTAGTGAAAAATTGGTAATCAATAACATAAAATTCCTGACAACTGTGGGAGAGACCATATGAACCATATGAATTCCCTTGGAATTTATGAAAGTGATATTTATTCATACCCATAACTAAAGTTAGCTGTTTCAAGTTATGTTGATATCACCACAACTTCACCTGTAGCTAGCTAGATAACTTAGCTCTAGTATCAAAGAAGAAATCTGCATAGCTAATTATTGCCAACATAATTTATTCATTTGTTGGCATGCCAGTCACCAAGCCTGTGACAGGATGATAGCTGTGCATGATATGGGGAAATAAATATGGCAGGCCGTAGAAAAAACCAGGCATGGGAGCAGGGAAACACACCTACCTTTGATGACGTCAGTGAGCACCCTGAAGCTACCCAAGGACCCACGCAACTCAGACAACAGCAACACAATGAAAATCATGTGACCACAATCGCATGGCGATGTTAGTGTTCTGGGGTTAAGGGCCCAAAGTGAGCCAAGAAAACATTCCCAAGTTGGATTTCCTCAGCAGAGATCCAGATCCATCAGACCAGGCTACATGTTTCCAGTCTTCAACTGTCCAGTTTTGGTGAGTCTGTGTTCACTGCAGCCTCAGGTTTCTGTTCTGATGTGGTCTGATGCTGTTGTAGCTCATCCACCTCAAGGTTAAATAATATATGTATTATATATACACCATATTTACGTGCTTTCCAAGGTTGAAACTAAATGTTCATGCAAATTTGGGACTTAGAGACTAGATGATATCTAGTATATAAAAAAAAAATCTGCTTGAGGATTCCCCTTAGCAGCCTGCTGTGGAAGACTAGAGGGGTAAATAAACAGAAGAACGATCTCTATTTATTTATTTATTTATTTATTATTTTAATTTAACTAATATTTATTTATTATTAAAGCGTAGGCATGGTAGAAGAGATTTTTTTTTTTTTTTTTTTTTTTTAATTAAACCCCGTCCGCTGAGGTGCTGGTGATGCAGAGGGATCAGATCTACACTACCGTGGATTAAAGAAAGACTACTACCACTGCTTGGAAGTCCAGCAAACGTGAATTGGCTGAGAACAGTAACGACGCACTGAAACTTTAACTGCTTCTGGGGCTTTGTACGTATACAAGGTGAAATGTTTGCTGCTGTGATGTGAGGCCTATCTAAAGGTGCAGGACTGGGATGGCAGAAGCCGGAGAGTGGGGACAGCCTCTGGTGCGCTTACAGTGGCTGGAAAACAAAACACGGCTGAGATGTATGGGTTTGCGCTACGAACGCTGAAGCTAAGGCAGTTTAAGCCTGAAGACTGAGTCAAACCTTGAAGTGATCTCACCGGCATGTGTAGGACGGCGTGGCTGGAACGGCATGACGGCATGGTCGCGGCTGGAGCAGCCGCAGGAGCAGCGTTCCGTGCGGGACAAGAAGAACGCCGACTGAAAAGATTGCTTTGCAGCGTGCTTTCCGGCTCGTGAACTGAGAGAGCAAGAGTTTGAGGCTGGAGAATGTCCTAACTGATAGTCTGGTACAATTATCCTGACTGCTAGAGTCGTACAACGTCGCGATGCTGAAATGACAGCTGAATGACAGCAGAGAGAGAGAACATTTTAAACTGATACACCTTACAGGTGATTGGCTCTAGATGAGCGACGGTTGTAATTGGATGAAAACAGAATTAGTGGGTGGGGCTTAGAGATAACAGGAAGCAGTTGAGAGTCAGCAGCCCAGTGCAGATAGACAGTCTCCCTGATTGAACTTTCGCTAAGCTTCATTCAGCTGTTTCAAGTTATGTTGATATCACCACAACTTCACCTGTAGCTAGCTAGATAACTTAGCTCTATCAAAGAAGAAATCTGCATAGCTAATTATTGCCAACATAATTTATTCATTTGTTGGCATGCCAGTCACCAAGCCTGTGACAGGATGATAGCTGTGCATGATATGGGGAAATAAATATGGCAGGCCGTAGAAAAAAACAGGCATGGGAGCAGGGAAACACACCTACCTTTGATGACGTCAGTGAGCACCCTGAAGCTACCCAAGGACCCACGCAACTCAGACAACAGCAACACAATGAAAATCATGTGACCACAATCGCATGGCGATGTTAGTGTTCTGGGGTTAAGGGCCCAAAGTGAGCCAAGAAAACAAACAAACTGTAACTTTCCAAGTTGATTTTCATATATTCAATAAACTGAAACCACTGGCTACCTGGAAGAAAGGAAAAACACAATGTAATGCACTCAGCAGTAATGTATAAATGTTTGTCATTTGTAGTATATGGGCTGCAAGGTGCAAATATATATGTATGATTCTTTAACTTTGTCCTCATAAGTATCTGAAGCTAAGCTAAGCATACAGCATTATCCTGGGTCAAAGCAAGGTTATTCATATTGAATAAATACCATGCTTAGTTTCTTGTGTAGATTATTTTCTTTCATTCTTAGTTATACAAAGTAAGGCCAGACATGGCAATCTAAGCTCACAGAGATAGGCTCACACAGGGACTTCTGGGAAATGACACGTTTCTTCCCTCATGTAGCTTTACGAGTGTCTAGTGGCCAAGGCAATTCAGGTAAAAACAGAAACATGTGGAAGTGGCGGTGCGTGTCTTGCTGGGAGCAGTGATGTTTCCAAAGTGGCCTCAGGGAGGAAAAACTTGCAAAAGTGGTACCAGCATTATGTGGCTATTTAAGCTGGACAGTGACGCAGGCTGTCAATTTAGCAGTCTTCATAAAGTGCACCCTAAGGTGATGCTCATCAGAACAGGCTGAAGACAACAGGCAGGACTAGAAAGGAACACAGGATACAACTGAAGCTGACCTGTGTAGATGCTTCAACTTCAGGAACAACAGAGCTGCTCCATTACACACTACAGTTAGTGTAGTGCATTGGCTGTATTTCCTCACTGTACTGACTTGGTATGTGTGAGTGGAACAGGAAGAAAGAAACTTTTTAATCAATTACAGTTTAAATTTTACAAACCCAAACCAACCTTAGCTAAATGCTTTCACGGCAGAATAGTCCAAATCCAAACTCTGTTGGGCAGAACTCTAAGCTACACTGTGAGGAAGTTAAATATGCTGTTGTCTTTGTTGTGCTTAAGTCTGTTGCAAATATCTTGTGGGACATGTTATTCAGTTCATGTAACTACTACATTAAATGATCTGACAGGTCCTGGTATTATCTCACAGTGTACTGTGATTGTCATTAGAAAAAATCTGATCCTCTCTTAACGTGAAGCTAATCTGGAACCTGGAGTTGACATGTTACTTGTGCTGAGATCAACATATGTTGTTCTGTTTGATTTAGGGGTACTCCAGCGATTCAGTATTGCACTTGCACATAAAGTTGGATCAAGCTTCAAAAATGCTGGATCTCACATGTCCTGTGATGTAATTTGATAGTATGTTTTGTTAGGAATGTCCCTGCCTGGTAAATGCACACATCTTTTAAACTACACACCCCTGAACTGCTGTTGGAGAAATATATTTGCAACACAAGCTTGAACACTGATGCTGCTGCCTGATTTTATCTTTAGCTGCCCCAAAAGCATGACATGTGTAAAACAACATACTGTATGTTCATATCCAGACTGTACAGTGGAACCAGATGCTGCTGAGCAGAGCAAGACTGAGTCCACACCACAGCTTCAGTCACAGGTTATTATGATGTATACAAGACTATAGAAAAAGCAGCCTTACAATTATTGACTCTTTCCAGTGTTTTCCATTTTTTCTATTTATGTTTTCTATCACTGTCTCCCCCAGTATTGATATTAATGTCTACAAGGGAGAAGGACCTCACATCTCTGTAGATGTCATACATACAATAAGACTTGTGGTAAACCTGAAATATACACTGAACCAATGACTGACTCACCATGAGAAACACTCTGACTAATCAGTATTACTGCATCAAAAATGTGCTCCAGTTTCTAACAAAGACGGGCAGTCTTGACAGCTGTCATATGCATACGACAGTCCATGTCAGAACTCAAAGGGCTGTGCGGCTGTGGATTTAAAAAGCTGTGTAACTGATAAAAGGGGAAGCAGCATGATGTGTGGAGCAGCCTGGAACAATGACTGTGGCAGCTGACCCATGAACATGGCTGCCACTTGAGGGTCAAAAGCTTTTTTAAGAGCTGTAGTCATTAGTGCGACTACATATATGGTTTTGTAGGGATTAGGCTGCATTCCAGTGATGCAGGAGGTGAGTTTAAAAATGTTTGATTTGGAACCCACCATAAAGGTAAAGCAAGACAAGCTAGAGCTAAATCTTTTTATGCTGTTTTCTCGCAATTTGTTGCAAATGTATTAAAAATATATTTTCATAATACATAAAAAATATAAAATGAAAATGAGCTTGTTAGAGGATTTATTAGCAGACTTAGATGAGAAGATTTAGATCATCTATGTGTGCGTCCTGTAGACCTATGAAGATACTGTAGCTTTGGGATGTTTTTTGCTTAGCTTAGCACAAGTGATAGAAGTGTAGAAAAAACTAGCCAACAGTGAACGGTAACTGTAATACAATTACTCAAGCAGTGTACTTTACACACATGTACTGTACTTTGTACAATTTGGAGGTACTTATTCTCAAATATTTCCACTTTGTGATGATTTATACTCTTCACAAAATTGCAAAACAAAATATTGTAATTTTTATTTTGCTACATTTATGTAAAAGCTGCTAGCTATTTAGCTAGTAGTTAGTAGCTAAAAGCTTCATGCTGACAAGGTACTGCTTTGTTAGTTACTGGTTATAACTACCTCCACTTTCACCCAATTGGAGCCCATTTACTGTAGTAAATTGGTGAAAGTAACAACATTTATTCAAGTACTTTGCAGGTACACTTTTCCACACAGTTTTCCATTTTTGCGCTGCTATGTTTCGATATACACCTCCTCTACATTTGACAGCTACTGGTTACATTTTCACCACTTTCAATAATTTGAGCCCATTTTGTAAACCAGTGAAAATGATTAGAATTTCTCAAGAAGTGCACTCCCTAACATTTTGAGAATTTCCTTTCAAGCTTCTTTAAACTCCTACTTCACTATATTTCAGAATGGATGATTTATTATGATTTACTTATTTAACAGATTGTAGTGAATTAGCTAGTACCTGCTGCAATTCTGACTACAACACTAGCATGCTGCAAGTAATTATACAATAAAATATTTAATAAAATTACAAAACCCTGAAAAAGTACATTCTGCTTTATGAGTACTTTTTCTTTTTAAAGTATACTTGGCTGATGATACATTTGTACTCTTACTAAAGTAAAATGAATGCAAAACTTTTGGGCTTATTAAACATTGTATGTCTACTTTTACTTTAAAAATCGAGAAACATTTTTCACCACAGCTGCTGGCCTAGCTAAAGAAAAGGTTTAAAGTTCCCCCTCGCCTCCAGCCATCATGCGTGTGAAATTTACTCATAAATTAAGTCATTTACTGTTGTTTATTGTTATTGTGTGCATTGATTTAATATACTGAATTGAATATGAGGGTTGAACACTTCTAATTAGTCAAGTCAGCTTGGTAACTTCTTAGGTCACATTCTCTCTAGCAAACAATGTTATGGTAATAATGTTGCTACTGTCCCTCCTCTGTAGCTCAGCAAAGGAAACACTGTCCAGAAACACAAAGAAGGACTCTTGTTTTAAAAAGGTCATAAGCTTGAAAATACCTACTTGATTTGGCTAACTCAGACTGATTAGCTTCAGGTGAAGGCATCGTTACACAGAGCAAGAACTATGGAGTTTGTCCACACTTATCTTGTAGTTTAATCTTGGAAGAACAGATTGTTCTTAAAAAGACCATTACCCTTTTAAAAGCACATATGGTACGTGAGTATTGTATTAAGATTTGAACCTATCCTTTAATTGCAAACAAGCAGATTTGTTTCTATAGCATTTTCAGGGGGAAAAAAATTACATTTTACAAAGGTTTGACAATGGTGAGATTGTTTTTATTCTCATAAAGAAATCAATGTAGTGTATATAGAATATTTTTTCTATAAATATAAAGGTTCTCTTCATAGCAAATGCAAAGGAAATTACTTCAAAGCCATGACTATTGTAGAGCCGTCAACACAATAAAAGGATTATTATGAACCGGAAGCACCGTGTGGAAGAGCATTTGACAAGAACACAAGTCATGATGTGTGTGTGAACTGAGCTGCAGTGACAGCAGCCGCTCTGCATCTCAACACAAGGCTTCCTTTCTCCTGCAGTGGAAGACATGCAAGCTGCTGGCTGCTCTTCAGTCCCACAGTGCAGACACGCAGCTATGTTCACCAGGATCCAATTACCCTGCAGATCAGGTCTCCTCTCAGCAATAACTGACATATTCAACCTTCAGGTTAAGAACATATACTGGAAACAATGAATCGAAAACATCTTTCGTTGCAAACATCTGTGATGTGTGCATGACAAATAACCTCTCCTATTATCAGCTCTTGACAGAACCATAAGTACAATGCCATGTATAAGTCTGGACACCCCCCGAAGAAAATTAATTTCACATTTTAACAATTACAATAACTGTGAAATGTTTTTTTTCTTCTTCAAATTTCACTATCCCCTGTCCCATGAGGATTTTTAGAATTAGATAAACCAAAAACAAAAACAAAAAAACAAAACAAAAAACCCCCACACACATGCAGATATCTGACATGACCTCAACTCATCACTCATGCATTGTGAGCAGAACATTCATTTTCTGTTTGAAACTGATGTTCCTTGACTGTGACCCCAAAGTTGTCATAAACCCCACATTCCACAATATGCTTGTGTTTTCTGAGACTGAAGCCGTAATACACCCTAACAACTTACAACCTGCCTTACAACTCTACTACAAGTCAAAATTGGAACAATTCACAATTTTCAGTCATGTTCAAAACCTGTAGGTGCAACCTGAGCTTATTCACAGGCAACCTGGAAAATTTGGATCAAATGCTTTTCACTCACACAATTAATCTGATTTAGGCTTACTTATTTTCATTGATTAGTCCATAGATTATTTACTAATTCCAGTATTTGTTCTATAAAATGTCAGAAAATTGTCAATTATGTCCATTAAAATTTACCATCGCTGAAAGTCATGTATTGGAATTATTTAATTTAGTCAACCAATAATCAGAAACCTAAAAATATTAACATCAGACCTGACCAATGAGAGACAAATCTTCACATGTGAGAGGCTGGGCCCTGCAGATATTTGGGACTTTTGCTTGACAAATTACTGTAATTAGAAATCAATTGTCAGTATAGTTAGGATAGGATTTTTTTTTTTCGACAGATCAACTGACTTAGTCATTTCAATTCTACTCTGATGACACAGCATCAATGTACTTTTTGTGTGTTGAATAAATTGCATGCAAATAATCTAATTTCAGTACTTAGTACTTTGATTTGATAGAAAAATGTAAGAAAGTGTGACATTTTAAAGATGTATCAAAACACACTGTAAAGGCTCAAAGGGTGTCCAGTGATTTTACATAGCACTGTATACAGAAAAATGGCTCAAGTTTAAAATGTGCTTTAACACACACACTCGGAGGTCTTCTACTTGGTCTGTATGTTTTCCAGCTGGACACTGCTGATGGTGTTCTAAATCGCTGTTATTAAGGAGCATACTAGTACATTTGCATGTTTTATATCCTTGAAGTATCTCTTACATTACAGTTGACCATTTTCAACACCATACCACAATGTTTCATATTCTTAAATGTGTTTTCCCTGGTATCTAGCAGCCTCTGGATCCATCTCATTTCATCCCAGTAATTAAATCAACCTGTCAGTCAGAATATCTGTGAGAATTTTATCTGTTTTCATTTTGGTCAATGTTGTGTTATTGTTGTGTCTTAATGCAATTTAATTTGCTCTTACATCTGCATTGCAACGCAACAATAACACAATTTAAACAAAACACAGGTCAGCTGTTATGGACACTGTCAGCAGAATTTCATATCATAGTAAAAAAAAATCAGTTTCCAGGAAAGTGGGAAGAACACAATAAAAAATCTTCACTAAAAATACACAACTTTCAGGATTAAAACATGCAAAAACGCTGGTATGGTCCTTTAAACTGGCAAGATTGCGTGTGCTTTATTTGGAAAGGAATGTTATAACTGTCAGGGCCTGAGCTACAAGCCAAAACCATCTGTCACAATGACTCACATTCACAACCTGTGCACCGTCTCTTGTCCCAGACGACTGACATTTCCCTCCAGAGCCCGGGCAACTGCTGCTCAACTGTACAACAGACACAAACTACAGCTGGTTAATCAGGATAAGAGGCAGCCACGAGGAAGCACTTGGGTTTCACGGGACTCTGCTTAGAATAGACCCACCGCTCACAGGCAGTTCACTGATCAAAGATGCAAACACTCGATGTGAAATACTCCCAGTGGTGTCCACAGTGAGCCAGGTCATGAGACCTCAGGCTCTTTGATGGTCGGCTGGCTCTTTGTGATGGTTAAGTACAATTCCATTATGTCCAAAGTATGAAAAAGTTGTGTTTTTTTTTTTTTTTAAAAAAAAGGAAAGAATTTTTAAAATCTTTAAATACAAATATATACTTACAAAAATCTCACAAATGTGTATGTACATTAAAAAACATACAGAGTGTCTCCTTTAAGTCAAAGACGAATCAAATGAAAATAATAAAGAGGATTATCATTCAGTTTGTCACTAAGCAGTCTGTGTGAGGGTTGAGGTAAAACCACATTACACTGTGGTCTCACCCTGTTTACTGTTGGCCAGTCTTGTGTAAAACCTCCTCCAGGAGTTGAGTGTCTTCCCAGACCAGATCCAAAATCCAGAGGTAATGCCCACAATGAGCGTCATGAGATACTTTATCATGAAGACAGTGAAGTCAGGGCTCATGTTGGGGTGGTTCTGGATAGGACATGGTACAGCGTATGTCTTGCATGTCTGGCTGATCCACGTCCTCTCCCACTGCTCTCTGAAGGCCTGCTCGTAGAAGTAGCAGGCGATGACGATGGTGGCCGGCACAGTGTACAGCACGCTGAAGATCCCTATCCGCACCATCAGCTTCTCCAGCTTCTCCGTTTTGGTGCCGTCGTGCTTCATGATGGTCCGGATGCGAAACAGGGACACGAAGCCAGCCAGGAGGAAGGAGGTGCCGATGAACAGGTAGACAAATAACGGTGCCAGAACGAAGCCACGCAAGGCGTCCACGCTGTTGATACCCACGAAGCAAACCCCACTCAACACATCTCCGTCCACCTGCCCAACAGCCAGGATGGTAATAGTCTTGATGGCCGGCACGGCCCAGGCTGCCAGGTGGAAGTACTGAGAGTTAGCCTCGATGGCCTCGTGGCCCCATTTCATCCCTGCTGCCAGGAACCAGGTGAGGGCCAGGATGACCCACCAGATTGAGCTGGCCATGCTGAAGAAGTACAGCATCATGAAGAGGATGGTGCAGCCCTCTTTTTTAGTGCCCTGCACCACAGTCCTTATGTCATTATCAAACCTGTCATTGCACACCACCTTGTCCTCCAGTAAAAATCCAGCAATGTAGGCGATGGATACCATAGTGTAGCAGCCAGAGAGGAAGACAATTGGCCGCTCCGGGTAGCTGAAGCGCTTCATGTCCACCAGGTAGGTCAGTACGGTAAATAAAGTGGAAGCACAGCACAATACTGACCAGATGCCGATCCATATCCTCGCAAATTTGAGCTCCTCCTCACTAAAGTACATCATCCCGTGAGATCTCTTAGGCTCACAGGGAGCGCCGCAGTTCTCCTGCCCGAGGAAGCGGTAGTTCAGATAGGGAGGCACCCTGAGCGAGGCCGGGCACCTGAACTGACCGTTCACGGGGCCAGAGGGTGTGCGCTCGGTGGGGTACGGACCGGGGCTCTCCGAGTCGGTGCGGTCCGACATGTTTTGGCCGACGCACAGCTCTCCCGCGCCGTGGACTGGGAAGGACTCGCACGCGAGGCTATCGGGCCACTGGAAGCCGAACTTGTTCATGAGCGCCTCGCAACCCTGCCGCGCGCGCTCGCACAGAGAGCGGCACGGAGGCAGCGCCTGCTCGAGCACCGTGCACACGGGCGCATACATGGAGCAGAGGAAGAACTTTAAATCCGGGGAGCACTGCACTTTCACCAGCGGGTAGAACTGGTGGACCTCCAGCCCCGCGTCCTCCTGGTTGGTGTGACCCAGCAGGTTTGGCATGATAGTTTCGTTGTACGCGATGTCCGTACACAGCGGAATGGAGATCGGCTGGCAAAACCCGTGCTCCGGTATAGACATTCCTCGGTCACCGCCGCCGTACTGCCCGTTTACTCGAAAGATTCCCACGTTTATGAACAGAATAAAAAACAGCAAGGGCAAAACCGTACGGAGGAGTCTGTTGTAAACCATGGTGGAGAACTGATCCGCTGCCGTACTTTATTTGTTGCTGAACTAACTTGCGTTACCTCACCAGGCAGCAGGCTACTTCCCTGAATGCTCTTTGTTGGCGTGTCTTTCCAAGGTAAAAACAGCTTCTTCCAGAGATCTTTCACTTGTCCTTTCCCCCCCCAGATTCTCAGTAAACCGAGGTGATGTGAGAATGAGAAAAAAAATCCACAGCTTTTAATCACAGACTCGGATTCTCCAGTCGAAATCCACCAAAATAAACCATATTCGTCCAGTGAGGGAGTCTTCAGTCTGCCCGACACAGCGTCAATCTGCTGTTCAAACCTGTTCTGCTCTCCCTCACTCACATTCCCAGGAAAGTCAAGAGAACCATTATTCAATGTGACTTCCGGTAAAACCTTTCTAAATAAAAGTCCAGTATATAGAACTGAATAGAATAGAATAGGCTAATAGAATTGTCTCTGTACAGTTAAGTACAACGAAATTGTGGGTGCTCCACGAAGACAAGCAGTGCACTATAGAAGAAATTATATGCAATAAGAAATACAACATGTACTCAAATAATACAAATAATACAAAAAATACAAAATTTACACTAATGTTTGCACAATTTACACACACACAACAGCACACGATTGTGCAAGAAAGACTAGGACACTTTAAGGTGCGAGGTGGATGGATAGTGTCCTTGGTTCTGTGTGTGTGTGTGTGTGTGTGTGTGTGTGTGTGAGGTGTGGTGTTGGTGGGGGGTGGGGGGTATGGTCAGTGTTTGTTTATGGTCTGTGCTGAATGGTTGACTCAAATAGGCTATTTAAGATGCTTAGATGTAATTCATGCAGTATGTGACATTTGTCTTGTGTGTGTGTGTGTGTGTGTGTGTGTGTGTGTGTGTGTGTGTGTGTGAGAGACAGAATTCAGTAATCTCTGTTGCAAAGGGCACCTAACCCAAGACGGCTGCATGTAAGCATCATACACAGCTGCATAATAATGACATAAATATTAAGAATAAATGTACTGAAACAAAAATGATCAAACACAGAATATAGACACAGATTATCATATATATACATATATAAAATAAAAATAAACAGGGAACATAAGAGGAAAATAAATATATTTTGTGATTTTAGTTCTGTGAAAAAAATACAAAAAGTAAGAGAGAGACTGTGACCAAATAAGGTCCAGATGTGGCAATGATGTGTCTCCACTAAACTACATTGTAGATTGCAATCAATAGCTGTCAAGAAAACAGAATAACACTGGGAAGACTGTTAACAGCAGTAGCTGTATATTCTATGGTATATGTTAGCTAAACTACATCTACACTCTTAACTTCCTGTTTACATCTGTCTCACTTTGACTAGCTTTACATTTCTCTCTCTCTCTCTCTCTCTCTCTCTCTCTCTCTCTCTCTCTCTCTCTCTCTCTCTCTCTCTCTCTCTCTCTCTCTCATCTGTCTCCCTGTTGGACCTAACAGATGGGGGTTAGGGAGGGTCTGCATTTTTCCTAATGTTTGCCTGAATTGCAGAGGTTCATTCCAGTTCACCTCTGCACTGTTACTGGCATGAATGCTGGCTGAACAGGGCTGCCAAGCATCTTAAAGGACCATACCACTGTTTTTGCTAGTTAACCTGCTTAACTACACACGTTACATTGCAACAATACCGCAAATCTTACAGGAAATGAATGCGGACTTGATGGTAAAAGTGAAGGGTTACATAACAGTTGAAATAGAACCAAATACCACACGTGGTTTTAAATAGACATAGAGATAGAGATAAGTTAAAAATAAACTAGCTGTATATCTAATCCAGGGAGTAGTGTCAGTATAATTATCTGTCATCAGTTCCAATTTTTTTCTCTCTCATAACCCTACCATGGAAGTCCGAATCAGATGCTGCACATCTGTGCATTACACTTAAACATAGTTACTGGTAGTTAGTGGCTATTTTTAAATAGTTACCTTTTTATTTAAAGCTGCTACAATCAGTATTTTAATATGAACAGTGGATGTGTCTGCTGCCCCCAAATGGCCAAAAAATCAGTTTGTCATGTTTATAACAGCATAAATCCAGTTTCGATCATCATATGTGTTTAGACACAATATTCTTTTAACATTGTTTAACATTTTGGGAGCTGTTCAACTCTCACATACTCTCAGACTCAAAGGTCTTTTCAAGGTTTCTTCATTTACTCACTTAAAAATAATTTGATATCCTGATGTTTAGAAAGATCAAATGCAGATGCTATATCAAAATCAGGGAATGTATGATGTATTTTCTCTCCTCTCACTACGTACTGCAGTGTTTGTCAATGTCTGTCTATGTCTAGTTGTGGTTAAATCACATCCTTTGAATGATTCATCTCCACACAGTGTTGTACTTGACATGAATTGGAATCTACTCCCCTGAAATCAAGTATGCATGATACATCACTGCTCCGTGTGCAGACAGAATGCAGCTTGAGAGCATGTGCCATTTCATTTCCAAGCACTAGTCGAGACATAACTTCCTGTAATCAGCCTTTGCACAAAGAAAGTGTTTTTTACTAAGCAGGGAGAAATCAGTTGAGAGTGGAAAAATACATACAATCTATAATGCAGACAAAATGAGAGCAATGCATCCAACTGGTACTGTAGCCAGTCCGTTAGAAGAGGGGGAAAAAAAAGCAAGTGGTGTAAAATGCACACCAACAAAAGGGCTTGGACTATTTTTTCCTTGGGCTGCACAGAGCACAGAGGAATACGAACTGCTTGTGTTACCAGAGTGTGTTATGGCCTTTTCAGACACAATGCAATTTGTACTGTGCTTGCCACTGGGTTCGGTGCCCTGTTCATGCCCTATTCATAGAAGACAGAGTTCAAAGTTCAACTACGTTGAATGCAGCGACAAACCGTCATGATATGGAGCAAGCCATGGGAAATAATAGGATTCAGGGAGCAGTGGTACCATTGTTGCATTGTGTTTGAAAATTCCTTTAGTTCATTTCTGTTGATAGTACTGTCACTATCTTGTTGTCACCTTGTTGATATTGTTGAGAGTTTAAAGAAAAAAGTTTAAAGACACAATAAGAGGAAAAAAACACTGTAATGCATTTATGTTAAATATTACCTGAAAGGACCATACCACTATTTTTTCATGTAATAATTACTGTAAATGTAAGATGTAAATGCATGGCATTTCAAAGTCATGGACTTCACCTCCAAGCTAGCTGCTATTTCACTAGCCTCTGTGACTAAATACAAACTCAAACTGAAGGTTTGTCTCTTCTACTTTCTTGCAAAATGAAAGAGTTATCTACTACAGCACATTCAATTAGAAATCAGACCCTTTGCAATTTTAAGATAAAAGAATGCTCCACCAATTTATCACTGTGCTCCACACCGAACAGTTTAAAAATAGGATAAAACACTGATGCAGTAGAACCAGAGATATTAGCTCTTATTTCATACATCCTGTATTACCCACAGTGCAACTCGACCACCCACAGTTCACTTGAAAATTTGGGTGTGTTATGCTAGCAGTGGCTAATGTAGCCCTTAACCATTAGCCTCAATCAGAGTGAGGTTCAAGGGGTGGCTGTTACACAGGAGATAGAACCCTGCCTCCTCAGTCTGTATGTTGAGGTGTACTTAAAATATGAATCCTAAATTGCCCCTGATGGCTGTCAGGTATACACCAGTGACAATGTATAATATGAATGTGTGTGTCACGTGTAGTGTGAAGCACTTTTGTCCTGTTGGGGACAAGATATGTCTAATCAATTTTCCAAGTAGTGGAAACTGGAGGAACACATCCCGTTTGTCCTTAGGCAGCTGGAGATCACGGCAGGAGAAAAGGATAGAAAAGGTCATGACTAGGCCTTACAGTACAGCCACAGGCTTTCTATATCATAAAAAAGAGAAAGGGAAGCCAAAGCTCCACTGACACATCTGAAGCATTAATAAATTTTATTTCAGGTAAAACAACATTAAACAACATTTACAGAAGGACATTACATCTTCCATAATAACATTACATACAGGTTGTAACAAATAATGCAACAGCTATTCTACTGGATACTATATTGTTTCACTTGATGAAGTGACTGATGACACTTCTGTTTTCCAAACCACATGTGAAAATGATGTATTTTCAGTGCAGGATACTAAAAGAAAAAGAAAATGTGAGAGAAGAAAAGGGTTGCAAACATAGATTCATTTTTCAGCACAGCGAGGATGCACGCTGGAGCTAACCTATATGTTTTTCCACCAATAGCACTTCTGTCTACATGATAAAGAATGCCAAAAATAGATGCCTTATATTAATATTCATCATATATGTATATTCATATATGACTTTTCTTTGATAGCATTAAGGGGACATTTGCAACCCTGTATACAAACATAGTGGAAGCATCACTGTTTCACTTCATATAAGGTGGGTCACCACCCTACTAATTTCCACCTTTGAAATTCAGACAATATTTTTTCATTTTTCCTGTCACAGTGCTAAATGTGCAATTCCACCTAGTCTTTCCTTCACTGGACTATATTTGAAATATATGAAGAACATTCAAGTTTGAATAGAGTGCCTTCAGGAACTCTGCCCACACAGGACTTAAAAGTACAAGTTTTATACAAGACTGCAGGCTACCAAAGCTCCACAGAAGTCAGAGTGTCAGGGGGTGGGGGAGGGGCATACCAAAAATAATTATTCAGCTGCTAATACTGCCTGCAATCCCTTAAAGCCACACAAGGCTGGGCACAGTTCGATGGTATTTACCGTCTTCTGTCATGCTGCTTTGCTGGCATTACCCACTGCCTCTCCTCCCCTTTTTTTCGCTGCACAATCACAGCCTGGGGATGACACTGAAAAGCCACAAGATAACTTCAAGTACAGCATTTCTACAAGCTTTCCTCCATCTGTGGTAAAGGTTCAAAACCTGGGACAATATTTACATTTCTAATTTGTATAGGGGTGTATATATATATATATATATATATATATAGTAGTAAGCAAGTGCATAAAAGTGACCATACAGGCTGGAATGTAATGGCAAACTGATTCTTCTTTAAAGTGCATTTTCAAAACACTATGAGGGGGAGTTTATGGGAGTTTAGCCCATAATTATATATTTTTGCCCCAGAGCCATTACTATTTATGGTCAAAAATAAATGCTAGACTGGCATACAGTCATGATAAATGCGCTATCCCAATTCCTTTTCTTTGCTTTTCCTTCTTTAAAATATAGGTTCAGATATTATGCCATATCTCCTATATGTTGAGAGTGTTCTGGGCCACTGTAATCATGAAGCCATCCCCATCACCAAGTGACTACACTGTAAAAGATAGGGGCCAAAGTCCATAGTCCTTGACCTGTGAAAAAATGCATTCAAAGGTTCAGCTGTAACTAATATTCTTTTGTTGATACATCTACTTTTCCACCTTTAGATATTTGGATGTTTTTTGTGCACATTTCTGACATTTCCACTTTGGTATTTTTATTTTCAAATTTAGAATTACAAATAAAAGGAGATGGGTGGGATAGTACTTTGAGCTTGCCAAATCATTTGGGAATTTTGGAATATTACGGTACGGTTCTTTGGATAAGAAATTCCCTGTCTGTGTTTGCTCAGACATATGTGTTCTCTGAGTTGGGGCAGAAGGATACCTCTTGATAGCTGTATATTGCACTTGTGTACAGCATCGCTAATTCAGCCTCCCCTCACTGTGTCCTGCCCAGATGTTGTTTTTAGACCACTATAGGGTTAGTAAACAGCTGCCTGCTTCCATCTCTAGCAAAAGAATAACAAGGGCACTCTATTCCAGACACCTGACAAATCATAGTCCAATATAGTTTGTCAATTCGCTCTGGTTTATTTCACCAGAGAAACAGCACAGAAACCACAAACCTTATTTCAGACATCTATCATACTGATTCAGAAAACCCATTGACTTGGACTTGACATTGAAGTGGACTGAAAGTGCTAAAATACAAACTTATTTCTGGGTTTTAGGAGTCATTTCTGCACCACACTGTTAGCTATAGTTGAACTTTGGACTGTATTTTGCCACTGAACTAGGACTGTGGATTTTGTAAACAATTTCTTAAGGTATAGTCACTCTATGAAAGTATCACCCCATGGTTGTATGAAGAAGAGGGATAATTACATTATGTGTGTTGTATTAAGATGGACATGTAAATATCGGAATCAGTCCATAAATGTGACAAACTGCAAAGCAAATACCGGTTGGAGGGGGCCATGGAGGGGCTGCAGGGTTATACTGTACTGTAGCGATAGGACTAGATAGGTACAGGTAGTTTATCCTGGCAGGCAAGACATCTATATTATAAATGTGTGTGTGTGTGTGTGTATGTGTGCATGCGAGCATATGTATTTAAGAGGCTGCGGAGCAACATGATAAGTATCCACAGTTTCCAATTCTCCATGGCTTCACATTTGTAGCCTCATGTCTTCGGCTAATCAACAGTGTAGGGCCAATATTATTGTTTCAGTTGATATCAAACTGATTGGTAAAGAGGAAGCCATTGTATTGATAGTACTTCACAATTATTATCATATGTTTAAGCTGTAATATTCAGATATATTCACACAATACGTCAAAAGAAAGACCAAAAACAGTATAAACATCTTTGCAGATGATACTACATTATACAGCCCACCTTCATCATGGTCTCATAGAAAGTTCCAAAACACTTGTAGGAAGAACATGTAGGATGTTGAGGGCCGCACACATGGAGGAAATCTCTGCATGAGAGCAGATATTGGAGGTGGAGCGACTGATCAAAATTATTTACCACCTAAAGTATACATACTGCACACACATACTAACACTCATCCCTACAAAGCACTCATCCCTACATTTGTCTAATTTATCAGATAAGAAAAGCTCCAGATCAATATAACATTTAACTCATGAACTGAACAAAAAGTTGCAGTTATTGACACAGATCATCTGTTTCTGATAGAATATTGCAGATCTTTTGATGGTGTCAGATAAAGTGAAAGGGAGGATTGTCGTGGGCCAAATCAAACAATAGGCCACACAGCCTATTGCCTTGGTGTTTTACCTTTTGTACATTAGCTCATTGACATGGATGGAAGCACCAATGCTTAGCTATTGCCCATGTTTAATACACCCACAAGCATGTGCGCACACGCATGCATGCATGCACGCACGCGCGCACACACACACACACACACACACACACACACACACACACACGTCTCTATCAGACACACACACACTTACTGCTGTTGTCCATTACAGTATTGCCTCTCTTTTTACGCACACTGGTTGTCGCTGTCCCTGTTATGTGTGCAGTACACTGTCAACATCTCCAGCAGAGATCATTTATGTATGTTAGAGTGGCTTTTCAATTACAACACAAAACTCCATCTGGTTCCATCATGGAGGTCCACTGGAAATTTAAAGGAGAATCCTTGTTACAAATATTTTTCTACAACCAGGGTCCTACTTTTGCTGTTTTGACCATCATTCTAATGGATTAAGATAAGATTTAGTGATACATTTTCATTTACACAAATATTGAAATGCAACTTATAATCTCCCATAATATGGTGCCCATTTATTTCAGTGAACATTGCTCATCCAGCATGTGTCCCAAAATGGTTTCATCTCTGTGTTTTTTTTTTGGCATTGTGTGGCCCTCTGCACTTGCACATTAGTGTTTCTGTCCTTGAGCCCAGTGGCCAGTTTCATAAACTTAGATGTCAGTAGCATAAAAATTTGCAGGTATCATAAAGTTCTGCAGGTAAAGCAAGCTGATTGGTGGATCTGAAATGGACACAAGTTGTACCTATGGCATAAAAGAAACAGCCATGCAGACATCTCTGAAGGACCTCTGTGCACATTCCTCTACAGGCAGCCCAGAGAGACAGACTTCAGCCTGAACTCAGTGTACCATATTAAGACCAAAACTGTCCATTGCAAGCTGCTTCCACATTCAAATCTGAACTGTCTGACTGCACCCAGTTTTGCAGTGAAGTCCCTGAAACTCATCAGTGTTATTTGTGGGTTAAATATTCTGAGAGCTGATAAGAATGATGGTCAAAACTATGAAAGCAAGGCTGTGAAAAATAGGTTTCCTTTAAAAATGTCCAGATATTCAAACTAGCCTCCCAGGCTGGCAAATCAGGAAGGAGAAAGAAAAATAATATGTTGATACAGAATGCAGATTTACTATTTACTACAAGCTATTAGATGTGCACTTTAGTGTTGAGATTGATACCAAAATGGTGACAATTACCTGACAAATGCCACAATTAGCAACCTAACAAGCTAACATTACATTGCAAATTAACCACATCTCAGTAGCTGGGTCAGCAGAGTAACATCTGCTGTTTTCAGGTACCACAGAACCAAGGACCTCCAGTATGGCCACCAGAGGATGTGTTCCACCACCTGAGAGCCCTCCATTAGAATTATTACTGTTGTTTGCAGTTCCACAAATTAGAGTTTAACCTGATTAGAAAGAAATTAACAAACTACGTCTTCTAGGATTAATTTTTCTTTGAACTGACTGCATTGTTTTTGTTTTATAGATGTATTTTTGCTCATCTGCATGTCTCAGATATGTGTTTGTTGAGTTAGGTGTCCTGGCAGAGCAGTGTGGTGGTGAGAAGATGAAGCAATATTAAAACTGTCCATTATATAGTTTCTAGATGAGTATATCATACATACAAATATACATTCTTAAATAGGAGGCTAGTTACAAACACAAAACACAATATGTACTAATAGTAAAGTCCTTTTGTTTATATTGTGACAATGGTATATGAGTTATTGGAACCTTATAAAAAGTAAACAAAATTTGCAAATGATAGACTGAAATCTTACGCACCATTCATAATGCACACATGCATTCATATCTACTCAGTGCTCTCTCACTCATTCACTCACACACACACACACACACACACACACACACACACACACACACGCACGCTGTGAAGGTAATAAATAAAGAGAACTGGGGCTCTTTCATTCGTCTGGATCCTCAATCTCAGCATCTTTGTCTTCATCTTTTTTCAGCCACCTGAAAAAGACGACAAAGAAAAAACACAATCTGTCAATAACACACTCCAAATTTGACACTGTAAAAAATACTAAGACAATTACATCTCACATTTTTATGTGTCTCTTTGCTGCTTGAAGCTAACAGTTAGCTGCTATAATTTAGTTTTGTTCATGAGTCATAAGATTATTTAATGATGCAGTGAAACGTTATCTCTGATATTCATTAGTTCAGATTTTGGACAGTTTTACACATGACTGGTCTCATCATCAGATAACCTTTTCAGTTGACTTGAGCCTTTCTTTTAGTCTTGGCCACTGGTTTCTCTTATTACTGTCATATGTTCCAACCAAGTCCAGTTAAAGGAATAGCATTTTGAGATATTTTGTTTTGTATGCTCCAAGATTCAGTGGCTAAAAGTAACTCAGTACTTTAACTCAGTATTTTATGTCAGTGCAGCTTTGAGCTTGACTTTTACTTTTAACAGCTGTGGCTTAGGGGGTAGAGCAGGTCACCCACTAATTGGTTCGATCCCCGGCTTCTCCAGTCCGTGCCAAAGTATCCTTGGGCAAGATACTGAACCCCACTTTGCCCCCGATGTGTGTATCATCGGTGTGTGAATGGGTGTGGATGTGTCAGAGCGCTTTGGTTTTAGAGCAAGTGCTGTATGAATGTTTGTGTGAATGGGTGAATGGGCCGCATAGTGTAAAGTGTGCTTTGAGTGGTTGATATGACTAGAAAAGAGCTATATAACTACAAGTCCACTAACCATTCAATTTACTTGTGCATCTCCATTATATGCTACTTTATACATCTATTTCACTGCAGTTCAGAGACAAATATTGTCTCTTACCTCAATACATATTGATAACTTTAATGAATAAAAAATATGTATAATAATGATGTTATTGATAACTTCAGACTGTTATTTTTAAGTTCCCAGAGGAGACATTTCCAAGAGAGAGATGTACACCTTAATGCATAAAGAATGTAATCCAATCATATAATATACATTATTTTTAAATGGGGCGTTTTGCATAATGTGTACCTATACCCTTTTGAATGCAGGACTTTTACTTGTGGCAGAGTATTTCCACAATGTGGTATTACTACTTTTAATAAAACTACAGAGATACAGCCAAAGACAGAATGGAGGATTAGGGAGGTAAAGAAAAGAAAGTGGAAGATGAGAAAAAAAAAAAAAAAAAGAAGGAAAGGACTTGAAGATGTTGATCAAGAGGGAGTGGAAGAATGGGTGATGGAGAGTGTACAGGACAAGGAGGAGGAGAGGATGATGAGGAAGAGGGAGCAGGAGAGGAGGAGGGAACCGTAGACTAATAAATAATGCAGTGGTCCCTCTACCTTGCCCAGCCTTTGGTAGTCAGTTCCCAGTGGAAACAGGCCTGCATTCACCAGGAATCTCTCAAATGTTGGATGAGCACTTCATTTATCTGCTGCTCCTGTAGCTATCTGACTCCAAACGTACATTATGTGTCTATGAGTATATGCATGTGCATCTGAATGGTGAGCCCAATGTACAAATTAGTGTCCTGTGACTCTTGTTATATTTATGGTCACCTGCAGGTCTCTGGGACCTGGGATGGGACAAAATGTGTTGAGGGATCACTCTGAAGTTTGAATAAGAAGGATGATAGCTGGGGGCAAGAGGTGAAGGATAGAATCTTAAAGAAATGATGTTGTATGGATTTTTTAAAAAAGTACTTAGTAAGTCCCTTTTACTCTGTTTGCTGGTCTGCACGGACTTTGAGATTTCTCATTTCTCTGAAGTGTGATGGATTCAAAGTCTATTTGAGCTGGACTATCATTTGATTCACTGCACTTCTTTTAAAAAAAAAGACAATTACAACAATTTCTGGAGTCATAAAGCCATTCCAAATCAGGCCACATTCAGTGTCACAATTCACGAGTCACTGGTTAAAGTCAAGGTTGGGTTGAAAATCTTTGATTTTTTTTCAACATGAGTCTGAAGTCTCATGTAAGCTGACACTGCCAAACGTTTCTCACTTTGAACAACTATGAGCCAGTCTCTTCATTTTTTCTTTTGCTTTTACTTTTTGTTTGCGTCAGAGATTTCATCAGCAGCATCCAGCATCTATGTATAATGACTGATCCAGAGTCACAAAGATGACCATTTGCCAGAGGAAAAGCATTGAAGAATCATTGTGTCTTTGGGATGTGTTCATGAAAGCTTGGTGATGATTGTTTTTCTAGATGCAGGAGGACAGCCATAACTACAGGTTAACAGCTTGTTGTGAGAAAGCAGTCACAGCTCAGCTGTCAAGGTCAAGGTCGCTGAAGCAGTGTAGCAGTGTCCTCTGTGTGTGGAGGGATACAGTAGCTGTGTGTGAGTGTCATCTCTTTACTACACTGTCACACACTCTAGAAGCCAACAAGGATTTCATTGTTTTTAAGGGATCTGATGTACTAAGAACAGATGTAGGCTCTGCTCTCTTGGGATCAAAGAGCACCAAGTAGGTGTGTGTGTGTGTGTGTGTGTGTGTGTGTGTGTGTGTGTGTGTGTGTGTGTATGAGGGGGTTCCACTTGGAAAGCAGATGGAGCTGGTGGGTGGGTTTTGTGGGGAGGATTTAGCAGGCGTGGCCAGCTGCTGGCTGTCCTTTGATGGAGACAGTCTCACCCTCACCCACAAATGAAATCCCTAAAGTGCTCTGTGTTGGGGACAGACAAAATACAACAAAAAAGAGAAAAATGTAAAATGTATCTCTAATACCTACTGAAAGAGAAGAAATAAAATCTTTCCAGATACACTCCTCTTCAACTTTTAAACAGAGAGCCCACTATATTGCTGTTAAGAAGTCCCTTCATTTTGCTGGCTTGGCTGTTTACAGTGTGTGTGTGTGATTTCAGACGTTCTGGAATCAGAGGTGTCCCACCATGCCGGCTCTTCCTTTTACACAGATATCGATTCAGGTCTGTGACTACTTCTGCTGCTGACTGTAAGGCTGCAACATTCCCTCCCTGAACAGGCTGCAGGAAAGGAGCTTGTATTATAGTGCCACCTAAATCCTAACTTTCTGCTCAAGCTGCTCAATCACTTTTTGTTAGAGAATAACACAACTCTCTTGCAGGTGTTTGCTGCCACTAATCAGTTTAAGTTTATGGATAATTGGTTAAAATAGCAGGACATACAGTATTGTGATTGGTTTTATGAATGTATTTATCTACTTTATGTGTGTATTTTTTCAGATTTCTAATCTACTACATATTTCACCAAAAACTGAAGAAGCTTAAATACCAGACTTTCATAATTCTTCTTGAACCATTGCCTTCATCACATTTTTGCAGGGAAAGGAGGAGGCATTTATCAGATCATATCAATAATAAAGCCTGATTCCATTTCTGAGCCTTTCTTAGTCTTGTTGTTGCTGTGCTCAAAATACACAGATTTTTTCTCTTTTGAACTATAAATCCAAACACCAGCTACTTTATGTCCGGTGTTCACACTGACACCTACACTATGGCTATGTTTTCTATTGTTTGGTTTAACCACACAACTTTGGCAACTTTGAAATAAAAATGAGAAGTCTCTCTCCCTTGAGTCTGACCTTTTCCTGCAAAATACTAATTCACAATGTGAATCTGTGGACATGATAGGTCATTGCAGGACATGAGCTACAATTTGACTGATATGTATTTTTGAAGCAAACCTATCTGCTGTCCTCCCCTGAATTACCTCATATCCCTTGTTTCATTTTTCCTCCTTTCCCTTCTGCTCCCACCATTTTCTATTATAAATTACTTTTTTTCAAGAAGGGCTTCAAACACACAACTTTACCTGATTTCTGATCAATCAAAGATCATTATTAGGGAACAGCACTTGTTGAAATCTTGCCTAGATGGTCAACAATCATTCAAGACAGTGGATTGGCAATATCATGCAAATGTGAAATCCAGTTTCAGCCATTTGCCGCATGGCTTTACACTGTTTTTCAAACCAGTCAGGCTGAATCAGACAGACCCTCTACATCAGGACCTCTGGGAGTCAGAGGTCATGACTGGGGTTGCTCCTCCTGCAGGGAGATCCTGTTATGTCTGATCCTGTTTAATGAACTCAGTAAGACTGCCCTTAAATGTTACTCACTGAACACCCTGAGCTGGGAAGGTAGTGATGCTTTAATAAGCTGCTTTCTGACAACTATATATGAGTACGTATATGTGTGTGTGTTTGAGAGTGAGTACAGCTTGGAAAAGTATTTGCTGGATATGAGTGAGTACATGTGTGTGAACTAAGAATTCAACTTACATAAAGATATTTTTCCATATTTCTTATTCAAACTTTCCTCTGGAATCAGATTTTCAGAGGAATATACAACAAATTAACAAGTAATCCAGTCTGGATTTATTCCTAAATTTAGTAGGATACAGACAAGCTTGGCTCTAAAGATCTGCTAACTGTTGCAGTAATAAAACCTGGTCATTATACCAGTGCAGGAAAATATGCGCAGCCCGTCTAAACAGTAGCCACAAAGAAATAGAGGTGAAATGACAGGAAGATGGAGAAAATGAAGCAGTAAGAGAATTAAGAGATGTTCCTATTAGCTGTCTGCTAACAGGAACATAATATGTGTGCTGAAAAAATGTGATCCTATACAGCCCTGGTTCTAGAAATGGTGAGTGGCTAGGAACAAGTCACACAACACTATTGTAGTCAGTCAGCGACAGGGGGGTTTGTGCTAGTGCACAGGACAAGAAGAAGAAGAAGAAGAAGAAGAAATGGGGGACATGGTTCAGGGGGAGCATGAGCGTTCAACTTTAAGGGTAAGTAGGGAAAGGAGAAGGAGCAATCTATCCTTCCATTGCTGTCAGACCATGTGGATTTTTGAATTGGGGACTGCAGTGGAGAGACCAGCGACAACATTAAGGTGAGTGCATGGAAGGAACATCTAGTAGTGGCGTGACAGCCATGTAAAATCCACAACATAATCGCATTGTAAAGAAAAAGAGATGGCAGAGGAACGGCTAAAGAGCAGAAGGTCAGAAGAACAAAAACTGAAAAAGAAGTACTATAATCAGGCAATGGGAAAGAGCTGTGTTAACATTGGTGTGGCTTTCCACTTGTCTGGCTGGGAGAGACATTCAGCCCTGGACTTGGTAAAGAGACCAATGGGGCCGGTAAAAACTTTATGACTTTTATGGATT
This sequence comes from Lates calcarifer, assembly GCF_001640805.2. Lineage (NCBI taxonomy): Eukaryota > Metazoa > Chordata > Actinopteri > Centropomidae > Lates > Lates calcarifer. Next base: position 16,196,579 of record NC_066847.1, read on the forward strand.
TTTCGATGGCTCATCAACCCACCAATCAATGTGGCAGACCGTCTGATGGTCCACTGGAGAGATCTTTGTCCAGAATCGGTTACTCCACCTTTAAGAGGCAACTGTTTGTTGACACATTCATGATATCCACTTTATAAGGTGATGTGTTCTTCTCCTGTTCTGCTGCCCCCAAATGGAGCATAAAAACAAGTAATTCTGCTGTAAAATTATTTGAAATATTATGCCCAGAAAAACCTTCTGGTCTGGCAGGCCTATTGCAGTACTTCTACAAAGAAAACAAATGGATTGACAAAAGGAGATGATTTCCCCCTGATTTCACTGTAGCAAGACAACAAAGAATAAACGGGAGGATTTCTAATGAACTGATGTGTTAGGGAGCACCTTGGGGGCCTCCTGCTACATGACCAGAGGATTCCACAGAGACTCCGCCCATTGACCTACACTTTGCTACTTTAGCTGGGAAAGTTGTTTTAGCTTCATGCTCATGGCTTACAACCCTAACATGCCATCTCTGAATGGCACTGTAGAAGCTGTGGGACCTTCACTTCTGAACATGACAGATTAACACGAGCTACATGACTGACTTGCTTTTCCAGGGCTTATTGCAATATTGTTTTTGGATTTAAGATGTCAAAATCAGTAGAGTGACCCAGGGTGATTACATTTTCATGCCAAACAGCTCCTATCAAAATGGAATTGAAAAAGAAAAAAAGTCCTCCCTCTGCGTCTGTCCTTCTGTGTTCTGTATCCAGTTGGTAGGAAAAGGGAAAATGAGCACTCAGCTCCACAGCTTGCAGACTTGCCAGCTCTCTCTCCTCTAACACAAACACTTTCTTCTTGTTTTTTCTTGCCTAAGTTGTCTGGGCCATAGTTACTGAATATGAGTCTTTAAAGCATGTGTAGACCCACCCCCTCTCCCTCCCACACACACACACACACACACACACACACATACACACACTATTCTGTACCACAAACAGTCTACACTCTGCCGCACATTCATGTGTTTCCTATTACCCCATGTCCTGGCAGCAGACTCTTTCTGTTCTATTTCTCCAGAATCAGCAGTTAATAGCTGGAATCACACCATCAAACAAATTCTGCAAAGACAGAGAAACCCTGCACTCCCACATTCACAACTATGCATTCAAAGTGAGTGGCTCAGTACAGGTGTAGTTAAAAGATAACAGAGCACCTTCCTGCTTCACCTTTTACTTACTGTAGCTGTCATAGCTGTCCACAATAATCAGTAATTGCAGTGCAATGAGTAATTATTGCCAACATTAGAGATGTGCTCACTTTTGGCTATACCTCAAAAAAGTTGTTTTAGATCATCATCAGACCGATTGATAATTCAAACACTTTGACATTATACTCATGTTCGTTGCTTTCTTGTTAGCGGGGGGAGTTATTAACTAATTGGTATCAAATTACTTGTTAGTCCAATTGATGTCATTTTCAGTTGACACTACAACTATGCTAGTGGTTGCTGGCCTATTATTCTGATTCCCAGCTTCTGTGACTCTACTAGAGTAGTTTTGCATGATTCACAGATTAAACATAATTTATCTTCCCCTTTAGGCCCCCTCTTTAAAAGCCCACGTTTATTCTAAGTGGTCAGCACCAAGTGCTTGTGAGCACCACCTCATCCTCTTACTGGTGTGGAGGTAACTGTAAAACTACTGAGTAACATAACATAACTGATTGGAAATGGCAACTTCTCAAATCCATCAGTTCATGTTCGATCCTGGACCCAATAGGAAATAAATGAGCAGGCAGCACAGTAACATCTGCAGCCCAATAATAATAATAATAATAATAATAATAGTTGTATGTGTGGGAAATGCATTAAAAAGCTGACTGAAGAGGAAAACAGCTGCTGTCAGGAAATGCCAAAGGTAACATTGCTAGTAAAATGTTATTCTGCTGTCACCACATGACTTCACAGTAAACCTGCACTATTGGTTATTTGTATTGACACCTGAGCTTTTGCCTCACAGGGATTACTCTTACATACCTTTACCTTGTCATTTGGCCATGTGTACAACCGACACTGTAACGTTATGAATATGACAGAACATAAGGAGAAGCATAATAGATCCTCTTTCAAGTTTCTGTTTTGATTTAATAAATATGGCAATTTAAGAGTTGTTACTTCTGTAAATAGAACAATCTGTGTAGCTACACTCATCCGTGCCTATGGCAAACTGGTTGTCACTGTCATTTATATTTACTTACTATTCAGCAGTGTTGTTGGGTGGCTATTGAGCCATTCAGGAAGATTACATTCCATTTTTAAACTCATCAACTAAGCTCTGATTTGTAGCTTATTCACAACCGAGGGAAAGATTCGTCGGTGGGCAAACCAGACCTATCTGAACTGTGACACAAACTGATAAATCAGAGATCTGGACCTAGGCAAGATATAATTGTGGGTTTGTTTATGACCTGTTTGATTTTGTGTTTCTTGTCTCATTGGACACTGTCATAGCAGTGTTGTCCTATTTCCAGATGTCTGAAATAGACATCAACAGCTAAACAAAGTATGTTTAAACTATAAAACTTAATGCTACCTGTCATTGGCAATTGTAATAATAGAATGATTTGTGCACTTTTATGTAAATTATTTAAAATACAAACTTTTTATAACAAAACCAGACTGGCACCCAAACTGAAAATCTTTTTGGGAAAACTGTTTTTGGGGTTTTTTTTTTTTTTTGGGGGGGGGGTGTCATTGCAACTGTGTGAGACCAATGATCCACTGTACTATCGCACATGAAATCATCGAGGCTAGTTTCATGCTCACTTCTTGTTGCACCATTTAGAATTGTGCTGCATAAACTGCCAAAGAAATGTTAAGTCTCTGGTTATTTCAGATCTTCTGTGGTCCAGCAGGTGGCCACTGAACGCATTACTGAACATTGTGGACTTTCTAATGGTAGGGTTCAAATAATACAGGGCATATGAATGAAAGTTTTGAAAAGAAATTCCCCATAAAAGTTGTTCTCGGTGCTTTCCACAGATTTGTGTTACTGACAGTGTAGATGAGGTTCTGAAAAGGAAGTTAGACTGTAATGGCATATTAAAACTTTCTCCTCAAACTCAGGGCATTTATTTGGAGTGACATGATGACCCATTTTAAAAGCATGGCAAATTACAATCTCACTTAAAGTGCAGTTGGAGCAAAATCACCACCATTTCTCAGCTCAGCTTGTGTTATGCTGTGTCTGGAGCTGTGGTGAGCAGTAATGAGTGTATGCTGAGGTTCAGAGAATACCCTGAGTGAAAACGCCTTCATCCATAGACTTGCAAACACACCCATTTGCTTGGGTTCGCCAGCTTCCCAATCCATAAATCCTTGGTTGGGGGTATGTTTTTCCTGTCTTGGGCCTGGCTGACTTCCCCCTCACTGGGGTTTATGTAAGGTGATGGAAACAGTGAGAAGAGGGTGGACAGATACAGACATAGAGGAGGAGGAGGAGAGGAAAGAGAAGAAAAATCTGGGTAAGTGTAAAGTGTAAAGGGAGAGAGATTTAAACAGAAAGGATAAAGTGGAGAGGAGCAGCAGATACTTTGAAGCAGATCTGGTAGTAAAGTTAGGAATAGAATACACTACCTGCCATTTACGGAAGAGGGTTCGCTGTTACTGTGACCTGCTACTCTACACTTCAAGTCTATTTTCCTGCATTTTACCTATGTACCAACACTGATTGTGTATTGGGCATCCCGAATCCTGGTGACCTACATCTCAATACTGTGCCTTAATGTGCAACCTGTGTAGACACACCAAGTGCACCAAAGCTGCTCTGGAATTATCTTCAGCTGACAATTCCTAATGGGAATTCTTGACCTGCCTTACACACCCTAACAAGTCAATTAAGGCCTAATGGGTGTCTGTGTGTATGTAGTGTGTGTGTGTATAACTCTGAAGGTGCTTGTATTCATATATATATCTGAAAAACACAGCTGAAACACTTTCTGTGTAGATACACCATGGCTCTTCAAACCTTGTGGTAACACTCAACAACCAGAGGCTGCTCCAAGCAACTGAGGATCTGAAAATGAAGTTAATTGATGCCTACAAAGCAGAGGAGCTATAAAAAGATATCAAAGCACTACCAGCTTGCAGTTTCCACTGTCCGAAATATCATTAAGAAATGGCAGTTATAGGGGGACGTGTGGAAGTCAAGACACTATCTGGAAGACCCAGAAAACTTTCAGATAAAACTGTGTGTCTGCTGGGCAGAAAGGCAGAGCAAAATCCCACAAGACTACAAAAGAGCTGCAGGAAGGTTTAGCTGACACAGGAGTGTGGATGCACTGTTCCACTGTGCAGTGTTGATGCACAACAGGCTCTACATGGAAGAGTCATCAGAAGGAAACCCTACTTGCAACCTCATCATAAAAGTCAAAGCCTGAAGTTTGCAAAGCAACATTTGGATAAGCCAGAGTCATTCTGGTGCTGTTGCTGTGGGCAGATTAAGTTACAACTGAGCTGTTTGACCACAATCATGAAAACTGTGTTTGAAGAAAAAAGCATCAGCATTTGATGATGATCCCTGTAACGCTCTTAAGAACAAAAAAGCAACACCTTAAGGGAAATGTTAATAAAAAGATTAAGGCAGCCAGACACTGTGTGTACAAGCCAAAGTAGGTGGATTTGAGGACAGTAGGAAAACCTAAAGTAAAGAAGCTGAGATGGGTATTTACAGCTGGGAAAATGCAGGGTGTAGAGAGAGAGAAACTTTTTTTATTGTGGGCCTAATGCAGAGAACAAATAACAGTGTTTAGCTTTGTGTTTTTGATCTTGGAGAAGATGCCCCTCTGATACACTGCTCAGCATGGGAATGCTTGTCTCTGCAGGGAAGGTATTTCCAACAGATTGTAAATCAGCCTCAGCACAATGCAGGTTTAATGAAAGGTATGGGCTTATGTTTCAGGGCTGAGTCCAGCCAGGTTGCTGGGTCTATAGTGTGTGTTATTTGAGCAGGGTAGACAGAATATTGTAACTAAAGATGTCCTGTAGATGTAAAGCCTTGCTTTCCACTATAAGACCAAGTTGACAAGACACCTAAGGCCACTGACTACAAATCAGTATTTAGATAATGAATTTTAAAATATTCTTTATGAATCTTTATAGAAGCTTTATAAATATTCAGTATTTATAGATTAGATTATGAGATATTGATGCCTAGAATCTGTAGACAATAAGTTGGTATATATAAGTCATTTTATAGAATGAAATTTGAAACCAACTTCACTTTTTAACTGGCTTTCGGAGCCCATTCCTACTTCACTATTTGCACACCCTGAAAGGTTAAAAACTACACAAGTCTTATATCATCTTTACTTGGACAACTCTGCAATATACAGTACCATCAGTTTATGTACACGTAATTACATGAATATTTGATGACTTTCCTCTGTCATAAGGTGTGTCTGATTGCACACCTTTGGAAGGCAACAAGAGGAGAAAAAAGCAGCTTGGAAACTTGGCTTGATTACAAGTTAGGGTGTTTCATTTGAGGGCAGTAAGCTTTGTTGAGCCAGCTGAGTATTTGCCAAGCTTGTGGTGAAAGACTCTATTAAATTCATCATAATTCCCATGACAGCTTCAGTAGCTGTTTTGGGGTGTTTGCAAGTAAAATCTGTGTGTCTCTCTGCATTTCAGGCAACTGAGCCAAATAAAAAGGTACCAAGACTAAGTCTAAAGCCCTGCTAGCAGCCCCCGGAGGCTGCAATGTTCATCACACGCTGCAAAATTTAGGCGTTGGACAGATCACTAATGGTAAGGCTGTAACAAAATCATCAGTCTTGATTTTAAAAAAGTAAAACTTTGTCCTGAAAGTGATAGAATGAAAACAGTACACTGAGGCTTACAAATGTGCTTGTTAAATTTTCTTGCAAACTGTCATTACATTTCTCTGAAAGTGCAAATTTTGGCCTAAAGGTGATATTACAGAAAGGATACACGGTGACCAAAACAAGGTGTCATCCTTTGGAGATTATTATCCACAGCTAATTTTCAACCAGACTGGCCATTAAAACCTAAGACAACTCAAAGTATTTGAAAGCCAATGGAGTATCGAAAATGTATGAGGCTCATGAGTGTGCTCATTACTGTAACAATCTTCCTATTACATAATGACATATCTTGTGTTTAAAAGTGATGTTATGGTTTGAGGGTGGTGAGAAGAAAGCTAATCTATGTGTAGTGAAAAAGCTAATTTCATAGAAGTCCGGCTGTTCAAACTTGAGATACCTGGTCATGTACCCAATTCGATTATGTTAAGTGTTCATCCTCTGAGGCTCATGAATGTGCTCAATACATTTAACTGTATTCTTCCCATTAGATTTGAATACATTTGTGTACTCAGTACATTTGCTCAATATGGAAATTTTGACTTGGTGGTGCTGTATAGGAAGTCAAGGGCATCATAATTACTACTTTGCCATGCCATTAAATTTTGTATGCTATGTTGGACAAAAAACATTCTTGGTTTTTTGACCAGCCCAAAGACCTCAGGTAGAGCAAGTGATGATTTTGTCATTATTCTACTTCATCTATATGTAATCAAACTGCACCAAATGCTGCAGAATATTTGCGACTACAGATAACCTAACAAACTGGACGTCTCATATGAAAGTGGTCAGTAGGTAGCAGCAACTCTGGATACCTCTGCTCTACTGACAGCAACGGCTGTACTATAGTGTCAGTGGACTATATGACGATGCAACTGATGGTTTATTCATCAGCTTAACAGAGCAGAGGGGAAGACACTGATGGGCTCGAACCCTGTGATCGCATCTCATCTCCATATCCATTGTGGAGCACTGATGAAGCAATGGGAGAAGGGCTGATCAATGCTTTTGCCAGCACAGCTTTATCTATTCCCCGCTCTACATCCATATGTCTTATCCTGCTACCCTCCTTTCCTCCTCCCATTGACCTATATCAGTCAATCACTATAGGTATATGGTATCTGGAGGTTTCCCAAAGTCAAATCTAAGCAAGATCTAAGATTCTTTTCAAGGCAAGGAAGCAAAATCATAACTTTATCCACCAAAATAAAGGATGAAGCTGGCAAAAACAGCCTCTTATTTAATGGTTCGATGCAGCCAATCAACATAATTGAGATAACTTTCTCTATACCAAAGTATGAGATGGACAGACTGATCAAACAACATTTTGTATCTTTAAACTCACAGCAATTGTGAGGCAAAAAATAGCGATAACTGATTATAACTTTGGGATTTTAAAATACACTTGTGTTCTCTGCCTAACATATTCTAGGGAAGAATTAAGTGCGTCTCTATAACCATATCAACACTGCTCAGTTTGATCTCTTTGACAGGCTATTTATAAAGCAAGGCTTAAACCCTCACCCAACTGAGGCTCATGATGAAGACATCAACACACCACAACTAGCCTAATCTCTTGCAAAATAAATCTGTAGTGAAAATTATAGTAGAAAAAAGAGGTTTTTATCACTTTAAAAGCCAACCTGCTTTATCTTTTTCAGTGTCAACAAGCATTCCCTGCATCTAGAGATTAAATTATTTTATGCTCAGCTGACAGCTGGCCTTAAAACAGCAGTGCAGGAGTCATGTGAAGGCATACTATGTCAACTGCAGGGCAAGTTCATAAAATTTGGTAATATGCAGTATTAATGATTCCAAACAGTCTTTGCCTCAGCTGGTAGAAAACATCATGTGTCTGATGCTGCTTTTCCTCTCCACAAGAGAAAACTAAATTAACTTAATTGGCTGCTGTCATATTTTTAGCTACACTATGTGTGATTATGTGTTTGTCTGAGGTTATAAGTTACTTCAGGGTAAACATTAGCTTTTTAACTTCTGACATACTGATCTTATTTTGTACAGTAAAACTATGAAACTAGTTTGAATTGGGTTAATCTGGAAAAGATCTTTACTGAACAGGTAGCAGAAAAGTATACTGTAAAGGTCAGTACAATAGATTAAAGATAAAGGCCAACATTAGATTGTCTTATGGTTTTATATGACATCAAAACTCGTGATTCTGCTGCTGAAGAAATTCACTAATTCTGACAAGACGAAAACAAATAACATCATAAAATATTTATACTGAATTTGACTCTGCACATTCAAATTAAGACAAGTTAATATTTTATAAGATCTGATGAATGTGACTGTAACAGATTTAAGGCTTTTTAAAGATGTGCAGACACAATTATTTGAGCTGAGCACACTGTATATTGGAAAAACAGTATGGAGTACGCATTTTCCAAAACACTGAAGTGTCATGACCATCAGGCTAACATTTCTTCTTGTACACAACGAATATCAAGATCTGTTAATTCCCTAAGGGCATGTTTATGCTTTCAAGGAAATAAACCCTTTGATTTAACTGATCCCATAACTGTCAGTCCCACTACTGCTAAAGCTGTAAGAGCAGAATGGTTCAGCCCAACTGGCAGAGGCAGATGGCTGCCCACCCAGAGCCTGATTCTGCCTGAGGTTTTTTCCCCTTAAAAGGGATATTTCCTTGCCACTGCTGCAAATTGCTTACTCGTGGTGAAATGTTGGGTCTTTGTAAATAATATTGTAAAGAGTACAGTCTAAACCTTCTTTATATGAAAAGTGCCCTGAGATAACTTCTGTTATGATTTGGCAGTATATGAATAAACGTGACTTGACATTGTTGACTGCTGGTAGAAGGCAGAACGCACACCTTTGTCAAATTCAAACACCCTGTCCAACCAGCCATCTACTCTGACCTCCTCCCTAAGAAGTTTTCAGATATCATCATGCTTGTGCATAAGAGAAAGCAACAATTTCACTGTCTGTTCACAGTGTTTCAGCTAGTGGCCACTGCTGTTTTTTTTTGTTTTTTTTTGATAAGAACATAAAAAACTCAATTTCACAAGAATACTGGGCAGTTGTATTCTGAGCGCCATAAAACTTTGAAATGACATTGTGGAGAGAAGACTCTCACTGCAATCAAGTACTTAGGGGTTGTATGGCCAAGTGAAGAACCAAGAGGCCAGTAGGTTAATTTTGGAGCTCTGTGGTGTCACTGGGAAACTGTGACTACCCCTCTGTTTGGGCTTCTTGCAAGCCAGCTTGAGCTCCACATACGCACTCTGCACACATTTCATACATCACTTTCTTCTCAATCTCAGAAATATGTAATAGGTGGTTGGTCTTGAGAGGACAACTACAAGATCAGATAGTTGTGGCGACTTTCTGGCAGCTGTGGTGTCACTTTCCTGTGAATTACAGCTTGTGTTGAAAAGACTGGGTGTTGCCCACACTGGAACATGGTTACCGTATCTTATTCCAGAGAACATTTTTTGGAAAGCCACCCTGACATTTTGAATTGTTTGGCTGGAGATAGTATCGACAAACCATTGTTCACGCATGAATGTGTAGAGCAAATATTCATGAAACGTGCAACATAGATTATTGTTTCTTATTGTTATTATTAATGTTTTCAGACAGTATTTGTACATATGGAAATATAACTACTACGTAGCATTCCATACAAATTCTTGCTTGAAACAATAATACTTTCATATTTGTGCCACTGCAGCAAAAACTGTGCTCTGAATTCAATCAAGCTTGAACCCAGTAAACAATATGCAACAACAACAGCTACATTTCCATTGTTACCATTCATGGTAAACAGGCTTTCTAAGCACGTTAGTCTTCCTCCATCACAGTGGAGAAACTGCTGTTGGTGGCTGTGAAAGCTGCTTTATTGAGGCCTAAACGGCTGCATTTAGTGAGAAAATCAGCTTGAACATACCATTCTATTTCTGTACATTCTCCTCTCTCTTCCTAATGGGATTATGGGCAAATAGAGACAGAGAGGGCATGGCACATAAAGCAAAATTAGGTAGGATGGGGGAGTGAATGTTAGTAAGAACTGCATATATTCATGTGTATGTGTCTGCATACACTTAAATATATTTCTTCTGTCTGTGATAACATGTATGTTTGTATATATACTCAATAGTGTTTAAATATATGTATATTGCATGTGTCTCTATAAGTCTTGTAAGACACTGTCTGACACAGTTTTAGGTCTACTTAAATGGGAGCTCAGCAGTTCTACAGTTATTCAACAGCCATACTAATGAAGTGTAAGGGTGGTTACATTGGGTAGTCAGTCATTATGTATGTCCCTCCAACATTCATGGTCCCCAAAGGAGTCCTAATTTTTTAGTGGCTCCTTGACCTTTAATTCATTGCCCTTTAATGTACACAACACATCCTCAGAGGACTAACCTTCCTCATTTAGGATACACTGTGATCTCTCCTCTATAGTGAACACTTTGGCTAGCTTTGAACAAAGGATTTTTCAGCTCAATATCCTCACAAATGATCCATATTTAACAATACCACAATTACAGTTTATGTCCAAAGTTAATGGTAAGTGCAGATGTAGGAACTGGTGGACCCTTAATGTAATGTGGTGAGGGTAAAGAGAACGGGGTGGTGAATGACTGTGTACTTATGCTGGGGGCTGATATTTGTATCTAGTAATAGACCTGCAATTAATGTTTGTCTGGAATTAGAGCTGGATATTTCAGTCTACTGCTGATTGTTGTGACATTCATGCTCCCCTTTAGAATTTAATAATTCTATGGTCTGACCTTCTGGAATATGCACATGGCAACTATGGTATGATTAAAGTTAGAGAAACATAATTGTTATAGCAAATAAACTAAGGTTAAGCTATACTGAGTGTCAGGCAATGAAAACTGGTTAGGGCTGGATGGATGGATCATGTTTACAATTAATAACATGATGAATGTTAATTCCAGGCCTGTGACCGGACTTAAATGTGGTCTCCTGCATGAAAGTCAGGCACACTAAAAGCACATTCACCACCTCTACACCTTTACTTTTGGACTCGCTACATGAAGGATGCACTGTTGCAATGCAATGGCACTGAACCTTGGCATTGGATATATGCTGGTGTAACAGAGCTGGTCTCTTCCAAGTTCACAGAGGGTTCTGAGACGCTGTGGTCTGGAGCAGACTAAACAATAACAAATGAAAGCAAGAAATCCTACCGAGGAACCAAAATGCCCAATGATATATACACACTGGGTACATTTCAATTGGCCTATAAGTTTACATTGCCCAGTAAATGAGTGGTTGGGCTATTCAACTGCTCCCCCAAACATAGTCTAATGTGTCGGTAAACACGAAAAACTGTTGCTTTCTCTCATGTAGAGAGTGCCAAGAAAAACGCAAAACAAACTATAGAGCACTCCATTGAATCTAATAATGCAATCATGAATATTCTTACATGTTTTATCTAAAGAAAACAAGAGCAAGAACAGAGCTACTGGTTTTACTTTAGATTCATGCTCTGTCCTTATCAGATTTTCTCAGGAAGAGAAGGGAGTGAGATGGGATAGGGATGGTCATTATAACACGCCATGTAATTAGGCAGTCTAACCCCCTCCTCCCCACCAGCTGTACATTCCATAATCTATATTTTATATGCAGCACTGACACAGACACAGTATTATAAAGAGCAGAGAGCACGATTGGCACTGTTCAGCACTCAGTGCTGGCCTTGGGGATGTGTTGTGGGGTTTTTGGAAGGTTTTGGAAGGGTAGGGACTGTAATTTGAAGGACCACTGGTTTGGATAATGAGCTCTGTGTTTCTCTCTTACAGATAGAAATGCAGACAAACACAAAAACAACCAAATGAGAGACTGCAAAGCTGGTCTTAATCCAAATCCTTGCTCCTTCTATTTTATGTCCTCTAACCATACAAGGAACACTGTGTTATGATTAAATAAGAAAAATTTAAGGCATGTGATTCTTTTATAAATTCCTCATCTTTTGTCCTTACGCAGATTCTGCAAGAGAACAGTTCAACATGCTGCTGTTTGGCCTCCGGTTTACAATTCTGTGTGATGAAGATTTAGTTCAGCATCACTCCCTCTGGAGAACACTATTGTCAAGTGTATTAATTAGCCTATTTTGTGTAAGTATAACGATCTGCATAGTTTAGTTAATTTACGGGGTATGCATAAGAATGATGGAGGAGGATTGCAGAGGTGGAAATCTGCTTGGGAAATTTGTTTCATATTTACATAATTATTTAGAAGCTCCTGCTGATACTGAAACTGAAATTTTGGGCTTTAATTTATTCCAAAAGGCCTGTGTTTGCTCAGGGATTGAGCGCAGGGACTCAGCTGGTTAATCAAGCATATGTATAATTCATTTTCCAGGCATGGGGTCTGGCACTGAGGCTGTTAAGATGAGCATTTCTAATGTAATATTTTCACTTTTCCCAGTGAAGTTGAAGTCATTTACTCTAAAGACTTGGACTATATCAATAGCGCCCAACCTAAACATAATGTAATAGGAGGATTTTCTAAGGATGAGAATATGACTCTACTATTGCCTCTCCCTTTCCCCTCCTGCTACCTCCTCATTCTGTCTCTGCACCCCCGCTGAGACCCCCACAAGTCAGTCTGAGGCTACTTACACAAACAATTAGAGTATATTTTTGGCTTCCAAAAAACTCATTCAGTAATTGTGCCTTCTGTTAGAGCAGTCACTTTGTTTTAAGCCTTCAGCAGTAACACACGCTCATGCACCCATGCACACACACACGCACGCACACACACACGCACACACACACACACACACACACACACACACACACACACACACACAGTAGATGAGCAGAGATGAAGAGCAAATAATCTCTACGACCCTCACAGTGCATGACAAACCACCAGAGATCCCAGTAACACTTAAAAACTAATTACCAGTACCAGTATGACTGCCTGCTCACTGCAGTCAAGGCCAATACTAGTACTGATATTTTGGACTGGATGCTGCTGAATATCTGCGTTAGAGCAACAAATCCATGTAGTAATTGGTGGGTTTACTGAGGGTGTAGGGATGTATACTGTATGTTATTATAGTGAAACAATCCTGTCTACTAAATATCAAACTACATCTCCTTCCACTTGTTACCACATGACCACAATTTAATATTTGGGTCAGGTGATGGCAGCTGAACCATCCATGGCAACTGATGCATGATGATTGAGAACCCTGGAAAAAGCTACTTTCATTTAACCAGAATTTTATTGTCTAAATAGGAAATGAACTTTGTAAGAAATGTAATGCTAGCTGGTTTAAGTTTTGTATTCACACACATACAGATATCTGCAAACTGTTAACTGGCAATGTGAAATAAACTAAATAAAATGTAGTCAGTGTATTGCTAGTCTTAGGGAGGCGATCAGGGTGAGTGGTGGTGACACAAGACATATCACACGTTTTAAGTTTAGCTTGTAAGATACTTAATTAAGGTCTGAGAGAGCTTGGCCTTGGTTAAATATTGAGAAAGTCAACACTGACTAATTTAAAGCCAGCAACAGGATATGTTGACTTTATGCACAAGTGACCAAAACCACACCCTTTCCTAGTCTGATAATGAGAATTAATTTCCGTTTCATTCACTTCATACACTCGTATGAAGCCTAAAATCCTGATCATGTTAGTCAGTTTTTGTTTTGGCAGATGGATCATTTTGTTTTGTTTTGCTCAAACCAATCAGTGACTGACACACACACACACACACACACACATACACACACACACACACACACACACACACATATGATTACATGCAGCTGTTAATACAACTAGACTCTCAGTGTTTTATACAGTGAATCAAAAACTACTTCATATCTGTCATAAGAGCAGCAGGTCACACTGACTGGATCATATGATGAGATTACAGAACAATAACCATCATGATCAGACCTGTTGTGGGTAAGAAAGTAGAGGCCGGAATATTTTACAGGCTTTTGCTTTTCATGTCAGCCAATCAGCCATCTTTACATTAGCCTGTGGAAGCTGAGTGAAAAATAAGGCAGTGACTTTTAGTAAGTGAAGGTAGTAATGGAGAGTAAGGCAGTACAGAATAACTGTTAAGCTCTAATCTTTCATTAAAAAAGCTGAGCTGCTTGGAGGCACAGCATGCAAAAAATGCTAACTATTCTCTCTTTGGATCAGGAAGTCAGCTAAGCAAATAAACAGAGTAATAACATAACAACATAATCAGATTACCCTAGATGACGAAAAAAAAAAAAAAAAGCTTTGTGGGGATAATCAGCTGCTTGGTTTTTCTTGAACAGGAGAGAGAGATGTGATATCCTGCTGAGAAAAGACGTATAGCTGCAACTGGGTAAACACTGCAAAGGGTTAATAAACTGCCAAACAACCCTGGTGCTGAGCTTCACAGGAGCTGGGACTGGGAGCAGGGCTGGAGGGAGGAGGGTGGGGGTGGAGGAGGAGGCTAGACCTCCCTGTGTCCCATTGGGACAAAGTAGGCTCCACCTCACCCACCTCCCCCCACTATACCGCTCTTTCTCTCAGAGTGCTGGGGCTTTAAGTCCGTCTCCCAGGTAACACACACAGCTGCTGACAGACAGACACACAGACACACACACACACTCTTAATAACAGGCCCTGCAGTGCAGAAAGCGTAGGGCCTTGTTAGCCAACAACCAGGCGTGAAATCACTGCACCGTACTCCCACCACGATGAGTCAATCTATACCTCCTGTTTCTCTTTGTTCGTGTGTGTGTGTGTGTGTGTGTGTGCGCGTATGTGTGAGTGCTGAAGATGAGTGTGTTTGCTGGTTTTCCTCCAGGCCACGCAGAGCTCTATCTTTGACTGGGTTGGCTGTCTTTTGTTTAGACTCCTCTACAGCTCAGCTCTGACACACACCTCATGCTGTGCATCCTAAATACAATATCAGAGGATTAAGTTAACTTTCCCGACTTTAAATGAGGTCTTCATTGAGTACATTTCCATACACCTGTTCCTGTGCACATTTTGAATCCGAGCATCAAAGAGCTGAGTGAAAATGTCTGGAATCTAAACATAAACCTATGTTGTGTAAATATAAATTTTTCCCATGCTGAGGAGAAAAAGTTAACATATAGATAGCTTATCATTAGTCTGTTAACAAGTCATTATGTTATATGACCTGCTTCTACTTCTTAATCTTGTTTAATTTTCTTCAAATGTAGACACAGCATAATTGTGTAGAGAGCTAGCTAGCTGCTGTTCCACTATTTTCAGTGAAGCTCAGTTCATTAATTTGCATTCATTAGCATTCAAAATACTATAGCTCTGTTTCTACCCTATCCATAACACCAGACAAAACATGTCACTTTGCCAATTTTTTTAAGCTGTAATCTCTACTGTCTAAACAGGAGATGCATTGTTCAACTTTCCCTATTTTGCAGTTTTTTTCAAGGAATCGTCCATGTCTAATGGTGGTATGTATCAAGTCCTGATAGATCACATCAGTACACATCAGTAAGCTGCACTGTTGCACTGGGTGACATGTTCCTTCATTACCATCAACACACTATTTTCTATTTCCTTTTTGCTTGAGTAACATTTTCTTCAAACTACACTGCCCTGTTGTTTTAGGAAATTACTAAGCCCTCTTATAATGAAATAATTTATTTTATGATTTACATCCTTAGTAGGAGCTGAAGGGTTTGGAGGTGAGTGCTGCAGACCAGGAGGGGAAGCTGGAAAATGCAGAGAGAATTTTAGAGACTAAAACATTCTTGGGTTTGGTATTTTCATGGACGTTGTTGACAATAAGAAAAAAAAAAAAACTAGAACAGTGTCAGGCTTATTTTTAAGGATTTTTTTTACTTTTGGAACAGAGCCAAAGAGTTTAGTTTGACTCTGTATTGCTGCCAACAACTGTTACATGCCTCAACTCTTCCAGAGAGACAGAAAAATATGAACAAAAATGTTGAAATGTTTTCTTGACAGTAACATTCATGCAGTATTAGACAGGAAGCAGTAATGAAGAGTTGCAGGTTCCTGCAGTCTTCTTGTGCCATCTCTCACATAACAATAGTTAATGTTCTTCACAACAGATTTACTAAAAAAAACAAAATGAAAAAAAAAACAAACAAAAAAACAACAAAAAAGCAAAAACAAACAACCATACTGATACCAGCCTGATGCACCAAGACTCTTACTCTAGACTAACAATGTCACATAAATACTTCCTGTGATAGTTTTCTGTTTTGTGCCACTGAAATTCTTTATAGAGCCAAGTGAGCACCAACACTTGCTGCACTGAAACTGTGCACTGCTCGTTCTCTCCCAGTAATCACAAGGTTTTGGGCTGCACCACAGTACAAACTTACACTGGCAAAGGGGAGGGGCCAAGGGGCTGCTTTGATAAGTCGTGCATGGTGAACATGAATGAGGCAGCGACAGGCGAGGCAAAACACACATTCATTCCTCTCACAATGCCGAGCAGCACTTTTAATTAAACCTTATCCAACATGATGAATAATGCAACAGCTTCCTTGCAATCCACTGTCTCCTTTCTGTTGCTCACCGTGCTGTGTTCAACCATCTCACCCAGTCACATGCATACATTAGGCAGAGGAATGGCAGGGAAAAAAGGCTTTGCTCTTCCTGCTGCACAACATAATAAATATACAAAATGTTTTATATTTTTGCCGACGGGGAAAAAGTGGCAGTGCATAAATGAGCAGGAATGGATTTCCTGATTGTGCAGTGTGCATGAAATGTCTGATAGCTGCTGTTTTGTTGCTTTGTTTAGAACATGTCAGAACTGACATAGGGGGAACTATGTTGTACAAAGTTTACACGTGTTGCTCTTAAAAAAGCACACACACTCTGAACTGAAAATTATGAGGGCAAAGGGCTCAGTATGAAGCTCACGGAGACAAAGTCCTACATAACATGTTCCCCATGGGAGAGAGATGGCCTCACTGCATCAGACAAGACCAGCCGCTGAGAAACACATCAGTCCCCCTCTTCTAAACTCATGGACACAATCCTAAAGGGATAGAGAGAGGGGTGGAGGAAGGGTGAAAGGACTAGGAGGGAGGCTGAGGGGGCTGTCGATCACAGAGAAAGGCAGCAAATGGGATATTCAAAGCATTGAGGAGTGAAAGGATTGTATGGGAGAGTGAACCCATTACAGGGCAGACTGGCTGGGGCATGGGAAGACATGGAGAGGGCTACAGGGAGGTGCTGGGTTGTATTTAGCCCACAGAGGATCAGCAGAGGGAGGCTTTGCCAGGAAACCTCTGGCCTCTGAGACTCTACTGGACCCAGACAGACCACAGTGAACCAGGAAGACTGCTGGAAGCTGTAATATAAAACGTATATTTTTTTCACTTACCCCTGGTGGTGTCTGAACATGCAGATAGTTTTGGTTCTATATGCCAAAACATCAACTTAAATGTCATTCACAGATCACACTTTTAACAGATGAAAACTGTGCACAGATTGGTCTGTGGATTCTTTCTAGAAAAGGAACACTTTCTGGAAAGATAGGTTGTTGGGGATTTTTTTCAATGTAATTTTTCAAAGTGCATTCCATTCATCTCTATTGTACTGGGTTGAGGACAAAATATTTCAGCTAATTGAACTAAAACACATCCCTATGGCTTAGCATCAAGACATAGTATGTAATTTAGGTGAACTGACCCTTTAAGCCTGGCAGGTATGGACTTTATGGAAACAAAATTTCAGGGCCCTGATTTACATAACATTATTATAGTTTGTATATTTTGTCAAATAACATCATTGCCACCAAAACTGTTACATTATGTTTTGTTTAAGTTGCAAAGTTGCAGCCTCGTGCTAAAAAAAAAAAAAAAAAAAAAAAAAAGCCCTTTCTCCCTCATCAATCTACAATCAATACCCAATAATGCCAAAATCAGAGGAGACAGCAGGTGATCAAGATCAAAATGGTCTCTCTGACTGAGCTCCACAGAGACAGCAGAAACCAAACCTACTTAACCAGTTGGTACTGGTAACTTTGAGACCTGAACCAGATCAGTGACCTGCAGTTAATTGATCCATTACTGACCATTGGCTCTCCTAGCTACTGGAGTGCATTGGCTACGCTACATATGGAAATAACCAAACCCATCCCAAGGCCAAAGCTTTACACAACTTCAGGACCAGCAACAAAAAACAAACAAAAAGACTACAAAGACAAATGTGATCTTATGAGGTAGACAGTGATGAAATACCATAACCTATCAAGAGATATTGGTGCTTGAATAATAATGAAACCTAAACCTATTGAGTATACGTACATTAAAGCAGTTCGTGGAAACAACCACCGATTCATATCTTATTTTGTTGAAATGTAAGAAACCTGAGCAACATTTTAAAGATGACTAAAAAGAGCCTGAGGTCAACCTGGAACACAGCCTCGATGAAGAGAAATATTTTTACAGATCCTGCTTATGGAGTGAAGGCCGACCTATCCTGCCAGCAAAATAAGTGCTCTTATCTCACTGTGGGGGCAGGTCCACTGAACACAACTTCAAAAGAGTATTAATAATCATAACATTTCCTTGCTGTTTCTCTAAACAGGCTGAATGGAGGGACCACTTTCCCCCTGCTTCTCTTACAACACACCTCCCTTTCATGCACTGACATTCATTTCTTGTCACTCTCTTCTCCTGCAGTGTGGGCTCATGTATACTGGGCCCAGTGTTTCCAGGCCACTCACTCATATACAGGGCTGCAGTGTGCTGTTAACATGCAGACTCCCCGGCGAGTGTATAATTTGTGAGTCGTGTCCAATTCGGATCGAGTCAGTCTCCTGCTGACTTCCTGCCTTGGCTCGCTGATGAATGCTGGGAAAACAGATCTGGTGCAGTACAGCAGTCACAAGATCCTCATGCTGGAGCCAACAACCAGTGTGAGACACTGAAGAATGACTTCTTTGGATAAAAGCTGCAACATTTTGTGCTGAAAGCTATAACATTAAATTTGACCACAATATTCTGCATCATTTTTCAATATTTCCACAGAACAACACAGAAAACATCTAAAACTGAATCTGACGATGAGGACTGTGTGACACAGTTGAAAGCTCCAGAACAACCAACTGTCAAACTCTATCATAAATAGTTTGAAGGGTCACCAGAAGCCAAAACATTTCAGAGCTGTTTATAATCTGACAAGTTATCACCACGTTATCTTTCATCTTGACCAAGAAAATCGCAGAATTACAGCTGTTAACGTTATAAAGCAATATGCTTGTGCCAAGAATGAGCCTGTATTTTTTCACTGGAGCCCTCTACAAACATCTCAATAGACCAATGCAATGGTCTTGTTAAAGAATAAAGGAGGAGGCTTATTTTTTTAAACTCCACGCTATTGTTTGTCTGAATACAACCGCAAGGTACTTGGACAGATTACCATAACATTTAGTAATCACTTTAATGTAACATTATGTAAGGATTTTATCTTACACTGACGTACACTGAAGTCTCACAATCTCATACACTACATCCCTCAGACTACACACACACACACACACACATATATATTACACAAATATGCAGTCAAAATATCTTAAAGGGTTTTTCAGCTCCGAGGCTTTTCAAGAAGGTGAAAACTGATGGATTTTTGAATGAAAAACTCAGTATAAAATATATTATTTATTTGATAACTATAAAACATTCTGCAACAGCTATTTACATGAATACATGTTGTAAATGATCCTTCTAGGTTTTTGGATGTTCAGTCGTAGTGAGAAGTATTTGGAGTAGAGCAATAGGATTTTGAATATACAAATATTTTATAGAAGACGTAACATAAATTTTGTTGAGAAAATCCTCAACATTAACTGGGTAAAGTTATGAATTCGGTGTGAGTTAGCATGGAATGGCCTTTCTGTTGAAGACTAACTGTTAACTGTCTTCATTCAATGATCAGTCTTATAACACTTAGACTCAGGATTTGTCAAGTTTAAATACCTTGTTTGAGATGAGGGGCTTAAAACAATTCTGACAGCATCTTTGGGGCGATGCACATTTATTAGAACTTCACGCCTGCTCTGTCTGTGCTGCTACTCAACTGTGTACATGCGTGCTCTGTTGCAAATACATATACTCACTGCATACTCACACACACTCACACACACACACACACACACACACACACACACACACACACACACACACACACACACACAGGCGGGGAAAAGGCAGAGCAGGTTATCAGTACGGCCAGGTGAGATGGTTTATTATGGGAGTTATGGTGTCATATGCTGGTAGTTGGTTGCAATATAGTGTTACTTCAACTAAACATGTAACCTAAAATAAAAGGAATGGCTCATTGTTGTGTTTTTTTGTGCTGGTGGGCTGCCATGCTATATTGTGAGCTGCCTTAATACATATTTGTGCAGTTGCAAGATTATGTATTTTTAATTCCAAAGCAAGTCCAGAGCAAGAGTGTCACTTCATTTTTAAAGGAATAACAAAGACAGAGCCTCAGATCTCAGGTCAGTGTCTCAACTAACTGACTGGCTCTGAGTTACAGTGCAAAACGTCTGAAGAGGCTTGTCAGATTAGTAGTGAAATAATAGCTAAGACAATCCTGCTGTAATGTCAGGAACACTTAAGTCGTCATGTGGAGACTGTTTGCCTGTGACAAAGTGAACACACAAACACAAAGTGAGTCACACCTCTGCAATGCTTTCTGCAGTCACATTAAAAATTGCTGGATAAATAGACAAGTCCTCATTGTACCAGGGTGCTGCGGAGCCTGCTAAATGCCCTATTGCTTAGTGCCCCTGAAGTACAGCTTGCAGGTATATTTCTGTAAAGTGATGGTGCTCGAGCTCTCAAATTTTACTACACTACTACAATCGTCAGGTACAAAATTCAGCTTTTTCTGCTCACAATGCGAGCCACTGCAATCTGAAGTAGATGTTTTGATGCAAGGGAGGAAGCAACTTACATACAGTCCATGCATAAAAATTTGGACCATCCCATTGTGTGTCAGTCAGAGCTCAACTCATTATCCCACAGTGTTTCAAATGGCAGGCAGACAAAGTTAAACTCATTAGCATACTTCATTTGACACTAATTCACTCGGCTGAGACAAGAAGCTCCAGATCTGCTGCTGTAGAGGAGCTGTTGGCTGCACCACATAAGAAGGAACTGCTTTTTCTTTTCTTTTTGGAGGCGCAAAAAAGGAAGGAGGTACATGTGCATTGCTCATTAGGGAGAGCCATATGGTGGAGGAAAGAGGAGGAGAGGGAAAAAAAAAAACTGGGAGATGGAGAGAAAAAGATACAGCACTTTGTCTGCATCTCTGGAAAACACCCTCCCGTTGTTTAAATTGGCTAACAGCTATTTGGAGGCGACCACCAAACTACTGTCATATTATTTTGCAGTCTCCTATCAGTTTTTCAGTTTTCCTCAGAAGGATAAACTGAGTGTGTTTTTAATTTCAACAGAGAGCAGAGAGGAACTCTTTATGTGCAGCCATCTGACTATGAATGAAATGTATACCACCAGACACATGGAGAAATGTAACTTTCTTAATGTTACCATGATGAGATAAAAGGATAGGGATGGAGGGATGGATGGGAAAAAGGGAGAGTAGCACTGTGACTAGAGGGGAGCTTGTGATAACGGGAGTCAGATCTCCTCCTACATGTCAGGCTGATGGCATCTGGTGCCTTCACTGATCAGCAAATTACACATGAAATCAATTCCTGTACCTCCTGGAGGATGCCTCCCTCCCCCTCCTCCTTTTCAGTCTTCTGCCTCTTTTCTCTTCCTTTACTCTGTCTGCTTTCTTTTGTTTTGTCTTCACTCCTCCTCTTTGTCCAGTTTATCCTCCCATTTCTCCCTTATCGCTTTCATTCCAGATTCCCCCGTCTCCCCTCTCCGCTTCGCCTTTCTTCTATAGATCTAGAAACTTATACAAAGTTACAAGAGAAGTGTGTGTGTGTGTGCTCAGGGGGAACTGTGAACCAACCACAACCTCCTCCACCTTCCCATCACCCTTTCTTTTCCTCTCTTTCTCTCTGCCTGTCTCCTGACCATGTGATACAGCATGCTTCATCACATCCAATCCCCTGATCTGTCAATCATTCCTGCCCAGAGAGAGAGAGAGAAAAATACTTGTTAGTTAAATTGTTAGCACTACTATTAATGTTAATGCTATTACTTCTCTACTGGTGCTACTCCAACTATAACTAGTCTGGCTAATCTGGATTACACTTACACTGTATTAGCAGAATTATTACTGCTGATGGTGTTTATTTCTGTTACAATACCACTGCCTCTAATGCTACCTCTGCTACAACCACTTGTACCAGTATGGTACTACTAGTAGTATTCTACTTAGAGGTCTTTAAGAGTACAAAATATCTGAGCTTATCCGAAACAGGCAGGAATACCCACCTGAACCTGACATACATAAATTCATTTTGAAAAAAGAGACTCCTGGTTAATTGGACCCCAACAGACCTTAATACACACAAATACTGGCAGCAGCATGATGATACACCAATTAACAAGCAGCCGTGGTCAAAAACAACAGCAATACAGCAATAGTTATCAAGTTAGTCATGAAATGAATACTGATTAGTGACCACTGATATGTTTTTTGTTAATGATAAGTAGTGCCATGCTTCAGTTCAGTCTGAAGTCAGAATCAGTCAGTTCACACAATAATTTTAATTTGAACATGCAGCGCAATGCTAGCACTGTAGCCTGGCTGTCGTGAAGCAGAGCAGCGCTGCAACACAGTCATGCTAAGGTAGACAGAGTACAGGAAAGAAAGGGTCAGATTTTGATTGACTTCATTTTATGTGATACCTGTTATTTGGGTCATTGGTGTTGAACATCTTAGAGCCGAGTCTTGAGTCTGCTCAAATGCACTCACGTACATAAATGCACACACGACACACAGACTTGGAGCTTGCAGCAATACAAGGAGACCCAACTCAGACCCAATTAAATGGAATATAATTGCAGTTGGGTCTCAGTCATCAGGACTTAAGTGGACCTGGGAAGAGGATCTCTAGTGCTACTATTAGGGCTACTCAGATGTGCGATCAGGTCATTATGCAATTAACACAGGAACTGGATGTAAATTATGAGGTGTGGAATAATTCAATAAGAACATAAGTCCTAAAGATACTGGGCTGGTTTAGTCCAGTTTGAAGGAAAACCTTACAAACCTTACAAACTATTTCTTTTTATTTTTTAATAAACCACAGAAAAATTCTACTTAAGACTGTGGAGTATGGTTGGTGTTGGCAAATGACAGAAATACTGCATGATGATTCAGGGAAGGAGTGAGAATGATAAAAAGTGAAGAGTGTGGAGCCTTGTAGCAGATTTTAATTTGATCTCTATGCAGCATACAACATGTTTCTAACATATAACATAAATATCTTCTCATATACAAAGGACGTTTAGCATTTCTGCAACACTTAACTGCAGCTCCTACACTGAGCACTTTAATATTTCATGCATCACATTAAATGAGAGCCTGTGGTGCAAACATCATATCCATATAAGCAGGATGTAAATAGTAAATGAGGTAAACAGGGGTGGAAAGTGACTGCATGCACACAACAAATACCATAGTGTTACAGTTAACGTCTAGTGCCTTCACAATGCTTTTCCATGAGGATATGATGAAATGAAAGCCCACATTACTGGCAGGCACTGAAACTGTAGTTATAAGAAGCAGTGGGAGAGTAAAACCGGCTGATTTGACTGAAGGCTCTCCATTTCTCAAGGCTATGCCTCCGGTTATCCTTCCTTCCCCCACCTCCTATTTCCCCCCTCAGGCTCACAGCAGGGATATACTTTAAATCACTTTGTCCTCTACCTAAAAAAAACTTTCTGACAGGTCGTTTTGTGGACCGCACAAATCTATTTCTTCCTGCTACAGGGCCAAAAATATTCTCTTCTGTCCTGTTGACTTTGTAAGCTTTGGACACTGACAGTAGAAAGACACCAGGGTAGAAACACACCAGGGGACAAATAGCACTTTTACTTTCAAGACAAATACCTGCAAAGCTATGAAGGTTTCCTGCATTTTACCCCGAAAAATGTATCATGGTCACAGATGATACCTTAGGCAAGTATGAGTATGTGTCTGCCTGTGTGTATATGCAGTTAGATAAACAGCTGGCACCTCTACCTTCTGGACACTACAGTCCAGCTTTGCCTGCAGCTGTTATCTTCAAAGTGACACAGTGATGCTTCAGGGCCAGAGTGTCCTGTCGCCAACCTGTGATGACTGACTGCACTGTAGAAAGGCTGCTGCTTTGTGTGAAGCCCGGCCAGGTGACCAGCAGAAGCACAGAGAACAGCACTCAACCACATGACATCAGCTGTCAGAGCAGCTCTGATGGTACAAAAAAATAATTTCATATTTGATTTGAATAAAAGAAAGGATCTTGATTGTTGTTAGTGAGTAATGCAGGCATTTAAGTAAGGTGCATCAACAGCCTAATCTATAATTTCTCTTAAAATAATGCAAATATTGATCATTGATGAAGTAGTGTGATATTCATACAATACCACAAACTATGGTGACTGAGAGAGCTCAATTCACTGTAACTTAAGAAAACACATGCAAACACAGAGACATTAAGAAAACATTTTCATCAACCTGACAACACATGCACTGCAAATACCAAATAAAAATCAAACAGAAAGTAATGTAACTAAACCAAAACAGTGCTGTTGCTTTAAAACCACAACAATCAAGTGAAATATGAATCAAGTTCCCAGAAATGAAACAATGAGCTAAATCCATTATTATAGTCTAAAAAGAATAACACAAGAGAGGGCTGCATTACACAAATATCCAAATCTTATATCTTGGTATAGATCTGCAACAATGCCTTAAGCCTCTGAAGATTTGCTTCAAAACACAACTAACTAAATTCTTGTTTGGATTGAGGCAGTGAGCTGTTGATTTTACCTCTTTCATGTTGCTTTTTGCTCCCTGATTGAATCAATGTTTT
The DNA here is from genome assembly GCF_001640805.2 of Lates calcarifer. NCBI lineage: Eukaryota > Metazoa > Chordata > Actinopteri > Centropomidae > Lates > Lates calcarifer. Next base: position 16,221,442 of record NC_066847.1, read on the forward strand.
ATGCTTTGTTATGTATTCTGACTGTGAGCACACTGTGTCCAATTCTTCATACACTCCAGCCTTGAGTATCAGTGAAGTGTGTTGAGGCTCAGAGACAGAGCAGCTGTCTTCCACTTGTTGTTGGGACTCGGAGTTGAACCGTGTGGTCACTGAATGGAGAGATGGGGGGAGCCGTTGCCTACCCTCAGCACCAAGTTGCATCAGCTAATCTTGTGAATAATGCAGAATCATGAATAAACATAGATCAGTGCAGTGCAGTACTGTAAAGGAGACCTGACTTTTTTCCCTTTCCCCTCCTCTCCAACCCTGCCTCCACTTTTTCAATCCACTCCTTCTCTCTCTTTCTGGCTTTTTCTTCTCTCTACAAAAAAAACTCTTTCTTTCTTCCCTCCCTGCCAAAATCAAACACTCCCACTATTCCCCCATCCTCTGTCACTCTTTCTGCGTCCTTTTCTTTTCCTCTCTGGCCACAGCAGTGACAGACATTGTAGTGCTGTAGTGTTGCTGTGTCTCAGTGCGGGCGAGTCAGGCTCGGCCTTCACTCTCAGCTCAATAGCTGCCCGGGTTTCCTCAAAGGCAGCCATCCAGCCAGCACAAAGCCTGCCCACTGGGAATAGACCCACAAAAGAGAAAGGGGCTGCTCGCCTTCTTTGCTCTGCTCTGTCTGAAGCAGCCTGCCTCCACCACCTCCTATAAATAATACAACGCTGCTTCAACAAAAAGAAACCTTACCCTGCTCCCGCAAGCCTTTGCTTCCATTTCTCCTTTATTCCCTCTCTCTCCCTCCCCTCCTCACCTCTTTTACCTCTGATTTTACTAAACCAGAAAAACACTGCATTAAGAATGGGCTTATAAACATGCAGTTAAATATTGTTTTAATAGTGCATGTGATTTTTTTCTTGTAGTGCTTATACAGTACTTGCTGTCTTATATTACCCATGCACTATGTAGTAGAAGTGTTACAGGAAAGCTAAGTAAAACGGCTTGCAAGTGTTTGTTTAAAAATATGCATTTAAATGCCTCAAACACTGCTCTGCTCAACAGTTTGACCACAAATCACTGCATAAGGTATATTGAGTAGCAGGTAACCATAGCAACAACATTTTTGGTTAATATATTTCTGTTTTTGTTAGTAGTAAAACTAACCTAGCCAATGGTTAAACTGACAAATCAATGATTTAAGTTTAGTAAGGAGTGACAGACAGAGAGTATATTAGTATATTAGCATATTAGACATTTTGGATGGCCAGGTAATCCCACCTGAATCATATTTTTTTAAGGAAATGTTTTTATGAACATATTTGGAAATTGTTCACTTTGTTTTTATTTTCTTCACCTCTGCTTTCCCCTTCACTTGGGGGGACCAATGCTATCAGAATAGTGAAAGAGAACCAACACTGCAGTTGTGGTCTGGGCAGCCAAACAGCGAGCTGAAACTCACTTATAAAGCTCTGTAAATCTGAGCCGAGCTGCAGACTGAGTAATGATTCTGTGTGGATTCATCACTTTGAGCCACCCCTCTTATATTGTCATGCATACAGTGACTTAAAGCTTGAGTCACATCTCAAAACAGTGAAAACTGTTGTATAATGTCTCCTGTGGGAAATGTTTTCAAAGTTTGAAAAAACAACCCTGATGATGTCATGTTACCTTGGCTTGGGCTTGAGACTTAACGCCTGGGTTATAAATCAGTCCATCCGTTAGCTATGCCATTTCTGCTTCGAGGGTCAACAGGGGCTGGTGCCAATCCCAACTGGCACTGGGTTAGAGGCAGGGTGCACCCTGGACAGATCACCAGTCTATCACAGAGCTGACATACAAACAACCATTCACTCTCACATTCACACCTATGGGCAGTTTAGAGTCACCAGTTAGCCAGCATGTCTTTGGACTGTGGGCCTGAGTATCCAGAGAGAACCCACACAGGCACAGAGAGAACATGGCTACACAGAAAAGCCCTGGCTAACCACTGCACCACCGTGCTGCCTGGGTTGTCAATGTAAGTGTAAATTTTGTAAGTGTTAAAGTAGCAGGTATTTAGGAGACAAGGAAGGTGTAATGAAAGACACATAAGAGCTGCATTGTAGAAATTCAACAGTCCACTGTATTTGGAGTTTGACACTAACGACACATTGGATGCAGGATGCATATTAAATGCTGTAGGAATAATAACAAGTATACTGATTCTGTGGATACTCACAATTTAAATATGTGCATGACTCATATTTGTGAGAACGTATAGATGGCTGTGTGCATGTGTTGGTGTAATTTGTCAGTGTATTAATGTGAATGTGTGCACAGGGATTAGGTTGATATCAGTGAAGCTCTCCCAGCCTGTCAGGCTTTAGGGCGGGCCTGGACAAAGAGACTGATTTCAATGTAAATGCAGCAGCTGAGAGGACACAGCTCTCTCAGTGGGGTGACTTCCACCTTCCAAACACACACACACACACACACACACACACACATACGGGTCTCCAAATCAGGATACACCCACTTCAACATATTAATTCTACTAGTAAATACAGGGTATTCAACCTCCATCTACTCCATGTTTAAGAGGCACGTTGACTTTGTAGAAGAAACATCAGCACATGAAATGGATTCTTAAAAGCTGAAGAAGCTGAAGAGTTGATGTATCTGGTGTGGCTCTGCACCTGTCAGTAATTATAGATATAGTCTGGTCCACAGTGCTGTGCTGTGGCCCTGTACTGGCCCTCACAATCCTGAGTCCATCATTAGACCAGCCATTGTCCCCATGCCTGGCCTCTGCACCTCTTATTACATGCAAATAGTGCTGCTTTATGTGAGCAGTGAATGAGACCCCAGTCTCTAAAGAATGGGACACCCTCCTCACCCACTTAAAGCCATTCCTCCATCTATTATTGCATTCTCTGCTTCAATGCAGAAAGCACCGATCTCATGGCGTCAGTGTTAAAAGAAAGACTGCGGTGTTGGTGGGTTGCTGAATAGTGTTGGCTGCTTGATGAACAGCTAATGGTCAAAATTATGTACACTCTTAGCACGTTGTACAAGATATATCTGTTTCCAAACATTCACTATGTATGTTCTGTTTCTTTGGCTTTGTGGTTTTTCCAAGATATTTCTACTATCTCCAGCTAGCAGCTACTACCAAGTAGCAAGCATGTACAATTTAGTGGGGAAGCTTCTCTTTCTAGCATAGTATAGGCCTTTACATTTACCATGAGAATCCATTATTTTTACAATAGAAGCCCATGAAGGAAGCCATCAGGCTGAAGAAGGATGCCTGGACCAGCTCTTCACCCCTGCAGGAGTACTCAGGGTGTATTTGTGGACAGGATCTCAGGGTGCAGCCAAAGTGAGGAGTGTGTCCAGTTAGGGAACATCATTTGAATCTCTGCTTTTTGCAGATGATGCCAGACATCCAGAGTGTGGAGTAGAGCTTCTGCTCCTTAATAATGAAAGGATTCAGATGAGATGGTTTGGGCACTACATTTGGATGTTCCATTTTTGAAGGGATAACATAGGCACCTAATCATACATTTTTGTTACTAGTTGCCTACCAGTGTTTTCTACCTTCTTAGACAACATCAGCACTGACCCCATCTCAAAAGGACAAATCTACTGTGATAGATATCTTGTAAGAATTGAATTGTGGTTTAAGCAGCCAAAAGCAGGCTAATCCACAAAGCTTAGATTCAGGTTGGTATGTTAGCATGATTTCTTCTTCTTCTTTCCTCAAGGTCAAAATATGAGTCACTATGACAAAAGGCACACTTAACATACTTTGCTAATTTTAAGCTGTTTAATGCATAAATAAATAGAAAATAAAAATGTGGATATAGCTACAGTCAATTGTTGTATCACTGCTACAGTTAAGGCTGAATGCCACTCGTTCCAAAATTCCAGACATGTTAAGATATAAACCTTGAAAGACTTTTTAGGGACCTGCAGTAACCATGTTCCATTGAGTTTCTCATTCAGATCATTACTGGTTCAGGTTTGCCTCCGTACGTGTGTTTAAGTTTCTGCTTGTGAGTGCATGGAACTGCATGCTGCTGCTGAATACGGTTTGTATTTGCTTCTTGCATGGTAATGAGCACGTACCTGTCAGGCAATCATGTGCAGCATGCTGCCTCAGGTCAGTGTTTGCTGCCAGAGGATGCCTTTCCATGACTGTTCCTTCGTGCACACACCTGTATGCTGTCCCCGCTCTCTGTCTGCAGCTTGACATTTGGTACGGTAAAGATAGAAGACACTGCAGGGGGAGAAGACACAAGCAGATTAGAGGAATGTATGCTGACAGAGAGAAGAACATTTCCAAATGAGCTGTTACAGATAGAGACGGTGTGAGTACTTGAATATTTATTTGCAGAGAGAATCTTTTTAGAGTTTTAATATTTTTGTCATAACAAGTACTTAGCTTTAAAGGTATTGCTACATGTGACATTTTAGCATTGCTCATTTGCTTTTTGGTTATGGAACGTTACGTTTTGCCAAAGTAGAAGCAGTATAGAAGGTCCTGGGGCAGAGGATGCTGAATGGCTGGATGTGATACGAACTGAGATATTCTTATGCATTTGCTGCCATATTGCTGAATGTAGGAACCAATCTGAGTTGTGGAGAAAGTTGCGGAGAAAAATACAGCAATGCTTGAAACGAGATCGGAAACCACGTCATCAGATCCTGTTCTTTTCTGCTAAAAGAACTTTAACCTGTGGCTTCCCATAACCTGCAACAACCTTTCTGTTGCTTTGGTACTAGGCTCATCCTCGAATTTCTATTATATTTAAAAAAAAACAAACAAACAAAAAAAAAAAACATGTCATTCAAATGGTGTCCTCCTTCATCCCAAATACTAATATTGACCTGGACATTTATATTTATACAAAAGGCAGTCTCCTCACATTGTTCTTTTAAAATGACAAAACTTAAAATTGTGATGATTCTCAGGCATGTTCTGGAAATAACGTGTCTTTTTTCTGTGATGTAGATTAATGGACATTTATTCAAGATGGACATCAGAAATAATCATATGCTAGGAAATTTTAAGTGACACTGAAATGTTCATCCCAGCTTGAAAAGACTCTAAAGGTATTGTAATATTAAGTGTTATCCAGCATTAACAAAATGATGGGAAAACATTGTTTCTCATAAACAAAGCTAAAATAATCAAAACTGTTGACCATAACATAAACTTTAAGTATTGTTACATTATCTGGGACAGTTTCTTGGTTTTATGATGATGACACTGGGTTAACATTAAAAGAAGGATATGAAATGGTAATTCAACATAAAGAACATATTTCCAGAACCAATAGCTTCCCCCACTCCACAGCTCAATTGACTCATTGTTGTTTTGCTTATATTTTAGGAAACAATTGTGATAAAAAGCTGTTTATTTAGTAGATCACAAATTCCTATTGGGACAAATGGATTCACATACTTGCTCTAGTCTGAAAATAGCACACTCTCTTCTCTAACTTGGAAGTTAAGGCAGTGGGTTTTGCCAAGAAAGCAGGGGAACAAGAGGACAACTGCTCTGTCTAAACACTCTTTTGTTTCATGTCTACATACATGTAAATCTATCAGAGTCCAGAGACACAGGAGGGTTTTTCCAAGGCCTTTGCTCTCACTTCTGGCGCTGCCAGACACCCACACACTCTCTCTAAAATCAAATTAAAAATGTCCCAATCCAATCCACACAGCAGCAGCAACCTCAGGAGCTCTATTGTCTCAATAATTCTGTCATTGTTCCCAGTAATCTGTCTGGGTATTGTCTGAATAAATCCATGATACACATGATAATAGAGTGCACAGTGGGCCATAGAAAACATTCTGGCCCTCCCTATAGGGATAACATGGGACATTTACTTGAAAGGTTCATCAGTTTCTAAACTGCACTGATGGTTGATATTCTTGGCAAGTATATCTTTTACTTGGTGTGTTTCAGAGTATTGGTAATACAGGGTGTTTTAACTACAGAGCAGTATGCTTGTACTGGGCCATTTCCTTTGGCTCCAGTCTTTTCTGTTGTTGATTACTATGCTGTGGTTGTAGCCACATGCAAGTAGATTAATTAGTCAGTTCTTTATCTAACATTCATTTCTCATTTGCATAATTTTGACACATCCTTCCTCCACAAAAGTACAAGCGGAAAATCCACACTTGTCTTCCACACACACATGGAGGATACTCTCTGTTTATCCACTCTTGTCCTCATTTTATGAAACTGTTTTAATACACTCCCATTCTTCCCTCAGTGGTTCTGCTGCTTTGCCTCTGCCACACGTGGATGCAGAAAAGAGAGAATCCGAGTGACAGAGATAAAGAGAGGAAGAAGAGGAAGAGAGAGAGAGCAAGCATGACAAGAATCAAAATGAGCCCTTCTCTCTCTCTCTCTTAGTGACCGCCGCTTTCAGACATGACAACCTGCTGGGTGCTGATAACAGGATTAATAATGCTGAAAAATCCTAATCGGAGGGAATTAAAAACGGAATTCTCCCATTAAAATTACCACCATGTCAGTGGCAGCGCACTCAGGTCTGCTGAGCAGGCTTTTCACTCCACTAATGAATAACAGCTTAAAGGATTGGTAATGTATGCATATGTAGCCTGTCATATAATATGGATAAGCGGTCATATCTGACATATTTTCATGCAATAACACAATTGTGGGATTAATTGAAATACAGCCTAACTGCAAAGTTGTGGCTAAAGACTCTGAACACCCAAAACACACATGGCAAAACAGTATTAATACAAGTGTGCCTCTAAACTGTTGTGTTGCTGATGTTTAAAGCTAAGATGTTGTGTGTTTCTAAGGTACTGTGTTTTTTGAGCTGCGGCTCTTATTTAAAGAATGCCTCAGTGTACTGTTGCTCTGGGCAAACAACAAGTCAGGAAGATAGAAAATCAAACTGAGCATGTTGTGGCGGCCAGCAGAGGTCCGGCTGGGCATACTGTCCCAACGGCATCCACATAATAAGACAGGCTCTCTCTGCATGAACAAAAACAACCCCAGGTCACTGTTTGCTGCCTTCTTTACCGAGACAGACAGGGAGAGATAGAGAGAGAGAGAGAGAGAGAGAGAGAGAGAGAGAGGAGGAGGATACTGTAAGATCCAGTGGAGCTGAGGGAGCTCAAAGAAAAAGAGAAAAAGAAAAACACAAAGGAGAGATGGGGAATCAAAGCAAGAAAGGAAGAGAGAGAGAGAGAAAGAGAAGCAGAGAAAGGCTTCTGACTCTAAAGGTAACTATATTTAATAAAACAAAATAGACCCATTGAGTTCTTAAAACATTTGTTTTCTTTCTGTTGACTTGCCATTTTTTAAAAATCACCTAGAAGTATTGGAAAACAAAATGTTAGAAAGTGCGAAGCAAATCTTCTGAAAAGCTACTCAAAATGTTTTTGCAGTACAATAATGACACCCAAGTAACTCTGTTATTAACTATATTCTACTATACAATGCTACACTATCATGTATACTAATACAATGCATATGATACATATTGTTTAGTTCTGTACTAATATATACATTTATATATTCAGTGAAGTGTGCCATGGACTACCCGGGATTAGCTATTAGCAGTTCCTGTTTGCAACATACCCATGTGTATACAGACAACTGTTACTGGATTACTGTGATATGAAGAAAGGGTAAAACTGTGATGATTCCCAGGCAAGTTCTGAAGTTATAAGGGACGTCTTTTTTCTATAACTTCTAAGTAAATTTCTGAATGTTTCTGTGCAGAAGATGTTGAGGATAGTAATCTATCTGTGTATCATGTCTGTGTGTTATGCCTCAGACAAGGAGTGTGATCTTTGAGAATGTTCCTCCATGAGCTGCGTGTCAACCACTGCTGCATTTGCTCACTCTGTTGAGAAATGGGCCAAAATACAACAATGCACCCTCTGTGCCTCTCATTCAATTCTCCCAAGGCGAGGTGCAGCTATCAATTTGAGAACCTCTGCTACTGTATTGTCATAAAATACCTATCATGCGCTTATGATGACCACTACTTTGACTAAAGCCTTTGTTGTCATGTCATCATACATATAATGATATGTGCATGACATTTGTAAAGCACTACCTCAAGTGTACAACAAACAAGTGGTGTTACAGCTACAGTGATGTGTATGTTGGGTTACATACTGTCCTGCAGCTCCCAGAGCCGTGGAGGAAGGTTGCTGAAGTATTCATGGTTCAGTGCTGCCTGGGCTGACAGCCGGTTCTTTGGGAAGCACTGGAGAAACCTGGAGGCCAACTCCTCAGCATGGTCCACATAGCCCAACCTAAAACACATGAACAAAAAACTCTTTATCAGATAGAGCGACCATATATATATATACAGTATGTACAAGTGATGCAGTAGTAAGACCAAAGAAACCAACCACTTCCATTTCATCCAAATAAAACAGTAAATAAAATAGTACCCTTCTTTCCATCCATTCATCCCTCTGAGAAAGCAACTCTTTTTCTCCAATTCACAGAGCTGCTGACAACAAAAAACAAGCCTTTTAATTATGCTGAAGGTTTGCTGACTCAAGAGGAAAAACACCTCTCACACACACACACATCCTTACACCTTTGTCTTTTGAGCTTGCATCACACATGGTGACTGGGTCACTGTGAGAAACAGTGTGTTCATTAAAGCAGGAGGCAAACACAGAGGCAAACTCTATGTGACTGTGCGTGTGTATGTGAGTGCATGCATGTGTGTCTGAGTGTGTTCGTACTGGGAGTCACTGAACTCCTGAACCAGCCCTACCTAGCAGTGCCGAGGGGGAAAAAATTGAAAATAAATGAAGAGCAACAAATTCAGTCAGTAATTAGGCATCCACTGTATTAAATAAACATGATGTTATTCAGCGCAGTTCGCTGGCTCGCCGCATGCAGTACTCAGACTGCTTCTCATGTTCTGCAGGCTTCTCATGGTTGGCTCCCTAGTCAAGCACTCTGACAGCCACTCCCATGGCTCTCAATAGGGATCTCAACTCGACTTATCAGCAGAGAGACAGAGGGAGGATAAATCTCTGTTCAACTCATCAACGCCACTCAGCAAAGAGGCAGAGATAAAGTTAATGAAGTCCATCAGGGCCTCTTCTTTCCTCTTCCTCATACAGCTGGAACATTCTGTGTAATTCTACAGCAAAGTTTAAACTAGTCTGTGTGAGAAACTATACCGATAGAAAAAGACCCCAGATTACTGTTCCAACAATATGTGTATCTTTAGATCGGAGCACTTGATACACAGTGTTTTGTACAGCTATTCGAAATTTTTAAAGCTCTACCAAGGTAACCTTTACCACAACTTATACTAAATGTTTGTCAGAGGTTATTTGAGTTGTAAGAGCTTCAACCCAGACATTCTAAGGTAAAAGTTTGTATAGTAGTGACCAAGTAGTTTTCATTTCTAAACCTAACCAAACTGAGACCATTTTAACCTTGTGTTTACAACTGTTACCCCGATGATGAAGATTTGTTAACGCCTGCCACGCCTGCTATCTGAGGGTGGGAACAAGCGACCTGTATGGTTGCGTAGGTTGGCAGACCCTTGAGTCCCCCCTTACTCTGAATATGCATACATCTGTCTTTATTTTGCACTGCTTACGTGATTGTGATGGAAGAATTAAGCATTAGAAGATATCATGAGATAAAATACTATGACAAATGTGGAAAGCTGTATGTGGCAGAGTCGAAGGGGGCAAAAGCAAAAAAAGTTCTTTGAGGTATTGATTGCATCAAGTGTCCAAAATGGAGGGGGTCATGAATGTGCCCAGTAAATTTTATGAATTGAATTAGATTTCAGTTCCTCTAACTGTTCTGTACAACACATAGTGGTCTAAAGACAGCACCAGAGGAAAGATAAAGAGGCCAAGAGCAACACAGTTCATCTTGTAGATGGAGGATGATGATTCTGTTCATCTTCTGGTGATTAACATGGCGTCCAAACAGGTACTGTAGATATGTTAAGGTGTGAAATCACCTGGAGAGGAGCATGTTGGCCTTTGAAAGCTGCTGATGCACAGTAGGTGCACATTCCTTGCTGCTATTGCTGTCAACCAGCCTGAGTGAATAAGTTCACATCTGCAGTAAGATCGATAATATCTCCTGAATCTATCAAACAGCTCCAGGTGATGACACATTCACAGCACAGAGAAGCATTCCTTTTTCAGTGGTGTGTGATGAGTGCTTTTTCATACCACAAAAGGGACCTGGGAGAGGTGCAGCAGAGGAAACAACCTGCCTGTACTGTCCCCTCACCACAGCAGAAAGTGACCAGCAGCTTTGTTTGATCAAAACCCACCAATAGCTCTTTTGAAAGAAAGCTTTAGTGTTGTTTGTCTGAAGACACCCCAGGAGTACCTTTCACCATGTATTTGACAATGAGGGTGTTGTGAGGGAAACTTGGAACTGTACCTGGGCAAACAGGCCTTAACATGCAACTATTATAGCTGTCAAGTACTGTTTACAGTGATAATGTTTTCCAACATATCACATTTCGATGCAAAAAGATTAAAAACAACATTCGCTGTTGGCCCACAATGTATTCTTATTAGGGTTAAATAGCTGGGACCTGGGTATGGTGGGCTTATATGTGAGATTTCTGATTCTGTCCACAGATTATCAAGAGATCAGACAGTGATTGTGTTTGGCAGAGTGTGGATGTGTCTGATTGCGATGAAGGTGTTCCTTGACCAAAGTCTGGAGATACTCTGTTTACCATCATGTAAAACAGAGAGAAGAAGCAAATCATCATTATCAACAGGAAGGCTGGAAACAGCAGCTTTGCCATTTTCCTTAATTAAGATACTTAATTTAAGTTTAATCAGCTACTAAAACAAATTTCTATTATTACATAGATTATATGTCATTACTTTATTGACTCTTAGTACTAGAAACAAGAGTAAGAAAATTGTACTCAGGCTTATATAATGTGAAATCTGATCAAAGATAATTTATCTTAAAGTCTTTACATTGAGAAGCAACCCTGTTGTATATATATTCAATCAAACTGCTCAATTTCCATCAAATCAGCAGCGTAAGACAAGGATTTGAAGCAAGAGAGGACAACTACTTGCCAATCCTGTCCAAAAGAAAATAAACAATCATCTCTGCCTTCTCTGCTGGCCTAGACACTGTCACAATCACTAAATTATATATATATATATATATATATATATATATATATATATATATATATATATATCTTCCCATTTATTTCTATATGTATTAAATTGTTCAGAATAGTCTATTCTCTTTATAGCTTCACAGCTTTCCTCTTGGTTGCTGTACAGTCTGTTTATGTCAGAGCTTTTATCCAATCAGATTTCAGCACCGTGTTGCCAAGTTAAAAGAAATCTGCCTTGAGGCTTCAGAATTAACAGTGCAGGTCCCTGTCATTTAAAATAAATGGTGATGAAACTGTCGCCTCCTGGATCCTTTAAACAATCAGATTTCAAGTTGGCGAGACCAGGGGCCATCTAGCAGGCCTACCATGATGTAAGTATTTCCATGTCAATTGATTGTATAGTCAGAGCTAGCAACCTGCCTCTGTAGCTACTAGCACAAGCTAAAACATGTTAGTATAGCTTTAATAGCTGTTTTTTTAACCCACGATGGCTGAAGGAGGAGGAAGAGTTCAGTAACTCTGTTGTAGAGGTTATCTGTGTGTCTCACTTCCCACTATAAGTCCTTTCCTATCACCATGGAGGCTAACGCTGAAAGTCGAGTCTGCCCAGTCGTAGTTTTAATTCACTTTAGAGCTGAGAGTGTCCACTCGACAGAAGCAGTTTGATTTATCTACAAATAATCAGCAGTTTCAATGAGTAAAATGCATTTTATTTCACTGTTTATATTCTTGTCATGTTATTAGTTAATATTGATGCTTCTGCTGGAGATGATGTGTGTGGTTCAGCTGCAGCTGCAGTGTTGGAGACCTCAAGCTTACATGTAAGTCTCTGTACTTTGCATTTCACTATCATCTATACAGAGTTGTAATACTATACAGGTCAAGCACATCAAAAAACTATAAACCCTGACTGATACACTGCACATGAATCATTTACATTTTCACAGCTGGAGGAAGAAAAGCAGTGCAGAGAAAAAGAACTGAGAGCAGAAACAAGAGAGCAAGAGAAGGTGAGCCAACTCACAGGGCAGAGACAAAGTGAGTGTATATGTTCATATCAAATTCATCGTTCCCTGGCCTATGATAAAAGGCAGCAGTGAGGAAGTGATGGTCATTAACATTCCAACTCACTTTCTTTCCTCACATTTTTATTTCCTCCTGGACAGGAGCAAGGCCAGGAGACGAGGAGAGCACAGGCTGAGAGGGAACTCACTCTACTCTGCTTTTCATTTGTCATCAGATGGTTTCATTGACATCTCTAAATGCTCTCTGTACAATAATACTGTAGATAACCTCCATCAACCAGCAAGCAAGCTGGTTAGTTTGAATTCAATGGAAAATGTAATGGGCGACCTCTGAAGTACATAATGAACTGATATAATAGGGGCCTTATGGTGGTTCCTACTTTATCAAATTATCCAGTTTTGTGTTTATATGTATGTTGTACAGAAAGTAGAAGAAGGTGCTTATTGGAAAACTACAATTTTGACATTTTTTTAAAACTATTTTTTGACAACATAATTATGAAATTTATATTATTTATACTATTGATTTTATAGCATAGAAACATTTTACCTTGAAACTATCGGTCTGATTTCAGGTGACCAGAAATTTCCAGAAGGTGACTGATGTGAGTGACAGAAAGAAACATAATTGGACAGAGGTCTGATTGATTCTATTCAGGCTTCAATTTTGGTGTCAGAATTTAATCTATCCAGTTTGAGCTTGATTTTCCAATAACTGAAATTTTCAAAGAGAAAAATTCAAACCACATGGATTTGGATATAAGATATTCATTAGATGTAAATTTACCAGTATCTAAATTTCAACACTAAGTGTGGTTAAGTTTCACAATGCAATATTTCGCTCCTATAAGCTGAGTAGTTGTAATTAACCCCCTATTTTAATTGTAAACCCACTGTTCTAACTATAGTTGACCATGCTTACAGTTCTGTGCAATGACAGGTTATTAGCAGCATTACAGACGAGCTCACTTTCAGTCTGACTAAATTGTTGTTTACAACCTCAGTAGAGCTTGTACAGCTGTACCCTTGCAGGTTAATCCAGCACGATGTGACTACCAAAAAACTGGAAGACTTCATATACATATTTATTAGTTTATATGTTACATAGATATTAATCTTATTTTGGGACTTGCCATGATGGATCTCACCCTGGATTAGGCTAAACGTTCTATTTATTAATTGATGACATCCATTACTTTGTTCAGTCCACTGAAGTTAGTGTGTTAGGTCCTTAGTAACTACTGCTACTAGCACCAAAATTCAAGAGCAGAACTTCTAAAGTGAACAGCATTTTAAACTTACCTGGTCAATGTGTTGTAGTAGATTGATGTATTTATATATACATATTTAGTGCACTAGTTTGTTAAAGTGTCACTTTAGTGAATGCTGTATTCATGCAGTTCAGTGTGACAGAAAATTGTTTTTATTTTACCTCGCACAGCTTACCGGGTCATTATTGCTATTATGTTAGCTTGTTAGCATAACCAACAGAAGTTTCTTTATTGTTAGGCTAATCAGAATCAATGCACTTGCTCAGGATAAATAAGATAAATAAAATGCTCCAAATTATTCAGATGCTGATTCAAACAGAGACAGAATGCTTAGTGCATTATGCTCAGTAATTTGTGCTGCGATTTTTACTTCAAAGATTACAGGCATAGCAGATTCTCTGGGGATTAAGGACACAGATGACCTATGTAAATATTTTAAATCACAGGAGGAGCCCAGCTATTAGCAGTGCTGTGTGATGAGGGCTTTAGTCAGAGCAAATGGCTCTTTGCTAGACAGCTGGAGTTTATATAAATCACTTGCCTGGTGCTGCTTTAAAATTCTCTGTGGAAAAGAGACTAACACCCCCTTGTCCTCTGTGGTGTCCCCTCTAGATGTATGCCTGGGGCAAACAGTGGCTCACATCTGGGAGTAGCCATGATGTGCAACCTATACCCTTCTCCTGCCATATTCATCTGATGGTCCAGAGCAGAGCCACACATTTGTGCACTTCAGGATGTAAGTTAGAGAAGGAGTATGTGAGCTGTTGACAATGTGTAGAGTGTTTGAGCTGTTTACTCTCTCTCTGGGAGTTTTACTTTCAAGACAAAAACAATGATAATAGTGTGTCCATCAGCTACAACAGTCTGTGATAATATGTAACAATGCACTTATATATGCACAGACGGTGACACACATGTACACGCATACACACACACACACACACACACACAGAATATTTATATGAATAGTCAAAACTTACTTATTCCACGCTTGTCTGAGCTTCTTAGCGCTGTACACGGTAAAGCGGTCTGTAATGTGAACAAACAAACAATGAGGTCTGTGAAGTACAACCTGCCATCTGGATAATGTATGTTTTTCTTATGACATTAAAGCTACACACCTGCTGCACTGCTCTACAACACCTTCCAACAGAGCTCCTAAATGCAGCAGCAAATCATGCCAAATTACAGACAATCAAATGCTTCATTATATAATTTCAAAGATGCAAACCTGTGACATACTGTGAATTCTCAAATTTCAAATACTGTCCGGGTCTTTATTTAACCCAACTACAGAGAGAACCAGGCCTTTTTTGAAACAGGCCAGTTTTCTGATCTAAATTCCTGTTGATGCTGTTTGCTGTGCAGGCCACTACACTACAGTCTATGAAGCAAACTCAAAACTTATTCTATGTTTCTGTTTGTCTTATCAAATTCAGCATAATGTACATTTCAACAGCATGGGTTCAACCAGTCAGTACAATCAATACATTAGTCATATCACTATTTTATTTACTAATTATAATCAGCTGCTTTTTTGGAATCACTCTTAATCCATTCTAAATCAAAATATTCACATTTAAATTGTTATAGTACGCTCACAAGGCAAATTTTTTCAACAACATTTCAAGAAAAAAATCGAGCTTCTTGAAAGGATTTGACCCAGTCTTTAGCTAACAACTGCTCTTTAATAGTTGTGCATATAGCGCCACCCATAACCAGATCATAAAAGAATCTTTTATTTGTAGAATATCACAGATATGGTGACAAGTTTTTTTGTTTTTGATGAAAATAAAAATCTGCTGTTATACATAATGGAGATGTCACTCAAGCAAAATAAAAGTGTGTGTACATATTAAAATGTCTGCTGTGAAAAGGTCTATTATTTTTCACCACAGTTATTTTTAAAGGGACAATGGGACAAACAGACAAACCTGTTCAAATACTTAAAATTGTATTGCAAGTGCTTCTTTGTGCATTAGTTTGTAAAATCTATGGGTGGCTTACGTCAATTCACAAATGCTCTTGTGCAACACTATGAACTATGTACTTCTGCTGCTAAGCCAGACCACATTAAATTGTCATACTTTTGAGAGGAGATTGGTAAGACAGTTCCTCCATATTTCCACAGCTATATTTATTATGCTGCACTGTTCTCTTAATCTCAGCCAAAACTGCCATGTGGACACACAGTCAGGCTGAGCTGCCAACTGACCAGCTTCCACACAAGCTAGCCAGCCACCCAGCGAGTTAGTCCACCTCTTACACTGCCAGCCTAATCCTACAGCCAACCACCCAACTGTCTGTCAGTGTCAGCTTTCAGCCTGCCAGCTACCCAACAGTGAGTCCAGTCACCCAGTTCAGTGCCAGGGCTGGCTTGAACTAACCACAGGTCCCTAGGTGACAGAGGTGAAGGCTGCCAGCCGGAGTACCCACAAATAGACAGAGGAAGGGTATGGATATAGGAAGAAGAGGAAGTGATAAGATGACATTTACATTAGGGATATGGAATTATATAATATTAGATAATATTTTTATATAATATTTCTGTCAGGTGTGTTTTTCATGTCAAAT
This sequence comes from Lates calcarifer, assembly GCF_001640805.2. Lineage (NCBI taxonomy): Eukaryota > Metazoa > Chordata > Actinopteri > Centropomidae > Lates > Lates calcarifer. The sequence continues at coordinate 16,237,429 of NC_066847.1, forward strand.
AAATGTAGACATTTGGAAATATAAATTGTCTATTTGGTCATTATTTTATTACTCTTGATTTCTGAATGGATTTAACTGGGTGTAGTTTAATTTATCATTGTATGTGACCTAATCTGCACAGTGGTGCCACTGCAGATCAATCCAGATTAGATTCTGTTTATTTTTAAAACAACATAAAATGGTATATATTTAAGTATTAAATATTTATTTATCAGACTAATATATGCAGTGGTATACTGCGGGTATACTGCAGTGGCAGGACAGTAAAAGTAATAATAGTGATGAGAGTGATGATAAAGATTATATTTACAGATAAAATTGGTCTCAGTAGAGTAGAGGGACAGCTAAGGGATGATATAACTGGAAGTGAGGAAATATCTATGGAACCATTTCATAACCACAAAAATGTGAAAAATAAGTGGTGTTTCACTCTGAGGTTGAGCCACACTGTCATGTCACAGATCCAAACTTAAGTGATGTTTTGCAAAGATTGGGATGAAAAAAAAAAAATGATGGAAAGTATTATTCATGTAGAAGTAATGGTAAAATGTGATGAATCATAACCAGAAGAGTGATATAGTCACTGGCTTTTGGAAAAGTGTGCAGATAACAGTCAGCTCAGAGGAGCTCAGTGCTGCTGTGGAAACATATCCTCAATCACAGGGAGGTTTCCAGACTGTTGCTATACTGCCATCTGCTGCTTACTACAGCCTCTGGAACATGTTAGAGAAAATAATTATTAGGATATTGGAATATTACAAAGAGCTCATTGGGGACTTAGATTCAACAAGTTTGCAGATAAGTAACTTTTGTATTGTCCCATACTACTCATGGTCAAAAATGATTCAAATCCATCAAGAATCCATCCAGTGAATTCCTTTGATTAATGCTCACATATGACAGTTATGTCTATTTCTTCACATTCTGTCTTTCACTGTGCTCACTAACTGTAGCTCCATTAGAAGTAAATAAAAAGACAGATGTATGATGTATGGTGTGGCTGTAAAGGAAACACATATAAATCTTGCCATGTGGAAAAAATTCAAACAAACACATACAAACAAAAACAAAAAAAACGGATACATTCTGAGTCTGAAATCAGCCTCTGAGCAATAATTAACTGATAGATTTTGAGTTATTTTAAACGAACAATGAACAATCCCTGAATGGACTTTGCTCTTACCACGATTGACCTACAGAAGTGTTGTGGTCTGAGTTTGGCCATTCACACATTTAAAATGCATTTTTAAGCATTACCAGAAGATTATAGTTCCATTATATGCCAAGATTGTTTTTGACATTATCATCACTCTCCCTCTCTGATTATAATGATTCACAATGTGCCAGTGTTGATTATATGATACCCTGAATGTAATCATTGTGCACTCTGAGGTTTTATGATGCTTTATGAAGACCACCATGTGGTTAGGTTTAACCAGATCACCTCTGGGAACATCTCTTTCTTAAGATGCAGCCATAATAAAATGAGATCAGCAGACGTCATACAAACAGATGCAATGCTTGGAGGCAAGCATCAGGCTAAGCTGGGCGTGTGTGTGTGTGTCTGTGCCTCAGACAGCTGCACAGCTGTTCAACACAGTGTGTGAGAGGCTAACAAGAGCCAACTGTCGCCATGGCCACAGGATGAGAGATTACATTTGTATGTGTTGTGCGTGTGTGTGACCATGAGGGTCACCCCAGTTGGTCCCTAATTGGCCACTGGAGATAGGAGGCTGGGCCACATAGCTTTGTGATGCCTCACTGCCCCGTGCTATTATTCCAACCCTCTTTACAGCTATCGTTGCCTGTCCCCTCTCCTCCATTCCAGCTCCTCTTCCCTCCATCAGATCCAACCCTAATCTGCAGTCTCTATTCATGTTCCCTCTAAAAAGCCCTAATGAGCTCCCAGAGGGAATGGCTACCCTGGAAGAGCTGCCACCCCCACTCCTGCTGCTGCTGCGGCTGCGGCTGCATTAACGGAGTACAGTGACATGTTGGTACTGTCCCATTGGTTGATCTTGAGAGTCAGGTTCCAGAGTATATAAACAAATGTGTACCTAATAGATAAGCTCTGGTGTTATTCATGTTATTCAATGGCATAGAACCTGCTGCTGTGTAGGTTCAAGTGTTAAGAGTGGTAACAGGACATGTTGGTTCCTGAGAATGTAAGAGCAAGTATTTCTCTCTAGAACAACTATTTGTCAACATATGTTCAACAATTACACCAGGAAAAAGCCTATATAAAGTACTCATAAATTTCCCTTGTGATAAAATTACATTTTGGGAACTTCGACAGCATCCTAACATTTGATAAAGTTGGCTCAGTGCTAACATTTTTAGCATACTCTATGTTGAGTAAAACGTGGCTATATGCTAACACTTTAGCATACAGAAAAATGAGTGACAGTAGGCCTCATGCTAACCATTTAACATACATTGTACACAATACAAAAAGGGCTAAATTCAACACTTTAGCATTCTCTATGCTGAGTTAAAACAGGCTTTTTTCATACATGACATTTACAGCCACTAGGCTCAATGCTAGCACCTCAGCTTACACTGTTATTTACTTTTCTCTAGTGTCAATTGATTATCATTCAGTTTAGTGTAGGTTAATCAAGTTAGTGAGAGTTTCCAGCATGACTGTAGTCACTGTGTATAACAGTACTTTATGAAATGAAGGGTCTCACCTGGTTTGAAGTGAGGCAAGGAGTTAACACCAGGCCAAGTATCCTCAGATGGGGTGCCAAGGACCTGAAAGAGACACCAAAGAGGAGAGGAGAAAGTAAACAAGTGAAAAAAGGACTTTTGTTTTATAAAACAATAAACTGTCTACTGTCATTTTTGGTTTGGAGAAACAAATAGTAAAGTAGTTAGCATGACTAGAAGCAGAGGGATTCACAAATGATAGCAATGACCACTTAGCACTGAGGAGGGTGACAAAATACAGTAAATAATAAATAATAGAAAACAACGCATCAATTAATCACATGCTAACAGTCAATTCAATGATTTGATTATAATTCATACCGATTAAACTTACTAGCATATAGTTTAATAAACTAGAGCACTTATAATACCTTCTGTCAAATACTCAACACAAAATAAAGCATTAATATTATACAGTTCAATGTTCTGGTGAGTGGGCTCCTAATCATCATAACAATTAAGTGTTACAGATTATAAACACTGTTGCCTAAGAATTTACCATAGATAATTCTCTGGTTGTGTTGCTATGAGTATAGAGAGACAGAGAGACTCTGCATCATGATCTGCACATGGCAAGCTTGTAATTCAGGCACAAAGACGTCTCAATGCTTGTGCAATAGTCATGATAAGTATATCTTTTATGGAAATGCTGGCTGAGTTCTCACGCACACAGCCTTGGTTTATGATTACAAAACCCAGAGCAGCGGACATGCCTTCGACATGATCCATCACAGCTAAGCAGCGTAATAGTTTCCAGATTGTGCAGTTGTCCCTGATCTACAGCACACTCCTACAGTGGAGTAGCTGAGCAGGGATGTTTGATTTACACTGCCTGCTTAAGCATAATACATGTAAACACTGGATAGAGGTGTGTTTGGAATTAATCAGTTTCAGACGACTTTTGCTGGCATGGCTGAGAGACAAAGAAAAGAAGAATGAAGACAAAAGTTGAGGGAATCACAGGTTATGTTTCCATAGCAGAGTATCCAGGCCTCTGGACATATTTTGGATATGGTCTCCCTGTTACCTTGTATTTAACAGTTGATCGATGATCGCCACTCCAGTTAACTTGAGAAGTATGCAGCACATACAAAAACGACACATACATAAATCAATGCTGAGCTGCAAACCTCAAAAAAGGATGGGTTGTGAATTATTTGAATTTAAATGATGGAAACCAGAGGAGTGTAATAAGGTCAGCTACTTGTTGTACTTAAGCTAACTTGTAACAGACACAAAATGATAGTCATAGTCAATGTAATAACAAAAACTACCACCGGAGGGCAGTACAGCACCATGATGCTGACCTCAGAGGTAGGGACAAAGATACATTAATTTGCAAGCTCAGCTCCTGAACTTCATTTTTTAAAAAGCACAAATGTTATCTATTTAGTTTATAGTCTATAGTCTATATCTTGTTGTCTTTAGCAACAATATTCTGAGAGAATATAATTGTGTTGTTAACACATAACAAGACTGAATATATATGACTACATGATATATGACTACATTAGAGTTGATGGGATTTGAGTCATATATCATAACCACTATTCTCCATCAGAGAGATCCTGTCTACTAGAGTTTAAGGACAATAAAATGTCAGTAATGACCAAATATAAGACTGAAATTGTACAGCCCATAATACAATGAAAACCGGATGGATCAGTCTGAAACCAAGTCACTGACCCACAATTTTTTTCAAATGACATTAATGAAACAAAACAAAACAAACATGGCAATTATTTAGACAGATACTGAAGTTTCAATATGAGTCATTTATTTTAGCTTGAAATTTTGGATTTCATTTTCACTGAAAAAATACAAAAATGTTAACAATGCGATTTTTGCAGGGGGTCTGTACCAAACAACATGTTTCCTCACATCTGGAGAATATGATTTGTAGGTCGGGGAATCTGTGTAATGCCACAGTGCATCATTTATAATGTTGTGACATGTTTTACATTTATCAAAATATTGCAGCTCCTGTGATTTGGATATAGCATTTGGCCATATTGTAACCTCAGTAACATTTACATTAATTTTTCAGCCATATTTTATACTATTCCTGCAAGCCATATGTTGACACATTAAAATCTGGCATGAAGTTTTGAAACTGAAATCTCTCCTGCATTGTTTCTTTGTTTGGTATGATGGCTAAATGGTCAGTATTGTCACTTCATGAAGGCTGGCCTTTCTCTCTGTACACTTTCTGCCATATTTGTGTTGGTATTCTTTCTCTGAATACCTACCACTGCGCTACCATCAACATGCCCTGACCAAAAAAAATAAAAAATAGGCCTGGAGATGATTGTTAAGGGCAGATACTCTCATATCAAGAACAACATTTACTGTACAGAGAGATGAACTGCCAAGGGAGAGAATCACTGAAACTGATCAAGAGTCAATATTCACCCTGTCTCATAGAAATGACATCTAAACTGCTTTCCTGATTGTCCAACTTTTTTTCAGTGTCTGGAGTCACTGAATTTTTTCTGTATTAAACCAGACTGCAATCTTTTCCTAACCTTATCCATGTATCATCTATAGGTTAAAAGAAGATGTAATGTAATCCAGTCACAATTACATGTCCCACAAAATATATTTGTGTCTCTATTAGTTGTATCTAAATATAATCTCTAGGAGACAGGGTTGCCAGTCTACTACAAATGTTGTACCTTCCAGCTCAAGCAGGGTCATGACAGGACAGGTGAGCCTTTTGCATTACGGAGAGGGCAGGATGAGTTATAAAGGAGGATGAAAGGTTGTGGGAGTGTTACTGAGTGACAGGGGGCAGTGAGGACATTTGAGTGGATCTCATCCTGGTCCACAGAGCTGAGATAGGCTTGCATTATTGATGGAACAGTTCAGTGGGTCTGAAGTAAAGAGAAGGATTGCAAGGTGCAGGGAAGAACTGGAAACAGTTGTGAATGTCAGACTCTTAAGAGTAGAAGAGTAACAGCATTATAGCTAAGAGTACAGGAATACAATAAACATCATCACACACCTGCAAAGCAGTCGTTAAACTGGCTTACTCAGACCTTTTCAGTTTTATCATTTAACAAAGGAGCAGGACAACAGGATTTGTGGTGCCCTTTAAGCTGTATAAGGTATGTAAGGACTCATAGTGCAGGACTTGTAATCCTTTTTTAATAGTCCTTCAGTTTTAGGATTACAGCAGATAAGTAATTCTTAACATACAGGCAATGCAAGGGGGTTTCTATGGCCAAACAATGGGAAGGTTATGACAAGCCAAGTCAGTCACCTGACCTATAGTTGCTTCAGAAAGTGTTAGTACTCAGTAAGTGTTCCATTATACATACTGACAAAGTGAAAACCTGTTTTTAGAGCTTTTGCTGTGGCTCCAAATTGTGGTCATGTGCAACCTGCTGGCTCTAATTATCCTTTCGATGTGTCTAGAACTTGATTGGATTGTCTACCTATAGTCACTCAAGTCACACTGAAATCCAGGTCAAAAACCAAGACAGGAAGACCAAGAAACTCTCTGGAGACCTTGACAATAAAATTGGGGCAAGGCAGAGGTTTTAAACAATTTCTCAAGTGATCTCAGAAGCACAGTGGCCTGTGAAATGGAAGAAGTGTCAAACTACCAGGACTCTTCCTAGAGTTGGCCAAAAAGGGCCTTGACCAGGGAGGTGACCAAAAACCCAATGGTCACTCTAATAGACCTCCAGAAGTCCTCTGCAGAGATGACAGAACCTGCTGGAAGGACATCAGTCAGGCCTTTCTGGTAGAGTGGAAAGACGGAGGCCACTCTTATGACAGTCCACATGGAGTTTGCCAAACAGGATTTAATGGATTCTGAGACCATGAGGAAAAAGATTCCTTGGTCTGAGACAAAAACCAAACTTGGGCAGAACTCTATGTCTGGCAAACACAAGGCACTGTTCATCACCAAGGTAATACCAACCGTATGGTGAAGCATGGCGGTGGCTGCATCATGCTATGGAGGGGCTTCTCAGCAGCAGGGAGAGGGAGACTGGTCAGAACAGAGGGAAAATGAATGCAGCCAAATACAGGGAGGTCGTTGAAGAAAAGCTGCTGCAGAGTACATGCAAAGTCTGGACTGGGTATAGGACAAGTTTGTGACTGTTCTTGAGTGGCCCAGCCAAAGCTCAGATTTAAACCTCATAGAACGTCTGTGAAGAGATGCCCTAAAATTAAGTCAGCACTTTAATCCAATATCCTTTAAATTCAAATACAATGTTCTGCAGCAAAGCAAGCACAACAAAAAATAGGTCATTACTATTGAAAATCTGTGTATGATGTTATATATGATGTTATTTGGGGGATGAACTGCACAATATGTTGTTCAGACTGTTAATTATAATACCCTCCTGGGCATAATCACAATTTTAAAGAAGGTGGAACACAATAGCAAAATAAATTCCCCCACGCTTTGTTGTAAACATGTCACTAGCTAGGTATAATATGTGTGACAGCTCTCATGCCCCTTTATATCTATTTGACTAAGCAGCAGTAGGAGTGTATTTGAGGCTTAAATTACATATTATCCCACAGCAGATCCTGATGGCTATAATTATATGTCTCAAAAAGGGGCTAAATTAAATCATCTTAGACATTTTTCACAATTTCATGACTCAAACACTCAACTGAGACACTCGACACAGCTGAGAAGTCCTTACACTGATGTCTGGTCTGGAGATGGAAAGACGGTTGCTGGGTCCCATAACACAAAGATTTTCACATTTGAATTGTCCATAATTCTTTCCAATAAACATCATTGAAATATATATAGTTATGCAGCAAGTAACCAAAAACATACCTTTAGTATACAACTTGTGTATACAAAATGTAAGGGAGACTATGATGAAAAAAAAAAGAACAGATTTTTGTTTCATACATGACCTGTATTGTTTTATATGGATAACAATCTCAGAAAAGTTTGGCTTTTTGCTTGTACTAAAAACTTACATTTTCCTAAAAGCAATTGAGGGTAGTAAACAGTCATGACTCTACTATTTACTCCACAGTTGTTTTGTATAAAATGAAACATTATTAGTAGCCAGTTCCATCATCATATTAAAGGAAGGCTTTGAATTACTCTTGCCATTTTTAGAAGAGACACTGCTCTCTCTCCCAGGCAGTCCTTAAAACTAGATGACATATTATAATAAATATTGCTTTCTATCAGTGCAGAGCATCTCCTGAGCTGCTACCTCAACAGCTCTGTATCTAAAATCATCCCCTTGCTAACTCATTCACCACTCCCTATATAATTGACATTCAATTGTTTACTCAGTAGTGAGCAGTAAATTGAGATTCCAGACACTTTCTAATCTTCATTGTTCATCACCGACAGCCGTAGAGCTGCTCAGTGGTTTTCTCATCTGTAAAATGCAGCAAATTGCATTGTGAAATTGTTAACAGAAAGTAGTCCTTGTGGTTGTCAATTAATGTAATGGTAGGCCATATTCAAGTTTGAACAAATTATTAATGAAATAATGAAATGATTAACCTACATTATCTATACTGCTTATATATACCGCTAAGGGTCGTGGGGGGAGCTGGAGCCTATCCCAGCTGTCATTGGGCGAGAGGCTGGTTACACCCTGTACGGATCGCCAGTCCATCACAGGGCCAACATATACAGACAAACAACCAATCACACTCACATTCACACATATTTAGGGTTATCAATGAACCTACGCTGCATGTTTTTGGACTGTGGGAGGAAGCCGGAGTACCCGGAGAGAACACGCCACCACAAGGAGAACATGCAAACATGCCCCAGGCCCAAAACCGGGGCTTGAACCCGGAACCTTCTTGGTATGAGGTGACTGTGCTGATCACTGCACCACTGTGCCGCCCATTCCCTAGGGACAGTGAATTCCAAACCAAACCAGACAGAGTAATGGACATATGAAACAGCCTGTTGAAAGGGTCAGAATGTGTGTGCGTGTATGAAGAGAGAGAGAGAGAAAGTCCTGCCACAGAGGAATTTTATGTAAGGTCACAGGTCATGACCCTGAGCTCTGCATGCACATTCTGGTCTACATACATAAGCTTACTCTTACCCCCCAGCTATGTTACAGACCACCAACCCAGCCAGACACAAGTATGTCTGACCCTCACACAGGGACCTGTAATATATACATGTTGCTGGAGGGAGAATGAAAGATTAGACTGAGCTGGATTGACAATTCACTGAAAGCAGGTCAGACAGACTCATCACAAGAGCAGGACACTTGATGTAAGGAGCTTCATTATAAACAATGTGATACACATTATTTCCAATACTTTAAACAAAGAACAGGAACAATCTTTCAGCCCACCACGCTCTCTACTGAAAACACTGTGATCTTCAGTTCCAAGTTGGGATAGTTATTTTCTCCTCCTGTTAATATTCATCATGACTGTGCAAAATTGGAGTAATTGCCCTTTAAAGTGTTGCTAATTTTAATACCATAGTAGAGAAAGTTTTCACAGCAGGCATTTTGACTTGTCATAGCAAGAGGGACACAGGTGTAACCAATAACATGAATAATGGTTCAATTCCAATGTAGTGTCTAACTCATGTCAGTGACCAAGCATGTGCAACATCAGAAACCTGGAACAGGTAAACCTAAATGAATGCAGACATTATTTGGACTCATTTTGTTTTGTTTCATTCTCATTTCATCTGTGGCATAAAATAATGACAATGAAGATAGTGCAAGTTAAAAATAACTTAATAAAAAATAAATGAATAATAACACAAATAAATTAAGTTATAAGTTAGTGCAAATTCCTGTCCACACAGTTCATACACATATGTGACGTGTGTGTGTGTGTGTGTGTGTGTGTGAGGTTTAAGGAACTTCAGGGGTCTGATGGCTTGAGGGAAAAACTCTGACATAATCAGAGAAATAATGCAGTTCTGTCTACCAGAGGACAGAAGGGTAAACAGTCCATGGTGAGTGGGTATCTTCTGTAATAGTGGTGGCTCTGTTCAGGCAGTGTTTTGTAAAAATGTCCTGAATGGCTGGAGGAGAGGTCCTGATGATCTTTTCTGCTGTCCTCACCACTCTCTGTATCTAAGGCATTGCAACCTCCATACCAGACAGAGCAGCTGAGTAATACACACCCAATGGTGCCTTTGTAGAATGGTGAGGAGTGGGGAGGTTTGCTCTTTTCATCTACAGCAAAAAGAGGAAGTGCTGTTGTCCTGCCTTGCCTAGAGAGGAAGTATTTAGGGTCCAGGTCACGTCATCTGTAATGTGCACCCTGAAGGACTTGTGTGCTCCTGGCTGACTCCACAGCAATTCCACTGGTGAAGAGCTATGTCATTAGCCTAGTTCTTTCTGTTGCTGGCAGTGATGTACAGTGTGAATGGTCCACACACAACAAGCCACTCGAAACACTGTTTGCTACAGGTGAATGCTACAGGCAGGCAGTCACTGAGACTACTACTCTTCTTCAGCAGAGGTATAATAGTGGTGGCTTTTAAGCATGAAGGACAACAACCAGGCTCAGGGAGATGTTAAAAATGACTGTAAGGACACGTGTTGGTTGGTCAGCACACTCTCTGAGTACATGAGCTGGTATACTATCAGGACCTCTCTACCTCTGGTAAGGGTCCTCCAGACATCACCTGGCTCAAGACAGAGAACCTGGTTATTGTGGTAAGGGGTGGCTTTTCTTGCAAGCATGTTGTTCATTGCTTCAAACCACCCAAAATAACTACTGAACTTGCTGAGAAAAAAATTCTTGCTGTTGCAGGGATGGTGGAGCAGCCTTGTAGCCTGTGATGGACTGGATTCCATGCCACATGCGTCTGTAGTCGCTAGAATTTTCTGTCAGTGTGCATGTTTTGCTGCCCTGATGCCCTGGTTATCCAAGGGCCAGTTTGTCACAGGACTTCAGGGCAGCATGGCATGCTCTGAACAGGACATGCACAGGACACAGACAAGGGACAGACATGGCCAGCAACAACTTTACAGGATTTGGAATTTGTCCCAGGAGAGTACACATCACTTGTTATTACAAATCTAACTTAATGTTAGCTAGTTAATCTGCCTTTCTCTCTCTCTTGCCTCAACCTGGTATCACCACAGTCTCAGACCATAATCAAATTAACTGCAGAGGTTCCAGACCCATTCACAAATACGAATGGGTCTGGCCATGCCAGGATAGGGGGATGCAGATTTGTAACTTGCATTCGTTCCAACACAGATCAATCCTTTAATCCAAATGTAAGTACGAGTACTGACTGCAGCTGTATCCTACCCCAGCCTCATCCACATTCCTACCTCTACTCTGTCGTTGTCCTAACACCGACACCGGCCTTCATCTCCTGCTCTGCTCAAAAATTCCCAGTCCCACCCCTTGCTGCTCTCCAACCCTGGTCACAGCCAAGCAGATTGGGGTCACCTCCAGGCAAGGGTCAAATGCATCAGAACCAGAGCCAAGTGGATCAGCTGTCTCCCATTGCGAAAGGGTGGAATGTGTTCAGTAAGCCCTGACTATCCTGTCTGGTTTTCAGCAGATGGATGCTCATGTCACAGACACAGCGGCTGTTGGAGAAAAGGCATTATTTATCTCCCCAGCAGCCTCTTGCTCTCTCCTAAGGGAAGATCAGCTCACATGTGCACTGGCTTACCCCTCATAGCAGGAATAAACAGGCTTCTTTACAGGTCTGCTGGTCAGCTGTTTTAGGCAATTATTTGGTCTTTTTTAAATACATGAAAGAACATGTGTTACAGGTTTTTAAAGCTATACATGTTCAATGGGAACAAATAGACCTGGGTTTAAGAATCACAGGTTAGGGAGGGTGGATGGTATTGTTGTGTTTTTGTCTTTTAATGGGACTTGGCAGCAGTAGCAAAACTAAGGAATGTCATTAGCCTGATGCTTTAATAGTCCAATTTTTTGATCTTTTACCACTAAACAAACATTATGGACCATAGCATGGTATAACCATGTACCCAAGGAAAGGCTTAAGGCTTAAGGAAATGTCATTAGTTTTACAGGTATTTGGTCCTAAACCAAAGTATTGGACAAAAAAAATAAAATAAAATAATTTGTCATGAGGCAATGACAGCTTACTACATGAGGTGAAAGGCAAATAATTTTCTTTACAACATTTAGTGCCTGACTGTCGAAATTAGCATTACAATACGATTCAGTGTAACTACACTTAAGTTCCCTCAGAAAATGCAGACACTCCTTATAACACTAGAACTTGCCCGAATCATCACATTTTAAGTTTTCTTCAGTAGCAAAGAAAGGTATAGTTGTCTGTACAGCCATGGGTACACTGCTAATGGGTAAGTTCAGGTGGTAGCCCACAGCAAATTCACTGACCTCATGGTAACAGTATAGTTCCTGTGCTTAACGTTTGCTGTGGCCATTTAGAGAGAGGCAAGTTTTCCCTTGGGAACACATTTTTGGGGGACAGTGCTTACACACCAAGATAAACACAAGGGTGTGCTGTACAATGATGGCAATTAGGCTTAAGGTATATGAATTATAATGGAGGGAAACTGTAGCAGTGGAATGTGGTGGCGTCATCTGTGACCATTGATCAGACTCTGCCCTGCAGTTTTTCAACAGGAATATTAATGATATGGTCCTAAGCAACATGCAAATAATTTAATTGCAGTAGTGCCTTACTCTGATTAATGACCATAATCTGATTATTATGATAATGTAAACGTAGCCAATTTGTCAGTGTGAATAACAAGTCTCGTGTAGACAAACGTGTAGAAACACTCACACACAGACACACAGACACACACACACCTCTGTTTGACAGGCTATTTCCTGCAGATAGACCTGTCCATATTCATATAGTTCTTCCAGTGGACATAATGCTTTGTGTGCTGACAGCTAGTTAACCAGCCAAGGTAAGCATGGCGTCAACCCCTACAACTGTAATTCACACAGACATTTTCTGAGGGTGTGTGTGAGAGAAAGAGGTATAGAGAGACACAGAGCTATGTCAACACCTACCCAAAGAAAAGCACAAGCATGAACACACAGACTGTGTATGTAAATAACCACAGCTATTTATTTAGTAAGGACACCAGAACGCTTCTTAAACAGACACTTAAATAAATATAAATAAAAGCATGCATTTGCACCCTGCTCACCTACATATAGTACATATAGTGTTGTATGGTGATAGGCCCAGGAAATGGCACAGCCTTTATGCTGTCAAAGATTATAACACTGTGGATGTGTGGTATCAGAGGGAAATTGGCCCCATGAAAATATCTGGTTTAACAAACAGAAGAATGGCCATTTGAGCTATTTGAGTATTTATTTATTTATCTCTTTGCCACAAGAGTCCGATTCAATGTTTAATTGTTAATGGGCACATTAGCAAGAAGGAGAGGTTTCCCTGGACCTCTTAAGAGGACTGGATGTTGGTGTAAATGGGTCTGTATCCTTCAGAATTACAATAAATTACAACAAACAACAAAAAAACTGAATTTGAAAATACAGATTTTGAAACTGCGCACAGAGGTGATCAAATTCACACACAGGGAAGAAAGAGGAGAGGATTTTAATTATCTAAAGGCTAATGGCTACGCTGACAGATACAAAATATTTGTGGCTGTAATTAACTCTCAAGAAGGGGAATGTGTGTTCAAGACAGGATTTGAATCACTGAATGGCACATGCAATATTAAAATCACCCAACCACACCTTGAGGAATACATCTGATGTAAAAGGTGCTTTAGCCTTCTGTATACTGTCAGATAATTATCACTGGTGGACTTTGATTAAGAAGAAGTCCTACAGTGCAACACTGTTGAAAAGCTACCTAGGAACTGAAGACTGTTTTTAATGGCCCTGCATGTTTGTATTTCCTATAGTGACTGCTTTATATATTTGATCAATGAAGGATGTCACAACAGCTGGAGTGCAAGTCATTCAACTGACTGCTCTTGCTAAGGGAAATTCACATATTACTATATTATTATACATGCATTAGATGCATGAATAATATATGCACAATATATGCATTATGCACAAATAATGTGAGGTAAAGTGCACCCGGCATGTTGTTAATAATCCCTCATTGCACAGGAAATTTGAGAGCAACTGAGTTTTTGTATTTCTCGCCCCATTTTACTGACTAAGATCCTTGCTTGACTCAGCAGCGATCTTAGTCAGTAAAATGTTATCATGATCAATAGTAATGGTGGCTGAAGCAACAACAATGAAAAAAAGACCCAATTTGTATGAAACCAGAATTATCCTTTAACAAATCCCTGAGTCATAAGTCAAAACTGAGATGTTATTTTTTCAATTCATGATGTCCAGCTTTCTATGCTGGAGAACACCTAAACCTGTGTTTCTGAATGTAATATCAAATCATTATTATTGAGGCTAAAAAAAGAAAAGAGAAACATCTGCTGTGAAACATCAGCCTTCAGGTTTGAGTCTCTTTAGTGATCTGACTGCTGTTGGAAACATTCACAATGTACTCGTTGGGTTTTTCATCACTTGTTTTGAGCAGGAGACTCAAAGAATCCTGCACTGGACAGCATCTGCATTACTGCAGACTACACTGGACAGCAGAGCACACAGAGTAAAAACTGTTGTTTTTTTTGCAATAATGCAAATGCCCCATTACCCTGAAGGTTTGACTAACAGGAGAAAAACTCCAGGCCACCTTGTGACATTCCAGCTCTGCCGACTCAACTCCTGGCAGGGTGCCTCTCAAATGGCGATGGAAGCTGACCTTTCTCTTCCTCTCTTCAAATAAAATGGCCTTTAAGATGCTTCTGACTCCGCATAATTCATTGATGGTGCCCTTCACACAAGTCTCTCAGGCTGTGCATCCAAACTCTGACCTGTCTGACAGCCTGGCAGCAGACACACAGGACTGCAGAGCAGCCAGGATGGAAATGTCAACATCAGGCTAACTCTGACAAGTAGCCTCGTTTTGTGATCACGCACTGCCTTGCCAAGCCACATATCTCCACATTTCCATATTCATCTGTCTTTTACCTCTAGCTGACAGCTGAATACACACTAAGACAAAGCACTGAATGTGATTTGGATGAGAAATACCTTAGACTCAGTTTGGTTTTTTTTATATTCTGTATTTATTGGAGTATTTTCTAGATAATAGAATATGTTATATATTGTGTATATATTGTGTATTGTATATATTGTGCTGTGTTATTTAAAAAAGTACATTTGAATAAAAATAGCAAGGAAAAATAGCTATAAATAAAGTTTCATGTAGACGTGGTCAAGACTTCCTGCTGAAGTTCAAACCGAGCATCAGAATGGGGAAGAAAGGTGATTTAAGGGACTTTGAACATGGCATGCTAGTTGATGCCAGATGGACTGGTCTGAGTATTTCAGAAACTACTGACCCACTGGGATTTTCCCACAAAGCATCTCTGGTGTTTACAGAGAATGGTCTGAAAAAAAGAAAATATGCAGTGAGCACTTCTCTGGGCTAAAATGACTTATTGATGCCAGAGGTCAGAGAAAAATGGCTAGATCGCTTCGGGCTGATAGGAAGGGCTGACAGTGACTCAAATAACCACTTGTTAAAACCAAGGTCTGCAGAGGAGTATCTCTGAATGCACAACATATTGAACCTTGATGCAGATGGGCTACAGCAGCAGAAAGACCAGACCGGGTGCCAAGAACAGGAAACCGCAAAACAGCAAAAATGGAGGATATCACACCATGTCACAAAGCAGCCATCATCTCAAAATTCTCCCAGGAATGTTAATGTTGCTTAAATGAGATGAAACCCTGGTTTTGCAGTATAAATGCCATGACTGAATTGAGTCAACATGGACTAAAATCACAGGGGAACATGGCTGGAACATTTATGGAAGCCCTACCTGGCAGTAATTACATATATGATCTCTGCATTGGATGGATAGCATAAATATTTTAAAGTGAAGAGAGGTCTCATGAATCCTTTAAACGTCTGATCTGCCATCCCACTACATAATTTCATCTGCAGTTTTTTAATTGAAGCAGAATGTAACAGGCCAGACATAATGGATTTATATTCATAGGCTGGAAGGACCTGAATAATTAATGCAGAAAATTACAGAGATGAGAGTATGGAGGTTCAACCAGGGAAGAAGTCAAGTATGGAGACAAAGCATGTTCACTGCTGTATGGCTTCTGGGCTAAAGGCTAGAGATACAGAGACTGTAGAATGAGTGTATGAATGGATTTTGGATGAAGGGATGAGGAGAGGTGAAGGAAGCCCTGCAGGCAGGGGATCACTCACAAAGCGTACAAAACTAGCAGAGGAGAGCAAGATGAAGGAAAATACTTCTTATTGATTGTCTTTTTTGCCAGAAGGAAAAAGAGGGACTTCCTGCACACATCTGTAAGAGCCTCTAGCCCTCAGTGATCCCAGCCCCCCTCTAAGACGCAAAGACATACCATGAAAGTATAAGCCCAATAGTGGGATGGCCGTTGGCCAGACTGACAATGAGGCTCAGCTGCACATTGCTTTCCTACAGAGGCTTTCCAGTTTGGTCAGAAATCATTTTTATTTAGTTTTGATGGCATCATGAGGAATTAAATGTATATGGTTTATGGTTTGACTAACTAAGAATAATGTATTGTAACTGATGATCCATTTAGTAGAAGTCAAATTCCAAATAGAAATTTGTTCTATTGGAATAAGTAGAGGACAGACAAGGTTAATGGTGCAAAAGCCCAGTAGAGACAGACATGGCCAATAACAACTTTACTGGATTCGGGATTTGTGCCGGAAGAGTTGTTACAAATCCAACTTAGCCTCAGTTAGTTAAATCTACCTTTCTGTCTCTTTTTCTCATCTTTCTCTCTCTCCCTCTTGCCTCAACCAGGTATCACCACTGTCTCCACTTCATGACAGAAGACAGGAGACAATCATTTTCCGTTTCCGCCACTATAAAATATATACAGCGGAAACACTGTAGACGTGAAGTTGGTGTCTTATTCATAGCTCATTTATGAAATCCTGCCGCACCGTGGAGTGTTCCTCCTGCTGCAATGCTGCCACTGTCAGGCTGTTTTAACTCACCTGACACCAGAATTGAGAGTATTGGAGTGGACAACAGAGACACGTCACTGCCTCACTCTGTACTCCAAGATAAGTTTGAAATATTATCCACTGTGCAAAAATAAATCAATAGTAATTAAATAAAAATAAAAAAATAACCATTATTTATTTCCCTGTTATTTTTTTGGCAAAGTCCCAGGGAGCTATTGCACAGGGGCTTAAGAGCCGCATGTGACTCCAGAGCTGTGGGTTGTCAACCTCCGTGCTAGCGTTACATTATCAATGCATTTAAGAATCGATTTTTTTCCCCCACCCCTATTGAGTTGAGTCCACTGGTTCCCAATAGGGGTCAGGCCTCCTCTAAATGATCACAAGATAAATCTGAAGAGTTGTAACGTCTCTGGTGTTAAAGTCATGTGAGTTTGAGCCTGACATTTGGCTATCAGTACTGAAATGTACAGCCCTATAATCTTATTGTTGTTGGACTGAAAGACAAGAGATCCTGCAGTAGTAGGACGTTTTCTACAATGGCTGCCAGCAAAACACTTACTCATACATACACATGACACAAACACACAGCAGCATCAGTGACTCACCAGGAATATCCTTTCCAGCTGGTCCTGGATGTCCTTCATCCCCGGAAAGGCAGCTACTCCTTGGATCATCTCAATGAAAATGCAGCCCACTCCCCTTGTAGAGAGAATGACACATTATAAAACCTCCCATTCAATACTGGCTCAGCTAAACAGAAAAACTAACAACTTATTTAACTCCATAATAACAAAGTACAGTCAGCTGCTTAGGTTTGTTCTGATGTGATTTAGATTTGCTGCAGAAAAAATAATAGTATCATGATTACAATCAATGAAAAACACAACTGAAATCTTATAGTGACTGGTTTGTATTTTAAATCACGTTCACCTAGTTTAATCCCCACGATAAGCCTCAGTACATGTAGGTTGAAATCAGTAAATTGGTAGTTCAATGTAACCTACCAGGCGCTGTCACACTGAGAAAGTCTAGTACAGGAGGAGAATGAAATAGGTGTGCATGCATGTGTGTGTGTAAAGTGTTGTCAGAGTTCATTTCTCAAAGTGCTAATCTTTCCTGACACACTACCTCTCTGAGACTACCTCTCTCAAGGAAGAAAGTAAGAGAAGAGGGCAAGGTAGAGAGACAGAGTTTACCAGGCATTCATCCCTCAAAATTCCCACATTCTTCCAATTTTCACATTCCAAATGTTTCACTTCTCCATCCAGTAATGTTATAGGAACATACAGATATTTCTAGTAGTTCACGGTCCGTCCAGTCATATGATTTACATCTGATATTGGATAATGGCGTTACTCCCTGATAACAGTGACAAGACAAAGACAGCACTGTGTAACTTTACTAAACAGCTATTTAAAACTGCATAAACTGGTTTTGACCACTGGTTAGCAAACTCTGCTATTACACCATATACATTCATCAACATCAACATATATATATATATATATATATACATATATATATATATATATACATATATATATATATATATATATATATATATATATATATATATATATATATATATATATATATATATATATATATACACACACACATTTCAGAAAATGAGTCTTAAAAATACTTATGAAATATTTGAAATTTTTTCTGTTATTCTGTTACCAGCTAACTGATCAGCTATTATATTATTCACAATTTAAATCATGTACATTACTAATGTAATTGTCCTCTTTGTAATTTTCTTCCTATTGCTCAGTGCATTGTGGGCTCACACCCCACAGTATGTGTCTACAGCATGGTGTTTTAACACTGCTGTTAGTGTAATTAGATGGTGTTAGAGGTGCTGTGACTGTAAGATCTCAGTAAATCAGTCAGTCACTGGGGCCAGCTGCGCTCCTTAAGTTTTAGCACACAGTAAATTAGCCTCAGTAAATACAGGCCTGTTTGCTCACAGACAGTTAATGAACCCTCCTGATGGCAGCAGACCTGGCTGAGGAGATTTGTGACACGACAGGAAAACTGTGCTGCACACAAACAACAAATATAGATGGAAAACACACTGCAAAACACTGTCTGTGTTAACGAGTGAATATGTATCATAGCTATTCTTGAAGACTTAATCTTTTCCAACTCAGATAAAGACAGAAACACTTCCTGGTGTTTTGTCTTTCTCAGCTCATCTTCACATTCTGCTTTCACTTCATCTTCTGACACGCCCTCCTCTTCCACTTTACTATTTATCACTCTGGGTTACAGTTATTTATCTGCTGTGTCCGTCTCTCACTGAGTAGCAGTCCACATTCTGAGTGAATACCATGCAAGATGTGCCTAAACAGTGTAAAAGGTTAAGCATCTCTACCAGTATTGTGTATCAACAATGAATATAACCTACTAACAAAAGTTGGAGTGTATATCCAAAGCTTGAACATTCCTCTGTGCCACAGAGCTACAATGCTGCGCAATAACTGTTAAAAACATCAGTGAGCCACATTGTTGTGCTTGGTGACATGTTCCTTCATTACCATAAACACACACTTTTTTTAGCCTCAATCCCACATATTGTACACCATCATAGTTCAGCCTGGATTATCAATCATGCCCCAGACCCCCAGTGACCCCAAAAGTCAAAGGCCCCAAAAGTTAAGTGCATGTCAGATGGTTCTGGTAATTTAATTTGGGCCAGGTGGTATAATACTTTGAGAATGTAATGATGTGTAGCCTTCTTTGTGCACTGTGCAAAGAGGGTGGTAGGTGGTCCAACAGGGGACAAGTTGATAACAGCAGTCCTTGTGCTGTAAATACTCACAAGAGCACCAAATGTGTGTTTATTCACAGCTGAACTCCCCATCGACCATTTACTCCTGTTTCAGAAACATTTGACAAAGCCTGTGGTTTTAGGAAATTACTAACCCTTAAAAAAAACCAAATATATCTGTGAGCTGTTTTTAAAGATTCATATCTTCAGTGGTGAATGGACTTTGGGCTGAATGCCACAGACAGGGCGATGATTGGATCCCAAAGGGTTGACAATGGTTATCTGAAAGTTAAACAAATCTAAACTGACCAATATGAATTTTTTTCACATTTTGTCGGGGATAGAGGAGTTAGACATCATTGTCCATAATCCTCTTGTAGGGTCACAGGGAAGTCAGCGAGTACTGAGAGGCAGACTAATGCATTGCTGGTTTTAGACTCATAATAGAATTTGCTGACGGTAAGAAAAATATAGATAACATCTTGCTCTTAAAGCTCAAGATGTTTTACAGTGCAGCCTATTGTAACTAAACCTGTCCATTAATCTGAGCATGATCACACTTGACTGATTTCAGTGTCAGCTCTGACTGACAGGTATGTGTGAGAGCTGCAGCTTGGTGATGTGCTAAGGAGGGTAAAAATAGAACAGTTCCTCGCTTGTCTTCCATCACATCCTCCCCCCTCACAGACGGCAGCCTGTAACCTGTAGGCAGCTGTGATGGATGTCTCTCATGACAGGAAAACAGATCTGCTCAACCTATTGGTCCTTTTGCTTCTTCATGGAAGACTGCTTCATAAGTGACCGAGGGTGAGTGACTGTGGTTTGTGTCTGTGTGTCTGTCTGTCTGTACGTGTCGCAGCGTGGCTCTCAGTGGGATGGAACAACACCCTTTGGATTTGTTCCCCTGCAAACGCCCTTGAAGCAGACACACTGTCCGTCTACCTCGAAAAACCCCAAAGCCCCTAACTGCTCTTTAACTGGATGGTGGAAAATGCAGTTAAGGCTCATGGGATGTCCCTGCTCTCTGCCTGTCCAGACAGAAGGGTCAACAAGGCTCATAGTCCAACACTAGTATTGCTGGTAAGAAACACTAGCTGAAGAGGGGAACCCTTTCTGAGTCCCGATTTACTAATTAAACACTGGACACAGTTGGTTGTTTGTAACTTAGACCTTATCCTTACCCTAAAACCAAGTCTTAACCCTCAAACAGCCATTTAAACATGGAGGGTGCAGCAGTTTGGTCACCAAACAGCTGTCAGACCCCACAAGTATGGTGGGCTCCTGGTTTTCTGAAGCCACAAATATTGTACAAGCCCACTCCCATACATACACACACTGCTAAATACATTGTAGCTTAAATATCTTAAGTAACTTGAAGACATTACCATATTTTTCACTACTGTCTTACATTTTATGGACTAAATGATTGATTGAAAAGATTCGGAGTGCTTGTTATCTCTACTTAACCACGTATCACTGTCTTGACACTCCTACTTCCTCAGCCACTTCTCTCTCTCTACATGAGTGTACATGAGACACACAATACTAACAGAAGAAGTGGTTATTGGTACAATAGCTGAGATTTGCAGAGCTGTGATAAAAAAAAAAAGCTGCTTTTCTGAAGAATTGTGTGAACTGTGTGAAAAACTTTCCATAGAAAACAGAAGTTATTGGTGTTTTTACCTGCATCATATTCTTTCAGCTACATTGCTTTGAGAAGTGAGCTGTTTGTAATTTCAATTAAAAGACACTGAAAACTGTTTGTATCACAAACATATGGTCAGGCCAGTTACATGAATTACAGCCCTGCCATATTTTTCATTCAAAACAACATATTTTGCTGAAAGGTGACAAGGTTACAGCAATGACTGAAGCATTATGCACTTCTGTTTTATGTGTCTCACCTTAAAATCTGAGAATCGTGATCTTAAGGATTTGGAGCTGTAAAAACTGTTGCAAAGCTAATGTAACTTACAGGGCTATAATTTAGCACTGTCAGCATACTTGCGAGTGGTTGTCAGTCAGATATTAAAAACTACGTCACTGTTCTGAATGTCAAGATAGTTTCTAATAATTAAAACTGAGTAATGTAGCATGCCACTAATAACAGCTTTTTGTCTATTTGATGATTTATTTTCTCAGTTCAGCTCAGTTCAGTTCAGTTCCTAGAACAAATGGATCTACGCTATATCTTGATGGGATCTCCTGAATTAATAACAAAGAGTAATGAAAGTAAGAGGGGATCTCTGGGTTTAGGGGAAAGTAGTACCCACCACATGTCCAGGCAGGTGGAGTAGTCTGTGGATCCCAGCAGGACATCTGGAGGCCGGTACCACAGGGTCACCACCTCGTTGGAGTAGGTATGGCTGGGGACAGACTTGGCCCTGGCCAGGCCTGAGGGAGCAACACAACAACATAGTCTCAGAAAGCATTATCGCTGAATGACATTCATAGCTGAAAACAAAGAAGAAAACTGGACAAGAGCAGCCAGACTCAATGTAGTAATCTGACCTGTGGCTAGGCATACAGTGCTGCACTGACTGTGTGCTGAATAAGATGAGCACAAAGAATCACCATCATAGTTAGGAAAAGAATCTGAATTCTGATGAATTCCTAAAATATAGATGAAATCTAAAGAATAAAAAAGCTTTTGTAACAATACAGCAGCAGCACACAGTGAAGCAAAAAGGCAACAGGTCTGAAAAAGCTCCTAGATGCTACTGTGTTCATCAAACACCACATGAAAATAATCTTGATCGTCCTGGTGAGCAGTATTGGTGCTAAAAATGTCAAATTTGTCATGAGAGTGGAACAATAGAAAAGATTAGGGGGTCATCAAAATTAAAAGGATTCTCTGCAGATTCCATTGAATAAATGGTTTCTCATTGCTATCTTGGTAAAACAGAAAAGGTAGAACTTGTTGTGAGGACCTGAGCTCCGAGGGTGGTTCACCACATGCACGCACTTAAATTATCTTTAGTTCATCTTCAATGTGGGTAGACACCCTTTGGATTCAATTTTGCAAGACAAAGGTGAAGTATTTCATGAATAAATTATACATCACAGTTAACATCAACAAAGTGAATCAGAATCAGAAAGCTTTATTGTCATTGCACCAAGAGTAGTACGACAAGATTTGCTTTGCACACCTAAAAACGATGTTGACACGCACAGACATACATGCACGCACCTCTATCAATATCAAAAACAGTACCAGTATATCTACATCTATATCTATATATCTATATAAATCTATCTATATCTATATTTGTTTATTAGAGTTAAGTTCAGTGACTGATCTGGGAAAGAAGCTGTTTTTCAGCCTGGAAGCACTGAACTAGCAAACCAATCAGCCAACCAACACACACTATATATTATATATAAACCTTCAGGCCAACTTTGATTGAGTGGAAATTATAATTTGGTTCATTTCCTCTTTCATTTGAAATGACTAGCACACAGAATTGTGGATTTTGATGGTTTTCCCTGGTACTAGTTTTAAAGCAGTGAGTGTTTTTCCTTTGCTGGTAACAGCCTAGTGGAGACATTTTACTGCAAAACCTGATCACTAAATGCCACTTTCATTTCATTACTGTCATACAGGAATCAGACTGTACATTTACTATTTTTTTCAATGTTTTAAATAAAAACATATTTCATACTCCTTTCACGTTGTCGCAGACATGACCAGACCAGACCTCGGTGTCATTTTAGATTCCGACCTCAGCCCATTTTAATGTTTTAACCAAAACTGCCTTTTATCATTTGCATAACATTGCAGATGTGAGACCTCTATTGAGCCAGCACAATGCTGAAAAGATTGTTCATGCTTTTGTTTCTAGTTGTCTTAACTACTGTAATGCTCTACACACTGGCCTACTAAAAGCAGCTATGGCAAAACCACAGACTATCCAAAATGCTGCTGCCAGAGTTTTAACTGAAACCAAACTGAGACATCATATAACTCCTGTTTTACACACCTACGCTGTCTCCCCATATCTGTTAGAACTGATTATCTACTTCTTTTTTAGTTTTTAAGGCAGTAAATGGCCTCGTTCCCTCTTGCATCACAGACTCCCCATCATCCCATGATCCTACACTAACCTTAATGGCCCACAGCCGCACTTTCTGACACAGAGGACATTTTGAAATGACAACTCAAAATGTATCTTTTTCATATGGCCTATTATAAACTGCTGTCTGTTTTAATCTTTCTAGACAAACTGTGTTAATGGTATTACAAACAGTACCATAAACCTCCTTGGTTTTTGGTGACTTTGTTTTCTCCTATGTGTGTTCCATTTCTCTAAAAACAGTGCCCTCTTTTCTCTATATTAAATTAAGACCTGATACTGAATAGAATAGCATCCTGACCTCTAATTAAATAGATTGAGTGCAAATTGGGCATTTTGTCCCTGTGGTAGTGCTAAAGGAGAGGTCAGGGGGAGACAGCAGGCCCATTATGGTTCATCCTCCAACAACCATGAATATCCACAACAAACGCCATTTACATTACAATTTCCACAAATAGAAAGGTTAATCGTTCCTTCAATGTGCAAAATAGCTTGCTTCACGTATTCTATCAAACAATGGTATGCACTCTTTGTTTTAAACTCATGTCATCCCCTTCATGAGGAGATGAATGGCTTATGAAGCACCTTACCAATATGCACAAAGGAGAGCATGGACAATACTATGCCATACCACTTATACCACTTACACTGATGGATGCTATTTGCACTATTGTACATTTAATACCCTACCTACCCACCCACCCGTCAGAATGAGAATTCACCTAGTGCACAAACACGTCCCCAGCCACCACAAGATCTGTCTAAACGTAGCCTCATTAAATCTTTAGGACCTCAAAATACTCAGTGTGTGAGCTACCTCCCTATATTTCATTGTACACTCATTGAAGACACCATATTGTGAACTTCTAGCTGACCTGTCTTTGGACTGACTTCTGTATGCTGAAGTGTGACAAGCCTGAAATTGTTTTTTTCAAAGGCAAAACATGATGGAAGACTTTTCAGTGAGAAAGTGTGTGACATGAATATCAGTCAGACGAACCAAAAAGACAAAAGCTCCAGATTCCTCCTCCTGAATCAGACACCATTTTCCATTTTTATAGTTGACCATGGTTACTCCTTGGTGATACTACAGCTAGTTACATTTGTCTATATGGAAGCCTCCCTTGGGTTTTTATAATAACTGCATGAGCTTATCTAGGTTATCCTAACCCCATTCTAACATCTGTCTACGGTGTGACACAAACCCAGGTTAGTTAAGTATCTGGTGCCAGTCCTCCCATGGTAGCTAATGGTAGAGCAGAGTGCAGATGCAGCCAGCTTTAATGAGGCTGATGGCATTACCTCTTTGTCTCTTCCCAAGTGGTCGGAGGGTTTAATTAAAGCATTTAGCTTGGTAAAAAAAAAAAAGACTTCCTGCCCTGCTGCTCGTCCCCTGAGTGTGGGAGGAAGAGGGGAGAACAAATGAGATGAGGGAGGAGGTATTTAACATTTCCTTGTGTTTGAACACCCACAGGAGAAAGGAGTTTCAGTCAGCATTCATCAAGGCCAAGCACTGTAATTTCCACACACTGATCTAAAGTAGAATAGAGGCTATCAAGCCACTCACACAGAGAGGCTATCATTTCCACTGCAGGCGTTCTGTGCGTGCATACAGGGGGGTGGTGAGTATGAGTGGCGACAACATCTACTCATCATAAAAGAAAGTGCAGCAGTAGGTTGACTTTTTTGTTCCCTTTTACTCTGTGCTACACCTGTTACACATCATGCCTGTAGAGTCTGGGTGAAATAATACAATAATACATACTGTTTGTCTGCACACCACTACCTCATTCAGACATTGGTTGTTGAACTGAATTGTTAACATGCATCATCTGACCTTGCTTTATGACCCTCCTCCTGATAAGGCTCAAACAGTGTCTTGTGTTCCCTTAACCTTCAGCCATTCCACCATGATCATGCACTCAAACACTAATAGCTCCTAAGACTTCATCAAAGGTGAGGTGGGAAAAAAATAAATCACAAGCTGGTGACAATGTGTCATCATAATAAGCGCACTGTTATTACAATGGGTTTTTGATTACGGGCTACTACAAATTGTCACCTATTGAGTAAAGTACTTCTGGAATGAAATGTTACATTAAGCAGAGTTAGGTCGTTCATAATGTAGAAAAAGTAAAGTAGCACAGCAAATCTGAGTAATTCTGAGCTTTGGCTGTGGTATCGATGACATAGCACACAGCCTGCAAAAGCAGAATAAACCAAACAAAACTCATCCAGCTCAAACAACAAGCTTGTGTAGTCACCAAGACCTTAATCAGCTGTTCCTTGTTCATCTAGCTCATGAACAAAATGTGGGAGTCCAGTTTTCCACCCACAGACACTGATCAGAGGTGAGGTGATCAGAATGTCTCAGCACACAATGTTTATGTGCACTTCCATTACTGGGTGAAATATTTTGATTTATAGGTGATAATGCATATCAACTATCTGTATTCAGCTCTTTCCTGTTGTTTTGCTTTATGCCTACTATCATGGTGTAGGGTGTAAAGACAGAGTGTAAGGCAGACAGAGGTACAGTAGTGGTTCCCACTTGGAAAGTAAGATTCTTTTCTGGCTGGTGTTTATCATGTGCTTTGACATTTGGATCACGTGTTCACTATGTAGGTTAGCAGAAATGTGATGGTGGTGTGGACGAGACCACACACTGACCTTCCCCTTAAAACCCCACGAGTCCAAATGCAGAGGAGCGTACCACTTCAAAGACCTGACCTATGGATTCATGCATGCAAACACACACACACACACACACACACTCTTGTGGTCCACCAACTGACCTGCCATCCTGTCCAGGTAGCGGCTGGGGTGAAGGTCACCAGTGAATTATACATCACTGTCTCACATTCTACAACAGAGGCCACAGATATACTTCACAGTGGAAGAGGTGGGTGGAAACAGGAGTAAGACAGGATGAACAGGGATAGAGAGAAGAACTAAAATAGTCTGTGTCCCCGGGGGAAACAGCCCACTGTTCTTTTGAAGTTCATTTGGATTTTAAAGGCAGTTTGTAGCTTCTGCTTGTGTCTCCTCCTCTAACATGCAGCAGATTGGGAGTTATACAGTATGCTGCCAGCAGCTATTTAAGTACTGTTTGAAACCATTCCACAGAAGAAAACAAAAACATATTTAAAATAAATTTTGACTTGTGGGCCTTGTCCGTGCCTCATGCAGACACATGGGGGATGAGATCATACGTGACAAAACAGAAGGTTAAATGCTAATTTAACATACTAGAACGAAATCTCCCTTTCAGTTCCATGGATACTGCACTCAGCTAGGTGCACCGCAACACTTATTTGTTACAAAATTCAACATAAAACTAAACAGGGTATTGTCACACGAGCTCGAGCACTGACAGTGAGTCAACATCCATCTCTGATTTTATTGTTGTTTATTGTACTATTTGACTGTTTTCACATTGCAGTGCTTTACTTAGATACTTAGATATATTTTAGAAATATATTATTTCAGGTATTTTATATGGTCTGTTGGTGAAGTAGCATTAATCACAATGAAGGGAGTGGGAGGAATAACTTTTGTCCCCACCAGAGATAAAAATAATTCAGGAGTGGCAGATGTGAGGGTGGGAAATTACACCCGCCCCCCCAACTCCCCCACCCAACCTATATGTGCCATATTAGCTAACCAGAGCTGACAGATGTCTATCAGTACAATGATTAGTGTCTTATACAACTTAAAATGGAGGATGAGACTAAATGGTTCCTTGTGCTGTATAGACAAAGCAGGGCCACTGAACTCAAGCCCCTTTGACACAGACATTACCCAATACTGGGGTTAGAATTCACCCAAATACACCGCCTTTGGATGTGTACACAGAGCTACATGAAGGCAGCATAATGCTGAATATTTTGCTGGTTTGATTAATGTTATAGAGAGTGAATGCTGCCAACCACTACACTGCAACTGTTGATAGGGTAACTTTGGTTATAGTTAGTAAATTATTTAACAATCAAGGTTCCAAACTGATAGTTGGTACACTTTATGAAGCTGACCTAGTGAATAAGCTGTTCCTTTTTAGGATGTTGTTGCTGAGGTAGATCTAATGGAAATTAAATCCTATTACTTTATGTGATAATTCATTACCTAATATTCAGATTTTTTATATTAATATTTTTAGCAATTCAACTAAAAAAAATAATAACTACAAATTGCTGTTGACAGAGCCAGGCTAACTGTTTTCTCTCGATAACTCACACCAGGTTAAGGTAGAAAGCTGACTAGCCTGGATACAGTAAGTGCAGGTAAACACTCTCACTAGGATTTGTAGGTGGTAGTGGCTTCATCTTTTCCACAATAAACACAATAAACATAATGATTCACTGGTTCGTCACAAAAACACAGAGGTAAAGTTGGGACGGACTCTGTTGTAAAATCTTCCATCTTTTTGGAGGAGTGCTTCAGCTGCATTCTCTCAGGTGATAATACACACATATAAGATGGATGAGGAACCAAGACAGGTACAGCCCTACTTAACTGCTGCACCCATCATTTTTAAGATCATTTTTAATTTCTTAGTTCTCAATGTTGCCTTTAAGACTTGGCTACTGACTATTAACTAATATTTGTTAACATATTATTAATATTTGGCTTATCTTTTTTTAATCAAATAAAAAGTGTCGTTGTGTGTGTGTGTGTGTGTGTGTGTGTGTGTGTGTGTGTGTGTGTGTCATTGTCCCAGCTCATTTTCCAACACAGAGTGGAATGAGCTCTGTATTATAGTAGCCTACATGAAACAAGTCAGGTCATTACCTGTATATATATATATATATACACACACACACACACACACACACACACACACACACACACACACACACACACACACAATGTGTCTTCTGTGTCTTTTCCATTTTTAGTGTGAGATCCTGCTCTGGTCTCAGGTTTGGACAGAAAAACATACAGAAACACACACACACACACACACACACTCATCAGTAGCCTTAATGCATCTAACAGACTTCAAAAGACCATCTGCAACCTCCAAAAATCTACACCCCAGATACACACACTCAAACACCCATGCACCCACAGTCGTCCCGGTGTTGTTGTGAGACACAGGGTGGAACAGCAGACTGGGGAGACACACACACAGTCTGCTCCGGACGCCTGAGACATTCCTCCAGCTCCATTGTCACATTGCTTCACTCCTCACACATCATTATCCCAGCAGCTGTTGCTTTACAGCACAGCCACACATACTCCCCAGAAAATAAACAGACACATCAGTACACATTAGCTAGCTATAGCTGTGCTCACAGACAGGGAAAATTCTCCACTATCATTCAGTTTAGGGTAATCCAACACATAGGTCCTACAATAAGTGGTTCGTAAGCAAGAGATATGCTCATAAATGTGATCTTGAGATTATAATTTCTTTGTTTCCATAGAAACAAGAAACACTGGTTTTCCCAGCCAAACAGGAGGTGAATGACTGAGCTGTAGCCGCTTCATAATTTGCATGTCAGTTTTCACAGAAGTCATGTGCACCAGAAAACCTCTCCAAATACATAGCTGCAGTTGGAACCTGAATCTGGTGAATGCTGACTGTGCACACCTGATCCTTTTTCAGATATACAGCATATGATGGTAAATGGAAAACATTTGGTTTTTGGACATTTGATTGAATAAAACAAGCTATATGAATCACCTCGAGCCCTTGTTAAAAATCATAACATTAGTTTTTCACTGTTCTCTGAAAATAATCGACAGATTAATCGATAATGAAAATAATCCTTGGTAGCCCTGCCACTTGTTTTCTAAAATTATAAAATGCAGCCATTGAATGAGTTTTAACAAAGAAACATGATACACCTGGTTCCTGTCTTTGACCTCAGGAGTGGTCCTTCAGTGTGCTTGCTGTGGGTTTTCAGTGTCAAGGAACAAATGGCAAAGATAAGATCATTGCCAGTGCTGGGATTTGCATAGTCCTGTTTCACAGTCCTGTCTGTGGTTTGGTTAAGATTAGGCAAAGATCATGGTTTTGGTGAAATGTAAATGAACACATTGTGTCTGAAGTCATGTGGACTTTTTTCGCATTAAACCGGGCCATGATCTTTCCCTAATCTTGTCTTAAACATTTTACTGATACACTAGACACAGTATCAACAACAACTTGCCATATACGTAAATTAACAACATATCTTCGTAACATTAAAAGAAAACGTAATCTAATTACATTTCCCTCACAACACATTTGCTCTCGTTAATTAGCTGTATATAACCGCAGTGTCTAGGAGACAGGGTTATGGTTGAGTACAATATCAAACTGAAGGACAACACTATGAAAGTAAAAACCAAATTGTGACAAACTAGAATTCTTTAACAGTTCCCTGAATTTACTGGGTTTGAGCCCAGTACTGCACTTGGCCTCAGCGTTTCTTTAAAGTGTGATGAGCTACTGTTTTGTTTTTCTTCGGCCTATACACTGGGAACAAAACAAGAGAAGAGTCTACAGCCTTGCTAACAGTTCTGTGAGACACAGTATTAGTTCAGACTAAATCCTGACATCAGCATGCAAACATGCTAAACATGTCAATAATAAAATACTGATGTTTAGCAGGAAAAATGTTTACCATGTTCACCATCTTAGTTTAGTCAAAACGGAAAATACAACTGAGGCTGATGGGAAATCCAAATTGTACTGCAGAAATCAAAATTCTGACCTGATGATGTCAGAGGAAAGTTATCACAATTCACTTTGTGGGGAACATGAATAGGTGTACCAAAGTTAATGGCAGTCAATCGAATAGTTGTTGAGATGTTTCACTCAAAACCACGAATGTCAACCATATGGTGGTGATAGAGAAAAGTCAAAGTATCACTAAAATCATTAATCATCTGCAAATCATGAATGTCTGTACAAAATTCCATTGCATCTTGTAATTGTTGAACTATTTCAATCAGGACCAAAATTGTGGAATGACCAAAGAGACTGTCCTGCAGGTCATCTGTGTAATCAGATTACTACGACCTGTTGTTACATTTTATTATACAACCTCTAGTGGTCATAGTAGTTATTACGGGAGCAAACTACAAAGTCAGGTGATGTGACATAAAGTGACAAAAGACAGAAGACACTAGACAGAAATGGCAGTTGCTTCTTTTATACATGACCATTGTTGGACCAACAGCCCAACCTAGAGCCATGCCTCTAACAAGGCTAAAGATGAGTCACTTTAAACTGTGAGTGAGTGCAACCTGCTGACTAGGTCACTGGAGAGGATTTGAGACACTGCTCCTATAGTCACCTCACAAAGCAGTCTGAAGCAGGTTCTGTAAAGTCTCAAACAAGCACATCCAAACTACCATGGAGTTCTGTCACAGCAGTCATTTTGTGCGTGAATGGACCTCAGATATGGTTTCTGGCTGCTGACCACTGCCTGTGCTCCAGGTTAGTGATGGACACTGGCAGCATATGGCAGTGCCTCAGTGTGCAGACACAAGCAGTCTTTCAGCAGGTTTATCCCAACTGTGAACATACTCAAGTCTCTCATGAGGCCCCTGAAGTATGTGGGCTACGACCAATGCTCATCTGCTGTGTTATTCACTTCTAAAACCCTTAAATGGACGAGCACGTATAAATATTTTGGAATATTAATTGATTGCTATTTTCTTGACTAAAATGACACAATATGACCCTTATTTTCCACTTTACACTCTGTATGTCGGGAGATATATTGTCCATTTAGGGCATAAATTTAACATTTACTCCTTTTTTAATAGTACATGTACTAACTAATAAAGTATTTTGTAAATGATTAATTTGCTACTTTCTTTCATGTTTTGCATACAAAGTTAAAAACAAAAACAAAACTGAACAAGTCATTAACATATGTTTTGAATCCTGTAAGTACAACAAGCCATTAAAGGTTATAAACCAAACATATTATTCCTTGCTCATGGTGGATCTGTTGGGTCTCTCTCTGTAAACACCATATTTTAAAGGGTATGGTCTAGACCTGCTCTGTGTGAAAAGTGCCTTGAGATGACTTTTGTTTTTTGTTTTTTGTGATTCAGTGCTATATAAATAAAACTGAACTGAAACTAAATTGAATTGAATTGTTGTTATGCTACCATCTTCCCGGTGGTGCCCCTATACTAGCAATATACTTTTCACAATGGAAGCTGGGGAAACAGTTGCGAGCATTTTGACCAGTAACAATGCAAAACCTCGCTTTGCACTCCTGACACTTGACAGGGGTACTCACTCACAATGTAGTTATGGTTTGAGGCCTATACTCTATAGATAACCAATAATTTAGGAAGCTGAGCTGGCTCATCACTAGAGCTACCATTCAAATCATCACATTTGCAATGAACTTTAAGTCAGGTAATGCTGTTTAAACACACACTGACAGGCTGCAGTTCATTACAGCAACAATGTCACTTTGACAAAACCTTTTTGATTATATAAGTCAAACATGTTTCAAGAATCTGCTTATATATTTCCATAATGTACAGACATGAATGCAAACTCACTGATACCTGAAACTTTATATCGAAAAGCATGGTTAGTTGTAATGTAAATTATATGTACAGGTAGATGCATTTAGAAAATAAGCAAAGAAGAAGAAGAATCTGTTGGTGTAGTCCTTTGAACATCGAAGATGTTATGCTAATCACATTCTAATTGAATTATATTCTGTTTTAGATTTACTGGTCTTGTAAAATCTATCAGTGCAACTGGAGTTCTAATGTTTGGTTCTTGAACTAGTTAAATAGTGTAAAAGGTTATGTTAGTAAAAAAAATGCCTGATCCACTCTATGGTAGGTGTTTGTATGCAGTGATTATGGCCCACACAGCTCCACTACACAAACAATATGAATCACTCCCCACACACTGCTTAAGTTGGCCTCAATTAGTTGTGTCCTTGATATGAAACATGTGGGCTGCTCAAAGCCTCATTAATGTGTTAGTTCTTTGTGCAGCTCATTAAAAAGTGAGCAAACCCACAGAAGAGCAGGAGGAGCATCTGGATCAACTCCATAACCAGCAGCAGGGATATGGAGATCTGGCTACAGTGGCTGATGAAAAATTAGCCCTCCCTGCTAAATCAGCTAATGCTCTGCCCAGCTACCGATCGGTAAATATAATCTAGATATAAATATGATCATTAAAAATGTATTTTGTTTTGATGTAGTATAGTCAGTGATGTCACAGTAAGTATGGAAAAGTGATTGTTGTAGGATCCTGTCCTCATCTCTTGAAGCCTGAAAGATCTTCCTGAGAATTATGCAGCGCACTTAACTTTGGCCATTATCTAAATTACTGTTAGCTAAAATGCTCAATGTGAACACAACCAGCTGTTCTTGAAAGATCACAATTCATTGCATAACAAAGGCATGACAGCATGGTGCCAATGTTCATCTAATGAAAATGTACTTTCACTGTAACAGCCCTGTATGACAGAACATTTTTTTTTTTTTTTTACATTTTTATTTTTAATAGTCTCCATCTTTAACAGCATAAAGGAAAAAAGTGTGAACCATTTGTTTACAAAGATTAATCTGCACTTACCCAAAATATATGGCAGCAGGTGCTGAGGCCCTGCACATATTGGATGAGATGAAGGGTACACCATAAAACAACACCTGAACTTTAAAGCACTGCCAGCAAAATGCCAGATACTGAAAGGCTTGAATGAGATGAAAACATAGTGATGAATTTGAGATATTAGGCTCATACCAGCAGTAAGACTAAAAAAAGTCATCACAATTCAAGTGTTTTTCCCCTTGGGATCATGATTTTAACAATATGGAAATGGGATTCAAATATTTATTTGGTTAAAGAAGACATTTTACAGCGAATGGTGGTGGGGCTACAGGACATATCAAGTAGCTGCCAAAAACATTAGGATCCGTCCTCTGATACAAATATATGCAGGAAACTAAAAATGCAGACGCATGTGTCTGAAATATTTTGTCATAGTTGAAACATATTTGAACTAAAACAGTGGCAAAGTGGACATTTGACCTGACTGGTAGTAGAGTGGTCAGGAGATCGGTTAAGTCATTAAAGACTAAATGCGAGTAACTTGTTGCCAACTAGTGGCAACTGCAACCTCTTCCAAATTCTATATGTTATATAATATATTCTATATAAGTGTAATAGTTCACTCCGGAGAACACCCAGCTTCGATCACAGGTGTGACATTGAACAACAAACATTTAACAAACAGAGGTCAGTGCAGCAATACATTTCTTCCATACATCTAGTTTGTTAAGAATCCTCTGGGAACCATGAATATCCCTGATCAATGTCTGTGGCAGTCAACTAGTTGTTGCGGTATTTTGATCTGGAACACAGTGGATGAGGGAGCTGATGGATCAATGCACCACTACTGAGGCAAAAACACAGATGAACACCGAAGACAGAAAGAAAATCAAGGATAGGGCCAAGTTTTATTTATTCTATCAGAGTCCACTACTTTGCCAGCTCAATACTTGTTTTCATAAGAGATCACTTATCTGTTCCTCATTGTACCCTCCATCCTATCAAGCTTCATCCCCACTGGGTGCTCTGCCACCTCTTATTGTACCTCTCAGCCCCTCCTTTGTTGACACCCTGCCTCCGTCTCTCTCAACCAGCGCCACTGGCCTCAGCTGTCAGCCGTTAGTATTCCTGCTGCCAAGGCCTGGGACCACAGGGAGCCCTGGCGGCTACACAATCACACACCCACAGACACACACACTGGAACAGCCTTCACCTTCGTCATCTGGCATCCCTCAGGCAAAGGCTGATTCTGTGTTTTGTGCGCGCTTGTTGATGAGCACAGCTCCAGCGACAGACTAATAGGCTGGGGATTTTCATTCTTGCTCATTTGGTATTTTGTCCATTATTTTCTCCTTCTCATTTCCCTTGCAGTAATGTTTCTACACTAATACAAGGTTTGCATTATTGATGAAGCTGCCACCCTCCTCCTCCTCCTCCCATCTGTCTGATCAGAGGGTGGATGGGTGGGCGGGTGGAGGAGATGAACGGGTAGAGGAAACACAGGGTTTGAAGGATTTAGGACATGGATGGGTGAAAGAATGAGGGCTGTTTTACTGGATGAATGGATGGATGGGTGGATGGATGGATGGATGGATGGATGGGTGGATGGATGGATGGGTGGATGGAGGGATGGAGTGTACAGAAGGCTGGGTTGTCAATCTGTCTGCCCCCCAGGATGCCAGATAAGCCATGTAGGCAGTGTTTACTGAGCATGGATCCAAGCCATATGGTGCCACTTCAGGACGGGTTCCTAACACACACACAAACATGCAGAAACACACCTACTAGGTTTTGTCTAAATTAGCTGCATGAATGTGCCCAGTAACTTTTGTGGCAATCTGTAACTTTGATCTTAATAATTCTAGAGTAGGGATTTGTAGCCTGATTGTGGAACCAGATGAAAGGTCAGGCAAAGGAAAGATCAGGGGGTCATCTAAGATACTGTGGTCTGGGCCAAGTGTTGGACAGATGGACCAACAGACTATCCAAAGCCCCCAATCCCCCACCCCCCCCAATTCTAGGACCAAAAATTAGAAAGAGAAGTCTCCCAATATATCACCTTTCTCTCCAAGAATCCTCTTCTGGATCAGACTGCAGGGTATTTTTGACTTTTAAAATGATCACTGTGTCAGATTCTACAATTATAGAGTTATTGTATCAACTGTCATGACTTGGCTAAGGGACATTGTCTGCCAGTCATTCAGACAGCTTGCTATCTTTCATGACTTGCATCACACTATAGGTAATTGAAATGTAGATGCCGGTGGCCCAGGGTTACTAACAACATCATTCCTCTTTTATTTCACCATGTTTACAGCTGTGAATGGGTCTCCCATTTAAGTGAGAGAAGGATTAAAAATTCTGATGTCTACTGCCTACATACGCAGTAACGGACACTATGGGATAAAATGAGCCACTGTAGCACCAGGCACTCATTTTCATTCCCTACAGCCTGTGTCTGTCGAGTCAGGTCAAAATCAGCTTGATGTTGTGTAGTCTGATCTTGTCATCATTGTTGGTGTTGAAAAGCACAGTGACAGAGGAGATACTCAGCACTGCTTCTAGATTTCACACTTATCTAATATCTAACAGGTGCACAAAATAAAGCATCAATGTCCAGCACACTCACCGAAGTCAGCGAGTTTGAGCTCTCCAGTGTCGCTGATGAGCAGGTTTTGTGGTTTCAGGTCACGGTGAAGGATGTACCTCTGATGGATGTAAGACAGCCCTCTGAGTAACTGGAACAGGAACAGCTGGAAAATACAAGCAAACCAAGAGAAATTGCTTTTTTTTTTTTTACAGAAGTACATTTAACAAAACTATGCACAAAATACATACAAAATACATCACATGCTATCTATCACGCTAACTATCCTCCCAACTATCCTCAGTTGTGGCACATAGAGAGGTGTGGAAAAACCTATTCACTGAGATAGGGCTGTGACTTCACCCCAGTCTCATGCATGAACCCCACATTTTGTTTACAAAGAGCTCTCTCTCACAAAGGCACACACACACACTAAAATCAATACAGAGCCATCAATCAAGAACACAGCCATCATCTTCTCCACTTGGACTATTGAACAGTGATCAAACAGATGATACATTATGTCTGATGTAACAGCTGAATTCTTAGGAATGGCTGAATTGACTGGCTTGTGATTTTATTTTTAATCAATAATTGCCTGGTGCAGAAAAATATGTTTTTTCAATTGTGAGCATCTTCGAGAAGTGGGAAAGAAGTGTGTGTGTGTGTAGGTGTGACAAAGGTAGCTGAAATCTCTGTGAAGGGCAGTGAATCGATTGCATAGAGCATGACAGGATTGCTGACAGCAGGGGGGAGGAAGGCAGGAAGTTAAAATCATTGAACTTTGACCCGGAGAGGTTGGAAAAACACACACATTTTCATCACTCACTAAATAATGTTTCTAGTTCCAGTCTTTGTTATCAGGCAGGGGAAAGCTGCTGGCCTTTTGACCCACTTTATGATGGACTGTAGCATTGCTGCTCAGCAGTGTTAAAATGATTCTGTACTGGATGTTATATATATGACAACTGAAGTCCATTAGCTACTGTAACTCAGTGCAGTCTGTCATTAACAGCTCCTGCTCTATGTATTTCTGTAAAAGTTACATATTTTCCTAAGGTTTGCTGTCTCTATTCAAAGATAAATACTGTATACAGTCTACAACAAAACTGTGTGCACCTCTGTTCAATGTTACTACAATGATAATGTTAAATGATTCAAAATTGTATCATCTCACAGTCATTTTTATGTTTAAGTGTAGGGTATCTGATCTTATTACTACTCAAAACATACAAGTAAACTTACAGGGTGCACTGCAACAAAAGTGAGCACACCTGTGGTTTCCAGGTTAACTGCGTGAACAAGGTTAGAAAATAACCTGCACCACACCACAGCTTTCTCAGTTTTGGCTTGGGTTGTGTCTATTGCAACATGGCTCCATATGGTATCATCATCAGGCTACTAAAGAATAAGCTGAAACACATTTGGGTTAGGAGGCATAGGAGAAGCCATACCACCAATTACAGAAGGTGCAGCAGCAGTCAGAACCTTGCACTGAAAAACAGACAGGGAAGTGCTTCTGACATAGAACAAGGACTATCTCTGGAAACTGGTGTTTCAGTGACTGACCAGACAGTGAGAAGGACATTGCATGAAGTCAACCTCTAAGGACAATGTCCAAAAAGTAAATGGTGATGTGATTTTGAATTAACTTTTTTAACTTCTGGAACAGAAACAATAAATTCTGGTTTCACTTTGTCTCTAAACCTTTGCTGAAATCATCTTTTCCAGGGCACCTCTTGTGTACTTCATGATCATGTTATGAAAACTTCTGAATAACACTCACTAATTATTTAACAAAATAAAATCTCAAGCTTATATCAAGATGAAGTGCAGTATTCTACCTGTAAAAACTGCAGATCATTTACTGTGATTTGTTAAAATGATAAAAGAATTATTTTTAAGTGACACTTAAGTCTAGTGGACTTCTCTGACAAATATAACAACAGCAAATTCAAAATCATCAAAATGCATAGATCCACTTTTTCTGACAAATCAAATGAATGAAGATTAAGTTGCATTAAATTTACATATTTTTACGGTCATTTATTTTACCGCTGAATTTAAACACAGTCCCTCCATCTGCCTGCAGAGCTCATAAACCTACATCACAATTTATTTTTTAATATATCCCTACTCCATAAATTACATCTGCTGCTGTTGGTAAGAGCTTTCAATCATAAACATCAACAAAACCCTCCAATATACCCAAAGTCACAGCTACATTAAACTTGTTTTGTTTTGCCTCTGCGATCTGGCAGACCCCCACCCGCACACATGTCAATCAACAAATAATGAGGTGTGCATGATCCAGCGTTCAAATATCCCAATTCCAGCATTCCCCTCTCATTTCTCTCATCCCACTGATACTATAGTCTTGGCCAATTAAGCTGATTGAAGCACCGTGGAGTCCAATCAGGGACGGGCCCTGTTTGGCATCTGGAGTCATCGGGTCAACGCTTTACTATTCCTGCACTCAGCGGGTGAGAGATGAACTGCGGTGCAGAAAATTAGCATGGGAAATGTGTGTTTACTCATGTATATCAAACACACTTCTGAAAAGCCTTTGCATTGTAAGAAGTGCAACTGCATGGTAATGAAATAAATAAAAAAAGAATCTGTCTTTTATTCTCTTCAGTCAGCTCTTTAATTCAAACACTGAAGTCTTTTTTAAAGAAACTTTCTCTTTTGTTTGGCTTCGACTGGAAACATCTCAGTGCCATCTGCATTCTAATAGGAAAAGGGAAGTGCTGAGGATAGTCTGAGGAGTTCAGAGTATTGACTGACAGTTTTGACAACAATAATAATAATAATAATAATGAAGTATGATAACGAAGTATGTAGATCCTGTCAGTAACTGGCCAGATTTAAACTTCTGCACACTTCAAATGAAAAGGAGGTTTATGCCACGATTCTTCTTACAATTCAAAGAGACTCAGCATGGTCAGTGGTGAACATTTGCCTTGTTGACATATCAGACATCTGCTGCCCAGAGAAGCTCACTCGACTATAATAAGTGACTATGATATGTCCATCTGGCTAAATGTATGTGTTGAAGGAAACCCTGCAGTTTAAGGTGGGAGAATTATGGAGCAAGTTGGAAAATAAAGACAGAACAAAGTGACAGAGAAAAAACAGAGAGAAAACACTTTATACTGTAAGCATCTGCAGGGAGGGCACCATTGGTGAAAGGTGGATAATAGAAGCAAGATAAGGACTGGTCAGTCTTAAAGTACTAGTCTGACTCCCATCTTTTGGTTGAGACTCTGGGGAAAAAATAAAAATGTACAATCTGGATGTGTAACAAACACTAACCAACAATACTTTTTTTAGGATTTGCAAGCTTATGCTCAGATTAAAGTCTTTACTTAATGAATGTACTGAATTTTTTTAACTGGCAATCATTTTAAGGTCTTTCACTGCACTTGTAGTTACAACTGAAAAATGTTTTTTTTAAATATATGTATACATATAATACAGCTGCAGGCCGAGCATCTCACACCCTAGGCCTTCAATGGTTCTCCCTGAATTAACCCTCCTCTTTATACTGTCATTACAATGTCACAGCTATAGAAACCATCAACCATATACAGAAACACAGTATAAGAGAACTCTGCATCACAGACAGGCATGTAGCCAGAATAAATGTCATCACTAAAGCTATGCTATAAAAACCCAATTACCACAATTCAATAGGTCTCCAAACACTGCAGCCACAGCTGAGCCGCACACATCATCTCCAGCAGTCATCTCGAGTGGACACTCTCAGTTCTAAAGTGAATTAAAACTAGAAAAGGACTTATAGTGGGAAGTGAGACACACAGATAACCTCTACAACAGAGTTACTGAACTCTTCCTCCTCCTTCAGCCATCGTGGGTTAAAAAAACAGCTATTAAAGCTATACTAACATGTTTTAGCTTGTGCTAGTAGCTACAGATGCAGGTTGCTAGCTCTGACTATACAATCAATTGACATGGAAATACTTACATCATGGTAGGCCTGCTAGATGGCCCCTGGTCTCGCCAACTTGAAATCTGATTGTTTAAAGGATCCAGGAGGCGACAGTTTCATCACCATTTATTTTAAATGACAGGGGCCTGCACTGTTAATTCTGAAGCCTCAAGGCAGATTTCTTTTAACTTGGCAACACGGTGCTTAAATCTGACTGGATACGCTGGGTCATGTCAGGAGTCAGGTGACATAGTATAAAGACCAATGACCGACATCTAACATAAACAGACTGTACTGGAAGCAGCAACCAAGAGGAAAGCTGTGAGACGAAGAGAAAAGACCATTGGGAACAACTGAATACATATAGTACTAATGGGGGAAAAAAGATATATAAAAAATATAATTAAGTGACTGTGGAGCAGAGAAGGCCTTGCTGGCCCTGACAGCCCAGCACTGATATAAAATTGCAAATCACTTTTGTGAAATAGGACCCTAGTTCACAATTAAGACACTCACTGCAGTAATGCTGACAGTTTAACTAATAACCTGAATGTCCCTTAATACAGAAATACTGAGGGCTCTTAGATAAATCAACAACTTTTCTACATTTTTAAATCACATTTTTCAATATTTTTATTATAAATGCGTAGTCTCCAAAACAAAGTTGAGATAAAGTTATTTTCTCACATTTGACAAAGCTTCTCAGTCACAGGAGACATTCGACATTCTCACAGGCTGGGTAGTCCTCCCCATGATTTTAATTGTAAAATCAATGAAGTATCCAATTAATGTCTAATTTGAAGCTATGTAGGTTGTTTCCTACTGCAATGCATTGTGGGATCTGGCATCTCTGTTTACAGTGTTGTACTAGATTTTTATTTTTTAATGCATCGTCTCATTAGTAGAACTTTACTGGAGTAATTTAATACACATCTAACTGCTGGAATTGCTCCAATGACCCTTTCACCAAGCAGCATGTAAGGATAAAGAATCCTGTTCAACAATGAATACTCTCAGCAACAAGAAGTTGCTGCACCTGAGTCCTACTAAAACTAGCTTATCATGTCGAAACTGAGACTATATAGGTATTTCATTGATGAGAAAATCCCTTCAGGATCTCCAGTATATGTGAGCATGTGTGTGAGAGAGTCTCTGTTTAATCTCAATGCATTATTAACTCATAACTGCAGGAAAAATAAGCCATGTGATTGTAGTGTATCAGCTATTATCATAATCTATCACCTGAGGAGTGACCCCACTGCCTAAGCAACAATCCATCACCAGCACACTAATAAACATACTGCCATTTTTCTAATGATGAAATACTCACTGCCATCATACCCAAGGCAAACAGAACTCTCTATCAGGATATGCACCATGAAGGATTGTTTGGATTGAATCGGCTCTGTGTTATCAATCAGTTGAATATAGTGGAGTCTGGATGCGTTGTCTCATATTCAATGAGCAGCAAAGCATGAGGCAACACATCAAAGTGACAGCAGCAGACTGGGCTTTATATAGCTTCACTAGGATAAAAACAAAGCAAAGCAACACAGAGAACAGGAGAAAAAGAAATATACTGGTTTTAATGTGATGTGATGTTAATATGGAAGACTAAGTTAACAAGCTTTCAGTTAATCAGGGATGAGTACTGAATAATTTGGGACAAATTAAAACAGGATTAATAAATGAAATGAAATATGAAAGTGCTGACAGAGAAAATATACACTTACTAAAATGTTTCTGTTATTATAGCCTTACCAGTAATGTAAATATAACATTTGTCCACTGGGAGACATGAATATGCTTAGTTTGACCTTAATAACACTAATTTTAGACTTGTGTGAAACCAACCTGATGATGACAAAAAAGTTCAATTGGTCATCAAAGCACATCCCAGCATTTCAGTTGTTGAGATAATCTGTTGTTAGGCTTAGAGATGTTTGAGGCCAATTGACTAATGAAGAAGTCTTTCTGAAACTGTCACAAATAAAAGTTACAAAAAGGTTAGTGTGACCTGATTCTGATGTGTAATCTCTAAGGCCAGGGTTTGGTTTAGGCACAAAACTACTTGGTTAAGGTTATGTTAAAACAAGTCATCGTAGCAGTTCTGTCTTGTATTTAGGCACAGTAGTGGTTTGGGGAAAATGCTAAATTCAGCATGCTGAAATAGACAAAGCTACATCCTGATGTTTAGTAAGTACATCTTAGTTTAGTGTGTTAGCATTGGTGTCAGGCATAGTAATTGTTAATTAGCACTAAACACAAAACGCAGCTGAGGATAGTTTTGCAGGTACTTCGTCTTCAACAAAAGTGTTAAAATATACTCTTGAGGGGTCACCGGATTTCATGGAAATCCATTCAATAGTTGTTGAGAAATTATACTAAAACTCAAAAATGTGAACCTGCTGGTGGTGCTACAGGAGAATTTTAAAGTTTGCATCAACATGTTAACATGATTTACAGAAACCTACTGTAAATCAAGAGGTAAATACAAGGCTCGTGTATATCCCAACAAGTATGACCTTGTAACACCTAATGCTAATTAATGATCTCAAAAACATGGTCTCAAAAACAAAGTGGCAGTCTAACAGAAATTATGGGTAGATAACATCTCTTTGAGTTCTCTCCAGCTTCCTCCCACAGTCCAGGTTAATTGGTGACTCTAGGTGTGAATGTGAGTGTGAATGGTTGTTTGTCTCTCTATGTCAGCTCTGTGATAGACTGGCGATCTGTTCAGGATGAACCTCGCTTCTCACCCAATGTCTGGGATTGGCTCCACCCTCTGCCTCGTGACCCTTAAAGGATAAGCGGCATAGATAATGGATAAACATCTTTTTACAACAAGAGTATTTCAACTGTAAATGAAGCAGGGCACAATTTAATATGTGTGGATAATCAATCAATTACACCTCCAGTCTCCTACTACAACATAGGTCATATATCAGCCATTTTTTGCCATTGGGTATTAAAATAAGCTGCTGTAAATCTGTTATCGAGTTGTTCAAACTGACTAATGAAAAAAATTTTAAAAATTGCCATCAGATTGACCCTAAAACAACATATTTAGTATGTCTCTATGTCTACCTCTATGTTGGTCAAACTGTGTCAATAATACATTTAATTTAATTCATTATCTATTCTGCTTATCCTTAAGGGTCACAGGGGGGCTAGAGCCTATCCCAGCTAACATTGGGCAAGAAGCGGTGCACATATAGATATAGATATACATATAACACATATAGACAAATAACCATTCACACTCACATTCACACCTACAGACAATTTAGAATCACCAGTAAACCTGCATGTCATGGAGGAAGCCGGAGTATCCGGAGAGAACCCACGCAGGTACAGGGAGAACATGCAGACTCCACAATGGAAAGCAACTCGAACCTGGAACCCTCTTGCTGTGAGGCAACAGTGCTAAC
The DNA here is from genome assembly GCF_001640805.2 of Lates calcarifer. NCBI lineage: Eukaryota > Metazoa > Chordata > Actinopteri > Centropomidae > Lates > Lates calcarifer. Next base: position 16,280,485 of record NC_066847.1, read on the forward strand.
CACTGCATCACCATGCCACCACATTTATGTTCAGACCATCAAACAGCAACATAGTGCAATTCAGAACACACACCTTTGGATTCACTGCCAAATCACCCAAGCAGCATTTTGCTGAAATGGGTAAAACAGGAGAAATCAGTGAGGGAGAGCTAAAATGAAGGAGTGTTAAATGGAGTGAAAAGATCCTACCATCTGCCAGTAGGCATGAAAGATCCCTTATCTTCTCTACTAAGCATCTGTACAGTGGTGTCCTTAATGGCCTGAATCAAGAGACCTGCATTGTGGCACCGGCCACAGAGGACTGTTAAGTTCCAGATATGGCCAGAATTGTCTTTGGCTTATGTTTTAATGAGCAGCTGTGTTGTATTTCAGTGTGTAAATATAGGACTAGTAAAACACCACAGACCATAGAACAACATGGACTACATGTCTTTGATGATGGCGTCTTGGCACTTATTAAAAACCACAAAATCTATATTTGGTCAAAGTAGAGAGTGGAGTGTGGATGTGCCAGCAGCAACCACTAAAGCAAACCTTAATAGGATGAGAAACCTGTCAGTCAAGCAAACACACCCCAAAAAATACTTCTCTTTAAACTTTAACATTAATTCTAGAAGCCACCACAAAGACAAACTGAAAATTCAAACTGACATAGTCAAACTAATTCAGTGGTTAAGGTTAGGGTAACAGTTAATTAAATACGCTGTGTATGAAGGCCACTTTTCCTATATAGGCCAGACCACAGTCTTTCACTAACCATAACCAAGTACTAAGAGTGTGTAAATATAAATAAGTTTAATGATGCTGTGGTCACTACAAGTGGATATTATCCTGCTAGATTAGATATTTTGGTCAAAAACAAATATGTTGTCTGTGAACATTTTACTAATACATGCAGTTTGGTTGTACGAAGGGGCTTCAGAAGGTTCATGGAAAAAACGGTTTAAGTTATGATGTTTATTTTGGCGTTGCAACATGCATTTAAGGGTTCATGTTAGAACATGTTATAACACATTAGTACAAGGACATATAGGTGAACTGAGATCAAAATCCCTGGATATGATTTTTAGCTACTTTTTGAAGCCCCCTTGTATTGAGACATAATTGAGGGGAACAGGGTTGTAGAAAATGAAGTGTTGGTAGTCTTCTGTAACATCTTTTGAATAATAAAAGAAAGGAAATGGCATGAAGAAAAAAAAAAAAGTCAGTTATTCAATACACTTTTTTTTAATCAACAGCTATAGCCTTACAATGAATCTGACAATGTGCAGTCTCAATGCTGTGTCAGCAAAATAAATTAAATAAATGAAGTAATTAAATAAATAATATCAAAGTTGCACACTCTCTTCAAAACACCTGAAAAAAATCCCGATTGGCTACTGATTCTTACAGCCTTGGAATGCCGGGTATATGTCAACAACAACAAAATGCACTTAACTAAATTATGTCAGAGTTTATTGCAATGCTCTGAGACACCTTTAGTGCTGCATGGAATCACTCCCTCACTCTCACTCACCTGTTCACTCACTCACTCTGCTAGTTTACCATTTGCCGCTGAGACTGGCCAGACTACTAAAACTTTAGTGTGGTGCTACAATTTATCAACACTCCTCTTCAACACAACTGCTAGCAAAACTTTCTGTCCTTAATTTGCAGGCTACAGTAAGTGGTTTATAACAAAGGTCAGTAATTATCATTATGCCCTGCTCTGTGGTAGCTCTGAGAGTCATTCAGAAAACACAACAACATTTTAGAATTATTTTCTTCCTTTCCTTTCTCCTCAGACAATTCTCCTCTTGTCTCTTTCTTGTCCATGATAACTGTGATGTACACAGTGATACCAAGCAGCACAATGAGAGCTTCTCTCCATTTAAATAGGCTGAACGACGATGATTATACGATTTATGACATCACACCTGTGATACTAACTGAAGACAGCATTCTGCTTGAAATATTACAATAGTCCATTTATTTATCACCACATGCTATTTTAGAGGCTCTTTGTAGAATAAGCAATAACTCTGGTCACAGCTTCTTTGTTTTATTCTATGGTAACACAGAGACGTGCAGGTCTGCATGACATCAGTGGTTGTTTTGGGTAACACTTTTGGTCATGTCTGTATAGTGAAAGTGGTTGAGTTATTTGTCTGATTATGAACTTTGCCCTTTTTACATCATCATGTGTCACATCTTTGCTATGATCACATCCTTGATACTTAAGTGCTATCAGGAGCTTCCCTTGTAATGTAATTGTAAGGGCAAATGCTAGCTGTTATTTGGCTTGTAGACATGGTTTGTAGGTGTCAGTTTCCCATTGATCTATGGAGATGTCATTGAGACATGGCCCCTCAGCTGACTGCGAATAATCTAATAAGAGGAGCACTTCAGCGGCAATCTGGATGAGGTCATGCTCACTTGTGTTCATTTCAAGCAGTGATGCTAATAAACTGCAGTCAAGTGCATGGAGCGAGACAAGTTAATGGTGCTATACAACAAGTCAGTTTCCAGTAGGTTTTATTCTGGATCATCTAGCTCAAGCAGAAACTTCAGTGCATTTTAAACAGCAGGAACGCATACTCTAGGCTAGAGGGAGACACACACACGGCTCTCTGGTTTTCGACCAATAATGATTTTAGCAGTGGGTGTGTGAGTGTGTTAATTTGATCTAGCACCAGTAGAGGCACTTTTAGCTTTTATGTTGCTGATTAGTAAATAGGAGGATGGTTGAGTGACTGCACTCTCTCACATTCAATCATAAAATACATTAATAACAGACATTAACCCTCTTAATGGTGCTTATGATCAGATCAGAATTGACTCCCATAAGCTTAATTCTTTCAGTATGACACATCATCATGTTTTCAACAGTTTAAAGACAATTAATTCGATTATAATTAGATTATAAATAGATATTAGATAATAAGGTCATTTGAGTCTATGAAGCTGAATGCAGGAACAGGGACTTACATAAAGGATTCATCATCTGAGAACCATGAATGTCTGAACCAAATTTTATACTAAGATATTTCAGTCTAGTGGACTGACAGACCTTGGCATCCTTAGAGCAATGCCGCCAGTACGTCTAAAAAATTACATTACAGCCACCTGTTCTTGACGAATCACAGCATCAGTTGACATTGAGATGTCTTCTATTTTATGGTACAGTATAACTACATCCCAGTTTGATTGTGTTGGAAACCAGACAGAAAATTCACTTTGAGAGCTGACAGAGATAACTAAAAGCTCCAATATTTTAGGTTAACTACATCCTATACTAAACAATATCAAAAGAATTAAAATGCCAGTTTCCAGTGTATTGATGCTGGTGACTTCAGTGCAGCCTCCATTACATGACTGCAGAGGAACAAAGCCACACAAACCCTATAATCAGATTAGAAATCACAACTCAGGCATCTCACCAACAAGTAACAAAGTCAGCAGGAGCCAAGCAACACCTCGCTCTGCTCGCTCAGAATAATCCTAAATTATTCATACGAATCTCACTGTGACTGCTGTCAGCAGGAAAAACACATATTACTTATGTAAATCCTCAGTGGCAAAAGGTACGAGCCGTTATATAACAGATGAAGTCTGCACTGTCACCTACGGAACATGCTAACACCCCCAACACCACCACATGGCCTCATTCACTCTATCATTGCTTCTCTGTGTTCATTTCTGTCACCAGCACCCTCCTACAAACAGGAAAATATCACTAAGTGACTGATCACTCATGTAGTGTTGTAGAGGAGAGGAACGACCAGCTTTACCAACACAGTCTCACAAAGGTTCATGTTCCATTTTGTGTCAGGCACAGTAATTAAGTTGGCATTAAGATGGTGGGAAAGGGTTGACAAAAATGTAATCTTTATGGTTTGGGGTGTGTTTTACACTAAGGGAGGACAACTATTTCCCTGAGGTTTAGGTCTGGTTTAAATACATGTTAAATATAAAGTACACAAAAACGTTTAATCCTTATTTAGCCAGACCTTGACTATCGCCAAAGGATCTGTTTCACAATGTTCTTTACTGTCTTCCAGAGCTGTCCAGTTCCACTCCGCTGGAATAGTTTAGTTCTTTTGAGTAATATTCAGAATGATTTGTGGTCTTTTATGCAACAGTTAACCTGAGGACACTAACCCCGAAAACATATCCAAAAGTAAAAAGTTAAAAGAAGGATAAAAGAGTAAAAGGAATAAAGTCACTGTGGTAAATGAACAATAATGGTCAATAACATCGCTGCTGTGTGTGTTCCCCATTTGTGCTGGCACACTCCGCTGAGCTGGGTGTGGTGATCTTGACATGGGTGCATTATGAATAACAGCTTTCCTCGGTCTCTGTACAGGACGCACGGACAGACAGTCTCTTTGACATTAACTGCAGTTGTTACTGACAGTTAGGTAAAGTCCAACTGGATGTGTCCTGTTGCATTTGTGAAATATGCTTGGTATTACTAATACACCAACACATACTGTGAATGGTCATAATATTACAGATTATTTTGCTGCCTGTTTCTATTTATGTGGTCATGAATGAGAAATCTCCATCTTTTTTATTTATCAGCTCATTATACTGAATACACATACTGTACCTTCACGTTGTCTGGATGGAGACCCCCTGGGTGTTTGTCCATGTACTGACACAAGTCTGTGTGCTGTAAAATAAACGCAGAAACATACAATGTTAATATGCTAACATAAGAAACACCATTGACATGCATACAGTGTTACACTGGCCTACCCTTCACCTCCGTGTTGTGTTTGCTGATTGAGGCTGGAGGAGGCGGTGTCTCTGAAATAACACTGATGTTTACAATTTCAGCCATCTCTCCCACTGCTGCCCACACCGGTGGAGCCTCCTCTGCTGAACAGTTCAGACAGATGTTCCAACATGGACTTAAACCTGTTCTCTGTCTCAGTTTCTATTTCCATGTTTTTATTTTCTCCTCTATTTCTCAGAATTCAATACCTTTTATCCTCAATTCTTTGCGCCCTTGCTCTGTGTATTTCAGCCTTAAGTCTGGAGAACAATAGACTGATTTTGAAAAGTCTGCAAAACAGCAGGCTGATATATCAACATTAAACCAGCAGTCCAACACATCTGCACAGCTTACAATTCAAACAAATAACCATTAATCATTAGGATAAATTCATAGGATTGTGATTTAGACAAAGAGCAGGTTTTTATGAGGAAGGTTAATTTACCTCCCTGTTTAAATAAAACAAATGGATCTCTGCTCTCATTCTTCATTTAAACATGACCTGCTAAGATTAATCTTTGACATGTGTTATATCTACCAACAGGGGGCATCACACTATCTCATTAAATGCAGTAGTGATGGAAAGCTGAGTAAGCGTGTTCTGCTTGAGAGACTTGGCTTCCTCAGCATATCAGGACCAGAGATTGACCTGAATATAAATGTGACCATCAGAAGTTATTGTCAGTTTGTATACGTGCAAGAAGACAGCAGAGGATTTGGACTGTTCTAAACCTTGTAGTTTCAGTGTTGAAGCTGAGATGAAAACTTTCTGGAAGCTGAGCTGAGCAGTATTTTCTAATATTAACTGGTAAATATGTCCTGATGATATTTTCCTGTCCCCGGGGCTGGCCAGTAATTCAATACTACTGTTATGACTTGAAATCTTCCAGAGAAGATTTGAAAAAAAAAAAAAAAAGAACAACAACAACAAAAAAACTTTTCATCTCAAGAGGAAAACATAGAAATTCCCATGCAGTATTCACAATAGCACTTTAAAGAGTTGTTTCATTTGCAAAATTCTGTGCCATATCTCTCTTGCTAGAACACTGTGCACTAGTTGCTAGTGTCAAGCAAATGATGCTGAGTTTTACTGTGGAGATGTGAAGTTTCATTTTGGGATTTCAGTTCAGTGAGAAGATGCTAACGTTATCAGAATGTTTCCTGAATTGCCTCTTGCTAATAAAAAAGAGAGAAGACATAAAAAATAAAAGATTAGTTTGCTTCAGAGCTTAGACAGTCTTGGGGAATAGGAACCAGATCCAACATAGAGCCTGCTTAAATTTGGTAAATAAAGAATTTTGACCAAGATGTATTGTGTGGGATGAACTTGTCAGTGCTTTCTGGAGGACAAACTATGCAAGGGAGATACTGTTTCTACCTATCACAGTTTAATTCTCCCAAAGATACTTGATTATGTATCTATACATATTTCATCTCATCTATTTCATCCCTGATATATTTCAGTTGTTACCATCTGCAAACTCAGGTCAGGAGTACACACTGGTGGGAAGCTTTTCTATTGTGTTGGAAAATACTTGGTGTTGTTTATTTCCACAATATTTGAAAGGACAGCTGTGGAAATGTACTAAAACAGTGACCTTTCAATAAAATGGCTGCCTGGCTTCCTGTTGTGGGCACAGACACACCAGCCGTGGTTCTGGCTGCCATCCTATAGTACAGAGGAAGGAGTGGAAAAAAACACAGGCTGCTTTAACATTCTTCAAGATCCCTATAAACACGAAAATGCCAATCAAAATATCCACAGCTCATGTTTGTGTGGGCCAAGCATTAAAAACTGAAACTCAATCAGTGAGCAGACACTGAGGTCAAATCAATCAAACGAAAGACGCAAACATCAACGTGGACCTCTGTTTCCCTTTAAAGCTGTGGTTTATTTTCCTTCTGAACAAACACTAAAAACAGATTCTCATCCTAATTTCCCTCCCCAGCCTCAGTGTGGCAGAGTGCAGACTCACCACATATTCAAAGACCAGAGTCAGGGTTTCCTTGGTGTGGATGATGTCATGGAGGAGCACGATGTTGGCATGCTTCAGGCCTTTCAGAAGAGACGCTGCAGACACAGAACAGACAGAGGCAAAGAGCTGATGTTGAAGCACATATTCAAAGACCAGAGGACTTGCTATGATCTATGCCTTCATTAGCTGCATCATTAGAATGCAACGCAAGCCCTCTACAAGCCTCACTACATACAGGGGATTAAAAAAAGATTAAAGCAGAAAGAGAAAATACAGGCTGGATTTACTGCTGGAAGTTCTCACACTCATTTGTCAACATGTTTATGATGTAATAGGCAATGCGAATAAGTAGAGCAATGAGATGATGTCTTAGGAAGATGATCAAGTTGCTCATTACTTTATTAGCAAGGCTTACTGAGTCTTACTGAGGAGGCTGGGGTGTGATCAGCACATTCTGGGACAGACTTGGTAAGACTTTCACATGTGATTCACTTCATCTGAATCACATCTTGGGTACAATTAGGAGGGACTGTGCAATTACTTGTAATAGACAGATATGATAAATCTGCAGAGCTGGATTTACAATCCAAAAGTCTACAGAATTTGCAGGGGTCAGATTTGCATTGGAATATTTCAACAACACAAATTAAAAGCCTCTTACAAAGAGCTCTTTTTATTACACCAAACGAAGAGAATACTGAGAGATATGGTGGTGCAGTCAACTGAACTGTAACCTGGAGACTTTGACACCAGTGGGATTTCAGTCACAAAAATGTTCCTAAAATATGATTATTAGGACTTGGCCCCTGAGACTGTGATTCCTCTCAGTCAAAAACACTTCAGTCCAGTAGCCTTACCAGCTTGTCTACTTGTGCAGTAGGAAGTAATTAGAGAGAAGGCATTCAACACTACTATCCTTGAAAAAAAAAAGCCAATCTTTCTGTACAAAGAGACAAATGCAATAAAGCTTGTCAATATCCATTTTTCATTATACTTTAACCTCTGCTGAGCTTTAACAAAGCAGAACCACATCGCTGTGTGTATATAATGTAAACAGGTAATGAAGTGCTGTAGTAAACAGTCATCATCAATTATTAGTGAAATGTGTCTATGTTTAAAAAATAGTTTGCTTGGCCATGATGATCAGATGATAGTAGGTCTGCTAGCAGATGAACTTGCCAGCAGCAGAGTTTGGTCACATGTCAATCACGCTGTGATCCCATAGGACTGCTGTATCAGTTTACTGCAGTTCACTTGCAAATGCACTGAAAATGGAATTTGAAAAAATGAATAGTGTCAAGTCAGAAATAAGGTTTCAGATTATACCAGATTATACCACAGTGAAGCAATAGAGGGAACAGGTTCATTAGGACAGAATGTGAGAGCAGCATAATAAATGTAATTTTTATTATAAGACATAAATGGGATTTTCAGATGGCTGCCAATGTTGTTAATTTAACAAACACAAAGTTCTTTTCCAAGGGCACAGGGAGCTTTGACAGACAGAGCCTCAGACAGCTGGCAAGTGATGAAGCCTCATGAATACATTCATCCTGTATGAGTACCTAAAGGTTGTTAAGAAAATCAGATAAGCAGATCAAAGGCAGGACTCCTCACAGTAAGCAAGAGGTTAGTGCTATAGTCAGATACCTCAAAGATCCTGTCACCAGTTTGAAGATCCAACCCTCTCCTTCACACACACACACACACACACACACACACACACACACACACACAGAGCCCATCTCTGGTAATGGGCGTGAGTGTGTCTAGTTTTAATAAGCATAGACACACATACACACACACACACATACACACACACACTTGGCTCTCCTCTGCTCTGGATATATTACTTTATTCAGCAGCAGTATGTAATGCTGGTCACATATCTGCGCTGGGAGCTTCCTGCTCAGTAACTGCTGAATTAGTTTAATTTCAAAGTGCCTTTCTGATCTGTTCACAAGGGGAAGTTTGACTCTGTGTGTGTGTGTGTGTGTGTGTGTGTGAGGATAGCTTTCTCTTCATCAGGCCTGGATCATACACAGATCAAACAGACAGAATAATTTTCTCATCTATCCTCTATATTCAAATAGAAGCTGTGAGTGTTGCAGTGTAGCCAGTAAGCTCAAGAGCTTCAAGTGCTGCACATACACAAGTGACATGACTGACCAAGCCTGGACATACTCTGTGCCACTGTTATACACCCTAACCGACCTGGTCACAGGATGTCAGGCAGACATATGAACACAGTCAAAATTGAGTTCTCTATAAGTTGGGTCCACTTTAAGCACTATGTCCTTATTTTTCTAGTATGTTAAGTATGTAAGGAGACATCGATTTTAGCTTTAGCTTCACTGCAAATAAATGTATGTCTGTATTTATCTTTTACAGTATTTGTAGTAATTTTACTACAATTAAGTGAAAATGTTCCCTATTCTCGCTGCTGTCAACATCTTAACACTGATTTATACAAAATTCTTGAAACAAGATGACAGTCAAAATCATCCCTTAAAGTCCATTATGATTTCTGTTTAAGGAACAAAAATGACAATAGCTAGCTATGAGAAATGACTTAGATAAACAAGTTAGCTTTGTGTTTCAGCGTTTGATTTCAGGAATTCATGGTACTACTTAAATGGCCATTCAGCCTGATAGAATATAGGGCAAGAGGCCCATGTTTTTCCTGCCTAATGGGAAAAACACAGTCTGATAAGTGATTTTGTTGAGTTGTGTTTGTACATGATCCCAACTTTTTCCAGTTTCCAAACCTGAGGAAATCAGTAACTTTAATCAAAGTAATGGCCTGTTTCATTTGGTTGCTTGTCAATGGCATTATATCGCCTTTGCACATGCGTCAGTGAGATATATTTTTTGGTGATTTTTAACTATATATTTTAACTGGATAAAGGTCTGGACTCATCAGAGAAACAAGCCGAGCAAGTATTAGCAGCAGCTTAGCTCTGCTGAACGGCATCTGAGAAACACTGATTTTTAAATTGCTTTATTCAGTGTTTTTACCACTTTTAATCATCTGGTCCATTTGTTTTGGAGAGGAGGAGACCTCTGAGGATAATATGTCTCTGAGTAAAAACCTCCTGAATGATTTACACTGAAGGTATCCTAACTGGGAAAAGCTGACTACGACTGCAACCGCTACGTCTTTTGTTGTTGTTTTGATTGAGAGACCTCTAGTGGCAGGACGTGGCAGCTGAAGAGGTATCAAAGCAGGATATACAGAGTACATTTATTCCAGTAATCTTCAGAGTATCATTATCTGTACTTGAAGTTCTTTCCACTTTTAAACCTTTTACCTTCTCTTATGGCTGTGAAGGGCGTTCCTTCCTCCTCTTGAAGACGAATCACCTTCAGAGCCACCAGTTTCCCATTCACCCTGGAAACAACACAGAGGACAAACAAAGTATGGTAACCTGGGTTTTTTTTTTTGGAACATTATAAGAGAATCTATTAAAATCAGTCAAGCCAGAGAACAGTGAGGATTGTCAATGAAATGTAATTTAGCAGCAGTGGAGTGAGACCTGGGTACAAGGCCACAGGATTACAAGTGAATGAAGCTCACCAATCAAAGCTGTTGTAGTGAACAGCAAAGCAAAATAACATCATTACTGAGAAGATTAGAGTCTGTGGAGTTTCATATATTTACAGTGTGTGAACTTCATTTTCTGGGATTTAATTAGCAAAACCAGGGAGGAGAGCACCAATCCATAAAAAGTGGAGTATAACTATTGAATCAATGCATAAAAACATCCATGCTATAGTGATTAGAATAGAAGGAACTGCAAATCTTACACATGCAGCGTGGAGAAAAAATATTTACATAAAACTATACTGTTATTGCTTTTCCATTTAATTAATTTCTTCAGTTACAGCCTGCTCCTGTATAATTAAATGTAATATTCACTGCGTGCATGAGTGGCTCTTATGAACTATAAAGAATAAAAACTGGATTAGACAGTGATTCGACATGCACACACTTACTTGCTCTTTCCTTTGTAAACTGTAGCATATGAACCTTCTCCCAGTTTCTCCAGCTTTTCATAGGAATCTGCCTTTCCAAACTTGGGGCTTGTGGGCTGAGGAAAAAAAAAAAAAAAAAGATATGAAAAGGTAATATGAAAGGATGAATTCAGTAACACGGAAAAGAAAAGTCTGCGAGGATGTCCCAGAAGACATTAACAGTCTATGAACCATATTAAAATCTGGAGGCTCCCCGGCGCATCATCAGGGAGGTGTAATGGCAGTGAAGAGGAGGAGAGAGAATTTCACAAAGTCTTCATGTAAGAACTCTGAAGACTTCTTTTCATTTAACTGTCAGCTCATGACTTAAACACACTTTTTACTACCTCAACATTTCACACAGGAAAAGGCAATAACTTTGATTTAAATTAAGCCCAGGACTGAAGGTGTCCATGCATAATTAGTATGAACCTCTAAAACTCCAGCTTATTGGGGGGTGATTTAGAAAACTGTAGTTGTAAGAAAAGGATTGCAGTGATGAAGCAGACAGTTAAACACATGATGCCTCACAGTGGTCCAGACAGACATGGAAGTCAATTGTATGTCAGTCATATGTTTCATACATCCTCCACATGGACTTTGTATGTTTCTTAAAAATGTGTTCATGCTCATTAAATGTTGTTGTATCTTTGACAGGTGTGTTGGTGAACTCGAGGACAGTCTGTGTCGAGCTCGCTAAGATTTGTTCCAAAGCGCCACATGAGCTGAGCTACACTAACACATACATGTGCATTGTTTGTACACAATTCATGGTTAAAATCTTGATTTGAGTGTTCTGACTTAAGAACAGTTGCTAGATACACACATTCTGTTTTTGCTAGTAGTGGTAGTTGGTGACCTGGTCCATGACATAATTCCACTCTGCATAGAAACTGTATACAGAATATATTACTGTTGTCATTAGGGATTATTAGGGATGAGTATTGCTTTAAGCTATGTCCAGCAACAAATAAAAGATGTAAAATGTGAAATTTTGGTTTTAAATTAAGCTGCTGTACAGGAGTTTGGTGTAAATAATAATTAGCAAAATTTGGATTTAAATTAGAAGGTATGATCAGAGAATAATAAACAAATAATGTCCATTCCTGCTCTGTGATGATGAACAAAGATGGAATATTTGCGTAACTTTGCAAAATTGATACCATAAATAAAAGGGCAGATGATGTTAGCCTTTTGGACAAGGAAACAATGTTATCTTGACATCTAGTGTGAATACTGATGATTATTATTATCAATCAGTATCAGTATGTGGCAAGGCAGTGACACACAGCTCCTGTGTTCATTTGCTGACATAGTAATGACTGAATTCACCAAGCTACCACCTAGCATTGTTGATTTATCTGGAAGCAAATCCCACATACTGACATACAGTATGTTTACAGAACTGCTAACATCACAACACACACATACGTGACACAATATCTAAAGCATGATGAAATCTGCTACATCTGCACTGTTCTCCCTGGTATATTTTCCCTCTCCTCTTATCTCACAGTCCTCTGCAGCACTAATAAGCTCAGCATTTCTAAGGGCTTCTCTAAACAAATTAGACTTCCTCCTGGGATCAAACAGGAAGTGAAACTCTATCTGTGAAACAACTCAGTTGGACAGTGAGATATTCTTCTCCTGGTGGCCTGAGGAACCTCTCAGAGAGACTCATGTTGCCTCCATCACAGTCATGCTGAGGTTGACTACAAAGAAATTCCCTTCTCATGCATTTCATTTTTCTGTCTGCATCAACCATTTCCCATCTGCCCCTCTTTACACAAATGGATCCTTGAAATAAAAAACAAACAAACAAAAAAATAATTCTTTATTTTTATCTGGCACCAACATAATTGGTCAACCAACATGAAATTACATGATATAATAAAAGTAAACCTAAAGCAGACTCAACAGTATTCTGTTTCACATTAAAAAAAGAAAATAAATGATCACTGCATACTACTAATATGTAACTCACACTTGTCACCAAGCATCAGCAGTATAGATCCAACAAGCAAAAGTTCACATAAGAATAAGAACAGCTCACACAAAAGAAAAAGCTGGTGCCTGACATGTTTTTCTGAAAGGCTATAAAGGATGCTCTGTACACCTGTATGAATATGATTGGGTGTTACTAGTCAGCTGGTAGCCAGTTATTTGGGGAATTAACTACTGATGATGAACTAACACTATGATCAATGGAAGGATCCCACACACTGTCAGTTAGGATGGGAAAGTAAGCCATGATTGCCAACCATTAATTAGTCCCAATTCATTATCAAAAAAGGCCCATTGTATAAAATTGCAATAGGATAAAAGCGTATGAGTAGATTTTAATCAATTTTAATCGATCCAACTTTTAATTAAAACTGCAAACAAAACTATGAAAAAAATGCAGAATGATCTAGCATAAGACAAGAACAATACGCGGCACTCAGTCTGTCTGCGGAAAGGTACCTTCAGGTCAAAATCAACATCAGTTATACACAGTACACTTGATTTTTGAGTGATCATATTTCCAAAAATAATGTTTATATTATTTTTTATATGTAGGAAAGAAACACCAGGTCTGATTCAGTAGATGGAGACTCTGTACAAGGACTCTTTTTGTTTTGTCCCATACAGAGTTGGTGTTTGATGGCATTGTATATTAATCTAGTGTCAAATCTGCTTCTCAAATCTGAATATTTTAAAATTAAAATTGAATCCAATTAGGTTTAACTTGCAAGTGACTGAAGTTATAAATAGTCCTTCAATCTGAATGACAGTATAAATTGTTTGACTCTACCCTCTGATACGACCCACAGGAGTGTGATGGACTTTCAGTGTCATGGTTACAATAATAAGTGTGGTTACGGAACAGTCATGGTTTTGGGTAGGGCACAAAAATTACTTGGCTAGTTGTAGGAAAGAATGTGGTTTGGTTTTACAGGGCAGTCTCCAAAAATCAGTGATCATATGATTGATTAAGACAGCGAAAACTGTTTTGAGTGGCAGACAAACGAATGATCATAACCTGTAGCTACAGCCTGAAAATAAGCCAAAATTGTAATTTTTGCCAGTACGGAATTTTTGTTAATTGGTTGCAGCTGATCTAATCTCCTGCTGATGATATTTGTCATCTTAACCAGCAAAAGTTCAGCTCTGACTAAAAACATAAGAATCCCATGGCCTGAATGTCTTCTACATTGTTTTTTTTTATTAAGAAAGAGTGGGGAGAAATAAAAGCTGTGATAAGAGATTTGTTAGCATCATAGCTTAGTCAATCCAAGCATTTTACCACCTGAGAACTGGATCAAAAATCCATCCATCCATCATCTATACCGCTTATCCATTAAGGGTCGCGGGGGGCTAGAGTCTATCCCAGCTGTCACTGGGTGAGAGGCGGGGTACACCCTGTATGGATCACCAGTCCATCACAGGGCCAACATATACAGACAAACAACTATTCACCATTCACACTCACATTCACACCTACAGGCCAGTTAACCTGCATGTCTTTGGACTGTGGGAGGAAGCTAGAGTATCCAGAGAGAACCCACACAGTCAGGGAGAACATGCATTTAAAAGTGCCTTTGCTGATCACAACCTAAAGCTAATGTCTGCTGAGGAGTCCACTGTCCCTCTTTTCAATCTAAGAGTTTGTCTGTGAAATGTTTCTGAGAGAGTTGGGCTGGTTACAGTCCCTAAACAAAAAGACCATGAAAGAGACAATTTACACATTTTCATAATCATGGCTGAAACAATTCATTAGTGTCTCGCAGTGATGCTGGCAGGCAATCAGTCAAGCCTCATATCACACTTATTAAATCTTATTTGTGTGCACATTCATTAGGCGTTTCACATTTGGAGCTAAATTAAAAAGGAACCACAAATGTATAAAAACCTGAAAATCTCATTTGCATGATTAAGAAAATCATGTTGTTTGTAAACAGGCCTCAATTAAGCATGTGAAGGAATACAGGCTGGTAAATTTGTTTCAGATGGAGAAAAGGAAAAGAGTTTGGCTGCCAAAACAAAACACCTGAGAAATACAGAGAGTGATTGTCGCTTTGACAGAATTTGAAAATCCACAGGCTGAAATATGTTTTTTGAATTAATGTATGATTTACTGATAATTTGAAGTACATGAAATTTACATACATGTATAAGTATTTGGTATTTCCCTTGTTTTTTATTGATTAAAAATGTCATGAAAATCTACACATGGATAATTTCTACCAAGGTCATTGGACATTTCCCCCTCATTTTTCTAAATTGTATTTTTGACCCTGTCATTGTCCCATAGGTCCACTAGCATGGCTCTAGACTCTTAGTCCTGTTTACGAACAAAGGCCATGAAAATGTTTGATTACACCAACATGACTTACTTTATTTTTTTTCTTTTTCATGAACTGTCTTCATCATTTTGTCATCTATAATGTAGATGTTCATTATGCTATTCTGGTCTCATCAGAGAAAGGTGTTATGTCTAAAGATTATTCTGACACTATAGGTTTGTATTCTGCTGAATGGAACATAAACCATCTGAAGCACTATTGTTATCACTGGAATATGACAGGTTGATAAAAAATAAACTTAGCCAAAAGACTAAAACTTGAAATGAGTTGTTTTTATCTTGAAACTTCAGATCTTAAAATCAGTGTCAGAACATAGTGGACAGCCTGTAACAGATATGTCCCACGTATCCAGTTAAACTACTCGTGAATACAAGGGAAGTTACATTGACTTTAATTAAAACAGCTTTGTATAGTCAGCACTAGATTATTCAATCTATTCTCAAAACAAGTCAGACTAGATTTTAAATCTAAATACAAGATTATCTCAATTAGACACAGAGTTTTTGCAAATACAACACATATTACTGTTATGGTCCTTGATTGTGATTGGCTAAGCTGCATTCAAACCCATCCTAAAATACTCTATAAACACACACCTGTGACGGCATTACATCAGTATTGCTGCGCCATTTATTCATTCATTCATTGTGTAATGAATTCATTCATAAAGAAGATTTGATACTTCACTTTGTGCTCGTTGCTTTATTATGCAACACAATTCTTGTAGAGGTTGAAGGATTACAAACTTCATTGTGTGTCCCCCACCTTTTGACACCAAACCTACACCCATCATTGAATGCTTTGTTGAGTTAGGCCAGTCCTTTGATATTAGACCAGTCTACTGTGAGTCAAGCTTAAAACAAAGACTGCCTAATTACAGCCAAAAGAAGAAAAAAAAAATACCCCACCCACCCACCTTATCTTAGAACTACACGCTGTGTTTCCATGGCAACACTGGCACAACTGTGGACTGATTTCTCACCTACTGTTTATCAACCCAAACAGAGGTGGTGCTACTGTATCAGCTGCTGGATCACACCATGAGCAGTGGTGCTGCTGATGGTGTTTTTCCTGTGGTCTTCCTCCTTCTTTATGACTTTTTTTATTTTCTGCATGCTGGAACTAAAAAAAACAGTCTGGCACTGTGACTATGTGCTGCATCTAAAGTTTTGTTGTCACAATAAGGTTAGTTGACTAGTTGATTAGTTAGAGACTAACACCATAACCTGTGCTCACCATAACTACAGTTCATTACTTGTCAGGAAAGCATTCCAGCACATGATTCACTCTAAAACCACCAAATGTTGCTTTTATTGTCACTGACTTAGACAAGAGTCAGGCTAGCCATTTCCACTTGTGTCCAGTCTATATACTAAGCTAGGTTCATCAGCTCCCAGCTCAAGCTCTGTGCATAAGACGTGACTTCAATATCAACCTTTCATGGAAAGAAGTATAAGAAGTGTAATCCCCAAAATACTGAACCATTCCTTTAATTATCTCAATTAGACACAGAGTTATCATCATTAGACAATCTGACTGAAAGTGAGTGGAATGCAACAAGGTAGGAGACAAAAATCATGCCTCTGGTGAGTACACTGTACACTGATCAGGATGGATGTTACATTGACATGTACCACCAACCTAAACATTGCTGTAGACCAAGCACATGCCCCCCATGGCAACAACACTCCCCAATGGCAGGGGCTTCCCCCAGCAGGACAATGCTCCCACCACATGACAAAAACTGCTCAGAAATGTCTAGAGGAACACAACAAGGAGTTCCCAGCAGAACATTGTATTGTGACGAAATGATCAGCGTTATTCACTTCACTTGTCAGTGGTTTGAATGTTGTGGCTGATCTGTGTATTTACTTCTTGTTACAACATCTTTAGTTCCTAACATTAGCTAACATTAGCAACCCCAAGTTACTGATCATCCCACATCACGTAAGGCTGTAGCAACAAAACCCATACATGTATTGAATTGAGCAAGGGTGTGATTTTCTGCTTAAGAAGTCAACTTTTCATTTCTAAGATCAAGAATTTGTCAAAAGTTAGACTGGCCTACTTTAAATCTACCCAGATGATTTAAGTCAACATAAAATAGTTAGGGATCACACAGCTTGGTCTGACTGATGAACCTAGAGGTCTATGTGGAATATGGTATTTAAGCCCCAGTCAAAGTTTGCAGCCTACCACTGGCAGCAAGCACAGGCCAATCAGAATCAAGACATCTAATCATGCTACTAACTGACATGACTTCATCATCAGGTCCAGGTGGATAAAACAAGGTTTTGGATGGTAACTGATGTGTAATGTTTTTACAAACATATTGATAAGGATAATTGAGATTTCAACTGAACTGAGAGGCCAACTGGATCAGTGATACATTCCACACACACACACACACACACACACACACATCTAGAACACTATAGTGTGTGATTATGGTTGTATAAAGGTGTACTTACAGAGCTAGGGCTGGAGTGCCGGCGCAGTTTGGGCGACTCCTTGCCAGCAGATGAACTCTTGGCGTTGATGCAGGCATTGTTCTCAGAGTGGACCCTCTTCACCTGACTGGCAGGCTTCTCAAATGGGTCGAAGCCACTCTGCGTGCGCTGAACTCTCACCTTCTTGTCCTCAGGGATG
Organism: Lates calcarifer; assembly: GCF_001640805.2. Taxonomy (NCBI): domain Eukaryota; kingdom Metazoa; phylum Chordata; class Actinopteri; family Centropomidae; genus Lates; species Lates calcarifer. The sequence continues at coordinate 16,298,229 of NC_066847.1, forward strand.
GTGTCCAGGGGCTTGATGACCGAGTCTGTTCCCTGGCAGCTGCGTGTGGACATCTTTGTGACACATATCTGTCAAAAAGGAAGAGGAAAAGAAGAGAAGAAAGGAGAGGGAAGATAAAATGAAAAAAAAATCCATCTGCGATTACCAGTGTTCAGCCAAAAACTGACTGTGCCCCCGTCTTCTAGATCCTGCCTGTTTTTCATCTCTCTGTCAGCCTGGGTCTCTTCCCTCCCTGCAGAGTCTTGCTGTTACCTCTCTACGAAGATAAGAGTCTTTTTATCTCCATCTCTCTTTTCTCTGATCAAAACAGCTCCAGCCTCAGTCGGCTCTACTCTACACACACTGCCGGCTGCCGGCTGCCGCTGCTGCTCTTTCCGTACTGTACATTCACACAATTCCGCCTTATCTCTGACACACATCTACACATCCATACAATTGTGCAGACATGCTGCAGATTGTCTTCTACAAGCCCATTGGGCACAGACACAGCCCTCCACACTTCTCATCTATTTTCCAATACAAAGCACCTTACCAGCTGCTCCTCCACCATGGACTGTGTGTACTGAACACAAAAGACGCAGGCGGCATGACATGTTTTGCCACGGCTCCCTTCAGATTAAATATTTAGGCCTGGGCTCCCCTGCAGGAAGAACTTCTAATTACTCTAATACATAAGGAGGAGTCATCTTGCAGCTCACTGGCTTGTTCTTTAACTTGGGCCAGGTTTCATTTCCCACAACAAAGACTCCCTTCTCTGTGACACTAATATGTTGCCTTCTTATAGAAAGCAACGTGACACAACAGTTACCGACAGTGCGTCGATTATAACTGTTGAGATGATGATGACGTTTTTTTGTGTGTGTGTGTGTGTGTCATGCATACAAATATGTCCATTTAGCATGGGTATGTAAGACACCACACATTACTGCAAGTCAGATCCAGATTCCAACATCGGACTTTACAGTTTGAGACAATACTTAATTGCAGCCTTTCTGGACATTATCTTAAATGATGATTATTTTCTATTAATTAAACAAGCAGTCTGTTTCAACAAGAAAGCCTGGCTAGTTTTCTAGGGGCAAACATAGCTCACATTTTTCTAAATATTACATTAGTGGTATGTATTCAGTTGTTACTACTACGACTCTGGTATAAAACTGAGATGAAGAAATCACATTTATTATTTATGGAGATCTAGATTTGTCATTGGCAAGTATAAATGATACAGATACAACAACATAAAATGAGAATATTTTCCGGAAAACATCCAGAGTTTCTCGTTTATTGTTTGACTGAAACACAAAATGAACATTAGTTAACAGAGTTGAGTAAATGTACAGTACTGTGCAAACATTTTAGGCACCAAAGGTAAAGTGAGGATGCTGTAAAAAATAATCCCAGGATTAATTTTTTAGCATCAACTTCACTTGAAGTGCAGCAAACAGGAAAAAAAACCTAAATCAGATCAGTATTTCCTATGACCCCACACAGCTCCAGTTCTCCTCAGCACACCTGAACTTAGGTAGTTTGTTCCAGCATCTTGGAGATGTTGTCTCAGTGTCTCTGTCTCTTCATGTAATCTCAGACTGACTCTATGATGTTGAGATCAGGGCTCTGTGGGGTCAGACCATCTACTTCTTGAGGACAGTTCTTTATGATGCTGACTGTGTCTCCTGCAGCAGATTGATCAGACACCTCCCTGATGCTACTGATGAACGATGTGAGTAAAAACATCTAAGGTGCCTAAAACTTTTGCACAGTGCTGTGAATGTTGCCCAAAGAGACCATCTTAAACTTTGTAATACACAGTCGGTTTACTTAATCAGACTTACTGATTAACCTACAATGCTCTGAGGAATTCCACTGTAAGAAAAATAAAGTGAATATTCCATCTTGGTTTTTTTGACATAAAGTTGGCTAGACCTCGAAATTAAGCAATGTTCATTTTTATTCATCTGAACATCAGAACAGGGCGACATGTCAGTGCAGTGGTTAGCACAGAGTTAACACAGCAAGAGAGTTCCAAGACCTCCACCAAGAGAAGAAGTAACATAAGAACACGTTTAGGCAAGTGAGCATGCAGAACGGGCCAGGAAATACACCAGAGAGAGATACAGGAGAAATAAAAAGAAATGAATGTTGTTGAAAGCATACATGGTAATGAGGTTACCAAGCTGTCATAAACACCAGTCCCATGCATACCCAGTGTGTACTCAGTGACAGCAGCTGTAATCTAGAATAGCAACATAAACTAACAAAAACAAATACTGTCATTTAGGACCTATCACACTACAAGGCATCAATACTTGATGAGAGTGTCTGGAAGGATGTGTTCTACAAGGCTTATGTTCCAAGCACTTCACATCAGCGAATCACGAGAGGCAAAGAATGATAAAAAGGTCAGCAAAGTAACACAAGGCCTGATATACCGGGAATAACAGTCTTTAGTTCTTGTATGAAGAGTGACAAATGTCTAAAATCCTGCAAGATGGTACTGACTGTTTTACCACACTTTAAAAAATTAACCAGTATATTTTGTTTCAAACAACCACATAACAGCTTCAAACACTTTCAGTCATTAGTTGATGTTATACGTAGTCAGCAGCCGGGGAGGAAGGTAAGTACATCTATTCATGTACTGTAATTAAGTGCAGTTATTACTTGTGTGTTTTCATTTTTATTTTACTTTATTCTTCTAATGTTTTAGATTATTTCAGAGGGAAATATTTTTCTTTTTACTCCACAACATTTAACTGACATCTACTAGGTAGTTTGCTGATGATTTTCTTAACAGTTATTATCAGCTTTAACAATATGACACACTGTTAAAAATTAAACAGCTAAACAGTGTAAATAGTTAGAATTAGCTCTACCTCAACCAACTACAACATTAAAATGCTGCTCATATGTTACTGCATCAGTGATAAGGATTCATTCTACTAACATAACACTGACAGGAGTTTGTCTGTACACTTTTGATAACGTACAGTTTATTGATAATATCTGTAATTTTACTGAAGTAAGATTTTAACATGAAGAACTTGTACAAACAACAAACAACATTTATATACTATGTTATTGCTACTCTTAAATAAGTGAGGATCATGAATATTGTACCTCTCCTGTCACTAGACAGCACATGATAGTCACGTGTCAGCTGTAAATGATCTAACTTAACCTGGCGTGCATGGAAATCCTGTGTGTTAGGTTCCTAGAAAGTGCAGCACTGTTTGTGGCATGATTAAAGATTCTTCTTGCTGTGTTTTTTTTTTTCTTTTTTGTGAATGAATGTAATAGTTTTATGAAGTGGAAAGTGATTATATATTAAGCTTGTTTTGATCTTGGTGTTCTGTGTTCCTTTTTCATCAACAGGCTCCGTGCTGTATTTTGGAATTTGATACCATCTGTAAGCTACATTGTTGATCTTCATCAGTGTTATAAAGAAAACCTGTGCTTTGCTACAGTTGCACACACACAGAGGACAGCTCCATAACATACTCGACATATTCACTGCATTGAGAAACCATTTGACTGTATGTAAATCAGGCTTAATCTTTACTCCTACGTTCCTAGAGTGTGAATCCTAAGGAGTGTGTACTTTACTTCTGTACTGATTTCCCCGCTAACGCCACCTTGAGGTTGACTTTTGTGGTTTCGGTGAAATATCTCAAATGCTTCGTTGGCATCATACCGAAAAAATTACATAATAATCCTACTGTAACTAGGAGCATCAATCCTTAACGTTGTGTGAGTCCTATAATAGTTGGTCAGGGAGCAGCTGGACATTCTCTAGTAGCCAGTTCCATTTTGGATCCAGTTCCAAGTTGGTAGAATACCTGGATTCGTTCTCTGCAGCCAGCAAATTACTTATCAAATCTTACATTCACAGCCTCTCAGTCTCTTTTGCCTCTTTCTGACACTACAAAGAAAAAAAAATGTTGTGCTAATGCAGTGACACAGCTAAAAGGACTGACTGAATGCCCATTGCAGACCCCCTTAACAACCAATATTTGTAGCAGGGCACAAGGATAAGTCTGTCAGACTACCAACTGTGTTACACCATATTCTATGACTGATCAGATGCTGTGACCTGATTTCTTAGTTTATATTCAATGCATGATAAAGTAGAAGTAATATAATTTCTACTGTGTTGTTTTTATTTTAGCATCTATTGCTTCTGCAGCTGCAGCACAGCCCCCCAGCAAGGAGCTTTTTTCAGGAAATGGTTTTTAGGACAGTGTTAATGATTGACAAAGAGCAGTGACAAGATATTTAGTGAACTCTCTACACCCTTTCAGCACAGCAAAATTCCTGTGGCAAAAGCACTATAGAGTTATTTAAGAAGGATGTTTTCATTTCCCTCTAAACAAGCTATCTAAAAAGATTCAATAAAGGAGGATTTGGATTCAGTGAGCAGATTCAGAGCTGAAGTCAGGTTTGATAAAATGTTAAGGAATTCCATCCCTGATTGGTTGCTCAGTTGCACTGACCCTGACCAGGACAAGCAACAAATGAACAGACTGACACATGGATGAACGGATGGATGCATCATCTGCAGCAGCATCTGTGTGTCCAATACTGAACTCACACCAAACTTTATAACATGCAAGTAAAAGTAGAACCAGTTTGATTTAAATTAGATGCCTAAAACATCTGCTGGCTGTCAGCTGTTGCATTAGAGTTACAGGAGCAGGACGGGGACATGTCACCTCCAAAACAACTGAGACGAAAATGAGAAGTGTGAATCCAAAACTCATGGAGACGTTACACACTGATGCTCTCTGCAGACACAAGCCAGCACTCAGAACATCCGGCTGAAGATATTAGGCATCAATGTCAAATATTGAGCAATTCAGATATGCAATAAAATACAACTTATTTTATGCTACATGCTATTTAGTATCAGGCTTTTTTAGTATTCACCAGAACAAACCACTATTCACTACAACCAATGATTTACTAAAGTACTGGATGAACTGGTCTCAGTGTAGTGGCTGATTGGTATATGGAGATACCCAAACGATACACCGAAAGTAGGAGTGGACATGTGAAGTTTCTCGATTAATCATTGGGGAAATTAACAGTCAATTATCGATTAAACATTATTTTTTATACTGAAAACGCCTATGGCACAAAATAGGCTACTAAAGACAGTTTGTTCTTCATCATCAAAATCTTTATTTTAAAAAGAAATTATAGTTCAACAACAATCTAAAACAAAACCAGAAAGATCTGCGGCGACTCAAACTGAATAAATTACCAAACCAAAGCTACGGCGCTCGTCAGAAAAACAACCGAGAGTCTATAAAACACAATACAAAAAAACTTTGCCTCACTCTCTTCATGTTTACCTTTAATTTCTGTGACAGCTCAAAGTCAGCTCAGTTAAATTTTAATTGCACACCTGCTGGTCACTGCCACGTACTAAAATCATCATATTGCTTCAAGACACACTACGCAACCTCATTGACACAAACAAATCGATCAACAAAATTCTAAGCGACCCATAATTGGTCATCGATTAATTATGCTCATCCCTAATCCTAAGGCAATCATTGAACATCTCCTTCTAAGACCACAGGTGTCACTGTGCTGCTCTGACAGCCTCCAAGCCTCTGGTTTCAGTGTTACTGATCCTGGCTGCAGGACTTAGCTTCAGCCACAAGAGCAAAGTCCAGCTCTGATGTTGGATGATAAGACCTGACTCAGAACTGAACTTAATCCCAAAGGTGCTGGGTGGGGGTGCGAAAACAATGTCTTGATGGAGCTGTCTTTGTGCACAGCGTTTACACAAAGGTGGAAGTACACTATTGTGACTGTTTTTTCCATTTATACTTCAATATGGCACGGCTGATAGTAGACAATGTCAAGGTCACACATCAACACATCTCTATAGGATGCAGGAGAGGACCCAGCCAGTCAGCACATTTCAGTAACAAGGACTTTTAACAGAGGTTCCATGATGAAAATAACAGACTTACAGAACCCCAGTAGCCCACTACATAACTGTCCCATCATACTCACTCACATTAACACATAATAAAATACCATTTAATCTTTTCTGCCAGGCCACCACCGCCTGCAGTTACTATATTACATCCATAGTCAGAGTGCAGATTATCTACACACAATCCAGTTAATCCAATTAATCTATGGATATACTAACACACACACACGCACGCACACACGCACACACACAAAACAACATAGAAATAAAGAGTGTAGCCTGGAGGTGGCAAACCTTACGCATTGTGCGTGTATACATACACACTGTATACATACACCCAGTGTGAAGGTCCTTTCTCGAAATAACACCTACTAAGAAGCCCTTCCCTCACCTGTCATTCCATATAAACTTACACAGCTATGGAGGCTGCTCTGTATTAACAGGATGAGTCTAAAATCAATAATGAACTGTAGGATTCAATCGCAACTCTCCACTGTGAGCAAGAAACATCTGTATATATGATACTTACAGACACCTTGCTTGTTCAGTAGCTGAGTTACTTTGTATTATGTACTGCATATTAAATAAGTGTAATACTCAAAACAATTAGCATGTGCTATGAAACAGATGGTAGTCTATGCATATATGGGTAACTTAGGCAACTAAAATGAGATTAGCTAGATATACACTCTGCAACTTTTGAACCCATGATGTAGTGAAGTGTGGTATAGGTGCAGCTCTGTGTTTATGTGCATGACCAGTATACTGTTCACAAAGCAGCATGACAAAAATAATACGTCCTCCATTATTCAAAACCTATGCTTTTATTTAGAGGTAGTGGAGAGTGATTTATCAACTGTAGCCACTTCAGTTCCACACTGGCTGGTTTGGTATGGGCCACACAAAGTCACAATACACAAAATGATATTAGCATAGCTTCTAAATGACCACATGTGAAGGGACCCGTCATGACAAATCCTCCTCTTTAGCATCTCTCAGCCCATTGTTTTGGTTTTCAGCTGAGAAAAGAAAAAAAGCCAGGTATAAATCTGTACACGGTTTTGAAAACTGAATGCACAAATCTGTAAAAGACTTTTCTCTTTAGGGAACTTAAGACTAGACCTCTAAACTGTGACAGATCTGTAAACAAATAGTAAAGATTTTTCTCAGAAGTTGGTTGAGACCAAAAAAAAAAAAGCTTTAGTGAGAATGAATATTGGACTTTTTCGTTTCTGGTTTCCAGAAACATAATGAATACGTAAATAGGCAATAGTTTGCTAACATATTTGCCGCAACACTTTCAGGGGCCATGATTTTTAGTTTGTTGTATGGAGCTTTTAGTGAACATGGTCTACTAAATATAATAAAATTTCAATACAAACGCCCTCTCAAAGTAAAGAGCAATCCTGTGTGTGGATGATGGGAAGGCCAACTTTGCTCCTTGGTTTATGGCAGAATGTGGATTCCCTGCTACATCTGCTTACATCGGCTTTCCCCTGTTGCCAGGATGGGAACGCCCCACTAAGACAGGAAAACCTCAGCACGGATGCAATTACACCATATCGATTATGGTTGAAAGACAGCCTCTTTAATCACTACCTCCCCCACCAGCACCTACCAACACACACATGCACACATATAAACAAACTGTGATAAACTACATTGTTTTCCTATCTATAATTTATTCTGTGCTGCTGCAGTGACCCCATTGCCCCACAGGGATCATTTAAAATAAATCTTGTCTTATAGTTGTCATACAGTAATGGAAAAGGTAGGCAGTAACACAGTGGGCAGGCCCAGGCTAATGCAACTATCTCCAGAGAAGTAGTTACTGATGACATTAGCTTGAACGATGACAAGAACCACAGAGGCCATAAAAGACCAATCAGCCATAAAGCCTACTTATGTGCTCTGCTAACTCAAGGCTTTCAGCCATGTTAACTTGGCCACATTCAGGGCTTACCCACTGTGCGAATGCATTTCCATTTCACAGAGACAAAGCAGGGCTATCAGCTTGCCTGGGCTCATCATTCTGGGCTCAAGATGATAGTGAGACGATATACCAGAGAAGAGACTGGAAAAAACACCTCATCCTCCTCTCCATCCAACCACACTGTCTGGAGAGCACAAGCCTTTGTTTCAGTGTTCTTCAATGGCAAGATAAAGATGTGTGTGTGTCTGCACTAAAAATAGCTGGTGCCTCCTCAAACACAGCAGCTTTTTGTGCGATGCCTTGGTCAGGGCCTTTTGACAGAGATCTGAACCACAGATGGGTGAGCATAAAGGAATGATGGACTGATTAACAGAGGAGGATTTCATTGAGGGTTGAGCTAACATGTCAGAATAGTGACATTTCAGTAGGAGTCACATCTGGTCCATCTCTGACCAGGCGCTGATTACATTCCACAGGAAGTTGAAAACACGGGTAAGGCTTCTTCAGTACTAACTGAATTTGACGTGGTGCAGGGCAACATTACCATTCATTTGGAGTCATGTTTCGAATGACTCCTAGACAAATATCCAAGTTCAGTTTTCATACTCCATACTCTCCACCAACTCCTGAGGGAAATATGTGGCTCTGAAACTGCTAACTACTCCACTATATCACCAGCTAGTTGCTAACTTTGTTGGTTCTGGGCATGCAGTGTTCAGTGGGTTTATCAGAGCTTTTTTTTGTAACTAAAAGTAGCTGCCTGCTGCTGCTGGAAAATGATGATGAGAGCTGTGAGACTGAGCCAAAACAATAAAGTTGCAGCCTGTGAAAACAAAACAATTTGTTCAAAGTTGCTAAGATGCTCCATAGAGTTAAATGGAACTGCCAGTTAATAGGTTTGTCGCCTCGTGTGACACCTTCCTTTTTACATGCTGCCTTTTGATCAGTTATCTAATATAAAGATATTGATTAGTGAATCTACAGAGCACCTGAAAGTGCCACAACGCTCGGTTTCTGTGAATCAAATGCAATTCTTTTCAATTTAAAAGACAATGATCACAAAACTAAACAGAGACTGGACTGGACTCGCAAACAAGACAACCATTGATGGATAGTCATCTTTTTGATCACAAAGAATGAAAGTCACACTTGATCAGGTGATTTTCATTTCTATATTATGGTTCATCATAATGGTAAATACACAGGCTCCACTTGGGGGGCCCGCCCAGTAGGAAAGACCGTCCATACATGTGCACTCTTGTGTTAATTTGAATGAGCACGACTATACAGAACAGCTATGAGCTTGTTTTGGGACCTGGTCGGACATGTACAAGTTAACAAACTTTGGCCTTTAGGGTTTGGGAAGCCACTAACCATGACTGACTGTAATTAATATGATTTACTAATTTGTGAGTTTTCATATATTTTAGGAGTTATTCTGTGATGAAATACTGTAATTTCCTTTTTGGCACACCTACCTGCTTTCCAATATCCCTGAGTTCTGTTGGCCTCCTGTCAAAGCCAATGTGACTTCTCTCTGCAAGTCACTCCACTTAAGTGTACCAGCAAAATAAAATATGCAACTGCATTCAGCCATTTTGCTGCTGTGGCTCTCATTTTGAACACCTGCCTTAAGATATTGTGGATGAGAGTCTTAATTATCATATGTGGTGGAATAAAATATCCCAACAGCCAAATGATGCCCCAGATAGAGGCTCTTTGCTACAGCAGTGTGTATCTATCAATGCTGCAGAAAACAGCACAAATCCCCAAGAAAACAAATGATAAGTCTTTGTAATATTTTCAACTCAACTGCATTAAAATAATGTTAAATAAAGTTATAAATGTATATATATATGTTATATATGTTGACCAGTTTAGGGACAGTCTCCAGAAATCCCAGTGGCAGGACAGCAACTCTAAGTGAACTGCATTCCCAAGTGTGTACTTGTGAATCCTTGAAATGGAGACAGCATATTATTAATCTCTATTTCTGAAGCATGTTGCATCATTGATAAGTGAGTCTGGCACACTTGACATTAAGAAAACATTAAATCACTGGAACCTGGATAAGGACAAGGTGAGGTCAGCAGGGAGCATCATCTCGTCTGTGATGGGCTGAAAAGCCTATCAATCAAGCAAAGACTCCTCAACACCAAAATACAGTCCATTTTAAGCCTCTTGTAAGAATAATAATTTCCAAAATGACCAAAGACACACACAAATGGTACTGAGTCAGTACAACAAGGCAAAATGCAGAAATTATGGATTGATTCAATCCAATCAAAGTTTTACTAGAGCCAGCATCCAGTGGCCATTAGAGGAACTGCAGCTGAAGGCACTTAGACACTACTAGCTTCAGCACTGAGCCATTCCTAATGGGTTTTTGACAGAAAAAATTCAATGGGCATAATAACCACAAACAATTTCCCCAATTAGGCTAGGTGTTGTTTTGTAATGACATATGGGACATTCCCTTATTAGCTGATGGAGCAAGTGTTTCACCTCATATTTCTGTCCAGAAGCTGGAGGAAAAGAATGCTTTGCTTGTTGATTGGCTGATGAACCTCAGTGGTGAAATCAAATTTTACAGATTACAAATTGTGTTCTGTTTTGTTAAATTGAAATATACTGCGTGAAACTATGGGCCGTTGTTTTGTTTGATGTTGTTTTTTGTGTGATAACAAACCGGACCATGACTCAGCAGGTTTCATCCACCATTTTATGTATTTTGTAATGCCTACCAAATTGTTCCTATGCCTATCTGTGCCTCTAGTTCCAAATAGACTTATGAGCAGTGCCAAACAGCCTCTTTGTTCAGAAGAACCTCATGAAGGAGGTTTCTGAAGTCCAGCAGACTTCTTAGGGGGAGGAAATGTTCTGGCCAATTATTTACTCTGTAAGACCTTCTACCTCCTGATTAGTATAGCCAGCCATTGCCTTTGATTAAGATGTTAGAGAATAGAAAATGCAGGGATATAAATGACTAAACTGGCTGGCTTCCCAGCAGTTCCGGCTTCAGGAGAGCACACAGTCACTCAGGAGAATGGCTGTGACATGACCAGACTCCACCCCACCAACTTCTCTCCTTACCACCCCTGGCAGCCTACCCTCTCCCCACGCTCATCTTCAACACTGCTGTCATGTAAGGCTGTGAAACCGGAGCCTGGAGCTCAGCAATAAAGTGAAAATAATTTTCACTTTGTTATAATGCAAAAGTGCTGGTGGCAATTTTCTCATGCTGTCTCCCATAAGACAAGTCCTACTCTGAGGCTTCATTACAGCTTCTCGATACACCATTAAGCTGGAAAAGCATCAAAATGAGCTCTCATTACTTAAGTGTAATTTGATGTATTTCTTTCAAAGTTAGAATTTAACTTAACTTTAACTTCACACAGTTTTAGCATTGCTGCTTGTCTTTTACCGTGCTGTCCATTTATTTCTCTGGTGGTCCAGCAGGACCATCACAGAAACATCAAGTTAAACTGGATTTTATTTTACTTTCCTTTGTTAATTGTCAACAATTATAAACAATGCTAGCTAATTAACAGATTTTTAGCAACACATGCAACTGTACTATGTATTTCATATGCACACACATTTATATATGATCCAGGTATAAGATGCAGTCCAGTAATTCAGTATTTTAACTTCATAAGGTTTGGGGTCTCACAGGAGCTGGATTACAAAAAGAATGTTAAAAAGCTAAACCAGAGGCTGAGATCCTGATTTTTAGTCCTGAACATGGGTTAAACGTCAAACACACTGGGCCCTACATTGTCAATGGACAGTACAATGTGATAGAATTTTTCTGACCCTCCCTTTTTGCCCCTGATGAGGGTGTTTTAACCTTTTCTATTACATAATATACCTATTATTACTATTTATATTTTGACTTAGTCTGTGTATTTGGAATGTTGGCTTTCTCTTACCCCATCCCCCCACACCCCTCTCTCTGTCTAAACCCAACCGGTTGAGGTTGACCCTGAGTCCGGTTCTGCTCAAGGTTTCTGCCTCTTAAAAGGAAGTTTTTCCTTGCCACTGTCGCCTAGTGCTGCTCATGGTGGATCTGTTGGGTCTCTCTCTGTAAATTTTATAAGATAAAGAGTATGGTCTAAACCTGCTCTATATGTACAGTGCCTCAGGATAACTTCTGTTGTGAATTGGAACTGTATAAATAAAATTGACTTGACTAAAAAAAACTGTTTTCAAAGCCTGAACAATACTCAACATGACTGATAAACAGGTCTAAATGTGTAAAATGGAAGTTCCCCTACATTATGCACATTAATCAAAAATATATATATATACATACCTTTTGATTCCTTTACAGTCAGATTAAAACAGTCTACAGCAATCTTACAAATGAACTGAATGCTAACTTCAACATGCTAAGATGGTGGTTTTAAGCAGGTATAATTTTACCATGTTCACCATCTTAGTTTAGTGTGTTAACATGTTAGCAATAGCACTTAACAAAATGTACAGCTTCAACTAATGGTAATGTCATCTGCTTTGTAGGTATTTGGTCATAAACCAAAGTATTGGATAAACTGAAATTTAGACCTGATGATGGCAGTGGAAAGTGGTTACAGTTCAACTTGTGGGGAGCATGAATGTCTTCACTGGAAGTGGTAGACCAACTGACCATCCATACAGCAAAGCCACGAGCATTTGTAATTAAACTATATTTTGACAACCATTACTATGTAGTGTTGTATAGTGATCACTGTAAAACAGACATTTAAATATTGTTCTCTTGTCTCATGCTGAGATTTTGCATAACAACAAGTGCACCAAGTTCATATGAAATCTGCATAACAATATGGCATTAAACTAGATGTGATTTTCATGTCTAATTGGGCATTCACCGCTGACTCATTAACATGAGTGCCACTTAAGCAAACACCTTCATTCTGTAGCCACTTGATATAAATCACACCACGTGCCACTCACTCTCTCTGGGGAATAGCATCTGAATGAAAGCATTGTGTCTACTGTTTAAGGTCTGTATGCTGGTCTTGCACTGGAGTGATGCTGTTTGTCCTGACCTCTCCCACCAGGAGCCAGCACAGACAGCACAGTAGCTCTGGAGCTATTTGATGCACGGGCACTGATAGTAACCTCAACAAAAAATAAACAAAACATGTCTTTAAGTGTGCACCACATACAACAAAGTTGTGATCCAAAAACAGAGCAAGATAACCTTTGCTTTTAACTATTTCCTGTTTGTGTACAGCCTTGCACAGCCAGTCTACATCCAAGAGCACTGCTTTAACAATGTGGTAATAGTCTGGAATTGACTGAACTTGGTAACTTGAAAGTCAACTATGCGTAATGTATAGGTGAGTCGCTCTCAACCTCCTTGGATGAACTACTCACAGCTCTTAGTAACCTACAACGAGCTCTATTCAAACAAGAAGCCATGTTTTTACTTTGTTTTAAACATCAATAAACAGTGCAAGAAATGTTTTGCCCCAGTCATAATACTGACACTATGGGAACCCAGTGCTGCTTACTCTGTGAATTAGGCTGTACACATGTTGCAGCAGCCACAAGGTTTGGGCTTAACCGGTCAGCAGAATTCACTACTGTAAAGTCTGCCCAGTACTTCTTGCATCATCAGAAAGTACCACCCCCTTCAGTCCCTTGTTCCTTTGGTCCAAATGCAGGTAAGGGTATACAGTTCCTGAAATGGTTTCTGGGCTCCAGGAAAGGTTTTTAGAGTAAGAATGCATTAAATGTCATTTTTAAGTGCCACAAGTCAAAAAGGTTGTTAATCAATGTGAACTGTTTACCTTCAAAACACCTCCTGACCTGCATGAACTATATATGTAAAACAGCACTTGAAAGCCCCTCTTCAATGGCATAAAGTAACCAACAGGTATAAACATGGTTGCCTTTAGACATGGTCAAACGACACTTTGCACAAGCTTGTTCCTTTGAAGCATACTGAGCCCTTGATGCTAAGAACTGTAACTCATCCACTGTTCAGCCAACTTGAAATGACATCTGTCCCAATCAAATGCTTACTGAGCCACAATAGTTGCCACCTCAAAACATGATAATATGCCTGTGGGGCCAAATAAAAGTAAAATAAGCAGTCTAAACACAGAGGATGATAATGTTGCTTCCATTTCTGTCCACTTCCGTTTCTTGCATTTTTTTGAAGCAATGTTTGGATTCGAAGCTCCGGCAAAAACAGTCTTTGTGGCTCCCCCCACTAAGAGGACACTACTCTAGACTTGGCTCTGTATCCTGACAGCACTTATCCGCTCTCAAACACAGGACACCCTGATACTCCACTCCTCCTGTTTCAGCCCTTCTTCCTTATTCTTTTTCTCTCTTTTTCCAAAACAGCCTGGCCTGCTGTCTTCCCAAGGAGCTGCATATGCCCCTGCAGAAAGCCTAGCTATGCGTCCACGGAATGCTGCCACAGATGGTAAATGGCCTGTCCCTGTCTCTCTCCCTCGTCCTCCCTACAGTGCCCACATTCCATCCCTCTGGGACAGAAAAGGCAAGCGTGTTGCAAAATTGCCTGAAGTAGAACGACATATTGTAGAGTGAGCAGAAAAATGCTGCAGCAGGGCATCCCATCCATTAGACCAGTAAACATCAGCACCCATTTCACCACCACAACGGAAATGCTACCTAATAGCACAGAGGAGATGGTGGTAGTGGTGGTGGTGGAGGGGGGCTGACACTGCTGACGTTGTTTCAGGCAGGAGGCAACATTAAGACTTTGTTGCAAAAACAGCAGATAGGACTAAACACACACACACACACACACACACACACACACACACACACAGCCTTCACCCTTTTCCCGCTACTTCCTTCCTATCCCCAGAGTCCCTCGTCACATCCTCCCCATTGAGATGCACTGAGACTCAGGTGGGCCATCCACTTTCAAGCTGTCATGCTAGCATGAGAACTCATCATCACACCCCAACCCCTCCAAAACAAAAGCCACAACACACACACTTGTACACACACACAATGCACACACATAACTACAATCCATATCTGCCCTATAAATGCACATATGCCGACATGTCTGTACATCTGCACATCGTCTCCTACAGTATTGCGTGTGTGTGGTATGTCTGGGGAATACTATTCATGCTCAACAACACACACACTCACGCTAACAGAAGCAATGCATCCGAAGCAAGAGAAGACAGGGTGTGTGAGTGTGTATGTGTGTGTGTGTGTGGGGGGGGTAATGACAAGGGATGCAGGACAAAATAAGCACCAATCTCAGTCTTCATCTTACCTTCCAGGAGGAAACAGCTCACCTGGATGTCTCTGAAGAGCAGACAGAACGCATTCAGGCCAACCTCTCTTCCTGCAACCCCGCTCAAAACATCTCCCTCCCTCTCTCTCTCTCTGTCTCTCTCTCTCACTCTCTCTCTTCCCTCTCTTCCGCTCCCTTTGCAAGCTGGAAATGATGAGATTGTACTATAAGCAGAAGGGGGAGTGAAATCTGAGGCAGCGGAGGGTATTAGGAGGCAGTGTTGTTTCTGGCCAACAGCCCTGAGAGACTGTGAGCTTGTGGCTCATGAGGGACAAAGGGGGGGTAAGGGGGGGTTAGGAATGGGTGCGATGCAGCAGATGGGAGAGAAAACGTCTGCCTGCTAGGACATCTTGAAACCCTAGAGGACCCCTGCTCAGCTAAAATGGTACAGCCCAGAGGAGTTTAAGGAAGCAAACAGTGTCTGCAGCAGCAGCAGTGGCTAGCAGCTGAGGCTACAGTGATGCAACCATGGCATGAATGTATGTGAATATGAGCTGTGCTAAGCTAAGTGAAGATAAGCTGCAATGGATAATGTGAAAACCTGGGTTCCTAGGTAGAATTCACTATTCCTATTCCCAGCCAGATATCTTCATAAACCCTCATCATCATCCAAAACCTCGCTTTGGAATAATGCCATGTTCTCCATCAGCAAAATGTGTTTTTCCAAATAGAGAACAATAACTACCTTGCACTACCTCTTTAGCAGTTTGGTCATGACTTGCAAGAGAAATTCAATATAACTGCACACCTTGATTTACAGCAAATATACTATAGCTTATAATAGAGAAAAATAGAATCATAAATGTTCCGAGATAACTTAGGATCATTGCCAAAATGGAAGGTCACTGCACAATATTCCAGAAACTATAGTATGCACCTAAACTTTACAATAACAATAATAAGTACTTTACAAGGCAAATCAATAGGGCTGTGCATCTTTACTGGTCTCACGATTCGATTCCATTACGATTATCATGTTAACGATTCGATTCGATTCGACGATGCATCACAATGCATCACAATGCATCACGATGCTGATGCTTAAATTCTTTAATCAATTAATACACGCAGTCAGATAAATATGAACTCTCTTCTTTATTAATTAGAAAGTGCTTCAATAACAGCAATGTCTAAATAAAATGTAAACCTAAATAAAAGTACTTCTGCAGTCTAGCTGCAGCTTCTAGTAACTGTCCTCTACTTTAAATGTTAATGTACAAACATCAAATTAAGTTGTAAACCAAAATAAATAGCCATGGCCTAGCCTGGTTACCTATATTATTTGTGTGAAAATGGTCATCATCACTAAACCACACATAAATCTGCACCTGTGTGAGACTCATACACCGCTCTCGTTTGCAGCACATGCGACAAAATCTGCCAGTCTTCGTTAATGTAATGCACCGTTACTGTTAAATAGGACTGAGTCGCAACAGAAGTCCAGGAATCACATGTTAAAGCTACTCGATTATCTTGGCTAATTGACGCCATTACCTGGACTTTAGTTTGATTGTAGAATGCAGGTATGACCTTCTCTGTAAAGTGGCTACGTGATGGAAGCTTATACCGCGGCTCCAGCGTCTTCAACAGGTGGCGAAACCCGGGGTTTTCCACGATCGAATAAGGCCGAAGATCCGCAGCAATGAAAGCCGCCACAGACTGGGTTATTCTTTTAGCTTTCTCAGCGTTCGGCGGCAAAATTGACAGTTTTTCATCTATTCTTGGCTGAGCTGGATCCAGTGTTTCCTTTGCGGTGGTAGGCGTTAGCTTCTCGGAGTGAAAACGGCTAACGTGATTCCTCAAGTTAGTCGTATTTCCAAAGTACTTGATTTTTGTGTGACAGATTTTACACACAGCGTGCGTCTTGTCCAGTTCGTGCTTCCCGGTAATTTCGTAAAATCCGAAATGCGCCCAGATGTCCGCTTTTAGAATACTTGGTGCATTTTTTTATTACTGGCTCTCCGTGAGTTTCACCGGCACCCGCCATAATGCGCTAGCACTGTTCTCCCACAGTTCAATGCAACGTTGCAACTAGAACGCTATTTTGAACTTGACAACTTTATTGTCCGATCGCGACCGAAAATCAAGGGCAATGCGAGGATGCTATAATCGATTATGCTCTGTCAGTGCATCGATGCAGAATCGTCCACGTCCGCATCGCGATGCATCTTAGAAACGATCAATTTCAACACCCCTAAAAATCAATAACTAACAAACCCCTCCATTGGTTCTAGTGATGTGCACGTCCAGAGACATATTTTTTCTCTGTCATCTTATATCTAATACATTTTGTTGTTGTTTTGTTTAAACTTGTTTAAATGTCATTAAATATTATAGTGGTTTCACTTCTGAAGAAGTACTGAGCACTTTCAGTCAGCCACTCTCTCCACAGACATTTTGAAAATCAACCATAGTAGAATTTGGTACCTTTTTCTGTAGAAGTTACATTTCCAAACCAGAATAGGGTGTCTAACTCCAGATTTATATATATCTATGTATATGTATCTTAATGTATATATATAGAGAGAACTGTCCATATACAGTGTGTGACACGATCAGTTTTTGTTAGTAGCCTTTATAACATCATAACATGTAACATCACATATTAGAGGGATGCAATATCCAAGCTTTTTGGGCCAACTATTGTATGTACTGTAAGTAGTGACAGTGGAAGCACTGAACTTCTGACCTGGGACCTGCCCCATAACACCCATGAGCTGTCACCATGGTAACCTATGCTTCATGGCTAACCTGCTCTGTTTAGAGGACAGCAGATGCCTAACCAGAAAAAAAGCAGTGCATTCATGAAAATGAATGAGTTAAAAGGCTGGTAGAATTTGTTTTTGTAGGAATCATTCCAATTCATAATTCAATAATAATTCACATAATGAACAGCTCCCTGGGTTTTCCCCTCTGTCTTTAAAACACAGATAATAGAAAATAGAAGTCACTGATCATAATCTACTTATGAAATTTATGCTGCTTACAGTCAATTCACCTCACATTCACATTAAATGCACTGAATAAATTTCACAGCATTTCTGACAGTGCTGCTTATTTCATTCATGCTGCTGTGAAACATGTACATATACTTATAAACAGAAAATCTCTTCTATATACTCAGTGTGATTGCTTTTATAATCTGCCTCTGTTTTGAATATGGGGTTTTCTGCTCTAATTCTCTGCCATATCAACAACCTATTGTATGGATAAAAGTTTAAATAAAAGTCTAAATAACAAAAGGGCGTGTTCTCTATTTAAAAAAGATGTATTCAGTTACTGACATATGGCACAAGTGCATAAATAATGACTATATAATTCAATCAGGCTGCTGAAATTCAATTTATCCAGTCATACATAATCTGTTTAGAATATTGATTATTAATTATCATCCAGTCGTTGTTTTTGTATGCATGTTGTTGTGTCTTGTGTTATAAACTGAAATTTCCTAATGCCTTTAAAGAGATAAACAGTGGGTTTACAGTTTTGTGTGTTTAATATGCTGCACAACATTTACAAATTCACTCTTGCTAATGTTACCATTAGTTTTCAGTGACCTCAGCTGCAGAGAGAAACTTTTATTTAAAACTAGCTTGTAGGCAGACCTTACTTATGATTAGCTATTTCCTTAATTTGATGCACTGTTGATGTCCTTTGCTGTTAATGCAAACTCAATGATTACCTGTTGTCTTGATAAATTCAGCACACTGCTCTACACCCCCGCAGCACTAATTCCAACTTGCCAACAACAGCATTTGTTCAGACCAATCTGTAGCCTGTGGTTTCCAGTCATTTCTACTGTTTTCCATTTACTGTTGAGAAAAAAAGATTACTGAATGAAAACAGTATTTCTGTTGAAAAAAAAACAAAACAAACAGAATAATGTAGTGATGAGCATGACATGACCCTGCCATGATTTGATTGATTTATCAGGCTTGTCTAGGTAAAAGTTGTACTCACTGACTTTTTAATCTAAAATATATGTATATATATCTCTTGCTATACCACAACAGTGATTCCACTTATTGCCAGCTCATTGCCTCTCCTGCCTCACTACCACATCTCTCCTGAAATTTGCAGAAAGTGAGGAAGAAGAGAGGAATGTAGGACAAAAGAGGAGAGGAGAACATGTATGTTTAACTTTGGAGTCTTTAAGAGAAGACAAGAAGATTATCTTGCTTGAGCTTTTTCTGACACTGTCATATCTGCTATCAACCACTAGGTGAAGACAGATGAATGTATGAATAAATATTTCAAAAGGACCACAGCACAGAGAGCTTAACACCGGTGATGAGGACAGAAAAAGGGGGAAGTCAGTGATAAGCATTTCAGATATAACTGGTTATAAGACTGCAGGAGTAGTTTATCACAACCGTATGCATGTATGAATGTAATTTAAGTACAACCTCCACTACACGTTCCCTTTATTCATCAACATTGTCAGTGTTTCACAGGAGAGAAAGCTGCCTCCAAAATGATGTCACGCTCTGTCACACTACAAAATACAAATCATCAGATAGAGGAGACTTTTCCTTTGTTCACATTCTCACTCAGATTCACTCTCACCCCTGTTTCTCCTTGCTCCCTCTTTCTTTCTGCCACGGATGACCTTGACTGACGGGCTTGTTGCTACAGGAACCGCACTATGCCTATTGTGTTCTGTTGAGGCAGGAAGGTGTGAAATCCACAATAAAATGGCTCTGATTGGATCTAAACCAGAGCTGATTTCCAAGCCACAGCAGACAGCAATCAGTTAAAACCATAAAAACTGCAGAGAAGATTATTTGCATTTTAACAGGATTTAACCCTGTCAACAGCACACACACACACACACACACACACACACACACACACACACAGTTTAGATGTGTGTATGCATGGTACAGAGTAGTGTACCATGTAGTAGTAGTAGTGGGGGGGGCTGTAGGTCATTCATTATTCAGTGTTACACACATAACGCTCTGCCAACTCTGGTCTAGAAGCAGATAAAATGCAACCACACACACATACTGTATACAGGCCACTGGGCTGACTGGAGGATCCATCGGGGGATAAGAGGTGAGACAGGGCTGAGAGACAATACTCACCATGCCTGGATGTGTGATGAGCAGAGAATAACAACAAACTAGACAGAGAGGTTATGGTACATACAGAGGCAGACCAGGGTCTGCAATACACCTTTTAGCTCATCTGCAGAATAAAACTGAACTAAAAATGTGTGCCTGTCAAGAATGCATTTGTCCAAAATCTCATATATTGGTCCCCTAGAATTAAAGAAGATGCTGTAGCATATATACAATATGTTTATGCAACACTTTGGGTTTGACCCTCTCCTGTTTCAGCGTGACACAACAGAGCCATGATCACATCCAACAGCTTTGGGATGAACTGGAACTCTGACTGTGATCCAGGTCTTATCACCCAACATCAGTGTTGGACTTCACTAATGCTGGGCCAGGCAAGAAATGGCCAAGCACACAGCACCTGTACTGTAAATGGTGAATTATCATCTTTACACTGTGTATGGATTAAAGAATTTTTTAACATCCGGACTTCATCACAATTTTCTTGTTCCACTTGAGATTTTAGCCTGAAGGAAGGAAACCATGGTTTCTATGGAATCACAGGGCCTGTGTGGTGGCCAGTGGCTTCTTTCTTTCAGCTGCAATCAGACCTACACCAGCCTGATCATAGGATTCATTCAGCTAAGTCACATGATCACGGAAGCTAACTCCTGATCCACATCCATGACCTCAAATAACTGATGAATTCTGCTGACCTGGATATACCATTATTATTACTGTAGTCTGTCAAATCCACCTGTGGGTCTGAACACATGCTACACAGCCAGAGGTCCAACCACAACCATTCTTTGTTTTTACAAGTGGAGATTTGAAACATTCTTAAAACACCAAACATGTCAGACTGAATTACAGGACAATCTGGATCATTTGTTCCATTTAATGAAGTCATGTAGACAAATAATATGGGGCACTCTGTACTCCAGTTTGTGATTTTATTTTACTGATACAAGCTTAAGATCACATTATAGTTGATATTTTAACAGTCAGTTATAGCTGAGTTTGTCTTTCTGCTGAATAATGAATCATTTTTAAGTTTAGGTAACTCTGTTGTGATAATTACACCAGCAGATCATACAGCATAAAACATTATTCATTTAGTGGAATCAACTAATCTTTTCACTTAAATATATACGTTTTCTTTATATCAGGTAATTTCATTTCTCATTTTCAGACCGCTTGATTTACACTGTAATTATTTCTCAATAACCTGCATTTTCTCATCTAAAATCCTGATTATATCCACATTATTTTATAATAAACAAGTGTGACATTTGTATCTGAAGATTCGTCCATGTGTGGTGGTTCACCTGAAAATGTCTTGGCCATGATGTAGCTAATTTTTGCAGGTATGGGCTTAAGGTCTTGTTGCTCTGACAACAGTTCCTCATGAATTTTAAAACAGCTTCACAGAGCAAAAAAATCCAGACCTGAGTTAAACTGTCAACATTCTAATCTGTAGAACTCAGTTATCCACATACACTCTGAAAACAAATGTTTTGGCTCAACAAAGAAAACTATTGCACCCGTTTGCATTAGGTTCTAACTTCAGATGAAATTATGTTGAACCAAGTAAGGACATTAAGAAAGGCGAATTGTTTTTTCCTCTATATTATTTCTTATTATTGATTAACATATACATAATAATTGGCAGCATAAACTCAAGATTTTAAATTGACTACACTTAAGAGTGAAGTTGTTTCAACCATCTTTTTAAAAATAATATTCAAAATGAAGTGCCATGTTCTTATAGTGACTATAACTTCACTGCAAAAAAAAAAAAGGGAGTTAACCTGGGTTGTATCACAAATTCAAAATCACTTCATATGTTCTGAAAATATAAAACTAAGTTTATTAAACTTGAGAAAATAGTAATAATAAATAATATTAGGCTTATTCACTGGAGTAAGCTTACATGGAGTTTGGTAACATTCATGTGACTTCCGGTTTAGCTCTGGCAATTTGGTGAGATTGTGGAACAAGCACAAATGTTTTTACATAACCTGATATCAAAATGCAGCCGTATCTGGGAAGCGAGATGTAAACAGAGACCAAATAAATACAAGAGCAAAACATCTTGTCTTAGCTAGAGTGGCACTGCACAGTATTTGTATGTGTAGAGGACTCCATGTATTCAGCACTATCACCTCACAGATACCACTCCTCTTACTGTGAATTCAGAACCAACTCAATACTAGATATCAATGATAAAAATAATGTTAATTATTAATTTGTGTTTAGACAACAAGGTCAGAGGCCGAAACTCCCAGAGAAGTTGGATATCATTGCAGGAGTTAAATGTGAACTGGAAAAGTCCATAGTGAGAGCAGAGAGGCAGGATCTGCCTCAGGTGGCTATTAAAATGAGCCCAATGTTTTCACACTCAGAGCTGAATCATACCTCACGCTGCCTGCATGGTATAATTGGCTGTACACCCTGCATGGCCACTGACCACCCATTTTGCCAGATTCTTTGTAGTGTTTAACAGAAGCTACAGAGAACACACAGGAGTGTGTTTCGGCCTGTTGATGACCTTGACTCCTCCTTGTTCGTTTGAAAGCCCAGAGACAACAAACTGACACCTACCTCTCGAAGAAAAGCGCCAATCGATTGACAAGGACAGAAGCGAATAATGCCGCAGAAGCACCATATCCACTTAACGCTGGCCATGACAGAGAACTGAATGACCTAGAGAGGATGAAGCGCACAGCTGCTGTTCTTAGTGCTCCAGCTGTTTATATGGGTTTCTGTGCCTGTGTGTGTGTGTTTATGTGCACATGTGTATGTGGACAAATGTTCAGTGATATTCACACCCGTGCCTGGCCTAAATTCCCCTTGAACTCAAACAGCACATCTGTGCACTATGCTTCCCACCCACTGTCTGTATTAGGATGTAGGAACCTGATGCCTATGGCCTCTCTCCAGAAGAAAGAGAGACCCTACTGTTCCTCCGGATCAATAGATGAGGAGAATAAAATCACACACACACAGTGAATCTGAAATAAAACCTCTTATTGGAAAACATTTGGTCTCACTAGCTCAGCGTTGCAATTAATTTAGGACTAACTTATAGAACTGTTCAGCAGAAGGGGATGAGCCTTCAGACAATTAGTTCTTCATAGCGGTGGTCAAACAGCTCATCAGTCTGCTGTTTGCTTGCCGTAAGGGATAAACTGCAGCTTTGTGCTGCTGACGAGCATCAGAATGCAAATCAGCAGGATGATACAACACACGCACATGAAACAGACAGGGCTGCTGCAGAATTTAAAGAAGCACTATAATCCCTATTCATCACTAAGCACACTGCTCCAGGCCCTCAGATTAGCTCTTACATTTTAGTGTAGAGAACCTGCACAAAGTGCCAAAGTCTCAAAGCGCGTGGTGCTGTAGAAGCGTGACTTCTAAAGCTGGATTGACCTTGGCTTGATTCTTAACTTCACATAGTCTTGCAGCTTTAAATAGTTAAGCAAAGGAGAATACTTGGCTCTGGAGGCACTGATGCCAATAAAATGGCAAGAGCTGCTCTGGATGAGACGAATGTAAAGAGCTGCTGTGTGTTTTCTG
Source organism: Lates calcarifer (assembly GCF_001640805.2). Lineage (NCBI taxonomy): Eukaryota > Metazoa > Chordata > Actinopteri > Centropomidae > Lates > Lates calcarifer. The sequence continues at coordinate 16,322,051 of NC_066847.1, forward strand.
GCTGGTTGTCACTGCTGTAAATGATGACACACTGACAGACAGGATTAGGGCTTAGCTTGGCCAGCAGATGGCTATGAGTCTCCAAAAGGATGGTACAATGAGCCTTCAAAGACCTTGGACACACTGATGCATCAATACTGTAAAGTTTGTTTACATGTATTCTTCCCCAAGACAAACTGTCAGTGACCCTCATCAACATTTGGTGGATCTTACCACACAAACCAAGCAGTGGTCTACAAGTGGACTCATAGGGAGACAGTGAGTGAATAGAAGACTTAATAAATGAGTATATAACATAGCATAATTCAAACTCATTATGACTATATATACACACACTACGCTATACTATACACCAGTGGTGGGCTGTCAGGGCCAGCAAGGCCTTCTCTGCTGGCCTAAACACTGTCACAGTCACTAAGTTACCTTTATGTATCATTTTTTTCCATTAATACTATATGTATTAAATTGTTCCGAATAGTCTATTCTCTTTATAGCTTCACAGCTTTCCTCTTGGTTGCTGTACAGTCTGTTTATGTCAGAGCTTTTATCCAATCAGATTTCAGCACCGTGTTGCCAAGTTAAAAGAAATCTGCCTTGAGGCTTCAGAATTAACAGTGCAGGTCCCTGTCATTTAAAATAAATGGTGATGAAACTGTTGCCTCCTGAATCCTTTAAACAATCAGATTTCAAGTTGGCGAGACCAGGGGCCATCTAGCAGGCCTACCATGATGTAAGTATTTCCATGTCAATTGACTGTATAGTCAGAGCTAGCAACCTGCATCTGTAGCTACTAGCACAAGCTAAAACATGTTAGTATAGATTTAATAGCTGTTTTTTTAACCCACGATGGCTGAAGGAGGAGGAAGAGTTCAGTAACTCTGTTGTAGAGGTTATCTGTGTGTCTCACTTCCCACTATAAGTCCTTTCCTATCACCATGGAGGCTAACGCTGAAAGTCGAGTCTGCCCAGTCGTAGTTTTAATTCACTTTAGAGCTGAGAGTGTCCACTCGACAGAAGCAGTTTGATTTATCTACAAATAATCAGCAGTTTCAATGAGTAAAATGCATTTCATCTATATGTTATTGTTTACGTCTTCTGCTGGAGATGATGTGTGCGGCTCAGCTGTGGCTGCAGTGTTTGGAGACCTATTGAATTGTGGTAATTGGGTTTTTATAGCATTGCTTTAGTGATGACATTTATTCTGGCTACATGCCTGTCTGTGATGCAGAGTTCTGTTATACTGTGTTTCTGTATATTGTTGATGGTTTCTATGCTGTGACATCATAATGACGGTATAAAGAGGAGGGTTAATTCAGGGAGAACCATTGAAGGCCTAGGGTGTGAGATGCTTGGCCTGCCACTGCTATACACTATACTATTCTTTAGGCAAACTCTGTACTGATGACTGAAAAAATGTGTTTTTTTTGGGGGGGGGCTTAGTCCTGTAAGAAATGGCAGCTGTATTTTGAATAATATATATACATATAATATTATAATTTTGTTGGGAATCTAACTTTCAAATCCACAACCAAGCAAAGGTTCAGAAGTTTCTTGGCTCAAAAAGGTCAAGAAACTGAAAAACTGCACACGCTAAGAAATGTTAAATGTCTAAATTTAGCACTTGAGCTAAATAATTAAAGAAATACACCACCCTTTTTCCTCATTTCAGTGACAGGGGGAGAATCTAAAAACAGTTCAGTTTGACTGGGATTGTGTTGCTATAAATGTGATGTGCTGCATCTCAAATAACTCTCTATTTGGGAAGAAGCCTTGAATCCTCAGGCTTTGGTAGTGGTAAACTGTTGAATGACAAAGTGCTTCATCTGGAGCTTGATAAGGGAAGGTTGCAGCCTCCTGCAGATAGCAACGCAGCCACTGAGGATGAAAGACATCCTTTGTTGCCAACCCAGATTCAGCAAGGGAGTCTGTCAACAAAGCAGCTTTTGCTAGCTTTCTCCAGCAGAAGAAAAAAAGTGATTGTCATATGGCCGCCTCACTCTTCTGTGGGCCTATTGTGCTGTTGTATGATATGCAGAAGTTGATTACATTGGGCATATGAGTTAAGTGGAGCCATGCAGCAGTTTCTCTGACAACACAGTATGTGTCAGTTAGAAAGTATTACATTGGTTAATACAGGTTCTTTAATGTAATTATTATTAAAACGTGAGACCAAAGTGAACATATTTATTGGCCTAAAATCAGTGGTGGTTATTTATTATAACATGTCTTAGCTGGTATATTTAAACGTGCTATCTCATCAAACACACACATTACCTCAACACATTTTTGGTTGTAGCTTTATTTGTGCTTGACTAACAGCATCTCTCTGCTGTGTTGGAACTAAACAAGAGGTTGTGACACTTCCTCAAAACATCTGCACTAAACAGCACTGTTTGTTAGAACAGGAGATGTCAAATTCTTTAATGGTGCTGATGTTAAAACTTTTTGACAAGTCTTTCATAATTTATTATTTGTTATGATTTACTATTGTTACAGATAATCTGAAAAAACAAAAACAACCATCCATCTGTCTGTTGTTAGCAAAATGCAGTCAGCAACTTTCAAGCTTTTCATAACATCTTGCGTCAGTTCTCTTTAGGGATTTGGTACGAATACACTAGAAATCTATCTCAGTTTTGTAAAACAATAAAAACATAATAACATAAAAAATATACCATTGACAATAGATGGCTATTGACTTCTATTCTGTCATTATAATGGCAAAAAAAAAACATACAATACATACCGCGAGACCAAGTGCTACTTGCATGATATTTTTGTATTGATATATCACATTTCAATACATTGTCCAAACTCTAATTCTGTACATCTCCTTGAAAGGAGTAGATCAGTATTTTGGGAAATACACTTATAATAGCAGAGAGTTCAGTGTGGGCCATTAAATATGATGCTACAGCCAGCAGCCAGTTAGCTTAGCTTAGCACAAAGACTGAAAACAGGAAACTGCTAGCCTGGCACACTTCAATTATCTCCTTTTTATCAATAGTAAAACAAAAGTGTTTTACGGGGTTATGTGCTGGGCTATTTCTTGGCTGGGAGCAGGAACTTCCTGGAGTGTCCACTGGTTGCCTGGCAACTGCTTCATGCTAAGAAACAAACTGACTTGTAATCCAACGTAAAATGGCAAATGCTGTTGAGGTTGATGAGAGCAGTGACAATGAACAGAAACTGTAACACTGTAGGTCGTAAGACCAAGAATGTTGTGCTGAAAGACACTGAGCTGCAGAGTTGTAATCTACTCGCTAATAGCAGCAGATACTCTTTACATTGTTGAGTTCTCTCGCTGTGGCTCAACTTTCATGTATAAATGCATCTTTGCACAACTGTACAATATGCATTTAAATCTGTGACATACTGTAAATCTTTACGTATTGTACTCTTAATTTTATCCTTTCCCTAATTTAATGTTTTAATAGTCTGTGTACTTGTCTGTCTATTTAGTATAACATGTTGTGCAGGTGTGTACACACCAAGACAGATTACTCATGTGTGACATGCTTGGCGAGATAAAGGGACTCTGATTCTCATTCCAGATGAATTTGTTTCGAGTTGAGTTTCAAAGGTTTCTTAGTTCCTGGGTCTTTTTGATCAAAGTAGTTCATATAAAACTTTCAGAATTAACAAACTAACGGTCAGAACGTGGCTGTTTTGAAAGACAATCAAAAGGCCTATTAAAGGGCACAGTCTTTGGCAGAAGACCATTTTAGACCAGATTTTGAGTCTGGCTACGTGACACCGGGTAGAGCATTTTCTCATGTTCTTATTTTCTTTTATTACAGTTGTGTTTCAAATGAATGTAGCAATGATTTATTTAACTCAAAATGGTACTGACTGCACCTTTATAATCCACAGTGGTATGCCTATGCATTATGCAAGCTCATACACATATATCATGTTTATATGTTTGATTTAACGAGCTGTTTAATTAGCAGTCCATTTATTCAGCACTCTGCAGTCATGTCAGCATGTGTTGCAGTGCTGATTAAATATTCAGACTCTGACTTGTTTCTGTTGTGTGTCTGGCACATTTCTGGAGTGCAGTGGTCCGGGGCCATCAATGCATACTGTATCATCCATGTTTATGCTTGTTGCTTTGATTTAAATGAGGTTTGAATGAGGAGACAGAGTGTGCCGCCACCATCATTCAGGGGTGATTAGATGCTTTAATATAGGCACCAGCTGCTGCACACCATTTAATCATCAGTATCAACATGAGAGCTGAGTGCCCCCAGCACTGTACAGCTACCCGCCACCTACTCACACATTCAACACTCATCATGGTTTCACTTCTTTGGCGACATCGCAGTCTGTGTTGACCAGGTTTCAATTATTAATTACTTGAAAGTTTTCATTCAAACAGCCAGCATAGTCTTTACATTGTATTACTTTTTATACCAGACAACTTCATTTGATTTCATCATATGAATGAAGAAACAACTTACCAATGAAAGTATTCAGTATCTTTAAATATGGCTATTTTCAAGTCAAGCTATTGATGACTGCGCTTGGGGAGGTGAGGCTGGGAGGTTGTTGGCTTCTCTTTTTGTATATATATGTTTAAACTGATGACCTGAGTAAATTCTGATGTGAGATGCACTTGGAAACTCAAAAATATTTTTGAGTTGAACTCATTAAATACTTGGCACATTACATTTTAATATCAGACATTTTCAAAAATATTGAAATGTTTTGACCTGATTGGTGGTCCTGGCAGAGTGTGGAAGTCCTATTTACAAAATAAGACATTAATATAAAAGTATGGCATCATACTTGGTACCATATGATGTCTCATTATACTCAGATCAGATTAAGGGCTTGCTATAGCCAATCTGTATCATGAGGGATGGTCATTTCTATAATAACAATATAAACTGTATTATATCATTTCATATCCTCAAGTGAACAGTACCCAGTTCATACCAAAAGGCCAGTACCAGCCCTGTTCATCAGCAAAGTGTCTAACCTTAACCCCGACCCACCTGTACCCAAAAATACAATGTTCCCATGTCTATCCTCAGTTTCTGGCCCAAAATGCCATGCTCCCTCTAGGGACCTCCTTAGTCTATGGATTGGGGTGAGCTAGTGGAGCATAAACACATTCACACATAGTCCAGCTCTCACAAACATGTGCAGGTACACACTGTGATCAAACCATGACCTCTTTTTCTGATGGCTGTGGTGAAACAGGGCATCAAGATTTAGACAAGGAAAAAACAATTTACTGTCAAAGAGAAGAACTGGTATTTATTTTACTCCAAAGGTCAGAAAGCATGATTTTATTTCTCCTTTCTCCTCCCACACACAGGCCATTCATTAAAGGCAATATTTACCTTGACATTTCAGACTGACATCAATTCTTTTGGCCTAGTGCAAGACAAGCAGCAATAGATAGATAGACAGACTGATCTCTGCCTTATAATAAAAGGGTATAAGCTGCCAACACCTTTGACAATGCCTGTTCAACTATGCTTGTGCACCTGTGTGAGTGCTGGAGATGTGTATATATTACATATAAATGTTGCAAGACCTGAATGTCATGTTTTATTGATGAATAAATGTACCGTTTGGCCTGTTGGACCTTCCATTTATTCTACTTTGGACCACCAGGGATAATGGAGAGATGTTTCATGGTCAGGTGTAGTATTCCTAGTTATTAGGTCAGACAATGAGCATTCAAACGATCCATGGTAAGGTACCTTAAAAAGGAACAACTGGATTTCCCACAACTTTATTGTGGATGGAGAGAATGAATCCTGATGATTTGGGTGACCAACCCGACCTTTTAAAAAATCATCCCAACCAATTGAACGACAGAGATCCTTTGTCACTGCCTTAAAAAGAAAATATGGTGACCTTTGGGTTAAAGAAGCTGACCACCTAATCACAACGACTCCACTTTGTATCCCACCAGGGATTTGTTGCCTGTCAATCACCATCCCACCCTCATTTCCTGTCAGCTCTCATTTCCATGTTGATTATGTGTAATACAGATGGAGTTTCTTGTAGTGACAAGCCAACAAAGAATAACCACCAAACTCTGCAGTCCCCCTCAGCTTTACTGAGTGTGTTAGTGTGTTAGCATTCAGCTCATTGTTTTAGGTTAGTCTCACTGTGCTCATCCACCTCATTTAAAATAGCAGGCAGCTGTTTTTAGTGAAAAGGTCCAAAAGCCCATTACACACTACCTGCTCATCAACAACCGGTTAGTGAATAGCTAGTGAATATAGTGGCGCATTTAGATAGACAGCCAGATATTTTTTTAATCATTATTTTTCAGGAGTTAGCAGAGACCAAAAACAGGTAAAAGAGAGTGAACACTGGAGTTACATTCATCAGGTGACCAGAAACATGACTCCAAAGGAATATTAATGTTGCTCTGTATCTGCTGAATGTGTACATAAGCAAGTGTGCTAACCTGTTTACAATATCAACTAAATGAAGTGTCTATATGTCAGTCATTTGTTTATAGCCTCTTGCACTGCCCCAAAGTGGCCAGAAAATGCAGATTTAATGTTAGGGATGGTTTATAGTCCCAGATACAAAAAAAACTACTTTGTTAAGATTAGACAGGATTGTAGTCATGGATAAGTGACATTCATGACTCTTGGTAGGAAACTAGATGCAAAGAGAAGGCTTCTATGTCAAACCCACAAGCTATCAACCTAATCCTGAAGAGGTTTTACGATGTCTTATCAGTCTCCTGCTCCTGATGTCTTTCCTCCTAAGAGACATCACTGCTCCTGTTTTTCGGATGCCCTTACTCTTCTCTAGCACTATAGCTGGACTATACAATCAGAGAATTGTGGCTCCTTCTTTTGGTTAAGTGTAATGAACATTATAGGCCAGCAGGAGTTTGGACATTAAGTCCAAAAAATGTGGAAGGGTAATGAGCAATCTGCATGACTGCCGGCCTAACCCACTAAACTCACAACATAACCAGCAGGCTGGCTCACAGTTATATCCTATTCCATTACCCTTCTTACATCTCATTTCCTAGAATCACCTTACTCTATCACCTCTACTGGTGAACAGTCAGGGAGAACTATGGAGCATATGGGGAAGCTCCACAGCCTTCAACATGATGGATGTGACATCACATGCGACACCATCATCGCCGCATGCTTCATGACAGAGGCCACCAGGCCAGCTTCTCATCCTCATTTGCATTTTAATATCTCAGCAATATTCAATCCATTAGGTTTACTCCCAGGCCAATTAGTGGAGGGTTAATTAAAGATACGATTAGACCACTCAAAATGATGCGATGAGATGCTATACCTGCTCCTGTGCTAATACTCAGGGCCTCATGCTGACCACGATGAGGACTGACGACCGGAGAGGACTCATCTATAAATACAGTAAATACAACACCTCTCAGGCTTACCTCTTCAGGATCCTGAGGCTGGTGTGAGTGATGGCAGAAGAAACCTTACTAATTTACACAGATAGTGCTAATCCTCAGATTCAGGGGAAAAGAAAGTTATACTGAGTAAAATTAAATTGCTCCTCAATATGGACTCCTCCAGAGAGAGGTGAGAGCTGAGTGAGTGAGTACATGGACGGTTTTCTCTTTCAGTTCACTTTCACCTCAGCCATCTTCCTCAGATTGGAGGAATTTCTCACCCGTGCCCTCGCAGGCTAACACACGCAGATTAGCCAGCAGCTGTCACAAATCAGACTGACAGAGGCAAATAAACATGGCTAGTAGCGACAACTTAAACTGTGACAGTCAGTCAGTCAGGATTAGCTGCTACAGTGAGAGTCATATGGAGGCAAACACATGCGCAGCACTCAAAGTTAATGAGTTCACTGAAGCTAAAAGGCTACACGCTAAAATTGGGCTCATGGAATGGGACAGCAGGATATCGCATATTTTTAACCTCCGTTTAGTATAGTCATTTATTCATTTCTAAGTCCCTAATCTTAACTTAACCCTCACCACTCTGTTCCTGACCTCAGCTGAAGGCTGTAGATGGAATGGATGTATGGTCAGTGATGTATGAGTTGGAGTTTAGATTTAGATTTTGTCACTTATTAGAGACAGAAAATTCAAATTAGGTCACAGGGAAGAAAGCACTGCTGGACAAGCAAGCAGCAACCACTATGACTTACTGTAATAGGAGACATGTCAATCCCATCGGCATGTACCAAAACCAACTCCTCTTTAAGCCTCAGTGGTGCATCCAAGCAGTCCCTGTCAATTTAAGTCAGAAATTTCCACGTAATAAATACTAATGGCAAATGGCCACAGTGTCTTTTTTGGTGCTCTCACTGAGAAGCATCAAAGTCAGAATTTTTAAGATGTACAAATAGTGGCTACCAAATAGAATAAAAACATACTTTTATGCAATTACATCATTTTGTCACTTTTATTATTTTGATATCCATGTTCATTTTGTTCTAAAAAATAAAGAGGCTGATGGTCTGCTGATGCCAGATCTGCTTTGGCTGTCTGTTATGAAAGAGCCACATCCCCTCATATCTCCTCACAGCAGCTGAGTGGCTGGCCTACAGTGGGAAACTCAGACTGAACACTTTCAGCCTCTTACATCAATCACATGCTTTATTTTATAATGCCAACATTTAAGTGTGTGGTGGTATTAAGCATTAAACTAGGTATACACACTAGTGCTGCAGTAGACAAAGAGGTTAGTTACTAATCAGTTTCTTGAAGGTAATACTACTATCAGTTAGCCAGAAATAACTGTCTTATTTAAGAGTTAGGAGTTTCTTGAGAAGTTACTCACTACTGAAGTATTCTTTTCACTTCGTGCCATCTTTCCTTTAGTTATTTTGACGACTGCTCTAGAACTTGTTACGGTACTTAGAGGGTGCGTGCAGCAATTTAACAAGTGTGTTTCCAAGTGTTAGGGAGAACTGTAAAACAAAGGTTGTATAAAGTTGTATAAAGCCTTTTGTGCCTCCAGAGGGAGCTGTGTGAAGTCTGATAAATGACCTCAAGTGATGTCACATGAGTCAATGTCAGCTGGGTCTGAAGGGTACGAGTTTGAAAATGAAAAAAAAAAAAAATCAGGTGGTATGGAGTTAGAAAGTATTGAGCTTGCCAGACCTCTGTAGCCTGCTCCTCATTTCAGATTGAGGCTAGAGGCTTGACCCAACATTGGTCGTTACTACACCTGTGCCACACTGCCTACTTCACCTGTGCATGATGGCTACACCTTGGAGCCTTGGACCTGGAGCCTATCCCAGCTGACATTGGGTGAGAGGCGGGGTACACCCTGTACAGATAACCAGTCCATCACAGGGCCAACACATACAGACAAACACTCACATTCACACTTACAGGCAATTTAGAATCACCAGTTAATCTAACCTGCATGTCTTGGGACTGTGGGAGGAAGCCAGAGTATCCAGAGAGAACCACGCAGGCACAGGGAGAACATGCAAACTCGCTTTTCATTGAGTCAGTTAGCTTCTGTGGTCTTATCTTTATTCAAAACTAAACCTAATTCTAGTTTTAATCTTAGAACATGCCCTAATGCTATATAGGCTGGAAACACATCCTCAAGTAGAGTACAAGCATGCACACACACACACACACACACAAACACAAAGTCATACAAAAATAAATGAGTAATCTTGGCTGTATGTTCCTCTCCACCCTGGTGTGCTCAGCCACAGAGGGTAGTGTGCAGTTCTGTTCCTTTGGTAGCAGCATGATGTGGTGCACCCCTACACACTCACACACCACACCCACATTGACGCAGACAACCAGCAGTGAGGAGCATTCAAGGGTATCTATCAATGTCTTCTGCACCTCAGGAAAAAGGTGAGAAAAAGAGAAAAGAAGAGCTCAGAGGTCGAACAAGAAGGAGCACAGAGCATCTTGATTTTCAAACACAGACCTAAAATACTGAACTGGCCCTGCAGTGGAATCTGGTGACTACCATTAAACTGATAAACACCAATGTCATTTTGGTGTATAACTAAAACTATGATCTCCAGTATAGTCAGTCTCTGACATGACAGAGGTTCCTGCCTGAGGGCCAATGTAAAAACATTTGATTTGCCAATTTATTTACTGATTACATACAAGGTGAGCTTGTTGGGAGGCTGAACCCTGATTTAGAGAGCTGCTATCGCTAAAAGAATTTTATGTCAGCCAAGAATTGCTGCCCCTTAACGGTAAAAATCCAAGTTTATTAACCTTGTTGAAAGTGTTCATCACAGACCTGAGTAGGTCTACTCTGGCCAGTTTCATGCCATGTGTGCCTAAAAATAACCATAAATAAGTGTAACATTGCTGTAGTCACTACAAGTCAAAATATCTTACTGTCGCAAACTAAAAAATTCAGCGAAAGTGGACAATTCCTGTCCATATAGGCTGAATGAATCAATTTGATTAACTGCAAGTCCTGCTGGCTGTCACAAAAAAAGGAGAAATTTGTGTCCGAGGACACAGTATCAATACATTACAAACTATTTCATGAACTGCCACGAGACTGGGTTATATCACAACATTAAGAGTTGCTGAGTGGCAGAAATATCAAATCATGATAGCATGCAATACTGGATCAGGGTTGGGATGATGTGAACTATACTGTTTGAGGAATATAAGAATGCTTTAGGATTGCACTCTATTTTCCAGAGCACAGAAGCAGATCCAAAGGGAATAATGATGAATGAATGAAAATCTGTTATTTTCTCAGTTCATCAATTAGTCTTGTGTTTTATCAGACATCAGAGATCAGTGAAAAATACCCATCCCAATTTCTTAAAACCTCAGGTGACACCTACAAATTGCTAGTTTTGCCTGACCACTTTTACTTGAAAAATTACTGAAGCAGGAAATCAAAATAATATCAAAACAGTCTGTAAAATCAATACAGCAAAAAATGGTTGATCAGATATAGAACAAACAGTTTCATCTCAGTATATTTCAAACCTGTTTAATTTCTATTCTTGATTTTTATTGATGGCATGTGCTCATTTGATACCATTGTCAGTTTGTTACAGTATTGCAGCTGGTGACACACTCATCATGGTGCTCTGATGAAGGCTTGTTTGTGAAAAAGCATAAAAACTCCCATGTTCATATGCTCCATATTAAATTACTACAGGGCTGAGAAAGTTGTGAAGTGATTTGTCAAACTGCAAGAAGAGCCAAAACAAAAATGGCCACATTAAAAATGGCAAATATTGTCTCTAATACAGATTACTGGCAGAGTACGGAGGCCTCAAAATCACAGGTTAGTTGAACCCTGCTGCTTACACTTAACATACACACATGCAGAAAGAAACATACAGCCCACACAGTGATGCTGCCTGTTTGGCTGCTTCAGCTGCTACACAGCTTACTGCAACAACATTAATGTATCTTATAATAGGAACACAGCAACGTACTTTATTGTATATGCACATTCACCGCTGATTCCCAACAGACATGCACTGCAGCTCTTGGAATACATTTCAAAGGTGTAAATGAGATGAGTCACATATCCTACACACTGTCTGAACTCCATTAGGCATTCAACGCTGCTATATTCAGGTGATCACTACCTCTAAGCAAGCACAGGAGGCTGCTGCTGACAGCACAGGGCTCCCTCAGGCCTGCTGCATGATAAATTCTCCTGCACAGTAATGCTGCTACAATCAATGAGACACTGATTGTCTCCCCATAGCCCTGATAGAAGAGAGCCAGGTATCAGCTAAATGCTATAGAGACTGGCACAGGATCGAGCATGCAGTTTAGGCAGTAATACACTGACAACAAAGTTGGAGTGTGGTTTATGTGTAAAAAAAATAAATAAATACAAATCCTTACTTTTTTTTAAAGTAATAAACATATAATCAGACACAAGGCAAATATTTCATTCTCTTGACACTTTCTCTGACCAAGTCAAGACTAATCCCATTCTGACTCAAGGCATTTATTTTTAGTACAGCTGACATTTTTTAAATGGTAGTGACTGATAGTGTGTAAAGAGGCTTATATCAGAACACAACATGAGGAAATGTGTGAATTCCTGGCTGTGATTACTGCCAGTTAACTCTGAGAGCAATACTCAGTATGCTAGTCAGACTGTGACCTCACACAATCACACACCCCAGGAGTATAAAAGGAGCGGGTGGGGGGAAAAAAAAGAGAGAAATGAATAAGACATCAAGTGTTTTCTGCTGTAGAAGCTGATCTCTCTTATTGTAAGGTATAGGCTGCAGCTTGTGGTAATGCACCACTAGTTAGCAGGCTGATGTGCCACCGGCTGGAAATGTTGTGTCTGAGATATGACAAAGACAATGAGTGTCTGACAATAGCTATCAAATATGTATTGTGTCCGCAATTACAGCCTGTGCACAGGCTGCCTGTCCTTCAAAAGATACAAAGAGTGATATTGAACTGGTGCTGGTGGTGACTGAGGATGAACACTACAGTCATGTGAAGTCCTCCACAATGCAATCACATTAAAGGACTTTTGGTTCAGCAACACTTATCTTCCTTCATTGGTAGACATTAGGGCTTCTACAGAGCCCCCCTGGGGTTAGCAGAGAAAAAAAAAAGAGCCATGTGCAAATCCATACCCACGGATTAGCAATCCATGCACACAGATTTGCAGTCAGTGTCCACCAGCCCAGTCTCATGGCAGTTTGTGTTCATGTACATGAAATGTAATGTAATCTGTTGACTTTGTGTACATGGACACAAATATACATTTTTTCATGACAAACAGTTCAGGAAAAAGTCATGAAATGTAATGTACTGATTCTGTGTACTTGGACACAAATTTCCCTTTTCTGTGACAGCCAGCAGGACTGCAGTTCATCAAATAGCCATGATATTTAAGATATTGATTCATTCAGCCTTTTTTTATTCTTTGTAACAGCAAAATATCAACTTGTAGTGACTACAGTAATATAACACTTTATACACACACACTTTTAACACAACATGTTGATTAAATCTAACAAAAAGCACAGTCTTTTACTAATCTTAACCACAAAACCAACAGATTTGCATCAATGGCAGCAGCTTTGATTGCAAATCCATGGGCACGGATTTCAAAACGGGGTCTCCGTAGAGTTCAACTAGCACCTATTCATTTTTTATGACACAGAAAGTGGACTGATTGCAAAACCTCCTTGACAGAGGTAATAAAATATGTTACATGAATCAGAAAATTGAAACTGAATGCAGGCAATATGTAAAACGATATAGTTGTGAAACACTTGACACCCAGTGGCTGACCCTGACCAACTAATTTACATCTGATTCCACATCTGATTCCAAAGGAAAGGAAATATTTTTTTCAATCTTTTGTGGCCCTGAACAATTTTTAGGCCACAGAAATTTTCATGACAATACAAGTTCCTAGAACTTAAGTCGATATCTTCAGATCACTTGTTTTGCCCTGCAGTAGTCCAGATAGCCAAAGCATTCAATTTACCAAGCCACCCCTCACTTTTGATTGGCTTTTACCAACAACTATCATTGCTTTAACTGTATCTTTAGGCAAGTCACCATACAGGCAGAGCTTTAACTTTAGGGATTGCATTGTCATCAGTCCACCATCTGTCCGCCCAGACTGAAAAACTGTGTGGATGACTATAAAATCTGCTAAAGACATTCATGGTGCCCAGAGGACGAACCCTAATGACTTTAGTGATGCACTGACAAAGAGGTTAACATTTTTGGTTCACTGTAAAATGTCTCAAATTTGGTATAAATTTCAACATGTCCAATACTTTGGTTTATGAACAAATACCTACAAAATTAATGACATTCCTGGTCATTTGCAGTAGTACTCTCAAACAACTTAATGCTTAGTAGTACTAAGTAGTACTATGCAGTTAAAAGACGTGAGCTGAGGGTCTGATATTGTGGACAGACTGGAAATGTTTCAGCCAATAGCCAGGCATGTTTCTGACCTTGCTCTTAGAGGAAGAGTGATGTTGTAAACCAAAGAGAAAAGACAAAAAGGGAAATCCACATACACGTTCCCCTCACTGTAAATAGACAGAATAGCTTGTGAAAACTGTCAGAGCAGATGCTGGTAGCATTTCTAAATCCATCAGGGCTTAATGGCCTAAGAGAGATGTTTGCTAAATGTGATCAAAACTGTCATTCAAACTGAGAGGCAGTCACTCCAGGGAGAACGCATCAAAAATCATGTCAGCCATTTTGTCCACTGTGATTTTTCCTCGGCTTCAATTTCCAGATCAGAACAAAACAATATCTGCAATGACCTAATCCTGCAGAAACCATTAACTGCTGCTACCTCCCAAATGGATGCAAAGGCGAGAAATATTTAGTGTTAGTGATAGTGGCCACAGCCACATATTTTGGCTTCTGTCTTTATTTGATAGTAATACAGCAACAAACTGAACCTATGCTAATGACAATATAGCAACATATTCATTAAGACATTTTGTGGTTTAATGCCAACAAGTTGAATACAAATAGTGCCCAGCTGAAGAAGCAATTTGCCAAGAAAGTGGGAGTTTCTGGACTTTGTGATTGCAGGTTTCATCTGATGTCTCTGTGTAAAATGGACAAATCATAGTTTAACAAATGGGCTGTTAAATGATATTCAGTTTTCAAATGCAAGTTCAAGTTTTCAATTTCAAGCTGGTAAAGCAGGCAAAATGAACATGGTTACATTTTTTTAGGTTGACTTTAATCCTGCTCTGAATGCCAACAGAGCATTATAATTCCAGTCTCATATTATGACAAAAACAGATGAGAGCAGCACAAACCGTGACATGGAAACACAGATTAAAATACAAACAAACAAATAAAAAAAACAACAGAATTCACAATGATTCATGCTCCCTGGAACTAATGATAGCATTTTGCTTTTAATGGATTCTCCAAGGGCTTCCAGTTATTAAGGAACACATTCGTTGCATTAATTCTGATTCTGACAACAAACACGTGGAATTATTCAGCTCAAATTGGACTGAGAATAGATAATGAATATCATGTGTGACAAAGAAAAAATGAGTGACAAGGAGTCGAACAGTACAAGAGAAAGAGAACAAAGATTCAAAGATGGCTAAAGGAAAAATCATTAAGTAACAATCATGACATCTGTCAACTAAACAACAAACCCTGACAGTTTGGGGAAGTTGAATGTTATAGACAATACTGTGACAGCAAATTGGTTCAAGACAATCACACAACACACACAAAGCAGATAAGCAGAGAGACCACCCGAAATAATCAATCAATCTTTCTGTTGAGAGCAGCACTTTTACCACAGATTTACATCAAGTCAGTCAGGTTACAGTATCTTTTTCAATTAGGGACAAAGGCAGACAGAGGGACAGAGAGGGACAAGAGCTTGTGATGTTACCTTTTCCTCTCTCCTCTTTCTTCCTCTTTTCTTTCTGTCTCTGCCTCTTGCCTCAACACTGTGCCACCACTGTCTCCACTTCCTGCAACCATTGTTTCACATTAAAAGCCCCAGTGGCGGCAATTATTTTCTCGTGGCAGCCCGCCACCGCAAAATGTTTACAGTGGAAACACTGCAGATATAGTTGGCGACTCAATCATAGGCCAGTTATGAAATCCTACCGCAGTGTCTCTCCTGCCGGGCTGCTGACACCGTCAGCCGATTTTAACTCACCATAACACCAGTGGTTTTCACCAGCTGTGTGTATTCCTGCGATGATCGTGCAGCGCTCAGCACAGAATTTACCGGACACCAGACACACTTTCCAGTGTCGCTCTGCCCTGTTTCCATCACAGTTAGTTTTGTGGTTTGGTCATATTAAGACAAGACACAGTTGTAATGTTTACAGCCTGACACACTGTTGCTCCTGCTCCTCTGTTGTAATGCGCCATCAACTGATATTTTGTGAGTTGAATCAGGGTCTTTCCCAATGCACCAAACTGTCAACTTTTAGGGGGCAGCCCTAGAAAAGTCCCTGTGAGTGTGGAGACTTTCACTGACCGCTGCTGATTGATGAGCCATTCACGTAAGAAGTGCTGCAGGTAAAGTCCAAGTTATACTCCTGTGTTGAATCAACGCAGTAGATGCCAGATGTGCATCTCCGTAGAAATGAAACTACATGTCACAGTGACACAGAGCCAAACAGCGGTGACTGGTCCACTTGGTCGGCTCATACATGTTTCTCAGTGGCCGGACACAGAAAACTCATCCTTCTTCTGCCTCACTCAGCTCAGTGGTCGTACACACCGTCTCCTGCAACGTTTTCTCTCCTCTCTGCATCACAGTAATTTTAGTAACCTGTTATTCACCATTTATTAGCTCCAACTCAACATAGTGCCATTAAAACCCCACCACCCGTTAGTGTTGTGGCAGTATAACTGCAACACAGACGCACCAAGTACACACCACAAGTATAAATGCACACAAAGGCATAGGCCACTTAAGTAGGCCACGACATAGGCTCTACATTGTTCCTACGCAGAAGTATAAACCAAGCTCAACCCTCACCCCCCAGGGCGAGGCGTATTTGTATTTCGTTTTTTTTTAATGTAACATTACATTACACTGTATTAATTAAATTAAATTTAATTAAATTTTATCTATATAGCGCCAAATCACAACAGAAGACATCTCAAGGCAGGAGCAGGACTAGACCGTACTCTTTAGATTATTATAAGCACTGTCATTTTTTAATGATTGATGGAAAAAGAAAAAAATTGAAAATCAAGAGACAAGAGGTTTTCCTCCCCAAAGACCAGTGACTTCTTTTGTTGTTTAGACTGGAGGATCTATTGACCTATTGTGATGTAATTCGCCAGCTGCATATTTTTCTGTCATAATATTGAACCTGGGAGAGAAAAGCAGAGAGAAACTTTGCTTCTCCTTCTTAGTTTGATCAGCCATCTTTATGGTTTAAACAGACACATAGTTTCCTATTCACTATGATAGATGATAAGCAGTTCAACAGGCACCAGTGGCAAACAGGCTCTGTGTCTCTGTCTGCTTCTGTCAGACACAGAGAGGGTATGAATGCCTCCATATACACCATCACGCTCTGCTGTTTCAAAATAAACTCCTGTATGTTCACATACTGTGGCTGTACATCATCATTCAGTTTCTTACAAACATCATGTTACAGGACAGGAAGGAGTCTTTTTCCCTCTCAGATTCTTTACATTCTTTCTTAGCAGAGAGGCCCATTTATAGCAAATGGTCCAAGCTAATTCCCATGGCACTGACTTCTACAAATGGTCTGCTTCACGTTGTTTCACCACAAAAGTCCCGTCCTGAACAAGAACACTGGCTATATCTTCTTATCTAAATAAGTACAGGAAACTTGACAAACAGCCATGTTTCCAAATATATGTGACGTCTGATATCTGAGCTCTCATGTCCCTTTGCCAACAAAAATAAAAGGTCCTCTCAGTGGGAAAATCTCACAATGCAGCATTCCTCATTGCCCCCTTTACACACCTCCACACTACGGCTGAGGCTGCAGTAGAAGAGCAAACAGTTTCTCTTCATCATGGTGAATATGGGACACAAGGAATCACAAGAAAAGTGCTGCGTATGTCAGGCTTGTAGAGGTTTAAGCACATAATGCTGAAAGGCCTTCTTGTATTTCACAGATGTCATTAACATTGTTTCTTCATCTAATAAGAACATCTAGAATCCTAAAAACCAGGGAGGTTAGAAAGTGGTTTCCAACAACCCACTGTCCAAACAGAACTCCAACTTTTTCAGAGGGTCCATTCACATCTGCTGCCTTGTTTTCCTGACATTCGCTTCATTTGTTCTGGGTATAGGTTTGTATGTTTTTTACTATCATTGCCAATATAGTACAGAACTGCTGCCCAACCAATAAACTGCCTGAAGCAACATATCTGCCAATATTAGATTATCACAATGCAGCACTGCTGCAGACATGTTCAAGGTCATTTAAAATCTAGAAATGTTTGTTTTCATATATTCCCAATCTCTCATAATTCATTAATAACCACATTTGAGAGATATTTATCATAAACCTTATAAATAAATAACAGCAAAAATATGATATCATTTAACTCTCAAATATTGATATCAGTGTATTGGTATCAGCCTCAAAATGTCAGTACTTAGTTGTTTAATAAAGAGCAGAAATAAAATAAACTGTAGTAGTAGTTAGAAAGGTTTCTTGAATTAAATCAGTAAATATCTGATCAAGGAATAAATGAGCTGATTGATACAATCTATTGTTGTTTGAGTCTTTTTCCAGAAAAGATCCCAAACATTCTCCAGTTCCAGCTTTTCCAGTGCGAGCATTTGCTGCTTTCTTTCTCCTGTGAGACAGCAATCTGAATATCTCAGACTGATGTTTTCTTAAGCAATCTGATGACATTTCATTATGACAGGAATTTTTCATAATCTTCCACCATTTTCCAGCCCAAACCATGAATGTCAGTACAGGAAAGCAGCAAATGAATCAATAGTGAAAGTAATTGTTAGTTGCAGTCCAAAAATAGAACAGAGAACACGCCATTAACAACAGTATTTCTTTTCCATCTAAACTATTTCAAAATCAAATACCTTCTGCCTTTTTGTTGCTGCTCTGTTTTCCGATGCATTCTGAGAAATCCTGGTTTCACAGCCCTTACCTGCTGCCAATATAAAAACACATTTGCACAGTCATACACTAAAGTTACCCAATACTGACTGTAAGTTGATTTACAGAAATAACAACTCTTAAATCAGCATTTATAGAACCGATAGTTCTGCTCCTTGATTATGATTGGTCGACCCACACTGTAACATACTCACTATTACTACACTATTCATTTGATCATGAATACACAAAAACCAGAAAGATGCTGGCCAAAGAAACAAAGAGAGCCTGCAACGATTTCTGTTTGAGCAGTCAGGGATCCCAGGGTTGCTTCACTGGAAAAAATACTGTACCTCTTATTGCTGCTGTGAAGGGCCATACATGTGGATCGTCCCGGCAATCTTACTAGCTCCCTGCAATGAGAGTTGGAGCAACATCCTTCTGGCATCGCACAATTAAAACGCACCCGGCCAGAGTAAAACACCCCGGAACCAGCAAAGAGGAGAGCTGACACAACTGAAACTACCTCAACAGTTGTCCTAAAGTATGCTTTCCACTATGTTTGTGTGTTGCTGCATCTGTGTGTTGCTTGGCAACCATTCCGCTAAATGTCGCTGAAGAAACTACTATGTTTGACAGAAGAATGATTATTTCTTATCAATAAATAATGTATTTTTTTTCTGTTTGTTTAGTTTATGAAATCCTTTCATACTTAGGCACTAACTACAATCACTGTCAACAACAACCTCTCTGAGCTTATTGCTTTAATTTATTTGAAAAATAGTAAGTTCATGCTCCTGCAGACTCTACTGCAGCAGTTTCACTCAGAGTTCTCCTGGAGAACAGCACTGGATTTCAGCAGATCTATTGTATAGAATAATTTAAAAAATCTACCAAACAACCACAGGAGCAGCATGTCTGCAACATCAACACAAAGTATGCTGGTGCCTTATCATTTATTCATTTATTCAAGGGATACCACTGCTTCTTGCAGACAATACACTCAGTGTTACTTTAACTCAGAAGAGTTACCAAGCAAGATTTCCCTGTCAATAAACATGGAACATTTCAGTTTCCTCAAACCTAATGACTGGCCCATCAACGAGCTACAGACAACAGTAAACTGAGAGAGCATGTGAGAGAAATCAGTATGTTATCCAGTGTTCCTGGGACAACACAAATAATCTACAGGATGAACTGACAACTGTTTTGGGAATTGTGCTCGCAACAAAAACAGAAGCGTCTTGGTTTGTACAATGTAACAACATACACTGTACTGTGATGCAATATAAATTTGGCAAGCATTGATTTATATTGAGTTGTATCACTTTAATGTTTCTGGTTGTTTTATATCATTGTAGAAAATGTTGCAAATCAGTGAGCAAGACTGTTTTATGGATTTCAATATGGTTTATGCATCAGTGTGACAACTTGAATTGTCAGATTTGCTACATTAGTTAAGAACTGACAACTATGTCTGATCATGAACAACTGATTGATTTTCTCAGATTTTACTGCCCACACCTACAAGCATCATCAATAATTTGTTGATTCCACATGGAGTCTCACCAGCTAAAGCTACAATATACAGGATACTGGTGTCTTGGTAAATTATAATCTTGGGTTTATTACAGATTTAACCTGGTGTTTCTCAGACCTCAAAGCTCCATTAATCCATATCTTTATATTAACAATGGCACATATGACTGCATGTAATGAGAAAAACGAGAAAGTGATACTGTCTCTGACATTTAACCACGACTTGGCAGATTAAGTTATTACTAAGACTTCACAAATGATTTCTAAACTTTTAATATTGACAGGCATATTCATATGGCAGGAGGATGATATGAGGATTTACTACACTGAGACAGTTTAAGCCTTGAATAAAGAAATAGATGTGGTTGTTGTTGTAACAGATGACAGAATGAACTTAAGTCACCATAGACTATATAAAAAGATAAGACACTGCACAGATCACATGAACTATCACATGTAAGTGAACTAATTTAAAATACCCTGAAGAAAACTGTTAGAGTGGGAGTTAGGAAAAATCACCCACAGTGTATCACAGAGTTTTTAGGAGGCTGCTATACTGGTTAAAAAAAAAAAAAAAAAAAAAAAAAAAAAAAACAGAACAAAGGCACACAAGTGACTGATAAATGCAACGCTAAACCACAAAATCTAAATATCATACTGTGTGAAACTGAAGGCTCGGCTTTGAGTCATTTATTAAGTTTTACCTTTAATTTTACACATCACACAGCGTCCGCTGTGAGCTAGCAGGAATCCTCATTCCGGAGACACAACATGACCATGCGTCGAGTGCCCACACACAGCCGGGACGTCACTCAGACAAACATGACTTTACTGAGCTTTTGAAAAATTTTACGAAGATTAAAACTCCATGACTTAAAAGACAGACACAGTTAGCACCTAGCTGGTGAACATCGTGAAACATCTAGCAGCTAAAGGGTTAAATATTTTTCTCAGGAGTTGGTGGACTCAAACAGGACTCAAATGTAAAATACATATCACGTGCATACTGCCTGATTTCAAATTCAAATCACTGGTGAAACCCTATAGCAACTGAACACAAATGCAACCATATTCATATGCAACCAAAACACAGCAGCTGCAATATCCATAGCAAATCATTGCTATGATGTGGATGCACTGTCATGAGTAAAATGGTTTCCTACTAGAAACACATAAATGCAGTGTTATTTAAATGCTAAACTGTTCTATTTTCCCTACTTATACTATGGTAGTGACTGTAGAGAGAGGCAAGAAAGGCAGGAGGTAGAGAGAGAGAGAGAGAGAGAGAGAGAGAGAGAGAGAGAGAGAGAGAGAGAATGGCATGCAGCACAGGGTCCAGGCTGGATTTGAACCCAGCCCACTGAAGTAAGGACCCAGCTTTAATAAATGATGAGCTACCAGCATGCCCCCCTGCTAAACTGTTCTT
The DNA here is from genome assembly GCF_001640805.2 of Lates calcarifer. NCBI lineage: Eukaryota > Metazoa > Chordata > Actinopteri > Centropomidae > Lates > Lates calcarifer. Next base: position 16,343,529 of record NC_066847.1, read on the forward strand.
AATGTCCACCTGGCACCTTTACACAGCACACCATCCACTTAATTTGAATGATACAGTCAGAATGTGGCAGGGGAGTGGAGGTGATTTGGAGAATGTGCCTCTATCATGCAGCGCTGTGCAGAGCAGCAGAGACATGGGGACTCAATTCACCACTACACTGTGGCTGCTCAAAGACCCAAAGAGAACACGAGGAAGCCTTTTTAACAAAAAATTACTAGAAATGTAAAAAAGGAGATTCAGTCAATTTTCACATTAGGGCAGTGGGTACAATGTGACACAAGAACAGAGTCATGGGTATACTCATACAGAAAGAATGTGGCTGGTGCATTTGCTGATGTCTCATTTGGCAGGCCAGAGGAGCCCCGTGATGGTGACTGACCCTGAGGGACATCACTGAGATGAGAGGCAAAACCACCATGCTCCACACATGAATATATTACACACCATATGCACTGAGTTACAGCAGAATCCACATCCCAAAAAAAATGAACTGCAATGCAGAGTCTTCTGACAACATCTGGCCAACAAGACCTTGATAAATAATTTCAGTGAAAAATACAGCCACAACACTGTGGTGGTGGAACCCTGAAATTGGGCCAGTGATGTCACAAGCTCCCAAAAAAAATTCACTTGTTTTCGACCTACCTCATCAAAGCCGCTGTCCTCTTTCTTGAAAGCTGCAAAAAGAAGAAAGGAAGAGATATTCAGACACTGACTGTACTGACATCCTTTGAAGAATGAACAAAATAAAAAGTCTAATAGTGGAGATGCAGCACGGCACACAACCTTGTCTCTGTGCCAGAATTTGTCAGGAATTCATTCTGTATGTGTGCTCATTAAAGCCATGTGAGTGCTGGTTTGGTTTGAGCTTAAGAGGAGTTCACTAGTCCTGGTCACAAGTCACTGTTCTCATTAGAGCAGAGAACTGGACCGGCAGGGATGGAAAGATTCTAACATACACTAATATATTCTACCCAAGAAGAAATGTTGTACTTTAAGAGGTAGGGGTAAAAATTTGCAGTAAAAGCTGGGATTTTTAAAATCTTTGTGAAAAAAAAAAAAAAAGAGAGAGAGAGAGAGAGAGAGACAGAGAGAGAGAGAGAGAGAGAATTCATCTTATTACATCTTATGTCAGCAACATTCTCCACTGCTGAAGCTATGATTAAAATAGAAAAAACAGAAACATCACCATCTCTCGTTAAGTCAGACCAAGACTGACTGCCCCCACTGATATAAGTCATGCTTTACTGTAATGTTGATTAGTTAATTCTAACGAGGATACATTCATTCAGGTGGTATTTACAATATGACATCATACCTTTGCATTAGGTCTGCCTGAAACACTGACTACATACAGTATACAACAGAGGCCTTTTCAACATCATGATATCACAGCCTGAACACAGTGGTTGTGAAAAGTCTTTCACATGAATGTGTCCATTAATCAACTATGACAATAATCATTAGTTGCAGCCCTGATGTATATCAGTATTTTAGTACCTTGCAATAAGGAAGCAGTGTGCTTTGGTGGGTATATGATGCAGAAATGTGACAGATGAAAACACTGATTCTGGAGTATTTAAAGATGTGATATAGTGGTCCCATTTTCACAACATGTGATCAGTATCTGAATAATAACATCTGATCCCAGGCTTCTGCACTCACACTTGGTATTAATGAGTGTTGTCTTTACCTTGATTCTATCCTCACTCTGATCAGATCTCAAAATGCAAATTGGGTATGTGGATCGGGCAGACCTGACCAGGACAGGCCAAGAGAAGTAATGAATGATACTCAAAATGAGCTGCGTGAAAGGTGAGGGTGAGGTGACACACAGAGACAACCAATGGCACCCATGGGCTACTTTGGGTAGTCTTACTAACTAGCCTGATGTTACTTCTACTGGTTATTAAAGCCAGTGGAGAAGCTTGCTACCACTAGTGTTATCACATCTACCCCTGTCCATTAAATGGCCCTTGTATGTGTGTGTGTGTGTATATGTATATATATATATATATATATATATATGTATATATATATACATACACACACACACATAATAGAATTTAATTATTTCTTACTTCAAAATCTACACTGACAGTCCATTGCATTCTTCATATTAATTGTAAGGGATGGCAATATTGCATTGGACATCAATATTCTTCACATTGAGAAGGAGGAGGAGGAGACAACACTGCGTCCTGTTTGACAGTTTGTTTGTATCTACAGCTTTGATTTCTAAATCATTCTCACAGTCCTGGAAGCTTATGGAAAGTATCATTAATAGCTAAACAATGATTTTTCAGCCATTAACTCCTCATGATGATTACACTGTCTAATGAGAAAGGCACTACAGATGGCTAAAAGACAGAGTGCTCTGGGGGCTGCATCCCAGCAAAATGACTTATTTATGTCAGAGCGAGTGTTCGGAAGCATTGTCAGCCCAGTCACTGAGCCGTTAAACCGCTGCTTCCTTGTCCTCAGACGGTCAGTACACACACATTCCCCAAAGACTAGCCAGACACTCCAGACAGCATTATCACAGCCACCAATCCACACTCAATACAACAGATTAGACAGCAGGTAGACCATAAAGCCTCTGCTCTGGCTGACAGTGAAGATGTAGTGTATACGTCAGGAAACACATATTGCTAGTCAAGTATTTTACATTAAATTTGAATATTAACAAAAAAAATGTTACAGTGGGGAACATACATTTCTAGGAAATTTGTTTGTATTCAATATGATGTTTGTATTGTAAATGGCTTTTTAAAATATAAACTCCAGGCCTATAATTGTTGCGCACATATATTTTCAAATAAAGCGAGATCAGATCAGACTAGAACAGATTTTGACAACTCTGTCCACCAGCTGGACTTTCTTTACTCTCAAAAACTGCAAACCTCCCTACATCATTTATCCACAGCAAGACTGATGTTTTTATACATGAGGACACATCTACTGTGTCTCTTTCAAACATCAATATTCCACTTACTTACTAATTCAAACTTTTTCATCCTCTCACTAGTTAAACATTATATCCCATTTGTTTAACCTGTAGACAAACACAGGTTTCTGCTGGAACTATTTCTTAGCAGGGCACTGTAACATCACAGGGAGACTTACTGCACATATTCATATCCAAACAGATTTGGTGCATGCCTTGTGATTATTATGTATGTGATGTACTGCAACATGAGCTTGACTACAGTATAGTAAATACATATGACTTTTTGCATGTGATACAAATTCAGAGATGCTTTGAAAACTTTTAGGAAAAAAAAACACATCAGATAAAGCTCCAGAACAGTCTTTGGAGGATTCAGTGAAGAATACGTATTGATCAAAACATTCAGATTGTGATGCTGGTGAGATGCTGTCACTGCAAATAAACTTGAAATAAACATTATACTATATTTATTTCCAGGGAGCATACAGAAAAGAACAGAATCACTTTCTGAGGGAGATGATGAGAGGGAGACAAAGTAAGACGCAGGGGGGGTAAAGAAGACTGTTTTGTCCAAATTCACAGCAGATAAACAAAATGAAACAAAAAACACACTTCTGCCTCGAAAGCCATGACACCTCATTACTGCCTCTACAGCCTCTCATACCGCATCCCTCACGTTTGATGAAGGTTGTGAGAAAAACATTAAGAAGCCAAAGCCTTGTCTTATACAGAGAAGGTGTTTTCATTGCTAATTTAACATCAATGTGCTGAGGAATAAATCCACCCAATAAAATGTTATCCAACGTGTCATCTGCAGAGTAGAGAAGAACATAAATGAGGTGTATTTATAGCTGCCATGATATTAGATGTATTTAACCTTTATTTATCCAGGAACACATTGCTTCAGTGGGTAGACTGAACCCACTCTAGTTCTAAAAAAACTTAAATGTTTTATTTTTTTAATATTTCTGCTATCAGACAACTGAATGAGAATAAAGTAGTCATTTGATTGTGGCTCGTGATTTCTACCTGTTCACCACATTAGCTGTTACTCCTGCATCACTGTAACCACATGCTGATCACTGGGTCTGACAAAATCAACCAAACATAATAACTGTGGCATAATGACAACTCAAGTATTAAGTTATCAGCATAGGTACATAAACACATAAGTGTTAGCATGACATGTGCAGGTGTAGTCTGCAGAGCCTTAAATGCACTGAAAAGAGTCAAACATCTGTCTCATTCATTTGAGGTGCATTTTTATATTACTCTGGTGGAATAAAGTGGTTTTCAGTTTAAACCTGTATTGTTCCATTTGCCCAAAAGCAAATAACAGAAACTCATTTAAAAAACGGATTCCAAAGTGTGGTGTTTTAAGGTGATGTGTATTTTTCCATGCACATCCGTGGTTAGCGCTAGACTGGAGAAGCCAGGGAGCGAACCGCTGACCCTCTGCTCAGTGGGCAACCCACTCTACCTCCTGAGCCACAGCTGCCCCAAGTTGAACTTTATACAGATATACACACTTCCTCTGTTCATTTCAAAAGTTTATTTTTATAGAAATATGGTGATAAACTGTATCTGTACATATAAGAAGTCCAAAGTCCACAGAGGCAGTGCTGTTGTTCAACTGTCCAATTAGACATGGGACTGTGAGATACCCGTCTCACCCTCATCCGGCAGGCGGGTCCTCCCATTTCCAAACATATCATAGCAAAACACATCGGGTGTACAAATTCTCGTTGTGGGTGTTATCACTATGTGTACCTGTTTTGGTGTTTGGTGCTTCCCTTAAAGTTTGTGCTTTCACTCTTGAATATGCTTTGTCCATAGTGGCCAACATACAAAAGAGGGAGGGGAAAAAGACAGGCTTTCTACTTCCACTGACTTTTCATCAAATTTTATACATGGGATAAAGGTGGAAGTAGAGTGATTTAATGGCTGTGTTAAGCCACACTATTAGTGAAAACTACCCTTCAGTCCACAGTTATTTCATCTCTGGGTTGAGGGCCCACATGTCCTTCACTGGGGCCCCAGGAGATTTATTTGATATTTAATACACTTTAAATGAAGATGTATTAAAGGGGTTTGAGATGTTCCATCATCAGTCTATCCAGCGTCTTAAAAACACTCAGCTCATGAGGACCAAACCTGAGTTCACAGTCCAGAATAGGCTGAGAAACCCTGTCCATCAGTCCATTAAACAGGTTAGAATCTATCAAAATGAAAATATCCACCACTCATTATGTTGCACAGTGCCGTAATTTGACATGTGGCACAGACCTGCCCACTGGGAACAGTTGGATCAACACTGTCACAAGGACATAAACAATAAAGCTGCTTCTTGAATGTGCTTTGTTAAAGCATCCGTAGAGCAGTGCGAGAGCCGATCGATTCTCAGATGTGTTGATTTAGATGGGAGGAAAGATGGCCAATAGGAGATGAGCATCAGCACGGCAGAAAAGTCAATGCCAATCTTTCTTCTCCCACAACATCGACCCAAGCTCACTTCTGTTCATCTCTCATCTTTTCTTATATGCTGCATCCAGCTATTCATTCTCTACACAAGCTGCTTCAACCCTGAACCCTGTGAGGATGTCTGCCATGGCACTAAGTGTGTGTGTGTGTGTGTGTGTGTGTGTCTGTCTGTCTGTCTGTCTGCAGCAGGATGTGAGTGCATGAGCATGGAAGAGAAAAAAAAGGGAGGAGAGGGTGAGATAGATGAAATGAGATATGATGGGTGCACCTTGACAACCAGTGATGTGATTGTGTGTGTGTGATGACTGTTGTTCACAGAGCCACACAGGAGGTTCCTTTAGCAGCACAGCATCCATTACTGGATAATCATTGCTGTATATTTAAAGGGTGAGTGTGATGAAGATGATGATGACAGTGATGCAGGGATCTTACTGCAACAAACCATAGCCCATATTCTTCATTAGATTACTATGAATCAGAAGTTGGACAGTTTATCAGCACAGTCCAGTTTTAATGCTGCTTAATGATCAGACAAACCAAACACTCTGAATAAGTCAACTTGGACGTTTTACTATTTCCTGATATTCATGGGCAAATAATTTCCCAAGTAATAACAAAAATGATTATTATAATATGTGATATGTTGGCTGACAACTACAAAACATTTACTGTGTCACTGTTACAGAGTTTGTCCACCAGAGAGCACAGATAAGGATTTGTACACTGTGAGCCTAAAGTACATTTCTATGTCCAAATTCTTATGTGTTAATGCTATACAGCACATATGGTTAAAAAGAAATCCCAGCTGAAACGTTTTATCAGGCAACACATTTTGTGATTATGATTTACAGGTGATCTACGGCAAATTAACCGACAGCCGTCATTTTTACTGTTTGTTTGTTGTGTGATAGTAGATTGATTAGTCGATTAATCGAATCAACTAATCGAATTTCGTACATATTATAACCAAAAATTGAATTGAATTTTCCCACTGATTATTTGGATTTTTTGCTGAGGTCAAGCACATCCTATATGTGATTGGGCCTGAACAGATAATAGATGATGATTATAGTACAGACCTATAATTATGATATGTAGGGCAAACTGTGTGACCTGGGGATCAGATGTGAGCCACAAATTCAAGTTTGATAATATTTGCAGGAACATATTCCATCAGTGTTTCTCTCTGTCCTCATAACTGTTGATAAACTCACTTTCTACTTCATGAATCTGTCTCTTAAACAATCCGCCAGCCCCAGAAAAGAGTTAACTGCATTCTGCAAACGGAAATATGGACAGGCCAAGTTGATGTGGGTTTTCCATGGCTGTTAACCTCAAACTGTGTCCAGACATCATCTCAGTAAGAAGCAGCGGTCTGTTCTGCTGCTGCTGCTGGAGACATCTCTCAACTCACATTTTGCACAAAGGGGCTGGAAAATGGCTTAGAAAATGGAAAAGACGTCCCGTTACTCACCAATACTCCTGAAACTCTCGGACAAAGTTCTCCTCAACTTTTTCATTTTGCCGATTTTCTCCGCGGGCTGGGAGGCTGGCATCAGGTCGCACATTTTTTTCCACCGACTTTCAGAGCGGACTGGCTGCGGACTGGATGTGGTTTGAAGCGGGGAAGGAGGACCGGTGTTCAGTCAGCACAGCGGGGCTTCTTCAGCCCAGCTGCAGCGCGCTGGCAGACACAGGAAACGGAGCCTCAACGGCTCTCACTTCTCTCATCAACTACTTAGAACAAATGCCTTCTTGAGATTTTCTCAAGAATACAACTACATTTCCAAAGAGGCAATAAAAGTCCACGCTGAAGCAGAAGCATCCAAATTGGAGACCGTGCGTAATGTGCTGCGCCTTTCTGCTGCGTCTGTTTTTGGTTCAGATCCTAAAAATGAGACCTAGCTCCGACTTCTTTCTTCCTTCCTTTCTTTCTTTCTTTCCTCAGAGTCCCAGTCGCTCCCTGCTCCACCGCAATCGAGATGTCATTTTTGGGATTCTCTCTCTGGTTTCGGCCCCCAGACCCCGCCCTGGATGCGGGGATTGGAGGACTCCTCGGGAGAGCCGCGTTTCTATTTGTTCCGGCGGCTGGCCGTCAAAGAGCCAGCACCACCCTGTAATGTGTTGCAGGAGGAGGAATATTTTCATGGGAGCCAGTGTGTTGTTAGTGCTCCTTCATGAAACTACTGCCCCCGGCAAGACCCGGTCACTGTGTCCCCAAATATCAGCTTCACTGCTGTTATTCCTTCAGTTTTGAATATCGTAGCTGATCTTTCTACTGAAATAAGTCTAATGATTAAGTAGACAGCTGTTTATCACAGATGAATTATTGAGAAAAACAAATTGAATGATATCCGCTAACAGATGGAGCTGCCCTGCTCTATGTCCTTCTTGGGCATTAAGTGAAAATATTTAGGTTTTATACTGATGCAAATAACTTTTCATATGAAATCATCCTTATGACACCTCAGCATCATTTTTGATGTTATCTTAACTATGCACAGAATTTAACTCTGTTGAAACCAGCTCTTATCCTCTGCCCACTTGTTGAAAAAACTCTGTGCTGACAGTTTTAATAATTAATAATAATAATAAAAAATAATAATAAATTAATTTCCAATACTATATAGTGGGGATTAAATATAGCAGTGTGGTCAGAGCTATCAGAACCATCCCAACCCTGCATCAATAATCTAAATCCTGCAGCAGTGAGCTCGTGAGCCCTATTCTGCTTCTGCCATGTGTCTTCATGTGCTCGCTGGCATCCCCAGTTTGATCATGTCTGTACTGCAGTTACCACAGCAGCCACGAGAAATTCAGAAGCATCCAAAGAGCAGTGGTGTAGCAGTGTGTATACTCTACCACAACATATCTGGTCCTCAGTTAAACTGTTAAAGACCAGCAGAGTCTGAAAACAGCACTGGAATGCAGAGGGCTGAAATGTTTTCATACGGCCTCCTAATGACTTTGACTGAACCCTGGGGATAATTAAGACAAATGTACAACTTCATTAGTTTGAATTGGTCCTTCATTATAGTGCATTTGTTAATGATGCATGCACACATTTTACACTAATTGAACAGCATACTCTACAGTACAAGAAAGAGTATGTGTATGTTGTGGAACATAGTATTATCTAATCTTGTATTAAAAAGCCAATCAAATCCAGACTTATGTCAGAGAGAATTTTAAAAATGAGATGAACAAGTCGCTATGCAAGTTGAAGTAAATGTGCACAGTGGTGGCACCAGATGGCAGTGAGGTAAGATTTCTCGACCCAGGAGTCCTGTCAGGCAATGTGAGTGGAGAACGCTCCTCTGGTACAATAACTACCCCCAAGAGGCTGATTGTAGACATAAGAGGAATCAATGAGAAGAGCATGTTCACTGGTTAGACACAAAGGAGGAAGACATCATGTATGAATGAATGCACTGTTTGACCAGACAGATTTATGTATAGACTGTTCATCTCAGCAATTACTAGTAAGATCATTTCAGTAAGATCAATAATAGTCTGTGAATGATGATTTGGTAAACTAAAGGGATAAATATAAACATGAAAGGAAATACTGTCTCCTTCATCAAATGTGTGAGCCCAGTTTGTGTTACAGGGAAGAGTTACCACTTCACTAATGGATCTGAGCAAAACAAACAAACATTATTATTATTTATTATTTTTTTTACACATACAGCAGTACACTCAAGGAAATTACTTAAGTATCATTTTGAGGGATTTTACACTGCTTTATACTTCTACACCTCTATATTTCAGAGGCAAATATTGTAGAAGTAGCAAGATCATATTGCAGTAGTACAACACACAAGTGTATACACATAGTAACACTCCACCCTATATATAACAATAGCAATTGCTGACTACTCCAATATCCATCAATCCATTGTCCTTGTCGAACACCCGACCTGTTCACCTGATTTGGCCCCTCAGACCAATACCTCTTCTGCACTGCACGGGCACTTGACTCATCTCCTTCTACCTCAGGCCACAGACAATCTCCCCTTTGCTACCTACACTTCTAAAGTTCCATAATAGCAGTATATCAGACGTGTTGAATCATCACAAAGACAGGTGAGGTGGTCAGTAGGTCCATGGGACTAAGGGGAAAGGCTGATGAACTGTGCTATTTGTCTCACACTGTGTGCCCTCTGGGTGCTGCTGTCATTATTAGTCCATGACCCTGCACACTGCCACTGCTGGAGGACACCGCAGCATTCTGTGTTTTTTCTCTTCCAAAGTTCTGAAACATTTCAAGGCTCCTCAAGTGCCCTGCCTGCAGAAAACACAGCAGGTTTATCTATAAATGAACAAAACCTCAATGTTAAAAGAGCAGATTTTTATTCATGTGTCAGCATACATCTGCGTACAATCATTATTGTGTATCTTCATAAATCAATACTGTATGTACAAAGTGCAAAGACTGATCTGAAACTACAAAATTTAAGAGTTAACTCATGTAATGACATTTCAGAACACAAAAGAAATTTGCAGAAAGTTTAAAAACAAGCTTCAGCATCCACCCAACACAAATCACTGTATCCTCATCACGAGTCACACGGCGAAATAAATTCAACTTTTTTTTTTCAATCAGGTTTGTTATTTGAAAAGTGTGTAATGGTGATTTTTGTCTGAATTTAATCATTGTGGACGGCACTCTGCGGTATTTGTCTTGTCTGTGGTTTATGTGGGGAAAGGGCATCACTCCAAGCTAAAAAAGAAGCTCAAGATGCTGTCTCTGGAGCTCCTCCAGTACAGCTGTTTTACTCGTTCTCAAACTTGCTGTATGGGTGGTCCGAGTCACCGATCAGACCTGCAGAGGAAACAGGACGGCAGAGAAAGTGGAGACAAATAAAAAAACACAGTTCTCATGATGGGTCAGTGTACATGATGTGCTGTTTTGATTTCCTACATTTCCCATGGATCTCTGAGGCAGTGACTAGTGACCAGTCCCATAATACAGCTCAATTACATCTTTCACTGCACCCATATCTTTCATATGCTACACCTCAGCTTTAATGCACGCTTTGTTAAAAATCTGAATTCTCAAGCCCACGCAGAGATAACCATGACATCATTAAGGGCATTTTGTCAAGACCTGCAGTGTTTTCACAGGATGAGTAGAACTCACATTAAAAAAAAGGTGTAAAACTGATTATTTTTCCTATCATCCTAATGTGGAAAACAAGCTGCTGAAATTGATGATACAATCATTATTAATGTTATTCTAATATTCAAACATGAACGTGCACTCCTTTATTTGCTTCACTGAGAGGTGAAAAATGTCTTTTTCTTTGAGGTACATAAACAACAAATTGTTTAATATGTCAATACACATGTCTATACTTGTGGCTTTATATTATTTGTGTATTTACAGGGGTGTATGATGATTCAAGAGTTAACTGGAATCCAGCAAAGCAGAAAAACTGCTGACAAAACAACAGCTGGGCTGAAGGACTAACAAAGGCAGCTGAGGGAAGTTGAGGATTAGGCTTATTGCAGATGTCGATGACGGCTGCTGTCTAACTCAATATAAAGAGTGAAAGCAGCAAAAGCATAGGCCCTTCAGAAGGGAAACAGCAAAACATAGTTCCCAGTGCTCCAAACTAACGTTTTCCACTAGTAGCACTGCTGCTTCTTACTCAAAATTTTAGGAGCAGTAGCACAAAAGTTAGGAGAACTGCTGGGGGAGGAGAGATCAGCTAGGTGAGGAGATCAGCTGGGGGAGGAGAGATCAGCTAGGTGAGGAGATCAGCTGGGGGAGACTAACTACTTTTGAACCATGTGCGTGGCGCTAAAACTGTCTTTCTGCTACTGAACTTGCGAAAGTGGATTTGGACAGGCTCTAAATGCTCCATGTTCTTCAGACTGTTAAAATAGAGCCCTGTGTGTTAAGGGCCTGCATACTCCATCAGAAGTACTTGTTGACACCAATGTCAAATAAGGAGGAGCTTTGTCCGGCCTCTTCTGTAACTAACTATCTGACATTCGTACCTACTTCACTCTGTGACTGAAACTAAAAACTCAACTCTACCTCAAGTGACATCACTTAAAAGCAATTATCAGATTTCATACAGCCCCCTCTGGAGATACTAAAGACACTATGATGGGATTAAAAATGCCTGGAGGGAAACCCTGTGCATCTCATCTGTCATGTCTAGCCTGGACCATTAGGTGACTGTTGCTTCTACACTTTTTACTCTGTTTTGACCATAACACAAGGTATAGAGCATGTCACCAGTGCTCTATACGGACTCATACAGTGTACGGCACACACTGTGATACCAGGAGTGTTCTTTGTTCAAAGGCAAACCTTTGTCTGCAGTTTCAGTGACCTGTAAAATCCTGCTCACAGTCAGAAGGGGACTTACATTTGACATCAGTGTATGATAAATTATGCTTACATTGATTTAAACAGACAGGAGTTAGTGTAACCTATACGTGACCTGAATTGCCTTGCTTGGGGACCAGGCATTTACTGTTGAATAATGCATTGCTGGCACAGGGTATGGAAATGAAAGTCAATGACAATGTCCTGGAAAATCTGAAACCAATTCAACATGCACCTGAGACAAAGCTGACATGAACAGAAGAGAGAGGAGGCAGCAGTTTACATCCAGCACCGTGTTGGACTTATCGATCAACCCCAGTACAACAGGTTCACACATCACAGGGAGAGATGCCATTTAAGAGGCTGAATGGAGTACCTACAGTAATACAGTGTAGACAAAGGTTCATACATACCATACTTCTTGCGGATCTCGTCGTGCCGCGCCTTTCTCTCCACCTTCCTGTAAAACAAACAAACAGAAAAGAGGACACAAGTTACATTATTCCACAAGTCTGAAAAGTCTTTAGTGTTTACATCTGCAGCTTGGTTCATTTGGACCAGTGAAGAAAAAGAAGCATTTGTTGCCTTTGAGTTCTGGTCCATTAAGAGTTACCATTGAGTTATGAATAACTCAGAGGTAACACATTCATTGCAGAGTTTTAGTGATGTCATCCTGTTTCATTAGCACTACATGTACCTAACATCAGGGGGTGAGTCTGGGTTTACATGAAGAGTCAAAAGACTGCCTATGAGAACTGATGCTGCTTTAAAAGCTGAGGGTGATCGCTGCAAAGACTGATTTTAGTTTGGTTTAGCTTTTTTGTGTGTGTTTACTGCAGTTTTTATGAAATAACTAATAAATAAGAACTACATGACATTATTTTTGAAAGCATCCTTACACAGCATTATTTTTCTCACAAGTGCATAAAACTTTAGCTCCATTTATACAGAAAATGATAGGGTTGCTTATAACATCACCTCTTTGACAGTTGATGGTCAAAGGATGGATGTAACAGTAACTTAGCTTTTGAATTTTTTCACTAAAACCACAAATGAACAGGTGAGTTAAACATGCAGTGTTAACGTGTTAACGCATCACAAAACAGCATTTAGCAGCGTCTGGGCTTTCAGACTATTTATCTGCTCAGAATCTACAACCACCACACTGAATTGTGTTGTGTTTTTATGGCCATGCTCATAGTCCTAGGCCAATGTAAACATATTTATAGCCTCATATCACACTATCGATACTGTATTGATATACTATATTACCCAGCTCTACGCAGTCCATTTATTTACTGTGTCAATTGTACAAAACATCATTGAAACACAACAATATACAATATGGACTAAGAATCCAAAAAAATAACGACATGAGAAAATATCCTGCACAATTTGTCCATAACAGCAAACTATGTATGATAATAAAGATGCATTCCTTCTGGATAATGGCATTTAAACTCTGGCTTTTGTGGAGTGTTAATTCATATTTTCACTCCTTGCAGACTTTGATGCACCTGGTAGCAAAGCACAAAGTCTTTGAATTGACTTTTAAGAGTTACGTCCATCTCTGGATCCTTCACCGTCTGAGCTCTTATCTGGTTATTTTAGTGCTCTGACATACTCTCAGACCTGCCCCTCCACATTCAGCCTTTTTGAGAAGTAATAAAAACTTGGGAGGAGGTTTTATGTTCTGGATCTCCATGGGCGTCACTTCACTTCATCTCATCACAAAAGAGTTGGTGTAAATCAGTCAGTGTTTTATTGCCAGGTAGTGATCTGTGAGCAATCAGGGTGGCTGAGCTCTGCCTGCCATCTGTCCCTCCGCCCTGCTGCCAGCTTGTATGCAACAAATTGACTGACATGTTCAAACTCCCTCCACATAAATATGGCTGCATTCAACAAGTGTAAAGTGAGGAAAGAGAAAAAAGGGAGGCAGGACAAAGCAAGGAGAGGAAGGAATCTTTTCCAACACTCATTTGCAGAAATGCTGAGGCAGATCTGAAGGCAGCACACATCCTCACTTCCAGAAGCCATTTAAGGTTCTGCTCTTTGACTTCAGGGTTTAATCAATATAGTCAGACACAGCTGTTTCCTTCTTTATTTCTTTCAGGCACTGTGAGGACACACAAAAATAGCAAGAGGCAGATACTGTAGTGGTGGCAGGAGCCTGGCAAGTTAACAGTGAGTAATTAATTAAAAATAAAGCAAAAACTTGCTGCGAAGGAGCTACCCAAAATCAGTGAGTGTGGGATTCTTCACTGTGAGAACATTCTGCCCTTGTATGACCCATGAATGTGCCTCTATATATAGTTCTGTTCTGGAATATAACTTTTTGAACTGTCAGCTGGGATAGAGTTTCTGAGTTTATCAGTCCCATTCATCTGGTCAGTACTAGAACCACACTAAGTCAGCATAATGCCACCCCAGTGTGTGATTTTAGATGGCATTCCAGCATTGTGGAATCAAAGGTGCAATGTGTAACACAGCAGGGTTGGTGTTGGTCAGTGTCTGTTCCGCTGAGCCAGCTCTCTCTTCTGCACAGACATCGATTCAGCTCTGTGACTGCCTCCACTGCTGGCTTAAAGGTGGGACAATTCCTGGGCCATTCCTCCTTCATACCTTGTATATAGAATAACACGGTGGAATGTCAAAACAGTATTCCTGCCTTGAACAAGGTATATAAAAGGGGCTTATGAAAGCTGTATTTTGCTAATTGTTATACAGTTTCAAACAGTTTTCCTATATTGCCAAAAGCAAACTAATGACAACAAACACAAAATGTGTGATTCTTTTTATATTAATGGGAGCTTAAAAAGCATCAATATCAATTAGCATTCAGAAAGATGAATGGTTCAATCCTTCATTAAAGTTGGTGATGATTCCCCCAGACTGTTCTTCGACCCAGGCACAGTGTTGTGAGCTGGCTCTGTGGAGGCCATGCTGCAGTGTCTAGATGCACTGGTCTCTCCCATGATGGGTCCAATCTATTCTGAACGTCCTCTTCACCACACGAACCTCATCTATGTAGGTCACTGCACTAACTCTGACTTCCGAGATTTGATCATGCTCACCGCAGGAAACCCTGACTAGACTCTGTGGCACGTGAGAGAAAAGCTCATAGAGGCTGGATAATTCAACTTGCAGTCTCTCTCTCAAACACACACGCACAGAGAACTGGGGCTCCGATGTTCCCAGCACTGCAAGTGATGACGATAAACCAGTTACTGACTATCTTTCTGCATGACTGCTCGGCTTACCAACATATCACCAGGCCATCCTTGGAGGATGAATGCACTGGGAGCACAGACACAAGTTGAAAGATGAGGCTGAAACATTTATGGAGAGCAGGAAGAGGAGATTTCCAGATCTAATGAGTACTAAAACACACACTGCTGTATGATTCAGTGGCTATCACACTGTTTCTTTGACAACTGATGATACTCCACAGGATGTAGCCCACTCTATTTATGACCACATTACCAAAGAGCAGCTGCTCAGCCTTGACAATCCAATTGGTGTTTTGAGATGCGAGTAGGGGAACACTGAGCTCCTCCTTTGGGACATGGACTTGTCGGGGCTGCGCACACACATACACCAGTTGCTTGAATCTCAAATATACAATGGGCCCTTTTGTTGGGGACTGCAAACTATTCTGTTGTAGGAAATCTCTTCTAAGTTGTGCTGGGATATCTTGAGAGACAAGAACACCCAAGTTGAACCAAGGACGTTGTAGCTTATGGTGGGTGAGCCCATTAGCTTATTGTGTTTTGGTAGTGGCAGAACCACCACTTATAAAACAACTTGCACTTTAATACAAAGCTCCTGAAGAAGATGAAGAAATAATTAGTCTGAGAAAATATTGTTGCTTAGTCTGCAACAATGGTTAGGTTGGTGGTAGATGTCAAGTAACATCCAAATGAATAAGTGGGCTGTAGTGATATTTCAAACAGACTGTTGCCAGGTGTCTTCAACCTTGCATCACACTGAACATGGACAAGAGAATAGTTTGAGCAGAAAAGGAGACCACGCATGGTCAAGATAAAGGCTACAGGACCATCTCCAACTGGCCCCATGTTCCCATGACAGTGATATTATAAGAATATTTAAGGTCCACTGGGCTGTAACCAACCCCTCTGGACCTGGCCACACAAAAAAAGGAAAACCATCCCCACTGTGAAATGTGGACAAGGCACAGTTATGTCATGTGGTTGCTTTACTGCCTTGAATCTGTGGTAAATGGTAAATGGACTGGTACTTATATAACGCTTTTCTATTCGTATCGACCACTCAAAGCACTTTACACTACCCATCACATTCACCCATTCACACACACATCCACACAGCGCTTGCTCCAACACATTCACACACCGTAACGTGGGGTTCAGTATCTTGCCCAAGGATACTTCGGCACGGACTGGAGGAGCCGGGGATCGAACCGCTGACCTTCCGATTAGTGGGGCAGGGCACAATGAAATCAGAATACTATTAAGATATCCTGAAGTAAAACATACTGCCCAGTAGGAATGGGACAATATGCAATTTTATCGCCCATTGTGATAAAAAACTCTTACAAAAACTTTATAGTGAATTTCCATCATCAGGATAATCATGAATGGGGATAATTATGTCCTAATGAGTGACTTAGCTTATAGACAATTTATAGCCCTGTATTTATTTATTTTGAATTACCACAAGGGGGAACCTGCATCTTTCCAGTCATTCAAAAATGCAAAGCCTGTCAACATGGCTGAAGGGTCGGCCTGCCCATTGTATCCCCTGCAAAAGAAAGTTAAATTTGGTCCAACACCTCCAATTTGAACTCCCATCTCCATGACAACCATACAGCTCTATTCGCAAAACTCCAGGTAAAATAAACTAACCTTACTGTCAGTTACTCAATATGGCAAGTGTTGCTTTAGTTATACTAATGCTGAATGTTTATCTGAGTGTTTGTTACATTATGATGCTGTTTTGATCACCAGTGAATTAAGCCACTATTAACTATGCAGCAAAACAGCAAATAGCTCTGGTGTCTCACACCAGAGCGGAGCTGTGGTCTCCAGCAAATTGACTGCAATTTACTACAGTTTTTCCTTTAATGTTAACCATTGCATTGATTTGTAATATCATTAATCACAATCATTTTGGCCAGGGTAATCATGACCTGAAATTTTCATATCGTCTCATGCCTACTGCCCAGTGTCAGAGAGTGCTGTCTCAGTTGCAGGTCATGGCTCCTCCATCAGCGTAATGACCAAAAACATACATCTAAAAGCAGCCAAGGATGGATGATGGGTTCGGGTTTCACTCAAAATTATTAACTGCAGAGAAACATACTGCCACGTGAAGCTGTTTTTTAAAGAGTTTGTTACCAACAGCTTTAGCCTGTTTTCACTAATGCCTGGAGCAAAGTTCTTACCGTTCTTCAGCACGCTGTTTGATCTCCTCTCTCCTTCTGGCAAATCTCTCCTCATCTCTATCAGGCCTTTAAGATATAAGGAGGCAAAGAGTTATTTGAGTCAATACTTTCACAGAATCTGAAAACAATCATACTCATCTGGATGTGACAAATAACATGCATCTACGAACTGCCACATTTGACTGAAGGGTTTTCTTTTCAAAAGCAGAATTTAGAAGTTACAGTAATTCAAACAGTGCATTCTGCAGCCCATGATTTATATTTAATCCAGGAATTCTCTATGCAGCTTGAGAAACATGAGGATATTGATGTTCAAAAGTTAAGTGAGCTATGCAACAGAAACAAGGTGCATCACTATTGGTAATGGAACGACTTAATTTAATAAACACTGAGCAATCAGGAAAATGAAATAAGTAAATAAAAAAACAAAAAACAAGGAAATGTAACAATAAAGTAAATTTAAGTGAATGTTTAGTGTGTGAATAAGTGTATGTGTGTAGGGTTTTACACATCCTCTTCACCCTATTTTTTTGTAATCACACATGAATAACACTCCTATACCCAAAGGACTGTCGGCGTGTGACAGGCCAACCTGCTGCTGACTGACTAACATGACATTTTCAATTCATTCCAGCATGTTGAAACTGAGCACCACACACACAGTATTCTTATAAAGGAAGCTCAAATGATGAAGCTACAAGAACAGTGGACTGAATGTAGCCTAGATTCAATTGTGATTTTTCTTTTTGGTTTTTAAGCTTTACAAGCAGGGAGTTACTTTGATTGATTAGGTTACAACAGGCTCACACAGTATTGCTATTGGTATTGTTTCCAATTCAGAACTGGTCAATTTATAACCCCAAGTGCCAGGCCAGAGATATTTGGCTTTATTAAAATTCAAATCTGATGAAGTTTACCAATTTATCAGGTACTGAAAAATCACAGTAGCACTCTAATAAATCTTCTAGATATTTATAATGTTCAGTTTTCTTCACAGTGTGTTAAAGAACTGTTGATTCAACTCTATATTCATCTACAGGTATATGCTCTCCAAGTGCCTCTGCAGGGTTCACCAAAGTTAAATTCAAGTATTTTTAATACCACACAGATGCAACTGAACCCCTGTGCATCTTAAGTGATATTTTTGTTTGTTTCAACAATTGATTTTTCAATAACTTTGGCTGTGTTTGGGTATTTTTAGTTTGGGATTTTAGGATTTCAACCTCAGCTCCTATGTCTTTAATATACTGTAAAAATAAAATAGTCACACAGAGGCCTTTCACAACGAAAATATCACCATTGTTGGTGCTGAAAATTAACTCAGTTAAAGTGGAAAATTGTATTAATATATAATATTTTTATGGCAGTTTTTTGACCCTGTCATTTTTGTTTTTTAAAAGTTAGATATTAATGAAAACTAACGGGGATGATGAGTCCAATTAAATACCAAGAGCATGACTTTATTGACATATTTGATTTTTCTCAGTGCCCTCCACCAGTATGTAAAAATAATAGGAGTTAACCATTAAACATAAATTGAACTGGATATGAATGAATGGATGAACAAATTCATTTAAGGTTCATGTTAATTTTACACAAGGTCAGAGGTCTGCAACAATAGTGCTAGAGATTTTATGCTAAATTCACTTTAAATGGACATTACATTTTTTAACTACACGCTGTATTTTGACTCAACAGAACACAGCTTAAAGTAACACTTGCATTGAAACACAGCTTGTCATTTAACCTTACCCTGATTGACGCTTCTTGCAGCAGCAGCAGCAGCAGCATACAGCAATACTGATGAGGATGGTTCCACCCAGCACACCCAAGGCAATGATCAGAGCTTCAAAGTTCACTGAATCACACAAGAGGGCAGAAATTTTATATCCATATTCTTTACAGTAACTGTATTTATTCTGCAGTAATACATTAACTGAAACCTAAAACTTTGGGTCCCTCTTTCACTTCAACAACATTGTACATTGAACTTGTTTGACAATGGTGCCACCTGCTGACGTCTCTGCATCACTACAAGTCATCACACTGAAATGATGAAACTACACACTACACTTTCAGTTCCAGTCAAAACATAACTGAGGCATCAAACAAGACTTAACCAGATGGAAACTTTGTGTTGAAGCCAGAAACCACTGCAGTAACAGTATACGTACTGCTTAATGATCAGTTCTGACTGGTAGACTAGTGTTATATCACTGACTTTGTCAAGTCAGTGATATAACACTTGATCTAGCAGCAGTGATCAGGTTACGTAAATCAGTTCCCTGATTCTCTGAGGCACCGTGGATCTTCATTATAGCCATATCATGACCTGAAATAACCTGTGGTTATTTTATTGATATTTCACAGGAAGCTGAACATTTTGAGCATTTTTAAAAAGAAAGGTTAGTATCTCGGACCATTCTTACAAGGACATTTATGTTCCTTCCGTGTAGTGTTCTACCTAGACATATCTAAAGGTACTTAAAATAAAAATAAAAATAATGCCCTCTACCACAGAGCACAATTACGAAGTTATTAATCTGAGCTGTTTTAGTTCTTTTTGTATGTCTACACCTGTAGGTGTTTACACCTCTTCATCTTGCTGCTGCTGAATTTGGATTGAGACTGACATATCCACTCAGGAAATAACAGTGTATACTATGTGCAATATCAATATTTTCTATGTGCAATCATGTAAATTCAACTGTTGAGCCCATTTAGTCAATTATTTTACTTATGATGTATTTATGTTGCTCTTTACATTCATTTTATTTATTTTGTTAATTTTATATATACATATATATATATATATATATATATGTTAATTATATAATTCTGTTTGCTTATTTCTTATTTTAATGATGCTCTTGCACTATCCCTTTTGCTGCTGTAACACTGCAAATTTCCCCACTGTGGAATTAATAAAAGATTATCTTGTTGCTTATATCATATCTTTTTAACAACACAATGGGTCTATTGTCTTCACAGTTTGAGATGTTATTCCTTTTATTTTATATTTTCTGTCTGACAGGAATCAGGTGCTTAAGAGAGGTTACAGGTTATTTAGTTTTATGCTTCTCAACACTGGAGGACTGTGGGTTCTTTCCCAGCTTATAGCTGTGTATCAGGTTGTAAATTTGACACTGGTGAAAAGACTGATGTTCAAGCCCGGGTTCAGCTTTCTTTCCATTCCTTCTGTCATGTAACTATTTTCTGTGCCCAGTGTATTCTGTGAGCTTTACTGTGGACATGCCAGGTAAGTTATTAACTTCACATAGATAGAAGAGTATTTAGACTTAGAATTTTTACTCTCTTGTCTCTGGTGAACCAAATGCTTAACCAAGTCTAACATTATCTAACAAGAGAAGGAAGATAACATCAGGACTGCTGAACTATTTTAACATGCAGGCAATGAATGAGGAACTGTGTTTCATTTACTCACATATACAATTATCTCTCCTACACATCTGGGTCATGTTTTAATTGTTTGAGAGGGGCAACTTTTCTGTATTTATTCATGTGAAATAACTGAGCTTTGAAGCTTTGATAAAATGTGTAACACATGTTCGAGCTCTGTGTATTAATTTGGTTGAAAATAATCACACCTGAAGAATTTACCACTACAAAATCCTTTAGCTGGCTACTTTCTCCATTTGACTGGCTACTCAGAAAATCAATGGTTCACTTCTATAAAGTAGTTGTAGATCATGGTTTGGTACAGCTACTCAACCACAGAAGAGAGGAAGCCGGCAAAGTGCTACAGGAGTGACGCCTCCCCTCTGTGATACTGACTTGGTATGAAGTGAGAAGAATAGGAAGTTTTAGCTGACCTCTTTCACACTAGCAGGTATCTTTTCAAATTACTTCCCCCAGGTAAGACATTCCAGTGTTTATCTGGGTAAACCTCCTGCCACTGCACATATCCTGCAGCTCTTCGCCTCCTAAATTCAAACAAACCTGTATTCTGTGGAGGCTGATCATTTTAGGGCTTCCTCTTGTACAGTACATTGGCATGTGACAACAAAGTTACTTTTCTTTTAGTTGATTTCATAGTTGCAATACTTTGTTTTGCATATTGAAGGTCATGATCTTGAACTTCCTCATACCCGACAACCCTGAAACTCACAACTACTGTACCATAACTACTGAAAAGATATTTTTGTAGTTTCCTTCTGCAATGAAATCCAATAATCCGTTTACTTTTCCTGCAAGAAACACCTCTTTACAACAGCTGTGGGATGACTGGCTGCAGTCTTGTGAAGTGTCAAATCAAAGAGAAAAGCAGACTTAATCACTATCTTTCACATCACAATCAGACTGATCAACTCACGCCAACACACTCCCCAACGGGCCTGGGACAAATAGCACACTGACGCTGGAGGCAGCAACCAGCTCACTGGGTAATCTGTGCAGTTGTTGGTGGTGAAGCACCACAGACACTGTGCAGAGAAAAAACACAAAGATCAACCCTCTGAATGTCATGGTCCTGTGTATATACAAATTCAAAGCTGCAATAATTAGTTGAGTAATCAACAGTAAATTAATCTTCTTTAATGACTAATGATTAATCTAGTTTGATAATTGGCTGATTATTCCACTCATTTATAAACAAAATAATGCCTAGTTCTCTGGCTCTCATGCATGATGAACAGACTTTGTCATCAAGATCGTGTCCTCAAGATATGTCATTCACAATAGCACAAAATAATATCACAACAAAGATCATACAGGATATAGGGATTTTATGTTTTTTTTTACTTATCTGAGAATGCACACTTTAAAAAATATCTGATCGCTGGAGCTCTCTAATAAACTAGATGTCTATCAAGTCAAACAAGCAATACGTGAGTTAAATAGAACTAAATTCAAAAAGTTGCACAGGTGTCGTAGGCCCGTCTCAGTGCATTTGAATGGAGGACTGGATGGTAGAAGACAAACCAGTAATAAAAACTGACATTTTGTTTAAGTAATTGCTCCTCGTGTCACCGCTTTACTGAATTTAACAAGCCCTGCAGACTAGAGCAGATTATGTTTTCAGTCGTGTTGTGGGAGGTTAATGTGGAGACAAACAAGGGACCATAAATGACCATTTACGACATTATAGGGCAAAGGTCTGATCATACCATTACAGTTCTGCACCAAAACGTCCTGTTGGCAAACTTACCTTTGCATGTGGAACACAAGTGTCACAATTCTTGTAGGCAGAACAGGCTGAAAAGAAAGATAAACAGAAACGTAACTACTCCAAAGCAACGAAAAGCCATGATAGCAGTGCTAGTAGGTCAGCAGGAGGCTGTGGCTGTTGTCACATTCAACTGTGACGTATTTTTAAATTTATACGATTTCACTGATGAAACTACTTAACCTAACCTACTGGCACTATAGCTTAATGCCAGGCGAAACATTACCTAAACACAAACTGTAAAAATGACAATATTTTTCAAACTTATATTCAACTTACGAATTGCTGGTGGTGGAGTTGTTTGGCATTCTGCCAGGCTAACAAAGCTAATGCACAGCACAACGGCAGCAAAAAACACCGAAGTGGTTCGTGTTCGCCTCTCGGCTGAAAAACAGGGCATTCTTAAAATCATGGAACAACCGCTGGGTAGCTTAACTGCTTCTAAAAACATAAAAATTGTGCTCGTCGAGAGAATACGTCTGCCTTCCTTGCACCCAGCGACTGTCGATAACCAGTGTTATTTCTGTTTTGCCTCGATCTATTGCTGTCACTTCCGGGGTGTATAGGGTTAGCGCGTTTTATCAAGGCCTGACACCCCGGGTGGGAGGAGTTATACTTTTAACGGAAATTATGAATGACCGCCCGCGCAGTTTAAACGCAGCTACATGTACAAGTTTGTTTTATCTACCACAGAGTTTGTATCTCCGCAATTTGTTCAGTCATACATTTCATGCATAGGTGGAGGTGCAATATAGACCTAATTAAAGCCAACTGTTAGCATGGGCTTGGTTGCATTGGGAAGCTGAAGTTGTTCCACCTGAGCTATATGAGGTAACAGAGGATGATATCAAACATAGGACATGCTCTGTTTGTCTTTGCTTTTCACCCTCACCATCACTTATCTCCAGAAAGAAACATGGACATGAGAGAAGGTGCATCGACTATGAAAGTGTTGTAGGAGAGTTGCTTTCTTATAGTGTTACAAAAGTATGCATCCACTACAAATAAAATGGTCCTATAATGATTATCGGTTCAATTATCAATCACACCAGGTATAATGCAGTACACCTGTAAGTGTTTCACTGTCTTTTCTGTCTTTAAAAATAGGGGAAATCTGAATTATATAGAGTAAAAGAGTTTCTTTATAAATCTGAGGCTATAGTGATTAAATGGGTGTACTTAAAAGAAATTAAATGCACTAACGTTGTCCAGTGATTTGGACTCAATTGTAATTGGCTCACTTTCAGTTTGACTCCCCAACACATCACACATCCTAAAACTCAATCAGACCACTTTGGTCCAAAAAGAAATATCACATAAACTATCGGATGGTATAACTTACCTTAAAAGCTTGTACAGACCGTCATCAGGAGGTTGCTATGTTTCATTCCTTTCTCTTTTCTTTCTTTCTCTCTCTCTCTCTCTTTCTCTGTGTGTGTGTGTGTGTATGTGTGAAATGTACCAACAACTGTGGGATGGACTGACATTATATGTGGTAAAACTGGTAGAAATGATTCCCTCTGACCTGTAGCAGAACCAGCAGGTCAAAGTCTTCACTGATCCAGTGAAATATCTCCACGTCTCTTGGATGGATTGGTACCCAACTTTGCACATGGGTCTACATGGTTTACAGATGATTTATCCTTATATGTTTGGTTTTTCCATGACTTCTCATCTATGTCGAAATACCTGCTCAACAAATGACATTCCCATCAGCCTCAGTTGTACTTTGTGTTTCATACTAAGCATGCTAACATGCATAACAAAAATTTTGAATAAGGTAAACATATTTACTTGTTAACACTGTCACGTTAGCATTTATCTCACAACACTTTCTCACTGTGTCTTGGGACACCTTCACCGAGCTGCTAGCATGATTATGGACTCTTATTATGCAGCAACAGAAAGAAAAAACAGACAAAGGCCACTAGATAAAGGAGGCCAGAGTGTATAGTGAATGGTGTATAGTGCTCATGGCATCACAGTTTTACCTAACTCTTCCTACAGTACCTGTAACACTTCTAGATATTACAATAAACTGCCATAGGCTCTCCATCCTCTCACTAATACTGTACTGACCTAAATCACTGGTATAGGGAAGACCAAATCCTCTTTGCTCTCGAAGGCTGGATTGAAATAGATGACAGGTTGGCTGCAAATATCGTTGTCCTTGGAGTCTTTTAATTTCAATTTCAATGTGTGCCCTGCTCAGAAATGTGGCTATACATTAGACTTTTTACTGTGTGTCTGGGTTTATCATATTGAAATCTAAGGGCTGTTTTTATTTCTTTCAATATTTCTTTTTATTTCATCTAAGTTAGTTAGCTAGTTTAAGTGCTTCATGGGAAGTTTAGAGTTGCCTCATTATTTATGGTGTCTGGTTAATCATTAGCTCTGCTCTCAAACTGCTTCATTATGTCCATCCTGCAAAATGCTTATTCAAATTAAAATTAACTAAATGTATCACTTTGGATTACTGAAAGAATGTGAGGCATGAAAAGGGATTGTAGACTGAGAGACAGTGAAAAAAACAAAGATTTCAGTGCAATATGGACACATGAAATCTTGTAACAGCAAAGTTAAGGATGCAAGAGCAAAACATTTTTGAGAGCTTACCACCTCCAATCAGCACAATCTTAGAATTTTATTTAATACCAGTGACCAATTACTTAACCCTGGTTCTTCTGGTGTCCTTATTTACTCAAGTGCAGACAATAAAATCTTACCTCTTTAATCTTTTTCATAGATAAGACTGAGGACATTCGATTGAAAATTCAACCTCCCCACTTCTGTCTTTAGCTTGTCCTCAGCTGAATACACTATATTCTTTTAAGGAAATCAATATTAAAGAATTAACTGAAAATATTTCATTTCATATTATTATTATTATTATTATTATTATTATTCAAAGGTTTAGAAGGTGGGTTAGTATCTCTCGCACTGCTCTCCAGCAGCTAAAGACTAGGTCTAGTGTGTGACCATGGTTATGAGTTTGGCCAGGCACATGCTGATAAAAGATTCAGTAGCAAGGACATTGGATGGCTTATCTACATGAATATTAGTCACCACAGAGAATAATACTATCAAAACTATCTACTATCAAAATCAGGGTTCTCCGTCAAAATATACAGTTGTTTTAGGGGGACAATAAATTATAGTAAGTTTGACTAGGTAAAGACTACCAAGTTTAGACAGGGGTACTTTACAATCAAGAAAACTCACTATAATCTAAAGTGTTATATTTAAAATGCTTCTTAGAAACAGTGACAAGGCCACCAGCGTAGCCATGGCCCTATGGTCAGCTGAAACAGTCATAGTCTGAGGGACATAACTAAGCAAGCTTGGACCTCATGTTAAAGAGAGCCAGTTTGGCCAGGCCGTGCTGGGTTAGGGGCTAGAGTTTTAGTATGGATGTTAAATTATTAGTATTGCTATGTGTAGTTGTAGGATCATTCTAGTCCTAGTATTTTTCTACAGATGCCTGTTGGTAATCCTGATAAGAATGTTAAAAACGTATTGTCTGAGTCCAGTGTTTCTTATGCCAATGTGTATTGTGGAACCAGTATAAAGGAATAGGAGCATCAATCACTGTCAGAGTGGTCAATGCTTGGAGTGGTGGATGGGCATGTTGTGGCAATTTGATGGGCAGATGGACATGGGGACATGGGGATGGTAAAAACTGAATGCCATGTTGGCAGAAAGCACTCTTGTACCAGCTCTATTCAGGTGGAGACTATGTGTACTAAAAAGATGCCAGATATCAGCTGTTCTAAAATAATAAATATTATAAATAATAATAATAGTTGCAGCTTGGGAAAGAGCTTTTTTTTTCCTATTCATCCATTATCTTTAAGGGTTGTGGGGGCTGGAGCCAATTCCAGCTGTCATTGGGCAAGATGCAGGGTACATCCTGGACATGTTTTTTTTTTTAAGGTTCTGGAAAACCTTCAAAGCAGCTGAAAGTGTTAAACCACACTCTGGGTTTCAAATGCTGAAGCCTGCTTAGACTGCAACAAAAGGGGAGACACACAGGTATACTGTGTAGGTAATTTATTTATGACAAAATTATCAAAGAAACGTTACATGGGAGAGTACATGGGAGATATCTATAAAGTCAGTAGTGTAGGGAGTGTCTGAGTGAAAATGTGCTGTGTGGGTGTTGTGGTGTAAAAACAAAGAAAAGGAAACAAAAATCATAAAGGCAGGGTTACATGATGTGAGGAGATCTACCCAGGGACTGACTGCTGTACTGGCTTATATGCATGAGGAACACTGGGCCCAGGTGTTTCCCATGCCACTGATTAGTCTCCTACCTTGGTCTGCGGCCCTGGAGAGAGAAAGAGCAGCAAAAGTGAACCAGGCAGAGAGGCCGTCACACAAAGGTTACCATTTATTCATCAGAAAAACTGATCCTTAACAGCTTCAGTGCTTCTTGCCATAAATTCTCCATATGTGTGGAACTCTATGGAAGGATGAACTCACAATCTGTTTCTTGCTGATCAGACCATTCAGTGATTCCACAAGACCTCCTGAACTCTTACTCAGGTTTCTTCTTTAACTTTAACGTTGATGCCCGCATGACACTGTTGCACTGCTCAAGCTGTATACATGCTCCTATTTAAACCCATGGCAGTACCTCCCATTAAGCACAAGGCGGTGGTAGAGGTCTGTGGAAGGCAGCCAGTCTTCAGCAATGATCTCATGGGGACAGAGTGATTTAGTTGGAAAAAAGGGAAAGAGTAAGGATTAATTGAAGCATTTATCATGTTCAAACGTGAGAGCATTCTCCTCAAACATGCTCCTGACTTAGACTACTACATTAACTAGAAACACTTTACAGATCAAAATTATTGTTGAAAATGTATAGAAACCCTGCTAATTCACCTGTGCAGTGCATTTGCAGGCTTCATTTGTTAAATACAGCATATGCAACAAAGCCAGCATTCAATATTGAGGAAATATATCTTAGTGATGGGAACACTATTATAATATTTCTAATCGTGTTGAATTGAGGAGTTTAGCTATAAATTATCGTTGAATGATAAATTTGTAAAGGACTGTAAAGGACTCACAAAGTCCTTTGTAGAATCTTAACTTTCAAACTAACAATATAGAGCCAAAGTATTATACAAAGCTACTTTGTGATAAAGCTGTTATTTTGCATCTGTTCAAACTTGTGCTCACTTTCATACCAGTTCCCATCTGGATTCATTAGTGCTACATCTTGTTCCCTCTCTCCCCTGTCTTGGTTTAATTAATTCTCCTTATTACTTTCCCCAGTAGGGTGTCTACTGTCTTTTAAAAGTCTGTTTAACCAATTTCAATTGTGATTTTTTTAAAGTAAACAGAAAGTTAGGCATGTGGTTAAAATAGGTAGCAGTGAGGAACAGCAGGCTTTCAGCACAGCAGGGGAAATACACACAGACATCATTTCAGGTGCATGACAAACTTCTCTGGGTATGTGTGTCTATGAGATCCATTGTGTTGTTAACAACTAGTCTGTCTGTCAGGGACAACATAATGATCCAGTCCACAATCCATCACAGAATACAAAGCCATATACACCATAACATGGAAACTGTGGGTTGTAGAGATCCTTTTTACCAAGACAGGAAATGATCAGCCATCCTACACCAACCCTGATTAGGCTGTCCAACTGATCTAGGGCTCTGGGGATAACGTTGTTCTATTTTAAAGGTTCTTTTAAATATAGCAGAAAAACTGTGGTTTCTTTACCATGATTTCAGAGGACATTTTCACTTGTGAAGTTTTGGTCAAGCCAGGAACAATACTGTATTTTGTGAGAAAACACCACTACCAACTTAATACTACTTTTTGTGGTGTAGTGTTGTATGTCCCTGATGAGTAGATGAAGTTGATGGAGTTTTGGACAACTTAAGCTGTGTTCAAGTCCCCTCCCTGCTCCATCCTCTCCATATTGGGAGTAATTTTTAGTCTCTGAAAACTTTCTTGCCTTAAACCACTTCTAAATCATTTAATTCATTTTAGTTTCTTGAAGGAGCAACAGTATCAGGTTTTGGTGGAATTATAAACTGGGCTGATCAGGAGAGTTTTACAAACTATGCAGCCATCTTCAATCATCAGAAATCAACAAGCTATCCAACCACATCTAATGTCTAATTGCCACATGTATCTGTCCAGTTACAAATGCAGAGTTATGAAAGAGCAAACTTTAATGTGGTACAAAATGCATGTTGTCAAAGCCTCCTTCTGGCTACAAAACACTGCCTCGCTTAGATCTCTCACCAAGTCTCTGTAGTCTAGATGCAATGAATTGAACAAATGGAGACAGCATACACTTTTGGCCAGTCTCTCCTCAGAGGCATTCGTTGTGATAGCAAAAAGGACTGGACATAGTTTGCGTGAAGAATTAAAAAAAAAAAAAAAGCTTGAGAGAGAAGTTCAAACCCTCCCTCTCACACCTCCACACACTGGGCCACTCACTGTGTAAGGTGGGCATAACTGCTGTGGTGGTCTGCTTTGGAAAATTACAAAAATTGTTAGATGAAATTGTAAATTGGGTTTTAGATGCTGTTGGGCATACAGCACAAGCATTTTGTTTTAAATATACTGAAGCCTTAAGCAGCACTGAGATACCAAATATATGAACACTTAAATCACAGAATGTCTACTATTACTGGAAGTCTGTTTAAAACTGGTGACCTTACTCAGAGGATTTCATCATTAAGGTAAAATTCCTGGCAGTTAAGCCAGTGATTTGTCTTTCTCTAAGAAACAAGTGCCCTCTTAAATGGCCCTAAGGGTAGGTTATTTCTAAGAACAAAAAGACCAAAAAAGAGCATACCAGTGAGCATAGTTTGGGTTAAAAATTAGTACTTCCTCAAGGACAGGGGTTATTCTCTTTCAGTCACCCTTTCATATTGTCAGAGTTTTTCCACATTGTCATTTGATTATCAATCATAGCTGCTTTAAAGTTTATGAGAAACTTTTTAAACAATTTTCCATTCAAAAGTTTGTTTTTGCAGATTTACAGTAATAACGCAACAACAATGCTTTAGCACAGGCTCCTCTAGGTTTGTCTTTGATCATAAATCAACTAGATATTTATATGAAAGACACAAAGCTTTTAAACCTCCTTAAACCCTGGTCATAGTTTTCTCTATTTTACTATCTGTTAGCGCCTTACTTGATCAAAACATAACACATATCATATAAAATATGATAATTAGGACACGATTGTGGTGTGTGTGTGTGTGGTGTGTGTGTGAGAGAGAGAGGTTGATCATGGTTCAGCTTCAGACCTCCAGAGTCTGCAGCAGATTCCACAGTCCACAGTCATCAGCATGCACACCACGTGACACCTCCCTCTCTCTCAATCTTCCTCCCCCTCCTCCTCCTTCTTTTTCTCCTCCCTGCTCTCCCGTTGTGTGTCTCCCTCTCTCGCCTTCTCCTCTGGCTCAGTGGTGTGTTTCCAAGAGATAAGACCCTTGCTCATTTCACACATGAGCAGAGTGGAGTTGGGTAAGGCTGTGTGTGTGTTCATGGTGTGTGTGTATATACCTGTGTTTGTATCTGTATGTGTGTGTGGGTGTGCGTATGAGTTTGCACGCTTATGTATACGTTGAAGGTTAGAGAAAAAGAGAGCAAGTACAGACTCTGACTCCAAGTTTTCTCCACTTGCTGCTTCTTTACTTCAGCTTTTTGAGGTGTTGATTCACCTATCCTCCAGAGCTGTCTGACAGAGGGTGAAAGCAACATTAATATCAATGTTAAACTCTCTCTCACATCACTTTAGTAATTCTCGTCATGTCGTAGCCACCATCACCACCATTTGTTCTTCTGAAATATACAAACATAGCTTATCAAATATGTTGTTTTGAGAAAAATACATTGCAGTATACAACAAGTCTTCAGGCCAAACAGCCAGGGGATCATCAAAGTGATTACAATTCACCTTTAGGAGAACATGAATGTGTATAGAAATTTCATTGCAATCCATTCAACAACTGTCAAGGCATTTCATTCAAAACCACAAAAGTTAACTTTATGATGGCATTAGAGGAAGTCAATAGAAGTCAACAGGATTCCCATGAATGTCCTTACCAAATGTAATATTTTTTCCATCATGTCAAATGTATTTTGAGATATTTCACAGTATAAGGGAAAACTTTGACCTGGTGCTGATACAAGATGACAAGTCAAAGAATCACAACATAAGATAAGGATTCATTCTCTGGGCATCATGACAGAGAGGTTAGAGGACCTTCATCATCATGCTTACAATAGTAAGCGTGCAGTTAAGGTTGTGGAACGGTGATGGATAAAAGAACCAACATTCAGTGTCACAAGCAGTTAACCCCAACCTCCTCTTAATAACTCTGTCGCTCTCTGTGCTGCATCATCTGACTTTCTCCTTTGCTTTCATCATGATCACTACAGCTACTGGAGGTAGTGTAACAGTGAAACATAACTATGGGTTGCAATAAACTGCTTGTACAAACAACCCGTGGAGTTGTTTTTTAGAGGAAGATTGACTCGAATACACAGTGTGCCGAACCATAACAAAGTTTCAGAGCAGGTGTCTCTTTATTTGCTTTTTACTTTTTAAGGTCGGTCTAGGCTCTGGTCCTGTTGCTGTTGGGTCTATATCATGACTTAGTGTTTTCCTCAATGGAAAGTTCCATCTAAGCTGTTTGCAGATGAGTCACAGTGCCTTTTCAGTAAAGACCTTCACTTTGTAGACAATCCACATTAATTTAGGGACTAAGCAACAATAATTTGTTTCCACTAAGCCCATAAACAATGTTTTCCTCCCTTGCATTTATCTGTTCCATTAGTTACTGTGTGATTCAGAGTAATAGAGAAAAATGACTTACCTCACAGTTAACCAGTCTCATCAGGAACAGTGAGAGGACACCCAAAGACACGAAGACACATGAAGAGAGTTATCCATGCAAATACGAGCTGATGAAGAGTTTGCTCCATTCTCACAGGAGCCCCTTTTTCTGTGCTACTCAAGCTTCCATCAGAGTAGTTTAGCGAAAGGACAGGAGCTCACAACACTGTTCATTTGCAGAGACAGCTGAGTCCCCGGGGACCAAAGAGGAGGCGTCACCGGCGAGGAGCTCTCCGACAGATTTGAGTGGTCTTCTTGGCCTGCGTTACAGTTACCTGTCTCATTCTTGGCTCGCATGTATTGTGCTGCATCGACCCTCGCTGTCAAAGCTGGCAGAGGCGTAAATGCCTGTTTCATGTGCTAACGTCTGGTAGCTTCATTTATTTTCAACCTGTGTGGGTCAAACATATGTCTCATACAACACAGTATGTTTTGCATCTTTTCTTGATTGAACTTTAAAATGAACTTGTAGTTAACTTTTAAAACACCATTAGCTAATTAACACTATTATCTATTTATTAATTTTAAGATGAACAAACTTGACAGTAGAATATGAAAATAAGTGCAATCTTGTATTCAAGGCTGGATTAACAATTAGGACAAAGCATGCAGCTTCCCCAGTTCTGAAGAATCTGTGTGGTAAGTAGTTTGTGGTCATTTGATTAATTACAAAACAATAAGGGCAGCAAGGTGGCTCCTGCAGTTTTACCTAATTTTGGGGCTTGTGACCCCTTAAAACAAAACTACATCTTCTTGCAATTCCTTGTCTGCAGTTATGTCTGTTTGTGATCAGTTCAACCAAAAGTTCTTTTTCTCTTCTCTTGAGTGAATAATTTCCGACCTCTCCCTGGGTCAAAATCTTATTTCAAGAACTTTAATATTTCAGTTGATGCGAGGTTTTGCCTTAAGTCACATATGTCTGAATAAAGTTGTGCTCAATTTAATTACCACAAATTAACATAGCATACAGCAAAAGTGAGTCCAGACGGCATCAAAAAATGTCCACACAGAAAATGTGGGGGATCAATTAGAGTTTAATCCTGTTTATGCTGATGATTTAATGTAAGCTGCATTTGCAACAAAAATAATGTAACTTGCAAAGTGTAAAATGAATGATGGGATATACTTTTTATTTTTAAAAATGCACTTTTCTCATGCTAATATTGACTTATTGGTTACCAAGAGACAGCAAAAGCTAGTCAGTCCTAGCTAGTATACTAGGAGGACCGGACCATATATGAAACTGCTTTCCTTCCTCTTTTTAACAGGGGAATTAAAAAGCCATAAGGGAGGCATACACTGAGGTGGTCATCAATATAAAAGAAGTAGAAAAGAAAATTATAGTTAAAGAAAACTTAAATTTAACCCATGAAATGTAAAAGCCAGTTCCAGCACAGCCCCCTACAGGTTAACGCTTCCAGATAATACTGCCCCGCCCAGAGTCTGAACCCTGTGCTTAGGTGATGACACAGTGGCTAGACTTGGAAAACCCTATTTCCTAAAGCAGACATCAAGTCTGAAGCCAATTTGTGTGCAACATAAGTGGGACTCAAGTGAGAGCTTCAAACTGGAGCTGCTTTCTCTAGTAGAAGCAGGTAGAGTCGTTGCTGGTGGGTGGACACTGGGTTTCGCAGAGCGTCTGACATTTTCCTGACAAACATAAACTTCTCTCGCTTAGGGCTGGAGCAGAAATAGCTATCCAATCTTGGGTTATATTAAGAAGCCTCGATGTACTTACTACAGGAGTGTCATACTGTGACCCGTCTCCTCTAAGTTTGGGAAGAGGAATATGGTGCATATCAGTGCAATCATACACCCACAGTGAATTATATTAAACCTATGTGGTTAATGTCAAATAGTACTTTTCAGCCGCTCTGCTAATGCTGCCTCCTCTCCGGAGAAGACCTTTTATTATCCTTCCATTTGGTAATTATGTCACTTCTATGAAAATCATGCAATAAATCACAATGACTTGATACAAAGGCTTCACTGCATATTCCACATTATAAAGGATCATTATAGCTATTTTCAAATGTGCCCTTTGCAATTATGGCTAACTGCTTAGGGATTTTCATCCACAACAGCTTGTCAGCCGACCTGTCTAGTGTATCTTGATTAAAATGCGTAATATTATTAATCTTTCTTTGCTGCTGACTCACTAAGCTAATTTTCTTTGTTGATGGAGAGCACAGTTAAAAAAACCCAGAAACATACAGCGGTAAATCAAGGAGAGAGAAGCTTCCAAGTGGTCCTACAAAAAGACATAGTCACTACAATATTCCATTATTAGCAGAAGAATAGCTGTGGGAAATGCACCAATCTGTTGTATTCACAGCAAAGAGAGAGGACAAAACACAAATCTAACTCTAATTGAGCCTCTAAACTTAAAAAGCTGTAATTTTCCACTCTTTACAAATGGAAAAGCTGAGCTTGTTACAGTTTCCTCCAAGATAAACTGTGAGCTGCTTATAAAAACACTTTATATTAGGGTACACATATTCACCATTGACTAGTATAAATTAAGTCTCTGTAACTCAGAATATGTTCCCTGCTCTAAAGTGAGGTCCTGATCATAACTAACTAAAAACTAACTCGTTTTGTGTTTTGTTATGTAAAAATAGACCATAGTCATATACTCTGAAGTGTAACCCTGAGTGCATACATCTGTAGTTGTACAGGATATTAACAGCAGGTCTCTAACCTGAAGCCTTTGGCTTCATGTTGAAATTTATACTAATACTTTGCAGAACAACCAATAAAGACTAATGAAAACCCATTAGCACTATTTAATATGTGATACTATTTGATAGGTCATGTAATGATCTTTTACATATATCTTATCTGTGTTCTTGGGAGTTGAACTTTAATTTCATTCTGCCTGTATTGAGACATTATATCACTATCCATGCATTTTATGAAAATACAAAGACCAAGTCCTAAGTCATGCTTTTACATATTTTGCCTGTATTTTCAAAATTTTGCTTGGTGAGAATTTTCCCCCTAAGCATCACTGCTGTATCACTATTAACAGAACAACAGTGATGGGGCTGAAAGGATGTAATTGCAATGGTAGAATATGAATTATGGTCTCATAAATCATGTTAGTGGGTAGACAATAATGCATACTAGTGAAGTGCCAACAAACAATAGTCTAATTAGCGGCCAATTACCTGGTTAATAATGCTTTTCCAGGGCCAGACTGTTGACCTGTCACTGAGATGACACTCACCATAATGGATCTGTTAACCAGCGTGTCAGCATGGAGGATTGCCAGAATGCACTGGCTCACACTGTCTTACATAATATGACCAATTTGTCTGAAATCATTGTGTTGCTTTTAATCACAGGACAATTCTATGTGATGCCATTTACCTGCAGGATGTAAAAGCCCTTTAAGACAATGTGTTACAATGAAGCAAAGGTATCCATTAAATTCAGTGATGATAAGCCTAATGCTAAAACTTAACTGTTTATTATTGCTTATAGTGGTATCAACATTTGGTTCTTGGAGCGTTGATAATTTATTTTGAAATAGGCACATATGTATACAGTGCACATAAGGCATACAGTGTACAACAGCCCTAATGTGGTGTGGACCTGGCCAGCACTACAAATATGACTTGAGTCTCAAGAGACTTGACAGGAGAGGAACTATGCAACATGACAATGATTCCTAACTCAATGCAAAAATCAGAATAGAAAAAAAAGGTGAAAACTATGACCTGGCCTGACTTGAATCTAACACCTTTGGAGTATTTTAAAGTGGAAGGTGAAGCAGCAAAACCCTCCAGCAAAGAGCAGCTGAGAATCATATGTGAGGAATGGCAGAACATCCCTCCACAGATTTCTGTAAGACTGGCATCACCCATGCCCAGGAGGATCAAATCTGTCATCAACGATAAAGGTGAGCATAAAGCCATAAAAGAAAGGAATCTTTTGACATATAATACTATACAAATGATTCAGGCACTAAAAGTCAAATGAGAATGCTTATATAATGTCATGAATGTCTGGGAGAAGTTGCCTTAGTTGTTCTGTGAATTCAGACTCCTTGTTTCTCTTGTCTCTGAAGATGGTTCTTTATGACTGTGGTTGTGTGTTTGGGCTGGTTGTCATGTCCTGTCTGCATGATGGATAAGAATCCAAACATCTAAAGTGTCTTAAAGAGTTGCACAGCACTCTATATTGTGTCATGTAATCTGTTTTGGGGTCTGTTGGAAAGCGAGCGAGTCATCCATAACAGAGTCTACTGGAGGCACACATGTAACTATAGAGTTACCCATCACATTTTCTGTTCCTTTAAACCCTGTCTGCTTCCTTTGTGCTGCTCTGCACTCCAAACAGAAGGTGAAAAGAAAATTTTCTACCGGAGTGTGATTATAGATTAAAAACATGCATTCATTATGCTATCATAATATCCTATCATCGCATTCCCTTACACTTCCTCAGTTTTAACGCCACCAATCATGTCCCCACCACCTTCTCCCTTCCAATGAGTGACCAGCACACACAGGCCTGATCCCACCTCTCGGCTAGTCCCTGTGGCCGGAGGAAAAACTGCCTACTTATTAATTCGTTTTTTAATTGAATTTCTCCCACAATTTCTCCGCTTAGTTAATCCCTGCACTGGCCTATGGGCAGATGATTGGCGTGTAATTACCAGCTGTTGGCATGTGTGCTTTCTCTGGGCTCCTCCTCTCATTCTGCTCACTGCTAAGGCAGCAAAATCTTTTTGTTGATCTATCTCTCCTCCCTGCTCTGCCCCTCTTTCCCTCCTCCCATCAGTTTCTCTTCCCTATCTTCTCCCTCCTATCACATCCCCATTCCTTGTGCCCCAACCGTCTCTTTTTTTTCCCCTCTCACTCTATCCATGTATCTGAGCAAATATCACTCCCCAGAGGGAGCTTAAAGAGTGGGAGTATAGTGCAAAAAACAAAATAAACAAAAGAGCCATGCTCTATTTTCTTGTCAGGATGAAACAAAAAGGAATGGGGCCCTTTCTCCACTTTGTAATCATTTTCTGTACTGGTCTATCGAGTGTGGCATCAGTCAGAGCAGGGGCTAAGTTAAACTCCTTCATTCTTTGAGGACACATATTAATAAAACAGCCAGCAGATAACAGTAATTACCTCTCAGTGGCTTCTGCTCCTCATTGGGGACACACTGTGAGAGAGAGGTCTGCCTCTTCTCCAGCCTGTACGTCCAAAAGATTAATTCTGTTTTTAATTAGAGCACACCCTGAGTGATACACCAAATGTAGCCTTCCCTCCATCCTCCTTGCTTCTTTCCTCCTCTGCTTCTCTGCCTCTCTGTCATCACTGTATTAGCATAAGTAATTAGAGATTCCTATTTGCCTGCATGGTCTCGCAGTTTAAATTGAACGTGTTGATCTCTTTTGATTCTTCTGTAGTTTGAGGCTGCCTGTCTTGTACAATTAAGATAACATGCAGGGAGGCTGGTTGATGGTGGGGGGTTGGAAGCCTGCAACCTCGCTCTTAAAGTGTTATCTGTTTTGTTGTAAACTCTCCAGAGCTCTGTTGAGATTTAAGAGGTGAGAAGTGGAGCTTATGCATGCTGAAGCTTGAGGGCCAGCTGCAGCACTGCAAGATGAAGACCAAATTTACAAGTTTAAGAAAAAATTGGTGCTGACTTAATCTGAAAAATGATGTGCCTTTTGAATTAAAGCAGATGTGCAGACATCAGCTCATTGTGTAAAACTAGAAATTGAGTTGTCGCAGTCCAATAACATTATCATCCTTTTGTAGTCAGAGTTCTATTGTAGCTGACAGGATTCAGTCCTGTTAAGTCTGTAATTAGAGTGCGCCCACTTTCCCCTCATTTCAGTGTGATTAAAGAATTCATGCA
Organism: Lates calcarifer; assembly: GCF_001640805.2. Taxonomy (NCBI): domain Eukaryota; kingdom Metazoa; phylum Chordata; class Actinopteri; family Centropomidae; genus Lates; species Lates calcarifer. The sequence goes on from NC_066847.1 coordinate 16,380,653, forward strand.
TCATGAAATAAAGTGACATGCTAATTCAAAATAAGGGTCAGGCTATTTAATGTAGGTGAATCTTGTACATCAGTGACACTTCACTAGTCAAAGTAATAGTTTGACATTTTGGGAAGTATGGCATGGTCTTTCCAGGCTCAAACCCTGGTTCACCCTGGGGAGTGAGTTTACATGTTCTCTCAGAAAAGACAAAGCTGCCATTTTGATCTTAAAGTGCCCCAATGAGAAGAAGGAATGCATTTGTTATTGTGTATTAGCTGTGCAAAAACAGTAGGCAAGGCTAACATTGAGAGGAAGTTTACATAAAAAAGTTCACCAGCCTCTCTGCTCCAACCCTATCTCCTAAAAATGACATTCCCCTACAACTAATTTGCATTCTCAATTACATTGGTGGAGGAACATATTTTCTCCCCAGTTACATTTGTTTGTAACATATTACATATCACGTCTCAGGACAGTTATAGAGAGGCTATTAATTCCAACAATCTTGCTGTAGTCTATACTTTATTACATATGTTTTTTTCTGAGATGAGAGGGGATTTAGAGCAGCTGGTGACAGGCCTAGTGGCCTTTCCACCTAGTGGAACGTCATTTTTAAGAGACAGGGTTGTCTGCTCTGCTTTGGTCTCCACCAACTCCTGGTTCTTTAGTGTTCCATTGTGTTCAGTAGAGCTATCAGAGCATGAGAGTGAATTCAAGCTGCAAAGGTTTGGGTCATAAAATTAAAATAATGAGTGAAAAGATGTTAAAATCTTCATAGACAGGAGGGGAACTGCTGGTTTAATTCTCTGTAGGTTCATCATGAAGAGTGACCCCTAATTACATGTAGTCATTTAAGTTATGGCTAACTGGTAAATGTTGATTATAGCAGCTTTAAAGTGTGTTGTCTCAAACACAGTTCAACCAATGCTGGTTTTGTGAAAATTTACAAACCTTCACTGTTTCTCTCTGGCTCTTAATTCTAATGTGAACTGGGGTGCAGTATCGGCCTAAAGGTTAGAGCAGAGAGGTTGTGACTGATGGCTGAGCTTGCTGGTTCTGTCCCTGGACTGGTCATTACTACCACTGTGGTGCCTTTGAGGAAGGCCCTCAACTCCAATTGCTGGAGTGGAGCTGCTCAGTGGAGCAGTTGAGGTTGGCCAGCAAACCAGACTGTCGTTGTACTGGGCAGTTTCTATGAATGTTCTGTGAATGTCCATCCATCCGTCCATTATCTATATCACTTATCTGTTAAGGGTCGCTGGGGGGCTGGAGCCTATCCCAGCTGTCACTGGGTGAGAGGTGGGGTACACCCTGTATGGATCGCCAGTCCATCACAGGGCCAACACATACAGATAAACAACCAATCACCATTCACATCTACAGGCAATTTAGAGTCACCAATTAACCTGCATGTGTTTGGACTGTGGGAGGAAGCTGGAGTACCCAGAGAGAACCCACACAGGCTCAGGGAGAACATGCAGACTCCACACAGAAAAGAACCTGGAACCTTCTTGCTGTGAGGCAACAGTGCTAACCACTGCACCACTGTGCTGCCCAGGTGTGATGTGAAAATAAAATTAAAATGAATTAAATAATCTGCCAGTTTGCAACCTTCACAGTCTGATTGTTGTGATTTTTAATATTCACCTGCTTTTTCTGGCTACATACTGCATTTTAAGCTACAAACGTCATTCAAACTTTCAAGTACTAGCTGTGCCAGCTGATTGCTCATTTTCATCAGTTTGCTGCTTGTAAGGATGAATATCAACACGTCAACACCCAGTCCTTTCAGCATTATAAACAGCTTCAGTTTATTAGAAAATATAATATTTTAATTTATTTCTCAATCAATATCTGCCCATTGTAATGGTAGGTTGAGGGAAAGATCATATTACAGATAATTTTAAAAAAGGCTAAAAATTGATTACAGTTCAAATTTAGATTTGGATTTGCAGTGCATACCAGATGTTGAGATAACTATACTGAGAAATCAAACATCCTCTAGATTGCTGACTTCCAAAACCAGCACCCTTCCAATAATTTGAGCAGCAGAACCTTTAGATCTATAATCTATCTATCAAACTATATATTTGGATTGGAAATCATGGGCCAGCTGCAGCTGTACCTGTGTACACAGTGTATATGCTCTGTGTATAAACAGTATAGCTTGACAGCCAGTGCAGCATTGACAGCTTTACTAAAATGCCTACCATCACATGACTTTGCACAACAAACAACTCATGTTTTAAGAGGTGGAGAGGCACAGAGCCCATTGCTGTAACTCTTTCCTCCACTCACTTCCACTCTAAAGCAACAGGGGCCAGTGTGCTCTTCAACACAGGCTTTGAACATGCTTCTCCATCTCTTATCTTCTATGACTCTACTTAACATGAATTATGTTGTCATGGCTGGAACAGTGGGACTCATCGCTGAGAGATTACTTTGCGTCTCATGCAGATGAGTTTCCTGCAGGAGTGTTTGAGAGGGATGCTTATAAAATCCGCCTGAACAGGCAAGCAGGAAGGCAGAAGACACTTTTTGAATGGCTGTTCTGACAACATAATTTGCATTCTGTAATTAACTGTCTCTCTCAACTCTCTCAGCCCGCCACCCCCCACCCCAGAAAAGAAAAGGCATTTATGCATACACGCACTAATGCACACACTTAAACACACCCTGAACTGGGGTCACTGGTAAACATTTCTCCTCAAGTAAATTAGCTGTGTGTGTTGCTGTGGTGACAGGTTTTTATCAAAGCCAACCCAGTGAGTGAGGTCAAAGCAAAGCTGATGTCTGACAGTGGTGGCTTTAGTTTTTATGAGTGAGACAGAGAGAAGAAGAGAGAAAACAATGAATATAGAAAATATATGTGAAACTGTTTTGATACAAGACTGATTATGAGGATTATGTTTTTTGTAAGAATGTCTACACCAAATTTCACAGCAGTCCACTGAATAGTAAATGGTCACAAATGTGAATTTCTTGATGTTACAAGATGTGAAACTCAGGGGATCCTGAGTCATCAGGATTCATCATTCAAGACCCACAAAAGTGTGTGTAATTTTGATGGTAATCAACTGAAGAATTTGCAGAACCACAAGGCTCAAGTTGTGATAAACTGGAATTGTCTTTTAATGCAAAACATTTTTAGATTGTCATATCTTGTTTAGTCAGTGTTTATGCACCCAAATATGAATCTGTCATTTAAACTTCAATTAGACCTGAAAAGACTGGGATTGCTGCAAACCTTTTGTTTTATTTCTAAAATGCTTCCTTGACACTGTACATTGCATCACAGTCTATGCAGCACAATCTTCTGTAGTCAAGGCATAGACAGTCACTATTTCTAAACTGTGAATTCTGTCTGACTGGTATTCAGTATGTGTGCAGTATGATTGTGTATAAGCGGCTGACATCAGTAAAAGCCTCCAGGAGACCTGAGTCTACAGCTGTCAGCTCAGAGGTGGTGCAGCGGAGCTGTAGACTTTGCTCTGGTGTCACTGCAGACACACAGCTCAACAATGTAAACTCTGTCTTCTCCCAGTGAGGCTGCACACACACTGCAGAGCAAAACAACTGCTACACATAGAGATTACAGATACTGCAGAAGGCATTTTAAAACCATATGATCTGAGCTCTGAGACTTTGAAGGTGATGTTATTAATAATAAGAACAATCATAACTATAATTCTGGTAGTGGTTTAGTTGGACTTGAGAGGGTGAAATTGGTATGTTAATTCTGAAAATGATTCTAACTATGGAGGAGGTTTATTCTGAAATAAAATTAAAAGGGAATTTCTTTCATATTTTAGTACCCAGGATAAGTGGACAATAATTAAATGTAAAAAAGAAGGATAGAGGAAGAGAAAAAAATTAATTGGATTTTAGAATTACAAGTTGATACTGTCAAATGGAAATTTGAAAATGATGAGTGAAGTTTACAATCCTGAAATGGAAAACAGAAAAGCTTGAATGTAAGATGTGTAAATTAAAAATGTGATTGCAAAAGCACTAAATTATGCACTATTGTATATATATAATAAATGCAAAGCAGAATTCCTGTATCATGTCTCAGTGTTATGAATAAAATGTATTCATATGCATTAAAATGAAAGTAAATGAATTCATATTTAAGTAGTAGTGATTACATTGACATAGTGTTGTCTTCAGGCCTGAACTTGTCACATCAGGTTAGGAACAGTATACTGTATATTTCAATACAGAACAGGCTTAACTGTCAAAGCAACAATGAAATGTTTATGAATGTAAGCTCAATGAAAGATCCACAACTAGACAAAAGAAAGTCAGAATAACAGTAAAGAGAGATGTGTATACTGGTTTTATAGTACACTGGGGCAAAACATTCTGATGGTAACGATACCAGTAACAATTTCTGTTTTTGTCATTGATTATCAATGTTGCCATTCTCAAATACCTAAAACAGAAATACAGCAAAAGTTATGAATTTCAAACTTTCTGCATGGTCATTCAAAGAGTTGAACTGCACATGCATTAACAAGAGCTGTTTAACTTATCTCCATCCATCCTTAGGCCATGAACTTTAAAATGTCCTGTTGCATAGGGCACCATAAACACAGCACAGAGCTCGATATGTGGCATATCTCTACCAGTCAAACAAAGGCAAGGGTTCTTGTTATGCCAGCTGGGACTTGCTATGCTAACAGTTAATTCATGATTTTTACCTGATGAAGGTCTGAAGACTGAAATGTAGTAAAATGAGCACAAATGATCAAAACTGCAATTCATTGTTGTTCAACCACAACAAATAACAACCAAAAGAAATCAGAACATTTATGAAAACACGAATAGGTGTACATAGACACTGACCTGCATTTCAAGTAATTTCCAGTCAACTGTCTCTTGTTGTTCACATTAGTGTCTTTAGTGTATGTGATGTTAGTCCAATAAAGCTGCAGTATACAGTAATCAGCCACAACCTTAAAGCCAGTTCTGTGCAATGTTATGACTGACTGGTGTTCAGTTTTTTTTTAACATCCAAGGAAAACAGACAGTGTGATGTAATTTGACTGTATTTCAGCTATGATAGTAAAGTTTCAGGAAAGGTTGCTAATTATTGTCATAATACTGTTCTAATATTCAACATAATAAGATGTTAGTCACAAATGACAGTTATAAGTGATCCTAAATGATGAGATATTAGGCCTAAAGTTTGACATGCTATCCTATGCTATTGACATCTGACACAAAAATCTCAGTGCTTCTACTGGTCTTATTCAACCCATAGTGGTTGAACTCTATAAAACTACAGGTAAATAAAACTTGTTTGTCTCTGTTTTTCTCTCATGCTAGCTGGATAAACATTGCCCTATAAGCTGCTCAATTACAGCTCTGCAGCCTGCTGTTGTTCTTTTTCAAAAAAAAGCTCTACGTTGAATGAACGTATGTACTACCCTGTCGATCGATCCACACCGGTCAGAGAAAGGCCCTGAGCAGCGGCGTGCTGAAGCTCAGTCTTTTGTGAGCTTAACAGCAGCAGCAGGTTGGGGTGCAAATGAAAACTGGGCCACTGGGCCATTAAACAGCAACCAGAGGAGTGTCTCCATGTAATGGCTATTGAACAGGCTGCTTCAAACAAGAGGTAATCAAAGCCGAGTGTAATTACACACTCCTCCATGCTTTTCCAAAGCCAGGCCATTGTGTTCTGAGCGCTCCACATCTAATGACACAGGTAAAGGATCAAGTGGAGCTGAGGGTGAAAAGTGGCGGAGCAGGGATGCAATTATGTACCAATTGTAAGGCCGTGTTTGCAATTTAGCATGACGAGGGCAAGAATGATAAATTCAAAGAAAAATGTTTCTAAAAAAGAGCAGGCAGGAAGAGTGTGACAGTGTTGACCAATACAGATGACCTATCTGCATCTTTAATCAGAGCATGTTGCCATCGGACAGAACTGATGTACATGCCATAAACTGTGCCAAATGTCTGCTCTATGCTCACACTGTTTTAGGCAAATTTTGATACACACAAAAAAAGAGGGACACAATAAACTTCTGCTGAATGCTGCTTATGAATGTTTCAACTTTTCTCTGGCTGCTAAACCTTCACTCAACACATGCAACCTTTATTTCACAGACTCTTAATTATCTCTGACCTCCATTATATGGTTTAATTTGTTCTGCCTTTCTTCTCTCACGGTGCTTTCAGTGCCTTTTCTCTCAACTGTATGTATAAAAATAGCTTTTATTCCACAACAACTGCTTTGCTGCTGTGTCCCCAAAGGTCAGTTATTCAATAACACTTTGTTGCCCATTTCACAACTTAATACAATTTCTAGGATATATAGTTTTCCAGAGTATTTCATTTGTATTAAGGTACAAGTACAAGAGTTCAGTGCAGAGACACAAACACTAACTGAAATGCATATACTACTGTTGTATACTGTACATAGTGTACATACATTTAAAAAGAATATTTAAAACCAACAAATGTTGACCAAAGTGTATTAGATAACATAATAAAACGATTTAACTGATGATGTTAACAAGATAAAAACATGGACACAATGTCAGTTGCTCAGAACTCAGTTCCTGAGGATGTGGTAGGAGGAGCTTATTTATTAGTTCACTGTTTGTGGCTACATACGTGGGTCTAGCATATGTACAACAAACTCTCTGGGACATTTTAGATGTCATGTCCACACATTGTAAGATTTTCACTTGTTATTTAATGCTGTTTTAGTTAGAGTTGAGGTTAGGGGTTAATAGGTACAGAAATGATATGGTGTGAAATGACATGCAAAACTGTTCTCATGTTCTTGCCCTAAAGCGAGACCTAGCTCAGAACGGGGGATGAGTTCCGAGATAACAACAAGAATCAAAGAATTAAAATCAATTCTGTACTTCACTGGTGAATAGACGCCAGTTACAGGTTTCTTTTCTTGGTACCAGTGAGGAGTCTTTCTGCTGCATTTTGAACCAGCTGCAGGTGAGATAAGGCTGTCTGACTGATACTTACATGCAAAGAATCCCAGTAGATAGAAATAAAGGAACTATGGTCTCCAAAATCTTAAACGGACAAGAATGAGTGATCTACGTTGGAAGAAGCTAGTGCTGACAAGAGAGTTGACTGAATATCAAAGTTTAAACCAGAATCAACTTACTCTGGTTTTAACAGAAAGCTGCGTTCAAAAGGGAGTCATGTTAAGATTTATTGGTGGAGAAATCATCTTTTTCTCATTCCATTAAGTGCTGCAACTAAGCATTTAAAATGTAAGTATTATATTTGGTCCAGTAAAGTAAGGCAAGAATATGGTAGATAATTCTATGAACTATGCTAACTATTATTATTATTATTATTATTATTATTGCTGTTGCTGTTGTTGTTATTACAATGTAGGTGAGAAAACACAGTGCAACTGTAATAAATGTAACAATTTATATTTATAATTTATATTTACATCTTAAAGAAATGATACACAATGTCTTGTGTTTTGAACAAAGCAGACCACCCCCCCGATTAAAGCAGATCGGGGGGGTGGGAGGGGGGATTCCCCTTGTATTGAATTCCCCTTCAATTTTGGCGCTGCAAAGATATTGTATGATGCCAAGATCAGGTTGTTGTTCCTGTAAAATCTTTGCAGAAACATGGTGGTTCTTTGATTAGATCAACAAGCTGGACAGGAAGCTGAGTCTGCTGAGGCACATTATAAGTAACTGGAGAATGATACTAGTGGACTGCCTGACCTGGCCTCCAGACTCCCCAGATCCCAATCCCCCTGACATTGTAGAGTATTGTTGCCATTGGAGGGGTGGCAAAGGCAAGCACATTTTGCACATATGTTTTTGTACTATTTAAATCACATTTCTATAATTCAAATCCAAACTGATGCAAACTCAAACATTAAGATGAAATAAAGAGGGTGCAATCATTTCACCAACTTATTTTAATACACTTTGGCAGGAGAGACAAGTGAGGAGTCACAGAGAAAGGGACATGCAGTGAATACAGAGGGAGAGAGAGAAGAAAGAGTAGAGGATGGAAAGAATTTAATATAAAGAATTCAATGTTAAAGACAGAGAAGAGAGAGGGAGCAGTTTATGGAAAGTAAAGAGTGAAAGCACAAGAGACACAAAGGGAATAGACACAGAGAGACAGCTTCACAGATAATTTATTCTACTGCCTACTGATGTGGTTTTAAACCTAATGTTTTCCTATTTTCTGCTCCCCAAACCAGCGGGTGCATCCCCCCGTGTTAAAAAATAGCAAATCACCTGCTGGTAGGAGATATTATATTTTCTAAAAATTGACCCCAGAAGAAGCATATACTGGGAAAATTAAATGGGGCCCTACCAGCAAACTAACAACTTTACAAAAAACAAACAAACAAAAAACCAACCACTTTGACTGAAGAACTATAATTAAGAACATGGTTGTTACAGATTTGTAGGAAATCAAATACACAGCTCTTTGACCCAACTTTGAACTGACAGACAGACAGATCAGTACTACAACAGCATGTTACACCCTCTGTATAGTCGTAGTGTTGCAGTTGCTGGAGCCATTTTCTTTCTGTCACTTTAATGTAAAAGGGAGGTAGTGTGAGTGTAACTTCAGTGTCAGACAGTATGGCTAAATAAGCCCGTTCCGTGTTACTTTGAGCTGAATACTAACATCAACTTGCATAGTTTTACTAATAAATGAATTGAATCCACCATTTTCTTAGCCATTCCTCTTTTTCTTTGTTGTTGAGGTTGGAGCTATCCCAGCATGCACTGTACTCCTACAGGCAATATGGTGTTTCTGTTCACGTGTGCATACGGTTTTTGAAGTTTTGGAGGTGACCTAAACACCCACTGAGAAAACAGGAAGAACGTGCAACAGCCAACATATTCAGTGGGTATACACATTCTATACAGTATTTCCTTATTTACACACACACACACACACACACACAGTTTTCTTGCTTCTTTGCAGTCCTCTCAGGTGGCACTTTTTGTCCTCATGCATTAATAATTGCCTCTGGCAAAAGTTGATTGCTGTTTAGTGTCAGTAGAGGTGATTGACAGCTGCTTTGCTCCTGACATTTACAAGCTGTTGAGGAAGTCGTCCTGTCACTGAGCGCTGATCATCTGGCTGTTTGATTTAAGAGAGAAATTGGGAATCTGGCAGGAGAGGCATACTTTAAGGCCAGTCTTCTAAGAAGTATGTTTTAGTGATTCAGCAGTCGTGATTTACATTCAGTGGCACGCTCAGTGCCGATGTAGAGAGCAATCTGATGTTCACTGACAAAATAAGGTGGATTAATGTTAGCCTTTAACACTGTCACCTTGAGTTTGTGTCCTCTTAAAAACAGTTAGAATTATAGTTTTTATTATTTAGCCATGACCCCTATAATTACCTTACTTTACCTCCTGGATGATGAAGGCACTGATGCTACTGAGCCCTCACATTCCTGTGACCTAAATCCATTTGAGCTCCAATGGGACATCATGTATTGGGGCATCCGATGCTGCCAAGTCCCACCACAAACTGTCCAGTGCATTGTAGGAAAGCAAGTAAACAAACAGCAAAGATTTCAAGTATAATACATGATATATCACAAAAAACGCAAGGGAGAAAACACGTTCCTTGTCAGACATAACTGAGAATGCAAATTAAGGGAATGTAATTTTTAGGAGACAGGGTTGTCACTGTATGCAGGTGTGTCAGTAACATGTCTCCAGTGTTTTACAAGTAGTCCATAGTGAATCCATGTCTGCAGCTCAGTCAACTCAGCTCACCATAGTGTAGACAATATTAGTAGTGTCAGGACTGAACTAGGACGGGAACCCAAACGCACGACTCAGACTCAAAGTACAAAAATAAACAATCGTTATTTGGCAAAGTAACAACAACAACAACAACAACAAAAAAATCACTGACAAGGAGGCAAAACCACCAGGTAAATTATGAACAAAAAAAATCACTTGCAAGGAGGCAAAACCGCTAAACAAACAAGGCAAGACAAAGCAAACACAAGGGATCAAAAACCTGGCGTGACTTGGCTCTCTGAACAAACAAGACGAACTAGCACAGGACAAAGGGAGACACAGACTCTAAATAGACACAAGGTAAGGGGGAACAGGTGGAGACAATCAGGGCGGGGCAAGCAATCAGACAGGCGGGAAACACATGAGGGGAAGAGGCAAGTCACCTGAAATGAGAGGAGAGTAAGATTTCAAAATAAAACAGGAAGACACAAAACAACATGAAGACAGGACAACACGACAGTGAGTTAACATAATTTCTTGGACATGACAAGTAGAAGAAAAAACCATGGCATTACCTTCCCTTCTTCACAGACTTTGAAGAACAAACAAGAAAAAGCAGCTTTGCTGTGTGAACAAACAAAGACAATAAAGATAATATAAATGCAGAATTAGAGAAAAATGCCATTTGCAAGATGCTCCACTAAGGTTTCCAATTGACATTAGCAAACCAGCTTGAACAGCAGCAGATCACTGTATGTAATTTCAAAGGTCATAGATGTGATCCATGACAGTTTACTGTATCTGATGTCTGTTGCAAGGAATATGCTTTAGAGTGAATTGCTAGGTTGCTATTGTTTTTCACTGATTATCAGCAACAACATGTGGCAAACCAAATCTGTCTAACTCAGAGTTCACAGTTAGCATCCAGAGTCAGGTTTAGGCAATGAAAACACTTTGGTTAAGGTTAGGGAAAGATGGCGGTTTTGTTTAAATGTAAAGAAGAACGCTGTGTTTCCCTCACCATAACCCAGTGCTGTGAGTGTGAACATTACCATAGAAAAGTTGTAACAATGCTGTTGTCATTAGTAGATATTATGCTGCAAAATCAGATATTGTGGTGGAAAACAAATGAGCTGTGTGGAACATTTCCATTATATGTTTTGTATCAGTATATTTGTGATTTGCCAAATATATAAATTAGCAACATGTCTTCTGGTCGTAAATATTTTTTCCTTCAAAACATATACAGATTTTCTTACTCTGTTCTGAGTACACCTGTGGAGTTAGTCAACTTTCTGGTATCAAACGAGATAAAGTTCAAATGATTAAAACATCTCTAGTGTAAAAGTGACTTTAAGGTTCACTTATTATTAGCCACATAACTTTTGTTATTTTACACCTATCAGGCAAAACATTAAAACCACTTGCATTATATTGCATAACCCCCCCCCCCCCCCCCACCCACTTCCACTACAGCCCTGGTACCCTGATAGCTCAGACCTGTAAAACCACAGCTAGCGTTTTATATCTTCATGACGTGTAAATAAAACTTTTTAGCAGTTGTTGGACATTGATCATTTTTGACACAGTAGCACTTTTTTTCTGCATCCTTGTGCTAAGCTAGGCTAAACACAACCTGGAACTACAATATATCTGTAGTGGATGCACAGAGATGAAATCATCTGCTGAGCAAATTTGTTCAGACACCATGCTGGAATGGAACTGTCAGTTAAGAAACATGATGAAAAAAATACTCATGATTAAAGCACATTGATTAGCTGTAGCTGTACCATCCATCATGACTGAGGTGGACAGTTATAAGTGGATAATGTCAAATTATTAATACCAGACCAATACTGGCCTTGTATATTGGCCTAACCCTTGTGTGATACTCAAAAAAAGTCACCATTCACTTGACAGCATGATAACAGCTCTTCACAGTCTGTCACAATAATCCTTTTCACAAAGCGTTAGCATTGGGCAACAAGAGAGAAGCAGAGCAGTCTTAACCATGTAGAAAAGGGCATTTTCCTCGACTAGTGTGTTTCAGCGACTGCGGGCTCTCTTATCTGAGACTGTCAGAGGGAGAGAGAGAAGCTCAGCTAATCCAAAACAGCTCTTCTCAGCTAATCTCAAATGAGATGGAAATCCAGACGATTCACAGGGCCAAAACACATGCTGCCTCCGTCCTGTAAGATCTTGCTTTAGGGGAAAAAAACAATAATTTACAAATGTGTTAAGTCACAAAGTAGGGAAGAAAAAAAAAGTCTAATAAGTCAAAGAAGTTACACTCTGCTTTGTTGGATGTTCATAACATTCTGCCTGTCTCCCTGCAGCATTAAACATTCACATATAATATTTGCCAATATTTAATAAACCACACTGGCTCTGTTATTAAAACAGCAGAATATACCCTTCTTTGCATTATTAAATGTTCTCTTGACATTAGAAGAAGAATATACTGGCCTTGTGGACCAACCAGCAGCAAACTCTTTCAACCTATTTTTCTATTGCCCTAAAACTTTGCAATATGCACTGATGCACTGTACCTTTTAGTCTCGGTCAAGTAGAGTGGGGGTGGGGGTGAGTCAAGTGCACTCTTGGTAAATTAGGGGCCAGCAGTGTTTGGTGCACCCATTATGCACCTTGATATGGGCTGGGATCAGAATGCATTCTCATGCATGACAGCTAATTGTGTTTGAGGCTGTGACAATCATGGCCAATCACATTCACTACTGTCATCCTCTTTAGAAACATACAACATGTAAAATGCATTTATTAATGTGTGTGTAAATATTGTATTTATTAGGTTTAATTCAGTCAAATTTGTCTGTTCTACAATAATAATAACTGTCAATCTGGGAAAGTGACCAAAAATGATCAAACACAAGTGCACTCAGCTGCTAAACTGCTCTGACAGATGGGCAGTGAACTGTGCTTGACCTACTCATTCTTGGCACCAAATTGCAGTGTACCATTGGATTTACATCATCACACAATTTACTGCACCTCTTCCTCCCCTTGGGTTGGGAGGACCCAGAAAAATAGGGAGTATTTAAAGCTGTGCACTAACACACAGTGTTTAGCAGGTAAAATGTTTACTGTGTTAATCTGTTAGCTTGCTGATTTGCACCAAACACAAAGTGCAGCTGAGGCTGATGGGATGCTATGCTGACTGACAGTGGATGGATGATGACAAAATGATTCACATTTTTGCACAGACAGAGAGCAGAGGATTTAATCCCCCGTCTTTTACGGAGGGGCAGCTCTAGGAAGGAATCACATCTGGGCCAGAATGGGGAGCAGAGATAACACTATTCTGTAAAGCGTGCAGCTTTAAATGACCCATCAAACACTAATAGCAAAGTGGACACTGATATGTCACACATGAAACTCTCTCCACCAGCCTACCACCAATCTCTAAAGGTCATATTCATCACCATCAAGCTGGTAAGACATAAGGGCTTATACAGTACCACAGAAATCTGAATAACGACGTGACAAAGGTACAGAGAGAGACAGAATGACAAATACAAAGACAGACATGCTGACAGACTGACAGACAGACAAAACAGGGGGATAGGAAAACAGATCAGTTTGAGGATGTGATTGGTACCTTTTACACTTCTATCATCCAAAGGTATGACAGCACTACACCAGAACCTTAATTTCCTATGACAATGTGTGTGTGAGTGTGTGTGTGTGTGTGTGTGTGTGTACGTGTACGTGCGTGAAGTTGTGACACAGCCATTCATCTTGCAGGACCTGGCAGAAAACACCCCTGTCTCACTAATGGTGTTATTTGTTATTCAGACGCTGGGCAGATGCATTCTCTAATTTGCCATACCCTTCATCTTTGTACACATTAAAGTGAGTGTTCAGCTCTCACACAGGAATAAAAAAAAATTGCTCTAGTCTGAAACAAAGCAGGGGGGATGTGACCAAAAGGCATGGGGAAACAACAGTCTTGACCACCATAGGTGCAGATTGCCCAACCTCCAGAGCACCCAAAGGGGAATCATACTGTGGGGTTACCATGTGGATGGTACATGAGGAACTGATCATCACCACGTCACTTGTAGTTGTGTAATGTGTCTTTATGATGTTTCTTTGGGTCTCTAGAGTTTGTTTTCTGTTTGCAGTCCTTTTTCTTGGTGGTTGTTTTGCATTTCTCTGTGGCTGTTTGAGCCTCTTCAATCCAACTGTACTCAACAACTTCCAGCCTATCTCAAAATTCCTGTTCAAGGTCCTGGAAGAAGTTGTCCTGTCACAACCTTTAGTAAAAACACAACACTTTGAACTGACACCATTCAGGTTTCAGGACATTCCACACCACTGCCACTAGATTTTGCCATGCCATGTCATTTTAATTTTGTTGGACTTTTCTGCTACTTTTGATACAGTTGACCATACCATACTCTCCTATTCAGGGCAAGACTCTTGACTGGTATAATTTGAACTTGCACCAAAAGTAAGAATATATTTAAAAAGTCTCATCCTCCTACTGCTACTGTCTGTACCACAAAGCTTCATTAAGGTCCTATTTTATTCTCATATATAATCCCACTAGAGCTTGATTTTAGAAAACACAATATTCCTTACCACACAGTCTCTTTTAATTTGTCTAGAAAATATAAAATGCCAGACAACCAGAAGTTTTCTTCAGCTAGTTACAGCAAGACAGAAGTCTTTATTATTGGTCTTGAGAGGTTCCATCATGGTTCCATCACTGTCTTCATGTCTGCAGACATTTCTGACCTTTTTTTAATGTTCCATTGTCAGCAGGAGTTTCTCTCTCATAGGTTAATAGTACAGATTAAACCATTTCTCTCTTTTGGAGATTTCTACACATCTGCACATTTTCATTACTTCATGTCTTGACTACGCTCTTTATGTAGGAGACAGTCAGTCATTCCTAGTTTGCCTGCAGTTAGATCAAAACACAGCAGTGAGACTCCTGATCAGTACCAGGAGGAGAGGCCGCATTTCTCTTGTACTGACTTCTCTTCACTGGTTATCAGTTAAATATAGAGTCTGTTATATCTTTTTAAGTCACTGCATGGTTTGACTCCAGCTTACAATTCCTCATCCCATGTTCTACATCCAGATCCTTCTCCTCCTCCTTGATCAGCTACTCCTCTCTGTTACATGCTTGTGGTCCAAACGTAAAGGTGACAGAGCCTTTTCCATTGCCACTTTTGGACTGTAGAACTCTTTACTCCTCAGCATTCATGTTTTCCAATTTAGTTTTGTCTGGTTTTCATTTGTGATTTGCATCATAATGTAAAGCACTTTGGTGAGTGCCTGTGCCATGTCTCAACATGACAACATGACTCTTTGTGGTTGTTGTTGTTGTATCTCTGTAGTCGTTTTGTGTTTGCAGTTGTTTGATATGTGTTTTTTTGTGTCTGTTTCTGGTTGTTTTGTGTCCTTTTGTGGTGATTCTGTATCTATATTTGTGCTTAGTTGTGTAATTGAATTTGCAACGAGAATTATTAACATTCATTATAAAACAAATGTGCTCTATGATCAGTTGCATTTATTTGTTGCTTGTATAAACTGAGAGAGAGAGAGAGAGAGAGAGAGAGAGAGGTCAGCACATAATTCTTTCTGTCTGCTGTGGCCTCTTTCCTCTGCATTTGTGTGTGTTGCTCTGCCCCGCCCAGACAAATGACATGACACAGACAGAGAGTGAGGAGAGAGATGGGGACAGCAATTTAACCTGGTCATTACTTTTCCTTCACCTTCACAAACTGTGCAATGTTATTGGCTGGGGGGGTACACACTCACTGCCCAAAGGTTGCAGTCCAGAAATGTCTGAAACACAGCTGAACACAGAGGGCATGGTCCCTGCAGATACATACATTCTCACATGCCCACAGGTGTGCCATACATGATGAGAGATTATTTCTCTATAGTCTACTGCATAGTATACCTTTAAGTTAACCTGAACATAGCAGGATTTCTTATTATTCAGCTGCTGCTCTCTTGCCTCATCCCAAAAAGAACAAACTGTGGACTAGTGGATTTTGTGTTGTAGATTTATTATAAATTTTTGATTACCATTTTTGGTCATCAGTGATAATTACAGATATAGTATATATACATACTTTTTTGGGGGGTGGGGACAGCTCCTCTAGAACCTCAGACAACATTTACACAACTGTTTTTATGGGCTGAATAGTACTAATCACGAATGAATGAACTGAGCTTGATGCGTAAAATCAGTGAAATGTCCTTTTTAAAAAAAGTGACATTTAATTTTGAACTGTATATTTAAAAAAATAAAGTAAACTAAGCTACAGAAGAAGAAGCTTTTCAGCTTTTGTTTTTGTTATTACCTAATAAAAGCTTTAACAAAATGTCCACACTTTTGTAAACACTGATGGTGATTTATTTTAATCCTCAGGATTGTTTTCTTCTTTCAAGTGGCCTCTGTGTCTTGTTTTATCCCTCTAGTTTTACTCCTCCATTGTGACTGTGCAAGACAGAGTAACTGGGCTGTAGTCTCCAGGATGCAGATGTCAGTGGTATTAATACAAATGTGATTTTGTGTTTTACAAACACTCAGTTCAGTAATAAACTCAGTAACTCTGTAAGGACATACAAGCTTGACTAGTCACTACATCTCTAGACAGAAATATAATATAAAGATCAAATGATTCATTTAAGACAATTATGAAAAAATTCATGTTGCACAAGGAGCAGGTATTTTGCTTTAAAATTACTAAATAAACCAATCCTCACTCTGTAAAGTATCTCTAAACATATTTTACATTTGTTCTAAAAGAAAAAAAACAAGCAATCAATATAACTACATCAGCTTGAGGTGCATCTGTGTGGGGTCACTGGTGAGAGGTCTTGAGAGTTAATGTGCGAGATGCGTTTTAGCTGAATTCATCTCACATTCTGTGGAATTTAATTAGGCATTGTGTATATTTTGATGTTAGATTGTCTTCCTTCTCGACATATGCTTCATCTTCCCTCCCTCCTCTCAGAGAGCTTTCCACATCCATCATTGCCACACAGCCAACACACATTGTAGATTCTGATCAGTCTCAAATACATGTTTTGTTTGTTTGTTTTGTGTCATCACAACTAAAAGAGAGGGATGATGGGATGATGACATACTGCACATACAAGTATGTTGCATTCAGAATTTTCCTTCTCTGAAAATGCCACACAGCCTTGTGGTTAATATCAGTCTGAGCCTGACATCCCATTAACATATTCAACAGGCTGGTCTTTATCACTGTTAGAGGTTGCAGTCGTCCTCTGGACAAAACCAAATGTGCCTCCTGCCTCCTGGCTGCTCTGTCTCTCCTTCCTGCCACCGGAGGGCGCCAGTGGTCTGTCCCTCCCAACCAGGAGGGATGACCACTGAAGGGTGTGTGTTTTCATATGAGTAAGTCTACATGTATGTGTCACATGTCCCTGTGGGAGAGTCATACTGTTGGAAATCCTCTGCTTATGCAACAGCCACTGCACTCTAAAAAAGATGAATTCAGTCTGGGTCAACATACATCTATGTTACTTTTTATACCATATGACACTTTATGGTGTTGCACGCTTTTTTTTACTAATGTGGGTGTGTGAATTTATTTTTTGAGAAACACAAACAATTGCTGCTAAATGTTTGATAATGTGAACTTCTTTTCAGATGTAGAGACTTAACTAACTACCATTAGAGTAGTTTAATTGTTCGACTTGTCTGGGTCAAGTAATTGATTTGTTGACATTGCCCTCCAGAGCCCACTGGTTCATAGTGATTTTTCATCAGATATGTTTTTCTCTTCACTTTACTAAAAAAAGATGGTAAATAGAAAAAAATATAGAAGTCATAACCCTCACACTTATAACAAAGGAGGCTTGGACATTGCTCAAGAAAAATACAACTGGGTCAGATTAGACGATCATGAAGTCATACATTCTTGCTGTGACTTTGTGAGACATTACAACCTACCAGCAATTCATAGCTAATTTTGAACAACTTGGTGGTCAGTTTCACTGAGCATATTGTAGAAGTTGTCACACTGGAAAGGGCAAAAAAAACCTCTGACATGCTAGTCTTTTTGTTGAGAAGTCATAAGACATTCCAGAGGCAGCATCTTCTACTATGATACACTATACAGTGTAAAAGAATCCAGATGCTTAATTTTGTTTGGTCAGACCATTATCAGGCTGATATGCAGTCTGGTCCCTGGATAATTCACTTCAATTCAGTTTTATTTCTATAGCGCCAAATCACAACAACAGTCATCTCAAGGCACTTTTCATATAGAGCAGGTCTAGATCATACTCTTTAAAATATGGTGTTTACAGAGAGAGACCCAACAAATCCCACCATGAGCAGCACTAGGCGACAGTGGAGAGGAAAAACTTCCTTTTAAGAGGCAGAAACCTTGAGCAGAACCAGACTCAGGGTGGGCGGCCATCTGCCTCGACTGTATAGAGATTCTATAGGTAAGTATATGCAGAAATAAACCAAATTGTTTGAGTTCTGTTCTCTAAACAAACTATCTCAGATGTGAGGCACACTTATTAAGAGTACTTCAGTGATTTATTATTATTTATGACGTCACGTTTTTTGTCAGTCTTCAATAAAGGCATAATAACACAGAGTGGAAACATCAGATAGTTAAAACAGAAACATCATATTTCCATCATGTCTTCTACCTTGTTTTTAATCATTTCAAGTTTGACTGTCACTCTGATGTTTTTGGTTGAAATTTGTATTAAATCTGAAAGAAAATCTAACTCCTGTCTGACTAACAAGGGGCATTTATAAAGTAACAAAATCCAAACAGCAGGACCGGAGATACCATCTTTTTTATTCCAAAATTTCTTCCTCTTTGTGAAAACCTGATGCTGCTAACAGTTCAGCTGCACATTTGGATGTCTTATACTAGTGATGGCTAATGAAGCCTGGAGCCTGTAGTCTTCAGACTCAACCAATGCTGACTCAGGTGACATCACTTAAGAACATTTAACAGACTTAGCACAGCTTACCCCTGGAGACACAGAACATTCTATACAACTGTTTTTCACATCTGCAGCAGTACCCCCAATACCTGTGCACACACTTTGATTTATAAAATGAGTTGAGTTCCCTTTAATATTTTTCTCAAAGTTGCTAGTCACATCCAAAGTGGATCCAAATCAAGGCATTCATTTTTAAAATTTGTTACTGCCTCATTTCAGTTTCAAGGCTTTTATGTCCCCTATTGCGCAGAAAAGACATTCAGCCTTCACTGAAGTACTGTATGAGGGATCTTGCACAGTGTGCTGTTAAACAGTTACAATAGTCCCACAGTGTGTATTCAGGCACATGCACAGGAAATGTGTGTGACTACCTCAGGCTACACTCATATAAATCAAGAAAATGCTTCCTTTTTGAGACTAAAAGGTAAATTGCAAGGTTGTCTGACATGCCACACATGTAGAGACTGTAGCTGCTGTGGGATTGATTTTGCTATCAGAAATGGGCAGGATTTAATGATGCTCTGCTGCTGTCCTCTGGGAGTTTCACAGTGAGAGCTGGTCTCACAGGAAACTGGGTGGATCTCCTGTGGCTTTATCAGGGCCGGTTGTTGGATCGCCACTGGCTCGTCTCTATCTCTGGATCTTCCCTGATGCTGTGCGCCTCTGAGGCTTTCAAGTCTTATCACAGAAAAATACATAAAAGACAAGATTAATATGAGAGTGAACACTACAGGATGTTCTACAAAGACTGAGTCAGGAATCTTCACCTATGTCCTAGTTGTCTAAAATGGTTGATGGGGCTGGAAATATGGATGGTGGCTGAAAGACCAAGTTGAACATTTTAAATATATGCAGCAGTCCATCTCATATTATTCAAATTCTTGAAATAGATATATACCGTGTGTACTTGAGTACGGTCTAAAGGTCAAAGGATATCCACAGTTGAAATGTTCATCCTCTGGGGAGCATAAAAGCTCTCCGCAGATTTCAAAGCAATCAACCAACTACATTTAGATTCTTGTGTTAAGTGGAAATGATGAGCTGAGTGTGGTCCTGTAAAAAATTTCAACCAATTCTCCAGCCTAAAACACAAAATAGTAAAAGTGTTTAATGTGAGCATTTTCTGATCTGCCAGCACTATGATTTATTTTTTGATATGTTTATGCTATTAAATCTACTTGATTGAGATTTGGGAAATGTTATGACTCCCAGAGAGGCTCTTATTTTTTGGGGGAAAAGAAAGGGAATAAGAGAGGTCTAAGAACAGGACCCTCAGGTACCCCACAGGTCATCTTCACAGATGAGGATCATGACTTACCAATGGCTACACTAAGAAATCTATCTTGTAAATAAGAATAAAAGCACTTTAAAACTGATCCAATGATGCCAACCCAGTATTGCAGACATTCCAATAAATTAGATCTAAAAGGACTAAAACAGGATTTTCCAGCATCTGTGGCAACCAACAGATCATTTATCATTTTAAAGAGGGCAGTCTATGTACTGTGGTTTCCCCTAATCCTGGCTTAAATGTCTCAAAAAGTCCATTCCGCAGTCAATTGTTCAACAACATTTTTTTTCAAGAACCTTGGAGAGAAATCTGGCAATTTGGAAATTGGTTTGAAGTTATCCAGGGAGTTAAGTCAAAACAAGTTTTTTGTTTTGTTTCTGAGGGAACTGAACAATTGAGGGACTGAACCAGTCAATAGGGAGATGTTAATTATGAGGAGAATATATGGGCTAACAGATCCATATCCTTTCAGGAATCTCACAGTCAGGATGAGGGCTTCATTTCATTAATCACCACAGTGAAATTAAAAGAAATGATTGAGTCCTGTACAAGTGGAGGGATGTTCACTCTGATACTGGAGACTGATTTCTCAGGGGAGGAGACATATTAACATTTGGTGTCACAGTTGATAACATTAAACAAAGTGCTGGAGTTGTGTCTGTTCTTTTCTATAAGGTCAGATAAAATATTGTGCTCTAGAATTTTTGGGGTCACTTTGGAGGGTTTTTTTCTGCTTAAATGGTGTTATTAAAAAGCTTACTTTGGACCACAGAGGTGAACATTTTGCTTTTGTCATTGGAGACACTGAAATCCTTGCATAGTGGATTATCTACTATTAAAATACAGTGTGATGAGACAAGATCAAGTGTGTGGCCCTTATTGTTAGTGGGCTCTGTTAAGTCAAAAGACTCAAAATTATTTAAAATATGGTTATATAAAATACGGCTCTATGGCTAAAAGATTACCTGGTTGTAATTTGCCATGACGATGGAGAGTTTTAAGGTTCCCTCTAATAGTGACACACAGTGACTCAAAAGATGTAAAGTCATCCAAGGAAATGAGTAAGCAAATAAAGTTGTTATACACAACTGCAAGTCCTCCTTGTCTACCAGGTGTCCTGGGGCAGTTTAAACAGGAGTTGGAGTTTGAGGATTCTGTCAGGGGGGCCAAGTCACCAACAATAAGTCAAATTTGTTAGAATCCTGGCAAATAAAAGATTTGTTGGAGTGGGACCTTATATTAAACAGAGAAAAGTTAACAGAGAGGTTAAATGTAGGAGTCTGATTTCTAGTTATGGACTGTGGTTGGCAAGGTACAGAAATGTTTTTATTCAAATTTCTGAGACTATTTTGTCTAAGTGATCCTGTACTGTGGTCTCTGAGTAATAATTGGAATAATGGGTATTGGCATCTGGGCACAAGGGGGAGCTAGTGAGTCTATGCCAGGATGAGATGTTGGCAGTGAAGTGGGCAGGAGGTTGGGTTGCTGTTGGAGACTGTAAGTGATCAATGTTGCAGGTCCTAAGTGTGCAACAATGTAACAGTTCTGATCAATAAAGGTTAAAATGAGCAGAGGGTAACATTAGACTGTTGCTGCTCTGACTCTTAGCAAAATGTATTTGTGTTTCCACCAAATATTTATACCCATTTTCTTTTAACAATAACCATAAAAAATACATTAAATTACTGGCATGCTAACACCAGCTGTGGACAGTATTGTGGTAAAAAATCACTGAGGTTCCAAAGGGACTTACAGGGCCACATTATAACCTGACACTGATGTACACAATCATGCTAAAGGCTTTTTGCTGCCACAGCTGACCTGAGTGTGTCCTCTGCTGCCTGCTCCTTCGACAGTCAGCCAGTTGTCATCAGCCTTCAGTCCATGATGCTGGCCACATACAAGCTGGATTTTCCTGTGTCTCCAGTCAACATTAACAAAGGCCATGTAAATGAGCTACAGTAATTCATTTGTTTGGCCACTTAGTGGCAGTGCTTGTGAATTTGAATAAAGAATTAATGTGGTTGTTTCTCTGATGAGAAATGTTACTGAAAATATTGGGATTCATCTTCAGGGTATCACGAATATTCATACAAAATCTTTACAGAAATGCAAGGGAAGTTTATTTGTATAGCACCTTTCAAATATAGAGATAGTTCAAAGTGCTTAGGATAAGGTGAATAAGTGCACTGGGGCAAACCTTAAACACAGTAAAATTATTTTAAAAAATCTGTTAAACTATAACAAAATGGAAATAACAGTGAATAGTTGCTGAGATACCAACACACAGATGGACTGACATGTTTGCCCCACCACAAGCAGTTCAAACATGCAAGAAATACAGGCATGTTGACTGATCCAAGTCATCTTGTTTTTATGACTGTCATTCATTCACCTTGAGTGGTACAACAATTTCCAGCATTTTATTCGGAACATGTATTTCCAGACAAGGTCAACTGAGTGAAGATGCACTCCCATTAATTATCTTTATAAATGATGCATGACAAGAGTTCAATCAATCTACTTAATTTCACACCACAAAGCCATAGGTAAAAAGATCAAATTTCAAACATCACCATCACCTATCATCATTAATATTACACAGAATGTAACACACACACACACACACACACATGCACACACAAATCCATAAAAAATACACTCACCCACTCTCAAACTGTACCACATTTACCGAAGCCTTTGGCAGGATTGAAAAATGCATCAATTAGGCTGTTCTCAACAGATTTAAATCTAAACTTTATATTTGTACAATAGTGTGGGAATGCACCATGTCCTGGACATACAGACTTTCAAAAAGGATTCAAAAAGTTATTTTGACATAGGTCAGATGGCACTTTAGTGTCTTCTGGAAGTGGGTGTAAGATGGATAAGTCAGCTGGTGTGACTATCAGACTGCATCTGACATGTTTTCTGTCCGTTATGTTTTCATTGTAAATAAATGATCCTTCTTGATTATCAGATTCTTCTTCTCTGCCAGTGTGTTCTTTTATGTCATCCAGTGCTGAAACACATATTTTAGGCTGCTTTCATACATGCACTGCAAACCTCAACCTTTCTAGACCCAGTGGAACTGTGTGCGTGACCACAAATGTCTGAATCAGTTTGCCCAGACAGTGAGCAGACTTTATCCTGCCAGCTCCCTAGTATAAAGTCTGTGTATTGTCTGAATGAGCCAATATGTGAATAGAGTAGGTCATTTTCCAGAGGATGATGGCGTGGTGATTGTGTTTCTCTCCCACAGCACTGTTGAATGGCACTTGTTTCCTACATGCTCTATCCAGGTGTCACCCCTCGTCTAAACCAAATGGAACATTTCCAGTAAGGGAGAACTTAGGAACTGAAATCACACAGTTGGACAATCTCCAGCTGTGTGCTGCATGTGTGAAAGGGCAACTCCACAGAATATCTCGACCTAATTCTCATTGTAGGTGAAAAAGTTTTTACTGTAGCTCTGCCTAATAATAAAACTACCTTTAGTTACACACTGATAGGATCATCATCTTTGCTGGGGAGTTTAAAAATGTGTGTATGCTTGCGGGCATTAGTGGTAATGTCTACAGTGGTTGTTAGGTTTTTGTTCCAAAACAGATTATGGACTGAAAGGTGAATTTTGAGCAGCTAGAAATCTCAGCAGATGGCTAAGTAATTGAGTCATTGGTATTGATTATCTCTGTATCAACCCTGCTACATGAAATGCAGCCATTTTGTGCTCTGAGGCAGGGGTGATGAGAATAATCAAAACTGAGGTGATACTGTATCAACAACTTTGTTATCTGAGGCTTCACAGTTGACAGAAATAGAAGAATCATGCTAGGCTACTTTCTACTTCCCTCACCCCAGAGAATACAACTATCCTTCACAACAAGCATGATGGAAGGTTACATTGCTAGAAAGAGTAAGCTGATTTCAGTCTTCAGTTTTCCATTCACTTGAAACAGCTGCTTGTATTCCTGTGGGGAACCTTAATAATCCCTGTTGGACTGCCAGTCACTCAGCGACCTGCTACTGAGAGTCAGCATGCTGCACAGCTTTAACCTTGCTAATAATAACATACTGTACACACTGCTCAGTATTGATGAATGGGAGATGTCAGGGCTGTGTTCTTCTGTCCAGTTCCAGTCTCTCTGTGTTCCTTGGCTGTGTGGCATCTCCTCATGAATAAATTGTGACTTTGCATCCTGTGCACAGAGTGGCTTTTCTTGTTACCACGGAGGTGGAGGAGGCTAAAAATTTCATGACTGCTAAATTATTCATGCCACTGTTAGATGACAAAAAACAGCAACATCCTGAAAACTATAATCTGTTAGAAGAGGAAGATAAGTGGATTATTGGTGGGGGACAAAGGAATATGAAAATGTCAGAATTATCATAATTTGCTCTGTGGGCCTGGTGTCAGAGGACGGCTTGGTAATTGGCTTTCTTACTAAAACACTGGTTAAAATACAGTGACTGCATCCTCTGGCCACAAAAGGTCTGTACTCCACATCTCTGGGGAAAATGGAAGATTCTAGACTGAAAAGGAAGAACACCACACAAGAAACATTACGAACGAGCAGTATTTTCACGTCTAGATGAACTGTACGTCTGGTGTTTCACAGGCTTGTCCCTTATTTCACCATGTCCTCCAAACTAAACAAAAAAAAAAAAAACAAAACAAAAAAAAAACATTAAGAAAACAACAAAAGCAAAAAATAAACAACCCATATTAGAGTTTTCTGATCTGATGGCCTATCAACAGGAAAGCATTTGTCTCCCAATACTATTACAAATTACTGCTACGAAAACTAGTTTGGAAACAAACCCAAGGTTAGCTAGTGGAAGAGAGAAACTGGGCTCAGGTCTTTGACCACATTTAATAATAATCCTCAGGTCTATTTGGGACAGTCTATTTGTGTGACTTATACCTTATGCATGTTGGGTTTGGGTAGGATTTCTATGGGTCAAAATGATGGACCCTCCCACCACCATGATCTGCCTCCCACCTGTGCCATCCACCACCCTGACTGCCACACCATCACCTTTTACCTCTACACATAAACAGAAGAGAACTTTCTGCATTAGCACCAAATGGACAAAAGTTAAAATGTGAGTAAATATCCAATATGAACTTGAGGACCCTACACATGGTTCCCAACTGTGAAAATTCATTCCTCAAAAAAAAATAAAATAGAATACTAATACCAAATGGATGTAGAAAATGCAGTTACTTTGAAATATTTTATTGTTCAGCACAGACCAATCATTGCCTGATTAAAATGAATTAGGAACATTTAAAAATCATAGATCACAATGTCTTTGTGCCTGCTCAAAGTCAGCTTGTATGGTGTTATGTTACTAAATACATTGGCAATCAAACCTTTCTTGGGATGGACACAGGACGATTGAGATGTACTCGAGTTTGACTTCATCACGAGAACTCTTCATGCAGTTGTTTTGCTTTAGGCGATGGAACATGTTGATCATGTAAATAATGGAGGATGATTTCTTTTTCTCCACCAAATCACCAACCTTGTCTTTTTCTGCTCACATCCTTTCTGCTGCTCCACTCCGGTGGTCTTCTCCTCACTCATGGGACTGGCTTTACCTGTACATGCAGGGCAGCCGTGATAGGGTGGGATGACTGTGAGAAATTTGATATTGTCCATATTGTTGCGTTCTGTGTTGCACATGTTTATATCTAGATAAGGATGTGGTAACAATATATCGTTCAGCTCTAGTTCCTAATTACCAGCTTGTGAAAAAAGGTGGAGCCCTTGCTGTCCAGGCCCTTCAGCTGTGGGATTCCCTACCAGGAGATCTCAAGAGGCAGACTTCCTCTTAAAACTCACCTTCACCCATGGGAGCGTATATGCTCCCAAATATCATGTTGTCTTTAGAACATCATTGAATAAAACTTAAATACAACAAATGGTAGTTACTAATGAGGACACTGTTAGTGCTTTATCATGCTACATTGTCAAACCATAGTCATGCATCCTGTATCCATTAATACAGGTAATAGTTTTTAGAACTACTCTTGTTTTTTTGGTGGTGTTTCATAACAGCTCTGACCCTGGAGTTCTGTGGTCCTGCTGCCAAACAGGGCGAGTTTGTAGTGTCCCTGCCCTTGGCCATGTGTGGTCATGCTGACAAACATGCCAGAACCTGCCATGTCCAGTTTTTCGAGAAACTGTGACTCAGAGCTATAATTAAGTCTGTCACAGTGTTAACATATGTACTGCTAATGCAACCTGAACACATCTTGCAGCTGCTTTATGAAAAACAGCGAAGCTTAGAACAGCTTTTATTGAGCAGCAGCTGCAGGAAGTGTCAACATAGTCACAGAGGTTAATGACTGGTTACACTACATGAGGGACACAATATTCCCTGCTTTGAATGTTGCTATTTGACATAAATAGTGTGCCACAAAATCCAGTTGATCTAATACATCCTTTTCCACAGCTACGTCATTTAGGTCTTATTGATGGATCCTGAGGCACTGGAAACCTCCAGAGGACAGGTGTCCAGGAGGCCTTGGGATGAGTCTTGGCTGACCTGGAAAGGACTGTCATTCACTACTCAAAGCTCATGACCATGGGACGGGGTTGGAACATAGGCTGAATAGTAAAACAAGAACTTTGCCTTTAGACTCAGCTCCTTTGTCACCAAGACAGTTTGTACAAAGCCTGCATTCTTGTCAGCACTGCACCAATCCAGTATAGGATGGATCACTTGATCCTTGTTGTCATATGTAACACACACAACCAAACAAACCCCATCACCAGGTTGCTACATACTCCTTAAAATCTAACTTCAGACTTTTGAAAGACCCAAAGAAAGAAAAACAGTAACATTTTCTCAGCAAAACAAATGCACAGGTATAGCATGTGTAACCATTTTTTACTCAAGTGATCAAAAATCAAACAAACAGTGGTGGAAAAAAGTTTTCAGACACCCCATACATTTGTGAAATACTGCATTACCATCTGAGAACTGACATATTGAATCAAGAATTTAGTTTTGTTAGTTTTTCTTGTAAACAATAAACAAAAAAATTGTATTTGTTTGTGTCTGTCTAATGCAGCCACACCTTTTGAAACACAAAAAAGGTTTTCCCCCAAATATTTCATGTAAAATTTTAAGGGTGTCCGAAAACTTTTTTCCACCAGTGTACAAGACACCTCAGTCCAGAAGATCAGATATGTCAGATGTCAAACAATAAGAATAGTTCCCAAAAGGTTTCTGGAACCCAAAGATATGTCTTCAAACTACTTTGACCAGCAGTCCAAAACCCCAAAGAATTAAATGAACATGAAAATGTATCCAACAGAAAAAAACATCAGATCTGCATTCTGGAGAAACTGCATGTCTACTGTTTTGTCTTGATTATTTTATTAAACCATTCTTTGTCATTCTACTGCCTCTTTCAACACTATTGATGACATTCTTTACCCCTGGCTGATTCCATCCTTTGTTTTGAGAAGAAGCAATTATTACATGTCTTGCTACTCAGAATTTTCCCATTTTCTCAATTCTTTATGGCCCAAATTACCAGTCTGTGTGATGTAGTGACAGCAGACACATAAGACTTCATTGGTGCCCTGTTTTTTTTTTTTTTTTTTTTTTTAAATACTAGCGTAGCATCAGTGCTTCTGATTTCAAATTGGACTCTGCTGTAACTCCCACTGTCCTCTGTTTAAGTTTTTGGCTCATCTTGCAGGTTGTCTCAAAATCATTACTTGCAACAGCTAAGCATTTGTGGTCCTTTTCATCTTGGAGCTAAATTTCCTTAAACTTGTATTTCTCCATCTGGCTTGCTGCTTCTTCTGTCTCCTGTTTGTGAATGTCGAGACATTGAGCATAATAAGATACACGACTGTAAGACAAAACAGACAAATGGACCAAAAAAAAAAAAAAAGATAAGAAATCTTATACTGCTAATTAGATACAGTAATATCGATAGATTTGATAAACATGTCTAAGTTAGTCTAGGCATTATCCCAAAGACTTCTCACAAGTGAAAATAAGACTTTTTAAGACATTTTATGACCGCAGTTTTCAAAATTCAAATTTATTACTTTTGAAGGCATTTTAATGATCCCTATATCCATTATATTTGAGGTAGATGAAGCTGACTGGACCAGATTTAATAAAAGGCTAATTTTGTTCCCAAGTAGCAAGCACTGCTGGTACACGTACACCCAGGGACAGTGTGAACACTCTCCCCAGCTAATGTGGCTGTTTGTTTAACTGTGGGAGGAATAATTGAGTTTAAGCATTAGGCTGAGCAGTGGGAGACAGTGTAATATGTAACAGGATAAAGGAAAGGGGGAGAGTTTTTTTCCCTGTGGGCTGAATCTCCAGACTCCTCCACTCCTTGAGTCACCATTTTGATGAAATTAACAATCCTCTTCACCCGTCTTGCCCTCCATCCTCCAGCTCTCTCTGTCCTAAAGAGATTAGACCACTTCAGGAACATTATTCAGATTGTTTATCATTCTCAGCTCCAATTGAAATTAAGTGGATTCTGTTACACTGAGGGCTTCTGCAGAAATCTGGATCACACTTTTTCTCTGCCTCTCCTCTTACCTCAGAATTATTAACTCCTGTTTCTTCCAGATTTATTTGTGTGTATTTAAGACTCAGTCATTGATAATTTATAGTGTTTTTTCTGCCCAATACAATTTCAAAATGTTGAAAATATTATATAAAATAATACATTTAACATTTATTTATAAAGCAATAACTGGTGTCACATGGTGTGAAGCCTTTTTGCAGCTTAAAATATTACTATAAGAACCATGAAATGAATTGTCTTTTCTCAAAACACTGATTTATTGGCTAATGACTTAGTGCCTGACTATTCTTATGCCATAATTTTGAGGTTTCTCATTATTTTGTGATACTGGTTATTTTGAGATACTAAGTCAGAACATTGAGATGGTTTCTCATTATATATTAAAGGAAACATGGAAGGACTTTGCTACTTTGTTTGCTAAATGACCATACATTGAGCTGTTACATATTCATGTTACTACAACTAACCCACATATCATTTTGGTTCTACAATGACTGAAGTGAATGAAAATGCGACCATGCCTGGTTTTATTCTTGATATCTTCATGTCCATTAGTGGTAGAGACCTCAAGATTGTATATGAAGACAAGATAAAGACTGATATCATATGGGTGCAAATAATTGGTTTATAATACATTCAGTATCACTCTTGCTGACTTCCTATAAGGCCCCCCCAAATCTAGGGCCTTATAGGAAGTCAGTGAGCATGCAGTGCAAACTTTAATGGTCATACTAAAAACATGTTTGACTTCCATCCCACAAAGTGTGGTGAGATTAGGAACAACACAAGATATTTATGCCAAATGAGGCTTCCCATATAAAGTATTGTTGAGGCTATGAAAATTAAATGATATCTGAAAAAAATAAAAAAATAACAAATAAAAAACAGGATTTGAAGAGAAATATATCTTAGGTCTTGGTTTTGGGACCCATTCATGATATAGACAAGGTTTGCAAACAATTTGAGGTGGTGCTATAACAACTTTATGATGTGGAATGACCCACTCAATAAGGCTGTAGTCATGACAAGTGGATATTGTGCTCATTTTACTGATATGTTCATTATCAACATATTTGTGACTTGCCAAATATGTAAATACAACTAAAATGCTGGTTGCAGTTTAGCTGTATATAAATATTAAATCTGGGTGAGGGGGTTGTCTCCTCCACTTATTCATCCTGTCACTGCACATGTTCAGTCCCTCTGTTACACCTCTTCCCATTCATACACTGACCCCTGTCCCTGTTCTTCAGCCTCATTTATGTGTCATCATTCTGCCTCACTGTTCTGTATTAACATTGCTCTGTTTTAAGATATGCAGCAAATTAGGACTAATTTGTTACATACAGTGAGCTTTCATTTGTGTTTGTTCATAGAAATATGCATAACCATGTCACTAGGGGTAACACATTCTAGCAGTGGACTGTGGGAAAGGTGAAAATATTGCTCTACTGCAAGTTTATGCTTGTTGAATGGGTGTTTTGATAAATTATTTGTGATGGTTTTATTACATGTATGGTAACAAGAATAGTTACTGTCAACCTGAGTAATATGTTTTGCTTCACTTTATTTCTATTTCAATCTATTTTCTCCTCCAGAGAACAGAGAAAGATGAAGACAAAAATATTTTTGGTCCTTACAAATTTAGAAATGGTGTTATGTCCAAATTCACATTAGATTCACATTAGTACCCTCTAATTTGCATATGTCCAAGTCATCAGGGCTTTTGGGGATAATGGCTTGAGTAAAGTATCTAAGAAGTGTTAGATTGTGGCACATCATGGTGTATTTGTCCTACCATACTTCTGACATGTCAGTCATTATCAAGTAGTTTTGATGTTTTTGTCAGCTGTCTGTAATGTGAGTGTTTGACTTGACTGAACTGTCATTGTAAAGAGGAAGACAACAGTCAGCTAATTTGTGGAATGGACATAATGATAATTTTGAAAAATCTACAGTAAAATCCTCAAATGGTTTCAAAGGCTCCCTGTGGTGAGATTTAGCCACCTGCATGCCGGGGTGCTGGGGTTAGATTAGCACACTTTCATGCCACAAAGGCCATGAAATTCGGGAACAAAATCCATTCGTGTTATGCTGATAACACTGATGGATACTCGCAGCCATTCATGTAGATTAATTTTGTCACATCCATTGTTAATTAGCAGAGATTGGGGAGAAACTGTGATTATCAAATGAGCTTAGTGTATTTAGCTGGGACTAATCCCTGGCTTCCCTTGTTTATGGGATTTGATGAGGAAGACAGCGGTGAGTCAGCTGGAGAGGTGACAGAACAACTGGATTTACACAGCAAACCCACATGCAGGGCACATCTGAAACAGAACTGAAACATGGATTAAACCTGTTTCAGATCTCAAGGTGCTCCTTCATTAGCACTGATGGACCCAGTCAAGCAGAACTACATCATATTATGATGTGAGGCCTGTGCTCCTGTGTTTTGAGCCAACACTAAGGTTCTTCTGTATAACACCCAATGATGAGAAGCCATTTTATTTACAGAGAACAAGCAAGAGAAAATGTTTTTGGCCATTCACTTGTCATTAGTGTCACAATTATACAGCACAGAAGCCCATTAACAAAACAGCAAAACTACAAGTGTATCTCTGTTAGGTAATTACGCACATAACAAGGCAATCGGATGCTTTCACAATAACCAGTCAACATATAGCGCTGGAACATGAAAGATGGTGGTGACTGATCTACTATAAAATGTATGCAGTCAACAATTCTTAGTAATCCAGAGAATCTTTTCACATACAGGACATGAATACATATCAAAACACTGTACATTGAGGAGTGAACAGGGAGGACTTGCTGAGCATCTACAAACAAATTGTCCAATTGTACAAACTGTCTCTTTTCTCTTTTTTGTGGTCTCTTAACACATTAGGCAAAGAGCAGCTTATTAAATGATGAATACCTGAGTCTAAAGGCAGAGGTATTCGTCATTCCTCCTTATACCATAGGTGTATAATGTTATGGGTCTATACCTATCCTAAAGCATTCAGTTTTTTCAATTCATTCCGTATTGCTCCTCCTTTAATGATAGAAACTGTTTATTCTTTTATCTATCTATTCTATGATCAATTAATCACCAGTATTTTGTTAAAGATTATGATATTATATATATATATATATATATATATATATATATATGAAATTCTTTGAGACTGGGCAGCAAGACGCACCAGCAGAACTGTCACCAAGCAACTGCAAGAGGGCTCTGGGACAGTCCACCCAAAGTCTGCCGTATGGAAAGCAGCCGGTCCAACCACCACTGAAGCAGATGACGGTTCTGGGTTCCAGCTGCAAAGTCGCAAAGCATCACTTTATCTGCTCATGACAAGTTTGATGATAAAAAAAACTGTAAGTCAGCTTAATCTGCAAATATCACTCTTAGACATTTTAAGATTTTGTAATAATATGATCATGTAGTTATAGCCCTACACCTATTTGAGTCCATCATATCATTTCACTCATTTTACCTCCTGTTAGTTAATCATAATAGTTCAATAATCTTTACATTTTTATTATCTTTATTTTATCAATAATGTATTGTATAATGTATATGCATATTATGTATGTAAGTGACCCTAGTTAATAAACAATATATATGTATTTAGACTTAGACTTTGTGTGTGTTTCTTTGTAGTTGAGAAGTAGATCCCTTAAATCAGAAGTTACTGCTTCAGATATTAGACTGATTGAATTCATATTTATATTAATATTAAATCGATATGATAATATATTTGACATGGAAGTATTTCTGTCCAGAAGGACAGTGGTGCCCCCAGCAACAGTTTGGCATTTGATTCTCATCGTATTCATGCATGTTTGCTACACTTACCTTGAATAGCACAGCATAACATGGCTAAGCATACTTTATCTGTGTATTATATTGTTTTGATTTAATGTCCCTGAGCTTTGTTGTTATGTCTGTTAATGTTAGAATGTTAACACATATAATACTGAGGGGACATCTGACTGTCTTGGATGCAACCTGCTAACATCTCCCTTAATCTGGCATCTTCTGACTTAGCCTTAAGCAAGAACCACTTCTTGTTGTGGGGGAGCCACATGCCATGTGGTCATCTTTGCATCTTTTGATTCCACCATCTTTGTTTAAGACAAAACAGCGATTTTGAGTCAGTCATATAGTATAGTATATATATATAGTATTCCTAGATCTGCTTAGATATTGTGTGTTGTCATTTATATTAATGTATTTATTTATTGGTATTTGTTTAATAAATGCGTTTCAGTATTGAATATTTTGCAGGTCTGTTTAATCTCCAAAATCTTCAGTCCTCTCTAAATATTGATAGGGTACTTTTTGGTTGTAGTTATTAAAAGAAGAATTAATCAAGGTTCCAAATTGAAAGTATAATTAATCATTTTCTTCTTTTTAGCGATGGTGTTCCAGGGTTGGATTTACTATTAATTAAATCCTATTACTTTACACAATGATACGTTTCTTTCTGTTCTGAAAGCCAGTAACAGAAAAACCATTACAACTACAAAATCCACTGCAAAACCATTGTATTGGAAGATGTGCAGGATTTGCTTTAAAAACTGACTTAAGTAAAGGGATTACTGTTTGTAGATATATCTACTTTTACCTGATAATCCTTTAAATTTGTGCCTTTAAAAGAAAAGAAAGAAAGAAAAAAAAAAAGCATTGGTGCAACAGGAAAAATGGATGTCGCTTATCACTAATATCTTCTGGCATGATTAGATTTTTTTTTCCCCTCTATGGTCTATGAATTCAGTTTATCTAATCTTTTTAACTTCAACCTTAACTTTTTAATTAGATTATTAGATACAACATCTTCTGTGTTTTGTGTGATGTCTTGAGTGGTTATTTGAGGAAAGTGCATGGAATGTCCAAAACTGAAAGGAGTCATCCATTGACAGATATGAAACAGTGAGACCCTAAGAACAGACATGAGAGACATGAGAGAGAGCAAGTGTTTGTAGTTATTTTATGTCTCTTTGTTGTTATTTGTCACTGCTCTGTGGCCTTTTCTTTGTAGCTGGTCAGTGTGTCTTTTTTACAGTGGCTCCCAAGAACAAAGCACATATAAGAGTGAAAGTACAAATGTGCTCCAAAGACAGAAATGAATCAAATACAAAAACACTGAAAAACAGGGAAAACCCATGCAACAGAACTGCTACATCTGAGGCCTGTACTATAATGGGAGTCAAACCTACTCTGATTCAACTGGTTATCAATTGAAGTCGGAGTTGACAACTCTATGATGATAGTTAATCAGAGTATGTGTGTGTGCACTAAGGAGTGTGTTCAGCAATACAGCTAGAGAGTTGTGGTATAATAGCTTGTGTACTGTGTCTTTCAGATGAAGCAAACATGTTCATTCTGTCAGTCAGTGAGGAATTTAATGTAACACCATGGCTGCTAATAAAATTAAAAGTAAAGTGTTCCTGTCATATGATGTCTAGAATCTCAGTTTTTAATAATGAGATGTAAGGACACGTAAGATACATGAAAATGATTAGAATTGGAATTTGATGTAATTGGAATACCTGTCTTATGTACAGTTTGGAGGGATTCTGTTGTTTTGCAGCAGCCACCAGCTTGTCCCTTGGGGGGACGTGGGTGAGGACTCAACGTCAGCCATGTCTGACACACATCCTGGTCTACACCTTTCATCATTTGTACTTTTATGTATATTTAATGGAGACTGACACAGTATGCAAGGCTATGTATGGAAAATGTCAAACATCTATTGTATCAGAATGATCCATCAAGACAGCCAAGCTGGTCAGTTGGCATTCACATTATTATCTTTCAGGAGGAGCTAAATCAGTCTCCCCACCTATGGCTCTCTCCCCTCAGGCAGTCAGAGCTTTTTCATTGCTATTAAAAGGATTATTCATACTGATAATATGCAACACTAATGATGCTAAATCCTGTGCACCATGTTCTTTCTCAGTGTGCTTTGCTGTATAAACACATGCTGAGCTTAACTGTGAGAAAAAATATTACTAATTTAAATAACTAAAACTGGAAATTGAAAAACTGGAACATAAAAGTATTGCTATACATACACCATCTCTAACTTTTTTCTTTTCCTTTTTAGGAAAGGGAGAATGCAACTAAATAAATATATATATGTGTATGTATGTATTTGTTATATTGTATTATTTTTGGTGGTAAATCTGATCAGTCAGGAAGTTAGCCCAGTCATAAAGAAGAGAGAGTTGATGTAGCAGCACAGAGAGTCAGTAATAATCCAGGACTGTCTTTCTGTCGTATTTACCGGACTGTGCCATCAATAAAATCATCGGTGAACTGGATGGACATTGTCATCATTGTGCATGTGTAACATCAATATTGATTAGGTCCTCCAAATGTGTAGCAGAACTTACATAAGATGTTAAGTATGAACATAACCTCCTCTAAGCAGTTTACAGGTAATATGTATTTATGATTTATTCAGCTTTACCTTCAGGCAAACTGGCAACAACAAATATCATAATATTTCAACTCTGAGACCAAAATGGAATTATAACATGGCCATGTAATGTTGCTGCTTATCCAATTTCTTGTGTCACCATTATTATTATTATTATTATTATTATTATTATTGTTAGTAGCAGTATTAATTAACACACCATCTTATAAGAATGCAAATGTCTAACGATGCATGAGGTTTGCTTTGTGGATGGTCATACTGGATCATGTCTCATGTATCATGTACTGTAGCATACATGCAACTGTTCTTACTGTATAACCATACCTACACTACTCAGACTGGTGTTGACAGCCCAGATGGGCCAAAATGGAACTGTTGTGTGTTGTCATTCTGCTAAATGTACAGTATGCTGTAGATGAGAGTCTAAGTGCATTTCAGTGCCACTTATTTAGGGCTGTTTTCCATCTGCTGCTGAACCCTCCAGGGTGTCACCTCGTCACAGTCAAGCTGCTTGATTGGCTGTTTCTAGGTGATGGACAGTCTTGAAACTGAGCAGGTGGAACCTTACTGCAAAGGCAAACAACTACACTTTCTGCAGAATGAGTTTGTCTGGTGTGTTTGTGTGCATTATTCAAAGAGTGTGCCATGACATTGGACAGAAAATATATTTTTTTCATCCTGTTTAGTTTATTTCATTAGTTTCCTCCTGAATTCTGCTGGAACCTTTTCCAGCAAAATATTTTGAAGACAAAAGCATATTCAGGGCCAACAACTCAACAAGATTTGAGAGTTGGTCTCAGTTGCTGACATTCCTTTGAACAGATTTCTTAAAGGAACAAGACACTCTTATTTGTTATCTTACTGAAAGTTAAGAAAGGAAATCAATTTCAGTATTGAGTGACAAAATAACCTAAACTCAAGATCTACTTACTAGTTTTCTCAGAGTTTTCAAGCTGTATCTCATGACTTTATGTTGAATTTCTTTTGTCCTACATACTGATCCTAAAGTCAATGCTCAGTTTCTGTATTATTATCTCTGCATTTAATACCATCATACCAACATGTTTTGTTAAGCACAAAAATGTAATTTCTCAAAGGACAGGTTCACATGTATGTTGAAACAACTTACTGTGTGGTACACACCCTTATCACATTACACTGGTTACTGGTTCCTGTGATTGTTCCTCTGATCCATAGTGGCTACAAAGAAATCCCATCCTAAAACAGTTTTAGCATCAGTTTTAGCATCAGTGATGGGCAGTGGTTTACTGGCCAGCAGGCACATGCTGGTTCTATGTTCCAGGACTGCAGTCACAAGCCAATCACAAACAAATTACTTAATAACTGGTTACACTCTAGACTAAACACAAAGTAGCAGGTAGCACTGAGATGGGCAATCAAAGCCATGGACAAGAAAATGTTAAACAGTAAAGGAGCAGCAGGCATTAGAGGCAAAGGCTTAGAAACATCAACATACTGTTTGGGCATCAGCATCTTCAAGTGGCCAGCAATGCTATTTTCAAGGAGTAAACTGAAACAGAAAGATAAATGTTAGATTATAGGTCATGGTGTGGTGGAAGACAGCCTGTCAGGAGCACTGGGACATTTCCTGAGGGTCACTGCAGTGTGGCCATCACCACCATTGAGGTACTGAGGTGCATACAATAAAAGCTGTGAAATAACTGCCCAAAATTACTTTTAGTTACTACAAAATGTTAACACAGTTGAGTACAGTACAAGCTGACTATGCGTGAAACGGGTAATTAACAAACTTAACTAGTGGATCATCTGTAGTTCAGTGTCACTCATCTCCACACATCAGCTCCTGTGCTCCTGTGTTATGTTAAACATTGAGTGTTTATCCAACCTCAGACTGATTAACTTTCAATGAAAGTTGAAATGCATTTCTTTCTATTCTGTTTGTGTAAAAGGTTGAAATGCATGTTTAAATGAGGTACAAGATTGTTCTAGTGGAGACTGGTAACATTAACACATAAATATCAACTGACCCTCTATTTACTTTCTTCACTGACACAGACTAAAATGAAAAGACTGCTCAGCTCTGAGAAGGTAAGAGATACAAGACAAGATGAGGACACTGAGAGAAAAGAAAGGGGCAAGCTGATGGAGATGAGAGAAGAGCAGGTACTGCCCACTGTGACCAGGACAGGATCAGAATTATGTCCCCGAAAAACAAACAAAAACTGACCTGATCACATTCAAACAATGTCAGCCTAATGACCACAGAGATAAGACAAGAACACAAACCAGGTATAATTACAGTTTCGAGCAAGGCTAACTGTCCAATAACCACATCTGTAAACATGGTCATGCACTTTAACTAGCATCACTGTCAGCAACTACAGGCAGTGAACTAAACAGGCAAATGCACCAGAGTCTGATCAAAACAGTCCTGACAGGTCAGGTGTGCACATACAACCAAAGCTAGCTGTGACTGCAGCTCTGAGTAAAAGGGCTCTGCATTTTCATTTTCCGGTCTGAGTGCAGAGATGTACAAAAAACAAAATGAATGAAATGTCACACCACATCTGAAAACATTAGGGTATTTGTTGTTGCTGAATGTCGTGACCTGCTGCAAATGAGTCACAGCTTTTCAGTTAAATTTTTAAACATAATAGCAACACAGTGTCGCCTGTTTGAGCAAAAAAAGAACCAGAGTGTGTTTGGAGACAGGAACACACATTGTGAGATGGTATTTTTTTTTCTCTCTCTTTTTTTTTTTTGAATCTCTTCTAGCTCAACTCGGCACATAATAGCTTTCAGGGGACAGGTATGAGACACAGGGGACGCTAATGAATTCTTGTATCACATCTGCTGAGGAGATCTCCACATGCCAGCTATTTGC
The DNA here is from genome assembly GCF_001640805.2 of Lates calcarifer. Classification (NCBI taxonomy): domain Eukaryota; kingdom Metazoa; phylum Chordata; class Actinopteri; family Centropomidae; genus Lates; species Lates calcarifer. The sequence goes on from NC_066847.1 coordinate 16,418,538, forward strand.
AGGAGGCTGATGGAGAGCTGTACCATCCTCACACATTAATTGTTGATTCTGCCAGATGCCAGTTCTGCATCCTGGTGTGATGGACACTATAGGTTGCTTTTGCCTGAAAGAGGAAAATATAGTATTCTCTATTGGACATTGCAGTGATCACTTGTTTACTATCTTGCAACTCTCACTATTGTTTTTTTCATTTCACACTCAATTCCTTTCACTTCTTTCTCCCCTCCTTTGTTCCTCTCACCACCCACCATCATCCACTCCAGAACAGTCTGTGTTCTTTTGCTGGAAGAAAATATGTCTATTTTACAAGTGTCATTTTTTATAAGACAAGCAAGTCACATCCGACAAAACTGACACAATGCATAGTATTTTCTATTCTAGTTTATCTTTTAACTTGCCAGGAAAGAGTTAGAACCCACTGCAACTACAACAGAATCAAACAGATTAGGATTCTTACCTAATTCCTAAGTAGTAATACATTATAGTTGTCTTTAAAATGACACATTTCCGTACCATCCAGACAGCTTTATGTTCTGTTACCAGATTCACTCAGTCATTCAGACAGACCATTAGCCCTCATTATCCCCCACCGATCAGCCTCTCAAATGAGCAGCACAGAGAGAAAAAGGGCCAGAGAGAGCAGATGACAATAAAGGGCAATTAGAAGATGACTCAACTGTTGGAAAATTTGGAGCTGTCACACTGAATCTGCAGAGGCTGAGACTAAGAAAGAGAGAAGAAATATGGTTACAGCTAGCTGAATTTTGTTTTAAAACTTTGTTTGACTTTACTGAACGCCTGATGATGTGTGTGTTTGAACGGGTCACTTCCTGTCAACTATCAAAACACAAAAGAAATGACAAGGAGAAGCAACAACAGACACCCCCTAAGTTTTGATACCAGTAAATATATTTTCAGACAGAACTGATTTATATTCTGAGGCCATATGCTAAAGACATAAATGTAGCTCTTTATGAAATTATTTTATTAGCAGATTTAATGTAGGAAAATGAATTAATGTGACATTGCATTTATGCACTTAATAATCACAAATTTATGAATACGAGGTATGGAATTAAATAATGAGACTGATGCTGTAATACAATTTTATTGTACATAAACATTTTTCAGTGTCTTTCTCCTTCAACATCCTCCCTCTCTGCATCAACACACCACTGCACTCAGGTCTTCCACTGATCAGAGCAGTGCAGTAGGTCTTCTTTGGACAGTTGTCTCAGAACCTCTGTCGTTCTTTTCTTAACTTCTGACACAGACTCAAAACGTGTTCCTTTGAGCACAGATTCAATCTTAGGAAAAAGGAGAAAGTCACATGGTGCTGGATCAGGTGAACAGGGAGGGTGATCAGGCACTGATTTGTCTCTGGGGCAGAAACTTTTCAGAGAGGCAGAAACATTTTTCCACAACTGTGGTCTCTTTCTTCAGACTTTTGCAAAACTCTCGCAGTTTTTAGAACCTGTTTGTAATAATGTTGATTCACTGTTGACCCTTCTGGAACCCCCAGTGTCAAAGAAAACAATCAACATGGCTTTGAATTTGGACTTGCTTTGTCATGCTTTCTTCATCCTTAGTGACAGTGGTGTTTTCTAAAGCACTGATTGTCATTTTGTCTCAGGATTGTATTGGAAGATCCAAGTTTCATCGCATGTAATCACTCCTTCTGTGTTTCCTTCAGTGTGTTCCAAAATGTCTCTACAAATTTGCTTGTGTTTTTCCTTTTGATCAGGAGTCAGAAGTTTTGGGACATCTTTGGCCCACACTTTTGTCATGTTCATATTTTCACACAAAATTTGCAGAACTGTCTCTTTGTCTCTCTTGTCTGTGTTATCCATCATTTTTGCTTTCTTTCAGTACTGATTTAAAATGCTGACTATGTCCTTGGTAAACAACATTAAAAATTTCTCTTTACATCACCCTCATTTTTTTCAGTTTTTGTTACAATAACATGAAGTAATTTTCCAAATGTCTAAGATCTAAGTTTAAAACACTCAAAACGTGTATTTATGTAAATGGGTGATACCTCTTCATTGGATCTGTTTCACAGATTATATCCCTGTCTTGTTTGCTGCCATGCATGGTTGCCATGAATGTTGTATGTGGATGGGTTGCACTAAATATCTTTTTATGTTTGATAAAAATGTATTTAAAATGAATGTGGTTTAAAAATCAGGCAGGAAAGCAGTTGGTAAAACCGAGAGGACCACAGATCTTTGACAGGAACACGGGTATTTATTCATAAAACAAGATAAAATATAAAAACAGATAAAAACTAAAAAGACTATAAGATCGGGTCTAATGGAAGAGTATTAAAAAGGAGAGAGGCTGAAACTGGATGGTGGGAGAGTCCAATGGAGCAATCCAGAGTCTTATCTGTGGAGGCCGGGGCTGTCGCACACACTTGGGCGCTGGCGGAAGAGGCTCCGTCGCCGTAAAAGCGTCGACCCGTTCGATACCGTGGTCCCACCACGCCACTGCACCGCGCCTTTGTCCTCCTCGGAACACCGACCTCGAATTAACAGGGAAGCGGGACAGCAGTCACTGCACTTTTAAACACACACAGGTATAGGTTACGCTTCGCCGCAGTATCACTCTGCCCGCTTCTTCATAGAGCCTGCGAACAATCCGTCCCTGGGTTCTCCATTAACGGCAGCTCCGGCGTGGTCCTGCAGCCTGTCCCCCGTGTCTCCTCCGCCACGTCTGTGCTCTCTGCGCCCTGCTGCCTGTTTCCTCTGCAAACTTATATGTTCCTGCCAATCTTAAGCTCCACAGGTGCAGGTGATTACACCGTGGGGCGTCACATCCGCATGGGCTTTTCAGAATAAAAGCACAACATACTCCCAGTGTGCAATACATGCAATAAAACACAACCACACACTAAAATCAGAAATGTAAATTAAAAACACACTGGGAGTTAAAAAGACACACAATAAAATCTTACTTTACCCATGCGACATGTACTTTATATGAGACCTCTGACAAGCTGACTTGTCTTTCCCTTCAGCAATAGGTCAGTTACTCCATGAGTGTCACACTATTTGCTATTGAAAAGGGAAATGTGTGTGGAATGTGTGGAAATTTGACACAGATTAAAAAAAGGGTGTGGTATGTGGTTGTATATTCAGACACAAAGATGAACATGGTAATTCTATTTTTAATTGAATTTTATTTAAATTCATTCCACCTGAGTTTCATATTTTTGGAGTGTGGAAGGAAACCGGAGTGCCCAGAGAAAACCCATGCAAGTACGAGGAGAACATGTGAACTCCACACAGAGAGAAGAATCAAGAAGATGTCAGCATCTTCTGTCTGTGGAGCCACAGTGCTAATCACAGAGCCACTGTGCTGCCCATGAAGGGGGTGTGTGTTTGTGTGTGTGTGTGTGTGTGTGTGTGTGCACGGCTACAAGGAAAAGGAAGGATAGGAAGGGTGGGGGTGTAAAGAAAAGAAGATGAAAAACAGGAGAGGTGGAGGAAGAAGGAGGAATGGTGAAGCATGGGGGGGGGGGTGGATGGTTAAAGGAAGGAAGATGAAGATGGAAGAATAGCCATGAAGGATAAATGGATGGAAATGTAAAGAGGAGACAGAGAGGAGGTACCCGCAACGTGTTGGAGAGATTATACATCTCATCTGGCTGGAGCTGGAAAATGTTGCCGGGGAGAGGGGTGTCCTGAATGTCCTGCTTAGCCTGTTGCCACCACAACCCGACTTTGGATAAGCGTGGGAGACTGACTCAAATGAGGGTTTATGCAGCCATGTTACTAGATTTACTGCAAATTAGTGTAAGGGTCAGGGTAGGTCAGGGTTCAGGACGGTCATTGTGTTGTGGGTAGACTTGGTGCGTTCTATATCGCTTTGGGTTGTCTGCCGTCGATGGGCTACATTCCATTTGGAATTGCCCCTGGTTTGCTGCAGTCCAAAAACTACTGTTTCTGTTAACAAATGGAATTTGATAGCCCAGGACTGTATCAGGGGAAGTGGCTTATAGAAAGGTATATTGTCAAGAGTTTTGTGGCAGAGGCCTATTTAATATTAGATCATCGAAGCGGACATGCCTCTCCATAGCGGAGGGTCCGCCCAGAAGTATCAGTTCATGTTAATGATCACAGTTCACTAGGTCACCAAACGCTCTAAATCACCTGTCAGCAATATTGTCGGAATTAAGAGCCTATCTATAACTGTTCCACGTGGGGTCAAGCGCATTGTAGGAAAGCAAGTAAACAAATGGCAAAGATACATTAATTTCAAATGTGATATGTGATACGTTACAGACAAACGTAATCGGGGAGAAAATATGTTCCTCAACAAACACAGCTGAGAATGCAAATTAGTTTTAGGGGAACGGAATTTTTAGGAAACAGGATTGGATAGATACAAAAGTGAGTGGGAAGGTGGATGGAATGAAGCCTTCCTCCTCAAATAAGAAAGAGAGGAAAAGAAGTAGGATTAAGGAGAGGGAGGATGGAAGAGGAAAGAAAGGGAAGTAAAGGATAGTTAGAGGAGAGAGCTGAGAGACAGAAAGGAAGATGAAGGAGTAAATGCTGATCAGAGCAAGAACGAAATGAGAGGTGGAGACAAAAACTAAAAGTTAAAAAAAAAGTTAACATTGTGGAAGTAAAGGATAAGAGATGAAGCATAGGGAAGATGGAGAGACCTAAATCTCCCATCGAAGAACGACAGAGTGGGTGTACAAAGAAACATGAAACTGAAGAAGGAAGATGAAGAAGGAGGGGAAGTGTGGAGAGATAAAGGAAGGAATAAGAAGGAAATGGAGGAGGAGAGATAGTGAGAGGTAGGAATGTGAGAGGTGAAGAAAGGAAGATGTAGGATAGTGTGTGAAGAGGTAGGAGGATGAAGGAGAGGAAGTATGATTAGGTAAAGGAAGGAAGCAAAAAAGAAAAGGTAGGTGCACAGTGGATGGTAGAGGGGAGGAAGTTGAAAGGTGTAGGAGGTAAGGACAGGAAGTATGGTTAGGTAAAGGAGGAAGAAAAGAAATGTAAAGAAAAAGGAACTGTGGATGGTACAGGAAAGAATATGAAAGACAGGTGTGCTGTGGAAAATGTGGAACAGTAAACGAAGAAGATGAAAGACAAAGATGGAGAGATAACAGAAGGAAGATGGAATGAGAAGAAATTGAAAAGAAAAGGGAGTTAGGATGGAGAGGTAAAGAATAAATAGAACGTCACAGGGGGAAGATGAGGGAGAGGGAGGGTCAATGGTTGAAGGAGTGAGATGAAGGAGAAAAAGACAGTAGACAGAGTAGCAAAAAATAATTTCCTACTTTCCTGTAAGAGCCAGTCAGTCATCATTGTCCCTGCTGTCACTGTCTGACTTAACCTTCTCTCTGAGGCTCCACAACCTCCTTTATTTCTTCATCTCTGGGACGAGCTTGTGATGGATATCTTGTAACGTCACACATCTGATCTCCTGTCCACCTTCCCAGGATACTAAGAGAAAGGAAATGTCTTAATTACCAAGAAAAACCTCATTGCTGTCGTATAATCAGTCCTGTATTTATCGTGTGTTAATCCAAATATTTCCTAGTTATTTTTCAGTGTGTTCTAAGTTGGTACTTACACAGGCTGACTGACTGGATGTGAAATATTTTAAACTGTGAAACATTAACTAATCATGTTAAAAATTAATACAGTTTCTAGAAGGAGGAAGGATTTAACTGCGTTGAAGATAAAATGTAATGTAAAGCTAAACAACATGTTTGTCATAAGGTTTGCTTTGGTCATTAGAAAATCTTACCTGGCTGCTTCTTCTGTGTCGACTCTCCAAGTCAACAAGGACGCTGTAGAGAATGAAGAAACACGTGTAGACAATAGATGGATGCAAATTTCCACTGAAGACAAGTGTTACTGTACTGTACTCTTGTTAAGTGACTGTTCTGTGTGGAAGCAGTTAGTTCTAGAATGAATGCATCATAGCAGATGAACAGAAGACTCATTATAATATAATAGAACCTTTCCCTTCTCCACATGAAGCCACACACACACACACACACACACACAAACACATATAATTGTACCTATCTTTGTGGGAACATGCTCGATGCTGATAACGCATGATGCTGTCAGACCCAACAAGTACAGTGAGCTCCTGGTTTTCAGCCCTGGTTAGCCCCTCACCCTACCCTCCTAAGCTTAACCATTACAGCTGAATCCCCAAGGTCCTGTCTCATTGCCTTGCTACTTTTATATTTTAAAAAATCTTTTAAATTAAAAGTAAAAAGTAAAGTAACATAACCAGAAATACTAAGATAAAATGTGCAGCAGGACATTTTAAGGTCCCAGATTGTATTTTGTACAATACACTGTTACCACAACTTAGAGGTTTGATTAAATATGAATTTGGTAACATTTTATATTAGGCTACAATTATTCACCATTAATAAGTTGCTTATTAGCATTCATATTGGGTCTTTATTAGTCATTATTAAGCACTTATTAATGCCTTATTCTGCATGATCATATTCTACAGCTCGAGTTTTCCCTCAATAAAGCTCCTAATTACTGCTTACTGATAGTAAGAAAGGAATTTGAACACTCTCTGCTCAGTATGGACCTTTATAAGGTAGCAGTAACAGTAATTCTCTCTTATTAACGCTTGATAAATATGGTCTATTTTTACACAACATAACACACAACTACAATTGTTAATAGTCTCCAAATAAGTCTAAATTAAGTCTCTGTAACTCAAAATATGTTCGCTATCCTGAAGTGAGATCATCAGTTTTGTATTTAGTTATGTAAGAATAGACCATATTTATCAAGTGTTAATAAGGGAAAATGACTTTTCTAGTGTTACTACTACCTTATAAGGTCCTCACTGAGCAGAGCACATTAAGATCATAATTCAAATACAACAACTCCCTTACTTACTGTCAGTGAGCAGTAAGTAGGAGATTATTGAGGGGAAACTCTCATGGACTAGTAGCTGTAGAGTGTAGTATTGGTAGTTAGTGTAATATTGGTACATTTACTTAAATAAATGATGTTAATACTTCCACCATTGATACTGCTTGGGTTGAAACTTCAAATTTCAAATGACAGAAAGCCTGTATCAAAAACTGTGGTCATGGAGTTTGGATAACGAGAGCATTTACCAGACAGGCAGAGCTGAGGGAGAATATGTTATCATGCTGCGTTATGGAAGCTCTCAGATTGGGGACTGAACTCAGTCCCTGCAGCTTAACTTTCGATCTTTTAAAATATCTGCCTCCCGTGAGATTGTGAACTTTATAAATGTGTGATACTAAATTGCAACACAGCTCCTTAATGATTGTGTAACTTACCCTCTCCTTTCTACATTGTCTTCAATTCATTTCAATTTTTTTCTGGTGATTTAAACAAAATAATACAGCAGTTCTTTCCGAGCATATTCCTTTCACTGAGATGAATGTGTAAAAAAAATCTTAATAGATAATTTGTAATCCCTAATTGATAAAAAAAAAATCCCTTGGCTGACAGCATGCATTAGGCTGCTCTGGCTGTGTGTGGCCAGGCTAGTGTGTGTTTATCTGTTGTGTTATAATCTGGCAGGGCAGCATCCCTCCTGAGCAGCAGGCTAATGCCTCATAGTGACAAGCAGCCAATTTACACATTGCATCCCCACCATGAGCGACAGCAAATCAATACACACTCAGAGTTATCATGGAATCCAGCAATGTGTCAGTTAGTGTGAGTGTGTCTGTGTCTGAGGGAAAGTCTGTGATTCTGTGTGTGGAGTTTTACCAAGGGAAAAGCCTGTAGCTCTGCATTTGCAACTGTATGTCTCTGGCTATGTATGTGTGTGTGTTTGTGTGTGTCAGTGTGGGACAGAAAGGAAAACAGATGAAAAATGTGTGAGTGTGTTTTAAAAGAAAGCTTGACTGAGTGTTAATGGATGTAGTTTATTTTGGTGTTGTGCATCTTTGTGTAATTGTGTCGGTGTGTGTGAGCACCATGTGTAATTACCAACACCACTCTAAACTCTCAGTGTGGACTGCAGTGAAAATACTGTTAACCTCTGTTGCTGGGCTTCACAGCTACTGGAGGAAGGGGAGGAGGAGGAGGACGGAGGGGTGCCGAGAGATTACAGCTACTGTTGTTGGCCACTGGGAGCTGCCAGCTACAACTGCAATTATGTACTGTTGGCCATGGAGCAGCTCCATTGAGGGTTCTTGTGTGTAGTCACAGAATGTCAGGAGGGTTGTTACACCTTTCCCCAAAACCAAAGGAGTTCAGAAGGTTAAACTTCTGGCCACTTCAATAAAAACATCAGTCCTTCTTTGTTATGTATTACATTATTGTTCTAATGACTCATGACCTGCAACCAATGTGTCCTGCCTTTTTATTAGTAAATATTTTTTCCATTTGATCGGGAACATCTCTCTGTGTGGCTGTTGTTACTGACTGTTCACTCATTGGGTTTTTACCAAAGTGGAGAGGCTCAGCTAACGTTGCAATATCACATTTGCATGCAATGCTGCAGTATTCTATTCTGCTCTATTTCAGCCAGAAACAATCCCACTTCCTCAGTTACACTAGTAGTGGGAAAGATAGGATGACATCACCTTGCATAATTAGGCACGAGCTTCAGTTTGTTCATGCCCACTAGCAGCATGTTAGCAGAACACGGGCAGCAGCTGCTCCAACTGTAGGTGCGATATTTACTTAAAACATAAAACACAGGAAAACAGACTTGGGTTGTGTTTACAGATATACAGCGTGAGTAAAATGGAAGCCATTATGTAGCCAGTGTAAACAGCTGGATTGATTATACAGAAGTGTACCTGTTCCGTCACATGACTAAAAAATGTGATTGAAATGTTTTCTGTGTAGACATGCTGTTAAAGTGCTGATTATTGAACAGTTTTAGTAATTATAACTGTACCTGCCAAAGTATTTGCTAAGATCTGGGCACATGGGAAAATGTCTACAGTCTGACATGGCAAGAAACAAGCAAACCTTTTTTCAACTTGCACAGACTTGCAAGAGATATTATTACTGTTAACAATTAGTCCTCAAGCAACAGCAGTTCACCATTAGCCCTGCAAATAAATGTCAAACTCTCCACCACATCTACTCAATTATATTATCACATAATATATAGAAAATAAATAATATACATTTCCATGTGTGACAAAGAGATTGTACAGTACATGAACTGATTTTTGCATTGCTCTTTTTAAAAAAAAAATCAATTTATGCCTTATTCATAAAGGTAGCTTCATTTTACTTAGAATGAAAATCATGTGGAGTCACACGTGTAATCTTCTGAAAGCATATGAAAAAAAGTTAGTAGAGACTCAAGATGAACAGAATTTGAAAAGATGGTAATAAAGGGAATACTGATATCAGCTGGGGAGAGGAAAGAAAGTGATTTGGAATGTCATCTCTTGCTCTGGTGCACCTTTGGACAGGATATTACTTTCTGCTGTTTGGGAGTATACATTTCCTTTCGTGAGCTCATCTAGAGATTGGAGATGCAGAGAACCAGCAGCTTCTTATCTCAGAGAGATAGAATTTTATATTCCTTCATCCATGATGGACTTATAAAGTCTCTCCGGCTCTTGCACGCACACACATGGTTAGCGTTTTAATTTCCCTCACAGCAAGTGTGGCATCTCTACACTGGTTGCAAATGAGAGCTAAAAAAATATTCTGTCCACAAATATTAATAGCAGACCCCTTGTTGGGCTATTTGCCAAACAGCAAGAGGCACCGTGCTGAGTTGGTTACTTATAGAGTCCAGAGGTCCTTCTGTATCGGCCACTACAGACTCTCCATCAAAGCTGGGTCAGAGGGGCTTTGTAGGGCAGCAAGGCTAAGGAGTCTGAATGGAATCAAGGGTTTCACTGTGCATGAGCAGGAGTGATATTACCAGAGGTTACCTTTTGTGACTGACTTAAAAAATGGAAAAGACAGAAAAGCTTTTTCATTATGTTTCATCATGGTTTAAACAAAATACATTTTACTGCCTCTGTTCAGAGTCAGTTTTGTTTAATTTTGTTTTCTCCAAACAAATTCATTTAATTCTATGAAATATTTGATGTTGGAGCAGTGTTTATGTATGCACACACGTGCAACTGTAGATGATGCAGAGGCTTCATAATCATGAAGAGTGTCTGCACACACCTCCTCTGTGAGGAATGTCAGAGATACAGGGGCTATGTGGAGCCCACAATAAACATTATTATGCTTCTTTTTCTTTCAGTCATGATTCTTCATTGTAAAGAAATCACAGGGCAAAGTGAGAAAAAGGCTACTCCTCTTATTTTCAGTAACACCAGACAATTTTATTTTGTCATCAACTAACTCTCTTCTCACTGTGACTGTTGCTCTGTAACGTAACATAAATTAACCTGTTCATTCATTCATTACACTCATGCCACTTTGATTTAAACCAAGGATTTGGGGCATACTATGGGTCCCGTCTCAGACAGAATTGCACTATTTCAGCCATATTTGTTTGTTGTTTAAAGGTATGCTGAATTAGCTATCAGCAGTTCTTGTTCGCAATGTACCCATGGATGTACAGACAACTGTCATTGGATTCCTTTGAAAATTAAAAATATAAATAAACTTAAAAGTCTCAGGCAAGTCTCTAAGCAGATGTATGTATAATTACTTGAGATCAGAGATATCCTTGGGAAATGTAAGTCATGCTGAATCTAAAAATATGTGTATAAAATCTGTGAGTTTAGATTTGACTGGGTTTTGAGTCTGAGAAAGAGTGCCAATTCTGTCACAAAACTGAAGCTAATAAGGGCAGCATGGTGGTGCAGTAGTTACTAGATAGCACTGTTACCGCACAGGTTTGAACCCCAGTGCTTTTCTGTATGGAGTTTATCCTCTGGGTTCTCCAGCTTTCTCCAACAGTCCAATGACTTTGGCTGTAGGTGTGAATGTGAATGGGAATTCTTGTCTGTCTCTACATGTCATTCCTGTGATAGACTGGTGATCTGTCCAGGCTGTACCCTGCCACTCACCCAATGTCAGCTGGGATAGGCTCCAGAATGGATGGATGGATGGATGGATGGATGGATGGATGGATAGATGGATGGATGGATGGATGGATGGATGGATGGATGGATGGATAGATGGATGGATGGATGGATGGATGGATGGATGGATGGATGGATAGTTTTCAAGTAGCCTACTTTGAAAACCATCTAAATTACAAAGTATGCAGAGGCTACAAGACAACACACATAAGTTTTAGCTGTTTTGGACTGTGTGATTGATCAAGGTTAATTGTCATAATCACATGCATACAAGCACATTACCTTGGTTACCAAATAAATATGTACAGCTTATACAGATCAATTGCAAGATTGCTTTCGGAACAGTTTATGATGAGCAGTGGACTTACTGGTAGTAAAGCCTTTGAAAACATGTTTAAACCACAAATATCATTCATTGCTTTCAGACCACAAACAAACCACACCAGAGAAGATCCAGTGTTTCCAAAGATACAAATGATATTTGGGGAAATGTGTATAAAATGAAAACATGCAGAATATATCCCAAATCCTCAAGCCCTGGGCTTTAATATTTCATTCAGTGTAAACATCATATAGCTTCAATGAAAAGAACAAGCTGATAAAAACAGGCTGAATATATATGATACTATCAGACTTCATACCTTGAAGCTACTTAAGGGGAAAACTGGAATTATTGAATTGAGTGAATAGACAACACAGCCTGACAATGCACAAGGTGCCCATGTTGTGCTGTGTTATTTACTGAGGAGGATAAATATGCTAGAGGAGGTTCCTTAATTGACCTTTTACTGCTCCCATCATGGAAATGCACAGTGTACAGTAGGGTAATGTAGTGGGTCTCCTGCCAAGTATGTAACAGCTGGCTTTCAGTCTTATTGTCAGTAATCCCAATAGTCTATGGTAATCAGACAGTGTGCCAACACTTATGCCATAGTGGACATGATACAGGGATAAACTGGTATCTCCTTGGGGGCATGTAAGTGAATTGTACTGCAATCTGCCCTCTGGTGAGTAGATATTAGATATTTTTGATTTGTGGTGAACTTTTGTGTTGTGCTTTCTAAATGGAAAGATTACATTTTTTGGCAAACGTGAATATGGTTTGTGGATTTTATAGAAATCTCTCCATTCAGTTTAATACCATTTCCTGTCAAAAAAAAGAGCATGTTCGCTCCTGATGGTGGTGTCATTATAGGTCAGCAGGTCAACTAACAGCACACTGACTCATTGAAGATTCTGAATATCCAGAGTAACTGTCATGCTTACCTGGCCAGTAATTGGGAAGATTGCTTTATTAGTAATAGTGAAGACATCTTTTTGTTTTTCACCATAATGTTAGATAGATGAACCAAATGATGGTCCATGGTCCAGCTCTGCTTCAAACCCACAGCAGAGCAATGATCTGAAAGAAAATGTGGCAGTTTGGAGCAGTGATTACCTGGCTGGTTAATCTGCACAAACCAAAACCTCAGTCCAACAGCTCTGACACCAGGCCAAGCTGCTCAACAGCCAGCTAACTATTTGACAAAGGGCTTTTTGTTAGTTTGTTTTCTGTAAAGCTGTGTGTGTGTGTGTGTGTGTGTGTGTGTTTGCAAGCAGTTGTTTGGAGCGATTTATTACACCTAAACCTAAAAGAAACTTTAGCACAATATGGAAATGACCCTCCCCTCTGTCCACTGCAGCTGAGATGAATTTGATAAGTTAGAAATGGATGAGGCTAAAACACCTGGTAGAGCTGAGCGGAGCTGGTGGTAATTTGTCACTATGATCCACACCTTCCACCTTACACATATGCACTTGTTAATGTGAAAACTAGTGATTAATAAAACTTCAAGGTATGAACATTAGATAACGTACTGCCTAATTATTGCCCTATTTTTGGTCACTGACATTTGTTTACCAACCAAACGCCTATTTGGGCATTTTGAACCTAACACTAATGTAATTATGTATGTATCACAATAAACAAAACCAGCTGTATCTGCAATGGCACAATAAGATGCTAAGCCATGCATATACAGAGAGTGTATGTGTGTTTTCTACTCTTAGCCACAGACTGGAATTGCAGGACTGCATCTGAAGCTTTATTGAGGCAAGCTAATCCATGAGCTGCAGGCCTCAGCTGCCTTTGCCAGTCCGCCAGGCTGAAAATAATTACATTTTAAATGGCTGTGCAAACAACAGCCACCACATTAGCGTGTTAATTCAGGCCAATCACTTCTACTAAAGAAAAAAAAATCGAAATAACAGGAGGAAACACTGCCTTCATTCTGTCCCCCACAGACTGATAAATGCACAGTAGTCTTCCATGCCCCGGGTGACCATTTATAACATTTGATTATTTATTTATTTTCCTAAATCTGCATAATCATTTTGGCTATAGGTCATATGCGAACAAGATGGGAGCTCAGAATAGCATGCATTATTCATTATTTGCAGGATACAGTGGGTGCCAGAGGTTTACAAGATATGTGAGTGAGATTTACCAAATTCATCCTTTTCTTTATCGCACAAAAGCTTCTTGGACTGGGAGTACCTGGGGCACCAGATAGAGCACAAAGTGTGTAATGAAGAAAATGGTAAAAAGATGAGGTAACCCAGATAAATAAATCGCTGTACCCTGTTCACACTGTATCCTTGCCCAGCCCTGTGTGAACAAGAACGCTTGACTTTAAAAATCTCCTTTTGCGTGAGATGGATTTATTGCCTGTAATGGCAAATGATAATAGATAACTGTGTAATAATAAACCTGTGCTATCACTTGCTATCCATTAGCAGGTTGAAAATATGTATGTTCTGTGGTGACTCTTCATGTTGGGACCAAAATGCATGGGCAAATCGGTGACTGAATGTATTGCATTGTCTTATCACAAATACAAAATGATTTGGATGAAGTAAACTTTAATGGCAGATATCAAAAAGCATGGGGTCAACTATGCTCATAATATTACAGTTGTCCTGACTCATCCTGCAAATCAGAGGACAAAAGGGTGCTGCTTGTGTGTGTGCAAGTGTGTATGTGTGTCTGGATGGATGGATGGTGTGATAGGAGAGCCTTAGATCAGAGATAAATTACTTCATTAAAGTGTAAGTCTCAGAAAGCTGAAATGAGGCACCCCACCCCCCTCCGTGCCATGGCAGATTATGAACTCCATAAATCAATATGTTTCTGTAAAACGATAATGTTCCTCTGCCTGCTACATCCAACCTCCAACACTGGGGCTGACATAGCTAAGGACTTTGCACATTCCGCTATGATTTCTGGCTTGATGTGGGGGCACAAGTGGTGGTGTCAAGTTTGGGGACTTACAGCTATTATGCTAACAGTGAACATGTGCTTGCATGGTACTAAGATGTGATGACTTATTAAGTCAAGTTCACCCGTGAAAATGGCTTACATTTATGGATTTATCTCGGCACCAAGTCTTGATTTCAGATGGTACTCAAAGTAATTGACAGAAGGTTTCCAACACAAAGACACGGAGGCTGATTCCAATGTCATCTATCAAAAATAGATAAATATTTGAGGAACACAACACCACCAGTCAAAATGTTTAAGTAGTCAAAACTGAAATGACAGCAAGTGCAAACATGGAGTGCAGAATTAGTGCTGTTCACAGGCATGGAATATGGAGGATGCTTTGACAGATTGAACACCAGTTATTGTTGCCAGTCACCAAATCTTGCAAAGAAGTAGTTGACTAAATGTCTTAGGTCATGATGTTCTATGTGATATACAACATTCAACTTATACACAAAACACAATGAACGTATGATTACTGGCGATGTGTACAGATGGAGTACATACCTTACAAACAGTGCTGAGCTGCAGTTTATATCTGGAGCAAATGATTTGATTAGAAAATACAACAATGGGAGTCCTATTGTGACAAAACTGTTTGAGTGACAGAATAACTGCTGCTAAATAAAGGTCAGTAAGCCAGTACTGTCTGAAATCATAGGTTACTGCCAAAGGCCACATACATACAAAAGAAGTGCTTGTAGGATTGTCCAGCACTCTGCAACCAGAGTGCCAGAAGAATTATGGAGGTGGGGGGCTACATCTGACCAATGTGACTTTCCATAACAGACAACATGACAATCATACCTGCTTAACTGAGTGACTGGTAAGGTGTACAGAGGTCAGAAAGTAGACAGAGTTTGAACTTCTGTATTCATTATTTAATGATACAAGTTATGTTTAGTTTGCCCAACAATTTGTAGAAATTGAACATTATGTAAATATAAACTCATTTGTATAAAATCATTTGTACCCTGTGCACAAAGATTTTCATCCTCACCTGGGACTGAGTGTACTATAATATTATACATGATTATAGGGTGAAATAACAAATCATCATTTCTTATTCTTATTATTTATTTTTATTTTTTATTAATCAGACTTGCAGTTAACATAGATCCACTGTTTCTCACTAGGTGGTGACTCAGAAAATACCTAAATGCTGTGAGTAGCACTGTTATTTGTCTGTCCACTTTTGCATAAAACTGTGCTGATATGACGTATTGGTCAGCTGCAGCATCCAATTACCAACAGATTTCCAGTAAAAGGGTGTGCCAGCCCACTAAAATACTTCCACAAAGACTGGTCTCATGTATCCTTGTTTGTAACTCTGCAGCAATCCCTCCACAGTCCTCTAACTTCAATTATCAGAGTAGAAATAAGGAATTGGAACATCTAACATGATGGTGAATTGAAACGATTTCTGGATCAAGCGAGGATAAAAAAACACATCAGATAAGGGGATTGGGATGTACCCAACTACGTCTGTCTCCTTTCCCTTTTCTACAACTGAGTGCAACACCACAAATGGCTTTGAGGAAACACTGCCCAAAAGTGTGCAATGTTATCCCCATTTATACCATTGACTGTGTAGAGGTTACAAACATACACAGACACAGCATTGGTGGAAAGAGATCAGAGAGTCAGTAATGCAGTCAGTAGGAGGCTGTAATAGGCTATTCATTCCACCATTGAATGCAGCCTTTTCATGTTGAAATGTTTCTGCTGTTTTACATTCAGTGCCATTTTAAAAACAAACAAAAAAAATCTTGGTTTCTACAATATCTAAGGGACTGGGGGTAGACAACTAAAACACTTGAAGGTTGAGAAAAGATTGTAGTTACCCTTAACAGAAAGGAAAATGATAAAGACAGGTCTATGACTGTCAGCATTTTTCTACATGAAAGCCAGATGTGTTTCACACGCAACCTCCACACCCTTATTTTATGCATTGCTACATAAAGGGCAGAGTAATTCTGGCATTGGCAATGGTTGGCATTGGTTTAACAGAGGCGCATCAAACTATTTTTTCTCCTCTTTTAGTTGGAATTTGCATGCAAGAGACACAAACCGCCAAAACTCAGAACATGCAACAGGATCAGGAATAATAACTTCAATTGTTTTAACAGATCTCTTCTAAACAACTCCTCTTTCATGCTCATTTTGATTCTGACCACAATCTTGTATAGGAATGTGAAGACTGTCCATCCTGCATCAATGTCAATAAGAAAATGAGTAAAGAACTCCTGTTTTCAAACTAAGGAGCTATACAACAGCCTGCAGGACTTCATTTCTCCAACAGCTATGGTACCACTGCTGGACAAACATCTTAATCGACCAGTGGTTTTTATAGTTTGTCATTTATGTCCCATGACAGAAGGCCAGGTGTCTTGTAGAATTTTAGGACAACCACAAAGTTTTATTGACATATGGCTCCAACAAAATGCCTGACTGATTTTTCACATCACTACATTCCCTGGGCCAAGAAAGTTAGAAAACTGCTTTAATAGACACTAATAGACAGTGGACAATAAAAACTGCAGGACTGTGTGCTTGGAAGCACAGCTTATCTGGTCTGTTTCAATTTAAGAGCCCCTCTAAGGGAATACAGAGTAAGTTTGTTGATATTAGTTGTGACTTGGTAATGAATATAAAAAAATCATATCTTGTTTAAAACTGCAGACACCAATTATTTGGTATGGTCATTACACTGTAAACAAAGCTGCTGTTTACTACAGCCCCTTATGTACATAGAACTAATGTTCAAGTTAATATACTTAAGATATCAATAATGCATGCCCAGATTCACTCTGATTAGAAATAGACACTGGTAGTATAATACACCTGGCAACTGGCAGTGCTATGTACTTTAAATAGACATAGAATCATATAAGAAAGACTTAAATAGTTCACTTTGTGCCTAATATGACAAGAAAGCCAAAATCCAATTCAGACTGAATTTCATAAACACATCAGAGAGAGTAGCAGATGTAGTAGTGGTCCATATGCAGGGGAATGTGAGAGCTGATTGACAGTAGAAGTGACAGGGACTTTGAGGACTTTGAACTGATTTAATAATACATTATGTACATGTTTAGCCATGCTAATATCTTATTCCATGAAACTGCATGAAGTAAAGGTAAGGCTAAAGATCATCTTTCACAGTTTAAAAGTGAGTTTAATGTTAAAATTCTTGGATGGAAAATTCAAAATATCTTAATATCAAAATATCTTAATTTGTATGTAATAAATATAACATTAATCTCTTAAACTGAAATAGATTAACATCATCTACATATAGAATGATAACAAAAAACAAAAGAATAAAATCAGTAGCATATTTTTTATTAACTAAATATGTATACCAACTAAACTCTTAATGTTTCAAACTGCAAAGCATTCAGTGCAGACTAAAGGCTGCTTTGCTTTCATATACTGACTATTGTGTGGAAAGATATTGTGTGTGTGTTTTAATTTTTATCAACATAAAGGATTTTATGAATTATTAGTACATTGTAAACTTAATACTCTAGTAATTATGATGGGATAATAATTCAATACTGGAAAAAAGCAAATGTTCTAATAATTTTTAGGGGTCCCTGTCAGTCACAGGCCCCTAGAACCTTCCCAAATATTTCACAACTGAACAATCTAATTAACAAAAAGAAAATGTAGCTTTGATCTTTCTGTTTTCACATAGGTATTGTCAGGGAGGAATATCCATCATGTCAAAAAGTGGATGGCTCTAACTGGATTTTATCTGATATTTAACAAATGGCAGTTATTGGTCTATTGTATTGGTAATCTAAAACACGTGCCTCATCCAAATCAAAATGGTTTGACCTTCATCTTTTGCACAGTCTATTTTGCACTCTGTAATGAAGAAGACTGAATTGTGTCGGTGTATAGTTCAGAATTCACAGATGGATCAGGTCACATTTGATGACTAACTAATGCAGAAAGGCAATTAATTCCAAAGGGTTCACATGTTTTTTCTGCCACTGTATCTATCTAGAATCTAAATTTAATTTGGTCTTCAGTGTTTTGATGAATATTTTATTTTATATTTATATTTTATTTCCCATTCACAGACGCAGACTGATCACCTGTTTAACACCAATCTCTATGGACACAGTAGGTTTATTCATGAAACATGATGTCATCATTAGTAACAGGGTCAACCCTTGCCCCTTGTTACCTCTTTGTTACCTAAAGAGTTCTCTCAGTTCCTTACTAAAACCTTACTGCTCTCAGCAGCTTTGTGAAAAGCTCCCAACTGTGATGTTTTAGTCTGGAAGTTTTAGTGTCATTTAGGAGGACTCCTAGCAACTACTGCTGATTGCAGATTCCCATTCTTCTGTCTGTTCTTCCCCTCTAGTCCCAGAGGATGAATTCTAATAATAGCATGATCCTCTGAATTTTCCTGTTGCACCATCACATCAGAAGAAGAAGCAGTGTGTTTCTGAAACTATATCATGCATGAGTTCAGTTTTGTCTTTCTCCTACATTAATTCTAGATGTGAACCAGTCTCAATGTTAAGACCCCAAACAGGGCACCAAAGTCAAGGAACCAGGGAAAACAGTATGGGGAAATTAATATTTCTAAAAATAAATGAAAAGTATAGCGGTAGTTACAGATGATGAGGATAAAACATGTGACACCCAATGCCTAAAGTCTCCAGAATCCTACAGTAGATTTTTGAGTTTGATTTAAGTCCCAGAATTGGTCTTGATTTTCCTGGACCCCTGTGGATGAATCCTGATGACTTTGCCTCCCTAACCTTTCCTCTAATGTCAACATAAATGAAAGTTCCTACATTTAAACAATATCAAAACTAACATTTAGTCTAAGATTATTTTTGGGCTACTCCTTTGCCTCTACTCTAGTAAAACCAGTCAAAGTCAAAACATCAGTTTGATACAGCATATCATATATGATCTAACAAAGAAATATGCTGCCAACATTTGTGTTTTTCAAGATCCACGTTAAATTAAATGACCTCATAAGGGCCCTACTGGTAACTGAAAAAAAAAAAAATATATAATACAGAGTAAAGAGACAAATAAATAGAGAAAAAAGAGAAAAGAAAAAGTCTAGGAAAAGAAATATTGTAGATCATGCGTTTTACATCAATTTGATATGTTGGCTTGTTGTTTACAGTATCTAAATTGACTTAGCATGAAAAATCAATGGCCAGGCTTTAGAATATGGTACACATCCCCCAAGATCTTAGTTCAGAATATAATTTGGCAATGGCAAATTCATTTAGTAATGCTGCACTTCTTACCCTGAAATCCCTCCAAGGGAGTCAAACTCTGAGCCCTCCTTTTCCTAAACTCCATTCCTTTAGGCCTTCAGCATGTGTGAGCACTTCACCCGTAGCTATCTGCTGATCGAACACAAACTTGTGTGTAATTGTATAGAGCTCCTCTCTCGACCTTCTCTGTCAGGAGCGAAATAGGGGCCATCATTCATCCTTGCCATTACCAGCCTGCCTGCCGTGAATAATGCAATTTGTATCCTCTATGGAGTGCATCCAGAACAACAGGCACTCCAATAAACAAACAGCAGATCGCAGTAGAAATCCACTTACAGGGGCAGCTTGGCAAACGCCACGGCCATTAGAAGCCCACTCAGGTCCCATCATTTCAGTCCGATAGATCTCTACTATATCTGTTTTAGAGGAGGCCTATGATAATGAGCCTGCCAACTTCACTCTGCTGAAGTGCTGGATCACACACATAAACCTGGGAACACACACACACACACACAGAGTCATGCACTGAGCTGTTCAGTGGAGATTTGTGGTACCTTAAAGTAGAGGTAAAGGTCAGTCTTTGGCCCTTTGTGGGCACCAACAGCTAGTCAGGACTGAAATGGATCAGTCAGGCAGAGGATGAAGTGTGTGTGTGTGTGTGTGTGTGTGATGACGAGATCGGATGAGATGAAAACATGGAGGATATTAGGAGAACACAGCTTACAATGGGAGCAGATGTGTTGTTGCAGTCTTGTCAAACACTGACTTTTAATTAACCTTTGAAAAAAATTAAAATGTACACTTGTGGACTTGCTTTTCTGTAAGTGATTTTTTGTTTGTAACCATATTATAATAAACTCTATCACCAGCTTTGGTGATATCAGCCCCAGCTGTCTGTCATAATCATTCATTAAAGTAAAAATGCAGTCTTGACTGTAATTTGTGGCATGTATGAAATCTGTGATGCACGGTAATGTCTCTTCCTCAGCCACAGCCAGTGACTGCTTCTTTTCTGCAACAGTGGCAAGTTCTTTAACCGCCTTTCGCTGGGCCTGCCCTCTGATTCCCACTTCCCTCAGCAGTCTTGTGGTGGAATTGGCCCACCACCACCTTCCAACCTCACTCCTCCCCTCTGCTGCCTCAGCTGCCAGGCTGCCTTTCATAGGCCTCAACGATGAAGACTTAGGCAGGAGTTGGACCAGAGGAAGCAGAATCCCTGGTTATATTCAGCAGCGTAAGTCAGGAAGTGAGGCCTTGTTTCTCCCTTCCCAGATGAAAGGAAGGTAGTCTGGGCATTAAGGGGGATAGCGGTGATTGACACTCTTTTGTGCTCTAGTATTGAGGCCAAGCAAGTCAGCACAGGTGTATCTTCCTTGGATTAAGCTGTTTGTTTCCATGTTCCACAGCTTGCTCCATGTAATTATCTGTCGCTATATGCTACACCCCCCATCCAGCAGCTTGAGAGATGGCTCTGGCACATCTAGTGCTTCTTCTTGGCAGCTCACCTCCTCCACCACTCCACACTTGTTTATGACCAAGACTAAAATATTTATCATTAGTCTAATTTTTCTCTATTTACTTATATTTATTTTTACTTAACTTTTATTTTATGCTTTATTTAGCTACTGTATATAATTTTGACTTTAAGTGCATTGCTTGTTACGCATCTCATTGAAACCTGCAGTTTCTTCAGCCACTGTGTCAGTCACATACCTAAAGTTACACCCAGTGAAATGTTCTGTTTTGAGATATGCCTATCAAACTTAAGCAGATGATCAATTGGACTTTATATTCTCAATGTCAAATGATCTGGCGTTGATCTACTAATGACCACCTGAGGCTGTATTTATCATTCTAGTGTTAAACTCAGTGGTGGCTTTGATTGTTTTGTTACGATGAGCGTGTGGCTTATTTCCATTCTCTGTGTGTATTTGTAAAGCATATAGAAGCTTGCATAATTATTGGTATAGGCCTGTTTCTTTGTTTGCACTTCTCTCTCTCAAACCATTTTCCAACAGCCACTACACACTCCCCCTGCCACAATAAGATAATCCTGCCATGTCCCATAAGATGGCGGCATCTGTCATCTATAATAATCTGCAGGAGCTGGCCAAGGAACAGTCAACAGGAGGCAACAGGGGGAGCAATGAGCCTTGTTCCCAATGCGATAGCCAATTAGAGGGAGTATTATCTCCTCATGTGAAGAGGCTTTTAGCCCCCCTGACCACCCTCTGGCAGGGGACTGGGAATGGCTGCAGGACTGGGAAGCGGAGACAGACAGTGCTGCGTGACACTGCCAGAACAGGAAGTGGAAGTAAAGGCATTATTTCTCCTTCATTGGGCACAACATGATAGCTCTTGAAGTGAGCCAAAGCTTAGCCCCAGAGGACAGAGATCCACGGCATGGCCTCATTGCCTCACAGTATTTTAAATTCACATCAACTCTTCATAGCTTAGAGCGTGATGGAATTTCTTCACCCCTTATCTGATCAATTTTACACATAGTGGACTCAAGTAAATCGCTGTGGTGTGTGAGGGTTTGCGTATATGTATGCAGACCTTGCATTACTGGGTCTTTTTTGTTTGTCATTCCTACAGCCAAAAAGCAAATGATATGACAAAATGTAGAGGAATTTCTATCACTCAGTGAGTTTGATTGTAGAAAATGTTTCAACAACCAGCTGCTTATTGTGAGGACTTGGTGAGAGTCAACCATAGCGAAAAAGAAGGACTTCTTTAGAGGAAAATATTTCCTCAATCTGCTTAATCTATGGAGATTTTCCTGAACACGCTGCTAACTGTCAAATGGTAGTCTATGACTACTTGACACGAGAGTTTTTGGTTTTGGTGCAGACCTTTCACCAGAGAAAACTAAGCAGGTCCTATTTTTTCTTTAACAGTAAGACTTAAAAGCATTTATTTTCCATTAAAACCACATTTGGTTTTACTAAAACAAGGGCCTGCTGCACCTCTGCACAAGATTCACACTACTTTATCTGTTTTTACTGCCCATACCCAAACAGTTTCTGATATGATTATTAAACTAACCATTCATATCATGAAGCAAAGACGCTCTGCATTAAAAAAAAATCCTGCAACCCTCATTATCCACAGATTAAATTCCTGCTATGTATGTATGTAAAAAATACACTTGGGAATATTTGATTGTAATGTCCTGTAATGGCAATGTTTTACCCATACTGTTGCTTGTGTGTGAAGTGCATGACTGACAGCAAAATTAGGCAATTTAACATTTGTGAGGAAACAGCAAATGATTAAATTAAACCAGCCATCAACATGAACATGCAAGCAGAATGGGTTGCATCACCTTGAACCTGGTAATTTGTTCTCCCCTTTTTCTGCTCAAAAACCTCCACATTATTAAAATCCAATGCTTAGCCAGTTTCTATGTGACATCTCTGCATGTTTTCCTGGTTACCTTTGGTTCTCTGTTCACTCTTGGCTCATTGTGACTCAAAAAACAAATGCTCTCCCTTGTCTATTTTAAAAACTCGGAGTTGAAAGCCTGCTGACCTTTCCTCCACACTGCTTCTTTATGCCATGTTTTGTAGAAAAACAGCTGAAGCTACTTTATATCACAATTTGCAATGACACCACCAAAGACCATATATTTTGTTTTGTTTTCATTTAGAGATAACATATTAACATCAAACCCTTTCTTTAAGATGATCAACTCTCTTTCTACTGTGTTTAATAACTGTTTCACGGTATCACCTGAACAAAGCATGTTTGTATCATCTGCAAACATTATACATTTCAATACATTATATTTCTTTGCAGGAAAACACTAACTGTCCATTGTTTTTCTCCCTGTCAGATGAAAATGAACCTATCCTATCCCACCCATGGTCAAATATGCTGCTCTATGCATTCCCCCCTCTCACCCTGATATTCCCCACACTAGCCAGAGTGAGAAAGTGGGGCTTGTCACTAGTCCTGATAGAGCTGCAGTGGTCATCCAAGCACTGGGTGGCGGAAATAGTACAATCTCTGAGAGGGGACCCGTGGCCTCTATCCATATGCAGAGATTTTCTGTCCCAGGTGTGTGGAGAGATTGACCACCATCACCATTCCCTCATGGGAAGGTCTTTTCAACAATCAAAGTATACTTAGTGGCAATCTCAGTGTGTCATGTGGGCTTCGGGGATAAGCTGGTGGGGCAGCATTCTTTGGTCTGTCATTTCATGAAGGGTGCATGAAGCAAGCTCCCAGTTTCCAGGCCCCTAGTTCCTCTGTGGGATCTATCACTCTCTCTTTCATCATCTGAGCCTATGGAGCTGGTGTGGATGAAGTTTGTTTCCCTGAAGAGGTTATTGCTCTTCACCAAAGCAAAGTGTGTAAGTGGCCTTCCTGCTTGCAATTTGCCCCAGGGCGCACCGAAGTCTGCCTACAACCCAACCCACCCTTTGATCCTAAGGTGGGTGGAGACCACCTACAAATATCCCACTGGGGAGTTTTTGGCTTTTCACCCACCTTTCTCCTCAGAGGAGGGGCAAGCACGGTGCGCCCCGATGTGGACACTGCAGGTGTATTTTCAAGGTTCAGAAAAGCAGATCAGCTGACTGTGTCCTGGGGTACTAAGAGGAACATTAAAGACAAAAAAAAACAAGCTTTCAGGTTCTGTGATATGCCAATCAATAGACTGTAGTCATTAGTAGTCAATAGAGCAAAGACACAGAGGTTGAAGCTGCAATGCATTGGTTTCTCTACTTTGTTATCACTATTCCTGAAGATTTTGAGAACTTTCTTTATAATACTGTGCTTTGACATATTGCATATAATAAGTCATTTTCCTTATAAAAAATGAGTGCTGTCAACCATGTGCACCACAGCTTCTTCAATCAATCCAGGGCACATGCTTCATCATTAAAGGACTTTTTTCTGCACACAGCATCCTATCCTTTGCTATTTCATTTTTCATGCATCCTCTAGACTTTGTAATATCCCTCCCTCCCCCAACATACTGCTCAACCTCAATCCCTTGGGCTTTCTCCATTCTAAAATGGTCACTCCAGACCTTCCTCTGCCCTCACGCAGGTCAATTCAAAAGCCTTTACAGCATAGCTCCTCTTATCACACATCACACGCACATCACCCTGCATTCCTGCTTCCCCCCACCATTTCTCTCAGTTTTCAATTTTCCTTTACCCCCGTTCGTTTTTATTCCCTGTGACCCACCCAATCTCACTGTGTGTCCAGGGCAGCCTGCCCTCCATGTGTAAATGCTGCCTCCAACAACCCGTCATTGTGTGTGTTTGTCTGTTTCTCTCCCTCTCTCTGTGTGTGTCTTGGGCACAGATAGCAGTGAGATGGGTTTCTGGACTTCACCATTATCTCTGCAAAACAGACACAGGCAGACTTTCAAGTTCCCAAAAAATCTTCTCCCAGCATCACCTTGTAGTCTATAATGTGCAAAAGGGAAGCCACAAAAGCTTTGAGTTGATTTGTCACTTATTTCTAATTAAAAATAGCAGTCTGAAAGTCAGATGAATGTGTGTATAATTAGCGGCAATGTGACTGATTTCACAGGAGGGCTAATTGTGCCGGAGCTTTACACTGCTGATAAACTGATGTGTTATGTAACTGCATTAGCAAAATTAGAAGTTCCTCCTGAAGAAATTCACAGTTCTTTAAATGGAAGGAGCTTTGGTCTCTGCTCATCTCTCTCTCTCTCTCTCTCTCTCTCTCTTGCTCTCTGTCATTACATCTCACTCTGTCTTAAATTTCTATACAGATCAGTCTCAATCTGAAAGTGCAAGGCTATAGGGAAATTAATGAAAAGTGTCCCATCCTCTTCAATCAGAGTGCAATAAAACCTTAGAACTTTCCCTACATTCTTGCATTTTTTCAAACTCCAACTTCTGCCACCGTCATACTTTTCTGACTCTAAGATGGATGAAGCAGTTTGGAAAACTCCTTTTAGTAAGTGTTGTCTGAGGAAGCGCCTGAGGAGTATCTTATTGGAAAGTGTGTAACACTGCTTAAAACACACAAATGTATAACAAACTACCTTCAACTGAGAGCCTTTGTGGGGAACTCAGAGCTCTACCAGATTTTCTGCTAGGTACTGCAGCCAAAGTTCTGTTAAACTAAACTTTGCCCCAAATATGCTGACCTTTATAATAATAACTTTATTTGTAGAAAGGTTTTCTTACTAATGTACACAATGATTAAATGTTATAACATACTATCTCACCTTCTCCTCCATGCTTCACAGTGGGAACCACACATGTAGAAACCATCCGCTAACATTTTCTCACAAAGACATGTTGAGTGTGAGTGGAACCAAAAATCTCAAATTTGGACTCATAAGACCAAAGGACAGGTTTTCACTGGTCTTATGTCCGTTCCTTGTGTTTTTGGCCCAAACAATTCTCTTATTGTTGTTCTTCCTCAGTAGTGCCGACCATGAAGCCCCAATTCATGCAGTCTCCTCTGAACAGCTTTACCAACCAGTAAACCTGCATTCTGGGAGTGCTGTGTTCTATTGGGATAATAGGGTACCAAGAGCTCTTTAAGATATGATGGTGCCTGACCATTAAGGAAGATTTTAAATTCTGCTGTTGATTTTACAGAGCCAATGCAGAGTAGCTAATTTGGGAGAAATATGATCCCTTTTCCATCTCCTGTAGGTGATTTTGCTGGCTGGAGAGTCTGCAGAGACTAGGGGCAGCCTAATTATAATGAATTGCAGTAGTTCAGTCTAGAAGTACCAAATGCATGGACTAGTTTTTCAGCATCCTTTTGACACAGGATGTGCCTTTTTACATAGGTAAAATAGACAGTGCTTGAAAT
The DNA here is from genome assembly GCF_001640805.2 of Lates calcarifer. Lineage (NCBI taxonomy): Eukaryota > Metazoa > Chordata > Actinopteri > Centropomidae > Lates > Lates calcarifer. Next base: position 16,444,921 of record NC_066847.1, read on the forward strand.
AGTTTTATGTGGGAGTAAAATGACATATCCAATAACCTCAGTTTTGTTTAATAGCAGAAAATTGCAGGTCATCCAGGTCTTAATGTCCCTAAGTTTAACTAACTGATTGGTTTCATCAGGCTTCACTGATGAGTACAAACAAGAGTTGAGTATCATCTACATAACAATGAAAGTTGTAGTTAATTTTATTTGATTGGAATTAGAAATGACATCCTACACACAATTTGAACATTTTCATTACATTTTGGGTGTTTTATTTAATTTTGTCCATTTGTGGGAATACTGTAATTCTCACAAACAATCTCAGTATTGTTTCAATCATATAGAGCACCTTTCTTGCAGCTTGACAATATAAAGCTGCATGACACTGATGATGGGGAGAGAGGACAGTAAGAAACTGACAGTGAGGATGCAGTGAAGGAAGTGGAAGACAGCACACAATATGATCCAGACCGTGAGACAACTGATGAACAATCAAGTGATGAGGAGGAGCAGAGGGCCTTGTATGTCACCTCCCAGTCAAGGCATGGGAATTTGTCCATGTTTTCATCTTCAGGCAGGTATGTCATATCCCAGAATGATGACATCAAACCCTGTGTTGAACTGTCCCTAACAGCCAATTGAAACCATAGTCCGAAATCTAACATACGTGGATGAGAGACTGGAGGTCGGCTGGACAAACGTTGGTCACAATCTCAACAACTATTGGACAGATTGTTATGTAATTTTATACAGGCATTTATTATTTACAAAAATGATAGTACTATATTGGCATGTCACTGTCAGCTTGTTCCACTACCCTTAGTTTCCAGGAAAAATAAAACAGCCCACAGCAATGCTAAAGAGGACAGTTGATTGGTGATGATCGATGGATGGAAAAGTAAAATACACTACACACAACACACTGGGACACATCTGCAGAAGATGAAAACCTGCATTTGCTTTTACAACAGCATATTTCTACAAGGAAATTTATGAAGAAAATGATTTGATTTTGCACCTCATTGTTTATCCATGCTGAGCATCCTGCCCCTGTGGATCTTTGAACAGGTGTGAGGGAGCGCATGATGATGGTTGGGAAGAAGACAAGCTCAGTGATGTAGTGCTAAATGAAAAGGAGGAAAACTATGGTATTCAGTTTCTGATTATCATAATGTAATAATAATAATATCAAGTAGCAACACTGAACAAACATCACAGAGGTATTTCAAAATGACTGCTTAGGCAGGAGTCTTATTTTTGGTAACTTTTGCTTATTACCATGAAACAAGATCAAATAGATGCCAGTTATAGGACTTAATGGAAATTTTGTATTTAATTTATCAATTAGAAAAGGTTATATACTTAGAAACAGGGAATAAATATTGTGAAATATAGGAATAAAAATGCAGTAGTTTCATGAGCTCTTTCATTCTGTTTTCACTATCTAAATCAATCTGTTGAAAATATGTATATATGTATCCATCCATTATCTATACCGCTTATCCGTGAATTATTTGCAGGGGGTTGGAGCCTATCCCAGCTGTCAATGGGCGAGAGGTAGGGTATACCCTGTACGGATGTATATATGTGATGTGTGTGTGTGTGTATGCACATTTGCCATAAACCATTTCTGTTGGAACATTCTGTCATAAAAAGTATGTTAACTCAGTTTAGTTTAATTATTTTATTATTTCTATTTGCTGTAGGGCTGTTTCATGGCCCATAGTTAACTATGGGAGCCCACTGCCTGATCTGACTGTTCGGAACCTCTTTGATTGGTTTTATAACTGGTGTCCAAATGATCCACCTGTTCAGACTGACTGCACATATAGTACTAGTACTAGTGTGAAAATAGCAAAAAGTAAAAAAGAATTACAATTCTGTAAATTCTGTTTAAAAATCATTTCCATGGCATTTAAATTCATCAGAAGCCAAAACATTGCACACACACTATTCTTCTCTGGAAGCTTGTCATTTGTCAATTTCCCATAGTAAACTGTGGAAATACCCCGTGATGTTACTAAGTAAGTTATCGGGGATGTATGCTTTCACACATTTGATATAACAGTGCAATGAATTGTAAGATGACTTTGCATTTTGCTGTGGTAATAGTTGAGTCAGATTAAACTTTTTTGTAGACTACCCTGCATACTTTTTTTTTTTTGCCACAGTTTGGGACACAGTGATACTGTTAGTCTGACAATAGCTTCAAAAGGATGGACGTTCATGGATATAACATGTTATCACCCATATGTTGCCATAGACAGGAAATCCAATTCATGACATGTCCAAAGATTGTGTTGAGCTTACACACCACAACTGCTGACTGTTACAGGTCCAGAACACACCTCTTTTTAAAGGGCCACTCCAGGAATTTATTATTATAAAAAAAAAGGATGGTTAGTCAGTAGTATGGGTCAGTCTCCAACTTTGCCTGGTAAGCATCCAGGGTTCCAACTCCACAACTCCCTCAGTTTGTTTGAAGAATTGAGCAAAAAAAATTGCATGTTTGACATCTGGATCTGTGCAGTGTGTCATTGCTGTTGTAAAAGCAGAGGTAATGCCCTCATGCCATACAACTGACAGTGTCTTTTGCTTTGCTAGTCTGTTGGGTCCTCTTTTTTGGTTGTGTGTCAACTGTAGCAAAAGCCACCAGGCATTTCGTGAAATGAGACATTTTGTTGCCAGACATTCTTGGTAGTGTTACTACCTTCAGCAAATCAGGACAGCGAACAGACCAGACATCTAACCAGTCTTACCTGGTCGTGACATCTCTCACTGTTAACTGCTTTCCTATGTGTGATCCACTCTATTCTTTCAGGGAAGTTAGTGGTTTTCTTTTTTTTTGTTTGTTTGTGTGTGTGCATAACCAAATGTTATAGCCTCAATTTTCAGTTTCATAAAGATGATGTTTAATTCACAAACATCTTTGCAGTCTCATTTGAACATTTAGTGCCAGGATTTTTGTCTTTGCAGTCTTCGTACATGAACCTGATTTTAAAATCGATTGGCAGGTATCTCCATTTGGGGGTAAGCTCTTGTCTGTAGTGATGAGCCAAATGATTCTATGTGTGCTTTCACTGGGTTGGTGCCCAGTTTCTTTGAAGGGACATGCTTACCAGGTCTGTCCTTGGCAACACAACCGACTCAAGTAATGTTAACCGCAGAGCTGTCATGATGAAACAAAACATTTTTGGGGTGGTAACTAAGGGTTGGTAAGAAAAACGTCTTGAAGACTTCATGGATGCATGAGTATGTCACACTGTGACTCCAGCTAGTTGTATTCCTGTCTTTTAAGCCTCTGGAGACACTGTTGAAAACCCATGATTTCTGTTCATGTTGGGTCATGGTTGGTCCATCAAATACTCTGCACAGTAACTATTAATTTGTAAAAGATGTAATTAAGTTATCTGCTTACTCTCTCACTTTAGATAGTCTTGGTTCTATGTAAAATTTTTGTCTGTGAAACTACCATTGAATTAACTCCAATAATGTCCTCATTTTATACGTTTCATATAGTAAACTTGTTGTCTTCTTCCCCCTTGTCTCTTTCCTGTTTTAATTGGACTGTGCTCCCCTGTCCATCATAGTGCAGAAGAGCAGAAAGGAGAGGGAGAGAGTAAGTACTGTGTCTAGTTGCTACTAACGGACCATTAGCTTAAATAATTCCCATTTAATACTTGATTAATCAAGCTCAGAGCATCCTGTGTTGTATTTTGGGGGAGGTTGCACATAGTTTTTCTATACTGAGCTGAGGAGAGTACAAGAAGGGAGCCGGGGACTTTTTTTTTCTTCTGGTCTTGTTAATAGATTCAAGCCCGCACAATCCATGGCTTATTGATTTAATGTTGCCTAACATTAGTACAAACTGCATCAAGTCAAAAAGTAGTGAGTCTGCTTACCTGTTGTGTGCAAATTCACTTCAGTTCAGTTCTATCTATATTACTATTTACAGAAACCCATTTTCCACCGTACACATGCACTTGGCAACAGTAGCACAGAAAAACATCCTTTTATGAGGCAAAAACTATACCACCAGAACTGGGCTCAGGGTGGGCGCCTATCTGCCTCAACCAGTTGGGTTGAGAGACAGAGAGTTTCTGGCCAACTGATGAATATACGTCCAAATTCAGTCTCCTTTTAGCTGTTATGATCCCCACCAACTCCTACGAAAATGTGTAACTTTTTAGGTGCTAAATGTGCTGTAGAGCTAAAGAGAGCAGCAGGGTGGGATGATAAAACTAATCAAAATAATGTTAGTACTAGATAGTGGCAGCCAGAAGCTGTGATATTCTTTAGACAAGACAATACAGAAAAGCTGCCAAAAGAATTGTCATTTTAATAATTTAACAATTTAGACTTTTTTTTTAATTGAAGCAAGAAAAGACCAAGGTATAATCAAGTTTTTTTTTTATTTGCAATTTGAGTTTTTCTTTTTGCAAATCAAGGGTCTAAGGCTAGAGGGTGATTTATACTGTACAGTTTATAAAGTATAAATTAATTTGTCTAGACTAGAAATTCAGAATTTAAAGATCCATTTCACTTTCAGTTTAAATATTTGCTGGTTCAGTCATACACACACACACATTTGAAAGGAACATCCCAATAGATTAAATGTAATTGCAATGCAAAACAATAAAATTCTGACCCCACTCCCAGGCTACTCTAAAAAGCTTCAATTTCACAAAGTGTGTGTGAGGTTACTTTCATTTGTCCTTCTAAAGGGTTAGGCTATTGTTTGGTCTTGAATTGTTTGAATAAATGTACCACTTTCACCAAATTTACCAAATCTGTTTTCATCCCCACTATTTGCTTCATTCTTAAATATTATCTTCAAATGAAAACAAGCCAAGTGTTTGACAGCATTCACCAAATGGGCTTTGTATGTGCAGTGCATTTCAGGACATTCATTTTCAGCCCTTTATTATTAATCTGTTCTTGTTTAATACTCTGCAGTACTATCTTAGGGGATATTTTGCAAATACAGATTAGTGATGCCAATTACAGTATGTGAATACCTCAGAAGCTCTTCTATATAGTCCATTTTCCCAGTTGTTAATTTATTGTTTTCTTTTTATTCTTATTGGTTTCTTCTCTTTTCTCTTCCATGTTGAACTTATCACCAACTGTTTCTCTGTTAGGGACTGTTAGGGAATCACTGACATACCTCTACACTTCCTACATGTCATGTATCATCATGGTATTGTTAATTTATCTTAGAATTTCAATAATCATATAATATGTCAAATTACAAAGTTATGTCTGTTATAACAGTGGAGCCCAATTTAGTGCAAGAGTGTCCACAAATCAAACACTTATACATTTGTCCTTATTTATTTATCAAATACAGTTTCAGCACCTTTTCACTCTTTGCTGGCTAACTGTGGCTGCATCCTACACAGATACCGCCGTGTAATGCAGAACAATTTTAGAGGAGCAACTACTAATTTTATCTGTATTTTACAACTGGCATCTCCTAGATTCAACCAATACTTAACTGTCACATATGTATACAATAAGGATAACTAATCCCATCATTTTATTTAGTGCCCATCAGTGTTTGTGGGAACTTTCAATCGGATTGCTTTTGAATCTAAACTTGTAACTTGCCCATAAAATCAGCCATGGTGGCAGCTAGGTTGTAAGGTGTTATTTGAAAAACTAAACTTGTAGTATTTTGTTGGTTGTTAGCCTTTTTTTGACCCATGGCTTGAGGTCATGAGTTCCCCATTTGAGAGGTAGACACCTACACAAACTTGCTCTAGGCACTAACCTTGCTCTATAATTAAAGAGTCTGGTTGGCACAGTTGTCTGCAAGGTGCAGTGGGAGTGTGGGACAGGATAAAGCAGGATTGGAAGTGACAGTAACATTTTCTGCAGCACATTCAAACACACTGCAGCTCGTTAAAAATGCATCTTGTTGTGGACCAACAGTGGGGCTTTACAAAGCTCCTCATCAGGCTATTTAATGGAGACCATGGGACATTACACAGACACACAACAGGGCAGTGCTCATTTCATTTAGCAGGATCTCTGAATACACCTTTCCCTTTCTCTCTCTCACACACACAAACGCGCACGCATACACACACACTTAAAGCACAAGGAAAGTCACAGATCAGATTTTACAGAGGAAATGAATGAAATGGGAACTAGAAAGTGTAGTGGAATACTTATGTATTGTGTTTGAACAAATGAACATATACTCTAAATTATTCAGTATAACAGTTTTTAAATAAAGACCTCTACAATCCCATGGTGCATTATTATACATTTAGACAGGGGGAACCGTTTCAGAGAAAAATGTTTTGTTGAATATGATTACAAAATGGTGACTTTAATTATTTTGTGTTTTGTTTATTTGGAGTTTTTATTTTTTGTTGATACAGTATCCGTCAAAATGAATCTGTCTATTGTCAACAAAAACTAACAATGAACATTTCCTGCAAAGTACTTTGTGTGTATCTATAGCCTGATATCTTATTCCTCTGTTGTCATACAGCTCCATTGTTGTCCATTAATTATAAGTACATCAGTGAGAAGTGTTGCATAGGGTGACATGTTCCTTCATTAGCATGAACATACACACTGTAGTTTATTTTAACTCGACCCCATATAAATGATCCTACAGCTGGAGATATTGCAATAAACAATAGTCCCCAGCAAATGTACTATTTCCTGAGAACAATGGGATTGGTTAAGTCCCAAAGAAAAGTTAATGGAACTCAGAAGGTACTGGGAGACAAACACCTTGTTTTTGTCTTCTCAGATTCAGTGGATGCTTTCCTTTTTAGTCAATTATGCTTTCTTGCATCTTTGCTCCTCTTGACTGTTACCAAAGGTCTGCCACCACTGAGATTATCCCAATCACCTAAATGCCTCTGGGAGGGGATAAGCAAGGAGAAACTTAGAGAGTAGCTTGGAGAGAGGAAACACAAGGGTATCAATGCAGAAATCCCTCAGTGGGAATTTGGAACACCTTCACTGGTTGTATTCATTGAGTGGTCACTGTAGCTGATCTGTTTGGACTGTAAAAGGAGCAGATTGTAATGGAAAATACTGCAATATTAATACATGTCCTACCTGTGTTAATCCACCTCTTTATACCATCATTATAATGTCAGAGCTATAGAAACACAGTATAACAGAGGCATGTAGCCAGAATAAATGTCATCACTAAAGCAATGCTATAAAAACCCAATTACCACAATTCAATAGGTCTCCAAACACTGCAGCCACAGCTGAGCCGCACACATCATCTCCAGCAGAAGACATAAACAATAACATATAGATGAAATGCATTTTACTCATTGAAACTGCTGATTATTTGTAGATCAATCAAACTGCTTCTGTCGAGTGGACACTCTCAGCTCTAAAGTGAATTAAAACTACGACTGGGCAGACTCGACTTTCAGCGTTAGCCTCCATGGTGATAGGAAAGGACTTATAGTGGGAAGTGAGACACACAGATAACCTCTACAACAGAGTTACTGAACTCTTCCTCCTCCTTCAGCCATCGTGGGTTAAAAAAACAGCTATTAAATCTATACTAACATGTTTTAGCTTGTGCTAGTAGCTACAGATGCAGGTTGCTAGCTCTGACTATACAATCAATTGACATGGAAATACTTACATCATGGTAGGCCTGCTAGATGGCCCCTGGTCTCGCCAACTTGAAATCTGATTGTTTAAAGGATTCAGGAGGCAACAGTTTCATCACCATTTATTTTAAATGACACTGTTAATTCTGAAGCCTCAAGGCAGATTTCTTTTAACTTGGCAACACGGTGCTGAAATCTGATTGGATAAAAGCTCTGACATAAACAGACTGTACAGCAACCAAGAGGAAAGCTGTGAGATGAAGAGAAAAGACTATTGGGAACAATTAAATACATATAGTATTAATGGAAAATAACATATATAAAAATATAATTCAGTGACTGTGACAGTGTTTAGGCCGGCAGAGAAGGCCTTGCTGGCCCTGACAGCCCACCACTGCTGGGTATGAAGACACAAAGTATTGGTATATAGTGTTGTGATGTACATGCATGGGGAGCGAGAGAAAGTGAAGAGAGAGAAGAGAGAAATGCTCAGTGTGACATGGGAGTTCTCCCAGCAGCCTTGGCCTACAGCAGGATAAGTAAGGGTTGGTTAAGGGTTCACCAGAGCCAGCCCTAACCATAAGCTTTATTAAATTGGAAAGTTTTAAGCCTAATGTTAAATGTGGAAAGACATGTAATATCATAATGTAATTCAAATAAAGAGCTTTAGCTCCATCTACACAGTTTGGTATCATTAATGGTCATGGTTGTGAAAATGATGATTATTAAGTCTGTGACTTACAGCTTGGGAGGAGGGTGGATTGCCTGTTCCCCATCTATTATGTCTACCCAACTGAAACAATCTGAATTGTAGTGTCACTCCTTGTAAACCCAAACCCAATTATAGTGATGTGTGTTATCAGACTATTAGAGGGAGGACCGCTGTCTGCTGTCCTCATCCTTCCCCTGAACTGCAACCAAATGGCATCAACAGCCCATGGTGCAGAAAAGAACCTTGGAATGACCTAAACTGTATGATCTAAATGTATGTTTTGTGTGCTTGGCTTATGTTCTATCAGTTATGCTTGCCTGCCAGTGTCTTTGAGTGTACACAGTTGGTCAGGGGAAGTTAAGAGGTGTCTTTTCTCCTGTTACATGCTCACAGAGGAAAGACAACAGATGGTTACAGAGTCACTGTGTGGAAAGCCCGCACACTGCACCAGATTTGGCCCAAATAGCCTACTTTTTCTTTGAGTAAATTAATGGTAGATACAGCAGTGTTGCACAAGTTACTTGAAAATTCCATTCTCTCATCTGAGTAGCTTGATGGAGCTTGAGAGGTCTGAGTGCATTCGGTCCAGATCAACATGCAATGACTGAATACCATAGAAACCAAATGTTATTTCATATTTTATTACTACAACTAAGCTAAATCATGTTTCCTATTGTAATTATTAATTAACAATCATACAGATACGCAAAGGCAGATTCTGTTACTGTTCATATCAAACATCAGAATCTGGAAAAATGTGAATTTGACTGTGGCATGATTGTTGCTGCCAGACAGGCTAGTTTAAGTGTTCCTGAAAGTGCTGATCTCCTTGATTTTCATGCACAATAGGCTTAAGAGTTAACTCAGACTGGTGTTGAAAAACAAAAAAAACCTGGTGAGTTCCAGTTCTGCTGATAGAAATGCCTCCTTGATACCAAAGGTTTGAGGATACAGACGAGGACTACAACAGCTGAAGACTACATTGGGACCTACTCTTGTCAGACACAAACAGAAATCTGAGCTGCAGCTGATTCACCAAAACTGGTCTAAAGAATCTTGATTTCTGCTGAGGCCTGCAAATGGTCTGAATTTGGCATCAGCCACTTAAATTCATGGACCCGACCTGATTTGTGTCAAGATTTGCACACTTTGGGCCCTTAATATTGATCATGGCTTGAATACTACAGCCTACTAAGAAAGAAACAAATGTGAAGCATGCACGGTTTCCACTGTTCCCTCCTATCTTCTCTTTTCCCTGTTTGTAAGCAGGTATAGAAGACTTGTTTCATATCACCATGGTCTCCAAATGCAGGGCACTCCAACAACTTTGGCACTATGGCATGAGGGTGTTTCTGGGTTGAAAATCCCATAGTCATATTCTAGCTGTCAGAGTGGATGGTTGTTCAAATGATCTAGCAATGTGCTGTGTTTACTCAACTATGAGGAGGAACTTGTGGGGGAGACTTGAGGATGATCATGTATAATACACAATGTATAACTGACAGGGCCATGATCCATAGTTCTTGTGGAACCTTCTGTGTCCAAAGACATTGACCCACGTGGTGGTTTTTAAAACACCTGCTAAGATATTTTTTTCACTTGCTGAAATGTAGGTGAGTCAAAAACAAGCATAACCTGTTCTGAAACTCTCCACTATATCCCCTATGTTCTTCTGCATCATATTATATTATCTTGGCCTGGAGTCTAACAACAATGGTTTAGGTGGTAACAGTGTGTTATGGGCTTATAGGCCTCGCTTAGATTACTGCCACTGACAACTCTTTTAATGAGAGGGCCTCAAGGGAGCCTCATTAAAAAGTGAAACAATAAGCAGCGTCCACTGATAAGTCTACAGTCCCAAAGGCTCACTATGTTTTACCATCCAAATGAAACCATTACTCACATTGTGTTGGGATGAATGGTTGCGTAATATATTGTTTTCACATCATAGTCAAATTAATCAGGAATCTATGGAAGCCCACAGCAATTACCAAGGAAAACAAATTCAAAGATGTTTTCTTCATCATCACATTGTTTCACGTCATATGTCTGAATTATAAACACATTATATCTGTCACAATTGTGAAACTGAGATTTTGTTTTAGGTAGTATTGAACATTTTTCCCACAGGTAACTTACACATAGGCTTAGGTAGGTTTTTGTTGTCTCTATTTAGGAGAGTTGTGAAGATGGCTGGTCCAATTCCCAGTGGCATTTGCAATAGCAATCAAATTCATAAAGATATCATAGACTGTCAGACAGTATAAAAGTATGTATATACACTCAGTCGTTGGTTATTGGGAACACTTAAAACTAATGCAGACTATATTCCATTACATAGAATGACTGGGGTTAACAATTCATTGGTTAGGATTTGTTACCCAATAGAATCCTCACAAATGTATGAATAGATGTGTGTGAATTGTGCTGCTGATCTCTATTCTCCTTGGCCAAGCCTCTATACATGCTCTTGCTGAAGACATCTGAGAGTCCTAAAACTTCTTCCATCAGCAGTTTTTCTCAGTTAATTTAATTAGTTACACTTGCCTAATGATTAGGAAATATGCAACCCTTAAAAAGGACCATAGCAGTTGTTCTCATGTTTCATCCCATTTAATACTAATCAAACACACTTTCCATCAGTGATAGCTAGTACTCGAGGTGTTTTGTTGCCCCAGCATATCCACGTCTAAATGTAAAATATCCCCTCAGCTATAGGCTACAAAAACCTATAACTTACTGTATGAAATGAAGAATTGATTTTACTTAACTTACTATGATAATTGTGTGGATATAATGTGTCATTTTTGCTTTTATGCATGCAATCATGACAGTAGTAAAAAATGGATACAATAAAAGTATTTAAATCAAAATGCTAAATGCTAAAAATGGCAGTAAAAGTTGTGTCACTGTCAGCCACATAGCAGCAGTCAGTCTCACCCAGGTCCACAGGCAGCTGGAACAATATCCACAGGCTAACAGGATAACCAGCTCTCAGTCTACTATCTGACTCTAGTACAAGAACAAATGGTGAGCCCTGAAGCCCTCAGATGGTCTCCTCAGTATTCTTCATCGTTGTCATCATGCACAGAAAGTATCAAGAGCAGGAAGAATGTATGAGAGCTGCTATGAGCAGCAGCTACGTCGAGTACATGGGCTGTTGCACTGACTAGTCTCAGCTGCAGCTGCGGTACATCCACAAGGGCAGAAAGTGTCCGTCAGTCACCACTCACAAACCTTTACTGAATGCCTTTGTGAGATTATTTTAGCACTTTTATTAACATGGCTGGTTGTTATTTTGGTAACAGATTGAGGCTGAGAAGGTAAAAAAATTATGTCAGACTTGTGTTTGACTATTTCCTGGAGGAGGTATGTACCATTTAAAAACATTTCAGACATCAACTGGTAACCATTCATTTGCACACTAGGGATGGGTGATAAGGACTTAAAATTTTACCACAATATTTTCTGGTATTTATTGTAATAACGATATGAATGACAATAAAACCTAGTACCATTCAACACCATGATATCACAGTATTTCCCCTAAGATGACAGTTAGTGCGCGTAAAAAAAACACTGATATGTTGGTCTGACTTTCAGACGTTTGGGATCAACGTCTGCATGATTTTACAGAGACCTACAGCGCTTACAGGAGTTTTTCCACTGAATATAGCGACTCGTCAACCTGTCTCCTCTGCGGCTCCTCCGCGCCGTGTGTGTGTGTGTGTGTGTGTGTGTCGTGGAGAGCACGTAGGCGCGGGAGAGAAACATGAATGTTCCGCGCGCACAGGATTACGTCATCAACTAGGTTATCATTATCATCGCGAGATGCTTACCATGGGGAACTCTTTTCGGGTATATCAAACAAATAATACTACATTGCCCATCCTTATTGCACACAGAAAATCTAATAGCCTCAAGTACTTATTAACTCATAACATACATGATTTGTATTTAAGGAGCCAAACTGTCACAACTGAACTAGGACGTGAACCCAAATGCACAACTCAGACTCAAAGTACGAAATAAACAAACCTTTAATAGACAAAGTAACAACAGAAAATCACTCACAAGGAGGTAAATTCACTAGGTAAAGTACAAACAAAAGATCACTCACAAAGAGGCAAAAACTATGAAACAAACAAGGCAAGACAAGGGATCAAAAACTTGTGTAGATTGGCTTGGCTCTCTGAATGAACAGGACGAACTAGCAAAGGACAAAGGGAGACACAGACTCTAAATAGACACAAGGTAAGGGGGAACAGGTGGAGACAATCAGGGCGGGGCAAGCAATCAGACAGGCGGGAAACACATGAGGGGAAGAGGCAAGTGACCTGAAACCAGAGGAGAGGAAGATTTCAAAATAAAACAGGAAGTCACAAAACAACATGAAGACAGGACAACACGACAGTGAGTTAACATAATTTCTTGGACATGACACAAACCTTGAAATTGAAATTTGTCTCACTTTATGTGTAAAGAATTGTTATGCTGACTTTTTCTAAATTTTCAAAACAGGATAAAACTTGAACGTATCGCCATGGCAGCGGTCAACTAAGATCAGAGAGCCCATCAACCATGTGATGTCTCATTTTAATACTATCCAGGCAGCAATTCCTTTGTTTTTCCTCTTAAAAAAATCACGGGCAAAGTAGCTGTAATTAAACATATTCTGCGAGAGACAGGGTCCATTTGAGAAGATCGTCCTCTCTCACTGTACCATAACGATGATATCTGATGTAATTTGCTTGTATTTTCTCGTTGGCAGATGTTAATCACTGAGCTGCTCAGAGATGTTAAGTTGTTCAGGGAAAAACACACAAGGTGTCAGTCACCAGAAGAGCTTTAGCTGCTTACTTGATGAACAAATTATCATTTTCCAGTGATTCTAAGATATATTTTTTTCTCATTATTACAAAATGAACATCTCATAATTTAGGAAGGGTGAGGTTATAAGTCTAAATAAGCTATAAACTGCAGCCTTATGCTAATTCCTCTTAACTGCTTTAAAAGAAGATGATCAATGTAATTTCAAACTTAACAAAACACCACTGAAACCCTCTGTCTCCAGCAACCGTGCCCTTGCAGAGCAGCATTCTTCCTGCCAGTTCTTATACCTTGACTTGAAAGAGCAGCATTATACAAAGAATCCTCCTCAGACTTTGTTGAGCTACAACAAAGAAAAGCCATTAATCGCAGTCAAAGTTTCCTGTAAGATTAAACTTTCTCTTTGAGAAGACTACATCTCCTGCATCCCCAGTCATCGTGGTCCCACCATTATAAAACATTTATTTGTAGAGATACTGCACAAGAGCCAGTGTATAAAAATAATTACAGAGTCAGAGCAGTGGCAGTGAAGGAGTGCAGGCCCTCACAGAGGACTTTTCCAATTAACTGACTTTAATGCAGCATAATGTGGTATTTTCCTCTCCCACTCTTCATAATGGCTGCCACCTGACTGCTGTACAGTCAATTAAAACATAATACAAATTGACTTAAGCAGTCAGCACTCAGTGATTAGGTTTCCTCAAGACAATTAAATTTGAGAGAGAAAGCAGAGAATGGTAAGTCATCATAATTTTTCCTTCATTTCTTGCTGCCACATTAATTTTCTTATATTTAATGGCATGTCGCTTGTTATGGTGAGTAGCTTTCAGATGTTCATAATCATCTAGGTGTCTTGATTGTCCCACATATATACACTATGGAGGCTATTTTGTCAGCAATGCAAATGTGAAATGTCTTTGGCTGTGTAGGACCACAACTGATGGGTGTAATAACGCCACACTCATATGCACATTTCCACACACACTCTGCTGGAGTTTCGTCTGTATTATCTGTTTGGCAGTGATTGAGTGTGGCAGTAAAAAGGCAGTGAGAAAGACACAGGGATGTGGGATGATTGCTGGGTGGCTTTGCAGAGAGCCGAGGTAATTTCCCTCGCTGCCAGCTCAACTCTGTCGTTTGTCAGCCACCACTTGCGCCGCTGGCAGCTATTGTGCCAACAGCAGTCAATCACACAGCTTATGAATCCGAGCCGCAGTCAATCGCCCTGCTTATGAAACCGAACAGCAGTCAATCGCTCAGCATAGGAATCCATTGACACATCTGGTGGTTCCAGCTGGTCATATGAATACCTAGTGGCAGGACATCCTGTAGGCAGGCAGAGATTAATCGCAACAAATACCTCACAGGAAAAAGATGGCTCTATCTGACAAAAATATTTTCTATAACCAGCCCATCTTAATTCACATAATTCACAGAGAAAATGTACAAATTTGCAAAAAGCATCAAAATACTAACACAATGTCAATATAAGTCATAAGATGAGCTAAAAAAATAGTAATGATAATACCATCGAGAAAATAACTTAAGTAAAAATGTCTTCTTTAATTGTAGATTCAATTAAAAGCAAATTCATTCTCAGACAATTTCTTAAAATACAGTATGTTATTCTCATCTAAAGGTGTGTAGTACTGTTGTCAAGACCTAAAAAGCATTGCTGTGCCAATGTACAGCCTCACAGAATTGCTAGCATGTTCATTAACAGTAGACATTTGAACTGTTGGAGTCACCTTGGAGTCTGTGACCAGCAAATCTGTGATCATTACTGTAGATGTACGATATGTGATGCTCCAGCTGATATTATTTTCATAGCCTTTGTATCTAGCTAGACATAACCCCAAATAAAAGACTGCTATTAACCTTAGAACACTAACGTCGCCATGCGATTGTGGTCACATGATTTTCATTGTGTTGCTGTTGTCTGAGTTGCGTGGGTCCTTGGGTAGCTTCAGGGTGCTCACTGACGTCATCAAAGGTAGGTGTGTTTCCCTGCTCCCATGCCTGGTTTTTTCTACGGCCTGCCATATTTATTTCCCCATATCATGCACAGCTATCATCCTGTCACAGGCTTGGTGACTGGCATGCCAACAAATGAATAAATTATGTTGGCAATAATTAGCTATGCAGATTTCTTCTTTGATACTAGAGCTAAGTTATCTAGCTAGCTACAGGTGAAGTTGTGGTGATATCAACATAACTTGAAACAGCTAACTTTAGTTATGGGTATGAATAAATTTCACTTCACTCGTCATAATTTCCAAGGGAATTCATATGCATAGCAAAGTTCCAACATACCCAGGATATCTTTTTGTTATGTGGCTTCACCAAGCCAAGCAACCACCAAGCACTGTTTGCAGCGTATGACCAGTTCCAAGTCTACTATCAGCAGAGCAGCCTGTTTCACAAATGATGAACAAATATATTATATATTAATATTTGTCTGATATAGATTATTAGAGATATATAAATAAGTTAAACAGATGATCCAGGCTAACAGCTGCAGCTGTCAAATGCAGGAAGGACAGCTGGTGAAAAATTGCCAGCTGTCTGAATGCAGTTAAGTTAAAAGGCTTGTAATAGCACTGCCCCAGCATTGTAAATGTAATTACATTTATGTATTTCATTAAATCAGTGTTTTACCTGGATGTATTCTTATGGTGTATATGATAATTTTACTCTTATTCTTTCAGCTGCAACCACGGCGGTGTCCTACACAGCAGTACAGTTCTGTTGAGAAGCTAGCTTTCTGCAATAATGAGGGTTGCCCCTCAATTCCAAATCCAGCTTCATAGTACAGGACTCAGGTTAGATAAATGGGCTGTACTTATATAGCGCTTTTCTAGTCGTATCGGCCACGCAAAGCGCTTTAGACTACCATCACATTCACCCATTCACACAGCGCTTGCACTACTACAAAGCGCTCTAGCACATTCACACACCGATGTTACAAACATCATGGGCAACGTGGGGTTCAGTATCTTGCCCAAGGATACTTTGGCACGGACTGGAGGAGCCGGGAATCAAACCGCTGACCTTATGATCAGTGGGCGACCTGCTCTACCTCCTGAGCCACAGCTTAGCTTAGCTCTCTTTTTGCACCATGTGACATCTCAGTCAAAGACACGTGTCAAGGAATTGACCGTTTACTGCAAAGGTTGTACAGTTTGATTTTAGGAGGCTCTGCTCTTTAAGGGTGCGCTGCAAGAATCTAAGCAGCAACTAAGATCATACTAAGAGAACTATTCTAATTCTTAACATGCTCATATATAACATGAGATCTGAAAACACCAGTTTTTAACACTATTTAGCGTTGCAATACTTTAATTTATATGGCTGGCATTAGTTTGGTAATATCTCAAATGTGAGATATTGTGCCATTGTACTGTTTCCTGTACATAGCAGTGTAAACTGGGTTTGTGCCAAACTCACAGAAATACCAGTAAAAACTATTTGGTAATTCATTTTGGGCCAGCACTAATAAGGAGTACATAAGGAGGAGGTGGGCATGGAGGAGTTTTTGCAGTAAACTATCACCAAAGTGATACAAGTGTCATGTTATAATGCAGGAATGTGAGGGCAGAAGCAAATAGACATTACTATCCAACAGACATACATCTAAAGCCAAAAAGACTGCAATAGGGACACAGTTATCCACTGTTAGGCAGAGATGATGATATAAGTACTAGAATGATGTCTTTGTCTGTGGTGTCATCACACAGCAAGAAGGTTCCGAGTTTGAAGGTTCCAAGTTTCTGCGTAGAGTTTGCATGTTCTCCCTGTTCCTGTGTGGGTTCTCTCCAGGTTCTCCAGCTTCCTCCCACAGTCCAAAGACATGCAGGTTAACTGGTGACTCTAAATTGCCTGTAGGTGTGAATGAGAGTGTGAATGGTTGTTTGTCTCTGTATGTTGGCCCTGCGATGGACTGGTCTCTTACCCAATATCAGCTGGGATAGGCTGTAGCCCCCCTGTGACCCTTAACACATAAGCAGTATAGATAATGAATGGATGAATGAAATATAATTGGATGTTACATGTCAGTAACTTGAAATCTATCAGCTGGTGAATGAACTAACATTAGTGAAACATCAATAAAGCTTCAGTGCTCTGCCCAAACTAACACAACACTCCATATAGGAAAATACATTTTCTGAACTCTTTTGGATTTCCATCCAAAAGGAGCATACATTTTAAAATATGAATTAATGTGTGTGTCTATCCGCTGCCACTACGTCAGTTTCAGGGTTGTTAAGATAAATAACTGCAACAAGATGATGTAATCAAAAGAGCTCCAGTTAAATCTCAAATAGTGGAAAACAATGTAGGAAACTCCCCACACACCTTATAGATCTGATGTTTTTCTGGAGCTATTTTTCACCTCTCCAAATTAAAAATGTGCATACAAACAGGTGGATAGAAATCCACCAGGTTAAATTGATTAAATAGACATTTCCATTACAGTATGTACAATTTTACTGCATTAACTGAGAGTTACATACATTGATTTTATCACATTTGTAACCTAATTTCTTTACATTTTGACAAGTTATAGCATCTATTAGCTATTATTAATTTATTAATTCTAAATAAGCCACTGATGACTATTTACAATAGTTCCAGTTATTTTTTCAGCAATGCAAATAGGTGTGGTGTTGTGCTCACTGACAGATGTTTACTACAACGGATGGAACTACATTTTGTCTTAAGTCAACTTACACAACAGGATAAATCAGAACTGAAACTGTACAAAGCAATAATCACCACATTTGGTGTTGAATGACAATGACATTGGTGGGACTGATACATCACTTGCTGGTGGATTTAAATGGATGAGTGCACAGCCTTACTGTGTGCTGGACACCTCCTCCTGTGACTCTGCTATTACTGCAGTTGTTGAGTGAGGTTAATGATTTTGAAACTGGGGTGATGAGTTGGACTAGTTTCCTGGTCTGGGAAAACTCCCCTCCATCACCTGTTACCTCTGTCTTGGCCTTCTCTCCTGCAGGCTGCCTGTGGAGGATAACACTGGCCTGGCTGGCCTCACTCTGCAGTGGTTGGAGGTTAAATGGATTCCACCCTGCCGCTCTCTTATCATAACTGTCTGCCATTCTGTCAGAGCAGACCGCAAATGCAATTCCCTAACCCTGGGGTAGACCTACCAAGGCATCTGTTACATTCAATAAAGTGCTGACCTAAATTTAACTCTACACTCTGCTACTTATGCGGTCCAGGGGGACCGGGGAACCAGGGAGAGAGGCTTTCTTTTGTTTATGAGCACTGTCTCAAGTGCTTGTAAATTCATCTAAAAGTCTCTTTTTGTAGCAGTGTCACACAGATGCTGAGATAGAGGCAAACACAGACACTAAAAATCATTTATTTACTTGTTGCTTGTAAATCAAACATAAACATAGGTCCCTTATGGCATTTGTTGGTCTCCTGTCTTTGCATTTAGTGTCATCAACATGTTACATTTTAGGTTCAAAGTGAAATATGTTGAAATCTATTGGATTGATCATTGCTACACACATTCATGTTCCTCAGAACTGATGAATTGAATTACAACAACTCTGCTGAGCAGTCACATACAAAACACTGTATGAAACTACCAAACATACCTCAACATGTTCATGTTCAAGATGTTACCCATCTTACAATATGGGTTTCTTCACACTGAGCGCCATGGCTGCTCAGATGAGTGATGGAAGATGGAACCCTTATAGAATAACAACAGTGTTTCAAATATTTAAGTTTAATCTTGACCTATTGAAGCACTATACTCAAGAAAATAATATTAGATAAATATCTGTTTGCTTAATGAGGACTGTGAGACGTAGTTAAATTTGCAAGCAGAAATGAGCTTAGATTAATGTGTTTCATAAAGTTTATTAAAGAAAAAAACCTAGAGACAGACTTTAGATGACATCAAGGTTAGATCATTTCCAAATCTAATGACTCAGACTTCTATAGCTATGGAAAGTGTAATTATTATTATCAAATACTTACTTTACTCAATAAATAAATAAGTAAATATGTGTGTGTGCGTATATATATATATATATATATATATATATATATATATATATATATATATATATATATATACACATATATAACTGGTCAGCTGTAATTTTACATCATTTTGTATCTTTCATGGTAACTGTCCATGGTGTGTATTTAGCACATTGCTGGTTATGTCACCTCAGAGAATGGCTATTCTTTGCTACAGTTCACAGTTAACTCACAGTTAACTCAAAGCCTGATCCAGGCATTTACCCTTCATGTGCTCTTGACTGCAAAGAAAGGAGAAAGTGGAGAGAAACCTGCAGAGGAGAAAGAGCAGGGGCAAAGAGCTCCTACTCTCCTGTGTAGATTTACTGATCTGTCACGACTTTATGTGGTTGAAATGGAAAAGAGAATTGGGCTATGTTTACAGCACCATAAACCTTTCTTTTAAACCCAAGGACTTGGCCACCCTGAAACTGTAGCGTAGCACCCATAAAACTGAGGCTAACACTGTCTTTTAAATCTGATGAAACATTTATCGATTCTTTTTAGATCTTGTTTTATTTGCTCCCCTTCTCTCACCTCTGGGTTAATAGAAGTGAATCAGAGGACAAGATACTGCGGTTGGTGCAGCTTTGCATGCTAACAGAATGGAAGACAGCAAAGATGGAGATAGGGATGTGCTGGAAGGAAGGAAACTTCAGTTTGATGGCTTGATTTTTGTCAACATCTTTCTACAATTCAACTTCCTTGATATAATGGGACTGACTGACTGACATTTTAAACAGCACTGTGAGCATTTGTCGGGGACTATTTTCAGTTGTGAATTAATACATAATTGGTGCACTAAAGAGTGTTTATGGCAGCAGAGCCCAGGTGTTTTATGGGAAACAGTGTGGCAGAGGTCTGGACTGGGGTACGACTAGAGTGACTGTGGAAAAAAAACAGGGACCCAAGGCACAGGATTAGCAAAAGTCAAAACACCAGAATCGAAGCTGGTGTGCATCTACTGTAATGACTGACAGAATGATCTGTAGAGAGAGTGGAGTGAAGGTTGATGAGCAGATGGTTATGAGGTGTGTAGGTGAGCTCCTCCAACAGGAGAGGGTGAATGCCATGCCCATAAGATCAGTTCTTCGTTAGAGTATCACCAGAATTTCCCTTTAACCTATTTGGTAGAAGCACCATGAGCAGGTTTTATAGAAAGCCTGATCCCAAATCTTGCTCTTTCCCTTCAGTTTGTGTTACTGAGAACAATGCTGCATCTATCTCTTGCATCATTCCTTCTTCCTCTGATTTTGCATGCACTGCACACTGCTTTTTTCATTCATTCTGTCTGAATAGAAGAGAAAACAAAATAGATCTGTCTGAAGAGGTTTGTTATGAGACAGAGACAGACAGGATCACGCTGTTAATTTCAAGAACTTCAGAATGAAGTTTACTGCTTCAGACAATTTACATCCCCAGGTCTTTTTAGCCTCATTCTCATTTTATTGTTACATCTTCAGAGACGTAAATTTCATGTAGCAGACAGTAATAGCAGAGCTGTGGCTGGAGTCCCTACAGTGAGCTGATGGGCAACTGTTGTTTCCTTATAATAGACTGCTTGACTCAGTTTTAGAAGTTTAGCCATTTTATGGATGATTGTTCTACTCACCTTGCATTTGGGTATTTGGAATATATAATTAAATAAAGATAAAGCTTAGAAACATGTATATCACTATGTACAGTTTGAATCATTTCCTTGAAATATGATATTTTCAGCTGCTCTGCAGTGATATGGAATAAAACAAGGTGCCCTTTTTCCTCAAGTCACCTTTTATGAAGTCTTCCCTTCAAGAGACTGATGGCATCTTTCATTAAGTCTCAGTCATGTAATTTAGAATACTACTCAAGTACATCAGAGATGCAGGAAATGCTTGACTTCGTCATTTGCTGAGCCCCACAGAAAGGAAATCAAGGAGGGACTGTGGACCCGCCCTGGTCCATCTGTCTGTTCATCTGTCCATCACATACAATGTCTCAAATGCATCTTATAGAATTTTGAGGGAATTATGTGTATTGTTTCATTCCAGCAATTTCAAAACAATGCATGGCCATGAGAGGTATGACAACATTTGAGTAACTGTCTGTCATGCAGTATATCCTTGAAGCACTTGTAAGATTTTCATGGAACTGGAGGGAATGGTGTGTCTCCTTGTTACATTTTTTGCCTCCTTATAGCTTACTGTCAGACTGATTTATTTATGACATAGATTACATTTTTGTTGTGTTGATATTGTATCTCTATCTTTGGTGCTTAGTGCTAATCGTTTTGGTACTACTTGCTGAGTGTTCTGGAGTGGTAAACAGACACATTCATCTTGTACATCAAGTCTTGATGAGGCTGTATGTAAAATTAGATGTTGTGAGTGTTTAAGCTTACTTTTAATCAGACTGTACATAATAACAATGCTACTTCCAGATGGAATTGGATTGTTTTCTTGGGTGTGTATCTCAATCTTACAATCAGTTGATATTACTGATGGTAGATTAATATTAGAATCAGCTCTCAAAAATGCATTACAATTCAACTTAAGCCTAAACAATAATCATACACTAAACATTACAGTACACAGTATTAGTTTCACCAGTAAGTGCTATGGAGCTGTTTTTCATGAGTTGGTCCCTGTTTTGTCATGTGCACTATGGTGCATATGCATATGAGCACACTTGTGGTTGACACAATACACAGTCATTAATCTACTGATCTACAGGTAGCTGTAAACAATGCAAGATTTAAAATCATCATCAGAATCATAGTATTTCTGCTGCGATTTGAGCCATAAGCCCCTTTTATACACCCTGTTGAAGGTGGAAATGTTGCGCCTTTATTCCCCCCATTCTGTATAAGTCTTTGAGATGGCAGAGGAGGTAGGCACAGAGCTGAATTGATGTCTGTGTGCAAAAAGGAGAGCCAAAATAGCAGGACAGGCACAAACGTTGTTTTACACTTCACGCCTCTGATTCTTGGACAGCAGTATTCTGTCTAAAAGCCTGCATGGTGATGGCATTATGCTGATATTGTTTGGCTCAGTGTAAATAAGCGCTATTTGATAAGCAAAGCAAATATCAAATAGCAAGATCTCTGTTTAAAAGAGGCTACAGAGACTGTTTAATGTGCTGAAATGCTGTTCACCTGCAGGTCAACTCTGAGTCACCTGATAAACATTGTTCCCAACTGAATCAGTGCCAAAACATCAACTGATAGAGACAGACAGTGATGGCAATCTCTTAACATATCCCACAGGCCACTGTGCTCTTGCAAACCTTTAATGCGGCAGAAAGTTTTTTGTAGCCTTCCATAGATCTGAACCTCGACAAAATCTTGTCCCTGAGCTACACAAACAGTCTTTTCTTCCTCGTGGCCTGGTTTTTGCTGTGAGACCTTATACAGACAGACAGGTGTGTGTCTTTCCAAATCATGTCCAGTCAATTGAATTAACACAAGTGCACTCCAATCAAGGTGTAGAAACAGTTCAAAGATGATAAAGTGAAATGAGAGGAACTTGAGCAAAATTTCACACAAATGGTTTAAAATGCTCTGTATCCAAACTCTCTCTCTCCAGGTAAGGCTCCAGCTCTCTTGTTGTAGTGTTGTTTGTGATGGGAGGCTGTCTTACCCTTTTCTTGTTTATATTATACTATAGCCATACTATATGCCAGTGAAAGTCTTTGCTGATGGTCTTGTACCCATCCGCCTAGTTCACACCATGGTTGCTGACCTGTCTACAGACAATCACAAATGGCTAACTGTTGTGTGTCTCTCTCAAGGCAGAGAAGTATGTTTAACAAGGTCTGATTAAAACATACTGCTTTTAGCTGTACCATGGGTATCACAGCTGCTTCATTAGCGCTGACTCAGTATTGGGTACACGGTCCAAATGGAACTGGGGTGGACAGCCAAAAAGGTGTATTACAGATTTATTATTATTATTTACAATGAAAGTAAATACAAGACTGCAGTAACCTGGTCCTGCCTTAAAATTAAATTGTCAACACTAAAAATATAATAAAGGTGAAAACTTAATTCCATTGTGGTCCTCTCAAAGGGGCAGTTGGTAAAATGGCAGTTCAAATCAGGCAAGAAAGGGTCAATAACACAAACACACAGAAAAGGCGTAGTTATAAAAACAAGAAAACACCTCTACTACCTCCTGTTCCATAATGATGATGCCTGATGAGACTAAAATAGGTCGATAACCAGGACCTGTATTCTTTGAGACTAGATTTCATTAATTATTTTTTTCAGTGTCCAGGGAGAAAGTTTAGACATGATCCTATTAAGTTTATTTTGAGCACTGCAGCTTGTTTTAACGAGTGGTGGAGCACTGCTGTGCCAGAAAGTGGCAGCACTGAATTAATGCCCCAGACAGAATACTATAATGTTTCACTATTAAGCTGGGCTGTTTTTCCTGGCTAAGAATTTAGTCTTTTGACAAATTTTGCTCAGTTAAATACAAAATACAGGTCTCAGTGGAATGGGCTCTTCTAAATCCTGACTGTAACTTGTATAATATATTTGGACTTACTACATATATTCTTCAATGTGTTCATGACTGATTCTTTCTTTAGATAACACACAGAGTGAGACTGGCCTACAGTTAGAGAAGAAGAAGCACCGTGGAGCGCACGACATGACAACCTAAAGGACCGCTGGCTCTGTCTGGTAGGAGAGGCACTGTACCAGCCTGACAAGGTTTGTGTACTCTCTAGCCATTATACACCAGAGGGACTAAATGTATGTGACTGCAAAACAACAGTGATACAATTTGGTTTAGGTATTCTACATCAAAGCATCAAGGGAACTGCAATGATAATATTCCCACAAGGAATGCACAGACTAAGTTCTATTTTATTTCTTGCAGTGTAGAATTAAGTTTTAAATTTCTTCTCTCATGCCAGCAACATTGGTTGGTCAGTATCATTGGCTGTCATCCTGCAAATCTCTGGGCTGGTGGAGGAGGAATTTATGTTTTTCAGTTTTGTGAATGTGATTAATAGGCTCTACAACTGCAGAAAGATCACCAAACAATAGTAAAGTAGTACAATAGTAAAATACTTACTACTTTGTGATTGTCCTGCCTCTGTGGTTTCTTTTATCACCTGTGTCCAAGCCATGTCCTCCAGAATACATCTCTAACTTGTTGGCAGTGAAGGTTTTTCTTTACTTTTTTCCCTTGTTCGATGCTGGAGGTGCTGTGTTCAAGTCTGTTTCCCCATTAAGATGTGCAAGATATGTTTGGTGCACAAACACTGCTATAATCAGGAGTCACTGATCTGCTGACATCTCATATAAATGCATAGCTTTCTATCTGCCCAGAGAGTTTAAATCTACTGTTCTAACTGCAGCATTATCCCCCTGGATACTAATGCTAAACTTGCTATGAAAGAACTGCATGCTGCCATTAGCAAACCACAAATTATACATCAAGGGGAAGCCTTAATTGTTGTGGGTGACTTAAATACCAACATCAAGACTGCTCCCCAAATTCCATCAACATGTCTACTACCCCACAATAGGACACAAGACCTCAAACCATATTTACACTAGCATGGCTGAGGCCTATGATGCTCCCCCAACCTGTGAAAGTCTGACCACCTTTCATTGTTCCTACTACCCAAATACATGGCACTCATCAAGGTGTGAAACCATCAGTAAAAAGTACAGCCAAAGGGAGTAGACTCTTTACCCAGCAGCAGCGGAAAGATCCAGACAAAGGAGTCCACTTCCTGAAGTTGTGCAATGCCACTTTAAGATCAGGTGATGTGCAGACCACAGTCCATCCAGGGCTAACAAAGAATACAAACCCCCAACTCCACCCTTCCTAGATGAGCTTAAAAGCTCATGAGTGTGCAGCACTGAATAGGACTAATGCACAGAAGGCTGCTGGACCTGAGGTCATCCCTAGATACATGCTGGCCAGTTGACTGAGGCTTTAACCAACATCTTCAACCTGTCAGCAATCCCCATGTGCTTCACAACCACCTCCATCATGTCAGTGCCTAAACACCCCCCATGCAGCAATCCTTGATGGCTTCTGCCCTGTTGCACCCACCCCTAGCACCATGATGTGGTTAGAAAGGCTGGTCCTGGCTCATCTCAAAACCTGCTCACCATCTTCTCTGGACCTCCAGCAATTCACCTACTGCCAGCACAAGACTACAGAGGATACCATCTCCACAGCACTACACTCTGTGCTCTCCCATCCAGACAACAGTAACACCAGTGTGTGCATGCTGTTCATCAACTTCAATCCGGCATTCAATACCATCATCCCCAACTGATCACCAGACTCACTGACCTGGTCATCAACAGTTGGATACTGTTGATAACCATTTTCTGACCAACAGACCCCAGTGTATTAGTTTAGACAACTTTCTAGTGAAATGCAAATTTTGTTGTCTGTTATTTGTAAAATCTGATTAAATTTAAACTAATCAAATCTATCTATCTATCTATCTATCTAATGCACTAATTTCTGTTCTTAAGTATACCTGTGCTTTCATGCTGTAACAAGTCAAAATATCTACTGTGAGGAATGCCCATAGGAAGATAGTTAGAAACTGTTAAATGTTTAGAAAAGAAATACAAACACTGCCATTTGTCATCAGATTATAAAACATAATTGAACAGTGTCACAAACTCAAAAAAAAGAAAGAAATGTTAAAATGCATTCAGTATATCATTGAACAAGGATGTATGACTAACCTATCACAAAATAAAAATCCTACATTGCTTTTGTTTTTAATTACCCTCATTACAATTTTTGCTGGTAAGTATTCTGTCCCTGTAAATGGTATGCAAATGTGACAGCAATTCAAAGTGAAGTAATATAATTTGCTCCAGAAAGGTTGATTAGGACATTAATTACTGTCCGTTGTACAAAATAAAACAGTCTAAATCAGGATGTAATTATGAGCAGTCCCATAATAGACTGTTTTTATGACACAAGGTATATTTTGTTAAGGGGCTGTGAATGTACAACATAATTACACCATGGAAATACCAAGAAGCGGCCTGTTCTGTTTGTGCTAAACACAAACTCAAGATAACTTTCTTTTTATTTTATTTAATATTGACTAGGAAAGCAAAGATGATGGAGGATATTTAAGCACTGTCAGACTGGTTGTAATAATAATAATAATGATAGTAAGAAGCAGAAGAAGAAAAAGAAGAACTCTTGAGGTGTAGAGGCAGATCCAGATCCCGCAGAGTAGGAGATATCAGAGATATCTGCAGAGTGAAGACAGGGAGAACCACGACTAAACCATTTTAGTGACCTTTCATCTAGTACAACTACTATTTCAATGTTTTATTTTGTCCAGTACTTGGTTTATGACTACTTACCACATAACATTCTAAACTGAGATAGTGAACATGGCAAGCATTATACCTGCTTAACATCAGCATGTTAGCATCATCATCTTCAGCATGTCAGCATTCTGATATTAGCATTTAGCTTTAGTACTGCTGTGTCTAAGTACATCCTCACAGGCTGTAGACTCAAAGTCTAGATATGACATGACTTAAAAACTATGAAATTTTGTGGTGAAATAATATCATTCCAATGGAATCACTGATCAGGAGAATGTTTTCATGAGGGCCACATTAAAGTGCTTAGAGTTAGACGGTGAACTTTGAAATGAATTTTTGCACTTGAGATAAAGGGCTGGGCATCACAGTGCTGTAGTGGTTAGCACATAGCAAGAAGGTTCCAGGGATTTTTTGTGTGGAGTTTGTGTGTTCTCCCTGTACCAGTATGGGTTCTCTCTGGCTCCCTCTCATGCAGGTTAATTAGTGACACCCCATAGGTGTGAATATGAGTGTGAGTGGTTGTTTATCTATATATGGACTATAGATGGATTGGCGATCTGTCCAGGACGTACCCCGCCCCTCGGCAATAGTTGATATATTTCTAATGAACTCTTTTGTTAGTGACCAAGGGAAAATCCATCCATCAATTATCTTTAGTGGACAGTAATAAAGAGAAGCTAGCCTTGACAAGTTAACAATTACCTCACCAGACACAATAGTCACCAGCCTGTGAGTAGTCAGTATGTCACCAACCTGTTTCACGTTGCTGTTAATGTTTCTCTGTTAGTGTGTGAGTGTTGCTTTAGACTTCATGTGGCAGAATGTAACAAATTACAGTGGTGGTTGTTTTTTAGTCAGAAAACAATTCATGAAATTTTAAAGATGATTGAATACATTTTGTGTCAAAACAATTCTCATGTTCTCCAGAGTTTACTTCACGGTGACTGCTGCTGTGTTGACAGTGCGAGAAGATGTGAAAAAAAAAAAAAAGTCAATTCTGTATTGAATCTCACCCGACTTCCTCTTGAGTTACATCATAAACATTCAGTCTGAATTTAAAATAAGAAAGTTCAGTATCTACCTTTTGCAGTTTGTGAACTCTTGTTATGTTTTCTCTGTTGATTTGTCATTTGAAATGTCACTCTGCTCTCTATAATGTAGATTAGTCTTCTAAAATGTTATTGTGTTGTCTGTTTTTTGTTTGTTTTGTGAAATGTCATTACATTTCTTGTTTGAGTTGTTTTTCTAAAATACATGTTTTTTGTGATATATTAAATTTTCTGTTTGTTAATGTTCTCTGTGAAATGTCAATGTGTTTTTTGTTGTTGTTGTTTTTTTTTTTGTTTTTTTTTTAAGGCTTAAGGCTTTAAGGTTTAAGGCAACACTATAATCAAGTGTTAAACTTATATAATTGTGTAATTACTATTTATAGTGTTATTTCTTCCTCAGTATATTTTGTTTGCCAAAAACAGGGATTATCTTAGAAGCAACCAGATAATAAACTAATTAATGCTCTGCCACAATTCCAGCCTGCAAGCAGGAGATGTCATCATACATGCATACAAGCATCATCTGGCATGACCAATCATGGAAGCTCCACTACCATTATGTTAATCAGAGTTGCGTTGGTCAACCTGTTCCCCTTAATTACTATACAAGCAAGTAAGGCAGTGCTGTGAGATACCTACCTTATGACCATTTCACATACAGCATGACAGAAATACAGAATGCAAAGTGTGACATACTCACCTGCGAATATACAGGAGCTGAAGCTCTACTGTGGCCAGTTGCGGACATCTTTTTTAGGATGCTGGTTGGACAGTTTGAGACCCTGGTGGGGAAGCGACCGCTGCATTTGAGGAGGCAGAGACCAACTACCAGGATCTTTTGACCCAGAGCAGCCTCTGGCAGTTTGTGTCATTGTGATGTCTTTATTTGTGGTGTGAAAGCTCAGAGAAATCAACCTCCTTTCAAAAAAAAAAAAAAAAAAAAAAGTCACTTTTCTGCCATGTAGTACTTACGTTCTGTGTGAAAGTAGTCAAAACAAAAACAGCAGCTCAAAAAATAAATTGATGTGTGCATTAGCTGCACACAAAAAAGGCCTTTACACAGTTTTCACATAACCATGTTGGTAACCAAGCTTTCTCTTTACTCAGTATAGGAGACATTGCCCACGCCCAAGTGACATGCTCTGAAGCCCAGAGGACCTTGGCCCAGGAAGCCCTCTCCATGGGTTATCACACAGTTTAGATGAACCAACTCTATGGACAGAGTGCACTGTTACATCCTGATGGTAAAACTGAATAAATGTGTGTGGATAAGTAGCAGCACAGATCACTGACAGAAATGCATCTGAACAGGGCCCAAGACCATCTCCCCCATAGAATGAGCCCAAAGGCTCTCCAGGGCCTGTGGCCTCTAATCCAAGATTATTGCTTCTACTACCAAATCTGACAAAGAGCCTTCCATCTGTGAGAAGGGACTCAGCATACAAATAGTTAGTTACACCTCGTAAACCCCTTAGTTCTGTCCAAATACTACAGATGCATAAGACCCAAACAGGA
The DNA here is from genome assembly GCF_001640805.2 of Lates calcarifer. NCBI lineage: Eukaryota > Metazoa > Chordata > Actinopteri > Centropomidae > Lates > Lates calcarifer. The sequence goes on from NC_066847.1 coordinate 16,473,985, forward strand.
CAGACTGCATTAAGATGCCTTTTGGATGGGCAGTAAAAAGTAAGCAGCTCCAGTGCAGGGCAGTTACAAGATGAATTGTTAACTTTAGTCACAAATTGAGGTTAGATCTAAAGTCACTTTCTCAAGGGAAAACTGCAAGCAAGATGTGGGAACATACAAAGCATGTGATTCACTTATCATAAGAATGCCTCTAAAACACTGGGCAAATCCTGCACAGGAACTGAGGGTTTACGTGTAGGTCGCAGCTGATGGGTCTACATGCTGGCCAATCAGCACGCTACCAAAACCCACATAGCAGGCTGAAATCAAAGCCAAATAAACCATTGGAAAAAGGCATTACCTTTGTCCACTAAATCCTGCAGGAGGCATAACACAGCAGACCACTGAAAAAAAATGATGTCCCTAGCTACACAGCATCTCTCGAACACACACCACTTGGCATCATACAATGAGCTTGTGTATGGTGCTCTTGTGCCCTTAATAGTCTCAGTCAACCTCAGAGGCAGGTCCTGCTCATTCAAGCCAAACTCTATGTGCTGGGCCCAAAGACACAGACACTGGATGAAAAATCTGTGACTAAACCAGGGTTGGCTGTGAGGGAGTCACAGCAGTTCTGCCATTAATGGTCTGCTGAGCCAGTTTTGGGGCCACCAGAATTGCACAGTGCAAAGAAATCTATGGATACCCAGTCAAATCTCTCCTTCACCAGGTGAAGCACTTTAAGGTTGGGCCTCCACTTGCCATAAAGAGATTCCCACTGACACAGCCCACATCATCCACCTGCTCCACATTATCAGAGATAGTTTGGAGGCCAGTTTGCGTAATGTTTCAGAACAAGTGCCTGCTCTCAGTTAATATATGGTACCACTGTCTGAGCAACCAGGTGTGGCAGGGACTGGGTGCATTGTCATGGTCCTTCCTCTGAACACAGCCTATGATCCTGGTCTCTGAAGATGAACAGCCCGGAACAGGTGTTTTGAGAGAACCTTAACCACTCAACTGAGATGAAATTGTATGTCCAGGTATAGGTATAGGCACATCCAGCAGTGGAAATCGTCCTCAGCAACCCCTGAAGAGCAAGAGAAATTACTGAGGCCATCAGCCCTGTCAGGCACAGACTATCATTTAGACTGAGTTTCCCATGACAAATGGAGTGAGATGTTCCATCTGATCTCGTGACCATAAACCTTGAAACAAAACAGAGTTTGAGTCTCAAATACAACCCTAGGTCCAAAAAAACTGGCATGATGTGCAAGATGTGAACAAAAACAGAATGCAATAACACTACAAAGACAAGATATGTAATGTTCAAACTGATGAACAATCACCTTTTTTTTTTTGGTAAATAAATGCTGCCTGCAATATTTTCCAAAATACTGGGACAAGGACAGATTTACCAACGTGTTAAATCATCTTTTCTTTAAACAACACTGAGTGGGAACTGAGGACAGTGATTGTTTTGAGTAGTACCTACTCTCTTTTACTATGAAGCCATGCTGTTTTATACAACAGTTACTTTTGATCATGTAATTGGATTGGACAAGACAGGGTGGCCGTGGCTCAGGAATTAACCAATCAGAAGGTTGGTGGTTCAATCCCTGGCTCCCCCGGTCTGCATGCAGAAGTATCCTTGTTCAAGATACTGATACAAAAACAAGATACAAGAACCCTAATTTAATCGGTGTATGAATGTGTTAGAAAGTATTTTGTGTGTATAAAACAAGTGCTGTATAAATGTGTGTGTGAATGGGTGAATGTGACCTGTAGTGTGAAGTGCTTTGAGTGGTCAATAGGACTAGAAAAGAGTTATATAAGTGCAGTCCACTTACCATTTACAAGAAGCAAACCCTGAATAGAGTTTAACAACGTGTACATGCTTTACAGGTGTTCTAATAACCATTAATTCCATTAACACTCTTTGGACTATCTATCTTTGATTATAACAAAGTTTTGCACTGTAAAGAGGAACATATTACCACAAATAACATTTGAGTTGAGTTATGAATGGTTGTCAGGAGAGGATGAAGGGAGGAAAGAAGCCTGGATACTTCAATGCAAACCTCTAGGTGTGCTCATATGACATCAGCTAGCCTAGACAAATTAGAGACAAAAATGAAGTGAACACTGTAGGGCAAACAACCTGGGCTTTGAACTGCTTTCAAACTTGGCTAAGTCTCGAAAATGAAAAACAAGGACCTTTGTTCTATTAAGAAGACAGAGCCGGATATACAGTCTTGAGGGAGTTTTGTGGATCCATCTGGACAACTAAAAGGGTGGCTCTACAGGTTGCTGGTATGTGTCAAAGACATCCAGATGAATACCAGGACCCAAGGTTTCCCGGTAGAACACTGCATTGTAACGAGGCAATCAGTGTTATTCACTTCATCTGTCAGTGGTTTTAATGTTGTGGCTGTAGACCATTAGCCAGCATGCCTGTGTGCGAGAAAATGTTTATGGCAACACTCTCAGTCCCAGTGCAGTTATCGAACTATTTGTGTTGGTGGAGCCAAATCGATGATGAAATAAACTAACAAATCATAATCTGCTGTCACTTATTGCTGTCAACAACAGTTCTGCAAGCTCTCTATTCCACAGTTTAGCTACAGTTTAACTGAACATGCATTTTTACACAGGAATAAAGTCCAGTTAAAGATGCAGGTGTGTTTAGACTGGCTAGTCGGACCTGTCCTAAACTGCCTCAACTTGTACTCTGGGAAGAAAGAAAAACTACAAAACAAACAAACAGAGAAACAAAAAATAAATAATATAAAAATAATAATAAAATAATTTTACTTTCAAGATCATCACCAAAGAGCATTATAAAAGTTGAAGGAATCACTGGAGAGGAGTTAGGCAGACTGAGGGAAATTATATTAATTACCCAACTTCATAACGGAGAGTACAGTATACATAAATAATGAAAATATGAATAATCTACTGATGCTAAATCCATAAAACTGCACATGCAAATAACAGCAGAAAACACACAGCACAAAACCCTCCATCACAGCAGCATCTTGACAAATTGTGGGAATAATAATCAGGAGAAAACATGGAAATCAGAGCATATCCATTCCTGGTTTGTGCCATAATGAAATATGACAAATGATTTATGTTTGGCATTTATTATGCTATGGGAGGTAATTTGTTAGACTGCAAACACGCAGACATCCCCTTTTGTAATTGAATCACACAAAATAATGAATATCCTACTTTGTTTAGTCTGGTTGTTTGTCTTTGTTCTCCATTGTTTTGTTTGCTCCTGGAAATGAATTATGCCATACATTATGCAAGCCCCTTTGATTAAACCTGGGCGATAATTTTGCTAGACATTTCACTCAAGAACTTTTGAGCTGTTAAACTGCATGGAAAACTTTCCAAGTCGAGTTCAGCTGATATTTCTCTTCCCGCCACCTACCCTCCCACCCCCCTTTTTTTGATTTGATGGCGCTGATGGCTAAAAGTCAGTGTTATTAGAGTTTTTAATTTTCACAATTTTTATGTATAGCTGTAAAACACAAACACAAGACACAGTCTATCTGTGACACAATATTTCTGTGGAGTTTATTAAATATTTCACCAGACAAACTGGCATCATGAAGATTTCTGACATGACAGTACACACAAAACTAATAGTTCAATCAACCATTAATATATCTGATCTTAGTCAGCTGTGGGTTATATTTGGCTACACTCACCTATTACATTAGTGCATAATAAAGAAACATTTCACACACTCCATATTCAGATGGTAAATGCAAAGAATATTGAAAATGTATGTGCATAGAGGTTCATTCCTGATGGCAGGAGCACTTATTTGTCGTTAAATATTACAAATTCAAGATTCACTTACAAGCTTTTCCCAGAGCTTTTTGACTATACATCCCCCTTCAGCAAATATAAGCAAGTTTTCCTTCCTTAAGGTAGCACAGCAAAAGCAAGGTTATTTTATTTATTTATATTTGTTACTTAATGTCACCAACATCCACTACAAAGCAGGAAAGCACAGTTGTTGTACTGTGTGTCTGTTCACAAACCTGGCAGCCTTGTTTGACTGCTGACATCTTGTTACACTGTACTCCTTCTACCAAGGACCTGCTACAATTTTGAAAGGCAAATTGTCTCATAAGAGATGTCGAAGGTGACTTCTGGATAAATATAGCAGGAAAAATGAAGGTACCTTATTAACAGTGCTGGGTCAAATACAATCTGCTCATGCTCATGCTTGACAAAGGAACATAGAGAATACAGGGTATATATAGGTTAAAAAGCAAATTAGATAACACAAGTTAGTATTCATAAGGGACTTAATTGCATAAGAAAGTTATCTTATACCCGAATCACATCTGGAAAAATAGTAAACTTGTCTTAGCATATAGATCTTTTAGGACAGCCATGACCATATGATTCCCTCTTTTACCACTGGTCAATGGACAGATTTTTTCTGTGCAAGTCAATGTGACTTTCAATGTGGGTTTCATTGATAAAATTGCAACATGGGTCAGTGGGTTACTGTGCCAGTGACTGTAAATGCTGAATCTACAGGTTGAGTTCAGGGAGGAAGTTGATAAGCGGATGAATGTGAAGCCCCCACAGCTTTTCATCCCTTGTGGGCTGCTTTCAAGTTACATCGTGGACAGCTGTCATCTCACTTTTTGCACACTAAAAAAGTTCACAACAAACAACATTTGACTATGATTGAACTTTGAGACATAATGCCTAAGTTAACTCTGCTGTAAGGTTTGGTATATTTGCTTGGCTAATAGAACAACAATGACTCATAGCAGTAGAAAGCAATTCTGCCACTAACCATGGTAGAAAAATTAATGGTGTGAAATTGACTCTCAGGGCTGCTATGTTAATTACAGACCAAAAGAAAATAAAGTGTTGAACAAGCTGTGATGTGATAAACAAGATACTGATGATTTTACTGTTAGAGGGACCCAAGAGGAAAGCCAAAGAGCCATTAAAATATAAAGGATTCATCCACTAGGTAGCCTGAATATGCCCAGATATAAAAAACTTACCACTACTTACTACTTAACACAACTTTGTCCATTCACTAAAAGTTGGCAATAAAAAAACTAAGATAAACAACAACAACAAAAAAAAACCAAAACAAAACAGCAGTAAAAATTAATCAACCACTGAGGAGTCTGTCAATCAACCCATCAAATGTAGAGTATTTCTTGTGCACAGTTGGAAGTGTTGGGCTTGTATGGGCAGTGGATAAAAGGTACATCCACCCAGGACAATGATTATCTAGATGAAATTTGATGAAAATTCTCATATTAGTTTTATTAAGTATATTGTCTTGGATGAAAATACAGGTCACAAAAAGTAATAGAACAAAATTTTCACTTTAGGAATCCTTAATTCCTCTGGGTACCATGAATGCCTATATCAGAATTCATTGTACTCATATGGCCAGTTGTTGATCTTTTGCTCTGAGTCAACATTTTGGATAGACAAGAAGAACCCATACAATTTACTGTTGGCCAATTACTAAAGAAACTCCAATTCAAATATTTTAATTGGAATTATTATTTTTTTTTTTTTAACTTTTCAAAACACATTTAAAACACTACCTCCTTATAGTTGGGAGCACATTACATCAATACACTGAGCAGCATTATAAAAGCTTTACATGCAGTTGTTGCTCTGTAACCAATTTACCAGAATTGGATTAGACAGAGAAAACTCCTCTGTGGATAGTTTGAGATGCTATCAGCATTCAGCTGCTGTACAACATCACTCTGTTAGCTCCACTGTGATTACTTTAATGCTATCAAAGCCCTGCTCCTTTTGAGCACAGTCTTAATTAGTACAACTTTAATTAAGAACTGATTCATCCAGCACTGACTGAGTGTTCAGTGTAGGGATGTCCACTTTCCATCAAGACTGTACATTTCAAACCAAGGATACCAGCAGACACCCTGCAGAGCATGGCTGTCTGTCTGTTGGGAACGATTATATTCACTGATTACTGAGTGTGTGCTGCAGCTTTAGCCATCTTTCGGTCAAATGACTGTACTCATGTCAGGTTCTGGTTGTCAGAACCCCAGCAAGGCCTGTGATGGGTGTATCACAAGGCCCATGGAGGGAGAAAAAAAATCTCATTAAAAATGACAGAGATTATTAAAGCATTTTCAACATTTACTGTGATCATTAATCTGTCGCTCGTCTCCTCCCAATAAGCAGTAAGGATAAACAAACACAGTAGCCTATGTGTTGCTTGAATATAGAGGAGGGCCGTATCTGTAGCGTGTTTTGAGCGTGTCACTCATTAGTATAAGTAGCGAAGAATAAGGAAAATGGAATACATTTCTTACCTCGCCCTTTTGATCAAATATTTTATTTTTGGAAAATTTGGGAAAAGACACTTCATTTCCAACACAGATTTAAACACTGTAAAGAATTACAATGACTGTGTTTTGTGTGTAAAAAAATGCATCTATAACAATATCTCATGTTTGGCCACATGAGCAGCAGGGATTGCAATGTCAGTCAGTCGGTCCGCTGCTCTGGCCTAGACTGAAATATCTTTGTAGCAATGCTATGGAGTGATATTGCTACAATATATTTATAGTGAACCTTTACCTTAAGTACAACTAGTAGATTTAGTCTTGAGGGAAATACAACAATAAGTACTGGATGGATTGCCATGAAATTTCTGTTTTGTATTTTTTTTTTTTAAAGGCAATTTTGCCTTTACTTGACAGTCAGTGGGGAGAGACAGGAAGTGAGGGAATGCCATGCACCAAAGGACCCAGGTCAGATTTGAACCTGGGCTGCTGTAGCAAAGACTCAGCCTTGATATATGGAATGTGAACTCCCAGTATTCCCAGTTGCCATGAAATTTAGATCTTCCCCTCTGGTTTAATTTAAACCACTTTGCTGATTCTGTATCCTGTAACTGTGCACCATCATAAGGTTAAAATGTGATTTGTTGAACGACTTTATCCAAATACTGATGATGTTCAAATGTCTTAACTCAATATTGTATTTGCAGGAATGAGGTCGTTGTGGCAGGCGTACCACTGTCACACCAGAGACTGGGTTTGCCTCCACAGTCCTGTCTAGTAATAGTTATTACCCAAAGTTATTGCACAAAGCCCAGCCTGTCAGGACACTAAGTTCACTATTTTCCTGACAGGAAAAGAAACTGCGCTAGCTTTCATGTTTAGGTGTGTTTTGTGCAGGTGAGGAGACTTCACTGCTGCATCTGTGACTAAAAACACAGATGTTTCAGACAGAAGGATTATGTTTCCGGCAGTGTGATAAAGATGGGATGTAGAGCCCAGTGAACTGGAGACTGTGACCCACTCAGATGCCGCTTCTGGTTCTGCTGTCAGCAGACACTCTGTTCAGTGAGAACATGAGAAGAGTCCTGTTTTCTAATGTTTGCTAGCTTCCAATTAGCCAGCACTGCATTTTCAACAACAGGAAGCAAAGTGTCAAATAAGGTATCAACCTGCCTCCCTCTCCCTCTCCCTCTCTCTCTGTCTCTCTCTCTCTGTGGCAGTACAACACCATAAAGGTAATGAGGAGTCATATTATGCAGAGACATGACTGATAGAAGCAGATACTCACTAAACAGTGTCTGTAGGAGAGTGGAATAACATCGTGGGAGAGACAAAAAGTGAGTTAAAAAAACAACCTAAATATGTTTAGATCTACAAATTAACTTTCTTCTGTTGATTTTTTTTTGTTTGTTTTTTTTCCCATTGAAATTCAAGTTTGTCCTGTATTGTTAAATGTTACAATATCAAATTTAATCAAAATTGGAATTGCTTGTTCTGGTGTGGGTCTCCTCTCTGCTCTGACTGCAGCTGGGACTGCTGTGTGAGGCTACTGTGAGACTGACTGCCTGTGAGTGCTTTGGGATGGAGCAACGCTGCTCGTTCAGGACAGTAACTGCAGAACGATACATGCTTTCATGTCAGAGTCTCCAAAACACCATAAAAGTCTCCAGTAACACCAGAGAAAGTCACTAGATTTGTCGTCAAGAGGAGTTGGAAAGTCACAAGAAAGTGAGAAAGTCACCACAAGTATATTTTTATATTATAGTTTTTTTTCTACATCATTTCCCTACACATTTATTCACTGTGGTCTCCAACCTGCAAGTTGCTCTTTAAATTATTATCTCAGCCTAGCAATATCAGATTTTCACTGAATTACTTGTAAGCATTTGATTAATTAAATGGTGTGTTTTATAGAATGGTTAGACAATTATTTAATATAGTTTCAAATCTAAGGAGAAGTGTGGCCAATGTTGGTCTAGATACATTGGTATATAACATAATTTATGGCCAGAGATCTGGTGCAGAAGAAGGAGGAGAAGACCCTGGTTATGTCTATAGATCTTAGAGAGTCCAATCTACATAGTTCTTTTTCAGGTTATTTTCTTGATAAAGTGTTACAGCCCAGCTCTTAGACTGCAACAAATGCAGGAGACACTCAGGACACTCAGGACAGTATGGTCTTGCTGCAAGCTAGCTCCATGACTTTGTCAGACTAGGTCTCCCAAGTTTGCTCTCTTGTCCTTCCTTTTCCTTCTTGTGGATTGTCTCATCTATTCACTTGGCATGTTATGAAGTAGTCCCTATTAATAGTAGGCTTACAAATGGGGTATTTATAAATGTTCTGTTTTTTTCAAAGGTGTGTATAGTGTTCATCTCTGCAGAGTAATTCACTTTTCAAGCCATTTCAGACTTCATCCTTCATACGTGACTCCTTTGTGCTTCAGCTTCCTTCAATTTAAAAGCAGTCTGAGTGGAGGAATGCACCGTTCAGATCATAATATATGTCCTTTATGGCCAAAGAAGTGTAGATAATGTTTATAAAATTACAACATGTAGTGATATTGATACTAGGGATAGACCGATTATCGGCCAGTCCGATTATCGGCAGCATTTTGATGCATATCAGCATCAGCCTTTTTTTAAAATCCGACAGCCGATAAGAGATCAATTTAAAACTGGGTTATTTTGGCTCTGATGCAGCCGTGCCTCTCTGTCTGCAGTCACTCCTCTGTCTCCAGCATTGTCCCACCCACAGCACCATCTGATTGGCTATACACAGAGCCATAGCATGGGTAACAGCCAATCAGCAGTGAAAGCTGTGCATGCACAGTGCTCACACACAGGACGGAGAGGAGAAAAAGTTTTGCCGGGTGGAGAAGCTCCGAGCTAAGAGATGCTGCTGACCCTGGGAGCTCCCTGCACTTTTTGTTTTTGTTTGAACTTAAAACAAAGATAAGTGAAAGATAAAATAACATTTCAGTTATATTGAAATTTTGGAAAACTTTATTTACTGTAGAAAACTTTAGGGAGCTATTTATTTGTTTAAGTTTTCATTTAACTTTGTAAGACATGCTGCTGAGCCTGGGAGCTCCCTGCACTTTTTGTTAGAATTTTAAAACAAAGATGTCTATTGTCTAAGATAAAAAAAACCTTTAACATGTTGCAAATCTGAAAAGCTGTTTAATAAACATATGCTTAAAGGCATTTAAACAAAGTTAAGTGTTGGAGTTTGTATCATTCTAAATTTTGACGCCAATATTTTCACTTTTACTGCAAATGAATATCGGCTCCAAATATCGGTTATCGGCCTCCTTGACTACTAATAATCAGTATCGTATTGGCCCTGAAAAAACCATATCGGTCTATCTCTAATTGATACACACCAGCTGTGGGTCAACTGACCTTCTATCTAGCTCCACCATCAGGTCAGGTTTGCCCAACACTTTATATCCAAGTGCCTGCCAAGCTAAAAAAACATTCCCATCAGCCTCAGCTGTATTAATCAGAAAATGTTGGCATGCCAATGTGCCAGACTAAGCTGGTGATCATTGTAAATACAACCTGCTGAACATCAGCATGGTTACACTGATATACATTGTGGGCACGTTAGTGTGCCATTTTTGTGATGTCTCAAGTGTCAGCCTCCCACACCTAACTGAAACAAGGTGACTTGAGTGTACATAGATGCTTCTGCAGCCGCTCATTACGTCTTTCTGTATGTCCATGTTTCAGATCACTTCTCCTCATCAGACCTTCTTTCTGTCACCTCCCCTGGTTTTCAGAGGGGACATCTTTATTAAAATGGATGGCAGTGTTTGCTCAGGGGTAGGTGGGACTGTCTGTCTTGTAGACTTGAGTGGTTATTCCCAGCCACTGTTGACTTATAGCTGGCTGCCTGGTAATTAGGCTGGGTAATAGCCTGCTGTGAGCGACCAGTGTGCTATCACAGCCAGATTGTGTTGTGTGTTGCAGCGTACAGGTGTTAAATGTAGGGGCTGTAGCCACAGTCAGTGTGAACAGGTCAATAGCATGATGTGATGGGTGCTACTTCAAGCAACCACTGCATGGTGGTACTGGAGTGCAGCAAAGGAGTGTGTGCTTGTGTGTGAGAGCTTGTGATTGAAATGTGAGCGGGTAGCATGACTGCATTTGTCAAGTCATAACCATGTGCTGTAAAATGACTTCAGGTGAAATACCTTGAGAAAAGTACAGAAAATGATGCTATGAAACATCAACATTTTTTAATCTGTTATGAAATGTGCGAGCTCAGTGATGTACACTGACTTAATTACTCAGGCTGACTCACTTGGCTGAGAGACAGGAGAGGTACAAAATTATCCAAAATAGAGACACGAGAGCTATGATTCTTTTAGAGGAACCATATGCATTATAATTTTGATTAACTATTCTCTGTTGAGTACTCAACCAAAATCCATTAACAACTTGGCAAGTCTTCCCATGCCAGGTCCAAAAACTTGTGTTTTGCACTTCTTTCAATAAATTAAAAACACTCTGCAGCCAAAAAAGCCTAAAACAGCTATTATTTGTGAACCACTCTGTAACTGTGAGGCTTTTGTCCTTAGCAGGCTTATAAGAGGACAAGCTATAAGATTTATTATTTACTGTTATTATACTTGCTATTATACTGTAATTCATTCCTTTGGGAATATGACTGTGTCTGCACAAAATCTTACAGTAATCCATTCAAAAGTTCAAAATTTCATATATAAGCTCAGATATTTCAGACCAAAGTGATTAGCTGACCAACACCACATTCTCTAGAGCCATACTGCCATGACTAAAATTGCAGACCATGTTGATTCAATTGACTTTTTATGGCAGTTAAAGGGAGCAAACCCCTGAGCAAAACCTCAAGCAAAACTTAATCAATCAATCTGAATATCTTCAACCCCAAAAAAGAGCCAACAGATAAACTCTTCAAAGAAATTATAACTAATGAAAAAAAAAAAATTTTTTTTAAATCATCACATTTTTGTATGTTGTATGTGTTATTTCATGGGGTATATATCAGTCAAGACAGTGGTTTATTTTTCTTTTCTTTTATTTTTGAATGATCAATTTAACTTTTATTTATTAATGAACTGGTTAAGGTGTTCCTGACTAGGTAGTATGTGATCAGAGAATAGCCTCCATGAATACTACTCACTAATAACTTATAAGACTGCATGAGACCAGTACATTTGTTATATAGAATACTGGGCTATTGTGTGTAAGGACATAACCCCATTCAAAACCATGTACAATGTAACTTAAGTTGAACTTAATATTTGAACTCTTTCCTTGTGTGTGGTTGAACGCAGCCTTCATTAGCAGTCTGACAGCTTGGTGTTAATGTCTAATTGGTTTACTGTGGGCTTTAGGTCACAATAATTGACCTCACACCAAGTCTCTCACAGAAAGCAGTGACTTCTGGCTTCATTAGTTCTCCCTTTGAAGCACAAAGAGGACAACTTTCCTGACCCGAGAGCATTGGCTGCTTGATTCATACAAATTGATGTTTGGCTCGCTGTCTGTTTCATGGCCCTCACTAGCTTGCAGCACTTTGATCATTTTTCAAAGCAATAGGCTACACAGAGACATGAGTCAACGCTTTTACACTGCCTCTGGGATTCAGTAAATGGGGAAACACTCAGCAGAGGCAGTGGCAGTTAAAGGCCAGTGACTCTACCTGTTCACTGCAGCAGTATCACACTCATCAGAGAGCAGATGCTAACTATACAGCAGGGAGCTCCTGCTCCAGCCGAACCATACTGATGTCTACTGATTGGGTTTGAACCCACACAATGTTAGAGACAGCAGTAAATATCTGACCAAACAGTCTTTGTGATGGCTTGTGTGTCTTATGGCTATGAAGTTGTACTGCATGGTTTCACATGTATTCATTTAATGATCAATGCCACTTGGTCATTATGGGTACTGTGACGACAGCTTCCTCCTCTGGACACTTGCAGGCATAGCTAATCAATCAGAGATAACATCTCCTAATGTGTGTTAGGTATATTTAGATGCTTCTTCTTTTTTTTTCTTGGTCACATAATTTTATTTTTCCACTAAAATTATTTCCTTCTTTCTTAAGGCCTTTGCACATGCCATATGTTTTTGACAAAAAATAGATAAATAAATAACTAAAATAATGGATTAAAAGAATGAATTGTTCCCATTTCTCAGTGATAGTTACATATAATATTTTAACCAGTATTATTTATAGCAGAGATAAATCATCACTGCTAACTCTAGATTACTGTTTTAGCATTAAATTAATTTCAATCCATCACACTGACCTCCAGTGGTTTCACTTCTTATCTGCAGTGATGTAGAAGTGTACTGCAGGGTGTGTTAGTACACTGTGACATTACTGGTTGTGCTTACAAGTGCAATGGACCAAATAGGGTGATGTGATGAAACATTGCCTTTTGTCTTAAGTTGTCTTTTTGTATTAAGTTTTTAAAAAACATTTCTCACTTAAAATCAGTTTCACACAAAAAACAAAAAGTGTAAACCTTTATACAATATGAATATGATAATAATTTTATTACTGTTATATTTAAAGATAATGATCTAATGCGCACCTATTGTCTTTACACTTAGTCTTGTTAGTTGCAGTCCTATGTAAACATTCATTCATTGATCAATCAAAAAAAAAAAAAAAACATTTAGTCTGAAATTTTAGAAGACTGAAAAATGACCATCACAGTCCAAGATTACGTTTTTAAATTGCTCAGAGGAAACTGAAAAGAAAACCAAAGAATCCCATACAGTGTCACTTGAACTGACTTAACATGACATTTCAATCCTCAGACCTTAATCACTGTATGAATTTTGCCTGATGGTCTGACAGTCTGCAGGATTCTTTGGTTTCTTCTCATGACAACATTCTGAAAGGACTAAAATGATTGAACAATCAGAAAAAAGAATTAATATATGAATCCCTTTTTATAACCAATGTGAATAAATTGTAATATAACTGACTTTCTCAGTTGCCTATAACAGCCTGTGGGCTGATTTCTATGTAAAAGACTTAAAACATTTTTTCTGGGAAGTATATATAGTATATATAGTCTAAACATAGTGTGACTATAATAACACATTCATGTATGTCACGTCACTGTTTTGCCTGTGCAGGTGCAAACAATGACCACTAGGGTTTTTTGATCAATGTTACATAGAGAACCTTTAATGGAGATTTCAGCTTTCATTTTAAGGATGGCCTCCTGAACTTTGAGGAGCTCCCCTGATTAAAAGAATATGTGAATATCTTTTGTGAATTTGGGTGAAATAGTGTGACCAAGGAAATTGTCCTGCAGCACCACCCATATGAATTAAGGAAATAGACAACTATCCCAAGAGTTTTTGATGCAATATTGAAAAAGACAAAAGATCTTTTTTTTTTTTACATTTCTTATTGCTGATAATAAATTTATTATAACAATTACTTGAGTAATATGGAAATGCTAATCTAGACATGTCATGTTATTCTAATTCAACAATTTCCCTAATTATTGCTATTGTTTTCAAATGCAATAAGATGAATACCCTCTTTCCTCTTTCTCAAAATAAGTCTTTTCAAAGACCTGCTGTAACTTCAGTGAAGCTAATCATGAGGCTTACTTACACTCTGCTGACTGTTAGGAGACCTGTCAGCCAATCACAGCGTCCAGTCTCCACTGGCCCTCTGCTGGAAATCACTTTTGACTTCTCTTTTGCAATGGAAATCAGACTGGAGTAGAACTTAGTCACCTAGCTCTCCCTATAAATGCATTCAGGGGGAAAATGGAAACTATCTACAAATCAGTGTTTGCTTTATCCCTTCAGGATTTTTAGAAGAGTGTGAAAATGTTGATGACAAATCCTGTTTCTTTGTGTGTAGGTAAGAAAGGCTTGCTCTTTGCAATCACACTTCTGCAGTTAGCGGGGGCAAAGAGCTGGGAGGGGCAGCCGGGGAAGAGGTGCTAGCCAGGGGATTTACAGTTCAGAAAAGACAGGCTGCTTCAAAAGCAAAGCAGTGCCATTGTCAGAGAGTAATTTCATTTCATGAATAAGCGCTTGACTGCTTACAGTGACAGCCTAGTCCTCATCCTGTCTGCCCTGGCATCGCTCTCCTTCACCAACCAATGACAGAGTGTCATTCCTGCTTCCCAAACGCACAGAGCAGGAGGATGGGGCTTATGTGCTGTACCACAACCAGAGTCTGTGCCACCCTGACAGATGTTCAAAACAAAATGTGAAAGGAAGAGGACTGTGCGGAGTCGATTTTTCTTTCTCTCAGTAGGAAGCATTTTGACACTTGCTCAGGGGTAAATTGGTGTAGGTTAGGTTTCTCTGGTGACTATATATATATATATATATATATATATATATATATATATATATACATAATATAAATAATCTATATATATATACATAAATTGAATGTAAATTTTCTACACGCTGGAAACCCTGCTGTGTGTATACTGCAAACTCATTTCTACAGCTACTGCTTTGCCTCTGTGTTCATTATTAGCCCTGCCATTGTGTGCTCTCATCCTAACACATTAAACACAATTATTTCTCTCAGACTGTCCTGAGCAGAGGCCAAGTGGCACAGCACTGTGATGAAAGCAGACATGTTAATGTGCAGATGGGCCAGGGTGAGGGCTGAGTGGGACTTAGTGTAATATGGTTTAGGGCTAGGTCTAACCTGGAATGACAGTTTACTGTTTTAACAAGGCTGGAAGACCAATGCATAATGCATGAGCGACCTGTGTACCACTAGTCTGCTGCTTCACTTTGCACTGTGAACCACTATTACTGCCCTACTACACACCACGCCTAACACATATTTTCTTCAGTCCCTCTGTTGTGCTGCATGAAATGAGGGAGCTTAAAAAAGAAATGTGTGTAACAATGCTGAAAAAAAGATCATTAAAGTAATGACAATCTAAAACATTTACCATAGTAAATTTACCTGTAATTAATCTCTTAAAAATATTGTATTTATGATATTCAATATCAAGCAGCTAACTAGTTGGTGATTGCTAGAGTGTTGAATGTGAAGTTTAGGTTTAGAAAGAGGCTTCAGAAACATGTCCCTGCTGATTCTTTATGTGGTCTTTATTTGGTTAGCTGGTTTCTTTCTAAGAGGCTATTACTAAAATAATACTAGTAACTAAAGAAGACCTGAGAAATTAAATGTAGACTTTTTTTTGGCAACATGAGGGAAAAAAACAAGTTACAAGTCTCAAGTCACTAGAAACAACAGAGTCAAATCTTGAATCATTAACAACAAGCTTGAGTCATTAAATACAATCATTACAAGACAAGTGAGAGTCTAGTTTTAGGTAAGAGACAAGATAAAATTAGGTCTTCGTTATTACAAACAAGTCACAATCAATGTAAGGTTGGTCAAGCAGTGAGGATAAAAGCAGGGGGCCTTTAATTCTATTAAATAGTCCAAGTTCTTTATTTAACCCCTTCTCTTGTACAGCAGTCGATTAGTGCAGCATATGTACAGTGCAAATCAGCTTGGTCAAGCTGAACAAAATGAAAAAAAAAAGAAAAAATATTATATATATAAAATATCCCAGAAACAGGAGAAAGAATTAAAAGAAACAAAAAAGAAAACAACACTGCACCATGGTATGCCCCATGCCAGTTTAGGCCACTGTGGCCTGCTCATGGACTGACAAAACTCCTGGAGAAGCTCAAACTCCTGTTCATATAGTCAAGAGCTCCTCCTACTCAATAAATAAATAAATAAATAGCAGTGATTTATCCATTACCCACTAGATAATTATTATAAATTAATAGGCAGGAAGACATTTCTAAACATGTTAAAAGAGTAAACATGAGTGAATAACTTAAAATGGTGCATATCAAGGTCTGGGATATATAAGATTGTAAGTGAACTTCTGGTTCTTGTGGTATTCTTATAGTGTGTGTTTGATATGAGAAAATCAGGCAGGTGTAAAGACCTAAGAGACTTTGACAACTGGGTTGGAGGGTCTCTGAAATATCAAGGCTTCCAGTCAGCAGTGGTGAATATCTACAGGGAGGGACAAACCATAAGGATTTAAGGGATGCGCAGGATGTTAGGGGATGTACTCGAAGAAGTCTCATCTATAGTGACTCACAATTTACAGGACTAAAGGGATCACCTGCTATAGTTTTGGTGCCAGATGCCACAGAGCACCTTCAGAGTCCATGCTTTGGCAGGCTGGAGCTGTTTAAAATGTTTAACAAAAGAAAAAAACTTTAAAAAACAGAAAACAGGTCAATTCTATTTCCTTTTACCCTTCATGACCCTACTTTAATATGAAAAGTGAAAATCGACAAGTGAGTTTCAGAGTGGGGACACTTTTTGGTTGCAATGGTGACCCTTGCAAATTTTAAAACATAGGGACCAACAAAAAGCATAAATCTACCCTTTTTATATTTAGAATTTTATCATAAATATATGAGACATTTTTAACTTCCAATGAATATAGCCTTGTGGTTTAGACAATAGACTTAGTGACCACAATTTGACACAAAACTCTCCTTGTGTCACTGTACTCTATGTCAAATTGGTCTTTTTCTGAGTTGCTCTCACCTTTATCGACATTATGTACATTTGAGCTCTAACTCACTGTTGTGTGTCAGAGGCTGCTGACGGAGAACATTTACTGACGTCACAATTATAATTTTACATGTGGGAAAAGAACAAAAGAGTCCTGCAATCTTTTCCACCAATTAAGTGTGGCACGGCTTCTTGTTCCTGGTGTGGCTCTCCAAGAAGGCAATTCAAAGTTAATCAAGTGCAATGCCCTCTCATTCTTCACATCATCCTCCTGCTGTTTCTTAACGTCTCATTTCCACCAATACTCTTATTTAACAACAGAGGAGACACTACCCAACAGCACTTTGCATCCTGGGAGAAGCTAGAGCATCAGTAGACAGGGTGACAACTTGACAGAGTGTCGGGGCTCCAAAATGTGTCTATTGCCAGTTAGATAATGGGTTATTTTGGGCGTTGAGATGAATCTTCCACATCATTAAGTTGTGTGATGGGGGTTTCTGCAGAGTGGCTAGCAGGAAGGAGGCACCGGAGCTGAGATGAGGAATGTGACAAGAGCCCAAGCTGTGACATTTCAGTATAGAGTGCAAAATGTGACCGCTGACTTCACACATTAAATACTATCGACAGCATGCAAAAAATAGCTTTTTATAGGTATGCTGGGAACAGCAGGGGTTACTTTGTCACATACTGTATGTAGTGTTATGGTATTGTAACTGTGTTTTTATCTCCCTGAAGAGGGGGGAGGAGAGATATTGATGACTCCCTGTGGCTTTAATTAGAGTTTAAGAGGTTTCATTGCATATCTCTAAGGTCTCCTATTGCTTCTTAATTTGATTGTGCAGTACTGTACATAGATAATGCAGAAAGATCTTTTAAAGATTTTTTTAAGACAAGTAAACACACCAGGGTATTGCAAATATGGGTTTCTTTAAAACAGCATTGAGCATCTCCATTTAAAAACTCCTGTGCAAACAAAAGCAACATGTCACATACTACATTTGAGTTAGATTAAATTCACACACACACACTTATTCACTCACCTGTTCGGCTCATTAATGCAAATATCTAAACAACCAATCACATGGCAGCAACTGAATGCATCCTTAAGCATGTAGACATGGTCAAGACAACCTGCTGAAGTTCAAACCGAGCATCAGAACTGGGAGGAAAGGTGATTTAAGTGACTTTGAATGTAGCATTGTTGTTGGTGGCAAATGGGCTGGTTTAAGAATTTCAGAAACTGCTGATCTGCTGAGATTTTCCTGCACAACCATGTCTAGTTTTTACAGAGAATGGTCTGAAAAATAGCCAGGTGGTGAGAGAGGTGAGAGGAGAATGGCCAAACTGCTTTGAACTGATAGGAAGGCAACAGAAGCAGCAGCAGCACCATAGGACCACCACTCCTGTCAGCTAAGAACAGGAAACTGAGGCTACAATTCACATGATCACACTGAAATTGATTAGAAAAATGTTGCCTGGTCTGATGAGTCCTGATTTCTGCAGCAACATTTGGATGGAAAGGTAAGAATTTGGCATTAACAACATGAAATCATGGAGCCATCCTGCCTTGTATCCACAGTCCAGGCTGCTGCTGCTGCTGGTGTAATGGTGTGGAGGATATTTTCTTGGCACACTTTGAGCCCCTTAGTACCAACCGAGTATCATTTAAACACCACACCCTACCTGAGTAGTGTTGCTAACGATGTCCATCCCTTTATGACCATCTTCTGATGGCTGCTTCCAGCAGGATAATGCACCATGTCATAAAGCTCAAATCTCCTCAAACTGGTTTCTTGAACATGACAGTGAGTTCACTGTACTCAAATGGCCTCCACAGTCACTGGATCTGAGTCCAAGAGAGCACCTCTGGGGTGAGGTGGAACAGGAAATTAGCATCATGGATGTGCAGCCAACAAATCCAAAGCAACTGTGTGATGCTATCGTGACAATATAGACCAAAATCTCTGAGGAATGTTTTCAGCACCTTGTTGAACCTATGCCACAAAGAATTAAGGCAGTTCTGAAGGCAAATAGGGGTCCAACTTTGTACTAGCAACCTAATGAAGTGGCCAGTGAGTGTGTATATATAAGCTGTAATAACCATCACAGATAACATTACTTGCTAAACATGAGCATGTTAACAGTTACATTAGCCTTTGGGTAGTGTGGCTGTAGATTATTGGTCTTGTTTGTTTTTCACTGTTTATAACATTTGTCTTTCCTCCATTCATACAATGTTGTTGAATTTTTAACAGTCATGACAAACATTACTATGGTGTGTCAGCCCTGAAATCCCCTGAATAAAGTTAAATATCATGGACTTTTAAGCTCCATAGTGATATAATAAAAGGCAACAACATTAGTCAGATACATCTATTTTAATGAATACATGAGCACTTCACACACACACACATATGTATGCACAACCTTGAGAGGACACAAATCCCACTCTCAACTGCTCCCAGTTGTACATGTTCATTTGTCTTAACTGCCTGTAGTCAGCTACAGTTGGTTAGTCCGTAAATCAGTGTTTGTGTATTTGGATATGTGACATTTTGATGCTCTTTAGGAGGAGGTGGGTGGACAGAGAGGCGCAAAGGAATACAGCGCGAGAGGAGTCACGGAGCTCTAAGAAGCATTTATCCAGATGTCAACGATGAGGCATCTTGTCAGTGCAACTCAGACATCCCGCACCAGTTCATCCACACAAACATCTCTCTCAACGGCATGGCAACACTTCTCAGAGACCATCAAGGCCGTTGGCACTCAGGGGATTGTCAATAAGAAGCAGCCCCTCCGTTTTGAGATGGCATTTGGCGTGTCAGGTGTTTGATTAGCTAGGCTGCACTGCTGCATTCTGTCGGATGCAGCGCTGCCAGAGCAAAGGCTTCCTGTTAATGATGACTGCTCAGCTCTGTGTTACAACATGATCCCTGACAGCTGACAACCTGAACCGAGCCCTTTCTTAGTAGAGCACACACATTAATACATATATAAGCATATACCATTTCAAATCATTAAATATTGTCAACGAAGTTAAGTGCAGTAGAACGTGCATATAAATGTTAACAGTCAAGGACTTTAATATGTACAGGCTTGGATATACTAGATTATAGCATATATACTATGTGGTTCTGTCTGGTATCCCTGCAGTGTGTTAATAATTTCAGAATCCATCTGGATTGTGGCAGATGGGGTGTATCTACATGGTGTTAGCAATGATTTTTTTGATTTTGTTAGCTTTCCGCCAGAGTGTCAGAGCTGGGGAGATTTTGTTGTTGTTAGCAATACAGTTTCTTGATTAACTGCAAAGAATACAAGGTCTGGAATGCTTTTATACTGAATGTATCCTATTTATATCCATACATTATTAATTGTCCTTGTGAATCTATTTGGAGAGATACTGGATTAGATAGTGGATTTGCCAAGAAGTAATATTGCAAGTTTGGTGCTTCTTAGTCACCCTGTGATTTTTCTTTTGTTGTAACTGATGTTTAAGAGCTCTGACTGCCTGATTTGTTTCCATTGCATGCTGGGTAAACATATTACTGACAAGAAAAAGGTCAATTCGGGAGAAAGACTGGTATGAAATTAACAGTAAGGATATTCTTTGGATGAGCAGTGTTTTCATTCTCCAACTATCACCAAGTCCATAATCATATATGTGTTGCTCGTTTATTTTGGTAGAAGGCCAGATTCTTGACCTACTAGAAGAACTAGAATGGTCAGTTTTAGGGTTAATGATTGTATTAAAGTCTCTTGCAATAATATTATCTGTTGAGTTAAAGAGTAGCTAAAAATAAGTAATAAAAAAAGGACAGGCCATCATTGATGGGGCTGTGAATGATGGTCAGTGTAAATGTTGTGTGGTTAATGGATGCATAATAAATCTTCTATGTGGATCAATGGTAGATGTGTTATGGACCAAGGTAATATTTTTATATTGTTATAAATGAAATGCTATTCTGATGTGGATGAAAATTATTAAATTGTTTACATTTGCGATTTTGCATTTCTGTGTTTGTTAGCTATATTTCGTGTAAAAAGTCTATATCTGATTGTCATACATTACATGATCATGATGCTGATATGCTGAATATTGGCCCGGTAATCGGTCTATCCCTAATACACACACACACACACACACACACACATATTATATATATATATATATATATAAAATTCACTGCAAACATATAAACATTTCTAACATATTTTAACCATATAACCATGTACGTGTGATTTGTATTCAACCCCCACCTTGAAGTAATGAAATAAAGGGAAAAAAAAGTAAAATGATTATATACGTATTAGCCTATTTGTCCATTTTGACAAGATTGCATCATGGAGAGTTGTACCGCTTTGGCTGCTAGCAGTTAGTCTTTCAACAATCACTTGAATTTATTTCATACAGAAGAAAAAGTCTGAATTTGATGATTACAAGGAAAGATCTGAAGTTATGAGTTATGAGTGAGAGGAAGAGCTGTGATGTTTGTGTCAGTCTGACAATATACTTGTATTCTTTCACATTATGGATAGATTTTAAAAATATAATTTTATAGATCATTTCACAGACACACACACAGTGTAAAACAAGGCAGTGGCAGAGAACCCTGTTAGCTGAAGTCACACACAGGGTCAGTAACAGAAATCCAGGGAAACCACAAGGCAGATGAAAAGAATTCTAAATGACATACACACAGGGCAATTTTTCCCCTGATCCCTGTTAAATATGACATGAAACTGGAATGCTCCATCTTTGATGTTGTGAGTAACAGTAATATCTTTGTTTGGAACCAATTCCATTTCCTTTAAAAGTCTGACCCTGGTGCTCAGTAGCTGGGAGCTCTATCGTAATGATGTAGCCTTGTGTGGAGGAACCTGATTGAAGAAAAGACCTGGACAGCCTATTAATGCTGACCGCTGAACCACAGAGACCTTTAATGTGCTGTCGCCAACTATCTGTAAAGCTTTGTCTTGCCAGCAGTTTCTCTGGAAAGATATGGCTCTGATTTGTAAAGCAGATCGATGTGCAATGATATGGTTGAATTAAGTGGCAATCCATCATATGTTTGTACATATAGACAGGTCTCCTACAGCTGTAATTCCTGCTTTCTTTCAGTTTTATTTTGCCTCCATAGTCAGTTCTGTGATGTTGTGTTATTGTGATAACAAAGTTTGAATTTCTGCAGGTGGCACTCTTGGTCCTGCTCATGCTCACGTGGACACTTCTTTTCATGCTTATTCCAAACTCACTGGATACAAACAGTGGTTCATTTCTGCTGTTGTTTCTTTAGAAAGATATCCTTTTCTGTGCTGCCAAATTTTTACACTTTTTTTTTTCCTATGTTGAATGAAATTTTGTTTGTGCTCTTCCAGTAATTCTCACTGATGGGTGTTTGAAACACTGTGATGTTTACATAAAGTATATCTCTACTTCATAGAGTTTTCATCCCTTCAAACACAAGCATTAAGCATGTTGCTAAAGGGTTTGTGCTACTGGGAGGAAACATTGCTTAGCCAGAGAAATGTTGCCAACCAGTGTTAGGTTTTTGTAGCAGCAAATGACTTTTTGCTGTATGTTTCAGTCCTGGTCTTTATTGAATCATTACATTGTACAAAGTTATCATGTATGTAGCTATCAAATGCATATTACAGACCCTATAGGAGGTTTCTCATTGTTAGCAGAATCAGCTAGCAGAATCAGCCACAAACTTTCAAAAGTCAACTGACTCATTATTAATGTTAGTTAATGTCATATCAGCTGGGAAAATCAAAAGTTGCTTATCAGAAATTAGAAGCCTCTATCTGAGGTCAACTAGCCATAGTTCCAATGACTATATAGTTCTGAGTAGTCAGTATGCATACCATGCTACAAAGCTGACAGTTGTTTCTATTTTAGAAATGTGTTGATTCAACTGTATGGTCATTATGGATGATGTACTCTGCAGTGCTGTTGCATTGTATTGCATTATATGGACAGGTTTCTCTTATTTTTGTCCACCCCTATTATTTTGATGAGGGAAAATCACTATTATTACAGGGCTGTTGTATTAGACAGCATTAACCCCTTAACACCGATTGTCATTAGCATCATATCGTTTGCATTCAGACTGCAGCCGAGATAGCGTATGCATTCCCCCAATGCCGGTTTGTGCATTGGGGGAAACTTTTTCAAGCACTGGTTTACCGTAGGACCATTTGGAGTGTGACCTACATCTGGTTCATGGAAAGCTATATATATATATAGTTATAGTTATAGTTATAGTTACTTAGTTATAGTGTAAATAATAGTGCAAATAATTGTAAACAATTTTGTGGCTTCAATAAAAATTTACCATTGGTTACCATTAATGCCTATTGTCATACCTAAATGTATATCTATTTATGTGCTATAGACAAATTGTCACAACTGAACTAGGACGTGAACCCAAATGCACAACTCAGACTCAAAGTACGAAATAAACAAATCTTTAATAGACAAAGTAACAACAGAAAATCACTCACAAGGAGGTAAATTCACTAGGTAAAGTACAAACAAAAGATCACTCACAAAGAGGCAAAAACTATGAAAGAAACAAGGCAAGACAAGGGATCAAAAACTTGGCGTGACTGGAACTCGAGGTGCAGGCTGGCTTGGCTCTCTGAATGAACAGGACAAACTAGCAAAGGACAAAGGGAGACACAGACTCTAAATAGACACAAGGTAAGGGGGAACAGGTGGAGACAATCAGGGCGGGGCAAGCAATCAGACAGGCGGGAAACACATGAGGGGAAGAGGCAAGTCACCTGAAATGAGAGGAGAGTAAGATTTCAAAATAAAACAGGAAGTCACAAAACAACATGAAGACAGGACAACACGACAGTGAGTTAACATAATTTCTTGGACATGACACAAATTAACAGTCTCTACTTAATTTAGCATCAGCTTGAAAGCAAAAACAAATAATTATTTTTTTTTTATGCAATTGTAAATACACTCAGGCATCAAGGGGTTAATGTTAGCCATGTGAACCAAACAAACTTGCAACTGAGTGTATACGGTATACCTCACTAGTGTTTAGTGTTTCTTGTTTGTTAAGTTTCGAGTTTGGTCTCCTTTTCTGACTTTCCTAGATCAAAGGGGGTCTTTGTAAGATCTAGAAGGCAACCTTTCCTTTTGCGTACCATCAGTTCAAAAATTGTCTTGTGGCCAACAACTCTCTGGTAGATAGTATCATGCTCCCCAGAGGATTAACCCTTTCCTTTTTTTCCCTCAAACAACACCTACATGATCTATCAGATCTTTCTGATATATATTTAAGTCCACAAATGGTAAGCTTCCAAAAATAGCAAATAGTTTGTAAAATGCCCATTTTGTTTATCAGTATAATAAACATTGTGGCCTCTTGGGGGTGGTAGTGGCACTTAAGAGTTTTAGTCCTGTTACCTCAATTGTGGTATCAGAGACACCAGTGGTGTGATTGTGAAGGAACCTGTAAGGATGATAAATGTTGTTACTGTCTGGCACAGAGCGCACATGATGTACAACATTCGTTTATAGAGATTAATATCAGCCTAAAGAGGTATGTATTCCACATAAAAAAGCTAGAACAATATAATACTGTATTATGGGTTTATTCTCCTCTGTATCTCTGTTTTGCAGACGTTGGTAACTTTACATTTGTCTGTAGGAGTCAGTGAAGCGTGACAGTGTTGTTCTGACAACAGAACTCAAGCTTCTGTTTGTCCATATGATGATATAAGAGGAAGCCATTGTGTGTGTGATACAGTAATATGTTTCAGCTGTGCGGCCCATTAGGATGCCTTTAATTTCTCACTGCAGAGCTCAGTCTGATCCACGGTGCCCCTAGGAGCTATAAAATGTTGATTTATTTCCCTCTCCTACAGCTCTGCACATTGAGCCTGGAGAGGAGCTAATGATGTACTACTGCAGCTATTTAAACCACTGTTTGAAAACTGGCTTAAATATGGAGGGGAAGTAAGAAATTAGCATCAGTTTTGCCACTGTGATTTCAGCCTGCCATTCTCATCCCAGACACACTGACTTGCACTTTCTTCAGTCCTCTTTTAAAAGAGCAAAGGCGGTGCAGACAAAGAGAAAAGTCAAGTTTGGAAGGAATGTTAAACTAATTAAAAAGTAATGACTTCACTTGAAAAACATCTGAAAATTAGTTTTTACAAGCATTTCTTAACATTTATCCGTTTAAGACGGCTTTTAGCTTCAATCAAAAATAAAATAAATTTTTCCGTTGTCTAACTGAATAACATTTTCCTAAGATGAGATGTTATCTTTTTAGGCAATTTGTAAGGAAAGAAAAAAAAAAAAGATCCTCTCCATGTCCCATTACACATATTTCCAACATTTACAATTATGCTACTTTAACACACATCATCACAAGGGTTTGTTTTTTGGTTTTTTTTCCTTTATACTGGAAGAATATTCTGTCATATTTATTAGTGGATGTTTGCTGACACTTAACTGTGTGGTGAAGTGTGAAGAGAAATTATTGTCACTCAAGTTGACAGACTGAAGTCCCACAGTGTAAAATAATAGATTGATATAAAATGTGGTTCTTCAAAAAGGGACCAAAGGTATCTACTAATTCATGTATTATAAAGATTCAAACATTTATCTACACAATTTATTAATCTGGTAAACAGAATAATGTAATTATTCTATCAGGTATATTCTACACTCCCTAGTCTTTGTAAAATTTTATCCTGGGTCAAAGTGGCAGCAGGTTAAATAAGGTAGTCCAGATGTCCCTCTGCCCAGCAATGCTTTCCAGTTCCTCCTGGTGGAGGCCAGATGATATATCTAGTGACATGGATGAGCAGTGGCTCTACTCCTAGCTCCCTCCAGATGTCCAAGGTCCTTACCCTATCTAAACGGGTGTGCCCAGCCATCTTATGGGGGAATCCCATTTTAGCTGCTTATTTTCACTCTCATTCTTTTCATTCACTACCTATGCTCATGGCCATAGGTAAGGGTTGGAATATAAATCAACTGGTAAATCAAAATCAAAGGCTTTGCTTTGCATAAAAGTACAGTGCAATGTTTGCATTACTGCTGATACTGCACAAATCCACCTGTTAATGTCATGCTCCGCTTTACCCTCCCCCCTGGGCAAGACCCAAAGATACTTAAACCTTTTTACTTGAGGCACCAACTCACAATCCACCATTTCTGGCAGAGACCATGGCCTCAGACTTGGAGGTGCTGACTCTTACCAGTCGCTTCACATTCAACTGCAAACTGGCCCAGTGCATGCTGAATATCACGGTCTGTTGAAGCTAACAGAACCACCTTATCTACAAAAGAAGTGAAGCAATTCGCAGGTCCCCAAATCAGACACATTCCTCTCCCTGGTTGTGCCTTGACATCCTGTCAATGAAAATCACAAACAGGATCAGTGACAAGGGACAACCTGGCAGAGGCCCATACCAAGTGGAAACATGATTGACTTCCTGCAGAGAATATGAACACAACTCTTACTTGGGATGGCTTGTAGTAACAGCCCTATTACCCCATTCTCCCCCAGTAACCTCCACAAGAACCCCTGAGGGACATTGTCATAAGTCTTATCCAGGTCCACTTAACAGATGTAGACTGGATGAACAAAGCCCCACAGCCTCTCCAGTAATCTTGCAAGGGTAGATAGTTGGTCCATTGTTCCACGCCCAGGTTGGAATATGCATTGCTCCTCCTGGATCTGAGGTTTGACAGTCAGTCAGAACCTACTTTCCAGCACCCTGACATGAACTTTCTTAGGGAGGCTGAGCAGTGTGTTATCCCAATAATTGGAGCACACCATCTGATCCCCTTTTATAATATGGGAACCTCCACCCTGGGCTGCCAATCCACATGCACTTACCCTGACCTCCATGAAGCACTGAGGCGACATGTCAACCAAGATAGTTCGACAATGTCTAGATGCTTCTGCACTTCAGGGCGAATCTCACCCCCACCTTTCGCTTTGGAGCTGGGGAGCATTTAGAGATATGAGAGAGCTTTCCCTTGAGTCTTCACAGTTGTAGCTTAGGCCAAACTCTGATTTCCTTTCCTTAGATGTCTAATGGCTAAAACTTTGTCATGGCCAACCAAAAGTCCTTTTCCACAGCCTTCTGAAACTCCTCCCACACACAGGTTTTTGCATCCATTACCACTGCAGCCCCAGTTGCTGCCTCATAAGACCCCTGGACCAACCAGTCCTGAAAGGCCTCTGTTGTCAGCTTTGTGTTCTTCCTCAAAACTAACTAGACACCACCACCTTTTCCATTTTTCCTTTCATTGCCCACTCGGATTTGTCACGTTCCAGTCAGGGAACCAGACAAAAAGGTGGAGACCACACCAGGCATAACTTTTTAACAAAGAAATTTATTAAACAACTCAGAAAAAGGGAATCAGTAATCAGTAGTGTATTATGGATGCTTGTCTGCAAGTGAGGTGGCTGAATGTGTGTGTATGAGTGTATGGATGCGAGAACCAAGAGTCAAACCAACATAATCCACTAAACAAAGAAAACCAGGCCCCAAACACAAGTCCCCCACACAATGTGCTGGAGATCCAAGCCAGACAAACTGCAGAGAGAGACTGCCTGCACTGAGCAGAGTACTTCTGCTCAGGCCTAGTGTCCACACCCACACCTCGCCAGGTGCCAGCCATCCAGCCTGATGATCCTCAGCAGGGAGCACCAGGACTGGGAGGGATCTCCTCCATCCGTCACAGATTCCATATCACAAAGATTCCCTGGGAAGTAGGATAAGTTCCCCTGGAGGTTGGAATTAAAGATCTTGTAACTAGGGGCCTCCAGGCATCCCCAGCTCACTTTCACTACAGGTTTGGTGTTGTAACAAATTGTATCATTGCTTTATTGACCATTAACTAGACTCTTTAATCTATAAGTAAGACATGTCTGGTCTAGTTCCAGGTATCAGACATATGTCTAGCTTATTTCCTTCTATCTAATATGTCTAGATTTAGTTCCTGTTTCCAGTTAGAAAGCAGGAAGTCTGTTAAGGTTGGGGAGTTACTGCAGATGCATACTCTGATAAATTCGATATGAACTTATTAACTTAATGCAACCTTTCTTAAAAGTTATCTGTGTAAAGAAAAGTGTAGTTTTCTGTCTATTTGCTCGGGGTCAAACCTCTTGAATACACCACATTTACTTATTTCTCAATAAAATACACAAAAGAGAAGTTGATCAATCTTAGACCACAGATGTTCTGGTGTACTCATGGACCACCCTATGCTCAAACATGGCTGGTGAGTAGACTTGTAAAGATGTTAACTGGCTCCACTGAGTTCTTTAAGCCTTTGGCTAATACTCTGAGGTCCTTTGTTATCTTCGTTGCAGTTTTGAAGTCTTACCAGGGCACCCACTTCTAAGGAGAGTAGCCACAGAACAAAATCATCACCATGTATGGACAGTTTGTCTAACTGTGGACTGATATCTAAATTCTAACTCTGTAAATCTTTCTGCTTCATGCAAATCAACAATTATTGATTGTCAGCTTTTTAAAATCTTTTTGCGAGGTATGGTTCTCATCAGCAGAGTGTTGTGTTATAAGTGAAAAAACTAACCATCACCTCTGATGTGTTTTCAACCAAGGGCTTCACATACTTTTTCCAGTCTACACTGTGAATGTTTTATATTCAATATGGACAAGAACAATACAGTGATTTTATTTTTTAACATAGATTGTTTGTAACTTGTAATTGTAACTTGTGACTGATAATATTTTACAGATATGCACACACACACAGACACATATGCATAAAGACTGTCTTATTGTCATTGTGACATCTATGCACAGAGACAAATCTAAAAGTGTGCTCACTGATTGTATCTTCCTACCTGCTAGCTGGAGACAATACTGTACAATAATGAACTGCAATTAAAGAAATATTTGCACATTGCAACTCCCTCTAAAATCACCAATATACATTACATTTTTTAATCTATTGATTATCAAATGTGATACGTGAAACATGATGAGATTTAGAGGCTTGTCTTTGGCAAGGTATTTGATTTCCCCCGCTTCCAGTCTTTATGCTATGCCAGGTTAATCACATTCTGAATTCAGCAACGTAACGCAATTATAACAGCAACGCAACACAAAATACCAAGTTCTTTACTGCATTGAAATACAAGGTGCAGTCAAAAGTCTGTTTCTGTTGCAAACATATGGAGCATGAGACAGTAATGCAAAACCCTCAAATCGAGGATCATTGGATACACTTACAGAACGGGACTTCATTAAGTGTTCCACACAAGACTACAGTGGTCATATTCGGTTTCAAGTTGTGCAATTTCAAAAACTTTTTGCATTGTTATTTATTTTAGGGTTCTCAAATTTAGATAAAAAAAATCATGTGCCTTCAAAAGCTATATTTAAGTTATTCTAATTCAAATAGCTCAATCCAGATCTAAAAATTCAATTCATTCAAAAGCTCTGGTTGACCAAATGCGTTTGGTCAAATTCTTATGTTGAAATGAAAGATTTAACATTTGGACTAAACTAAATCAGATCACCCAGGACACCAGAGAAACACAGTCTAGTGTAGGAGAACCATATGATTAAATTATTTCATCCTATTCATGTGTGCAACAAGCCAACAGGAAGTCAGCTAGTTAAGCCAGCAGAAGTGTCACTGGCACCCACTCATCCACTCATTTAAATGATAATTGCACATGCCACACAAGTCAAAAAAGAAAAATGTTTTCTAGCTTATGGCTTTGCTTCATGTTGTGAGCCAACTGCACATTAGTGTTTCTGCTGGTGGCCCATAGAGTTTACATAGTTATGACATTGTGAAATTGTTAAAAATAAAATAAAATAAAAGATATCTAATTTGGGAAAGTTTTACAACTAAAAATATTCCATTACTGTAAAAGATGTGTATTACTGTTAAGTCTGTACTCTCTTCTCTAGGCAACAGCATGACCTGATTGGTTCTACATGCAGCTTTATATGATTAATATTCATGAGGTTTGAAACAGGGAGAGAAAATTACCATGGCCATTCATCCACTACTCTAAAGTTAATACTTCACTAGATTCCTGAGTATGAAAGAAAAACACCCCTTAAAGGATGAACTTATCAGTCCTTACTATAAATTAGAAGGTACAGTGGTGGAAAAAAGTTTTCAGACACCCTTAAAATTTTACACAATTTCTAATATGATCGTGAAATATTTGGGGAAAAATCTTTTTTGTGTTTCAAAAGCTGTGGCTGCATTAGACGGACACAAACAAATACAAATGATATTTTTTTGTTTATTGTTTACAAGAAAAACTAAAAAACTACTTGACAGTTTCAATATGTCAGTTCTCAACATTGTTGGTATCAAAGTCAACAAATAACAGAGAATGTGTTCAAAACTGAACAAAAAATAAATAAACCATCATATTATCAAATTAATATTTAGTCGTCCTGCCATTAGCATGCAGTAGAGCTCTAATCCTGGCTGGCATGTTCCCCACGAGCCTTTCACACTGTCGAGGGGTAATCTTGTCCCATTCTTCTTGAATTACTGCTTTAAATTCTTCTAAATTCTTTGGTTTACGCTTTGAAACAGACCTTTTAATAATCCACCACAGATTTTCAATGGGGCTCATGTCTGGGGATTGAGCTGGCCACTCTTAAGACCTGGATACAGTGCTCCTGCAGCCAAGTTCTACTGGCCCTGGATGTGTGGCAAGGGGCATTATCTTGTTGAAACATCCAGTTTTGACCTGGACAGAACAGTACACATGCAGAAGAAGATTCTGTGGTCAGATATCTCTCATACTCAGTGAATCCTAAACACAACTATTTGAAAAGGTGTTGAGATGCTCTTACAACTTGTAAGAACATTTCAAAAATAAAATGTCTCTTTTTTTTTCTTGGTAGTATTATGTTTGTCATAATAATGTCTCAGGTAAAGCCAGTTATAATGGCGAGATAAAATAAGTGACACCTTTGGGATAACCTTAGGTCAACATGTGAAGCAGTTAAGCATTAGTATACTGAATGAGAAAAGACTCGTAGCGATGCCAGGGAATAAGCCCAGCTATTAAGGGGGAAAAGGCTAGTCAAGATGAAGGGGTTGTAGGTCACAAACACAGGGAAAATGCTCCCTAGTGCAGAGGAAAATTTATTTGATGGAGAAGTGAATTCCCTGATTCTTAGAAAGCCATAGAAGGCTAATGAAAATACACTGACGAGAAGTGAATCAACATAGGGTGAAAATATCTCTAAGATCAGATATCAAGTTATGAAGGGAGTGTGATGGGGTTTCAAGGCCAGTGGTTTGTCAGTAACTGGCATCTACTCTGTATGAGATTTCCCCTCTTGCAGTTGTTTGCCATTTGGAGCTATCATTGGCATAGAATAACTGTACATACAACAACAAAGCAGTGACAATATTACAAAAAAAGGATGCTCCTCTTGATGTTCTATTGTACCTTTTCTGATACACATCATTAGGTTAGCTGTTACACATATTTTCATCACCACCAGCTGTCACGTGCTTGGTTATTTCAGCATCGCTGAAATATCATCCATATCATCGCCTGTATCCTGTCTTTATTTTTAGAGTCAATGTCTTGATGCCAGCCAAAATCCCATGCCCTTCCCTCTTCTCAAGGAGCTAACTCATTAGACAGGAAACCATTAGGAAACTAGCTAGATTTAGCCAAGAAAAGTTTAGCACCTTCCACTTCAAAATCAAATGTTTTCTCTTGGTTCACCCTTGCAATGTTTTGTGTTTCAATTAATATTCCTCTAAAACCTGTCCAAATTGATACTGTATGGCCTTCCATCTGATACTGTATTGATATTTCAAGCCTCAGCACATTCATGGCTTGCTTACGGTGATTCAATTCTGTTAGATGTTTTCATCCCTCTTTTCCCAGTTTTTTTTTACCAACCCAGCAATAAAATTGCTACTAAAAGGAATCTCAAAATGCTTCCCTTCTGTGCCTGATAATAGAAACCCCATCACACTCCCTTCATAACTTTTATGCTTTGCTTTCTAAGAATCAGGGAATTCACTTCTCCATCAAATTAATTTTCCTCTGCACTAGGCAGCATTTTCCCTGCGTTTGTGACCTACAACCCCTTCATCTTGACTAGCCTTTTCCCCTTAATAGCTGGGCTTATTCCCCAGCATCGCTACAAGCCTTTTCTCATTCAGTATACTAATGCTTAACTGCTTCACGTTGACCTAATTTTCTCTTCATTCCTGTTTTCATCCAATCACACCCTGACATGCTTGTCTTGATCACTTGTAAGCTGTCAAAGTTTTAAAATGTTTTCTGTCTCTGTTATCATTTCAGCATTGTGACGTCAAGTAACCCACCTCCACCCCCTTCACCACCTCATCCACAGATGCCTGGCCATCTTTAATCTCCCCCTGATCAGAGGTTTCCCTCTCATGAGGATGTCCCAACCTCAGGCTCCATCCCTCATCACTACCTCCAGTGTCTAGGCTCTGGGGAGAAGTTTCCTGCATACTGGAAGCACCAGTTACATTTGATTGGCTTCCCACGGTGATCTACTCGGCGACTAAGCACCAACGTCTATTTCTCTTGTGCATAATGAATTTTATTCTACTTCAGATTGTCTCATTCTCTTTTGTTCTTCCTATAAGTCTCTCTTGATTGAACTGCAGGACACAAGAAACCCATCCATTACCTATACCACTTATCCTTAAGGGTCACAGGGGGCAGGCGCCAATCCCAGCTGACACTGGGGGAAAGGCAGGGTGCACCCTGGACAGGTCGCCCATCTATCAGAGGGCTGACATATGGAGACAAACAACCATTCACACTAGCATTCACACCCAGAGAGAACCTACGCAGGCACAAGGAGAACAGCCTCGTACCTTCTTGCTGCAAGGTGACAGTGTTAACCACTGCACCACCGTGCTGCCCCATACAAGAAATCTCCTATGTGAAATGGCTGTTCAAATTATTATTCAAGCAGAGTATTGTGTATGTCATGAAACATATCTGGAGGGGATCTTCAGTGTTTTACAGGAAGAGAGAAGGATTTTGATGGTGGACGGTAACGTTCAGTGATACCTGCTGACCAACTGAGAAAGAATTAGAAAGCAAGTGGTAAGAGAGGAAATAGTTTTCAAAGACTCCAGTAATGTCTCGGGAATATATAGCAGTGAGGATATCGAATATTGTCTCTGTTTCCCTGGGGGAAGATGAATTTGGACACTTATGTGAAGTCTGACTGTTAGTTTGATCTAAAACATACAGTCAACGTATCTTTGTGAAAGCAGCCCTTGATCTTAATGTGGCAGGTGGGAGGATGGGAACAAAAAAAATTTAAATAAATAAGTTGCCCGACAACGCCACCTGGGGAATTTCACCCCAGAAAATAGATAAATAACTGATAGGTCACGCCAGGTTCGAAAATCACCACGAGGCAAGAGATGGTTAGGAAGGGACTGGACAAATCAAATTTATTTAACAAATGACAAAAAACTTCTATATATAAATGTATAAAATTCGATAGAGCGTCAGCAGTATATTAAAAAAAAAGATACACTTGGCCCAAAGGGGGAGGGGGAGAACTGCACTGGACAGGGCTGAGGCTGACCACAGCGGCCCCCAACGAAACCAAAATCGGGGGAAGAGGAGAAACTAAACTTAACCACCCGTGCACCATACACTCACACACTAAATCGTGAAGAACCCACCACCAGGAATTGGGTCACCGCCGTGGGCCCGCAGGACCTGTCCACAAAGAGAAGGAGGATTAAAACTGGGCTCGGTGATCAGCACAGCTGACGCTCACACACCAACATACACACACATACAGACACCTGCACACATACACACACACAAAACCAATATGTGAAAATAAAAAAAAAAAAAACAAAAGGAGCAAAACTGAATCAAATCACCAAACTAACATTAAACAAAAAAAGGAAATAAAGAAAAAAACTAATAGGAAAAGAATCTAAAAGTAATCCGCAAATGGCCAAATGGAGCTGCATGCGGTAACAGGGGGAGCCAGGACAGCAGCGCCCCTTCAAACAAAGTGGCGGAGGACGCGACTAAGCTCGGCTTTTACTGACGCCGCCTCGCGCCGAACCATCCACAGCTGCAGCCGAACAACACACACGGAGACACCCACGCGAAAGCGGGCTTCCAGCTTCCACTGTGTGCTGACGAGGAAACGTGCACCTCAATGGCAAGCACGGCTACAGACGCTTGCGCCGCCACCAACCTTGACTCTGCCACGCCAGGCCACAGCCACCACGGGGACGGGCGGAACCGGAACAAAGAGGGGAAGACGGCGCGCAAGGCGCACACTATATATGTGGGCGTGGCGCCATTCTGGCAATCAGTGCACCAGAAAACTAGTGCAGCGCTCTACTTTGGAGGGTGGAGTAAACAGTGCTCCGGCTACATCAAGTTAGGGTGGGATTATTCTCACCTGTTATGTGATAGTGATGCCAACTGATCTATCTCCATCACCAAACTGCGTCCACTGATAAAGATTATGAAATGTCACTGATACCTCTGTAAGACGAGCCTGTAAGCTAACTTTAAATTAAGATTGCCTCATCCAACACAAAAAAACATACATTAGAATTATCTAACTCTCTAGCCAGGAGCCTTCCACTGACACATATATTATGAATCAGATTGAGAACATGCAATACAGCAAAAATCCATTATAAAGAAAAAAAAACATGTGGATTATAATTAAAGACACCTCTTTCTACAGTCGAGGGCTTCTCTTTATCAAGACTTTCTTATGAAAACACCAGTGTAGCCCAGTAATGATGCTGGAGACAAGCCTGTCCCCTGTTGTAATACATTCTTCCTCTGAGTCTTTCCCCTGATGCAAACCTTTGTTAACATTCCAGACATTGACCAGAGGTGATAACTGCTCCACCTGCTATTGAAATTCACCTCAGCCCACATTTCCTGGGAGATTTATCCTCTGGTTCATGTTGTATTTACAGAGACAGCAGGCCATCAGACAGTAAAATGCTGTAAGCAATCAAGACCACGTTAAGTTTGTCCAACAATCTGCACAGAATTAAATCTAAATACATAGCCTCAAGCTAGGGAAAATCTGACTGATTGCTTTTTCAAATGTTTGAACAGCTTTTTAAAGTGCTATTTTTCCATTATTATTGCTAGATATTCAATGAATTGAAAAAAGAAAAAAGGGCATATAGCCTTATAAAGAAACATTTCTCTGGCCTTTCTCAACAATAACAGACACAAAAAAGAATGAATTTGCCAATCTTATGTTATTACATTATGTCTGAGACAAAGGGACAACTATAATCTTTCCCTTTTTTCATGTCTTTGTTTCTTCCTTGTCTATTAAAAACTCAAAAATGAAAAGCTCCGGCACCAGTGAGTCTTTGTGATTTGAGGAAAATTTTACTGAAGTGTGTTAATACTGTCAGAGCTCAATAATTCCAAAACATCAAAAAAAAAGAGATCAGCAATGATGGACAAACTTTAGAGAAAAGCTAACATTTTCAGCTCCACTGGTTAGAAGTAAAAGATGATGGATTGTGGGATTTGACCCTGCAGCTGCACAGCATCACATCATACCCTCTGTGCTGCCTTAGGAGACAACACACAGCAACATAATTACCCCTCTTACAGATCAAATTAAGCCTTTTACTATCTCTAAATAAGACTGCTTGCTAGAAATGTGAAGCAATGAAGACAAGAGAAAAACTGTCTGCTGTGTGATTAACCTATGCTCCAGGCCACCAAAAACCTGTAATATATGGGTCACATGCTCCCTACTTTGGTGTTAATGTGCATGCATATATGTAGATGTGATAATGTTCCATTAGGAATATTTTAACGTGTAGCCATTGTCATGAGTTCTACTTTTGTTTCCACTGTTCTTATCCCACTGGGGGAAAGTTCCTGAATATACATTTTTTCTTTTGCAGTATCATTACCCCTGCAATGGTTAACACAGATGATGCCATCCTGTCAGGTATTATTTCACTTTTGGAAGGTTTTAAGGAAAAGAGTCAAATGTTGAGAGATGCAGTTCAAACAGATGTTGGGAAAACTTATTTTTCAGGGCATAAGACCAAAATTGAGGCAAAGTTTTTCAGCAACATACTATAAGTATAGGGCAGCACAGTGGTGCAGTACTTAGCACTGTTGCCTCACAGCAGTCCTAAGACATGCACTAGGTTAATTAGTGACTCTAAATTGCCCATAATAAGTGTGTGAGTGTGAAAGGTTGTTTGTCTATATATGTTGGGCCGACATTGCTGACAGTTAAGACATTGTTAGCAGATAAAGGATTTCTAGCTCTGTTAGGCCAGTTTCAGAATTCTTTTTGACTGAAATTTTGTGAGTTGAATTGATGATTTGAGTAGATGCCCATTAGCAGACATAGTTTGAGGGTTAAAACAGTACAGAGATGCATCTTTCTTTTAGTTTGGCGAAGGAAATACATGATGGAAACAAGATGTGTCTTGTATCTTGTGTCCTTAATCATGGTTTATTTTTTCTGATAATAATAAAACCAATTCAAACCATGAAGAAGGTCATTATACACAAGCTCAAAGGGAGCAGTCTCACGTTGTCTTTGTATGAGTTCCATTTTAAAAGTAACCACACACCCCACAAAGGGTCTTTGTGACAAATGAAGAACTGCATCTAAACTGTGAGGGTGGACTTGACAGAGGGGTTTAGCAACAGTTTTGCCATAGACAACTACAGCACTGGGTATGAATTATAGCTTAGTGTAGGATTTAACCCATTGATAGCAACACCACAACACTATACAGATGTAATGTCTATGATCAGGCTGTAGTGTGATTTAATAATGTTTCCCAGAGTAACTGCTTACACCATTTTATTTCCTTCATGATATGAATCATGATGGGTTGGCCCTGTCTCATAACGGAATAGAAGCCTTACACTGTTCAATCATATGCTAACTTTTTTTTTTTTTTTTTTTCCACTGTGATAAAGAGTGACATTTTTGGGTGATATGAAGGTTTACAGTGGAGATGGCTTTGCTGATATTGTCTCTTAATCTCCACCTGCAGAAAACACACGCAGTCCAGGCTGACCAATCACAGTTCTTGTGGTCTCCACATGATATTTCTATAGCAGCTCCAACATAGCATCACATTTTTGAGGAGCCATGGCATAGTTCAGGCTTCATGTGTAGGTTCTCTGCTACACAGTACCCCCTTAATGCTCAGCTATAAATCTGCCTGCTGATCTCCTAGTTTCCATTACTTATATACTGTCACTCTAATATAATGCTAGCACTGGCCTTGACTATGTTTCCTTCCTTGCATAAGGCATGATCCAAATGTATTAATATGAATAATCTAGTATTTAATGACTGAAAGGGACAACCCACATCCATATGGCTCTTAAGGCAAACACATGTCAGACCTCTCTCCATAGTGGGCTCACAAAAATGAAACTGATTCAATCTTATCATCTGACTTGAGCTTTGACAACTACTGAGCATATTTCTAAAAATGTTGGACTGCTCTTTAAAGTTTCTAATAGGCTGTTGACCCATAGGACCATTACCTGAGGTCATGGTGAAAATAAATAATGTTGACTATTAGTTTGAAACAAGAAACACACAGCAGTCTCCTGTGTTAAAGTCTATTCTTCCATCACCGCATCCATCCACTCCGACCTCCTCCCTAGGCAGACAATGTCACCTGACTTTGTTTCTGTCATAATTACTACAGCCACTAGGGCTTTTGTGACTTGAACATAAATATATGTCTTTTTGAGGCATTTGCTGAACTGATGATGTCTCACTTGACTGCTTGATCTCACTTATCAATAAAATGTAACTGTGTGGTGATATGCTGCTTGCACCACCAACTTCTAGGGTTGTTTTTATGGAAGGATAGTCTCATATATATAAACACACAAAGAAAAAACAAGTCTAGTAATATTCCCTACCATTATGATCGAACACAAATACAGCCAGACAATCACATTGCTGTTGAACTTAGACTTTTATTTTGGAAGATATATTTGGTCAAACAATATTTAACAATATCAAGAAACGCTACAATATAATACTGATTAAATTACACTACAAGCTGATAAATATGAAGTTCATCTCAGTAAAAATACATAAAGGAAATACATAAAGGAATACAGTACAGCAGTGAAGACAGTAAAGCTCAAGCTGCCTTGTCTCACCCTGAAGCCTCTGCTTTATCTTCATCTGGTTTTCTGATAAAACACCAAAGCAGGAGCTGCTGTTGTGTGATATAGAACAGTAGCGCATCACATCCAAGGCAGGGAACACCCCAGCTTGTGCCTCTGGTGTAATGACTCAATTCAAATTTGTGCCTTCAGCACTGATGATAACATTTGCATCACAGAAAACAGCCATGGCATTAAAAAAGAAAATAAAAAATGAGCACAATGATGATTACATGAGAGGCTTAGACTGGGGCTACCTCGGAACAAATTGGTATGCTGAGAAAGGCCTCCATCCCCAGACTGAAGCACATGTAAACAAAGCCAGAGATGATGGAGTAGAGATGTTGTTGCAGGGCAGCTCCCTCCTACTGGAAACCAGCTGCTCAGGTCAGGGATCAGACTGGGCAGGAGCACTGAGGTGACACTGTAATGACAGCAGCTACCTGGAAAACACAAGCAGAGCAGACAACAGACATCAATCACTCAGCAGACACTACTGCCTCATGCTCAGGGATCGTGCTGTCAGCCTTCTCAAAGCACGAGGACAATGCAGATCCCTGCCTCGGACGTTTTATTCCCTTTCCGTTGTAAATTATTAATTGGTGAGAAACCAATTTGTTCTTTTTATTCTAAAAGTGTCACAGGTTGTGGGAAGTAATTTATGATTGGTGGTCAACGGCAGAGTTTTAATTAAGTCCAGGCCAGAGTTCACAGTGCTGGAGATGGAAGTGGTTCATTAATCACCAACTAGCAGACTGGCCTGGTACATGAGAGGCCAAAGCGCATCACTTTTATATGAATTACAGTTAATAGTTGGCTAACAGGAAACATGTAAGTGAATTAAGCCCTGCAAGGAGAGATGATTCTGAGGATCATGTTAGCATTTGATGAACAGAAATAAGTTCACTTCTGATCAAAATATGGATTTTGAATACATTCAGGTGCTTTCCAATCTGCATATTAATCAACAAACAGAAATGTGCTGA
This sequence comes from Lates calcarifer, assembly GCF_001640805.2. NCBI lineage: Eukaryota > Metazoa > Chordata > Actinopteri > Centropomidae > Lates > Lates calcarifer. The sequence goes on from NC_066847.1 coordinate 16,513,034, forward strand.
TATCTTCTTTCAAATCAAAGGTTAACGCTGGCATCAGTTTATTGATCCAAGCTATCTCACAATGAAAGGAAACTTTAAAAAGATGAAAAATTCAAATTGGTTCTATTTGAAAATTTTTGTCAGTTTTCAAGTTGAGGGATTACTGGATGGAGTCAGTCAGTTTCAGTGTTCACAGGGCCAACATCTCTACTAGAATTCATGTCAGTAAGGTTTAAGAGGTTAAATAGTCCCCAGGTCTTTGTTAGCTGGAGTACTAACGTGGAGCCTGCAGTCACTCAGTGAGACACTATTTAGATATTCATCATTAAGCAGCTACAGATCTACTGTACCATACAATCAACCTAAAACTTTGTGTGATACTTCTTACAGGCTGTCTTCTCATTTCTTTTCCCTCTCCAGCCTATAACCTCCAGTCAGACACTTCAAGATAATCATCGAATGAGCTGCCTGCAGCAACGTCTCATCTTTTATCACTGCTGCTGAAGGTTGTAACTGAGAGGCTGCCCTAACATACACACACATGCAAACACACGCACACACACACATGCACGCACACACACACACACACACACACACACTCACAGAATTAAACAGTGACAGTAAAGACAGGGGCACCAAAGAGAGACACTCAGTCGATTCCTGTTAGAGCAACAAATTTAATTTCTTTTTATATAATCTGTTTTTTCTGCAGCAGTTATTTTCATCTTTATTGAATTTTATTTAAATACTTTGGCAATACTTGTAAAGATTAAACTGAATAGAACCAAGTGAGGAGAAAAGGTAAATGTGTGTTTCCTTAAGGTTTTTGATGGACTTAAGGGCTTCTAAACCCAGAGTGAAAACAAAAAGATTAAATTGTATTTGGTGAGCAGAGCCAGAAAGTTCATCCATCCATCCATCCATCCATCCATTATCTGTACCGCTTATCCGTTAAGGGTTCTGGGGGTCAGCTGTCATTGGATTGCCAGTCCATCACAGGGCCAGAGAGTTCACATTGTGGATAATTTCACAAATTTATTCCAAAATTGTGAACAATTGGAACAATGTGAATATCAAGCTAGACAAACCTAACCTCGAACAGAAATATGCATCTAATGATACGAGACAAATCAACCGACAAGTAGATCATATTTTTAAAGTTCTCTCAAATGTCAGACGTGCCTTTCATTCACTACGTCACCAACGATCACTGACAGAGATGGATAGGGAAATTTAGAGAAAGAAAACACACCGTCAGAGTGAGAGGGAATCACTGAGAGTGATGCAGGAAAGGCAAGCATCAGGAGGAGAGAATGGAGCTAGAGGGAGAGAATAGAGAAAGCTGTGGGGAAAGGAAGAGTGATGAGAGGACGATGAAGTTTGACAGGAGAATGAACACGACTACACCGCAGTGCCCGTCCATGAAAAGACCAGAGGCGTACGTCAGATTGGTAATTTTGTGCCCATCTGCACAATGTTCCAATCCTGACCAAATGGAAGGATGCCAGTTTACGGAGAGAGGAGGTGGGTTGAGCAGATTTTATGTCAAGGTGTGTGTGTTTGTGGGTCTAGAGGTTGTGTGTAGAGAGAGATTGACAGAGAGACAGAGACATGTAAAGATACTTCTTTGTAGAGATCAGAGTCCATGGGGTGTGTCTGCTTGGCTCACACAGTCACAGAGCTTTGCCAGTCACAACCACATCAAAGCTCTGCAGGCCTGCCACCACCAAGAGCGCTCCCCTCTGCCTCCGGAAGACACAACACACACACACACACACACACACACACACACACACATCTACTCAACTACTATCATTCCCCAGTCCATAATGCTCCTGTCAACCGCTACTTGCTCTTTGTCTTTACCTTGTTTTGGACATCGTTTCTTTTCATTGTTTTCTTTTTAACTTGTTGTCTTTTTACTACAATAGCATCAAGCTCTCCTTAGATATACCTGCAGACAGACATTCTAAAGGAGTTAGTAGTTGGAAGTATTTTGCTGATGAACTAGAAGTTATGTTGTGAACAATAATAAGTGTACAATGTCACGAGATGATGTTGCTCTTGCTCTTTATTTATTGTCTGTTTTTAGTTTTTTTTTTTTGTTTGTTTGTTTGTTTCTCTTACAACAATCATTCGAAAATGTTTTCATTGCAACATTCAAGTCACAGTGATAACGTACCGCTATGTCAGAATTACAAAATTACTAATTATTTTTTCAAGGACACTTGCATGTTGAATCAGGACATTGTGCTGTAAGATGGATGGATGGAAGATGGATTTTTATTGACAGTTTTCATTTTCTGTTTCAAGTAAGTCTGAGTAATGTCAGGATATGCTTACAACCTGTCTGATTGGGTGATTACTTGCATTTTTTGCCCTGCCTCACTTCTTTTAGAAAGTCACCACATTACCTGATCTCAGCAATCACATCACTGAATACAGTGACAGTGGCCAAACCTACAAACCTAAAGCCTTTGTCTTTTGGGTACTAGCATTAGTGACATAGACTTAAGATGTAACTTATGATTATTTTTTACTGAATTGATTTATGAACAAAACTATCTTTTAAAGATTGCCAAGTACATTTTTCTAACTTTCCCTTATCTTTTGATGAATTATAATGAGCACCTGCCAGCTACAGGTGTGTGACATCCCATGAATCTACACACACATTACATTACATTACATTACATTAGCATGACTTTCACTGGTTACTTACTGAGAGAAAATTTAGTGACTGACTAATTTTAGTTGTATAAAGCTCTTAAAAATGTCAGTGTCTGTGTCTGCTCATTCTAAATGTCAGTATAGCTGATCTCACATCTGCTGTAATTAACCTGCATTTTTCTCATTTTGCCCAACAGTTAGTGATCATAAAATTATGACTTCATCTCCAGCCCAGTAGCCTCGTAATGGCCGCTGGTTAAGGTAGTATTTATGAGTTGAGATCAAATGGCAAAGCATTGGTGAGCAGGAATATGGAGAATTTCTTTTCTGTAATCAACAGACAATGATGATGATATGGTGAAAATAAAAATAGTGTTGCATTATGTTTATTGTACATTCAGTGCAACTCCTTAGCGGTCATATGACTAGCACACAACAAATGAAAGCAGACCACATCTTGGGCAGCAAAGCCGCTGTGTTCATAGGACAACACACTACATATAGAGGTTCATATAAAGGAGCTTTGAGAAGTGGAGTGACATCATCATTCAACACTGCCCCTCTTTTATTGAGTTCAAATGAGTTCTTCAGACTTAAAGTCAGCTTCACCAAACAAACAGCAAAAAGTTCTATACTAAACAACAATGTTGTCTATATCTGAGAGAAGTAGTTACAGTGGTTTATCCACAATGGTAAAAGATTTAGAGGTTTCAGTTCTAGATCAATACAGACTGATTGGGTAGGTTGGTGCTGTCCTCACCCATTTCCAAAACAGTGTCCAGATGCAGGAACCTAATAGGTTGTATCAATCACAGCCAAAAGTGGTTCAATGGCACCACCATTGATTGTCAGTCGGCAGCTGGATGAATGGCATCTCTGTAATGCTGTTGAGTCCAAGCCTACAGGGTTTGTGTGAATGAAAAGTCCAGGAGTCCTCACAACACTGAAATTATTACAAAATGTATTCTCAATCACTCACACTGGAGTGTGTACAAAAAACACAAAACCCTTGCAAACAACTTTAAACCTGAAGTAATTAAATCATGTTTACAAAGGTACAAGTCACAGGCTACACTACAGTGGCTTTGATTGTTTTATTGATTTACTGTACATCATTTACACTTCATTACAAAACCTTGAAGCTTACTTGAGTTCATTCAACAGTGTATTTGTATTTGTAACAGTTATATTGCAACTAATGATAGGATTGTTTTGAAAAGTTTACATTCCCTCTCAGGTCTAATCTGTCTTGGTTGATTCCTGTTTACAGTATCACCCTTTAAGGTTACATTGAACAATTGACCACTGGGGGACAAAAAGAGTTCAAAACAAAGCTTATTAAACTGCTCTAACTGCTCACAGCTAACATGTTATTCAAAAAGAAAGAAAGAAAGAAAGAAAGAAAAGGTTAGACTAAGTAAGGGTAAGGCCTTGTTTTGTTGTTTTGTAGCAGATGCTAAATGGGAGCTTGCTGGACAGGAGACAAAGAGACAGACCTCATTAAGGATGTGGTATATCTGCAGATAACTGCTTCTAAGCAGCTGTTTATTAAGAACAATCAGCCTCAGAATCACTTGTGTGAGTCATATGCTACCCAGAGTTAGCAAAACTGCAGCACCAAAGTACTGCAGGGTTTAGCATGTAAGTTGTGTGCCAGTGTCTGGGTTTTGTGCTGCACTGCAAGGAATACAACAGTAGTGACACATAATCTGGCTACTGTCTTAATTCACCAACAAAATAAAAGAAGATATGTAGAGGCCCATTACTGGCCCAAATGAGCATCCGTGAGCCTACTTCTCACATAGAACATACAACATGTTTTTATTGTTTGCTTGCTGGAGGTATACCATTACACTGTGTGCAGAATGAAGTTAGCTTAACATTTGAGCTAGCTAGCAAGATAAAAATAAAGTCCAAAGAGGAAAGCTGACAGCAGAAAGCAGGGCATACGAAGAAGAACAGAAAGGCAACTATATGTTCATCCTACCTGGTTTCATGAATGCAAAGCTGATGTGTCTTCCCTGTAGTTGTTGCTGTTTGCAAAGAATATGATATTAGACAGCACCATGAGATGAAGCATGACACCTTTAAAGGTGCCTTTCCACTCCAGACCTACGCACAAAAGCACAAAATTGAAGCAATGGCAGCAAGCTATGCAAACATCAGCAGGATCTTAGTGCAAGGCCTAACAGCTGAACAGAAAGCGATAAGTATGTCCCTTGTGGTGACAGTTTTAGAGGAGCTGGCCTCTGATAAGTCGATGGATGGTATCATTGCCTCAGTGAAATGCTGAAGCTTTCTGCAAAGTCTGCTACCCACCACATAGCATCTGACACAGTGTTATTATCTATGCTTTTGGTTGGGCCAATCACTTTCCCCATTGATAAGTGCAGTTACAGCACAGATGAAGCCCAGATGTTCGACTATGTTAGATATTTTGATGGAAAGAGTATTCAGGGAGGAGCTGCTCTCTTTTACTCCATTAGAAGGGCACGCCACTGTGGACACTCTATTTATAAAACTGGAAGAGTTGTTCAAGTTGCATTCATTGTCATTTGAGAAGGTTAACCTAATCATGACAGATGGGGCTCCTGCTATGGTGGGAAAGCACAGAGGTACGCTGAGCAGATTGAAGAAGCTCACCCCCAGATTCATGGACTGCATTGCCTCATCCGCCAGGGTGACCTGGACTAAACAAGATTAGGGCAGCAGCTGACCATCCTGCCCTTCTGGAAGACAAAAAGTTCATGTCCAATGTAACATTTTTAGCAGATATATTTGGCCACCTACAGGGGAGACGTAAAGCCATAGTGGACATGGATGAAAAGCTGGAATCATTCACAAGGAAGCTGGAGTCAGACATGTCAACTGGCAGGAACCTACATTTCAGTGTACTAAAAATACAGGCTCTGGGACAAGTGATAGAGCTGATGGTGAACTTTCTAAAGCAGCTATGGGGCAACTTTCACTTCCAGGTTTGAGGATTATTCTATCCAAAAGGACATCATTGCTTTTGTATGTGACCCGCTCACAGTCCAACCAATTGGAAACTTCTCTTCCATGGCAAAAAACCAAACAAAAAAACAAAAACAACAACAACAACAACAAAAAAAAAGAAAAACTCTCCATGAGCCTATGCACCACCACACCTCCCAAGCCATTGTGCATCATGATCAAGTAGACTGTTTTTGCAGCAGGCTGTGGACATATTTTTTAGGATGTCGGTTTCCCAGCAGTTTGAGGTACTGCTGGGGAGGGCTGTGTGATTGTGATGCCTTTATTTGCGGTGTGAGCTCAGAAAATCAACCTTCTTTTTGTTGCTTTTTCACAAAATGTCATTCACTCTGAAGATGGATAAAAGTATAATTATCTTTCTTAACGTGAGGTTAGATTCTATATTTGGACATTACAGCTAAATGTGGGATTGTCAGTCCAATATTGTAAAGAAATACATTTTAATAAAAAAAAGAAAATAATCTGACAGGCTGCCTGTTGCTGACCACAGAGGTACAGAATTATTTTTAAGATCAGGGGCAAATTATGAATTTTCAAAGTTGTTGGTCACTAATCAAAGTATGGTGCTTTGGAATGATCATAATCATATCATTATGCACCAGAGAGATAAATCACAATTTGCCAGAATTAATTTTAAGCTCAAGTTGCACAGGGAAAAAGTCCCAAAAGTGAGAGAGAAAGTTGTACTGTACTGTGGGGGAACTTCAAGATGTTTTGAGAAACTGCAACTCACCAGCTGCCTATATGTTTCTAACTTTAAGGAGCAATTTGTGATATGTTTCATAGAGGTAAACATCTCTTTTTACTAGAAGATAAAACACAATTGCTTTTCCCAGTCTGTAAAAGGTTTACGTTGCTGTTCCAAACCAAGGTACGCTAAGTCCTCTTCTTCTTCTTCTTCTTGTCATCTATTAGTCTTTATATCAGTTTAGAATGTTAATAGGGGCTCTTTCTCCAAACTGTTTTCAAGTCTCAGGTAGGAAAGTAAGGCATTACAACATCTAGACTAACTTGACAGAAATTATTGAAATAGCTTAAGAAAAACAGTCATTCAGACCATCTTCATCAGAGCATTACATGGTTGTGTCATTCAATGTGCAACCGTGCAAAAAGATTATATCTCTTTGCCACAGAGCTGATTCTTCCCTTCTGTGAAAGTAGGTATAACAAATGATGCACAAAAGAAGCCAGTTTATTAGTCCTGGACGACCCATCAGGTCAACATTTGTTTGTTTGTTTATGCAGTAATTTTGTTTATGACCAAATACCTTCAAAATTAATCACATTCCCATCAGCTTCAACAGTACCTTATCATTAGAACTAAATTAGCAACTAGGGTTCATCTGTCTGTGACAGAAGGGAGAGAGAAGGGCAAGCTGTGTAACATGATATAGGAGAGAGAGCACTATGTAATGTTATCTTCACTGGACAGTTTTAATAATATTGTATCAGAATGCATTTCTTCTTGAGATTGCTTGTAATGAGTGATTTTTTCTTTCCTGGTTTTAAAATTCAAGATTAATGTTATAAAACTTCCCATTGAGCTTTGCAGACCCTTTCCTGTTGAACACAATGTTAACCTAGAAATACAAACAACTGAAACTCTGAGGCTCAGGAACTACATTTTCTGATGTTTAAAATAGGGAAGTTAGATTGTTGGGAAGTGGCCTTTGTGTAAGCAGAATAATGTTGTCCAAGTTGTACATGGATGACACGGAGGCTAAAACCAGAGGCAAAGCAGAGGGTGGTTTTTAGGGGCAGGGGTCGTGAGTGTAACTTCTCAACAACTATTAAGTGGATTGAAATAAAATTTGGTCCATACATCCACATTCCTCCGAAGGACAAGATGTAATAACTTGTAATGCCTTGTTGATCCTCTAACTTTTAATATAGTGCCATCATCGGGTAATATTTTGAGTCCTTTACTAGTTTACTCACTTGCGTACTGCAACCAAACACTTGCTAAATGAATGACATTCTCACCATCTTCAGCCACACATTGTGTTTACAGCTAATTGGCAAATATTGGGATGCTAGAATTCTAAACTAAGATGGTAATTGTGGCACAGTATTATCCACTACACACTAAAATGTTCATCATCATCATTGTGGGCATGCTAGTATGTTGAAATTAGTCTACAGCCCAGACCTGCTGACATAGCTGTAGCCTTGAGTTACTCATATGCCCAAACTGAACCTTTAGTTTTGTTCAGTTTCACCAGTTTGTTGGGCCCATGACAACAATGAATGACAACATTCAGGAGTCTCTGGTATTTTTTCTCACATGGTCTGTACTATTGACTGTTGTTGTTGTGACTTTCCAAATCACTCAGTACAGACAGTAAAAAGCACATTAAAACTGTTTCAAACAACTGAACACCTTCAATATGTCACTCTAAGCTGTCCCAGTCTCATGGCAGTTCTCATATGATGCGATTCAGTATTAAACCCTCTACTTGAGGATGATACTCATTTCACCTGTTTAGGTAATCAGTCAGCTTTGGCTAATCTCAGATCTCCTGAAAAGCTGTTAGCAGCACATGTTGGGAGCTGAGCAGGCACACAGGCTTTGGAGTGTTTGCTTGTGTTCTGCAGCAGAGGGAAGGGTGGCATTTTGATTTGACTGGGGATTAAAGGTCACGAGGAAGTATTTTAATGCTCCTGTTCAACTTTTGGCTAATCACTCCTCCTCAGCTGTGAGTTGGAGGAGTCGGCAGTGCTCTCAGATCACCGTTGTCACAGTGTGTTGTCTCCCACTTTGCAGTGACAGAGCCTTACCCATCCAGCCAGTAATCCCCCGCAGCAAAGTTTGGAGTAAGCTGACGGCATGGAAAAAGATAAATAAGGATTTTCATTTTTCACCCTGCAATGAAAAATTGCAGAGCACTTTCTCTCCTTGCTGCATTTATCTCTAATACAGTTTGTAATTTACCACAATGAACAAAAATGTTGCTCCTTGGTTTTTTTAAGAGGCCAAACAACTAAAAACATATATATATATATATATATATATATATATATATATATATATATATATATATATATATATAGGGAGAGAGAGAGAGAGAGAATATAAAAATATTTTATTCTAGACTGAGTATATACACATACACTGTCTCACCAATGCCAAGCTGAATAAGTAACACATCTGAACGCACGAGAAACTTCTCCCACTTAGAGAAGAGAGATTGAGGACGTCAGTGACAAATGTCTTGCATTAACTTTGTTGTTTATTTTTCCCCGGAAGATGTGAAATAACCCTATTAAATCAAGTAGTCACTTGGCCATTAATCTCAATGCAGCTGACTAGTCCCTCAAAGCTAATGGGGTTTAGAATTTGCATGAGGCGAGTTTACCCACAAAGCTTTGCCTAAGAGGATTGCTGTTCAGACAGAGAGCTTATTGTCACACTTGTTCATAGACATGGATTAACGATACTAGGCCCAAAGAACTCCACTAACTGTGGCAGAAACTCACAATTCCCCCTCACTGGCTCAGATCACTGTTTTAGAGGGACCGTTTGCAGCATGCATGGGAAAATACCTAATTTGGTTAATACATACAAATATGTGTCCATTGCTGGATTGTTAAGCATCCATCAAAATCATGTCCTCAAGCATACATTGCTTGTTTAAGCTATAAAAGTGAGGGGAAAGCCAAATATGATGGTTGTTTTTGCACTCTTGTTTGATTCCCCAAAACTTCCCTTCCCATTTCCTAAATATCAATTTCTCTTTCAATATTTATTTTGTGTCATATCATCGCAGTGCTCCTGAATTCCCGCTCTGTGTTGTCAACTTAGCTTTTTACATCATTTGAATAAGCCTCTTTCAGTACGAGTGTGTCTGCTGTGTTTCATAGTGACTAAAGCAGCTTTAGAGGCTAAATATAACACATATCCACTGCATTAATTCTTTAATATTTATCAGTGGGAAAAGGTGCTCAAAATGTGGCTTATATCCGTGTTTAAAATTCAGTAGGAAACAACACAAAATGCACAAATATAGCTCAAGTTCTGACACAGTTTGGTCAACAAACACACATGCACACACATTCAGACTGCACCTCCAGTAGAGCATAAATCCCTCATTATCCCTTGGAAAACCTATATCTTGTCTACCACTGCCCACATTGTGTTACCAGTCCACAAGTGAACAATAGCAATCTAAGCTTTCACTCTCACTTGTTTGATAGCTGCTCAAAAAGGACAGCAGGCTGTTCTGATACAGCATCAGAGCTATAGTTTAGTGGTGTGTTAATGATATGTAAAGTATTCTCATTGCAAACCAACTCTATGGTGGCAAATAATGACAAAATGGAGCAAGCAGAGGTTTTAGAGGGAAAATAGATACATATTCTTTGTTTTCTAGTGAACCATCTATTCATCTATCTATACTCACTTACATCTATTCAGGTTCTCATGAACACATCCTGTGTCCCTGTGCCCTAAACAATATCAGGCATGTCCCACAGATGCTCTACAACAAGTCCTACTTGGGTGGGGTTTGAAAGAGGCCACGGTTTGAGTTACAAACACACAGTAGCTGTGTCCCAACTCTATACTACTTTCTATACAACTCTGAAAAGTACATACTATAATGGGAAATTATATAAGTGTGACCCTGGGTACACACATTTGATTGTTTTATAGTTGCGAGTAGATCTTCTTTTTCTTTAGTGTGAAAATAGTATGTGCCGGCAACACACTAAAAAATCTAGCACATGTATTATATATTCTCTTTGCTTTGAGGATATTTTAAAGTGCAGTCACACTACATTGTCAAAACCAGCTTAGAAACGTAGTATGGATTTTGGGACATGTTGCACAATTTTTGGTTGAACTCAGTAGCTAAAAAACATTTAGTGTCCATGCATTTGGTCAAGGTTGGAGAAGGATGACAGTCATAGGCACAAACCAGCATACCAGACCTCCGTTGGCATGATGGCAAGTATGCAACCCGTAGAAGCATGCCAGCAGCAGGTGTTGTCATGGTAACAATAATAGTAATGCAACAATCTCAGCAATCAACACTGGAAAAAATTGATTTGGTTAGGTTTACGCACAAAAACGGCTTGGTTAGGTTTAGGAAAAGATCATGGTTTAGGTTCAGATAAGTACTTCCGTGAGATTAAATGACCTTCATCATCCTGGTTACAGTAATGAAGACATGTCAAATGATCATTGATAAAAGAAACTATTGTAAGTATTGAATTCACACAAAAATAAACATTTCTTTCTTTTAACACAGACTTTTGCTCTTTACACTGCGTCATCAAACTTCCTGCTTTGCTCCCATCATAAAAAGAGGTCTTGTAATAATAAAATAATTATGTGTTATCAAGAGCTGCTTGGACAGATGACCTAGGAGCTCATTTTTCACAGAAGACTGTCTTGATTGTTGGTAGGACACAGGAAATGAACAAGTCTCACACTTTGTTGACTGAACCAGCTATTAGAACTTCACACTACTTCCACTTGTGCTTTTGAGAGACAAAAGGTATTTGACCCTAAATATGTGTTGTTGTGTATTTGTATTATTTGTGGTTCATACAAATATTTCCATGATATCTAGCTGGATTTGTGTCTATGGGCTCTTAGAATATTGTTGCTGTCCAACATATTGTGTCATGTTATGTCATATTCCGATGGATTGGTTTGTAGATATGAATCGTAGTAGCATCCACAATGTGAGTATTTCATCTCAAATTACACTGTCAGAATTATGATATGCTAAATTGGGCATTGGAGTTTCACAGGATTATCTAAGACCACCATTTTTGTTTGACAACCAAAGATTTAACAAAATTACTCCACTGAAGCTGTTCTGGAGACACTTAATCTTGACAACTGGCCAGACTGCCATGCAGTTTCATACAAATATTTATGCTATGCGAATGAAAATTCCTCATGATTTGAGTCAGAATGTCCACTTGTTCAAATTAAATGCAAATGTAATATACACATTGCTAGGGAATATACTAAGTACATTTATGCTACCAAGGGAATGAACTCAGGGGAGGCCCTGTGGTCTTTCCTCTAGTGCTACCCTCAGGACACACTTGACATTTTAATCCTCATTACATGGTCTGTAAATAAGTCAATTGTCAATATGTTGTCCTCTCTAACACTCCCGTCTTATTCCTGTGGAATTTTGGAATTTTGGTGCTTGTGATCCTCTAAATTAAGAACACAAGTCAATAAAATCTGTTGTCTGACACATATATTCCCTGAACAACCAAAAGACCATTGATTTGTGGAAAAACAAACAACAACAACAACAAAAAAAAAAAGGTTTCCCCTGAGTTTGATTTTTACTTCTGCAGGAAGTAGATTCAGTTTCATTCTTTAGCAATGGCTTCACATGTGGAGAATCACTTAATCACTGTATAATCATGTATAAAGTTATGGTGAAACAACAGCATTCATTCATACCTGTGTACCTGTCCTCTACTGAAAGTAACAAGAATATTTACTCTGTTTTAGCTCTGGCTTTTTCTCCACCACCTTACAAAGTATGTCTGAGGTTAATGGAAATGTCATTCATTTTGCAGGTATGTGATCATAAAACAAAGTATTGGATGGAGGGAAATTTGACCTCATGGTTGGACTGTTTGAAAAGTTAAGGGATCATCAAGTTTATTACAATTCAGTGCATCCGGCAGATGCTGAGATATTTTCTGTCTAGACCAAAATGAAGGAGTGACCAACACTGTCATCCCCAGAGCCACGGCACTACTGAAGCTAAATGACCACAACACCTATACCATTCGTCTGCTCTGGATGGGAACACCCTCAAATTAAAGCTGGGCGTAGGAGCATTAACTCCATAGTCATTTGTGAAGTTTCCATCCAAAGGTAACACAAATTTTAAACAAATTTTCAGAAAGACAGTAAAAGAAAATGCAAATTAATGCATCTTTCCATTCATTGCTCCTATGCAAATATTAGAGGTTTCTTGTACTTGTACAGATCTGATGTTTTCAAATAAAGCCATCGTTCATCTGGAGTGGAGTGCACTCCAGGACATTTAAGTCACAAGATTTCTGTATGTCATGATAAGTCTGTTTCCAGTACACTTTGTTGCATTTTGTTTTTATACATCTTTCAAACTCAGCCAAGCATGAAAACATTTTAATGATATTTCAACCTTTTTTGGAGTTTCCAGTGTTTCCACTCACTTTCATTACAGTATGATAACATTTAGTCAGTTAATAATAATAGTAATAATAATTACTATAATTACTATTATTTACTATTTTGCTTTTTGCCTGACTAGTAAAACGTAATGAGGTAGTGTAGATTCAGTTTATTTTAATATTTTGCTTATATATCATCACTTCATTATTGATCATTAGAAGAATTTAAGACTCAACTAGAAAAGCAGAGTATGATGACTATTTTGTCTATTATATAGTTTATGTTCTGTATAAAGCTACAGGGTATGTGTGTACCAAATTTGAAGGCATATGGATTAATATGGATTGAGGAGTTCTTCAGTAGTCTCCCATTATCCTCTTAGCCTCTAATACTTGTGTGAATCCAGGTATGTGCCCAGTCAAATCTCCCTGTTTAAGTAGACCAAACACAGAACTCCCTGATTTCTGTGTTTAATAGATGCTCATGCTCTCGGAAACTCTGATGAAAAGGCATTAGTGCTCAGAGGAGCTTTTCATATTCTGTTAATCTCTGGGATTAATAATTGTCTGGTCAGAGAAACAACAGGTCGTCTGAATGCCATCCAAATGAGGGGCATAAGTGTGTCAGCCATCTTGGCTATCTCTTCCCATGCTAACAAACCCTGTTCTTCATCTGGTAACACTGTGCACTGTATACTGTATTTGTCAACGGTGTACAGGTGGGACACAATGAAGTTAAAAATAACCAATAATAATGGAAATATAACAATATAAATAAATACATAAGAGAATTCACATCCTTTGTGAACATGTGTATCACTGATCTCACTTACATCATGTTTAACAGAGACTTGATATTTATGAGCTAATGCTGCATTTGCATCTTCACAATGAAGCACACTGTGCTTTACTGATACCTTCAGTAAACATCCTTTTATTTACAAAAAATATCAAATAAAAATGGATGATTTTTTTTCTTTCTTTTTTTCTGACTGGCTAAGAGCATGCATGTCTGAGATTTTGGATGAAAATTTTAATCACACACCTCTTTCCAGACAGATTGAGTTTGTTAAAAAAAAAAAAAAAAAAAAAGTTTATTCATCATTTTATAGCTGCTTCTTTCCAGTGTGCATCAAGTGAAGTTGCAATAACCTTTGCTGCCACAGTTCCTAAATCAGTTCACTGCCCACCTCTGTCCCTGGTGGCTTAGCATACAGCCCCAACAACCTCCTCCAATTAGCTAGGACACCCTGTATGCAGCCTTAGAGGCAAAACCTCCAGCAAGCAAGTCTGTGAAGCATTAGCTGCTGCTCGCAAAGCTTATTGCTATGAGTACACAGAAATAATTCAAGGCAACGCTAATGGACATATCAGCATTTTTATCTGCTTCTCTCATCTGGGTTTTGGCAGTTGGATAGTGAGCACTAGGGATTTTAGTGTGGAAACTAGCATGAAACTACAAAAGTGAGGGGAACAAAAAGAGGATTTTGAAGAGTGAGCAAGACATGTCCCTGCCATCCTAAGTGGAACTTACATCCTTGGTATTTGTGACTAGTCCAAAACATCTGAAAGGGATTTAAGGTCTTTTCATATTAGAAAGTAGAGGGGAGAAAGTTTCATGATTGCTTGACTGAAGTTCAAAGAAGCTTTTATTATATAACAACAATTTCTGATATAACAGTCTTTACAGTTCCTTTCTCTGATCTGAAAATATATTGTTTTCTCTGCAAGCTCAAGTTAAATCAAAGGTATTCACCTCAAAATACTATTTTCAATTGTTTGGCATTTGCAAACACTTTTTCAAGTGATGCACCAATCTCAGGTAAGACATCTGTGAAAAGGCTAGAGATTAAAGGGTCACTTCATCCAAATCACAGAAAAACAAACATATTTTCCCAATTACTCCTAGTGGTATCCAGTCATGCAGATAATTTGGATATTGCGGAGTTTAAGGCAATTAAAAATGACATTTGAACAAGCAGCAAGTCTTTACAGAAACAATGTCTCTGTTTCTCTGGGGAATAGAACTGTTGCTTCTACCCGTACTAATTGTACTAAACAAGGCAACCAGTTCATTTTTTTTCATAATGCTACCACTAATACTAACCACACATATTGACAAACACATCCCAGTTCCTTTCATTTTTAGCTGTTAGCAACTACATTTTATCACACAACTCTGGGGCTTCTGATGTTTTCAGTAAACAGATAAGGCATATGCATTAGAAGAGATGTGACAACACAAACATCTTTTCACCTCAGTGGAAGATGTTTCCTCTCTGTCCTGGTCTTAAGCCTGTTCCCTTTTGAATAGTGTTTCCCTCCTTTTAGAATAGTGCAGTACCCTTCACGGTTTACACTAGATATCAACAGAATTAAATGCATCCTATAATTGTGGCTGACATGACTGTTACCGCTGCAGTTAGAGATCAGCTTTTCCTATAAGATGCTTCAAAAGTTAAATTCTGTTTTGATTAATGTCAGCGATTTTCAAACCTTTGATTCACTGCCCAGTTATTTAAACCTTAACATGTGCTTACGTATAATAACAGGCCTACATCATTCTCCTCTGGCCCAGTCATATCTATAGTAGGTGGGGTTGGGACTGGGATGATTCAAGATGGAGGATTACAGAAAATTTCTACCTCATAACTATCCATATGTGAATGAAATTAGTAAAATCCAAATATACTTATCATAAAATGTCATGGCTGATTATCTTAATGCTTACATGGGAGAAAGTCTTTTTTTGCCTATAGCAAATAGGAAACCTCACTTTCAGCAACCCTGACACAATTCGCAAGTGTAGATTTAGCACGTGGCACTGACGTGCATATAGAGAAATCCCCAAATGACTCTGTAAACAAGATGCAAGGGCAGTGCCAGTAACATAATTCGTATAGGAATAAGTGTCAGGGTGCAGTTATTGCATTATTTAGAGTGTCATAAAGAGCCAGGCTATTGATTTGAGAGTAGAAGCAGCTCCCCAGTTATTTCTGTCACCGTCATCCTCATTAAACTGATGTATGGCACTTGCTTCTCTCCTTTCTGCTTCTCCTGCTTCTGTTCTCCATCACTCTTTCACTCACTTTTTATACACTCTGTCTCGCTGTCTATTCAGAGAACAAAATACATCACACTTGTTGCCATTAACAGCTTTTTGAACTGTGTGTGTTCGGGTCATTGGTGAATGATATGTGAACAATTTTCACAATTCTTCATATCCCCTTTATGCCAGTTTAAACATACAGTACAGTGTGTGGTCACCTCTTCTATTGCACAACTTATTTATAACATGTTATGAAATAATACAAGTCCACAGCCATGCTAGCAGCTTTGTTTTGCTTTGAAGTAAAGACTAATGTTTACAATAACAGTGCTAACATGATAATGTTTAGTGAGTGTGATGTTTACCATGTTAATTTAATGGATTAGCATGCTAACATTTTGGAGGTGTTTAGTTGTTAAAGTATTGAACAAATTGTTTTAAATGAAAAGTCAGGGGATTATTAGGAATGAACCTGATGGCTTAAATATATGTAATATCCTGACAATCCATCCAGTACTTGATGACATATTTCACTCTGGACAGGAGCAGTGGACCAACCACACTGACTGACTGACTAACCCACGTTACCACTCCACTATCATGGCTAAAACCTATTGCAGAGGTTGAACTGCTTGATATGAGAGGGTTTATAACAACATGCCTTCATAATTTTAATGATTTACACTCGTACAAATATGATAACACCTGCCCTCCTGATTATTTTATGTCAGGATTCACTTAAAAATGTAGCAGGCTGAAGCTGGGCATGAAGCGACATGACACTATGGAGTCAATGTTAGTGCAGTAGTAAATCTTAAGTTCAATCTGATTCAACAAAGTCCAACATTAAAGATGTGCCAATGCACAATGCCTTTGGCCAGCAAAAAAAAAAAAATAAATAAATAAAAAAAAAAAAAAAAAAAAAAAAAAAATATATATATATATATATATATATATATATATATATATATATATATATATATATATATATGCCATTTGGAGGCAGTGGGAACAGGTAGTGAACACTGACATAGCATCACCTTTTAAGCTGATATGTTAAACTTGCTTGCAATCATTCAATTCCTTTGGAATCACATTCCTGTCCACCTAATGAATGTGAGTCCAATATTCACTTTTTTCAGTTCTGTTTTTGGTCTCCATCAACTCCTGAGGGAAGTATGCCTCTTTAGCTGCTAAACCACTATGTTCACCATATCACCATTTCTAGCTGTGTCAGTCTGCTGTTTGCAGCCATGTAGGTACTGTGCAGTGGGATTTTAGGGCTGATTGCTGAAAACAACTGCCCGCTGCGACTAAACAGTGCTATGACTTTCATTTCCGGTGCCGACGCGAGAGGCAGTCATTTCAGCAGCTCTGTGTGCGCCTTGCTCTTGTTTCATTGTTTTCTCTTTATTTTCGCTCTTTTTCTAATCTGCATGATACTCTGTGTTATTCTATCCTATCGATATGGATTTTTTCACACCAAGACTTGTTTATTCGAGGGAATTACTTCTTGCTCTGAAAACCCGCGCCGGGGTGGTCCCCATTTACCTGACGAGGTGAGGAGGCCATATCGTGCCTGCAGAGCTGGCGCGAAGCTAAAGGCTAAGTGTCTAGTGAAGAAGTGGCAATTTAAGCCTACAGTACCTTCTGTGGTTATGGGAAATGTGAACTCACTACCGACTGCTGGTGAAAAACATCAAGACATACAAATAGTGCAGTCTGTTGTGCTTCTCAGAAACATGGCTCACATCTAGTATCCCAGATGCTAACGTGGAGCTACCCGGTTTCAGTACAGTCAGAGCAGACAGAGACACAAAAGCCTGTGGGCTTTATATGTAAACACAAGATGGGCATGTGAACATCAAAATCTCCAGCTGCTGCAGGAACATTGAACTCTTGGCTGTAAGTCTGCATCCCTACCACCTGCCCAGAGAGTTTGGACACGCCATTGTTGTCATTGTTTACATTCCTCCACGTGCTGATGCGGAGGTAGTGAGCGACGTCATCCACTCTGCTGTTGCTAAACTACAAAAACAGCACCCGGAGGCACTTGTGTTAATCTCAGGGGACTTCAATCATGTGACATTGGACGAGACACTACCTGCTTTCTACCAGTACGTGGACTGCAACACTAGGGGAAATAGGACCATTGACTTACTGTATGCTAATGTAACGGACGCATACAGCGCCACCCCGCTGCCTGCACTGGGGAAAGCAGATCACAACCTCATTCTGCTCCAGCCTCAAGTGTGGAAGCTACCCACAACCACACACTCATTCAGGAAGTGGTCTCCTGAGGCAGAACAGGCTCTGAGAGACATCAACTTCTGTATGGACGAAGGAGCAATACGGAAGGAAGCTGGAGCAGAAGTTGCAGAAAAACAGCATGAAGGTGTGTGATGTGGGATGGGCTCAAGATCATCACCGGCTGCAGCTCAAAGAGGGGTGCCACCATTGAGGGAGATGTTGGGAGAGCGAACCAGTTGAACAACTTCTTCAACAGGTTTGACCACCCCAACTCATTCTCACCTCAAAACACTGCAACCCCCACTCACCCTCCTCTCTCCCTCCCCCCACGAGCTGACTCCAGCACTGAGGAGAATGCCCTCATCCTCCTCCCCCCACCCACAATCACAGCAGCTCAGGTGTGTGGAGAGCTGAGGAGGCTTTGCCCCAGCAAAGCAGCAGGTTCAGTTGGAGTATCCCCTCAACTGCTGAAGGCCTGCGCACTAAAGCTGGGAAACCCTCTACAGAGGATCTTCAACCTGGGTTTGGAATGGGAGAGGGTCCCTCGGCTGTGGAAAACATCCTGTATCATCAGCAGTACAGGAGCGCCCTAAGGGACCGTGCTCTCTTCGGTCCTGTTCACCCTGTACACGTCGGACTTCAAGTACAACTCGGAATTATGCCACATGCAAAAGTTTGCAGATGACACTGCTATCGTGGGCTGTATCAGGAGTGGACAGGAGGAGGAGTACAGGAAACTGATCCAGGACTTCGTCACATGGTGCGACTCCAACCACCTGCACCTTAACACAACCAAGACCAGGGAGATGGTGGTGGACTTCAGGAGGCCCAGGCCTCACCTGGAACCTGTGTGTTAAAGGTGACTGCGTGGAGTTTGCACAGCTGTACAAATACCTAGGAGTGCTGCTGGATGATAAACTGGACTGGACTGCAAACACGGATGCTCTGTGTAGGAGAGGACAGAGCCGACTGGCGTCCATCAACATCTGCAAGAAGCTGCTGCAGATGTTCTATCAGACTGTTGTAGCGAGTGCCCTCCTCTACGTGGTGGTGTGCTGGGGGGGGGGAGCATCAAGAAGAGGGACACCTCACATCTGGACAAACTGGTGAGGAAGGTGGGCTCTGTTGTGGGCACGGAGCTTGACAGCCTGACATCTGTGGCAGAGCGGCGGATGCTGAGCAGGCTCCTGTCGATCATGGACAATCCACTACATCCACTGCACAGCATCACCTCCAGACAGAGGAGCAGCTTCAGTGACAGGCTGCTGTCACTGTCCTGCTCCACTGACAGACTGAGGAGATCATTCCTCCCCCACGCCATGCAGCTCTTTAATTCCACGAAGGGGGGAAAACGTTGATGTCAACTGCTCTGACGGACTACACACTACATAAATACATACCTACACACTCACTGTACACCATGCACCTTAAATATGGCATTCTGTTTGCACTGGACTTTGCACTGGACTTGAAGTTTCTTCACTGTGCACTTTTTATTACCAGTTTTTTTATTATTATTCCCAATATTTATTGCATGCCCTCCACCTTTTATCTTAAGTTTGATGATGCTGCTGGAACTGTGAATTTCCTATGCAGATTAATAAAGTCTCTATCTAATCTAGTCTAATCTAATGAAAGCAGTGGGTGAGCCAGAATTTTTACGTTGAGGGGTAAACAGACACAAACAATGAGCTGAAACAGTAAATCCTAGAGGAGCTTCATATTCTGTTGATAGTTTGGCTTTCACACTGTCACTGTATTTTACATTGTCATTTGATACACATTTTTGATAACAGCTGTTTTAAAGGTGCAAGTAAAGCCAGGTCTTCTGTCACTGCACAACTGATGGAGTGACTATTCCATCTGTCCGCACCTATTCGTAGACAGGTTGTAATATTAGCTTTTTGCAACACAGGTGGAGTCCTCAGACGTCACTGAAATTCAAAGAACCACCACAGAGAAGACACAGAAGTCACTGCTCATTTGATTGATTGAAGATTGTGTTTGGTGGCGCCAGGTTATGAAGGATTAGCTAATGACTCTCCAGCATGCTATCCAGCAGTGTTTTACATTTTTTCATCCTTTTACTACTTTATTTTGTCATATAATGTGTTTTCTGCTCTTTATACTTATCATCATTCTATTCTGCTTGTTTATTTATTGACGCTGAGTTTTATTGGTTGGCACTGGATAACAAGGCTTCAGTCAGTTTTAAAATTCTGCCACTGATTTAGAAACTGTTGCTTAAGATGACCTCTAGATACAATGCACGTCTTTCAGGTGTGGTCTTGTTTGGACTCGTAGGTGACCAAGCTGTTGCTGTAAAAGCTTCAACTCCATTAAATTTCCAGCCTCCTCTGACATATGTTTAGAGTAGTTTTAAAATCAAACCTTTTCTCAAAGATTTTTGTTTGTTTGTGATCCTTCCTACATTGTGCTGTGCCTCTGTGTTTACCTCAGAGGTTGTATATTTGCTCTCTCTTTTCATTCTCTTTGATTTTCTTCAACTCTGTTTTTATTCTTCGCCTTTTGAAGCACACAAGTCAAACTTCTTTCGGTTTTAAAGTACCATCAATATGTCGACAGTGATGTGAACTCTGACAGAGGGCCTACAGAAAAATGGTTGAGGGGATATAAATGTGCTCTGAGCTATGAAGTGGTCAGTCACATATTGGAGCAGATTTTCAGCCAGAGTTATGGATGTCATGATGCCATCAATCATCTCAATAATGAATTGGAGAGAGAATGTCAGGTCAGTCATTTTAATTAGCAGCCACTAAAAGGAAGTCAGAAAAGTTGGCTATGAAGATCGGCTAAGTAGAACAAAGACATTACATTATCCACAAAGTAGTGGATAAACCATAAAAAGCTAAACAAATAGTCTTTTGTTGGATTTAATAGGAAAGAGGATGATTAAAAGAGGTTAGCAGAAATTTTGCTGAAAAATACATTAAAAAATAACACACAAAAAGCGTTTTTACAGAAAATTAACAATGGATCAAATAATGTGAAAGGGGTCACACAGCTTGTGATAATTTACCTGGGTGGGGTCCAGGCACTGAGAGCTCCCAGCAGTTGCATGAAGCTTTCACTTCAACTATAGACGATTGCTACATTTACTAAACAACTTAATTAAAAACAAAAAAAGAAGAAAAAACTTGGCTATTTAATTTAACTATCACCAAGAAAGATCCTCTAGACATCAAAACAAACATTTAAATTGAATATAAATGCTGAATGTGGATTGTTTCCTGTTTTTGCACTACATTGTAATCCTTGTGCTAAATAGTACTATTGTATTCTCTTGTCATTTTTTCAAGTTGTTTGTCAGGACATTTGTCTAAATCTATTCACTCTGGGTTAGAAGATAACTGTCACTTACAAAACAAAACAAGGGGAGGCCATAAAAACGTATATACAACTTGCAATGTCTAAGCTGCCACTAAGCGATGGAACTTGATGGTAAGTGTTGAAGTCAAGACAAATGGTGGCCTTTTCTGGTAAATCTGTGGGTTAACCTTCTATGGTCCCTCCAGTCACAGACGACTGGGAAAGTACTCATCTGATACTTTCATTAATATTTCTGTAACGCATTTGTGTAGAAACTAACTTAAAAACGGCCATGCTCCACTCTATTTTGCCTTTATAACAAGCCCTCGTTTGTGATTATAATCCTTCCAGGGGTTTTGTGATCCATCACGGAAACTGGTGTCATTTTTCAGTATTTCCAGAAAAAAATGGATAAATCTGTGTCTTGCATCCTTGTTAATGCGTTATGCAATTTTTTTTTTTTACCCTGTTTAATGAAATTCATGGCAGCTATATTGACTGTGTAAACCAATCATCAGCTGTGTTCTTGAACCATGCAAAAACAGCTGATCACGATCAAGAGTCACGATATGGCGGATCCCCGATTTACAGACATTACTATGTTTATGCTGTGTCCTTAGCATTTAGAAATCTAATTTAGCATGGCTTCACACTTCAGAGGTAAAATAATGTGCCAAGATAGTAATCTGAACGCCGTTGATCCGTCAGTGTGCGCTGTAGCATGCGCATTAAAAATGGCGCTCACAAAGGAAACGGTCGCCAATATATGGCTCTGCCACGAAAACGACCCGTGAGAAACCGAGGGAATTTTTAGAGATTTTGAATATAGGGGGTTTGGAGACAGTGGTGACCATAGTTTAAACAGTTTTGTGTTGTGGGAGTGCAGTGTGTGCGTGATGTAGCTCTCTGCCTGATCCTGGTCAGAAACAATGGGGCAGAATGAAAAAAGTGAAAAAAACAAGTAGACAGACATAAATGTAAATATCTCTGCCTGTGTGTGGACTTTTGTTTGTTACTTGAGAACCTGGGCTACATGGATTTAGACTCCAAACACTGGTACATGTTTTTTCTTCTGTTGAAAAATGAATAAATGAAAATGAAATGAAATGAAAAAAATGATGTCACTTTCTTTTTTGTATCTTGCAGTATTGGATTTATACAGTTCTTTAAATAGTAAGAGTCTGAGGCAAAAGTACATTGACAAAAGTGGTCAATAATATTTGAGTTACCCAGATTTGAGTCAAATTGCTGAAAATATATCTCCAACATACGGCGCATGCCAAATGAGCAAAGAATATTTCTGAACTCGTGGATAGACTGTCGTCTAGCTACAAAAGTTTGAAGTGATCTCTGACAGGGTTTTATCTACTGGTCTATTTATATCTGTGAATCACCTTCACATGTTTGCTTCTTGATTTGTTGTCTCCATGCATCTGTCCATGTTTCACTGGATGGTAAAGTCCTATCTTAAAGAAAACTGACTGAACATTGACGGAGTCTGTATTTTACTGCTATGCTCACAACTATTTCAGAAACGATTTTAGGGGACACGCTGTAAAATACTTCATACTTTAAAATGTTTATTTGTGCCAATATCAGTTTAATCAAAAAGGCCAAGTTTGTTTTACCTAAAGAATAATAAAACAGTTGGGCAGTCATTGCAGTAAAATTGAGATGTTTCTGCATCTACCACAATGTCTGATGGAACTGAAGCCACGTTTGTTCATCTGGTTCTTTAATACAAGAACTTTGCCAGCCTTATGACAGGGTCTGCTTTGGCAGTAAACCCAGTTGCCTCTGCTAAACTCAAATACTGGGTTATAATATTATTTCCCTCCAGTGGAAATTAAGATATTCGCTCTTTTTTTTTTCTCTCTCTCTCTCTCTCTCTTTCTCACACACACACACACACACACTGATAATCCTGCCTCATCTGCTAAAGCAGAGATCTTGTTCTATTTTCATAAACATGAAGAGCTACTAATTTGAGATCTGAGTAAATAAAGTAGAGGCAGATTTCTGCTGGAAACACATATATGTGCCAAAAAGAAATCTAGCACAAAGGTATCCCATGATTAATTTTTATTCATCAACCCTGTGCGAACTGCAGTATTTCCTATGACATCCCCTGATGCCCCCCAGCTCCAGTTCTCTTCAGCACACCTGTATGTAGATAGTTTGTGTCAGCATCTTGGAGAAGTTGCCTCAGTTGCTCTGTATATTCAGGCTGAACCACTGTTGTGTGACAGACTAGCATCTCCCCTTTGTTTTCTATTGGCATTTGTTTATTAAAGTTTCAACTTGAAGCACTTGGAGCAGCCACACAAATAAAGTGCTGCTGGGTAGATAACTTTTTCTGTAGGCAGCTGCATATGTTCTCTTCTCATTGGGAACAACTGGGGGAAAAAAAAACCACTATATGGACATGTACCCTAAGGGTCACCGAGCTTTTTGCAGCCCCCCCCCCCAAAAAAAAAAAAAAAACTCACATGTTTCATAAGCACTTTGTGTTGTAATGTGTGTTTGTCTCCTATGCATTTTTAATGTTTTTATTTTGTGATTTTCTGTTTTTAACTTCATTACTGTTTTTTATTGCACAGCACCTTGTAACTCTTGTTTTGCTTTGAAATCAAGTTTACTTGCTAAACACAAAGTATATCTGTGGCTGAGGAGGATGTCAATACTCTGATGAAGAGCATTGACATCGACAGTTCGGTGCCTAACAGACAAACATTCAGGCTCTTTAGAAACACAGTTCACCATCTCACCAACAGGTGGTAACAGGTGCTCAGACAAACAGACAACAAACAGTGAGGCAGAGAAGTCAATGTCCTGGACCTGCTTACAGGCCGGAGTTCTGACCAGAACACTGAGTGCAAACACATCTGGATGACTCAGTCTCACAAAGGGACAGGATAAACTGTACCTCTGTCTCCCATGAAATCAACACAATCACTGATAAAACAGGACTGGACAGCTACCAGGAAGAGACCAATGACCAGACCGGAGTGGTCTGGTCCTGCCTGTCAGAGGCAGGACAACAATTTTGATCCACCAGTGTCTCATAACACTGTAACTGGTCACTGAGCCCTTCCTGTAAGAGACAGAACCATTAAAGATGAAAGGTTTCAGACAGTCATTTGGCAGTGGACTGGCCACCGTTAGAAGCTGACACCTGCTGCTTACATCTCAGTTTTTCACAGTCAGCGATTCCATGTCCGGGCTTGTGGCAAAAGAAACGCTGTTTCTCCACACGAGGACCTGACGAGGAAGCAGCGGCATGTGTGGCATGCGTCTTATCCAGATTTGGGAAGAATCACGGTGGAGAGAGTCACGCTTGGCAAATCAGCTAGAGTAGCGGCCTGCTGCAGGGCAGTTACCTTCTGCTCACTTGAATAAATGACAGTACACAACATCTGCTCACACATGGAGGCCTCTGGCACCAACTCATATGCTTGCAAAAAAGCACCTTTAAGCCTCCTGTTGTGTTCTGGTCAAATTTGACCGATTTACAAGTTTTCTCTCGGAAAAATGCAGTTAATGTCATCTGATTGTCATGAGGTTCCATTACTTTGTGACATCTGAACAAACAAGATACATTCTGAGAATTTTTATACATTTTTCTGTGTTTTATTGAGCCTGTGTATACACTTGGTGTTCCTGGTCAAAAATGACCTGTCATTACAAATGAATAAGGAAGACTACAATACAATAAAATAGAGTTCAAGCACATTCCCACACTGCTTTCCCACTCCCCCACATACAGGTGTCTTTGAGCAGAGACACAGACACACACACACATAAACACACACAGCTTATGCCCATTTTTGACCTCCATGGCAACCCCCATGGGAACCTATCCCCAGTAGAATTTTTACCCAATGGGAACCACACCTATTTGCAATTCACAAAAAACAGCTGCAACATTGTTTCAATGATACATCCAACTTTATCCGCAGCTGTGGTTTATAAAGCTTTTTTGAGGCCTTGCTCACAGTTCATTCTGTGGCAGCACGATGGCCAAAAGATATACTGTACGTGAGGCTCTGGATTACATCTTTGAACATGACACTGATGAGGAGGAGAGAAGCCAGACAGAGGTACAGAGGTTAAGAGCAAAGACAAATAATGATGCAACACTAAGGAGCACTATGGGACCATCTGTGGTTGTTTTCAGGTCTGCATAGGATGATGGGAAAAGAGTAGTTAATGTGTGACATTACTTTTGTAATATGGTAAAGTTTTCCTGTGTAGATTTGGGCTTCTTTTCTTTACTAAATCAATCATACTGGTCAGTTTCGATGGAGAACACCAAAGATATTATTTTGAGCCACTATTTAGAAAATTTTAATGGTTTCAAAACAATGTCTTTGTTCAACATTGAAATCAAGTAGTCTGTGATAAATAGCACAATATGATTAATCTGAGTATTTGTTATCCTTAATATCTATATAATGCTTTTTTCCCCTAAAGAGTTGTATGACCACCGGCCAATGAGGCCACAGGCCAAAAATAGCAAATGGAAGTTCAAAACTTATAATGTTCACATTAACCTGAGTTGATAAAAAAAAAGATGTAGTGCAACGTAATACAAGATATGTATTATTATGGATTTATAATAATCTAAAATGGATTGGTCATTTTTTACTGGAAACACCAAAGTTGTTAGTCGAAATGAACACAATAGGTGAGTTAAGCATCTCATACACCAGACTGTCCTCAATAAAAGAGAAGAACAAGCCTCCTGAGCCTTATCAGGTAATGTGCATTGCAAAAGTATTTCCCACATATCTGTGTTCAAAAGTGCCTATGTAAGACTCATACTTACAAAACACAGCGACTATAGAAATATTTTATCTTAATCGAATGCAGCAGCTGAATGTGATGATAACCATGCTCCACAAGGAGTAGGAACTGCAGCCCGTCTGCCAAAATCTGTCTGCAGCTGTAACTGTCGCATCTTAATAAGTGTCTCTGACTCCAGTTTTGTCACCACTCCCTCCTATCATTCCTACTGAAAACCAGCTAAACGCACCTTTAACTGGACATCTAGATCAGCGAGGTGACTCTACAGACAACTGGTCAAACTGCGGCAAAGACCAGGTTTTCCTCTGCCCCACTGTTCTTTACACTGAGAGTAACAGTTGCCTCGTCAAACAGTGCAAACACTTTCTACACTGTGCAGACAGTACAACAGTCATTAATGGTCTTCACAATAGCCAGTTTCCTTTTTTAGCTCTCAGACTGTCTTGGTGTGGTAGAAGTGTCTAGCCACTTGAGTGTCGACCGCCAACTGCTGAGCCCCAACATGGGCCAGTCGCCACAGGAGCATCGATTCAGCCTGCTGTTTTATGAATAGAATGCTTTGTTCCACAGGATTTCCATTTTTCCTCCCCACAGAAGAAAATAGGTGACAATCAATACTTTATGTAAGCAGAGACATCTTGTATTGAACGTCAAGTGAGAAAATAAAAAATACAATGTTTGTCAAGAAAGCTTTTTCCACCATGAGAAATATCAAACTCAGATATGTTAGGTGCAGCTTCAGTGTCATGTGGCAGCTTTGGAGCAATGTACAAGAAAACACATAATTTAAAATAAACTAAAATAAATATCTAACTGAGATCTTCAGGCCTTGGATTGCCCATCTCTTAGTTTATCTTATTTAATGACTGTAACTAAATATTAAAAAAATAAATAAATAAATAAATCCAACCAAGTCATTAAACAGTTAGAAATGGCTATGAGCAACAAGCATGACCATTCCAACCTTAATTTTCACCACCAGCATCTTATATAAAGCAAACAGTTAGTTTTGTTTAGAGATTGGAAGAAAACATGGATGTAGCATCTGTGATTTTACCCATAGCATAAAATACCTTGTTTACTGAGACAATGATTCTATAAGCTTCTACCAAAGCACACAATTACTGAGATTAAGAAATCAATAGAATTTCAAATTAACAAAAATATGTGTTCAAATGGAATTTGTTTGTTTAGAGAACTGAGATGTTTTTTTTTCATTCATTCAGTCTGAACTAATATCTGGTGGAACTGTAGCCACAAACACATTTATGTTGACTGACAGCTCAGCATTGTGTTTGCAACTTGATTTTGACCAGTGTTATTCTGGAGTGCTGACTTCTTATACAAGGAAAGCACTGGTTACAGAGTTATCTCATAAAATGAAACTGTTGAAAATGAGAACAGTTACATTTGCAATCACATTTTTCATAACAACCTGCATGTAGCTGCAGAATTCGTACACACCTGTTGCACTAAGGTGCAACTTGCGTCAGTAACGTTATGTCTCTCTTAATAAAGAGTTGATGTTACTGATGTTACTGCCTCTTGGAAGAAACATATTTATGGTTGAAATTAATTTACAGTCTAATTAGATAGGAAGCTGCAACAAACCACAAAAACATGTAGGAAGCATGCTGACATTTGTAAAAAGGTGGGCCGATAAAACACTATCAAGTGCTGTGAGTATAATAGTAACTTTCACTTTGTTTTGTATTGTTATCAAAATGAATGAGTAAGCTACAGGAGTAAGGATGACTGTCCACCATCTAAATCTTCAGCTACACGTTTACTAAAGAAACATTACTAAATCACCTTGTGTTTTCTCTCCAGATAAACTCAAATAATGAACAGCATTTTAATGAACATGTGAGTCAGTCAGCTTCTGAATGATTTGCTGCTCTGTAGCTGAAAGAACAGGTAGCTGTGGTAATGATGCTAGGTGAACTGGAACAAAAGAGAGAGAAGTTCTGTTCAAACAGCTAGAGTTTATAATGATAACTGAGTTTACTGAGAGGAGCAGTGTCAGATAGTTATTGTGTGTGAACAAGTAAACAGTGCCTTTTTCACAAACCTCACAATGGACAAGAACACCACCTGTAGCCATGGTAACTGTGCATAACAAAGATGGTGACAGCTGTAGCCTGAGTGCATACATGATAAAAAAAAAAAAATGATGATGAACTGATGAAAACGGGACTAAAATGTAACAAAAATCAAATGAATTTGACTAAATGATGCACGATTTGGTGAAAATACTAAGACTACAACTAAATTAAAATTAGCTGCCAAAATTTATAGTGCAAGCAAGACAACTACACAACACTACACTATAGTAATGTGAATGTGCAGAGGGCTGACCCAGATGCACAACAGATACATATATCTAACATTACTCAGTACAATCTAATCTAATTGTTGTTTTTTGTTGTTTGATCATTTTATTGCCCAGCCATGTTTCAAAACAGCAATGTGGAAATCTCAACGATTCCTATAAAGATTTAATAACTGAAGGTACTTAGCTTCTATAAATGTAAGAAACTGCCTTAAATTACCATTGGGTAACCATAATGCATACCATTACTGTAAGTATGTAGGATTTATTTTGTATGCTGAAAACATATTTCATTGGTAAATTGTTGGAATATGCAGTACAATGCTCCTGCAGCTTTTTTCTTTGGGAAATACTCTCTGACAAGATTGTTTCTTCAATTAGACAGTTTGGATTGTGGGGAAATCATCTGCTCGCCATTTTAATGTCTGTATTTTAGTCACACTCATACATTACTTTTGCCTACACACTGGGATCATCATTTTGGGGTAGAACTAATGAACTCTCCAGCCAGGTGGTCTACAAGACCCTTTTTGGGCCAAGGAACGGCTCTTTAAAGACTCATGGTGGTCACGAAAATAAAGTGTTAGTGACACATTTTATGACAGAATGGGCCTCCACAATCTGAAAAACTGTCAATAATCCCACATTTGGTGCGAGTGTGGCTGGAGAGTCCACAGCACAATCGAACAGGTGGGGCCATATGGAATGAAATGTAGATTAACTGTTATGATATGCTTTCTTGGAAGTAAACATAAAATCTTTATTTAACATTGATGGTACAGGAACTGTAATAACTGGACTAACAAGAATGGGTTACATATACCTACTAAACCAGAAAGAAGATTTAAGTTGAAATGCCACTCCGCCTGACACAGTGACCCTGAGACTGGGACAAGGGTTACAGTGTTGTATTGTGGATGATAGATCTTACCACAGTGGCCAGTCTTATTTTCTTGCTGAAACAGCAATGATGATGATGAGGATGGTGAGGATGATGGCTCCTGCCACCAGGATATAGCACTTCCTCTTCCTCAGCTGCCTCTGTGGGGAGAAAGAATTCAGGTTGGAGTTCAAACATTAGACAGTTCCCACCTGGACACTTTACACTGTCTGCTGTGTCCTCCAAAAGGAAACCTACATCAGGAAGAAAAGACAATGATAATGATGGTCTATCTTTGTATAACTGGTTTGCCATTAAATCATCATATTTGTTTGTTTTTCCACCCTCTGTTGGTGGTTTACATAAGACAGCAGTGGTTTAACCAGTGATTCTCCACAAAGCTAAAATATTCAGCTCTAAACCTCTCGTTTTGCATACATGAAAGCCACTGCCATAGTGCATTAGCAGCACTGTAAATGTCAAGCTCCAGTTTAATAACCACACACAACTGCCCAACTGCCCTGTTTCTGCCTTCATGTTGTTTTGGAAATAATTCACTGCAACCCCACAGCACAGGTTTACATGCAGTCACAATTTACACAAACAAAACGACATTTTGAAAGTGAACGTGAATAGAGAAAGTGGCATTTCAACTGGATGAGATTAATACAACGGTCGAGGAGCTAGAGGATTCAAGGTCATGCTGACAAATACAAATAAACTGCAGGAATGGGATGACTGTCCAAAAACTCCAGTGGTTGCCTACACTTCCTTCCAGTGAAGTGCTGTGCAGTCATCACAGTGATGGCTCTGCTGCACATTATTCTTGTCCCTGTGATGGCACCCTTACATGACTGAGAGGAGGAAGTGGAGGAGGGAGGCAAGAGACTAGCAGATGTAAAGCACTGAAATACAAGCTTTTTCATCTCTCCTCAGCTTATTCAGTCAGCCCATGTAGGGGCTGACTGCATTAGCTTGTTTAGTGCCACGTGTTATTGCTAAACTCTAAAAATTCAAATTAAGGAAAACAAAACAAAGAAAAAAATGAGATGAAATGGTGACTTCTGCAGGTTTACCATGGTATTACAAAGCTTTCAGTCCTCATCAGAGTAGAAAGCACTCATTAATCGACAATTTTTTCAAATGTTGGATAATGTTCAAGATTGCTTTCAACCCACAATGCTTTTATCAAATGGGGCTAAGAACCATTAACTGCATTATTTGTGACTGCGTCTCCTACCACAGAGTTTCTGAAGACACAGAGACAGTTTGGATTGTTTATGTGGTGTATTTGCTTTTTTAATCTACAGCACTGTGTACAGCAGAACAAGTTTCCCCTGCTGAATGAGAAGGCTTTTTCAGAATCAGATATTCACTTTATATGTTACACATACACTTTTTCCCCCCTTTTTTAATGCTGTTGTATTTAATTTAAAAACAGTTTTTCCAAGGGGACAATTAACTATGTAAGAATTAGAATTTTATTTTAATGTTGTATATTGTTTGTTATTGATGGTTTTGTATTTATCAGTCT
Source organism: Lates calcarifer (assembly GCF_001640805.2). Taxonomy (NCBI): domain Eukaryota; kingdom Metazoa; phylum Chordata; class Actinopteri; family Centropomidae; genus Lates; species Lates calcarifer. Next base: position 16,544,016 of record NC_066847.1, read on the forward strand.
GTAATTAATGCCATGTTGCTCATAACATGTTTTCCCACTTGAACTAGTAGTATTTGTCCAGTAAAACACTAATTCATAATCAACATTTACTGTTCATTACTTTGCAAGGGATTTGTATTCATTGTTTGTTTAGAACTCATGTTGCCTTTATACATTTTTAGAGAGGTGCTTTTCATTAGTTGTATAAAATGTGTTAGGAAGGTCCCAGGCAAGAGGTATGCTACTCAGGCAGCCAGTCTGTACAGAGGAATGAAGCATACATCAAAAGCTGCTTGATTATAGAATATAAAACTTAGAAACATGTAAAACCTCACAATTTCATAGTCACTTGCATTCAGTATGTTGTTTTTGTTTTAAGTGCTTATAGCTCTTGAATGGTTTTCAGAACTATTTTCTATTTCATTTCTAATATTGCCTGTGGAATAATTTAGATAAATGCTTTCACCACACAATGCATGAGCTTTATTCATTCATGTCAATTCGTTCCCATGTTTTTTATTTATTTATTTATTTATTTATTTTTTAAGGGAAACTGTATGTGTTAAGCAAAACATTAAAGTAAATAGAGTGAAGAGCAGGGGTTAGGGAATATTTATTTATTTCCTCGTCTCCTCAGGCGGTGACGATGTATTGGAGCACAGAATCTATGTTGTTCTGAAATGCTTTTTCTTCCATTTTTTTCCAGCCTGTTTTCTGCTACAAAGGCAGCGAGAGCAGTGGCGTTAGACCAGAGTCGAGGCTGGAGTCTTTAAATCCTGACGCGCTTCAAAGCACGGAGAGAGCAATTCATCTTCTTATCTGAGACTCGAAACAGGCTTTCTGTGTGGAAGAGAGAGGGAGAGAAGGAGAGGGGGAGAGGGAGGGAAAAAAAAACGCTGTCGAGTAATTTTCCGTTTAAACGTTCCACTCCACAACAATTTGCATAAGCAGCCCTGCGTCTGTGATAAGAAGATTGGTAATTTTCAAAGGCTCTGTGGGGATTGAGAATTAAAAGCCTTTCTCCGCTATCTCCCCTCTTGCAGCTGGCCACCACAGATTCCCCAGCTTCTCTCACGCATTTCCTCCTAAACTACGCCTTATAAACTTTCTCTGCCATCCTCTCCTCTCTGCTCGCTCTGACAGTGTTGAGTTGTTCCCTCTCTCTATATACTGTATTCCCTCCCTCCCTCTCTCATCCCTTCTTTCTCTATTTCTCGTGCTCGCTCAACTCAGCACTGCTGTTATTTAGGGGGAACAAGAAAATAAATAAGGTAGAGAGGGAACAAAAAAGGGCTTAGAATAACAAAGGAAGTGTTGCAGTATTTTAAACCAGAATTTTCCAGATTGCAGGGCAGGCTGAGAGGCGGGACAGAGAGACTTGCAGCGGGAGAGACAGAGGAGGATAGAGAAGGGATGCTCTTATCACCACTCACTTAATCTGCCAGAGAATGTGTCCTTAGCGCCAGCACTTCAGGGCCAATGGGTGCAGGAATCCCTCAGGGAAAGACAGCGTCACCCTCACATCATTTTTATTCACCTTTAATGTCTAATATGGGGGGAATAGTTCATATTTAAGCTAGGATAAAATCAGTATAGGTTTTTAAAGCTTGACAGTCACTCTGATATTTTCCAAAATATGCCTCCAAAAGCTATAGTCACTATCTTAATGCATGATGTTGCTGGTGAAATTTAAATTTAATTGATAATTTTCTTGTTAGTGTGGAAAATCCTCACACAGTGGTACAAATTTTATTGCTAACTCTAGTCAAATGTAACTTTCTACTGAAACCCAACAAGTGTTCCACCCACCTGTATTTAAGCATATTTTGGTTTTGCAAATAAAAAGCACCAGGAATTCATCAAAAAGTCAATACATCACAAAAAAGGTTTTTACACTTGGCACAAGTGAAAAAGTTGGGGTATTAAAAAAGCAAAATGCAACCAGGTACAATGAAAATAGACTTTGCAAATAAATCACGATATCCATAAAGCATGACTTAAGGTCAAGTGTCACTGAACGGCCAAAAAATACATAAATGTCATATTTCCATCACATTATCTACATAGCTTTCATTTGTTTGAGGTTTGACTGGTGTTCTTTTAATTTTGTCATCATGTTGCTTCTACATCTTCAGTGGTTTAAAGGAAAATGATTGCCACCAAATCGCATAAAAGTAGTGGAGGGAAATGTATGTAAAATGGTCTTTTTAGATTTTGTGAATTTTTTTTTTTTTTTTAATTTTTGCTACATTTAGATGGAAACTACGAATACCAACAAATTTGTGCTGTTTGCCCAGAATATGGTTATAATGTTTTCCTGGATCACCTAAAGTTATTTGTCTTGATGTTCATTATAGGAAAAAATATATTGTACATAATTAAAAAAAAAAAAAAAAAGATTGATGCTGGGGCAGCATGGTGGTGCAATGGTTAGCACTGTCATCTCACAGCAAGAAGGTTCCGAGTTTGCCTGTTCTCCCTGTGCCTGGATGGGTTCTCTCTTGGTACTCCAGCTTCCTCTCTCAGTCTAAAGACATGCAAGTTAGATTAACTGGTGACTCTAAACACATTGCGATGTGGATGTGGACGATTCTAAATTAAGTCACAAATGTCATAAAAAGAGTGTTAACACAACTCTAATGCAGGAGTCAGCAACCTGCAGCTCACAGGGCTCACACAGGCTAACCCTGTGCAGTGACTCCTAGGTGAGTTCTGTCTGCTGAGAGCTGCATGCATGTTGCAGGAATGCACACAGCTGAAGTGGAAAGTACCGGTGTTTTGGTGAGTTACAACAGGCTCACGATGGCAGCACTCTTGCTATGAGTAAAAATACATTTATTATTTTCCCGGCCATAATTATCTGGATTAATGCAATGATAAATATTTATTGCTGCTGAAAATTAATCATTAAACACCACGTGTTAGGTACACGTGACTGATTTATCTAAAGTTAATTCAACATTTCTAGAATTAATCTTCAGACCATTTCAAAGCTAAACATGAGCTGTTCTGACTTTAAGTCTTGTGACTTGAAATGATAAAATGAATGACTTAAATGCTGAGAGTTCACTCATTATATTTAATGATGAAACATCATCATCATCATCATCATAGTAGCAATCATAGTAGACGGAGGGAGTCCAAGGACAAATCCTGATCATAATCTGTTTTGAGCAAGAAGGAGCTGAGTCTTTTGAGGCTCTTGGAAATTATCCTTCAGAGTGAGACCAGAAAACATGTCATGGCTGCTTATCCTTTAGTCAGTACTCAAAGCTTATAACTATATCTGAGGGTGGAAATACTAATAGGGTTCAACCCCAACTCCTCACAACAACATACCAAGACGAAGGTACAACATAATTATAGTTGCTGCATCAACTTCCATTTTTTTCATTTGTGCGCAAAACCCCAAGATACTCAAAATCCTTTTACAGGAGCAGTAGCTTCCTTCAACCCTGTACGGCACAATAAATCTTTTTCTGACAGAGCATAGTGGCCTCAGACTTGGAGGTGTTAACTCTCATCTTGACTGTTTCACACTTGGCTGCCAACCGAAGTCAATGCACAGTGGAGGATGCGGGCTGACAAAGCTAGCAGAATCACATCATCGGCAAAAAGCTGAGCTGTAAGCCTGAGGTCATCAAAGTAGATGCTCCAGCCCTTTGCTGTGCCTCAAAATTCTGTCCATTAAAATCACAGATAGAATAAAAACAAAAAACAAACAAAAAAAAAAACAACTCTAAAATGAACTAGAGAGAATGGCTTGTTTGAAACAGACCTTTACAACAGACATGAGTACCCAATAAAAGACCTTAAGAGACATAGTCATAAACCAACCAAGACCACAAAACAGCCATAAGCCCTTGAGTATTTGACAAGAAGTTAAAGAGCAAGTCCATTGTCTTTGATCAGGACAGATTTTGTGGTGCACCAGCTAAATATAAGATTTGGCACCTAGATCTAGACCTAGCACAAAGTCTCTGATCATGGGGACTGTACCCAGCCTCCCACAAGATACAGAAGAAATACTGCCAGCCAAAACAGAGCCTTATGGTGAAACTCTTCCACCTTGCCTCTGTTGAGCTTTTTAACTACATCAGTGACCATCAGGAGACAATAATGGAGTCCCCTTGAGTCATCTATTATTACCTTGTACAATTTGCCTCATACAAAGTCATTTTTCTAAGTTTTTTCTTCTTCTGTTTGAACTCTTGTTGTTTAGAGCACTGAGGATGTCAATAACCTGATACCTGATGAATTACCAGTGCTCCATTCAATTTGATACCTATACCAAAGGTTGTCAAGGAAGCAAGGAAACCCTCTGCAAACAAGTTTTGTTGTTATGTTATTCAGGCACTTCAGGTTCAGTCTTAAGTTATTATTTCCATGGAGATAAATTCTCCATATGACCATACCAAACCATCTGCACAAATAGGATGCATATAGGCATCATTATTTAGAAGGACAGTATAGTCTTCTCTCGTGAAGTAGCACTTTTTTCATAGCTTCAAGACAAGTCATTGTTTTTGCCGCTTTTCTTCAAGAAATCCCACTGCAAATGTAGGTCAGCAGTGCAGGTCAAAAGCAAGAAGGAGAGATGAGTTAAAGAAATGATGAGACAGAGAAGATGAGAACTTAAATGGCTTGTTCACCTTTCCATTTTTCAATATTTCTGAGGCCATCTCAGACTTTCCACAACCATAAACCATTTCAAAAACACCTTTTTCTCCAGGGGAAAAAAACTGCATTATAACCATTAAAGCTGATAGCACTGTCACACAAACCAACTATCTATCTCATCTCCACCTCCCTTACATGGAAGACAAACTTGCTGTGTCTGTGGGAGAAAAACCACTTACCTTGTGTGACATGAGAAATATCCTCATAATACAACAATAATGCAATGCAATGATAATGGCCATAATATTATTCTCCCTTTATCGCATCTGGTCGGAAAATTGGAAGTCCATAAAATAAATAATGTTTACAGCGGAACTGCCTCACTTGTAATCGGCTTATATGTAATTTACATAAAACTCAGAGTCCCATGCAGTCACCCTGATTATGATATTTAAGAGGACCAGCAAATAACACAGACTTCATGGACAATCCTGGCATCCTGGGAGGAAGCCCTGTGACAACAATTGTCAATAATGGAACAAAATCACTAACTGGCATCAGCATATTTAGCCTGTTATTACAGATAGATTGGCCTTTTGTTTAACATAGCTCATTGGTCAGTCATGCTGTCTACCTCTGAGATGGTGGAGACTCCCCTGATCTCAGCATCACACTGACAGAACAGTGGTTAACTTGGACTGAACGGTAACTTGTACATCATTTCATCATCATATCATTCATGATTCCGTACTGTGGGGTATGTAAATTTAGAGACACCAGGGGAGCTGTGGCTCAGGGGGTAGAGCGGGTCGCCCAGTAATCGGAAGGTCAGTGTTTCGATCCCCAGCTCCTCCAATCCGTGCCGAAGTATCCTTGGGCAAAATACTGAACCCCACGTTGCCCCTGATGTTTGTAACATTGGTTTATGTTGTGTGAATGGGCAAATGTGAACTGTTAGCAAAAATTTCATCTGCATCACAGTCTTTATCATCATCCATCAATGCCTTTATACAACCCCATGTTAAAGAAGCTGTTTGATAGTTTTGCTATCACTACAACCAATGTTATCATTACCAGTCTAGAAGAAAAGTTGCGAATTAAGCATCAATCATCAATCGTTTACTCACCAAGTGCTGTCCCCAGCGATGGAACACTAATGTTTTGCCTTTAGTTCCATCATTTCTTTTCTTCTACTGGAGGTAGTTAACAAATCTGCAAGCCTCCACCTGGCTAGCCCATGTCATTATTGTGTGATAGTGGTTTACTGTAGTGTCCACACTGCCCTGAAGAAATACTGCTGCTCAGAGAGTGTATGCTAACCTCTTGAGAGTGTATGCTAACCTCTTGTATCATATACAGAATGATAGCTTAAGCTTAGCATATGACCAGAGTTCTTAGGTCACAGGAAGACAACTGTGACAACAGCATTAGCAGATAAAGAACATGACACAGTGGACAGCTTTGGGAAGAAATTGTACATGGATGTGCTAATATTACCTGGCGAAACTTATGAGAGTTGCCACTTTTACAGTGCTTTTAGCATTGTGGAGATATTCATTGCAAGCACACTAAAAAGCACTCTTTTGTACAATCCTGATCTTTGGTGCTGTTTAAATGAATAACATTTTGAAATGTGGTCTTTTTTTATATTTGTTACATATGTTCAGTTGACATTTAAATTGTCACCCATTGAGTAGCAAAGAAAGCAATGTCAACATTGTGCTCCCATGTCAACTGGACAAAAGGTCTGTGTGAACAGTAAGTTGGCAAAGTGTTGGCAAAAAGGGCCAGAGTCAATCATCAGCAAGGAGGCAATCATAGACCATGATATTTGCCAACTTCAAGAGACACCCACCAGACAAACTGGAATTATCTTATTGTGATATCTTGTGCTGGCTGATGTGCTCTAGTGCCTGTCAGTTCAAAAGACATGCAGTAGTCCTAGAGCTTTGTTAAAAACAAAACAAAACAGACAAACAAAAAAAAACTAAAAAATAGGTTTCATGACTGAAATAGTGCTCCCACAGTGGCAGATATAAAAGACCTTCGCCATTATGGCTACAATGGTGAACACATGGTTAAGCTCCTGGAATGCTCCTGGTTTGAATTTAGACACAAAGACTTCCTCCAAACCTGACTTCCTCTTTTCTCCTGTCATCATAACCTCCTAAGAATAAAATGTACTTATGGGTCATATTAAGCTGCTTACACAGATTCCCTATAGTAATATACTTTGGATTGCTGTTTTTGTGGCCTTACTTCTGTTAACAGATAACAGCTAGCTAGGTAGCTACAATTGACCTATTTAAACTGGTGAAAAAATTAGAGATGTTGGCACTGATTCAGAGGTCTTTAACCAGGCTACAGTGCAGTGCCAGATACAATATTTGCCACAATGCAAATAAAATGTGAAGAGCCTGCCAAAATTACAGATCTTGGCAATATATTTAACAATATTGTTTATGAATTTCTGTGCCAATCATGCAAAATTAGCTAAAATCCTGTGTCATACTTTCTTGTGTAACTAGTTATAAGTTTGTGACACATAAATGGTCAAATAATGGTTACTGATAATTTTCTTGTTTAATCATCCATAAAGAAAACAAGCTTTTATAAATATAAATGAGGTTGTAGGGCCACGCATAAAGCTGCCTCACCTCTGACAGCTACTTAAGATCCCTTTGTTCAAAGAGACAAAAAGACCATTTGTACCGATGGGACTCATTCATCCAAGCTCTTAGATACTACAGTAAAGACAGATTAAAGACTTTTTGACTCACAAAGGCATCTTCATTGCTGCTGTTGAGGGTTAACCTTCAGCAAGAAAGGTGAGCTGAGCTCAGAGCAAAGTGTGGTGTGTACAATCATGCTGGATTCAATAAGGGAAGCTGTGCTTTATAGTGCCTTTCACATCATGTCTCTGTATGTGTGTGAGTGTGTGAGGGAGTCAAACAGAGTGAAGCACCAGCAGTGTGGCGTGACCTGCTGCTCTCACAAAGTCACTCTGCTGGGGTTTTCAACCCGACAGACATTTGCTTCCAGATTTACCAATAACAAAGTCAGGATATAAGGTAGAAATATATTTTTGGGGTTGCAAGGTGGGGTTTTGAAGCACATACTGAAATTCAAGTAAGACACATTTTTTTTCTTTTTACTTGCAGTGTTTGTCCTCAGACTTTGTTGTTTAGACCTGATTTCTGCTGTGCTGCGCTTTCTACAGATCACTTGTCAATCAAACAGCACGACTGCTTCTGTAATTCCTTTTTTCTTGCGTTTCTGATTTGGGATTTTCCATTAATCAGGTTTCTGTAGGTGGCACTCAACAGTGCTGTGTGAAGTGTAGTGTAAGGGGTTTTCCACATCATTTAAAACAACACATGGAATTTACCTATATGACAATGTCAGATTTTGATATATATATAAAGGAGCAAAATGCATTTTTTGGTTCATGACAAAATGACTAAATACCAATAAACAGTATTGGTAATGAGTTGTCAGGATTGTCGAGTACCAGCTCCAACTGATGGCAACAGTACATGTGATATGTTGCAAGAATCGAGATATTCTAGATATTCTGAGATGATTAAATGTTCCCTGTGCCATGAAAAAAACATGTACACACAATCTTCATTGACTAGGTTGCCTTATACAAACTCATAAAATTAGAAGAATTTTAGTTGTTTAAACACTGCTTTTACCACTTTCTTCTATAGTGATTATTTATTTGGAACACACGTTAGAATTCTGTTACCAGAGTTCAATATATTTTCTCTCCTAAAATTTTACTTTGAAGACCATGCTCCAGACTTATGAATAAACAGTTTACCAGTTCAAGGTCTTAATGATTTTTTAAATTCAACTATTTAGTTTTTCTTGTTTTTCTTGTTGAGAAGATCAAGTAAGTCAAGGTATTTTGTAGAAATTTCTAATGCCACAATGTACACTCAGCTCTGGACAAATGACAACCTTTAAACTGAGACTTTATGTTCTTTCCTCTTAAAAATTAAAAGTAGATTTTCTTTTTCTGCATGGGTTTTACTGTTACAGCCTTAATTTGTCTGGTACGACCACTAAGTTATGGTTTCTAATTTTTGAATAATAGCATAATGCTGTCTAACTGACTTCACTAATGCAACTAGGTGCTGGGATAAGAAATGCAAAAAAAGCAAATTCCCAAAAATGTCACATATTTACATTCAAATGGGGAAGATGTAATGTGAAGTTACTATATAAATGCTATAAAATCCTCAGACTTTAACACAGGAAACATCTGTTTCCCATTTCCTGCTGGTTAAATAAGTTTTTATTTTATTTATTTATTTATTTTTTTTTTACCATGACCACAGTCACAAATTGTTATTATTGTATTCATGACAACAAGGATCCCAAAGCCATAATCAAGTACTAATTTTAACCCAAACCACAGTGAACAATAACCCATGTTATGGACCATCAAAGCATTTTGTCATTTAATTTGGAGGACTTGTTAGAGTCCTCAGTTCTCCCAAAAAAACTTCAGTGATCAGTGAGTAGCACCAACGGCCACAGCTGACAAACACTAAGTTAGCACCATTCTGCTAATCTCACACTTGCAGAAAATTTCTACATACTAAGGGTTTCCACTGTGTTTAATAGTCTACCTTATTCTTGGTCCCTTTCAACATTTGTTACACCTTTGTTACTTTTGTATGCTAATTCCAAAATGCCTAAAGTAACTGACAGAGACATAATTAGCCTCTTATTAACATTTTGTCTCATAGCAAGATGGCCCAAAACCAACTGGTATCCATACAGTTACTCTGGATAAACATTTATTGTACCCACAGGGTGAATTATAAGGTCTGTTACAATTCCTTCACTTATGGTCTTGAGTACCTCATATTTTAGCAGGCAGAAGGCAAGTGCATCCCATGTTGAAATAATTCCAACACACAGTCCACTTAATCCAAGCTTTATGTACACTTTTCAGGACACTGCTTTAAAGCAGTATTCAATCCCACAATTCACCACAGTCTAACACACTAAATCAGTCCAGGTAGTAAAAGTAGCAAGTATAGGCTAGTTTTAGGACCAACAAAATCATTAAACATGGAAAGGTTTATGACATGTTGGATCCCATGTGAATATTATTATTCATCTCCAATTGCCACAAAGTTATAGTAGAAGCTCCACAGATGGTTATCACATAATACTTACGATCTGTGCTTCTTGATGGGACAAATAAGAGTACTGCATGTCTGACATTCAAGATAAACAGTGAATATCCTGTTTTTGTCAGACACCATTCAAAATAATATCATATGTATTTCTCCTGTCAGCTACTTAATGTGTGTGTGTGTGTGTGTGTGTGTGTGTGTGAATGAAGGGATGGACGTCCAACACTGTGAGTTCTGACAAACTCGTGGTGGTAACAGGCTTTTGGGCAGTGTAAATATGTCACTTATATGTCACAAATATGTCACTAGCCACTTACAAATACCGCAAGTATGAGTATTATGGTGAATCCCTAATCTTTGTGGTGATCTCACGGCCTTTATTTCCAAATGTATGCTCAGGCCAAAATACCAGCTGTGTACACCTTTCAATTTAATGTGAAGATTACTTATTACATTTTTCTTTCCCCTAATATTAAGGCTCTAAAAATACCAAAATAGTTTCTATGGTGATCGTTTCATCTAACACATCTCTATTATTGGTTGTATTGAACAACACTATTGTTTTTAATCAAAGTAAAAGGTTGAATGTAAGTAAATGTATCCATGTATTACTTGAAATCAGGGCTCCTCTCTCCTTTTCAAAAAGCTCAGCCCAGCTGTGGCTGATGGGGGCACAGCCAGAGGAGTGTCACTGACATCAACCTGGGTAACTTCAAACATTGTTATTTCCACTCCATATCCTTCAAAGTAGCATAAAGAGTCCAGAGGGTCTTGAGGAAGAGTGATTGAACAGAAAGTCAGTTTCCCTGCAATTTGTTAGCATTAGTCCACCCCCCCCAGTCCAAGTGCAGTGATCATTCAGAGCATTACCACTGTGATTAGGTTATTCTTTTTCATTATTTTATTTGTCAAAAGGCAACAATTTGTATGTGTCTGTGTGTGGATGGGTCCATTCATCCGTCTACCCATTCATTTACAAGCCATATTCCTTTTTTGTCTTCTATTTCTTCCCCTCCCTCTTCTTTTGTTCCTTCCACAATCACAATAGCCAGCACTTCATATTATCCTCAATTTAGTCAGAGAAGAACTGTGTTAAATTGATTTTTTCACGACTCAGAAGGATGTAGTCGCTCACTAGGAGATCAATTTTCAGTTCTGAAGACGGATGGACTTTTAAGTCTTAACAATGACATCAGCATGGAACCACCACCCAACTCACCCTTCCCCCATCCCAGTCACACCTTGTCAAATCAATAATTAATTCAGTTATTTCATAGTTTTTTGCTACGTGTGAGAAGGCTACAGTTTCTCATCACTAAATTCCTACAACATCTCTGTTTTATTCGTAATTATAAACCACCTTGTGCAGCAATCAGCTATCAGAGTTCATTGTGGTCCACTGAACACAGATGAGGTGATAAAACATCACGGAACTAAAGAAACTTGCAGGAGGGAGAATAATCTGCCTTGGGTAATGGATTATAGATTCAATTTATTTTCAATGTAAAGTGAGCAGACAAGGCAGGGTACATGTAGAAAATGACATCCGCTCTTAATTGACCATTGGGAGAGATGCAGTGGTGCATGTAGACCAGCTTTCGAGGCTACATCAGTGCTTAGATTTGGTGCAAAGTGTTTAATCTCTTTCTTTAAAGCTCCCCCCCGGTCACAATTCTGTTGAATTTTTATGTGATCACAATGGTGCCATTAACTTCACGCTACATTCACTTTATATTGGGTAAATACAAGCTACTGACTGGTAAAAACTGTTCACATCAGTTCCTGGTGGAAATTAAAGGAGATATAGGTCTTAAGGAAGATCCAGCGCCTAAAAAAATGACACCAGACAGAACCTGAGCCGGATCTAGGGTTTAGACTTTAGAGTTTCAGATTAACATTGACTTGAAATCGATATAGCCCTCAGGTGTGCATCATTTTGTCTGCACATGACATCATCACAAAAAGTCTCTCAAACCCACAGAACATTGTTCAAAAACACAGTAAATGGGTTTTATTTTGTGTAATACCTAAAAGCAGAATGAATTCTCAATTCATAAGAGATTGAAACTCAGATTGGAACTGTCACATGACATGTTAGAAGAAGCTTACTTTGCTATGTAAGCAGTCAGCATCAGAAATATTAGAATTAAAAATAGATTAATTATCTGCTTAACACTAAAAGTCAGTTCGTTCAGTGTCAGTTTACGTTCAAGCAGTGGAAGAAAAATAAAATTAGCTTTTATTTCAAAGTTGAATAAATTAGAATATTTGAAATTTAAAATTAAAATAGATCAAATAGATAAAAAATGTTTAAGTTAAAGTGATGGAATTACATGAAATTTCAGCTGAAATGGAAGCCAGAACAAGAGATGTTTCAGTTGAAGTACAGTAATGTAAAGTCAGTCAAAGTGAAACCAGTCAAAACAATTGGAATGTAAGCAGTGTAAATTATCAAATATAAGTTGAAGAGTAAAAGATGAAAACAGTTGAAATGTCGGCTGACGTGTAGACACAGAAAGCTGATTAACTCGAAGTGCGTGTGATAAAAGCAGTTTTCAGTTGAAATGGAGGCAATAGAGACAGTTCCAAGTGTCATAGTGTCAGTTAGCTTTGTTGATGTGCAGACACTGAAAATAGGTGAAAGCATCGCTTTAAGTGTAAGCACTGAAAACAGTTCAACTCTCACTTAAAAAGCATGAACGAGAATAGATGCAACCAGTTGGTAAGTAACAGGTGAAAGCAGCTTCATAGGTTGTGGGATGGAAGTAATAAATCACCTTTACTCTCGTTTTTGTGTACATGTACTTACTTGAGGATTTTTAAATATCAGTTATTTAACCTTTACATATGTATTTTTTCATCTTGTTATATTTAGCTGCATTTCAAGTAGCTGCTTATGCTGTAATATGCATGTTCATCGGCAGCAGCTGCTGTTCTTCCTTCCTATTTGATTGATGTAGTTTAATATTGCCACATGAAGCCTGCGGATACTCACCATGGTGGTTCTTCCTTTGAATGAAAGGCAACTGTATATTTAGCTGCAAAGTGACTGTTTATAGAGAAGAAATGGTTTAGACATTACAGCTCTGTGTGGTTTCCAACTGGGAATGGTGTGATTATATTTTGCTAGAATATAAATTGATTGAAGTTGATTCACTTTACTTTGTAGCTCAAATGTGTTCTTTAAATTAATAGCTGTTATATGACATTACTATCATATAACTTCTTTTTTCTTTTAAAAGGGCCAAATCGCTATGGTCGGATGACTCCTAGTCGGCAGCAGTGCATACCTACTGACAATGGTCCTAGGAGGGACAGATCATGAAGTGATGAGAGGGTGTTGGGGGATGTGCTGGAACAGGTCTGATCTACAGAGACTCTAATTAAAGGATCTGCTGCTAATGTCTTGGTGCCAGGTACCACAGGACACCTTCAGAAGTCATATAGAATTGATTTTAGTATCAGTAGTTTGGTACATGTACTATATGTAACTTTTACAATGTTCTGCACAGTTCAGAATGATCCGGTTTGATGTTAACATAAGACTGTGTAGAATCTGGACTTGCCTCTCTCCTTGTCCATCACTCTGCCTGTGTGTCTGTCTGACTTTGTGCCTGTCAGTCTGTCTTCTCCTTTGTTGTTTTTGTTCCATTCAGCTGCTCTGCCTCTGCAATGACAGCGGCTGTCTGGATTGGCGGAGAGCTAAATTGCTCAGTGTGAGCTTGGTCACGGCTCAGCTCTCCTTGAGATAATGAAATGACAATTAATGGGAAAGCTGTTGCCATTCGCTCATTTGTTCGCTCACTAGTAGAGCAGCAGCATGTGGGGACAGACAGAAATCATTGCAGTCATGACAGACTCTGGAAACTGCCCAGCAATCATTTTCACAATGAATAGCTGCTGTTGAAAATCCATGTAAATATAGAGAAATTAAAGTTGAGTGTATGACTGTCTGGCCCTGACTCAAAGAAAATATGATTTTATTATCAAATTTCCAGAACCAAAATCTCACTTTCTCCCTTCTACTGGAAGTATATTCAATAGACAGAAATCAGTTAATGTCTAAATGTCAAAAATCACAAAACGTGTCATTTCCATGGCTGTCAAAAGACATTGCAGGTTAAGAGTAAGATGCAGCTTCTAAGTTATGTAACCTGTACAAAAAGTGTATATCCTTTATTAGGACAGTGACACTTAAATCAATACAGGCCTACACAGCACAGAGCCACACTGAATTCTGGCCTACTGAGATATTCCCAGGCAGAACAGCAGGAGACACAAGGGAGATATACATTTTCTTGAAAAGAAAGAGCAAAAGCAGCCCCTTGGGCGTCTCATAAAGCGTCTCTCCAATATGCGCTGTGATGTGGAAATTCTAGCCATCCCAAAAACCACAGAGAAAGATCTACAATTTCTGGCTGCAGTTGTTGTCCTTTAATGTATTCCCCTCTAAGTCAATACACTTGTTGGATGAAATTGCAAATTTATAACTATTATCTCAGTAGAAATAACACTTGCCCATAGAATGGGAATTATATATGTGGTTTTGTGTTTTTATAAGACTCCAGGCAAGCATTTTATGTTTTCTCTCTCTAAATACAATTAATTTAACTGAAGGCAAAAGCTAGTAAAGTATGACATGAAATTACATCATCTCTGTTATTATGCTAGTGGGGGATGTGATAAAGCTGTGTAATCTAGTTAGCAAAGTCCCTGTTTGCATGGCTGATCAAGCTAAGCTTCTTGTGAGTGCATTATAATGCAAAAGCTCAGTTAAGTACACAAAATTAAAACAAAGCAAAGTTGGTGCAAACTGTGGAGCACACTGCAGTACAGGAAGGTTCAGTATACCTGGTATTGGTTGGCCTTTGCGAGCTCCTGGTTGGCTGATTCCACATTGGATGATGCTGTCTGGATGTAATCTTCAATGCTGTCTGAGAAAACAAAGCAAATTTGTTAAGGGGTCACTTTAATTCCAGCAAGTATCTAGTTTGAGTCAAGCTTGCAAAACATTAACACAACCTACACTTCCCATAATGCAACTTGATTGTGTCTTTCATTAGACGTGCACTGTTTGGTAAACTCTTACATCTTTCAAAGTTTATGCTTCCAGGTAAAATGTAATGCTGACACTCTGTTATAAGAAATGTTAGAACTGTAGTCTCCAATTTCAGGCTAAGATACCTGCTTTAACCATTTCCCACTGTAACCTTTTGCCCAGCACCTTGCTAGGTGAGCACAGGTGAGTACAGCTTTTGATTGATAGAAAATTACTCCAGTACATAACTCCCCCCAAACTGTCATTTTTATATTTCTGTATATGCACAGGTTCAACAACTGGGTTACAACATGTTAATCAGTTTATTTTAGTGGTGTTGGTAGCATATGCATTGCCCCGGGTGGGCCTAGATGGGCCTGTGCCCTTCTTAAAGTTCACCACTATGCCTATTTTTAAATGTTCTCTGGATTATGTGTGACTACTGAAAATAAAATATGTATGTATTTTTGTCTCTTATCACTCAGTGATAACTGTTTCTGAATGGCAGCAGAAACATTTTGTGTAAAACTATCAGGATCTTATCTGTCCATCATCCTGCTCTGCCCCTTGTACAGCGGCCACACTGCTCACCGTTGAGGAACAGAGGCTCAAGTTTAGATAGCAGCAAAAATCATATTGTTTAAGTTTGTCACAACAGAAGAACTTTCAGCTGTCATTCTCAAAGCTATTGTCATCCCTGTCAGACAGTGAGTACATGTATATGGATGCTAATTCAGTTAATTCCCTAGTAGCCTACTGGACATAAAGTTAAACCCTAGTGACATACTTTTGAAGATGAATGGTGTTTTACAGGCCCTGGTCACACTACATGACAAAGTTTACATCACTCTTTACATTAGAACATTGGTTGTGACACAAAGAAACTTGAAACAGAACTGACTGAAGTGGACTACAGTGAAATAATGTCAGTGCTGACAGTGCAGGTATCACAAGTAAGTCATTATTTGTCCCTGCTGTGTTGCCTCTTTTAGTTACCGTAATTTCCGGACTATTGAGTGCACCTGACTATAAGCCACGCCCACTAAAAAAAAACAAAAAAAACAAAAAAGGTACATATACAGGCTGCACTTGTCTATAAGCCGCAAGTGTCTAAATGTTTTTGCGGCATGAAGCTCGTTAGCCCGTAAAAATCTATAAATTAGCCGCATCATTGTTTAAGCTGCAAGTTTCAAAGCATGTGAAAAAAGTAGTGGCTTATAGTCTGGAAATTACGGTAATTGAGCATATGGGCACAGTTTTTATGCCACTGTGTCTACAACCAGGTAGAGGTAGATGTGCCACTACAGCTGTGTGACTGTGTGTGTTTATTTAGCCAACACACTACACTATTATTCTGCTGCATCTGGTGGAATTTTTTGTTGTAGTTTTACACTGACCCCACTGTGGCTGTGTTTGCTGACTGAGACTGGTTGTAAACGTGTATGCATGTTCGTCATGGAGTAGAAGGCTATACTGCCATGCTCTCTCAGGTATTATGATTTCGTTTCAGTCCAATCACACTGGTGCCTCTAATATGACTGACTGTAATATCATTCCTGACTACACTATAGGTTGGTAAGCATGCTTGGTGAACCTTGGACAGAGCCAGGCTAGTTGTTTACCCCCCTGCTTCCAGTCTTTATGCAACGCTAGGCTAACCACATCCTGACTATACTATATACTTAACACACAGACATGAAATTGGTTGAAATTTTACAATTCTGTTATCTGACAGTTGTTACTTAAAATCACAAAAAATGTACTCATTTACTATAGTTATTTATCTCATTTTTTTAAATGGAAGGACTGACTTTTGTTCATACTAGTTCATGGTACTCTGCACACAGCACACTACCTGACAACCCACTAACCCACCCCTCTGTGTTACAAAGACTACTGGTCTAATAGTTTAGACCAATAAAACAGCAGGGCCCCCTTTAAAGGTTGTCAATACACTGGATTTAATGGGATGAGACAGAATGTGCTTAATGAACTGGATGGTCCAAAATATTTGATATCACCACATACTTATGCACATATTTATGACTGGCCAATAACAATGAGTGTGAGTGCTATTGATTGTTTGGGTGCTGGGAGAATGAAAAGGCTGCAAACTGTTCAAAGATGTAGACAAAGACTTCTCACTGTTTTATGCTGTGAGGCCTCTGATAATTGCTGCACTGTTTGAGCTTGTAGAGAAATAACTTTTGGACTTGACTAGAGCAGGAGGTCGGGTGAATGAATTGTGCTCATTGACAGAATAAATTGGCTCCTTGGTGAGCTAGAGAAGATAAGAATACATGTTAAGCTAACGACATAAGGTTGACTTATTCAGTCATATGAAGAACACGCCAGTTTGCAAGTCATTTCATGTGCCATCACATGCATTTTTGCTTTTTTTGTGTCATTTCACGCTGTCATGCTCATTTGTCTTCTGAGTAGCCATTAACCCTCCCCCTAACCCTAACCAACCCTAACCACAGAAAGAAACAACATAAATCCAAGATTAGATTTTCCATGAAATGCATGCCACAGTTAATGCAGCTATACATCTGTTATGAACATTTGAACAAATCTAAATGTTTCATTCATAGCTTTGTTTATGTATTGTGATCTGTCCCTGGACATCAGGTAATATTTATGAGGACCCACTGTGCTATAAGTTTGTACAAAAAGCATCATGGGTCACTAAAGGTCAGTGGGGAAGGACATGTTTTCTTGTCATACTTGTGCCCTGGCTCTTGGGTTGGCAGTGCTGTTTGGTTGTCAGTGAATGAGTTGCCATGAAACTGTGTACAGAAAATCATCATCCCCAGGGGATGAATCCTACTGACTCTGGCAATCCACTGCCTTTTCATCTAGCACCATTATCCCATCTTTTTTTTTTTTTTTTCCTGGCACTTTGGTGTATAATCAAATACGTAAACAGGCATGTCTTTTTGTTCCAAACATTCCAACAGAGAGACATTCCTAGGCCTAGGCTGTACTTTGTATTTAGTACTATTTAGAGAGGTTACAAGCTCAAATTGGAAAACAATGTTGAAAAATTTTGAAATAACATCTGCTAAACATTTGCATGTTAACATTGACATTATGACCATGGTAGCCTGCTGACTTTAGCATTTAGCTTAAAGAACCACCATGCCTAAGCACAGCTTCATAAACAGCTAGAGTGGCTCTAGATTCCTAGGAACAAACAAGAGTTTTCTTGTTAATAGTTTTGTTTCAGCGCACTGTGTGTATTCTTAAACTTTAACAAATGAACTGAATGAATTTCCATCCTCATACAACATTTGCAAAGCTGACTGTTTTAACATTTGGAAACCTACATTGTTTCCATCCATGTGTACTAGCTTACTGTCGTCGTCTTCTCTGCCAGGGAACCTGGGTTCTAACTTTTTTATGGATATTCATGGTCCCCAGAGGATGATTCCCAACTTCATATCTCAAGCTTTAGGACAAGTTTTTTGCTTGCAAAAATATCAAAATCTAATACACAGATTTCTATCAAACCAAGAATACTTCACTCCACAAACTTAACTCTAGCACCACCCTCAGGCCAAACTGTCAGTGTTGTTCCAAACAACTCACAACCCATAACCTTATTCATAAGTCTGAGATTGCTTCATTCAAACCCCAAAGGGAAGACACCCTTTTAAGGCCTCCAGCATGTACAGTCACAGAAGATTTCAATCACCTCGAAAAACAAAAGAATGTGCACTTTTGATGTGAACAAATGAATATGTTTTTAACACCTCTTTTGTGTGGTGTGCCAGAGTTTGTGTCTGCCTGCTAAACCAACCTTGGTGATTGTGTATCTCGACTCACAGGCTTTAATATAGTGTGTTCTTAGCCAGCAATGAATAAGCCATAAAAGCACTAATCCCTCCTTCTTGAGCCTATTCATTTCTTTGTATTACCTGCTGCTTTTGCGACAAACGCCTCCACAGCACAATCACATATTATTCATATCCGCCACTACACCAAGAAAGCCTTGTTCAAAAAACGCCAAAAGCAATTTCAGTGCATCTCTTTTTAATGGGGAGAGGTCCATTATTGCATGGCTCTGTAATGATCAGATTGGACTTGTGCTGTGGTATAATGCCGTGAACTCTGCAGTCTTCCATAGAGTTCTCCTCTCGCTCTCTGTTCATTCATTTGGGTGGAAACACACTGTGTTCCTCCACCTTCCATGTCCAAAGTACCATATCAACAGCCTTTCACATGCAAATGATAAAATGGCTGAAAAACTCAGTGCAGTTCACGCATGTCTGATCAGCATGAAATGTAGCAGAATTCACACATAAAAGAAACAAAGATTCTTGTGTGTGATGGATGAAGGAGTTCACTATATTCTATATCTGACTGAGGAAGTGGCATGAGGAATGTGTTGAAGAGCACAATGTAAAGACTGGGTTACCTCAAGTTTGACTTTTTTTCATTCATGAATGCAAACTCATCTCCAGTAGTTCCCTAGATTTTTGATTCAGTGCCCCCACTGTTTCTCTTTCTACCTTGAATTTTATGCTGCACAATAGTATGTTTTTACCTCTTTGAACTTATTTTAAGGTGCAAATATTTTATTTGAAAAAAAGAGAATGGGACCATTGTTTTTATTTAGTAGGGGTATGCGTTGTGATTGAAATAACATGCTGCGAGGAAAAAAAATCTAAATCAAAAAGTGAATTCATTGAGCTTTGGAAAACAAACGCACAAACAAACAAACAAACAAACAACAATAACAACAGAAATGTATTTGTAAAAGCCAAAATGAAAACTTGAGGGTTGATGAGCTTGTGTACTGCTCTCTTTGGGTAACACATTCAAGCATGATGCAATTCAAAATAGGTGTTAGGTCTCAGCAGTTTTATCTTTAGTAGCTGATGGAAAACACCTGCTGTAGTGTTACATCATTGATTTAGGTGTGGCTGGAGGCAGAACATACTTGAAAGTTTGAGAGTGGTCTGAGTCAGCCTGACTCTAAAGGGTATTTAAAGGGCATCTACATTAGTCTGATTGAAGGCAGCAGACAAAAGAACACTCTACAACAAAAAAGGCAGCAATTAGCACAAGTTATTGCTCCTCGTTCCTTCCAGAAAACGTCACTACACACAGACACACGCACACATCTGCACTTAGTCTTCACACCTAACACCATAAAGCTGAAATGGACATAAAGGATTTAACTCTTGCTATTGTTTTTGTGTTTTGTGCCCCAACCTTTGCCAGTGTCTTAATTGTTAGAATTACACACACAGTTCTATAAATGGCAAACAGACTGCACTTACATAGCGCTTTTCTGGTCATGTTGACCACTGAAAACTCTCCACACTACAGCTCACATTCACTCTTTCACACACACACTCATACAGCTCTTGTTCTATGTAAATGTATATAGAGCGCTCTATCACATTCATGCACTGGTGGTGCAATTTGGGGTTAAGTATCTTGCCCTGGCATACTTCAGCAAACAGACTGAAGGAGCCAGGGATCAAACCACTGACCCTCTGATTAGTGGGCAACCTGCTCTACCTCCTGAGCCACAGCTGCCACAGTTGTATGAGTAATCTTGCCCTGTCTTCACAGGACAGCTAAGTAATCGCTTTTGTATTTACAATATCTTATAGACAAGGATGATGTTAACTAGAAAACACCTTAGTAGCATACAATACTGTATATGAGGCTTGTGTGTTAAATTTAGTTGAGAATATGAGTAAAAAACACTAGAACATTAGAACACATTAGAATTAGCACAATAATTGCTAGTTTGTGTCCCACTGGCTGGTTATTACACAGACATTGTGAATGTCAGTATTGCTCTGACCTGCAGAAGAGATTTAAAGGTCATAAAGTAACCAAACTCTTAAAAAGTGAAGACTTACAGGGTAGATTCTTTAAATATCTTGAGTTTAAACTCTATATAAGTTGAATGATGCATCAATGAATCATGTAACATTATCACACATTAGGGAAAAAGGGGTATGTCTATATTTAAAGTTCACAGTTGACACTTGGAGTTGCTATTGGAAGATACGACAAAGCTGTGGTCGATATTTTACAGTCAGCCAATGCCAGGAAAAGACCAAAATTGATTCCTACCATCCATGTGTTTTATGTGTATCAAAGCCTGATGTATCTTATTTCTCTGTGCTATAGTGCTGCAAACACATCAATGGCCCACAGTTACTGAGCGACATGTTCCCTTGTTAAGATAAGCATGCGCAGTGTAGCATGAAAGCTGATTGTTAACCTTAGAAATAGTAGCATGGCAAAATAAATAAATAAATACTTATTCACTGTCCTGTTCTTACCTTTCTTTTAAAGGAGACGTTGTTCACACATATGGTTAAAGGTTCAAATTAGCCTCCCAGTGATTTACAAAATGAGATGTAGATGAACTCACTCTCCTCTAGCCACCAACAGAAGTGGTTTGCAGCAGATGCCACAGCTAAAGATTAAGTCATCTGCCTTATCACACCTTTCACTTCTTCTCAGAATTGATCCACAAACCCATCACAGCAATAGTTTTCTGGTATGTCTATCTGTCTATGTCATTGTTTGACATTATTAGTAAAAGCCAATTCTCCAGTGAATGTTCATGATGGGGCTAGACATAGCTGATGGCAGATTTGTGACCCAGCAGCAAAACCTCCATATCTGTCCTATATCTGTGTGCCAAGTTTCATTCTTTTTACCAAGTCTCTATCACTGCAGGGTGCAGAGAGCCATTTACAGATATCAGGGTGTCTAAATGGATTTTCTCTAACTGGCTACTGTCTCTGTAAACCCACAGCATTTTGCTTCTCATCAAAGAATCTGCTGGTTTGGCAGCAAGGTGGAGGTTAAAAACTTTTGAGTTTATGTTATTAATCAGGCTACATCAAATTAAAACATGACCACAAAGGTTACTGATGCTAATTGATTTGGGGACAACAATGTTCAACATACGCACACACACATTAACCTTAATCATAACAAATAAATACGAAACCCTATCCAATTCTAATCTGAAACTTAAAACCAAACACAGCAAAAATGTCCTAATGTTGTTTTCAAACCATAGATCCATACAAAATACATGTAGACACACATGCACAAACACACATACACACACCAAAAAAAAAAAAAAAAAAAAAAGAAAGAAAGATGAAACTTACCTATGGCATCTCCTTGTTCGTGGACCATACTGGCCAGATCCTTCATGATTTGACTGACGTCCAGCATGTCTCTCTATGGAGAAAACATACAGTATATACTAATGTTACACTGCTATTCATCACAGGTGCAAGAAAAATAAAATGACTTCGAAACTAAACTGGCTTTAATTTAAATGCGTCAGGGACAAACCTAAAGACCAGCTGAAAACCTACAGAGTGACACAGTTTTTAGTCTTTGACAGTCAGAAAGGAGCAGAAAAGTTTGGATGTCACTAGACATCACAATAAACCACTGCTCAGTAACCACTGGAGGTAGCCAACTCAGATCCAACAAGACTGCCAGCCATCATGGACATGGACATTCAGCAGCTTGTACAGTTTATATGCAACATTTAAGTTGAAAAGGCCAAAAAAAGAAAGAAAAAGTTTTAATGAGAACCTGGAGGGAGAGTTGTCTACGACTGTGTAGACTACAAAGGGAAACGGGGGTAAATGAACTTTGTAAAACAAAGCTAACTGAAGGTAAAGAGATTTTCCTTGGGTGATACAATGGGCATCATTGGAAATGAAATATTAAACATGTTTAAAAAGTCTATCAGAATGAGAGTGACAGGATTTATTTATTTATTTCAACTGCAAACTGCCAACAACAACAGACCCAGTAATTCATAACTGGCTTAACAGTCAAAATGTGTATTCCCACCTTAAGATGAAGATGCCTCAGCTGAGTTGGACTTTGGGCAAAACCTGTTTGCTACAGTAGTACATTGCTAGCTAGCTTACAACTAACATCTGTACAGTTAGTACTTTGGCTATATGGGGTGATTTAACAAAGACTGCAGGACTGTCCAGTGTTCACATTGGTGTAAATAACTCAAGATAAAAATTATACAATAAGAGAGTAAATTTGTATTTGGAGCAAATCTTCACCAGATGTCACTATGAACCAAACTGGGCTCATAAAGTTTTAGTGTACAACATGGTGCGGGGGCTCCAGGTGAATTCTTCCAAATCACTTGTGAATTGGCATCAGTGTCTTTATTATTTCATTTCATTTATTTATTTATTATTTAACACAAAATAAAACAAGACAGATACAAAAAAAGAGACAAAATGTCAGAAAAGAAGTAGGTAGAAGTAAAAAACGTATTTTCCCCACCTCTTATAACAATATATAGCAATCATCTTCAATATACAAATATCAATTATTTACATTTTTGTTTACAATTCAGATTACATCGACTGCTACCAAAACACTATACCCTGCTCCAAACCTACACCACCACCTAGATTACTACAGACCACTTTGCCACCCAGTGTCTAAGATTAATTTAAAAGTCAATCAACATCTACCGTCCCTCATTCAATCCATTCCATAAATCCAGCCCACAAGTTGATATACACATATTCTTCTGTGTGGTACGAACACAACATTTTTTTTTTTTAAGTTGACCTCTTAAATTGCAACCCCCCTCCCTGTCACCAAACATTTTTTTTAATGTTTCCTGGAAGTAAATTGTTTCTTGCTTTGAACATGATAAGTGCTGTTTTAAGTTTAACCAGATCCTCTGATTTTAGTATTTGCTTTCAAAAACAGTGTGTTTGTGTGTTCCCTGAAACCCACATTGTGTACTATTCTGATTGCTCTCTTTTGTAGTATGTATAATTGTTTTAAGTTACTTTTAGAAGTGTTACCCCAGACTTCCACACATTATGTTTATAGTTGTGCTTCAGTTGTGGATCAGAGTTGTCTTCATTGTCAGTTACTCTGAAAATTGTTTTCTTGATCCATCAATGTATTATTTTGTTCATAAAATGTAAGTAAATAGTGATCTTAAAGAATAATAAAAAAAAATAAATATACCAAAGTATGGATTACATTTCTACTTCTGTATTATTTCTAAGTGCCTTCAAGTCTTAATTGTAAAAAATATAATTTCTTTCCACATTTATCTTTACAAAGATGCCATGCCATGTGTCATGTGTAAATATGTGGATTTGTTAAAATATAAAAAAATAAAATAAATCCTGTCCCTTTAAATTGACCAGTGGATTTGTGTTTAATCCTAAATGTTGTGTCCTTGGGTAGACAAAAAGTTACATTTTTTTGTTCAGTTATTTCTCTGTCAGGGTACAGAACAAACTACTGCAGCTATGGTTGACCGCAGCTAATTCTCCACAGTCCCCCGGCTTTGAATCTGCTCTCAATGTTTCAACTCAAACCAATATGAAAGCTTATAAAACCTCTGTCTATCTCCTGCTCACAGGTCCCCCCTTTCCTCCATTATGGCTCTGTGCAATCACAGCTGCGTTTGTGTAGCCTAACCCACTGGGCCATCCATCACAGGTGGCGGAGATTGCTGTGGAAACTGGCAGCCATCCTGCCACTTGGCAAAAACCATTTGAATGGAGCCAAAATGGCCCCTGGCAAACCTTGTGATGCTAAAGACTTTTTTGCATTTATCTTTGGGCAACCCTGTCTATCATGCTGTAATAGAATAACAAATTTATTTTACCTGGCAAAGCATTGGGCAATCAGGGCTCATTTCATCATAATGACAGAACAGTGTGTAACCAATTTAGCAAATAATGTGTGGAAGTGAATTTGAATAGGCAAAGAGAGAGACACATACACTGGGAAAAGGCAGAGATGTGATGGGTTGGGACCCCTGCCTGAGGGCTGAGTGGGTGGTCAGGCTTTGGGCCAACACTGTGCCCTTTTCCATATTTCATGGGCTTTAAATTCTGCTCATGGCCAGTCGAGCAGCCACTGGATAGTGGCACTGGGCTGGAACCCAGGACTGGAGATTGTTCTCCAGGTTTCTCTCCAGGTTTACTACAGGAGGTTTCCTCATAAACAAGGGTAAGTATATCAGCACTGCTTGGATATAGTCTCTTCTTTAGTTACTATGTGTATGTGTATCTTTTGTGGGGAAATGAAATTCCTGAATAAGGCTCAATTTGCATTTGTCTAATTGCCCAGATCACAAATGTGATTGCAATCTGTCTTTTCCTGGGCTGTATATAAATCAGGGTCAGCACCTGAAGCTGTTTATTAAATACCAGCAACATCAGAAGATGGCCAGAATGCATCTCAAATCAGAAGTGGTTTAAGTAATCACATGTCAGTGTTGCTTCAAAGCTTCTTGGATACATTACACTTACCTTTTTTGAGATCTGTCTAAGACACATGAACTGACTAAATGTAATTTGGGTCTTACAGCAAGATTTGCTGAACATTACTAATCATATCTGGTAATAAGTGGTTTGAACATTATATTATCTAGACTGAAACTGGACATAAATTGTCAAATGATAGACAGCTACAACATTAAATAATGTGAAGTTATGTGAGGATAATTACTGTGTGGCAGCTACATGTATGTAATACTGCATAAGGCCTCCCAACAGTTGTAAAGAGTGGTTATCTGAGTTACCATGGCCTTTTCTGACTTCTCTCATTAACAAGTCATTTGCATTGTAGAGCTCACTGGATGTTTTTTGTTTTTCATTCCATTCTGCCATTCTGAGTAAACTGTTGAGACTGTTGTGCATGAAAATCCCAGAAGATCAAATACCAACCAATAATAAAACATTTTCACATGGGCACAACTGAAGCTCCTAACTCGAATCTCACACTGATGTCACATGATAAGCTGATTGGATAATTGCATGAATACGCAAGTGTTCCTAATAAAATGATCTGTGAATGTACCTGTTACCCTGGATCTTTCATAATTATATGGAAAATTACTTCCTTGACTAAATAAACCAACCCTAATGGGTAAACACACAAGAGTTTGTTTAAAGTGTACCCTAAGGTCAGGTGTCAAAGAAACTGTTCACCAGTGCCAGCAGCTTATTACAAATGGTAATGTTTTGTTGTTAGGTGACCTCTAGCAGCCAAAGTAATTATGACAGGAGCAAAGGAGGAGGTCAGGTGACATAGTATAAAAGGCGATAAAGTTCACATTAGGAGGAAGTTGGGGTGGATGGATGGATCAATAAAACACTGGACTTTGACACAGAAGATTACGGTTTGTTTCTTTCCAGTTGTTGTTCCTTTCTATGACAGTCCCACAACATTAACTGTGTGTTTATCATTGAAAACAAAAGTCACCTAACATTAAGGAAGTACTTATTTGAACCCAAACCAAAATCTTTTCCCAAACCTAAGAAAGATGTTTTTGTGAGTAAAACTGACCAAACTGACCATTCCATAGGCTACCAGAGGACTACCAGAAGACCTGGTTGAGCCCTCCTTATTCTTTATGTTACAAAAGGAAATACTACTGCACCATTTTTCCTGGCTCCAGCAACAGACAACTTACAATTTGAGTTTCCAAATGGCAGTAGATGTTCTGGTTGCTAATTCTATGTCACATGGTAAATACAAGCAGCATTGGGGAAAACCATTCACATCAGCCTCCTAGTTGTGATTCTGAGTTGCAGATGTCAGAAATTTTTGACAGCCATACTATCACTTACTTTGTAAAATGAACTACATACTGTAGGTACAAAACCATTTTGTAACTGACAATTACATCTAAGCAAAATTCACTGTTAACTCTAACACAATCATTTCTGCTAATGTAGAAATGGCTATACACAGACTGTGTCTGGTTTCACTTCTTAACAAACTGTTAAAATTATGTAACAGGATATAAAACAACACTAGGTAAAACCTGGACAAACCTAATATATGGCTGTGTAAAACTGAAGATGTAGTTGAGAACTGTTGTGAAACTGATGTAAATAACTACTTTAAGAAAATAGATAAAGCTGCTAAATGTGACTAGATGATGTAATACACAAATTATTATATTCATGACATTATTGTGTCATATTTGCATTCTGCTTAGTGTCAGTCTATTTCAGCCCTTTATCTTCTATCTATCCCTTTGCTTCTCTCCTGCTCTCACATATACAGTGTTTTTAAACAAATTCAGAATAAAGCTGTTCTCATTTACAAGTTTTTCCTGTTTCTGTTGTCAGACAACGAAACAAATCTGAAATAGTGACAGAAACACTGCCCATTAAGTCTACATTTTAACCAGCTGACCTAAGCTATTTCCAAGCTGCTGCTCTGCACTGCTAAAATCCTGATTTTATGACATCATCTGACAAAATCACCATACACTTTAGCTTTAAAGTCAACAACTGTACTGTGATTTTGGGTACATTTACATATAAAATGATTATTCAGAAAGTAAGAAGCCAGGTCAACTGAGTGAAACACATAGGTATTGCCCTCATGCTCAAGGGGCAATACTGGCAACTAAGTTCCAAAAAGTCAATAACTCTAGTGAGAAAAGCACAAAGTTAGCAACATTGCCAGCAAACATCCCTTTGATGACCTGATGATGTAACAGCTTGTTCAGGTTTAAGACTAGCAACAAGAGAAGCCATCTTGGATTTTTTTTTTTCACGTCTTTCCTTTAACACACCATGTTTATCCCAAAAGTCACGGGAAATTGACAAGAAAAAGTAAAAAGGCATTATTTTTGAGTGATTCACCCTGAATCAGCAGCTGCCTCAGGGGGCAGCACTCTATAGCTGACCCTTACCTCACCTGTCAGGCACACATGCAAAAAATGAACTTCCTGTATTGGGATCACTAAAGTGTCACAATTTGTTGCAGTCCACAAATTTGTATGATGTAGCCAATGAGTCAGACTTGTCTTTCTGTTTTTCAATTACTCTCACCTCTGCTGGTCCTCTGATGCTTCCCATCAATCCTGCCACTGTTATTATTGTATGTGACTGATGAAAAGGACATACTTGAACAAATGAAAAGCTCCAAGGGTCTGTATATTTTCATGAGACTAAAATGTCAGACTTTGATTCAGACATCTGTTCCATCTGACACTGGGCCACTGCGGAGACAGCAAAAATACAATTAAACTTGAGGCCAAGATAAAAAAAGTCACAAAAACAAGCCTGTTGGCAGCATCTGACACCTCAGTCACATACTGCATGCCTCGCATTTCTCCGGTCATAAGGATCTGTCTGATACTAGCTGATAGGAACACTTGTGGGAAAGACTGCGGCTTGATCCAAAGATTTGCAACCTGCAGATCGTGAAAGATGAAGAAAACAGGGTAAAACTCCTCTTTCCCTGTTACTTTCATGCTCATATTTCCTCAATACTGTTCTATTTATCTACACAGATACTCACTGAGCGTCCCATATGTGATTACCTTATTTTGGTTGTGTCTTGAAAATCATCCTGTCTTTATTAACAGTAAAATTTGCAAGGCACAGTTTGATACCCTACCAGGTATCAGCACAATAAAGATGATTTATATTCCAGCATATGATGGCGAGCAGCAGGGATTAGAGGCAGTGCTGCATACAGCACATGATTCTCGCAGCATGGGTTTCATGCAAAGACTGCAGTTTATAGAGGCCAGCAGCACACATGCTAATATGTCATTCAGTCTTACGCTGCAGACCAGTGATGAGACAAATGGCCCAGAGTGGAGCTTTCCTCTTGTGCCTGCAGAGGGAAGTGTGGCACAGCAGAGCACTCCTATCCGCCTCTTTAAGGTGAACCAGCTTGAGTAATAAGAGCTGATTAAATATGCAAGTCAGCAACAAAGAGGTAAAGCGCTGATAGACAGCAAGACCCTGAAGAGGCATCTGGGAGATTTAAGGCGTTTTCACACCTTGTTTGCTCTGAGAAGTTACTTGGAACTCTGAAGTGCTCTCTCCCACTTAGTTTGCTTCTTTTGGCCAAATGAGTGCACAGCAATCAGAGTGAGACCTCACTGAGAGAAAAGTCTCTCAACACATTCCAAAGCCAAACTGACTACTCCTCTGGACTGTGAATGTGATCTGACTGTGATAGTCTGTTCGTGTGATTACATTCATTCACATAAAAGAAGGGTGATGTGAGCTATGTGAGAAATTTCAAACTTTGCCCTGTAACCTTGTTTAGATTGAAGCTAGCAGTTTCATTCTGAACAAGGCTAGCACTACTTAAATCACTACAATACTTTATATGTTGTGCTTTGCATTTCAGCCCATCTGTTGTCATATTCTAGGCAATGAAGGCTGATAAGCACTTAACATTTGCAGGACGTGATAATGTGTTATCATGTAAATTGATGGAATATTTTAACATTTAATTCAAATTAATTAACAAATATCAACACCACTACTATAAATCTCCAATTAAAGATCTCAACTTTAAGAAATGGAAACTTAATTATGAGTAAAGAGTATATTCAAGTACCAAAGCTTCCTGAGTTAGGAATGGGGTGGGAATTCAAAGGGACGTTCCTCTAATTTTCAACATAGTGATAAGTCCAGTCATGGGCAGTATGAGACAGCCTGTGAAAACAGTTGTATGTTTTCTGTTCATGGCTCTGAAGCTCTGAAAATAACCCTGATGATGTTGCTGTTTGTATTATGAGAAATGTGGAACCCATTGTATTGGATCTTTGATCATACTACTGATTTAACCTAGTACCTTTTGTTGTTAGCCTATTACTATATTATTACTTTGATTTTTCAACCCAGATATTTTCTACTATTACTCAAATACAGAAAATAATATATTCTTATTGTTATCAACAATATATTATCTGTGTATTACCTCTGGTTTACTTCAAGTTGTAGATCATATTACCATAATCTCTCTGAAATAATTATGCTCCAAGATAATGTGGTGAAAAAGAACAAAGAACTGAGAACAGTTGAACACGTGCTGTATTGTGTTTTAGGGGGTAAGTTGGTGTGCATCTCAGGTGTAGTCTGGATTAGGAAGCATGTTAACTGACTGTCATGACAGTTGTTCTTTGGCAGTGTTCAGTGACGTATCCACTCTCCACAGGCACATTAGTCATCATTTGCTGTCAACGCTCGTCATTTCAAGTCCCTTCTGTTCCTGCTGTATTCTGACAAATCCATAGCCCGCAAGGGTGGAAAGAATTTCTTTACTATGTGCCAAGCAGCTCAGTGCAACACTGTGCTCCCAATCAACCCTGAATATAGATCAGTGTTCGGCCTTAGATGAACTCAAGCTGAACAAAACAACATTTTTATGTAAATATCCAGACATCTTATCAGTTTAGATCACACTGTGGGGCTGTAACAGAGATGAGTGTTCCAGTTACACTAATTTAGATGTAGATACATATGAGCACACTATACTTCTGTTCAGATTGTTACTGACAAGAAATCCTCTCAGCATAGAGAGGTGTTGAGTTAAAACAAGAGACTACCCTCTCCTTAACAACAGCAGTGGGCACTCCATCCTAACAGAGATGAACCTCTTCATCACCTCCACCCCCACAAACATGTAGGCCTGAGATATAACGTATGACTTATTGGCATCTGTGTTATGAAACCACCCAGCATATATGATATAAAAGTAATATATCCATTCATTCTTTTTTTCCATTGCCTTTGATGGTATCTGGTCATTCAGATAGTTTTGGTTTTATTTTCCCTGATTTTGAGACTCCCATCTCCAAGATTTATTCAGTCACTTCTATACATTGCAAATTACTACCACAAATGTAATTACCATAACAATATGTATTAACCTAACATTATAGGCAAAAAGTTATGTTCTCAACATTTTTTAATTTTACATCATCCATCTCCCAATCATTATTATTACATACTCATTTCATAAAACAAAATATTTTAATCATACTTCTTTTACCTATAAATTCAGACTCCAACATCAACATTGATAACATTATTTATAGAACATTACAGTACGTACATCATAGATTTTGATGGATGTGTGTGTTAGGAAAACTTATTTTTTTTAATTATCATGAAATATTTGTGGAAAAATCTTTTGTGTTTCAAGAGATGTGGCTGCATTAGACAGACACAAACAAATACAAATGATTTTTTTTTTTATTGTTCTTGACAGTTTCAGTATGTCAGTTCTCAAGATTGTCAGTATCAAAGTCAACAAATAACAGAGAATGTGTTCAAAACTGAACAAAAAATAAATAAACCATCATATCATCAAATTAATATTTAGTAGTCCTGCCATTAGCACACAGTAGAGCTCTAATCCTGGCTGGCATGTTCCCCACGAGCCTTTCACACTGTCGAGGGGTAATCTTGTCCCATTCTTCTTGAATTACTGCTTTTAATTCTTCTAAATTCTTAAAGTTTACACTTTGAAACAGACCTTTTGATAATAATAAAAAGCATCTTTTAATAAAAAGCACGACCTTCATTAGTGGATCACTGGTACCAAAATGACCCAATACTCAAAATGTCTTATGTATTTTTATGGAACCAATCAATTTTAAGTTTTTAATGACTTTCTAAGATTTGTTTAGTATTATGGCTGTGACTGTACTAAAAGAAATTGCACTTGAAGACCTAAGAGTGATTCTTAATGCAATATTTCACAAATGCATGCAGCGTCCGAAAACGTTTTTTCCACCACTGTATATGTTGGCCCTGCGATGGACTGGCAATCCATACAGGGTGTACCCCGCCTCTTGCCCAATGTCATCTGGGACAGGCTACAACACCCTTAATGGATAAGCAGTATAGATAATGGATGGATGGCTAAATGCAGACATATTTGCTACTTTCAAACTTATAATTCATTGATGAGTGCAGATGAAATATTGTAATTGGGTAAGTGGAGTTTGGAAACATTCATTGTAATGTTGTATGTTTTGTATGTATGGTCACTTCTACTTCTCATTGAAAGTTTAGATCCAAAAAGAGTATTTTCTTAAAAAAAGAGCTTTAGAGTGACAATAGTTCCTTGCACAGTCTACAGTTTACGGCACAATGGAAGTGCACCTGCCACCGTGCAACCAAAACAGAAGGACAGCACTTTTTTTTGCTCTTGTTTGTTCAAAGAGGGTAAAGGGGGGGTGATAGAAACAGTAGTCAAACAGGAGTGAACCTCAGATGGGCATTCACTCAATGGGTTGAACTGGGACAAGAATTCAGCCCTGGATTTATCTTCTCACTTACTTAATGGATTTTTGTATGGTCCAACAGCCCACAGAAATTTGTCCCAGCAAGAGAGAGCTCTGCGACTTGAGAGGGTTGAAAACCAACAGTTAGCTATTGGTATTTCTACTATATCAGTAAGTAACAAAACCTTAACAAAAACGTATTTATACAACTAGGTGTTTTACTCTGCCTCTGTCACTGTACTGAGATCAGGGTTTCTGTTTAAAATTAGGATTCTTACAGTGGTTTCTTGATTTGGACAGTAGCCAGGCTAATAGCAGATAGCTATGTTGCTAATAGTACCATTATTATACACTAAAAAACATTCTTATGTATATTATATTCCATATCTGCCGATAGATACACACTGGTCCTAATATCACTTGGAAATGCTGTGGAGAAAAGTCATCTATTGTTGCTTTAAGAAGATAAGGATGATGATAAAGTTTTTGCTTTAATATTAGAAACTGCTAAAACACTTACCTACATACAAACATATCCTGCCATTAACAGATACTGTGCTAAATGAACTTATCATTTATCAACATATTTGTAAAACAGCAATCATCTTTTTTGTTGTTGGTCAGTGTCTTCTGTTGCGTGTCTGTTAAAGTTAATGTCACTTTTTTAAATATATATTTCACATTCTTATTAGAGCATAGTCTGAAAACATAAAGTGAGAATCAATTTAGCCCATCAGCTGGAAGTAACACCAATCAGCATACTAAGGGGACTGTTTTGATGATGTTTGTTGATGTGTGATGGGTATTTAAGAGCAACCATCAAGAATATACAAATATTTTAATAGTAAATTTAACTGGGAACAAACATTATTCTGAAAATGCTGTGTTTACTTATGCAAATCTGACAGGGTTAAAGGAATTTAGGAAAATGGAAATTGGAGACACTGTCATGATCAGTGATCTTTCAGTGATTGGCATGTTTGGTCCAATCATGAGGAGGTGCTGTTGAAGTCTACATAAATTAGTAATACCAATAAAAACTTGTAATCTAATCTTGGTACAGATTATAAAAACATGGTTATATAAAATTACAGATGATCAAAGTGGCTTGGACAGAGGACAAATAAGTTTATCTGCTGTTTTCTCTGATGCTCAGTCATCTCTCCTCCCCCTCCCTGCTCTCACTCTCTTTGATAAGTGTGCTTAATGCTGATATGAAATTCTCCCCGCATCTCCCACCCGAGCCCAAAGGCATTGGGCAACAGGACACAGTGTCACTGCCACAGCAGAAAAACCGTTAAGCAGATTTACTCGCACGCTTACTGGTGAGAAAAGGGGGGAGGAAAAAAAAAAAATTCCCACACCAAGTGCATGAGAGACATCTCTTTCTTGCCCTTACTGAATAAATGGTTTATAAATGTAAAATCTTGTTTCCTCTCTGGCAGTAGCTGAAGGACCTAACACCCCTGAATATGATAACACGATGCCAGCAGCAGGGCCTGAAGGCCAGTGAGGACACCCAGCTGAAAATATTAGAGACAGAGGTTACAGTCTGCTGAGGCTCAACCTTCTTTCTCTTCTGTGTTTTCAAAATAACAAGCATGGAGGCAAATGACATTCACTCATGTTAGTGAATAGCTTTTTGAACTTATATATTTTGTCACCCTAGTGGTGGGCTTTAGGGTCTGTGCATTTGCCCATTTGCTGCAGAGAAAGATAGAGCATCATGTCAACTGCTGGCTATGTCCCTGTGGAATTTTCTACTCACATCCTTGATCCACAGATGATGATTCCTAACATTTTTATTGACCCCAGTCCAATTAGCTTGGACAACTGACAAATGTTAGCAGATTAGCATAAAAATACTGTTGACATTCATGTCCTACAGAAGACAAACTCTTTCTGTTTTCAGTTGGTCTCAAATTATTAAAGACGACTAATTTGAGTGAAGAAAGTGTCACAAATTTGTACAACATCAAATTGTGCACTTTAACACCAGAAACTGAGGTTCATGTCCTGAGTCCCATGTGTGGTTTGTGTCAGACAACAAAACCACTTCAGATAAAGTCAAGGAATTGTTCATATTTTTGTTTAAATGTTAATGAAGTAAACATGACTTGTCTTGGGCTTCAAATCACTGTTAAGTATTAAACCAAAAGCTCTATTTTTCCCTGACTTTAACAAAGTGCCATGAGTGCCAGAACAGTACAATAAATAAAACAACAAAATATGTTGATAGTCTATGCCCTTTAAAATGTCACACTGAAGTGTCCTCTGATCTAACACCACTATCAGCAGGATGGCATGATTCCTCTGTCTTCTGAAACTGTTACTAATCACTGTGGTGTGATTAACAATATGACAACATTATGGTCAGATTAGAATGAGGGAAACATTTTGCTTTGTATTAAAATGACCATTTCATCAAGTTTAGGAGACCCTGGTTGTCATGGTTACAATAATAAAGACATGGGTATGGTTAGGAAACAGTGGAAATGCCAAAAAACAAAAAAACAAAAAACAAGTCGACTGGCAGTTGGAACCATGCTATTAAATAGACATGCTAGCAGCAAGGCTGTCTGAATGGCAGTGCTAGCACTAAATCTAGCACTGCTTTGATCCTACTTGAAATGTCGCAATACTTGATGGATTGCCATGGGATTTTGTACAGACATTCTTGGTCCCCAGGAGGTGACTTTTCAGCCAGTGTCACCGTGAGGTTGATGTTTCCATTTGACTTCTTTCCAACTATTGAATGAATTTCTAAATTTAGGTCACATTCATGTTCCCTTTGGAATTAATTGTACTTTGTTGATTCTCTGACTTTCCCTCTCACACCATCATCAGGTCAAACTTTGGCAAGTTTGGATTATGACCAAATGCCTTCTCAACAAATGACACTGCCATCACAGTCGCAGCTGTGCTGTTGCATTTAGTACCAAGTACCAACTGTTGTACCAAGCATGACTGAACTGAACTGACACTGAACTAAGTTTGGACATGTTTACATGTTGGACATGGCAAATATTATGCCAGTGTTTTGCCATAACATTAGTATTAAGTTAATTTAGCACCAGAAAGATTTAGAATTGTTGTAACTACAGCATTATACCGCATTGCTGTGGGTTTTTTTGGTTTGTTTTTCTTTCTTTCTTTGTTTCTTTTCTTTTTTCTTTTCTTTTTTTTTTGTTATTTAGTCTGTTATGTAAGATTGAAGATTGCATCTATAAGAGAATCTAAACTGTACTGAGGCCACTTGTAGTGTGTTTAGCAGTGACAGCCAGGCAGAAACAGAAAAAAAGTCACTTCCTCTAATTTCATTATTTGATTTATTATAATTTAATTAAAATTTAATTAAATCTCAGTCCTCTCAATCTATTTTCCAATGTGTGGGAAATAAAGGTTATGGTGTTGTTGAATTAAAACGGTAACTCTGAATTATCTTTTATTTAAACAGTTTTTAACACCAATACTTTTGCCTCTACTTCAATTAAATTTCAGCGTAAGTGTCAGAGCTTGTTAGCAGAATATTTTAATACTGTCCGCATGACTGCACCTAAAGCAATTTCACTGTACATTAGAAATACTTTAATTCACCTGCTGTGCCAATTATTTTCTTGTCTGTGTCTTACTTTTGCAGTAATAACAAAATACAACTGAAAATTTACCTTGTGAATAGTGTAAGCAGGAACCTGAAGCCTGTATTAGTCAGCTTTATAGAAATAATCAACTTTGAGTGGAATTTAAGCATTTGGATTTCACAGGGTACTGATATTCTCATTATCTTGAGGGAGCCAGCCAACAGTACCTGATCTGCCATCATACCATTAGCTTCAGTGACTAAAGAGAGGAAAATCAATAGTCTTTTGATTGCCAGAGTTAATAACAAATGCTTTTGCTAATAAACCACTTTCTGTGAGATATGTTTTCTGCTGAGGGTTCAAAAGTCTTATTATTTGTCTACGGAATGATTTGTCTTGTGGTGTTTCCCACTATACCTGTCTTCACTGAAGGGTAAACTCTAGAGATACATTGTCCTGAGAATACATCGGCAGCACAGGCACGCTTTGCTATGGGCTGTTTTTTTTTTCTCCCTTTTTCTTTCTACTGGGCCAGGTGTTGTATTCAGATTCTCCTTGAAAGCTGTCCTCTGTTATGCCCTGAGCTTTTTTTATGAATTCATTTTTGATGAAATAATATCCTGTGCCAAAGCACATAAAGTGCAGCTGGGAGGTGACAGTCTAAAGGGGGACTGGAATGTGCAGAAAGTGCTGCACAGGCTGGATACTTGTATTCTGACTTATATCTTTTGTCAAAATATGTGGAATAATACAATACTCAGCAAAATTCAATTACCTGTCCCTTGGGTGGCTCAAAGCTGTTCATGGCCACAGTCTTTAAACATAGTTAAACAAATACAGCTTAACATGATGTTCTGTGATCTCCTTAATTCTAATTCTGATAATAACTAAAGCAACTAATAACTAAACAAGGATAAATTTGTTCATTCTCTTTGATGAAGTTATCTTGAGTAACAGTGCACTCTTATTTTGAAATTAAGGCAACACAGATCCTCAATCAATCACGGTGCTGATCATATGACTGTATTTATGCTGACACAGCGCTATGCCTGCACACAGCACATTTTTACTGCAGTTGAACAGTAGTTTATGTAAAGCTGAGGAATGTCCCTTTACATATTTCGATTACTATCACTGTCCAGTAAAAACATATGTATCCAGGATTTTTAATTTAGATTTTTTATAACGAGGAGAAAATACAGTGTTTGCTCATTAAAATTGGAGAGAGATGTGATTTTCAGCGAACACACAATCCAGTATAACCCACCAAAAGCTGATGTGTCTTGCTTCAGTAATTTTCACATTTTTAGTAAATTATTAGTATTATTCATGAAGCTGACTCAATTCAATTCAATG
This sequence comes from Lates calcarifer, assembly GCF_001640805.2. Classification (NCBI taxonomy): domain Eukaryota; kingdom Metazoa; phylum Chordata; class Actinopteri; family Centropomidae; genus Lates; species Lates calcarifer. Next base: position 16,580,817 of record NC_066847.1, read on the forward strand.
AAACATTCAATGAAAACTAATTGACTGCTACAGTGTTGAGTGATCAGTCCCTGCCATAATGAATAAGGATCGTATGGTTGGCTTCCTTTAGATCTTGGGCCCTCTTTAAGTGTTTAATTAAGCAATATTAACCGAGAGTGTGTTTTAACGTCATTTGAGCATGCAAGCATCACTGTCGTGCTCAAATGACGTTAAAGCACACCCTCTCGGTTAATATTGCGATTATACAACTATTACCAACAAAGTAAAATGTATAATCAAAATCTGTTCATGTTGAGGAGCAATTTGCTCTCAAAGTTAAAAGGCTTTGGCGAGTGTTTTTCCTATTTCCATGGAAATACATGGGGTCTGACTAATAACTGGAACACAATCAGTCACCTCAGTGGACTCCTATGTGTAATGGAACCGAGTTTACCACTACAGCAAATAACCAGACCCTTAGTAACGACCTAGCAACAGAAATGATTTTCTAGTCCCAGATGAGTGAACTCTGAGCTGACGTTAATGCTTTATCGAGGTCTCGGACTTTACCGACCTAAATCAACAGCCTACTGCACAAATAAATGCATGCTTTTTTTTTACTCACACAGATGTAGCTTCTGCAACCGCAAACTTTTACATGAATTTTAAGTTATAGCACCCTGTCACCGACACTGATGGATAAAGCCGAGGCGTTTGCGCCAAGGTCCGCAAGCATCACCGAAGTGCTCAAATGACGTTAAAGTGCACCCTCGAGTGTAACATTGCGATTATACAACTATTACCAACAAAGTAAAATGTATATGGCGTACAGAGTAATATTTTTAGTGATGAGTAAGGTGTGCTGTCATGCTGATTTGAGCACATTCTAAATGTCTTGCTGACCATTCAGATTGCTTGGTCGGAACTACTTGTTTGTAGACAGACATTTTTTGTTTGATCAGCTTGCAACATCGTGCCATTTCCTTTTTTGTTTACATTTTTTCACTGACTTACTGCCTGCATCTGCGGGACATCACTCGCCCGTCAGGTTGCTGGCAGGACGCTGGACGATGCAGCCCTGCACTGCGATTGACTGATTGATGTAGTCTTGATGTGTGTACGTTTAACATAATATGTGAATACACCAGTGAAGCCACACATGTAAGCTAGGCTAGTTGTGTGAAATGACAAACTTTGCTTTGGGCACAAGGGACTCTGGTCTGTAAAGGCTAACCTGCTGTAATCCTAAATATTTTTAATGCACAACAACGCTTCTTTCAAACGCCATGTGTCATTGTTGTGACATGCACATCTCAGTCATCGCTCAGTGCCACTAACAGAGCTCCAAATGAAATGTACTGATGTGAAACAGTGGAGGTTCTGAAACCTTACAAGACGTCTCCAGCGATAAACTGACACAGAGACTTGGGTGTCTCGGTCCCTCCCTCCTCCCTGCAATCTGAACATCTTATCCTGGCTGCTGACGGTCCTCCTGGTTACACAGTGTCCTCTGTGATTGAATTAATATTTAAATATTCTTCTTGTCTTATCTTTGCCTGCTCCATTTTACCTAATGTCTTAGAGTGGATGGGAATGATTGACGCGGCGATACAATTATGCGACTCATAAAGAATGTGGGTCAGGGTTGTGGGTGTGTGTGTGTATGGGGGGGTGATAAGGGCCACTGTATTTATTTGTATATATTTTTATTTTTATTTATTAAAGGTAAACAATGAGCTCCTTCCCATACTTCATATAAATTGTAATTGTAACAATAATTGCTGGGACCATGTGACTACAACAACTTAGGAGAGCTTCTTCAGGGTTGGAAGCAGTTTAATACCTATATCCAGCTATTGTATGAGTCGCTGGGCTGGAGTATATCCTTATTATACTTCAGATTATCAGGGTACTCTTACCCTTATTTCTTCAAGAGCAACTTGCAGGTTGGAGACCACAGTGAATAAATGTGAAGGGAAATGATGTAGGAACTAAAATTTCAAATATATATATATATATATATATATATATATATATATATATATATATATATACACACACACACACTACAGTGATTTCTGGAGCCATTTATGTGAGACAATTTTCCTTCCGCATCTAAAAACAATAAACCGGAAGTGATGTAACACAGGGGAGCTCAGCCAAGCTAGAGAAAGTTTAACATTAGTAAATATGGATCCAAATGCAAGTTTTGAAACTGAAGACACTGAAAATACATATTCATATGACAGAGCACAGTTGTATAATTGACCTGCTCAGATATCCAAGAGACCAGGAACAGACCAGATTCAGAAGAAATAACAGCCACAGGAGAGAGACTGAGCTGTGGTGTAAGGAGAACGAGTGGAGGACTGGGCAGGTGTCTCTGTGACTGCATGCCATTAGCTAGCGACAGCTAACAATGGCTAACGCTGCGTCTACATCACAACATTATAAAGGTTAGTATCACATATCAGCATATAACAAAACTAGTACTGGTTGTCTGCTACCGGCAGCACTATTGATAGTTACCTGTGACACTGTTTAGTGAGTATCTGCTTCTATCAGTCATGTCTCTGCATAATATGACTCCTCATTACCTTTATGGTGTTGTACTGCCACAGAGAGAGAGAGAGACAGAGAGAGAGAGAGAGAGAGGGAGGCAGGTTGACACCTTATTTGACACTTTGCTTCCTGTTGTTGAAATTGAGATGCTGGCTAATTTGGCAGCTAGCAGACATTAGAAAACAGGACTCTTCTAATGTTCTAACTGAACAGAGTGTCTGCTGACAGCAGAACCAGAAGCGGCATCTGAGTGGGTCACAGTCTCCAGTTCACTGGGCTCTACATCCCATCTTTATCACACTGCCGGAAACATAATCCTTCTGTCTGAAACAACTGTGTTTTTAGTCACAGATGCAGCAGTGAAGTCTCCTCACCTGCACAAAACACACCTAAACATGAAAGCTAGCGCACTTTCTTTTCCTGTCAGGAAAATAGTAGAGTTGCTGCCTGCACCACACACAGACATGGCTATTACACTGAAACTACCAAATAAACACCACACTGCTGCTCAAACTCACTAACACCTACTGCACACTGCCTCAATGACACTGACTCCCCTATGTGACGTACCATGACCATACACTGTATGACTATGACGCAGTGTTGATGGAGAAGCTTCGCTAACAGACACATTTTCCTTTATCTCTTGTAAAACATATAAATGAATTTATTACTTTATTATTACTAATAATGAATTATTATTACTTTATTTAAAAAATGTAACCTGCAAGTTGCTCTTTAAGTACATCATAGGCATGAAATTAAGGGAATCAAATTCTAAATGGTTAAATAGAAATGTATATTAAATTGAACCTTGGTTTGGTAACAAATCAAGTATTCCCTTTGTATAAACGATATTAACATCCAACACATTACCAGAAAATGGCAACCTTACACATATTAAATACAGTTTAGGGAAAGTTCAGACAGTTTTCCTGCTATCTCTAAGCCCCACCTACTCATTTCTGTTTCTACCAATTGCAACCTGACACACACACTTGGAGCCAATCATTTTTAAACCATCAAAGTTTAAAAATGCCCTCTCTATCTCTCTCTCTCTCTCTCTCCCTCAGCTGTCATTTCAGCACCATGATGTCTCATCTCTGCTTTACCTTTTGCATGGCATTTGCCCTCATCTTCTCCACTCATCAAAGCATGTCGGATTACGACTCCGATCCTCTTTCAATCTGACTGGCGAGTTCCAGCTGGAAGGAGCTCAGTCTCCCACGGCTCAGAGCAGAAGTGCCCACATCGCCTCCACTAGTTTGACTCTAGCTCAGAGACAGTATGAGTGACTAGATTTCCAGTTCAGGGCCCAAGGCATGTCTCCAGCCCCAGGTCTCCAGCTGTCTCAGCTCTGCAAACTGGCAAGCCTTATTGCAGCCAACAATTCAACAGAGGCCTCTCCACCTCTCCCTGAAGAGACCACAAGACCCAGCACCACCATAAATGCACCAGGATATCAGCCACTCCTCAGCTCAAAATTAGGTCACGCATTAGGTCATTCTATCTGACCTTCATCTTCTTCTACATGGGCCGCTGCTCCTCCAGTTACAACCACACCTGCTGCTCTAGACCCTCAAAAATGCCTCAGTTTGGTTTCCAAAGCCCATACCTCACGTTTCAGCCCGTAAGCACCTCAGAGGCCTGTCCTCACTCCCATGGCCTTATATTCCATCAGCAGCAAACAACTCCTGCCGCATCACTGGTTTCTCTTGGGGTTTCCAGACAGGGGTGTTTCATCCCCAGACTCAATATAAGTCACCTGCCACTGACATATCACAAAAGAATAACTATGTACGCAACAACAAAGCAGTGTTGATATTATAAGTAAAGGGTGCTATCGTGCTCATTATGAGACGGATCATGAGACGGATGGTTAGCATTGTGTGTAACTTCATCAGCAGCAGCTGCCTGGTCAATTTCCTGACTTTGTATTTTGTTTTAAATTCAGTTTGTTGTCCGGATCGGATGCCAGCCCAAACTCCATGCCTCTCCCTTCTCTGGATAAGGTAGTTTATTAGACAGGGAACTGCTATGACAGTACCTAGATTCAGTCAGGTCTTACATCAGGAAAGGTTTAGCAGCCTCCACTAACATTATATGATCTCGTGCAGGTCACTTCTGCAATGTTTTGTGTTTTTAATTAATATTCCTCTGAAAGCTGTCCACACTAATATTGTATGTGCTTTCATCTGTAATTGTATTGATGTTCACCATTTCAAGCCTCAGTACGTTTGTGGCTTGCTTGCTGGGGTTTAATTCCAACAGTCTCCTGGCGAATCCGTTACCATTAATAAATGTAATATTTCATTGCTGTCGGAGTTTAGTTGTATATAAACTTAATTTCTAGGAGACAGGTTGTATCCACGTGCAAAGAACAGGGCCCATTTTAGGAAAACATGACAGTGGTGAAGGCATGAGTGGGTAAAGGCTTTGTAAAGCAAATCCCACAGAGACTAACAGCGCTTACAGTCAGCACACCATGACTTGCCACCTCAGCTGTAGCCAGGAATCCTCGGCAGAGTTCACACATACATCCAGTCTCTGAGGAGGGCAGAATTAACCTCAGAACCACATCAAGCCTTTTCCAGAGAGAGAGGGGCTGATAACGATGACAGACAGTAGGCTCCCTGGGTCCTCTGGGAGGAGGGCAGTGAAGAAAAGTGAGGTGTGTTGGGATTCACAGCAAACACTGCTAATTTAGTGGTATGGAGGGATGGGGGGGTGGGGGTGTTTGGATGGAAGAACAGAGGCGAAGAGGGTGGTATGGAGATGAAAAAGCACATTGTCAGATACTATCACTCTCCCCAAAGGAACAACGTCAAGCCCCTCAGCACCTGCCTGAGCACTGACTGTGACATTTATCTATGCTGCTATGACTAAAGCACAGACCAGACGACCCTGTCTGAACACCAATCATCTGACTGGCCCATCTTGGCGCCTGCACTGAAATGAAGCTGTCATTCGTGCTGTGGCTCTTTCACTGCGTGTCACTCTGCGGGGAGAGATTGATGCTCTTCCTTTTTTCGCTCCTATTCAGCACGGCCCCTGTGGTGGGATTAACTGATTTGAAACATTGATGAAGTTCAGGCTGCTCCAACCGGGCACAGAGATACATCTTCATTATGCTGCAAAGTGCTCCTAAAACATTATCATTAGTCTTCAAACCACTGGATGGCAAACTGCAGTCCAAAGCTGGACAGTCACATAGAAGCTTGTCATTTTAAAAGCAGACTGCAGCACCATGTGTCAGGCTTCTATCTGCTTTGATTCAGCCATATGCTCCTGAGACGGCTGATGAAGTTTTACAATATGTCTTCAAGAGTTTCATCAGCAGATTTTGCAGAAGTGGAGAGGTATATTCAATAAACCTCAGACAGCAGGGAGAGTTGTCAAGACAAGACAGGGGGATGGATTATACAAACTTTTAAAAAAGCCTTTATTATCATTTCAACAGCACACCGTGACACAGTGTGATGGCCACTACTAGTAGTAGCTTCAGTCTTAGGTCATACTTAAGATAACCACATCTAGCTCCCTCATTACACTTGTAATCCTTCCATAAATGAACAATGATCTCACATACCCTGTCTTCTTGAAATGGTATTTAATCTAATATTAATTATTACATTACATAGTGAAATAAATTACCTGGATTATGTTCCCTGACAATGTTTTTTTTTTTTTTTTTTTTTCCCATGTAGCTAGTGCTATATTTATGTTCCAACTGCAAAACACAGGGAGCAGGTCTACATGGATGGCGAGCATACAGGACTTTAGTTTAGAACTTTGACTAGAGACCAGAGTTCACATTCATCCTTAGGTTTAGCCAACACTATGGTAAGGCTGTGGTTTCATCCATCCATCCATTATCTATACCGCTTATCCACATGGGTTCAGGTGAGGGGGGTGGAGCCAATCCCAGCTGACACTGGGCGAGAGGCGGGGTATACTGTGGACAGTGCTGACCACTGCACCACCGTGCCACCTGCTGTGGTTTCAGCTAAATGTTAATAGAGAAAACACTGTATCTTGTTCTTCAAAATAAAGCCAAAAGAGAGTGAATATCCAACTGTGTGAAACACAATTCCTAATAAATGATAAGTGAATGTGTTGCAATTAGCAGCTCCATGAGCGAGACAGACTTTGTAAGACTGAAAGATATAAAACAATAATTTATGTTGGAACAGGTCTGATCCTGTGGTCAACAGGTTGACATAGACATAGAGATATTTTTGAAATGATTTTACAGTATTTAACAGAATGATGTGCTCTTTAACACCAGCTTCAAAAGTTAAGTCTGGAAACATTATGATTCCAAACGCACTTTGCCCAGGTAAACGAACAAACAAGTCTATATAAGCACCTTAGTAATTGGGTAGCATTCAATATCCTGCAGCAGCATGGGGGTACTGTGACAAAATACTAATAAGCTTTAGGAGGTGGCAGAAGAAGACAGAGCCTGTCTGAAATTCTCGTTACTAACTTGGCATGTGTTGGCCTCCTGGGAGGCAATATTTGAAAAAAACAAATACCTAGTTTGCTTTCTTTCTTTCTTTCTTTCTTTTTTGAAGAGTGTGTTGTTAATTCTGGTGGTTTCTATCTCGGATACCCGACTTTAAAGGTAAATGGCCAGGGCTTTTTACTTGCATATAAGACTATGGGACAGATTTATGCACATGAAAATACAGGTTTTCATTTCTCATCTGAAATCAGGTGCCTAGCGGCTTAGTAAATGTGGCCCTGGGAGAACAACAGTAAACAGGCTTACAATCACAATGTTGCTGGTTTGGATTTTGGAGGCAGGCTGGGAATACATGGGTGGGGCAGGTGAACCATGAATAGCAAAGATCTGGCTTCTGGGACATGTGTGAAATATTATATCTTCAGAGGGATGACATTTCATGCTAAACTCAACACAAGAAGTATTATTGTCTGGCTCTTGGGCTCAGATCCAGGTATCCAAAAGTAACAGGAGGCCTGACTGCACTGTCTTTGTGTGTACTGACTGTTATTAAAGGATAAGGTGGGGGAGTTTAGGAGTAGGAATTTTGTTATTTTCAAAAGAATGAAATGAAAAGATCCAAACCAACAATGTGTTCATCCATTTATAGTCTCTGATTTCCCTACCCTGTCTGTGCCTCTCAGCTCCAAGCCCATTAGTTCCTATGGATTATGTGAATGTTTAGACACAGCATGCAAATATTAAGGTTCAGGTATTATCGTTATTATCATTTGCACTTCAACACATATGCTTGACATGCATACAGGGAAATGAAATGTTATGAACATCAGTGCAACATAAAGCAGATATTAAAATATCACACAGTCTTAATGGTCAGAGTGAGCACTGTGAGCAGCAACTAGGATGTACACAAGGTTCGGTGTATTTTCTGTTTGCTGATTGCTGGTGACACTGTGCGGCTCTTGCAGGTAGTTATTTTGTGCACCATTCCTAGTGGACATTAACACGCAGTCCACTGCCACATGTTCTACCAGACAGTGATGATTCCCTGTTGTCTCACTAGCTTGTTAGCCTGTCCAGGTCAACAATCATGTCCTGAATGTTGCTGTGTGGCCATGTCTCAATGAAAACAAAGATGCAGCAGTTCATTGTATTCACTCTGCCAGTCTCCACAAGATCCTGGTGGCTGGAGCTGAGTTTCGCTGCATAAAAGATGCTCTGTGTTTTTTTTGTTGTTGTTGTTGTTTTTTTTTTTTTTTTTGTTTTTTTTTTCCTGAGAGGCCATTGTGTCTGAATCTGCTGCCATGGCATAATTTTATATATATATATATATATATATATATATGTGTGTGTGTGTGTGTGTGTGTGTGTGTGTATTCAAAAAAGCTCAGAAATTTCCTAAAACAGCTGGTCACTGTAGTTGTTAATAAACATCACTCCAGAAGGAGTAACTTGTGTATTTGTTGGGGACTATTTTTGGCGGCAGTCTAATCCAAATTTGGTGCTCCAGTGAGTATTTGGGGCAGGAGGATGGTGTATATGGGACTGAGTCAAAATAAACTACCATGGATGTGTTCATAGTAATGAAGGAGCATGCCACCCAGTGCAGCACTGTGGCCCACTGACGTGCTTTTAAAAGTTTGTGGACAAAAGACACAAACGAGGCACACAAGAATAAGACATATCAGCATTTGAATACAAGCTCAATACTAATATTTTCATCACTGGTGTTGGTCTTATTCTGTTGTGTCTTGTTGGAAAGTCAGAAAGCTCAGTCAATAGTAGTAATATCCAAGTCCTTTCATATTTAGTTTGATCTGGTAATATTTTTCATTAATTTTCTTCTTCTTCTTCTTCTACATAATACATCTGCACACTACACACCAAGGCGACAGTAAGCTTACATTCAGTTTGTAAGGGAATTTAATGACCACAGGTTTCCTTTAATGGTTTCCTGGAATTTTGCCTATGGTGGCATACAATAGTTGCCTATATAGAGTGTGGAGATGAGTGTCAGTGTGGATCTGCTGTGGCATGGAACCTTTCTCTAGCATAAACAAAGAGTTTAGGTGCATTTTTCAAGTCAACCTGCAAAGTGTTGCTGAAAAGATGAAATACAGAGTGCTGCTGCTACATGCTAACATATGATGTTAATATGTCAGTGCCCCTGGGCTCACTGTCCCACATCCATAATCATTATTATATAAATGAAGCACAACCTGAACTGACTGTGGCAACTCTTAAGGTCTTTACAAAGCTTCATTTTTTGTAGTTTTGCATGTTTTTTGTGTGTGAAGCAATTACAAACAAGATGCCCTGAAGCAAGGCTTCTAATCTCCAGCTGCTCCTGGAGGCACTCATTGTCTACCAACAGTACACTGGAGTTGATCTAGTCAGGGCAACTGTGTGATCTCTGTGTATTATTAATTAAGTTATTCAAATAATGCCAGATGTCTAAAAAATAAGTGTATAGAGCTGAACTGCTCTGTTGCCAGCATTCTTACCTCGATCTGCAGCAGAGCCTCCTCTCTTTGGCGAAGCACCTCCACGTCCTCCTCACTGATCTCAGACAAGAAAGCCTGAGCTCTTCCCTCTGAGTCTACTGCCTCTCCAAACAGTGGACCCTCATCCATCTGCTCACTGGATGGAGTCAGCACATTCTGTTGGACACACACACACACACACACACACATTAGATTAGATATTAGATCAATAGCTTTTACATACAGCAATAATAGTAACAACAGTAACAAACATGGCTTACACACACACACACACACAGACTGTACTGTATACTGTATAACTTTTATAACACTGTAATGGTTGGCAATGTGAAAGGGGTCACTTGCTGATGAATCATAGAGTTATCACCTGAACCAACTTCACTGCGCTGTGTAGTCAGTCTCACAGTCAGTTTCAGCTCACTGGTTCACTCTCATCATTTCAAATGTAGTGGTTTTCAGAAGAAAAGTCACTAAAAACCCCACTGTGCACTATACTCCTGAGCACAGCTGACCGACACAGTTAGAGACTGGTGAGCATAGTGGAGTATTTAGCAGCTAAGGAGCCAGACATTTCCCTTGGGAGTTGCTAGAGACCAAAATAGAAGTAAAATAGAGTGAATTTCAGGTGGCCAGAAACACAACTCTAAATGAATAATAGTGATGCTCCATAACTGCAGGATATGAACATAAACAACTAATTGCTTAACAACTTCAGCTGTCAGCATTGTGATTACAACTGCCCCAACATGGTCACAATATCAGTTACTGCAGGTTTAAGGAGATTTAGTTGGTAATACCTTGTTGCTTTCACTTAAATTAATTTTAACTGGAGTACTTTTACCTGTAATGGAGTATTTGATGTTGTGGTTTTACTACTTCACATCCACACTTACAATTCAAGAGTGGCACACAGTAGTGCCCATTTCTCTCATGAACATCTGCATATGCACACACTTTAGTACATGTGCAGAGGAAAGGGAAGAGGCTTATAGTCACAGAGAGGCCTGGTTGAGTTTTTTGCATAGCTAATGTGTTCCACCTTTGTGTGGCTGACTGCACAGCTAATCCACGGTAGAGAGGCCAGTGCGGGTCAGAGCACAGGAACCAACCCAGGCTGAGTCACAGTGCTCTGTCTACTGGCCGTGATCTGACTCACCACTCCTCAAAAAAACTCTGCAACGTTGTGCTCACTCCTCCACATGCATGCCCACCGCCAGTACTCCACAATACATTTGTACATTACACAGATGGGAACAACTTTCAAGACAATCACTCTGACACTGTATTGCAAAAGTTCACAGACTATGAAGGAGTACACAGCGTTTCCAGAATTTCCCGCTGTCGGTTCCAGTCCACTCAATTGACGTGAATTTAAAGATGTGGGCGGGAAGCAATCAATAACAGCTGAAATAATAAATGCATATGTATGACATTCCAAACGTCAGACTGCTTCTCTCATTTGATATCCATAAACTGAAAAAAACCTGCCACTTCATCCTTTACAATACAGATCATTTCTACTGTTACTGATTATACCAGATGTATATAGTGTACCCTTCAGCTTGCCGCCCCCAAAGCCCTTTACCTCTAACTGTAGGAGTATGAAAGACCTTCATAATATGCCTTTTGAGGGACATAAAACCTTAATACATATGACTCTCCCCTCTGTAAAAAAGATGGATTTTTAGAGGCTCTTTGTGAGCAAAATGGTTCTTCACAGAATTGTTACTGTCCAGCCAGATGAAGCTGTAAATGATTTTTTTTTTTTTTCCAGTTCAACAGCAGGGTGATGTTTAATTTGGTGTCCTTGAATCAAGGCGCTTCCTACCTCCAACCAGCTGCAGTACTGTTGAGTGACAAAGGCAGTTACTGAGCTTAACTCAGTACAACTTTCATTAAAAAACATTCAAACACAAAAAACTACATATGGTTTCTAATTTTGCATCATGTGTCTCTATTTGGTTGTATTCAGTATTCAGCTATGTTGTCTGAATTTACATTTCTGTACTTGGTTTGATTTTCTTTGCAGCGTGTTTTTTGAAATGCTGTGCATGTGCTGTCAAATTTATCTCACTGAAACAGCTGAGTTTGCAAAAATCAACAGTGAACTGGAAGAAACACTTGGGATTTGGAAGACCTTGGGCAGTGTAACATAATCAAGGAATGTAAGCACTAAAGTGAGTGTTTTATTTTATTTTATTTTTTATTTTGTAATGGCCGTTATTACAATGGCCAAGAGAACTCAGTGCACTGAAACTTCTTCAGAATAAAGGCTAATTAAAAAAAGATCTATGGCAACACAAGGATAAATGACAATGTGAAACGTTTCAGCCAAATTCATGTTTAGTCATTTGCACAGATCAACAATATTATCCCAACAGATACTGAACATTATGGTCAATCTGTGATGCAGAGCAGAAAAACGTATTTTACTTTAACCACTGGATATATTTTATAATTGTGCATTTTGTCCATGTTATTACTGTATATACCCTCTCACTTTGCTAATATCATTTTTATTCCCAATCAATATTCAGATTCATATTATTAATTAGACAGATTTTGATATTTCTATTTTATTTTGGAATCACATTAATCCACAGTCAAATACTGTAACTTTCAGTGTACAGTCTTCTGTACCCACTGTTCCTACAGTATAATCTAACTTCATATATATGTTGCATTTTCCCTGCAGTATTTTGTTACTCCTACTGCAGCAATCACCTCATATATAAACATAGATCAATCATTTTCATTTTATTTTATCTTGTTTTAGTAATCAACAATTAACTCAAAGTTCATTCATTCATATCCAGACTGTCTGTAATAGGGATTGACTTTCATTTATTCAGCACAATTACGGATTACCAGCCTCTAGCTCAGGGTTCTCACTGGGCTACACAGTGAAAATAAACTCCTGCTAGTAACTGATTTAGATTCAGATAAAAAAGAAAGAAATTTAGCAGAGCATAAGAGTTGGATGTGATGAATGGAGTCCACTGTAATATAACAGAGTGAAAGAGATGAGACAGAACTTCAGAGGAGCCCTTGTGAGGATGCAATCGAGCAGAGAAATGCCATCTCATCATCGTGCTCTTTTATGAATGACAGTGAAACAAAGGGCAGATTTTCACCCTCTGTATTAGCTTACCTTCTTCTTGTCTTTCTGTGCTGGAGGGAGCAAGGCCCTTGAGCGTTCGGCAATTTTCTGAAAGAGGAACAAATGAAGAGACAGAGTCAAGAAGACACTTTTTTTTTTCTCCTTAAAGAGGTCAGATTTTTTGTGCCTGGATCAACCACATGTAGTACACAAGATACCATTTATTTTCCATTTATCAGTAAGAATTCCATATAGCAACTAATTAATACTGTACCTTCTGCAGATCCCCATAGCGCTGTACTGACTCTGACAGCTCAGTCTTTAGTCTGGTCAGACGCAGACGGTCTTGCTGTGTAACAAAACAAGATTAGCTTTAATTATCTCAAATGTTGTTTAATCCACTGTTTATTCTTCAAAATGACAATGAATGAGGAAGGAATTGGAGCATAAAATACCCGTGAAGAGCCACTGATTATATCAGAGAGCTGTTTGATCAGTTGGCTTGTGCTGGTGATGACTTTGTTGGTTTGCTGCTGTGTGGAGTGTCTAGAAAAAGAAATTGGAAGATAGACAGAAAGAGTGAGAGAGCATTTAGTGAATTATGAGAATTACAGTGAAATGGGACTTCATATGGGACTTTATACTCCATCTTTTGTCAGTGTTGTTTTCAGAATTGTATTGTCACCCAGATGGAAAAGTGTCTGAGAAAGCACACAGACAATCATGGACTAAAAATTGTCTCATTTGAAATTCTGTTACAACAAGTGCCTTTTTAAAATAAGAACCCATCCTAAAATACACTGTAAAAAATCAGCTTTTTAAAACAAGTTAACCAGAATTTTACAGCACACTTAAAGACTTGTTTCATTTCCAAGAATTATGTTTGTCAGGGCTTTAAGTGCAAGGTTTGAATCACAACATGGTTAGCCTAGCTTAGCTAAAGACTAGAAGTAACGAGGAACAGCTAGCATAGCTCTGCCCATAGTTCAAAAGGACACCAACATAAATCTGCAAAAGTTCACTAGCTAACAGGTTGTTGTCTGATTTATTTCATCTGTACATGAGCAGAAATGTAGTTTAAAGGCAGATGCAAGTGTATGGGTTGGTCAGTATTGGCTGATTGTGGATTTATTGCTTTGGTGTGTACAGTATGTTAGGAAGTCCACAATCTTAACTGTCTATTGTAACCATGATATCAAAGGTCTTCTATCTTTAAGGGACTACTAATCAAGTAGGATAGGTATGGACAAATGACATCTGGTCGTTAAGGTTGGAGGACTTGTGGTACAATCAAATTAAGGTTCTCATTGTGACTTGCAGCTATTCCTCACAGGCCAGATATGGCTGAGACATAAGCAGTGGGATGACCAGACAAGTTTCAACCACCTGGTTAGCCAAACTAATTTGGAAGAGAAAACAAAGGTGAACTGTAAATTTATTGTTGAAACTGTCTGATGTAAACATCTGTGACAGACCAACTTTCTGCTCCAGTTTCATCGTAGTTGTACACACTTTTTTTGTACACTGATTTTCCTGTGCCAGGAGGGATTAGTACATTACAGCTGCACTCACTTTCAGTTTTACTTCCAAATTAAGTGGAGGCTAATCTGACTAATCTGGCTAAATTGTTGGCTTATTCACAACCCGTCTGAGGGCTCCATGATCCATGATCACAGTAGTTTGAACTACTACAAAAATAACCCCCCCAAGCCTAAATAACACTCCCTTGCAGACATGCACACAGACAGCTGTGGACACCAAGGATACATAGTTGTTCTTTCTAGTCTGCTTGAGTCCACTAGGATGATGCATGCACAGTTGGTACATAAATGTCCACACAGAGCCTCGCTTATTCTCACTCATGAGGAAATGTACATCACCCTAGCATACTCATGGATACTTAAAATATAACACTGGCCTTTTGCTGATGGACAGGTAAGGAAACATAGGAAATGACAAACAGCAGACTATATGTTTCAACACTCTCCACCCTCTTGAAAGGAAAACAAACAAACAAAAACTGCTCTTAGGTGTGTGACCGAATATTAACTGGTAGAGATGGACAGTGTAAAACTGACACATCATTGACACATTGCTTCATGTTATTCCTGAGAAGTTCCACTGGGGTGAAAGGTTGAAGGTGCAGCCATATTCATACCTCTCCAATACATCTGCTAGAAGTGTGGGTTATGACATTTATCAAATATTTCTGCTGTCAGGTCTTCCTGGGCTTACAGTTCCCCCTCAGCCTGCTGCAATACTCCCAAAGGCCAACTCCCATCCTCTAGATTTGACACTATAACAATGCTGCCCCACAGAAATTGGACGGTCACACAAACACACATCTGCTGCTGCATAACTTAATCAAATATTGATCTATATGTACCGGGTGGCAGGGGGAGCAGATGGACCATAGTGCATTGAGGAGAGGAGGAGCATGTCACAATAATTCTGTATCTGTTGTGAGAAAATCCAAAGTGTCATGGTGGGAAAATACCTGAAAAGCATCAGCCATCATATCAGTGCAGAGCAGGGTTAAAGAGAGTTGAAGAGTCAGGGAAGCAGACGGGGTAGAAGTTAATTTTGCTGCTAGAAATAAAAGTTTAACCATGAGGAAATAATTAAATTGGACTGCAGCCAGTTTCTCCTCTCTGACCAAAGTTATAACAGACAGAAATAGTGTCTTCTATGTGAAGAAGTTTTATACTTATAATCTAATCAGGATTTAAGGCTTTAAATAGCCAGAATGCTGTCATATATTGCAGCTGTAAGACTGTAAATCTGTACATGCCTGAGCTAAGTTAATATGGTGATGTACACTGAATATTCTGAAGAATGGTATATGGTATAACAGTAGCGTATGATAAAAAAAAAAAAACAAACAAACATCTTACTCACATTGCTTACTTGTTGCATTTACTAATCATCCATTACAATACATGATTAGGAATGCATTCTGCTCACAGACACATCAGTCTCAGCCAGAATCTGGGTGCAAACACACACACACATAAACATAGCCACAACAGAAAGATTAACAAATGCTAGACCTCAGCCTGATGTGTCATCATTTAGCTGTAAAGCAGCAACAGACATGTGAAGGATTATTTTGAAATCACAGCCAGCTAATGCTCCATCACGTTACCCACCAAAATTACACAGCAGAGTAGAGACTGTATGGCTGGCACCCTGCATTAGGGATCTGGAAGAATGACAAATAAACCTCAGCATGATGCTCCATGTGAAACGTGGAGAGTCATTTTACGAACACCTGCAACGGATCAAACAATTTACAACATGACATTCACTAGTGACATAATCCCTCTCACCAATCAGTGAGGAATGTGTAACTGTTGACTGTTGCACACAACTTAAAGGGATGTTCTATAGATTTCATAGATTTCACACAAAATCTGAGGACCTGGGAGACTGGTATGAAAAGAATGGTCAAAGGTTACGCTCCAAAAATACTGGATGTTACATTTCCCATGATGCAATTCAATAGCATTTTTCATTGTAGCCTTCCTGCCTGTTACATGCCCATGTCTTGCAAAGTCTGCATGTCCACTTTGTAACGCAGATGTAGAATTTGTGGTCTCAAGCCGAGACCTCCCTGATGACATCACTATGATAACCTCAGTGTTATCTTCTCCAACTCGACAAAGCTCCCACAGAGCCACAAGAGACATTTTACAATAGTTTTCAGAGGCCTTTTAAATAACTGTGGATGGGGAAATAAGTTGTGTTGGATGGTGAATGTCATGAGACCTTCAGCTCTAACTGTGGGCAGCCTCACAGCCTATAGTGCTGGTCCTTGCAACTCATTCACTGTTGTCAGATGCTTAACTGCTTTGTTTATTATGGCTTCTACATCAACATTCAAGGAGTTACCTGTGAGGAACATAATGGAGCCAATAATTTGTTTTCCTAACACCTTATTACAGACCAAAGTGTTGGTGTGCGGCATACCAAAATTGTGTGGCAATCTAGCCAGTTGTTCTTGAGACCAACCGTCACTGCTTTTCCTTAAAGTTGGAAAATTCAGCAGAAAATGATCAGTTGTCGACCGAGGATAAGGCCAGATTCTACTCACTAACCAGACCATAAGTGACTCAATCAACAGAAACTTTTTATAAACTGATGGATACTTGTATTTATTTCACAGGTAGAAGTAGAGGGAAGCAAAGGGAATCCTATGAACCTCCAGCCCACCAGCTAAAAATACAATCTGAGCTGTGTTTCACTGCTGATGAGCTCTGATGGATCATCCATGAGTCAGTGGAAGCCCCACCCACCACTGACATGCTGTTACCAAACAATCAGAGCTCGCCCACTACTGAGGACCCCCGAGAAGACCTCTGCAGTATCTCTGCACAGTGATACATCTGCTAGTCACACTCTTCTCCCACAACAAGCTCGAGAGCCAGGCGGGCAGAAACAGCATGCATAAGATTGGAATTGTTCACACTGTGAATTTCAATCAGTCACCTCTGTTGTGTGTTTCTCCTGCGTGCGCAGTGTTTGGTATTCCTTTGAGGTCTGGCTGGCCCTGGTGAAGGACTGAGGAGTCTGGGAGCAGCTGGCTGCAGGGGGAGGTGTGAAGCATGGGTGGGGTAGGGTGTTGGGGAGCAGAGGTGGTGGTGGTGATGGTGGGTGGTGGTGTGGGCTATTTTCTGGCTGCAATCATAGTTTCAGGACTTCACAAGGGCTCTGATATGAACTATATTTGAGTTGCTTCATACAAAGCCCTGACCTCTCACTGGCTCAGATGACAATGCAGAACAATTTGTAAAACTCAGCACTGACTTAAGTCCAACATACGTCTGTATTATGTGACAACTACTTCTCCACACTGACCAGGTAGTGGATACAGATCATCAGCTGCCTCAGTGTCTACACAGCTTCAACTGCAGTACTGACGCGTGTTCAGTTCTGGCAGCACTTACGTCCCAACACCCCACTGATGGATTAAGTAATTCCTTGGAGTTGATATTAGTTTAATCTCTGTGCTTTTCATAGACAGACTGGTCCAGGATGTGTTAGTCTGGGTTAGGGCTGGGTTATGCTAGAGAAGAACTAGTTTGTACGACATGTTGGAAGGCATCTGTGCTTATAGCTCTTCCCTGTGGTCACACAGGAAGGGGAAGTGAAAAGCTGGATGCCATATAGGGGGAGAGATGTGACATTGTGGGGAATAAAAAAAAAAGAGGATGAGAGAGAAGTACAAACCCTGGTTTCTTTCTCACCTGTACATGGCTGACCAATCATGGCATGAAAGGAGTGTGAGTAGTTACATAAGTGTAAGACACAGCCCCATAAATTCTGATGTTGGAAAGCTGTGGGAGGAGGGAGTTTCCAAAGCTTATCAGCCATTCAACAAGCAGTTCAGACAGGCAGCTTTAACCTCTAACAAAGAAAAAATGTGCCACAGTTGTCTTATTTTCATTCAGTTAGTCACCAGTTAGGAAGTGGTATATGTGACATGTGAGGTTTGAATTCTTTTTTTTTATTATTTTAGATTTTTTTTCTTTCTTTTTTTTTTTCATTTTCACTTTATTTAACAGTTGACACTTGTCAATCAGGAAACCAGGGCAGAGAGAGGGTATGACATGCACCTAATTCAGCCCATAATCAAAGAACTATATGTCTTAGGTCACCAAGATGCATTACTGAATATTCTTACAACTAACTAATTAGTGAACATGTAAAAGCTCCTTTTTAATGAATATTATTTAATAAGTAATTGAGTAGATTTTTCAAGTAACTTGGCCAACAAGCGTACAGCCTAAATGCACTCTGGGTTGCAGTAATGCATATAAAGCATGAGCCATTTTGCAGCCTTTTCTGCATGCTCATCTATACCGTGAGGCACACAAGACATGTTAACACAGAGTTCAGAGGCCATCAGAGACCATCTCTGTACAGACGTCTCCCCTGATATACTGAACATGTTCTCAGACAGGTCTCCCTGCTTTACTGCATAAAGACTGCGTGGTGTAGTTGAAAACTCTGAACTATGGGTGAGTAAGTCTTCAAGATTAGATTCTCTTCACCATACTGTATTGTTCCTAAAGGTCGAGAATGATTCAAAGAATCAGCTTTGCAAATGTTTTATGGGGAAGGAGATACATTCAACATCTTTGTTAGGCTTCTGTGTTTCAGCTCAATAATTCTTCAGCTTGTCAGATCTGGAACAAAGTGGATCATTTGGGACAGTGGCTCCTTATATTCCATGTAGTGGCAATTGACAGAGCATTTCTGGCCTTCTCTCACCTAACTCTACAGATCTACAGAGCACACTCCCATTCACAACTGTGAATATGGCAAAGGGACAGAAGACAGTGAACCCGTAACTATTTGACCTCACCTTTGGGTTAGAGACATTATACCATATCTGTCACATATTTGGATGCACTGTCATCCTTTCCACACACATTTCAGATTTGACCATCTGTAGCCAGGAAAGAATAAATGACTCATGAATCATCAGCTAAGAGACATTGTGTGGTGTGATCTCAGCACAAAACACATCCTGTGTTGACAACCTGAGTGTCAAGACAGCTGTGACAAAATACATGTGGTGGAGAGGGTATACAGAACCATTGATTTCTTCTCTCTGTTCCAGTGACAGGGCAGAGTTATTGTTGGGGTTGGAGAGGGGTTGGGGAGATTGGCTCTTTATGTGAGAAATTCCATAAAGTAACTCCCAACCATTGATATCAAAGCAGCATCCCACTTTATATTCTCAGTACAGTAATGTATAGTTAATGTGCTGGGTGGGCCTGTTGATGTGCCACTGTACTGTACCAGTAGTATGCATCTCAATCTGAGGACCATCAAAATGCTGTCCTCATTTAAATAAGTGGTGTTGAACAGGTATTAGAGATATTTCAGTACAACATAGTACAGTTCAACTGAACCAGTCTCCAAAAAAACATAAAGTTGCACAACACCTCTTTAAAACTTTAACAACCCTTCACTCACGACTTTGGTGAAGGGTTGTGAATGATTAATGAATGGTTATACAGACTAGTATTATTTATATTTGAATATATAATGATCTCTCACTGCTCAGTAATTGTGAAGAGAAGAAGATGAATAGCTGGAACAAACTTCAGTGGGGGACCATGGGTCCAATAGAATTCCCTGATTATTACTGTTAATAAGTGATGAAAGTGTCTCTGCCACTCTGAGCACTGTGTCACCCTTAACCTGACCAGACTGCAGAAGTCTGTCTGCCTCTGGCAGGTGAAACTGGACACTTCCATGCAGTTCCAGAGGAGAACAGAAAGCGTCACCTGTGTGATCTGGGAAAAACAAAATCCATTTTTTGTGCTATTGTCTATTATATCATAATTTTAGATATAGGTTAGCATAAAATGTCTGTAGAACGTCCTAATTTATTTTTGATCTCTGATAAATGCAGACTATGTGGTGAGATACTTATCATCTCTGCTCCTTTTAGTGTGTGACACTTTAAAATAAAACCAACCTAACTACTACTTATCAGGTATATTTACTTTCCAAATGTTTACATTCACAGTGAGAAATATAAGCACTATAGTGCATCCCAAAATTTCCACAATGGAATGAAAAAAGTCTCTTGTATTGGTATTCCTTTGATAGATGTGTAAGTTATGCAACACTACACCTGTAAGCGATGATACTAAATGATGATTTATGTCTAAATGATGATTTATCTCCTTTAAGTTCCACTTAATTATTGAGGGTCTATTATGTAGGAATATGTGTGAAAATGACCTTTATCATTAATGTAGGCCATCTACCTGTTTATTCACATTTTCAATTTGCACATAAAAATACCCACAGTGGAAATTCATGAAATTCTGGGGAAAAAAAAAGAAAAAAAAGACTTTGGGAATAAATCATGATGTATGTGATGCATGTGACCCAAATGTCCACTGACACTTCCACTCCACCAGAGAGATTAAAAACTGCTGCAGACAAAAATATCAGATCTGTGTGGAGGGAAGAGGAGACGTATCCTGAAACTAATACATGACACAAACAGAAAGGTTATATCTCCATCATGTTTTCTAAATTTTCTTCCCCACAGTCTTAGGTTTGACTTGCACCCTCCTCTTCTGCAATGGCTCAGAGGCACCCGACTGGAGAATTAGCACCACCAACTGTTCTTCTAATGTTCATGTAACAGTAGGAGAAACACATCAGTGGACATTTTGTTTTACTGCAAGATTTGAGTTAAAAATGTGATGGAAACTTAATGACTCTAATATGAAACTGTGTGACAGCTTTGTTAGGCTTCAGTGTATCTGGGTGAGAAACACTGTGAAGGTAACTGTGGTTTCCAATAAAACTCCTCCTCTTTTAGAAATAAAAAGTTTCAAAATACCAGACATGCTGACTACACATGCATGCAGTGCCTGTTCCCCCCCAAAAAACACTTGACATTTTACATTTACATTTATAGAGATATATTTCAGGTGCTTATCTAAAGAGATCTGCGGTGAGAGCATCAGGAAAGTAGAGTTCAATTCTCCAATCACCACCACTGTAAAGTTTTACCCATATAAACACCCAGAGAGGGAGAGAGAGCTTCAGTTTTGCAATCCATCTGACATTTAAATGTGCATCTCCAACAGAACATACACCTACTGTTGGTTCACACGTACACATGGTTGTATGAGAGTGGTGCATAAACGTGGGTTTGAGAGGCAGAGTGATGCCTGCTTGTTGTGTAAGAGTGGAGGAGGACGAGATGGAGAGGTGCATCCACACAGTCATGAACTGAGTCTGAAAAGATGGCTATGACATTTCTGCTTGTTTCCTTCATGTTACCAGCTGAGTTAGTGATGGATGTTGATTTCCCTGCTCTCTAGGAATTGCTTAAACAGATGGGATGTATTTATAGTATTTTACAGTATTTGCTAGCTCTATAATTCTGACGCCTCCAGTGACATGGAGGTAAAGTGGTGGTAACAGCCAACAATGCTGTTTTTCTTTGGTCTCTAACATAAATTTACAGATGACACAGCCTTACATTAGCAGATATCCACTAAGATCCAGAACAGCTGACAATATAAACAAGTAATATTATCATGTAGCTATCTTCCCAGCTATCTTATGTATGAACTAACAGTTAGCTCCACTGTTGGGCACAGGGAAACTGTCTGTCGTTGTCACTGGCTCTGATGCTGCTGCCTCAAAAGACTGCAGCAAAAAATATTGCACTCGTCACAAGGAGCTAAGCTTCCTCAAGAAGTAGCGTCTGCTCCTTTTCAAGTCCATTCTGTAGACTCCAGTGTATTCTATTCCTTCCAGTGCTGCCACCTCCTCTCCATGGAAACGGTGTTTAACATAGTCTCAGCCCTCCTGAAGTCCACAACCATCGTCTTAGTCTTGGTCACATTCAAGAGCAGGTGGTTGTTCCCATGCCATCCACAAAGAGGTCCACCAGGTTTGTGTCCTCTGCCTCTTGTGCACTGCTGACACACCCCACAACTGCAGAGTCATCTGAAAACTTGTGTACAGGGTGAGGAAGAAAGGTGAGTGTAGGGAGTGTAGAAAGGTGAGTCCCTTGCTGTGCTCCTGTGTTCCTGACCGCCCATTCAGACACACACCTCCACAGTCACACAAACTGTGGTCTATCTGTCAGGTAGTCAGTAACTCAGAGGGTTGTGGAGGCTCCACTTTGCCTGACTTGTTTGATGAAAGGGGAGGGTAATGGTAGGGCTGTGATCTAAGCCATTGGTATCATTCACTGGAGAGGTGTGTGACGGTTCACATCGCTCCACCTCAGTTCCCTCTGCACCCTCTTCAGTAGGCCTCTATCACTGTCTGTGAGGGCTCTCTTCCTCCTGCTCAACAGCTCCTTCAGGGTCAAAGCTGGTACCAGGGCTTGTTGCTGGGGAAACATTGCACTGTCCTGATGGAGACAATGTTGACATCCCCATCTGTGCCCTCCAAATATCCCTGCTCAGTCCCATTAGCTTCCTGTTACCACCTCCTCACAGTACTAATGGTCACTGGCTGCTGCTGGATGATGAGTGTGTAGGTTGAAGTGAGAAGCACCAGGTTGTGATCTTATGTCACACGAGGCATAGGGCAGTGGTAGTGCATACATGTTTCACATTTGCATACAGTAAATCTAAAGGTTTATTTTCTCTGGTGGGGCAGCTGAAGTGTGGTTGAAGTCTCCTGAGATGACAGTGAAAGCCTATGGGTGTTGAGTTTGAAATCTAGTGGTGATAGAGTTGATGATATCACATGCTATGTTGGCAGCAGCTGATGGAGGGATATAAGCAGCAGCAACAATGGCACTTGTGAACACACTAGACAGATGATATGGATGGAGACTCGTGGCTAATAGGTAAACATCCAGGCCACAGAGTTGCTCTTCCACAGTAACATGTCTGGGATAACACCATCTGTTGTTCTCAAACACTGCAGCCCCCCCTCCTTCATCCCCACTCTGCCTGCAGTCTCTGTCAGCCTGTGCAGTTTGACCTGCAGCCAGGTCTCAGTAAAGCACATAACGCTGCATTACCAATATTCACATTGGTCCTTAGTCAGCACATAAACTTGTCTTTCTTATTCTGCAGGGACCTCACATTTCCCATAGTGACAAAAGGAAGAAAGGATTTAAACTTTCTCCTTCTTGCTCTCTGTTTGGCTTCAGCCCTACATCCAAAGCATCTCCTCAACTCATTGGGAATCTGGGTGCTTGCTCTGAGCAGAGTGGGTTTGGAGAGCAAGATCAGCTGATCGTGAAGGTAAACAATAAGCCCATTCCCTGTAGCATGGCTACTCGACACAAAGAAAGTAAAAAACACCAGAAAAACCAAAACCAAGTCTGTCAGCCTGTCAGCAATCCAATACCTACAGGGTGAAAAAGCAGAACAAAATGTAGTGTGTAAATGCACAGAAATGAAACCTACACATTGATGACTTCAGTATTCATTTAGTATTTGCAAGATTTCATTCAATATATCCAGACTTACATTCCATATTCTCAAGATTTCATTCAATGATAATCTGAAATGATTATCTAAGTGAACTAACACTTTTTTTTTCTTATAATTTGCTGGCTATAACAAGAGGAAAGAGAAAGAAAATATGTCAAAATGAGCATCCCATCACTGCAGGTTCACCAACTGCTATCAATTCACTACATGAATCAGGCTATGTGACATGTTTTTTGTTTGTTTGTTTTTTTCATAGCCTTTCTCCATTGTGTTTCACATTGTGTTTCACTCCATGGTACATTTTTGAGAAATAAACGCTGGCTTATTTAGCATGTTGTTTTAATAAATAATAAACTCCACACCTCATCAGCTTTGTGTTTTTAATAAGGATATGAAATTAGCTGATATTTCTGGCACCACACACGACAAAGTAATCATATTCTGAGTTTGTTTACTGGCACTTTCATCTGTCTGATGACACAACATTTTGTTCTACATCAAAAGAAACACACAGTGAAATAAATAATGGGCTGCACATTGAGGATTAAGACTGGAATTCATCAGTGACATAATAAAGCAGTGCAGGGTTTACGAATCAATAGAACCATGTCAACATGCAATCCTGATATGAAAGAAGAGGAAAGTAGACTTCACAGAGTTCTGTTCATAATTTAACACCCCCATACCCCACACATCTGTCATGAGTATACAACACAATACAACTCTTGTATGACATGAAAATAACTACTGACAATTCAATACATTTTCCAAAATGAATGGAAATGTCCCTCTGCATCAGTCAAAACATGTCATACAACTGTGAGCAATAGAAAAACACTAGTTTGTTATTCAGCTATGAGTCTTACCTTTGTGTCTTATTTAAATTCTTCATCCATTACCAGTTCCCTAAATATATTAAGTTCCATCCTAACAAGAGCAAAAGTTTCACTTAAAGTGTCCTATCATATCATTATCAGACTATTATCACCTACATGTAAGTAGCATATATGATATGACTTCATCAGTCTTGCTGGCAAAATCTGCCCGTCCTATGAATAATAAACTGAAGCTCATTCCTTCTTGCTGTAGAGTCTATCTGGTATTATGATGTATTGTAGCATAATGTATCTGCAGGGAGGCTGTCAGTCAGTCGGGGGCGCTCTCCTCCAAACACAGCCCTGTGTCCTCTGGCATGTTGTAGCCAGAACACCACTGA
The DNA here is from genome assembly GCF_001640805.2 of Lates calcarifer. Classification (NCBI taxonomy): domain Eukaryota; kingdom Metazoa; phylum Chordata; class Actinopteri; family Centropomidae; genus Lates; species Lates calcarifer. Next base: position 16,605,574 of record NC_066847.1, read on the forward strand.
ATGTCTAATGCGCTAACAAAGACAATGACACTCAGAGGGTGCCGGCCATTAATCCACTTAGACTTTTTGCCGTGTGCATTTCCACGATTACAGGGGTGGGTCAAATTCTATTAACCGTGAGATTTGAGTTTTTGCCTGAAGACAGGCATGCAGATGGCGGGTTACCATTCTAACCACGGGCACAAACAAGACTTGCTTTTATTTCACAAAACTCAAGAGTGTTTCCTCTTGCAAGGGAACATGTGTGTGATGATCTGTTGTTTGTGAGATTAGAACAGCATATGTGTGTATGTGGCCTTTTTGAGTGTGACTGGATGGAGATCTGAAAGCTGTAGTCCTCCATATGGTACTGCAGTAATGAAGAGGGGGACAAGGCACAGGGGGATGGAAGCAGACAGTGTAGGAGGGTGTCAGTGGGTATCAAAACACCTACTGAGTGGGGGTCAACAATGTGATTTCCACTGGCTGATATGACATTCTCTGTTTTTCAACTTGTTTTTCAAAAGTTTTAGATCCCAACAACTCCCCCCCACTGAGAAGTCAGCATTGGAGTGAATTCCTGCAGTCTTTGGCTGCTGCTTAGCCATCATCCTCTTTCTGAGAGAATCATGATTCAAATCCACCTATCTATCATACACTGACATGAGGTTCATTCACAACAAATGTTATGATGGGCTCACGTGAAAAACCCAGTAAGTGGACTGGGAAAGATATGGCCAAAAGAAGTCTATCAGCACTTCCTCCATGGCTGTATATACCTTATATCCAGCTTCTCATGCAAGACTTAACAGACTTTATCCACAACCACAGTAATCCTAACCTTAACCATCCACACAACAACCAAAACCAAACTGGAGCTTGTTGGGATATCACAGATAAGGCATTAAGGATAAGACTGTAGATATTCTACATTTGTCTTGTTTTCAACAAATCCAATCTAAAGACACAAACCAACAATGAATGTACACTTCTATCAATTATTGTGTGTGTATCCAGCCTGAGATTTAGTTCCCTGTGCCAAAGAGTTCACAGACTAGTAAAATACATCACTGAGCCACACTGTTCTATAAGAGGACATGTTTCTTTATCACCATAAACATACACCCCATAGTTTATTTCGACTCACATACACCATCCTGCATATATATATATATATATATATATATATATATATATATATGCATATATATATATATATATATATATATATATATATATATATATATATATATGCATGCTGCTCATTCTTTGCAAGATGTTCAGTATGTCCTCAGTAGGAACCATGTGGGTTAATGCTGTGTGAGATACAATGTCACAACCAGGATTCAAGTAACTAGTACTGGAAGTTTTTAGTTTATATTGTTGATAATAAAGGCATAATAATTCCAGTCTTATTCTTTACTTCATAATGCACAGAAATCCCTCTGTTCTAGTGCACGAAAAAACAACACTAAATGTGAAAAAATGAGGCATTAAGGCAAAGTTGTCTTTTTACAGTGGAAAGAGAAAGTTAATAAACCCTAAGGAATTTCATGCATTTATGGTATCTGTTTTAAAATATGGTCATATCTTCATCTAAAGAGATCTCGGAAGACTTAGAATTAAGACGTTTATTTGTATGAAGCTTGGAAGTGTTGCAAAATAGAGATATAGACACATACAGACATAGATATTCACATGTTCAAAATGTTCTATGAATGGAGGCAATTTAGTTCTGTGGCTACTCTCCCTAGAAGTGGGCTACCAACTAAGATGACTCCAAAGACAATGCTGAATGTGCAGTGAAGCGAAAAAGAAGTAACAGCTAAATTCTTAATCCTAATAATCAATTAGAGGAATCATTTGACCTGTTGAACATCTGAGGAGTTCAGGAGGCTACCATACACAAATGGTGTCCACAGACACCAATGCACCACCCTAATGGTGAAGTAGAGTGGAAGAAGAGCCATGATTTGTGGCTGCTTTGCTGCTTCTGGGCCTTGACAGCTCAACATCAGAGGTAAATTAAGTTTTGCGTTTATCAAGGTATCTTACAGGATAATGTCTGGGTGGTTGCCTGCCAGCCAGCCTGAAGTAAATCTCCAAGAATGAAGAATCTACAGAATGATTTAAAGCAAAGAAATTCTGCCTTTTGGAGCGGCCCAATCAGAGCCCAGACCACCACCCCATAGAAATGCTGGAGAATGAGCTCAGAAAGCTGTTCTCATCAGACAACATAAGAATATGGCTGAACTGAAGCAGGTCTGTGAGGAAGAATTCCCCCTGGATGTTGTGCAGGTCTGATCCACAGCTACTGATATTGCTGCCACAGAAGATTTTACTAGTTATTAAGTTAAAGTGTTCACTCGCTTTTTCCACCAGCACTGTGAACATTGAATAAAGACATGAAAAATTATCACTGTGTCTGTTATTAGCTAAAGCACATTATGTGTGTCTATACTTGTGAGTTAGATGAAGATCAGGTTAATGAAGGACACTGGGTCATTCCATATAATTTTTTCTTGTCACAGTATATCTTTGTTGCCTTCTTGTACAGTATAACACAGCATTTCTTATGTTAAGCTAATGTTATATGGGGAGTTCTTTATTAATCGCAAAGGGAAATTGCAAAGTATTGTTAGCTGCAAGGTTGTTAGAATTTTGTATCAAAGTCTTCTTCTTCTTCTCTAACTAAACTAAATCTGACCATTTCTACTATTTATTTGGTTTTCTTAATTGTGGTTTATCACTTGTGTGCTAATAAATAAAACTCAAAAAGTCAACTCAATTCAGCTGAACTGGCTGATATACAATGTAGCCACCATGTTGTGCAAATCCTCTTTAAAACTGAACAATTTCATACAGCTACTCACTTTATTCAAACAGCATTTCAGTCAATAGACTCTCCCATAGGAAACAAGAGCTCAGTCAATAGACATTCACAAAGAAAATGACAGTTCAGTCAATAGACCCTCAGTGACAAAGTTTTGTTGCCAAAACTAGGTACTAAAACAAAAGTACTAGAGACTGTTATTGTTTTAAGTGCCATTGTATTGCTAAAACAATTTTAAGAATCACTCTTTGTCTTTGGCGCTTCAGTTTTATTCTTGTCTGGGTAGAAAGCCTTGGAATCAGCATACACCTTATTGAATAAACTAAACAATTCACCTAAATCCTGGATAATGTTGTAATTAATCATTGTCACTTTTGTATATGCGTGTTGAATGTGATAAGAATGTGTCATCAGAGTCAGTTCACATTTAAGTCAGTGGCAACAAGAGAAAACTGTAAACCACAGAAAGTACTGATCAAAACAAAAGCTTCTAATTAACGAGCTCCAAAAGTCACCATTAAATTCTTGGAGAACCAGGAAGCCTCCTGACTGTTTTCTGGAACAATCTTTCAAAACACTGAGAGCTGCAGAATAACACAAAGCATCATACTGGATGTAATTTGCATCAGTCGGAGGCACTGGATGTGTTTTTTGCATCCAACGTCAATACTGTTGAAGGAAAATGGGAAGTTAAAAATAAAAGCAGCCAAGCATTGTCAAAGTTTCCAAGGCGATCATAAAAAATGTTCGATACAATTGATGACATGCCAGCTAACACAGTGGGATGTAATGCATTTTAAACAGATGCAATCATCTTAGATTGGCCACTTTGTCATCAACACTGAATCTGGTAATTGCTGGCAGCTCAACTAAAAAAGAATAATCAATATGAAAGAGGGCCGTGAAACAAAGAGAAAATAAGCACTTTTCTGGAAAGCAGAGATAAATGTAACCTGTGTACAAAATGTAACACTTGTACTGAGCTGGATGACCAAGTATGTAGACTGTGTACGTGTGCGTGTCACTCACAGACTCTGTCGCAGCTCTGCTGTATCCCTAGATGTTCCCAGGGACTGAAGATTCTTCTCTAGTGTGACAACTGGGGGAACAATTGAACAATACAAACATCAAATATAAATATACGTACTGAACTCACAAATACACGAACACTCATGCACTTGGGTGAACTTTATATTCTTTCTACAACCTCACTGTGAGACTAAGTTAAGAAAGAACAGCATTACTGGCACTCATGAAAAGCCAGAGATAAGGTTTAGAAGTGCCTTTAGATTTCCTATAAACCTAATCCTAAACGAAAAGTATGGAATCCTAAAACAAATCTGGAACCTCTTGTAAACCAAAGCAATATTTTTCATCCCAAATTTAAACCTAGTAATAAAAGTAATATAAATCCAAACATCAAAATTACATTAACCCTAAATTACAGGGGGTTTAACCCTAAATTTTGTTAATTTAAATCCTGACTTTAAGTCCATGACAAAATGTATAATTCATATATTCAGATTTATAGCCAGTATTAACAACAATCTAAACAGCAAACTTAAACTAAACTCAGACCCATTTTTTTAAATCATGGCCTTAATCCAAATTTATAATCTGAACTAAACTTCTTGCCAAATTGTCTGAATCCAAAATTATCACTTTGATTGTAAATTAAACATAAGCACAGTCTAATTTTAGACTTTAACTAGAGCTAACTTTGTCCTAAATCTGAACCCTGTATTAACACTAATCTCAATGCTAAAATCAAGCTTTAACTCTTAAATCCAAAACATACAGTAAGACTGAACTAACCTTAATTTGTATGTACATGTACATGTACATAAGTCGCTGATGTTTTGTAATATCATTTACATTTACCATTTACTATTCTTAATCTTAAACCTAAACCCTGACTGTTGACATTTAATCCGTTGCTAATAATCTGATACTGAAGTCTGACCTGATCTGAAACTCAACCTTAAATCTCTGCCTAAATATAACCCTTCTATAAACTTACTCTGATTTTAAACTAGCTCTAGTACTGATTTCAATCATAACTCAGAACATATAAACCAGTCCCAATAAATGTATAAATACTATTTTGAATCTAATCTAAATTTTATTCTAAAGTTATCTAAACCTTAATTTAATCCGAGCACTACTTCTAATTTTATACCAAATTTGCAGCGCTAATCCTAAATCTAACCTTAACCCTGACCAACTTTCATCTCTAAGCTCAGATACTAATCTTAGAATCTATCTGAGGAGAAAAGGACTGGCCACAATGTCCTTGGTCAAAGATCTCAAAGTATTTATGTTGTGTATAGGAGCACAAGGACAAATGCATGCACACGCACACACAGCACATATACACTCGGTTTTTAATGATGAATGGTCTTTTACCATTGGCGTTGATCTGGAAGATATTGGAGGAGGTCTCCTGAAACACATCTTGCAGTTCTGAGGGGCTGACCTGTGTTGCTTTGGAGAAAACATGGTATCAGCAAACACTTCTCAGCCCAGTGGAGCGTGACACTGCAGCAGACAGAGAGTGGACCACACAGTGGCAGCATGTAGGGACTACTGTGATGAAACAAAAAACATGTAAATATCCAGATTTGAACATTTGCATAAGTGTCTGGTTGACTGTATTTTTCTTGTTTGTCCATCACACTCACATCTCAAAGGGTAGTTTTCAGGTGTGGTTGCCCAGTTTAAAGTTAGTTAGTTAGTTAGTTAGTTAGTTGTTGTAGTTGTTCTGTGTTCTTTGTTAGTTTGGACAAAGATCATGTCATTAAAAAACGTATCATATCTCTGTGCTGTCTGTGGTTATCTCTCACTGCCACTAACTGAAGCAGGATTTCAAAGCAGCCATACATATATATTTATTTACTTTATATTACTTAAAGGCATCAGGTCGTCCTTGCTGTGGTGTTTTTGCTCTTCATTTCCTATAGTTCTCTTTTGTCTTCTAGTACATGGGGTAAGAGCCTGGGCAAAGTGAGGTAAATATGAATATGTCATCTGAATAATTAATTAACACAAAAAGAACATAAACATGTGTCAGGTCCTGCAGATTGATGAATGAGACCTAATGTGCCTCATCTGCTTATAAGATGCAATGTCTGTTACTTAGAAAACCTTTTGAATACTGTAGAATATCCGTCCATTCATTATTGCTAAGGCTTATCTGTCAAGGGTGGCGGGGGTGCTGGAGCCTATTCCAGCTGTCACTGGGTACACCCTGGACAGATCACCAGTCCGTCCGTCACAAAACATATAGACAAACAACCATTCACACTCACATTCACACCTACAGGCAATTTAGAATCAGTAGTTAACCTGCATGTCTTTGGACTGTGGGAGGAAGCTGGAATATCCGGAGAGAACCACACAGGCACAGGGAGAACATATATATGAAAATATACAGTGATTTGATATTCAACCATTTGATCAAAAACATTACAAAACTCCAGTTTACAGGTTGGCTAAACAAGAAATATTTTTCACACCACCTAAGAACTGGCTGAATACCATGAAACATGGCACATATTCATGTTCCCCACTGGAAGAACTGTAATAATCATATAATGCCATCATTAACTACATGTGCTCAGTACTCAGCTACATCAGTATTTTAACATTGTCTGTGTAAGCATGTTAACATGCTGACATCGGCATTTAGCACAAGTACAGGCTCACAGCGTTAGCTTTGCTGTCCACACTGTCCACACTAAACAGTAGGAGGCCCATTTCTGTCATTGTGATGAAAAAAAAAATACAAGTCATTATAATAAGAACCTTTCTCAAGATAATGAGTTAGTGTTTCAAAATAACACAGTACAGTTATTTTGAGGTTTCTTATTGCTTAAAGTTTGTCATTATACTGACTTAGAGGATCATCTTCTTTTTCCATCACAGTTGTGGAAACAGGTTTCCATAGACTGGTACTTAAAATGTTCATGAAGTACAATAAAATTTGATCATACACAAACAGCCCTTAGAATCATTTTTGCCATAACAAAATCTGCTTTGTCACCAGTTGGTCTGGATGTGTTATTTATATGTGACAGGTGACTGTACATGGATAACCATGGATAAGAAGCCAGTTAGTGGTGATGTGGATTCTGTGTGCTGATGTTTTTAAAAAAATAATAAATATATATTTTCTGTTCATGCAGTTTTTCTTAAGTGACTTTCTGGTGGTGGCAGCATGTAATTCAACACTTCTGCTTTAAAGTTTACATGCAGGGAAAAAATTTCTTGAATGGCACCATTTTATTTTGTTCATCATTAATGGCGACTATTGCTGCTAATTCTATATGCGTTAATTTGCTTTTAAAAAAAAAAAATCAAACAATCATTTAATGTACTCAAATCAAGCCAAGCTGACAGAGGGAGTTTAAAACAATAAATGTGGACCCTTTGAAGAGCTGGCACTTCAAAGTAACATTAATCTGTGATAGGAGATTGTGGGAAAATTAACATTTACATTAATTTTACTGAAAAAAACTTTGTATTATTATTGTAATGAATAGAATTGGAAACTGAATGGACATCAAAGACTGCGGGAGCCTCTAATGTGGGATCTAACTGCAGCAATGATGATAGACTGGACGGGGAAAATGGCATGGCACTGAGCCACAGGCTGGCAGCAGGAGTGGTGAGTCTGCTCTATAAGTTATGTGGGCAGGACCATTTTCCTTGTTCAAAAGCACATGTCATTGCAAATGACAGGGGGTTTAATGGCTTGGAGCCATTACAGCAGGCTGAGATCAACATCACGACCTGTATAAACTGCACACAGAGGCCATCTCACCCACCCTTTTGTCAAATACTGCACCCAGAGATGACTGCTATCTACATTTATTTTTCTGGTTCTAAATAACATGGAGAGGTGTGAAAATGCTCAAAAGCACCAATATTAGAGGAATGGGAGATCAAATATTGGCATGGAGTAAAGAGCGACAGAGAGGCAGAGGTGAAGTCAAAGACAAAGCAGAGCTGGACAATGAAACACTTATTAACAGCATGGGCTAGAGGAAGAACTGAGAGCCCCCCGCTGTACATCACAAGTCATTAACTCTACTCACTGAGCTATACTGACAAATCGTCCAGGTAATAACATGATTGCATTCAGTCATTCGAGCAGCACTACAAGATTTTGATACATTTGGAAATAGGTCATTTTTCAACTGAAAGACCTTTAGTGCATTTTTAATGTTATCTCCGCATACACACACATTTTTAACACGTGCTTTGTACACCTTTCATTTACCGTGATGGATGGCTATCTAGTGTTCATGCTACAGTGGAGGTAGATGGGCCTATCACTGGACTGGCTTGCAGGATGGGTGTATGACTTAAGTCTATGTTTGTGTATGTCTTCGGTGCCAGGAGCCCACATTCCTACTCTGCACAGACACATAGAAATAAAACAAAATTGACCGTATCACAACATGAAAGCTGTTATTTATTTCTATAGCATCTCTATTGCAGTGATTCTAGGTGAGTATCCTGGGAGAAACACAGCCTAATATCTGCAATGCTAATAGCATGCTGGTTGCAGGGCAAATGAAATAAATGTCTCCTCACTGATAAAGGATTATATGTGGATACAATTACTAGAAACACGTGGCAGATTGGTTAAACTGTTAAATAGCACTGTGGAAAATTAGTTGTTGTGTGAATAAGGACTGGGTTGGTGGATGGACAGATTTTCCCGTAGGTTCATATGCAACTTGCTCTTTAACAAGAAACTTAACTCTAAAGCCTATTTTGAGTTGATAAGTACATGTGCAGACACTTTATTACACATTAATTGATCCTGGTCCCAGTCTGCAGCATTCATTATGAACAGAGGTTATTTTGCATTTTCCACAGAGGACCCAGTAATTCTGTCCTCTAGACCCTCCAACAGTCTACGAGAAATCATACCCTGTGACTGTGTGTGTTAGGGTTTGAATGCTTTTTTTAATTTGTGAAGGGGGGTGTGTTTAAGCTGCGATAAGTTGTTGAGTGTTGATTTACGCTTGAAGCTTTTCTATAGAGACTGTACCGATGACTGTCAGGGAGAGATTTTTACTTAATAAGACTCTCTAAACCTTATCATCAACCATTTATCAAATTATTTTGGGTATCTGGGGTATGACCCCTGAATCTTGCCAGCATCAGGTGAAAATTTCCCTTTGTTTCAATGGTATGATCAGACATAGGACTACATAAAGGAAAGAAGCAGGATGTCAATGGATTTCCAATGAAAACTAACACAGAGTTACAAGTGCTAGGGGAGCAACTGCAATTCATTGTAATCAAAGTGAATACAAGGTGAAAACAATCACCCCTGTTTGCAAAGTGGTGATCTTTCAGTTCTACTGTGGATAAGCATTTGATTGTAAAAGTATTATCACGTCAGTACCTCTGCCTATCTGTGAAATTTGCCACCATCTGCGCCATCTGTCTACTGTAGGATGAAGTTCAGTGATGAGGGCTGGGTTTAGGGTTAAGTCATTAAACTCATGGAAAGAGGAGGAGAGGGAGAAACTGTGACTTATTGCACTTTAAACTAAAGGTACTTGCATAAATCTGATGATGCTGACTCTAACTTCAAGTAAAGATCTCTGTTTTACATGCAATTCATCCTTTTCACAAATGGAGGAAAATAACATGAACTGTGTGCCCAGTTCATGTTATTGTCACACAATCCTTTCACAAGCGAGGAATGTCATTTTCACACTAAAGTCCACAACACATAATCTACACTTTTTATTTCACGCTCATTTCACAAACTCCACTGTTCCCTGGAAGGTTCGGGATCCATAGAGGGTTATTTCACAATCAGTGTTTGGTAAATGGTTTGGATCAATTCAGCAGCTTTTTATCTTTTCACACTTGAAACTGTTCTCTCACATTAACATGCCCGTATCAGCATGGGACTTCAAAGCTATACTGATATGCATTTCCCTCACTAAATCACTCTTGACAAATTTAGTCTCTCTGTGGTTTGAGCACTGTGTCTGATACAGTCATAACTTTAATTTTGTCCTACAAAGGCATTTTGGAAATGCTTAAGAGGAGTGTAAGAAATATGAATCATACAATAAAATGGCAACAAGTCTAAGAGGTGCCTGTAGTTTGTAGGCATTGTAGGATTTTGAGTTTGCTGTTAATGCCAACATGCTACCATGCTCATAATGACAATGATGATGATGTTAAGCAGGTATAACTATCTTAATTTACTTCATAACAGAATCCTCATAATCATCCTTGTTAATGGTTAATAACTTGTTTGAACACAGTTGTTTGAATTATAGTTTCTTTAATCTGTTTAATTTGTTGATTTTTAATAATTATACAATTTTAATTAATATTAATTGGAATCTCTTACCAGTAGATTTTGCTCATTTTACTTTCACTCATGTATGTCATCCCACTTGTATTCAGTCAGTTATAAATTGTCTCTTTGACTGATCAAATATTATTCTACCAGTGATGTTTGGCATTTCTGAGATTGAGAGAATTATTTCATTTGATTGTGAGAAATAAGGTTTCTCACACTAATGGCTTAACGCAATTACATTTGATTTTCTCTTCAATGGTTTTTGTTGAATTAGACGTCTGTAATTGACAGAAAATAATTATCTTTATCAAATAACATTTGCAAAAGAAAAGAATGTGACTATTTCAGTTGATTTTACCAATCTCTAGTCTAAGCCTGCACAGAGACAATATTTGTATGACTTCATATGTCCTTGTTGGGATTTGTTCTACAAACAAATAAGAACAAGTGTCTGAAATGGAATGAAAAAAAGAGAAAGCTGTAGGGAAGAATCTCACTTTGCGTATTTCCAGTTGTTAATGATATACCCTAGTGAACTGATTATAGCTGATGATCAGTTTGGCTGTGGTTGATTTTTTTTTTCTTTCTTTATTTAAGTGCTGAATAATCAATAGAGAGTGCCCTGATTTCTCCCACTGTAATGAGTGAAGAGTCCTGAGCATGCAGGGGATGAATATCATCATGCCCTCACAGAGTAGCTTGTCGATAGCACAAATGTGCTATCTGCAACATGTTCAATTACACTCTCAAATCAGAGACGAACTTAATCAAGAGATCCCATCTCATTATGCTTGAGGTCAGTGGCTGCCTCTCCTCACAGAGGAGGGACAGATTTTACTCTTTTCAAAAATCTGCAATTTAGCCACTGAGCAGCTGATTGAGAGAATGAGAACCTGGCTCACTCCCAACAGCTGGCACTGCAGGTGGAGCCAGCAAGGTTTTTTTTTTTTTTCAGTTTGCAGGATTTGACCAACACACAGAGGCTGCTACTGAAAACGCTTTAGCAGATGATAGGGATATTGAAAACTGTATATCCCTGTTATTGAAAGTATTTTAACTTTTTTCATTTTATTGGTTTACATTCCTTTGTCAAAAGGACAAGGACTGATTACCAAGTGTCATAAAACTCAGCTCTAAGTTATTGCCAAAAGACAGAGAAGCATATAGAATCAAAGCATAATCAATGACCCCTGTAACTACTTGAAAATAATGGCATCAGGAATGTGTTTGTCTGCATGTAAAACAAATAGATGGAGCTGGAACAGCTGTGGTCCAAGAGATGATTGTTTTTCCTTTAAGTTATTTTTGACATAATGTGTCCATGTGACCTCTAGGGGCACCAAGTAAGCAACTACAATCCTATGTTTGCCTGATTGTTTTTGGTGCAGAACAAACTCTATTTTAAGTATTTTAAGGCCATCATACCTTTTGCCTTTTAAACAATCAGCGTGAAAAAAAAATACTGAAAACACACTCTGCAGCCTCAGTTATTTACAGGGTCATGTTTTGTTTAACTGCAACAATAAAACTTTTTTTGTTCACTACAGCACTGATTCACACCTCTGACTGGCTGCTTGTCCATGGCAATGTTTATTGAAGTTGGTGGAGTATTTAGAGCCACCTCCCTCAGTGCTTTCTCCGAAGCAATTAAACCTGAAACAATTAAACCTTGTGGCTATAACATAAAACTATCTGACCGTTGCATGATCAAGGACAGGCCTTTGTTTCCATATTAAATAGCATTGAGGATATGATTAACAGGGACATGGTAAATGGAAATACAGGATGGGGATTATGAAAGCAGCAGCTCCTCCTTTGTAACTACTGTATGCTGAGATAACCTGTAATAGCAGTGCTAAATGAAATGCTAGCATGAAGACAGACAATAGTCTGATGTTTAATAGGTGGGCTTTATTTTCAAAGCATATCTGAAGAAGACATTTCACCAATGCTGATTTTTTAAATGTATCTATTTTAAGCATTTTTTGTAGCATTTCATTTAGTGCATAATCATGTACTGATATTCACATATTATGTACATTATGCAAATGTTAAACTACATCAAGACTTCAAAACAGTTGAATAGTCAACATCATTATGAGGGAAAATAAATAAAATGAGACTGTAAAGGCTTCTTTTGATAGATAGTTTTTAGTTTGTTGCTAATTTTACCTGAAAGACTTGGTGCACTGGTAATACAGCTTTAACAAGCCTGACACACTTGTCGTGCTTTAACTGAAGCTATACACTGAGCTCAAATTCAGATGTGAATATAAGTCCGGATCCTAAGTTCTTAAATTACTGATGCTGGAATCTAGTACATCAGCTTCATCGTGGACAAATGGGGATATTTTAAACAGATGACTGAATCAAGCTTGGAGAACCTGGAGAGAAGAGTGAACAAGCTGCAGGAATTCATAAAAGATTCACCTTGACTGCAGAGGGAGGAGGTGTACTTACCCCCCACTGTCCAAACACAAACACACACACACACATACTGTACAGCATTGCCCCCACATGAAGCCGTCTGGAGGCGTTCTGCTCTGTTTAGTGTGCTATCACGTCCCTTGCGGCCAGAACGTGCAGAAAATGCAGACCAACATTAAATGATTATCATGGAAAGCTCCGGTCTGACTGAACACCATGCTGTTCAGATGCTACAATTTGGCTGCATATTTTTGTGTCTTTGATGAAAGCTTCCTCATAATTTTGCCTCACTCCTCTGCTCAGCAGGAGACAGATCATTTGCAAACAATGTGAGGAAAAGTTTGCAAGGATAATGAACAGTACGCTTCCAAATTGATCTCACTTAAATATTTAGAAAAATGCATCAATTAAGTGATTCTCAATAAAATTTAAGTTTGCGTCTGAACTTTTTTCCCCTCATGATTTCCCAGTAATGCAAATTGAGACTCTGCATTATTGTTAACAAAAAAAAAAAAAAAAAGCAGTTATCACTGTCACACACAGAGGAGAGATATTTTTCAGTTGCAGCACATTTACTTTCTGTTTAAACCTGATGGATCATTCTCATCGTCACAGTGCTGTCAGGCCAGTGTAATTACTTTCATGATTCTTCATCCTTACTGTAGGCATCTAAACAACAAATTGTTCAGGGCAGAATTTGAAATAAAACATGACCTTTCCACAAAACAATTACAGCTGCATGCAAGACAAATTAAGCTATTATGACACTTTAATGTGGGGAAAACTGCAAAAGATAAAAACACATTTGATGGTATGCATTCTTTAACATCAACAGCTAAATCAGGCAAAAGCACTTGTATAACTTTCTTTACAGTCACACTTCAGGCTAAATTCTGTATTTATATTAGAGTCATTGCTTTTCTGTTGTAAACTTGCTGTACATTGCTGAACATTCATCTGTCTGGTGGTGAGGAAAGCTCAGAAATGTTTTTGCTGACAGAGGGTTAGGGGAAACATGAAGATCAAATTTGAAATTCAATTAGAGCTGCAGTTTATGCTGTGGATCAGCTACTCTTCAAATTAGATTAATAATTACAATTTTATGATCTAATTTTCACTCATATTTTTGTATTATTGATTGGTTTTATCCAAGATTTCTACATTCATGTGAATATTCAAAAATATGGGTAAATCATCTAACATTAAAGACACCCAAAATTTCATTATTCTTGGGATGATGCATGAATATGGCAGCATCAGTGTGCTTGGAAACTTAAGACCACAAACCTTGTGTTTTTGTCATTCAGACATTCAAACTGTACATATACATACACATGCTCACACATATACATATACTCACTGAGCACTTTATTAGGAACACTATTAATACTGGGTAGGGCCTCACTTTGATCTCAAAACACTTTGTGGCATGGATTCAGAAGATGGAAACTTTCCTCTGAGATTCTGCTCCATGGTGACATGACTGCATCACATCATTTCTGCTGATTTGTCAGCTTCACATTCATGCTGTCAATCTCCTGTTCTACCACATCCCAAAGGTGTTCTACTGGATTCAGACCTGGAGACTGAGGAGGTCACTGAAGTTCACTGAACTCACTGTCATGTTCATGAAACCAGTTCGAGACGACTTTAGCTTTGTCATGTGTTGCATTATGTTGGAAGGAGCTGTTTGAAGATGGATATAAAGGAATGCACATGGTCAACAACAACACTCAGGCTGTGGCGTTCAGCTGAAGCTCCTGACCTCTGTCTGTATGATTGTATGCATTGCACTGCTGCCATGTGATTGGCTGATTGGTTAATTGCGTACATAAGAAAGTGTACAGGTATTCTTAGAACTCAGTGACTGTATGTACATATACTACACATACATCCCACAGTGCTCAACTCAAAGACAGTTAACAGTGCAGTCCAGAGGCTGAGGCTTTGTTTAATGTCTTTTTAATATCTCTATTTTAATAATGACATACCTCAAAACTTGTTCATAAAACATTTTACCAAATATCAACAAAAAAAACCAAACAAAATAATAACAATAATAACATTAGCAGAGCTTGTCAGAATTGTTATCTTTAGAAAATGTCTTAATCCTGCAATTTATTGTGGTATTGTTACAGCAGATTGCAAGCTAATTCCACAGTCACCAAAATGCTGCAGTCTACAGGCTGCAGAGCTACTCAGAGAGACAGTGTATAGGGCACAATGAAGCCTTAGTCAACAAAAGTCCTCATATGAGGATGCAGGGTCACTGAAGGTTGGACTTGAGATCAATGGCATCTCAGTTGTTCCATTAATCCATGCGTGGCTATCTAACACATGGCCCACTTTGGCCACTCACTGCCCATCAGCAGTGCATGGAGCTGGAGGAGCAAGTGCTCATCACAGAGCTGTCACACCCAGTCCACCCTCTCACTTCATTCAAACTTAATAAGCAGGGCTCTGTCTCCAGAGAGCTCATCACAGGGAACTAACAATGTGGACACATCTGCGGGTCAGGTCTAACCCCCAGCACTCTGCTGTGTGCAGTGGAGAACCTGGTCCTTAAGCTTTTATCATATATCTGTCTCTCTGTCATCGTGTCTTTTCTGTCCAGAAAAGGAACTAAGTGCCCAAATGACTAATGCTTGACCTAGATCTGAATTGGGGTGGAGGTGGAGGGATGGAGGAGGTGGTGGTGGTGTGTGTGTGGTTGGCAGGGGGTGGGTGGAAATTAACTGATTAGTTGATGAACAGAAAAGTAAATGGTAACTATTTTGATAACTAAGTAAATGTTTTAGTTATTTCTTTTGCATAAATAATGAATAAAAATGCCAGTGTCAGATTCTTTGTCATATATATAAACGTAAACTGAATACCTTTGGATTTTAGACTTTTGGTCATAAAAAATTAAGACATCTGAAGACATCATCTTGGAGTCAATAAAGTTATAATTGCCACAGTCTCCCCTATTTCTTCACATTTCAGACCATTTACCCAGGTGGCCATGGCAGCCATTTTTCAAAATGGCCACCAGTGGTTGGTTAAACTTTCCTATCCCACTGGACTCATAAAAAAAAAAAAAAATAAATAACAGACATAATCTGGATCCAAGTAACCCTGGGAACCAAATAAAGTACTCACTCACAATGGGCTTTTGGACTTTTAGGAACTAATTGGTCATTTCATTATCTTATTATATAGTGCCGTGAAACAGTAAAATCAGAGCAAACACAATATATCAAATAATTGACCACACATAGCAAATGAGACATCAGGTTATAATGGTTGTACTGTAAAACTACATGAATATTCAGTGTTACTGTTCAACTGGGTGCCAAAAAGCTGGTTTGTGGGCCATTGTGAAGCATGAATCAAGGGGCTGAGGCCAATCAGCTAATGCCGGTTCTGCCTGAATTAACTCTATGCTTCCTTAAACCTGTAAACTGTAAAGTCTCAAACCACCCCTCTGTCAGTTAGTCTGAATTCTCTTGCTGTTCCCACTGCAAGTTTTTCTTTTGCAGACTCTTGTATCTATTTCAACAACTCAAGTTCATTTTCATTAAAGCCTGTTTTCTGAAATTCTGTTGACTTTTAAACAATTTAAAACTTGTGTCAGGCCAGGATTCTCGAACTTATACACTTAGTTATTTATGTAGCCTTTATTTTTTCAACGACGGTGGATTTCTCAGAAGAATTCAAAAGACACAGTTTTTCCACTGCATCTGGTATTATATTTAGGTCAGTTTTTTGTAAGAACATCATTGTGTCTCATCAGACAACCATACAGATGTTTGCTCACCACAGCAACTCGATATAGTACAAGCTACTGAGTTAGTAGATAACAAATTTTAAACAAGACCATAAACCCTTGAAGTATAAAGCACACTTTGCTTTGAAAAACAAACATCCCTTCCATAACACCAAGAGTTTAAAGTGGGGCTGTATTATTCCACATTACTAATATACTCTGGGTCACAGTGTTCACATATTACATATATATTTCCATTCAGCACAACCACAGAGCATCTCTTCCTGCATTTCAGCCAGGCTCTCTCAGCTGTTTGATGTCTTCAAATGTGGTGGCAAGTAAAAGTACAGAAACAGTGACACATAAGTATAAAATTGTAAATGAGTATTCTTTGTTTGGCTCCAAGATTACCAGGTCTCATCTGTAAACAGAATTCAAGGTGTCACCAGTGCCATAAGTTTCTCGCCCCCAAACACATACAGTTGTCCTTTGAGCACCACCACCCTCTCCACCTGCTCTGACATTTCTCCCAGCCTTCTCCAGTCTTTTTTATTCCTGACTGCAGTGCAGTCTCTTTAGAGCAGAAATCCTCAAAAACTGCTTTGTAGAGTTTGACTAGGCTGTGACGAGACCACATATTCAGAGACTGGACTTCTCTGAATTCCTTGAACATCATCAGGGAAAATGAATGGTTTATTATCAGTTCCTTTAGCAAGTTTAAGCCTTTTCATGGGCTTAGCTTAAATCCATCCCATCATTGCTTTGAAAACAAAAAGCTCAGGTGGAACACCATCTGAGCAACTGTTCAGATACTTAAGGAGGTGTTTGGCTGGCAGGTCCCTAAACTTTAAGATGTATAATAACTGCAACTTGGAGAAGCTACTTCTAAATGTGCCAGCTGACTCTAAAATCTCTCATGGTCATGGTTGATGGCAAGTTGTCTTCCTGTGAGGAACAATTAACATGATCAAGATATGTTCATAGAATGGTCCAAATAGTATACAGCAATAACACTGGTCTTTTCAAACAACTTCAGTGGCATAGTTAATGACTTCAGTGCATTCACTGAACATTGTTACATGACCTACGTTAATACATACTGTACTCACTACTGCTATGGTTTAATCCAGTTCTTACTATAATATGTTGAGAGTCTATAATGTTGTCATCCTGATTGTCCATACTGTAAATCTATGGTGTTTCTCTATACTGTACACATGACATCTATGGCATGTCTGTCCATCCCAGATCCATCCTCAGCTCTTCCTGAGGTTTCTTCTATTTTTTTCCCTATGAGAGTTTTTTTTGGTCCAGTTCGGGGATATAATGACAAAAAGTGTGGTATGCTGTACATGTCAGGCTCTACCATGTCAACAATTTCTTAGCAAAATACATAAACATTTTCCATCCATCCATCCATTATCTGTACTGCTTATCCATTAAGGGTTGCGGGGCTGGAGCCTCTCCCAGCTGACATTGGCTGAGAGGCTGGGTACACCCTGTACAGATCACCAGTCCATCACAGGGCCAACATATACAGACAAACAACCATTCACACTCATCAGTTAACCTGCATGTGTTTGGACTGTGGGAGGAAGCTGGAGTACCCAGAGAGAACCCACACAGGCACTGGGAGAACATGCAAACTCCACACAGAAAATCTCCGGGCTCGAACAGGGGCTCGAATCTGACGACAGTGCTAACCACTGCACTACCATCCTGCCCATAAACATTTTCTAATTTAGAAAATAATTGTATATGGTACGTTACCTTACTTAGAGAAGTAATTTTACTGTTTTGAAACTCAACAGAGTTCATTGTTTAATTTTAAAGGAGGAATTTAAAACCGAAAGGGAATTTTGGTATTTCAGCAATTGGGTATCAAAAAGAGTGAGTGCTACTTTTAAAACTTTAAGCAAGTTTTAAACTATTTAAAAAAAAATATGTACATATAATAGTAATTATGTGACAATTATGACCGCTGTTGTAAACTGTCAAGAAAAGCAATATATGGTGCGTCAATGTGCGATGGTATTAAAACCATGTTGTCCTATTGTCCTGAATGAGACGCTTGGCTGTGTTGGAATTGACACTCCACCTCTCAGAGAGCAGGGTGGAGGGTTGAGAGCTTTTGCCGGGAGAGGGAGGAGAGAGATTAGCCTAAACGACAGCTCTATTAGAGACTTAACCTGGGCTTTGATCATTTCCTGAGCTCCCCTTCAGATCAGCCCAAGTAACAAATGGCAAATCTGACAGGCTCCTGCCCTACCCCCACCACCACCTCCATCACCACCACCACCACCACTCATATCCCTCATAATGTACCCAGGCTTCACTGTGATCAAAGACCTCCTTTCTGATGACTGAGGCTCCCATCTGTCTGCCCACAATAGAGAAAACTGAGAGAAGCTGACTGTCAGACTGAGTGAAAGTATTTCACAGCACACATATGAGTACAGTGTGCTGGAGTAAAGAGACAAAAAGCATATGTGATGTTTGTTTTTCTCTGTCACACCCTCCATTTTCCCCTCATGGTATATCTGAATGGCGGCATAATGACTTGTGCCAACTACTCCCTTTGAGTGTCAAACATGATTGCTACGAATATACATTTGTGTAGAGATAAAGACATGTTCCTTTGGTGCTGACTACCAAAATGACTTGCACTACATTTTCTGCTTGGTAATTTGAATATTTTCATAAATTGTCCGAGGGTGTGATTGCCTGAACCACACTGCTGCATGCATGCTCTCAGTAATTACCTCAGTGACAAACAATAAACATCAACATGTTAATCAGGTTTTACATAGTTAGAGGGCATGCTCATAAAACAACCTGCGTGAGTAGCTTGAAATTACATCTAACACCTAAACAAGGGCAAGTCATTCCATTGTAGCAGGAACAACAATCATTTAGAGTACATTTCGATTTAGATCACTACTTTAGATCACCACAATCTGTGAAACTATAATCAAATGACACAATGACCATGATAACATGCTGACCTTAAGCAGGTTTAATGTGAACCCTGCTCACCATCTTAGTTTAGTAGGTTAACATGCTAACATTAAACATGGAGTACAGATGAGGCTGGTGGGAATGGCATTAAATTCTCAAGTACTTAGGCATGATCAAGGTATTGGGCAAACTGAAATTTTCACCTGATGCTGGTGTTGAAAAGTTAAGGGATTGCTGAAGTGATTCATCCTGAGAGGAACATAAATGTACAAAATACCAAATTTCAGCAGAAGAGATATTTTTGATACTTTAATCTAAACCAGCCGACTGGCTGACACTGCCATCTACTGAGTTGCAAAGTGGGGGGAGCAATTTTGGGAGCCCCTGGTAAAAGAAGTCTCATTGTTTTTTTCATAACTCGGAGTTGGAACACTGCTATGGATTGGATGGACATGAAACTACACGAGGAGGCTATGCCTCTGGTGTTTTCCCTGTCTCTCCCTGTGTGTGTGTGTCTGTGTGAGTGAGTGTGTGTGTGCATGTGTGTGTATGAGCACAGCTTCCTCACCAGGCTGTTGGCTCAATCTCCACACCTGCTCTCAATCATATCATCAACTCCTGCTCAAGTACCCTGTCTCACCTTCCTCTTGTCACCAGATTGTTATAGCTCCTCAGTGGTAGGTCTGCTCTTGGCCATGTCTTTCCTTTGTGCTACTTGTTGCAAGTCTTGCACTTTTTGTTATTCAGTGTCTCCTGAGACCTGTTGCTCTGCCTCGCACCACTCCTGCTCACCTCTGCCTGACACCATTAACCCTCCTCCAGCCTTCACAAGCCAAACTGCACCATTACCACACATCTTCACACACCTGTCCCCTGTCACTCCATCACCCCTCTCAACAGTCCTGTTAAAAGCCAAAGCCCTAACATATCAGCTCCTTTGATAAAAAGTCAAAGGTACAACCTGGTGTATATAAAAACGTAGAGGTTGTCGTTAAAGGTATAATATGCAGGTTGTTGGTTGCTCTTTGTAAACACATCTACTCCAAGACTGCAGTGATCCACAAGTGCAAGTGACTCAAGAGAGGGAGCGGTTTTAACAAGAACAAAACAATGAATCAGAGAAATAAAACGTCATTGTCCACTTGTTTCACACTGTGGCTTCTCTGCTCTGCATGTGTGTAGCTCAGCCCCTTGGTCAAACAGTCAGACAGACCTGCAGCTCTTCATACATCCATGATACAGACAGATAACAGGGAGAGATGGAGATGGTGATGTGACCTGGTCACCACTACATTTTTACAGCAGAGACTATTGTATTGTAGTATTTTGACTCACCATGCCAAAATCACAGAAAGAAACATGATTTCTCAGAACTGAAATAATTAAATTGCAGCAGAGGAGTTGGCAGTAGGTGGGTTAGGAAATGCCCAGTATGCACTTATAGACATGAATTTAGTCAGCTCTGAATGTTCAGAGAAGCTCCGAAAAAATTGATCAGCAGTTTATCTTTTGGCATATATCTACTGAAGGCTGTGATGGTTGGCAAACATCACCAGTCATGGGACTAAACTAATTTAAAACCAGAGGCCTTATAACCATGGTTGAGAGCCATGATACCAGTCAGTGTAGAATTCATAAGTAAGAGAGTGTTATCATGATCTTGAAAAGGCACTGACCACACTTTTACAATAAGCATGCTTTTTTCCCCCATTTTTTCTTTCCTCTTTCTTTGTGTTGTAGCTTAGTCCAATCATTCTTGTACATGCAGTCATCTCAAATTACCCAGCTAGCATGTGACCAGCCTTCAATGTTAAACAGACATGTTTTTTTAAGTTGTTAAAAACATTGAAACATTGTTTAGTGATCACAGTTGTAAAGAGACTAACAAAATACTTACAGGTCAATGTTAAAATTTTAACAAGATCTGTACATTGAATCAATATGTCTGCAACAGCGTCTGATGTTGTTTCAACCATATCATTGGAACAAATGTGGCTGAAACATTTACTGCTAATGGTTGCTAATGGTCTGTATTTTCACATTATTAAAACACATTTGGGTAATGTTCTTAAACTAATCACTGCAATTTTACCTTACTGTTCATTTTAAACTTACATCAATATGTGTTGGCGTGTAACTTAAAATTTAGTTATAGTGGTATTAGAAAGGTGTGTGTGTGTGTGTGTGTAAAGACTAAATAAAGATTTGTTTTTTCTTCTAGTGTATTCAATGTTGAGGACTTTGAATCAAAGTTGATTTGATTTTCAAAATCAAAACCTAATTCAACAGTGATTCATCTTTGATTGATGACTTTGATTCACTCATGAATAAATGCTGATTCCCCTTCACTACTTATTACTACTTTGGTGTAGTAGAGGGTCATTTGTAGGGTCAGATCCTCTGAGAACTGACAACAGCTCCACATGTACACTGTGTACAAGACTAATGAATATTAGATCAACTTTCATTGGATGGCCAGAAACACCACTGCAATTGTTTTCCATCACTATCATCAGCCAGTGGCATGTGAGGACTTTGTTTCTTTGAGTTCATTTTGGAGTCTCAATCTCAATCACTTCAGTGCAGTATAAATTCAGTTGAATAATCTATACTATCCTTTGTATGCCCAAGAGATACAGAGATATATCAAACATTGACTCAATGACAGAAAACAGTGTATACACAGAATATAATCATATAATCATCTAAGGCCTTGCTTTCATGTGTCATCTTGCGTATGGACCATAGGAAATGTGTTCACAATATTTCACTTTAAGTAATAAGCTCTAAAAGGAATACAACACTCTATTATATGTTCAGTAGACATCCTTTGAAATGATCCAGAATTCATTTGGCAAATTTCTTTGTGTATACTGAGGTGAGGTGGCCCGTATGTGTTATTTCAGTTTTTTTTTCTTTTTTTTATCTAGTACAAAAATACAAAAAATCCCATACAAAATCTACATACATACAAAATCTCATCAGCTGTACAACTGCTCTCTGTCCTGCTAAAACATCATGGCACATTAGTTCATTGTCCTTGCCATCTATTCATCTCAAACTGTATCTCTACTAACTTCATCTGTCTATCTTCCGCTCTCTCAAACACACACACACACACACATACACATACACATACACATACACATACACAACAAATTCAGTTTGGCTGGGAACAGGGCTGGTTTTGCCTCAGGCATTCTGTCTTGCTCCTACCCCATTACAGGGCTAATGAAAGCAGTGTGAAGATCAAATCCAATGAAGGTGCTTTTCCCACTGCTTAACCCTTATGGAAACCTGTGACCTCTGGTCAAGAACACACACACACACACACACACACACACAAACAGAGTTTTGGATAAACATTGATTTATAGAATCGGAAGAAAATGAACGTTCATACAAATGTGTGTATGAAAATTAGAAAGCTTTCACATACACATGGAAACTGTGGTTTGTGCAACATTTACTTGTGCACTTTTCTGCATGTAATTGTAATATTTGTATGTGTATTTTTACTCATGTACATGTGGTGTTGATTGCTTGAATAATTCATTTCTTTATGAATAATAAATGTGTTGTGATGACTGGAAAACCTGACTCTGATTACTTGCTTATAAATGGGTAAGTGCATGACTAAAATTTATGCAAACTTTCATTTTCATTTCCAACTTTCAAAAACAGTGTGGCAGTATGAAAGGAGATTGTGATTGTGTCATCATTTATAAATCTACAGAGAACTGTCACCAGAATGTGCAGCTCCCTTCAGCTTTATGGAGCTTTATAGTGGTTATCAGCTTATTGTTTAGCTGTCTGGCCCACAACTTTACTGTTTTGGTTCACTCTCACCATTCTCATAGAGTTGATTTTGACAGGCACAGTCAGAAACCAACTGGTGAACATAGTGGAACATTTAGAAGCTAAAGAGCCTGATTCGCTCTAATCGACTTGAATTTTCATCACAATTAATCTGCAATTGCTCATGCATTTTGATTATGATTACCAAAATAACAAGAAATGTTCATATTGAATGTATTTTCAAACTGTCGTCTACCAATGCAAAGTGATCATACAGAACATAAAGTATCTGCAAAACAGCAACTAAAGTGTAATTCAATTTTGTATTGATAAAGGTTCCCTGTGGAGTCTAGTAGTGCTATGGAGCTGGGTTTTTTTGTTTTGTTTTGTTTTTTTCCTTTTTGGATGCTGTCCCACCAATCAGCAGTTGGCTGTAGCATGCCAAGATATTCAGTAATGAATCAACAGAGGTAAGAAAGACGATGGTTGTTAGTTATTAATACTGGGTTGGTCCTTTGTTCAGTCTCAAAATAGCCTTAATTCTTTGTGGCATGGATTATTCTAGATGTTGGAAACATTCCTCTCAGATTGTGTTCCATATTGACTGCATCATATCATTTCTGCAGATTTATAAGCTGCACATGTATGCTGCAAATCTACCACTCTATCACATTCCAAATGAGTTCTATAGGATTCAGACTGGAGAGGCTATTGAAGTAACCCTCAACTCATGTTCATGAAGCCAGTCTGAGATGATGTTTGCTTTGTGACATGAAGCATTATCCTGCTGGAAGTATCCATTAGATGGTACAGCCACAGAGGGATGCACATAGTCAGTCAATACTCAGTTAGGCAGTGGCAATCAAGCAATGGCTGATTTGTAGGGGGGCCCAGAGTGAATCAAGAAAACATTCCTCACACAATTACACCACCACCTGCAGCCTGGACTGTTGACACAAGGCAGGTTGTGTCCATTGATTTATACTGATGCCGCCAAATTCAGACCATCTGTGTCCTTCAACAGAAATCCAGATTCATCAGACCAGGCCATGTTTTTCCAGTCTTCAATTGCTCAGTTTTGGTGAGCCTGTGCCCACTGCAGCCTCAGATTTCTCAGAAATACTCAAACCAGCCTGTTTGGTATCTGCAACCATGCCACTGTCATTCAGGTCACGTTTTCTCCCCATTCTGATGTTTGATGTGATTATTAATGGAAGCTCCTGACCTGTAACTGCATCGCACTGCTGCCACATGATTGGATAATTGCATGTTAGCACTCAGTAAGAGTACATTCAATACTATTGTTAGAGCTCAAGGATACATACAATGCATTCTCATTAGTAACTCTGAAACTTTTTGTTCAGTGTTACAGTTCAACCTGGTTTCCAGGAGCAGTTAGGCAGCTGTTCTCAGAGAAAAAAAGCTCTAAACTCTGAACCACCTGCCCTGCACCAAGAGCAGACAGAAAAAGTTCATCATTTTGCAAAAGACACAGTTCCAAATGAATACTTGAGCTGTTCCATATCTGCTGGATGTGTGAAATGGCAAATGTTTGCCTTGTTCACCATATCCTTATTGAGTTTGGAATAATAACCTGATGAGTTTAATCGACAAGTAGTGTGTTTGAGAGAGGATCATAATGTCATAATCTTAACAAATTAACAAATAATCTTTGTTGAGGGATTCTTTTCTGTTCCTGTCATTCACCATATTTGTCTGTGTAGTGTCTGATGTTCCATATATGGTTTTTACTCTCTTGGAATGCCTGAAGCTCCATGTATGTCTTTCTATTCTTTGGGTTCATGTTTAGGTTAGTAGCCATGAACATATACATATAAGGAACAGGGAGAGGGCTTTTCCTCCCTTCTCTCTGTTTCTTGGAAAAGTGAGGTCATTGAGTGAGAGCCCGATGTCTTGCTATAAATCGTAAAGACAACTAACATATATATATATACTGATGTTGAGAGCTGTTAGGAGAGAGATCCATATTGGCTCGGATCCTCTCACAAGCTACTGCAGTGCTTGTTTTGATGCTGGACTTCTTTGCAATAAACTTCTATATGCAAGTAAGACAGTGTCAGCAGAGATCTTCTCTTCATCATCTTCACATCATCACCATCCAATATACCACATCTGCTTATTTGCTATTGCAAAACCCTTTGCCTCACTCAAGTCGCAGATTTCTTTTGTCAAATCTTCAGTGCTGGCAGCAAAATTTCAGTTCCAGTTTTTTCTACCTGTCAACTACCTGTCTGCATCTGTATGAACATCTTGCATGGAAATGTGTTCTTTGGTATGGACAAAGCTTTTTTTTTCTGCAGGTTACAGAAAATCACTAAAATGTACTTACTGATGATGAAGATACAGTTAAGAGATTGTACAATTATCAACAAAAAGTACAAATACAAGAACACAATTCAATGGTTACCACCCAGTGTTTATGTGCTCTTCTCTTTTGTGGGGTCCCACAGGGGTCTATTCTCAGTCTCCTATTACATAAATGTTGCAGATTGGAGTGTTCCATAAATAAAGTTATTATTATTATTATTATTAGTAGTAGTAGTAGTAGTAGTATTGCATATGTAAATATGATTGGGATTCTAATTATTTCAGTGTCATCACCGAGGCGGTAGCTACAGACAGTATTATATTCAGATTTCTTTCCAAGTCTTATCCTGTGACATACAATAAAAGATAAGATAAGATAAAATAATCCTTTGTTAGTCCCACAGTGGGGGAATTCACATTGTTGCAGCAGCAAACAGGGATAGCAAAATAGCAAAAAGCATCAATAAGCAAGTCATAAAAACTAGTAAATACAACACAAGATGACAACAGGACTGTATACATTGTATCAAATTGGATTTGAATACTGATATTGCACAGTTTGAAATGATAATTGCTGAGTGAAATAATATTGCACAGTATGTGTGATAGCAGCTGTAGTAGTGCCGAAATGTTCACTTTTGTGCAATATGTGCACTGTTGAGGGTGGTAGACCTTTAATTGTTGTAAAAACTGAATGTAGGACCTCTCAAAGGGCAACATAAAATAGCATTTTAATGAATCCATGAGAAAATTAATACTTATCCTTACCTACTGGCTGGTAGCCCTGTCTCACAGGACCTCCAAATGGGTTGCGACTGCCAAAGGAGCCTCCATCAATAGACCCATATGACATTCTGCTTGATGGTTGATGATGTGTCAGCTACAGGTGCCTGGGGAAAGAGAAATTAGCACAATAAAACACAATTTACTTTCACTTTGTATGATGTCTTCATAGACATGTATAGATGGCATTACTAAAGGAAGGCTGATAATGGAGGTCAGACTGTTACTGATTACATAAGCCTGACTGTGATAAACTCACCATCCACTTTACTGGGAACACCAATGAGCCAATCATGCTCCAGCTGTACAATGCATAAAATCATGCAAACATGGGTCAGAAGCTTCAGTTAATTTTCACATCAAACTTAATGGTGAAAGAATGTGATCTCAGTGACTTTGACCGTGGCATGATTCTCAGCCAGATGGGCTGAGTATTTCTGAAACTGCTGACCTCCTGGGATTTTTATGCAGAACAGTTTCTAGAGTTTATTCAGTATGGTGCCAAGAACACTAAGTGAGCAGCATTTCTGTGGACACAAATGCCTTGTTGATGAGAGAGGTCAGAGGAGAATGGCAGAAGGGTTTGAGCTGCTAGAAAGGCAATCATAACTCAGATAACCTCTCAGAGCAAAAAAAGAATCTCAGAATGCAAACAAACTTTGAGGCAACAGAAGAACAACAGTCCAGTTCCACTCCAGCTGAGAACAGAAATCTGAGGCTGCAGTGGACACAGGTTCACCAACACTGGACTGTTGAAGACTAGAAACATGTAGCCCAGTCTGAATCTTAATTTCTGCTGAGGCAGCAGATGGTAGGGTCAGAATTTGGCTTCAACAACATGAATCCATGGACCTAACCTGGTTTATGTCAACAGTCTAGGCTGCTGCTGGTCATGTGATGGTGTGGGGAACATTCTGTTGGGACACTTGGGGCCCTTAATACCGATCAGTCATGGAGTGAATGCCACAGCCTATCTGAGTATTGTTTCTGACCATGTGCATCCCTCTATGAGCATAATTTACCATCTTCTAATGACTACTGCCAGCAGGATAATGCTCCATGTCACAAAGCAAACTTCATCTCAAACTGGTTTCATGAACATGACAATGAGTTCAGTAAACTTCAATAGCCTCCCCCAGTCTAGATCCAACAGAACACCCTTGGGATGTGGCAGACTGGTAGATTCACAGCATGAATGTGCAGCTGACAAATCTGAAAACCACCTTTAGACTGCTGGGTCCAGCAAAACCTGTCTGGATCTGATAAATCTAAGGTAATCCACATGCCCAGCACCAAACAGCAACTTCCAAGCAACATCTATCTGGTAAGAAAAATAGAAACTGGCAGCAACTAAAGAGGAGTATACTTTGTCACAGTTTGGTGGAAACCAAACCAGATGTAAGGAGAGTGAATACTGGACTTACATCAGATTAACTGTGAATGTACATTGCAAATGAGAAGATTCTACCAGACACCAGGTACCAATATACATACCATTTGTAATTTGTCCTAATAAGTGCGACCAGACTAATCCTACTGTTAGTTAAGCGTTAGGAAGATGTCAAAGAAGCACATTCTGTACACATCCAAACAGTGCTAAGAGGTCTAATCAGTCAAAAGCAGTGGGATCACCTGTGTGAATGTGCCATGTTTGTACAGGACCTACAGACCTTTTTCACAGTAGACAGCAAAGGCTCTGGTGTAATTAATAACATAAGGCTGTAGTCCATTTAGGTAAGCCGTGTCCAGTGTCCTGTGCTTTTTCTGCTAAGATAAATGAAAATGTCTGCTGTGAAAAAGGTCTATGATAAGCAGAGAATATGGCGGTGGTGTATCATATTGTCTTTGTTGTCAGTTTCTGTGAGCAAGAAATTGTTTGTAAACACATTATAATAGCTTAACAGGGTGGCATATTAAAGGATGATGGAGCTTTCCCCAACAACAACTTCCACATCATTTGTCATTTCTAGTACCCTTCAGATTGTTGCTAAGTTGTAAGTTGTTGTAAATTGTATATCAGATAAAATTTGTTTACCCAGAAAGCTGAAGCGCACACACACACACACACACACACACACACAGATCATTGGATATTGGTGTCAGCATGGTACCTACTCTACACTTACTAATTTATGTTAAAAGTAAAACAAAAGAAAACAAAGGAGAAAACAAAACCTAACAGGAAAGCGATCACCTATACTTTATGTTGTAAACATGCATCATACTTTATAGACACAAGAATTGGTTCAACTTTGATCTAGGTACTTGTTATTCTGTGTGCACAGTTTTCCTATGCAATAAGACATTTTTGTATGTTCACTTTTGGTTTTACTTTCCAGTTGAACTGCAGCTAATCTGGCTAAACAGTCAGTTTGTTCACAACCTGTGTGATTGCTGGTGTAACTGCTTATATCACTTCAGCTGTTGAATTTATTTTCAGTGATTTTGTTACGAGATCGCAGCAATTTCTTTTGGGAGGTACATTATCACAGCCAAGGAAAATGGTGGCCAGAGCTATGTGCATAAAACCCAAGTCGTTGTACCAATGGGATGACCCTTTAGATTTTTATGACATGGTGGTCTTTCCTCAATTAGTTTACCACTTTTGGAAAGATGCTCTTTAACTTAATTTAAGAGAGTGACATAAACATCAATATTAATCCCATGTCTGCTGCTTAGTTTTTGACCTCTATTAGCACTGTGGAACAGTTTTTGATGAGTGCTTTGACAGTGTTTTATGTGGAAGGATATGCTTTTACAGGGAGTACTGTGCTGTAACTCTTTGTTGGAAAACAACAGTTTATCCATATACCCAACACTTTTCTGCTGGGTATGTTCCTGAATCTGATTAAATTATCTGGGAAAGCACAAATAATGCAATGGCAACAGATACAGAAACAGTTCCAAGACATAACTTCATCTACATTCACAAATATAAAATCTAACATTTCTGTTTGCATATATGTAAAAAAACAAAACAAAACAAAGATTAAACATTACACAACATCTTAATTAGTGGGCTTTAGAGATCTTGGTAGATGCCATATTTTTCTTTGGACAGATGCAGGCTAGCTGTTTCCCCTTGCTTCCAGTATTTATGATGCTAAGATAAGCTAACTGTGTCCTGAAACCTGCTCTGCACTCAATATGCAGACATGAAATTGCCATAGATATTTTCATTTCAATCTCAAAAATATACCTGATAAGGCAAAATCATTAGTATGATGTTCTTCACTTCTTTGTACTGCAATGTAATGAACATAACAGCCTCTGAGATCTGCTATAGGGGCTTAAACTTTTAGTAAGTTTAAATGTTTGAATATGACTAAGGCTTTGTTCAGAGTGTAGGCAAATCAAATTTGTTTCTCAAATCAGATATTTAGGACAGACTGTATGCATGGTTCCTTTGAGTAATCAGATCAGATTTTTGTGTTCAGACATCACCAACCTATCTGCACAGGTTGCTGTGGTAGCAAGACAGTTGTGGCTGCCATAATTCTGGATTCAGCATTGTTGTTGCATTGTGAGTGACTCAAAAGACACTTTGAAATCTGGTTTGAGCAGCCAGAGCATCCAGACTGAGACGCGTCTAACCACCTCTGAATGTGGTTTGGATCTGATTTTCAAAAATGTTAGTCCATGGGGATTTTGCTGTGCATATCTGGATATGCCAAAAATGGCTTTGGGCTAGCAGTCTGAACAAAGCCTTAGTCTCAGTCATGACAAGTATATTAGTAATAATCAGAGCCTTACTATCTAACATGTATTTGTATTCCTGCAAGAGCACTGCTATGCACGCTGTGTGTGTGGGTGTGTGTCAGATGAAAGGAATCAAAATAGTTTAAGCAATCAAGCATGCAGGGACTAAACAAACCAGTGAATATTTAGAAGTTAGCCTTTTTCAGATGTTAACTAATAACCCACTTACATGTAGAGATTAGAGGGGGGCACAGAATAGTCTTCTGAATACTGCTTAAAAGGTCAAACATGTGTTTAACCTGCGGCCAGAGAGACACAGATGACACTCAAATCAACAAATCTCTCTTGGCGCCTGAGCATCAGAAGTTAGAATGTGATACTGGTGAAGTGGCCAGTGCTCTCTCCCCACCGTGAAAGACAAGCATTCAGACAAGCAGGAGAATGTGATTACACAGAGTCACTGTGCTGTCCATTGTTGTGTTGAAGCCAGTGAATCCAGCCTATAGGACTGGCATTATGGGTACGAAGTGGGACAGAGAAGCACCCAGAGATTCAGTGTCCACACAGAACACAGAGACAGATTCACTGGGCCAAAAGAACGTTTAATCCGATTAATTTTCATAGAGAGGGGAGATTAATTACTTTTGGCAGTCCATAAACAATCTTCACTCTGCTTGATTTCAAGCCCAGTAACTGTGCCTCACATCCCTCTGAAGTGTGGACACATGCTGCCTCTATCTGCATATGAGATGCACACTCATGGATGCACATTCATGTCTGCACACACACACACACGCACACACATATTTGGACAATCCTATCCTCCACCACTGTGTATAATTATAAATCCCTGAACTTGTTCACTTAGTCGTTCATACAAGTGAAAACTGCGCTCATTAGAGTGATGATGAAACACTAACACAATACTTTTCCAAAATATGTTTATTGCTGTTGGTATCATCCTTAGTGATGTTGTCAGAGCTTGCCCTATCCTCTGAATTCTTTCCCTCTGACGACAACCCTGTATCCTAGAGGTTATGTTTATATACAACCAAACTTCAACAGCAAATACATTTTGTAGGAAACATAATTGCATTCATATAATGTTTCTATTCATATAATGAGGACATGTACATTTACATGTTTTGCATGTTGCAAATATGTTGATACGGAACAACATATTTGTTTACAATGATGATATCTAATCTTGCAGTACAATACCCAGTTGTAGTGACAACAGTCTTATTTATTTATTTTTATGGTTATGGTATAAGATGGTGGGGGGTGGGGGGCAAAGTAAACCAAACTTTCTGAGCAGATTTGACTGGTGACTCTATACATGCAGTTTTATGTCACTGAAAGTCCTTATTCATTTAGATAGGAGCCTGACCCTGTTAGCCAGAAATAACTGCTTGAGGGCACTACAAAGATGGCTGAAGAGTGGCGAAACATGCCTAAAGACTTATGGTTATAGATAAATAAAATTTCCTGGGAACAGGGTTGCTGTCAATGCATCACTACCATGTAAATGCACCAAAATTAGTCAAGAACTTGCAAAAGTAGTATTTCTATTCAAGTGCAATTGGACCAAGTATGACTCTATCATCAAGCTATTTTCATCATATTTTACAGTTTAATGATGTAGATGCTCCTCTAACATGGCCTTTATGCCCTCTGTTTTCACCTCTGTATTCACATCTCCATCCATCCATTATCTATAACGCTTTTCTGTAAGTGTCGCAGAGGGGCTGGAGCCTGCAGCTGACACTGGGCGAGAGGTGGGTTACACCCTGGCCAATTACCAGTCCATCACAGGGCTGTACAGAGATCTCTTTATATATTATTTTGGAACAACAAGTAATGAAGTAAAATGTGGCGCATGCAAATTGGTCAAATGCAGTTTGACACACTGACAGCTTTGAATTGCATCTTAAGATTATTTTCACTGTCAGTATTTTTCACTGGCAGACATGGGGATGATCAGTTTAAGTGGTGGCATGCATAATCTTCCTCTCTGGCTGGAAAAATCCTTCTTTTTAACATAAAAGAATTTAAACGGTGTTGTAAAACATCACAGTTTAAATATTAACTGCACAAACCAAAAATTGGAATTGATGGATTTTAAAACAATAGCTGTAATAAAGAATAAGGACATTTGTCCAATCAATGGGGTTGAAAGTGGATTTTGTACAAGGGAAACTGAAGTACTACAAACTGTACAGATATTTTGTATATATTGATAATTATTTATAATCCTGTAACCTTCATAATGAGCCACAAATATAAATATAATTAAATCCATGCCATTTAAGTCAAATGCTGGTATTCTTTCAAAATATTCATGTGTTAATGCAACAGCTGCTATTGCACAGGCAACCATTTCATCTGTCATCTGCTTGAGTTTGGACTAATGTCCAGACATTAGTTGGTGTAAAAATGTTTACTGTCTTTTATCTGTTAAATTGGTTTTAGTACTGCACATTTATCTTCTCAGTTTCTCATATGTGTAAGTCTTATACTGTTTTATTTGTATTATTTGTGCTGTCAGCATATTATCAGTTATCTGTAAAGCACTTTCAATTCCACCAACCACCACAATCATATATCTACCTATCATTTTTTCAGGGATGTAGTCTTTAGCTTACATAGGCTAATCTTAAGAACCTATTATTTGCAGCCCAGGGCCTAGGTTTTTTTTTACAGACTTTAGATTTTTTATTTATTTTTGTTTGTTGATGTATCTGACTTGTTTTACTGTGGACTTATTTCCTATTTCTACTTTTATGAAGGTTCTATATTTGCATTCACAGTCATAGCATTGCCTATGTGCCTGTGTGGTTATTGCTGTTAGCTGACCAGTCGAATAAATTATGAACAGGTCATATTTTACTAATTGTATTATATTAACTGTACTAATTAAGGGGGAAAAATCCAAAGAACTAAATTGTTAGATTTTCATGTGAAGATTAGAAAAAACAACAAAAAAAAACCATATTATCAACTCATTCGTTCACTGAATAAAATCACTTCTATAACTGGTAAGTCTTACTGTTGATATTTCCAAGTAATGAGGGGAAAGGGACCTAACTTTTTTTTTTTTAAAGTTAGGCTCTCTTGTGATTCCCTTCATAAGGCCTGTGTCTTTTGAACTGCTGCATCAATCATCTCAGACTGTATCAACATTTCTTTGCACTTAACATTGCTTCCTCTAACAGCAATTATTTCTGTCTGTTACACACCTATAAAACTTCCAAGCCACAAAGTGTGCCACATTACTATGGAAACTATAATCTGTCCTGTCCTTAGCAGGGGCATAATTATATATTAACAGGATTATTAATACAGGAATTTTGCCATGTATTAATTTATCTTTATGGTGTTTTGATGTGCTTGAAAACATTTACTGTATTTATGTACAAAGTGAAACATTATAAGACATGCACATTAAATGAAATTTAGCACTAATGGTGAATATATGTTTCCAGTCTACATTGCATCTACAATGTGCCTGCCTGAGTTGTCTCTGGCTTCCTCCCACTGTCCAAAGACACACAGGTTAACTGGTGACTCTAAACTGCCCATAGGTGTGAATGTGAGTGTGAATGATTGTTTGTCTCTATATATCAGCCCTGTGATAGACTGGAGATCTGTCCAAGGTGTATCTCGCCTCTTACCCAATGTCAGCTGAGATAGGCTCCAGCCCCCTCTACAACCCAGAAGGAGAAGTGATGTATGATAGATAGATAGATGGATGGATGGATGGATAAGAAACAGCACCTAAAGAACTTGAGATTTCACATATGATATTAACAATGTAAATATATGCCAAAGTGGCTTATTACTGATAGTGCACTAGTTTACAAAAGAACACACATTCATCACAAAAGACAAGGAGTTGAAAACCCATTATCACAATCCAGAAATTTCAGCATTTTTCCTGTGAACTGCTGTGTGGAAAAAAAAAAAAGAAAAAAAAATCCTTGAAGTAATACTTGTCTTTTTAAGCAATTTTACAGCACACAAAAATATATTAAAATGTGGGTGGTGAAAGATTTTTCTGACACATGAAATGACACTTTTAAGCAAAGACAGTCCTCACTTATAGAGAAAAATAGGCCCTTGCGCTGGTAAACAGAGTAAAAGTGAGGTAGAGCGGTGAGCACCCCTGTGTGACACTGCAGGACACAGAAGGATGGTAAATACAGGCCTGGCAGGGCAGAGTGACTGGATTCACAGATACTCACCACCCCCACTGGTTTTCATTCAGTCCCCCACTCCTTTCACAGCTGTCATTATCAGCAACACAAGGCTTAGCTTAGCCAGAGCAGGCAACTGAGCAGAAATAAGCCTACACCCTGGACACAAATGCTGCATTTATCACAAACAACCAAGGGCCAAACTGAGGTGGGACTGTGTGTGAGCGTGTGTGTGAGACAGAGGGTTCAAATGATATGGATTTTTTCAAGACTGATGTCATTATTTCAGTGTGGAAATGACCAATAATATTCAATATAGTCAATATGCCCTGCAATGGACTGGTGACCATCCAATGTCAGGGATAGGCTCCAGCGATGGGCGATTCCTTTGGTTTTGACTATGTGGCAAAGCCTTTAAAACAGCCTTAGAGCCAAACTGAAATTCAGTTTATCTTTCATATAATTCTACAGCTATTGTGTATATTTTCACCCTATCTAAAACACACTGCATTATTTGATGACCATAGCACTAAGACCAGATATGGTATAGTAACAAAATAAATGGTTAATGTTCAGCCAGAATGTGCCAGTTCGGAAAACAAATGTGGTCACATTGCTGTTTTTCTGGAGATAGCATGTGTGTCAGGACACCACTGGTGTGTAGGCTTACATAGAAAACAATGGGATCTGGTGTTTAGACATGTATTGTGTGTGTTACCCTTAAGCCTGGAGCCTCTGAGTGGGCGTTTCCCATGGCATCAGTTCAGTGACAACTGAGAGCTGGCATTGCAAGGAGATGTGCTGTCAACTATGGTGGTGTACTACTGCATGAAGAATATGACACAAGTACTCATGGCATTATTAAGCATTAGGGATTAAAGCTGTCTGTTCCTTTATGTTCCATTCATGTAATGTCAGCAGGGACAGGAAAACACCCCTCTTCTTCTGACCTGAGAGCATTCCCTAACGTTTTATATTAAAGCTGTATTTACATTTTTGCTATCACTACACAGCCAATGTTAGCATTAACAGCTGTTTACTAACCAGTCTAGAAGAAACATTGCATGTTCAGCCCCTCACCTGCCAAGAGATGTCTCCAGTGGTGAAAAGCAACATCAATGTTACCTCTTGTTTTGCTTGTATTTCTATCACTTCTTTTCCTCTTCTTAACCAAACCGTTTTCTTAATCTAAATCACTAGCCCCAGCTCAGTTAGAGACAAATTATAACCACTATACTACATAACACGTATTGCATTAACCTTACAGTAAAGTGTTACCCTCCAAGGTAATGAAAAACTCAGACTCTTGACTGAATGACTGTAAATGCACCACTACTGTCAGTTCCATCAAAATAAAATGCAATGCAATAGAGTCAGCTCATTTTACAGGAGCCCCTAAATACCGTTTGTTTGAGCCTCATTTCACTCGGTAATGAAATGCTAAAAATATGTAACACAACAAAAGAAGCTAATTTAAGCTGTTTATCTGGTGTGAATACATGATTAGAACTATGGCTAACAATGTGGAGTAATGCCTGAAAACTCCATGTCAGAAAAAGGGCTGTTCTTCCTATTCTTCCCATTTTGCCAACATTATGCGAATACAGCATTAGCGTCAGAATTAACCCACTAATAAATAGCCTAACTTAGCTTCACTTGTACTGATGTATACCTGAGTCATCTTCTTTACAGTGAGTTTCAGCTCATTGTTTAGCTGTCTGGCCCACAACTCTACTGTTTTTGGTTCACTCTCACCGTCCTTCTAACACCAAACAGCAGACAGACAGTTAGATACAAGCTAGTGAACACAATCAATCTTTTAATAGCTAAAGAGCCAGATATGTCCTTCAGGAGTTGGTAGAGACCAAAAATAGAGCTAAAAGAGAGAAAATATTAGACTTATATTCATCAGGTGGTCACAAACACCAAATCAACGCTGTTGTTGCTTGTCACTAGTGGATGAAATTAAGTGTTTGCTTACAGCGTTGCCATATCAACTTAAATGGTAATGATGTGTCAGTTTAGTGTTCATAACTTTGTTTGTGCTGGGTGTAAGAGGCCCAAAAGTATTATTTTTGTCCCTTTAAGCAACCTGCAAATAAATAAAAAGAACCTACCTCAGCTGGTTAAAGATCTGACTGAGCAACCACATCATTACGGTGCATTTCCATTACCGTACCATACTATTACTGTTGTTTTTTTAATATATAATACTACAATCATAATATTATCTTGTGTACTCCGATGTACTTGTTTGAATTGATGCAAAAAAAAAAAAAACTTAAATAGTGCAAACAACGAAAATGATATATTTTGTTATTTATTTATTGTCCTATAAATTACCTATTATATTATAATATAATATAATATAATATAACCAATTTGTTACACCATTTCTGACAATTCTCCAAAGTACACTCTAGAATTTAGATTAATATCTACCTTCCTGGCAGCCTTTGGTTTCTATGCTTTTCCATATGAAAATCAATTTGCAGGTGCATCTGTCTCATGATAATTTCCAAGACAGGAAGAGATATTTTGGTACTTTTCCGTATGTTTCCTGCAGATGATTGTGCAATTACATTCTAATTACAGTGAAAAAAGAATAGTTGGCACAGTTGATAAGTACCCCTGATTTATTTGAGTTTCAAAGAAAGCCTTGAAATCATACTCACATAGAAAATGGATGGGGTTATGTTGTGTCAAGTTAATCAAATTATAAGTACAGAATTTTTCAGTTCTCTCTGGTGAAATATTTTAGAAATTAACAGCTTCCCATTAGTGTAACTAACCTGACCTATTCCATTTCTATATTATTCCATTTCTTGGAAACCTTTCACAAGTTTTGCTATAATGACTGCACAATTATATGGTTCTTTACAGAAACTCTCCTGCTAACCCCACATTACCAATAATCATGGGAAAACTAAGGGACCTGGACTGTAAGGAACAACAACCAAAAGTAATCTGTGACTGTAACAATAAATTTCAAATTGCTGAAGTAGTGTCCTCCACAATACAGCAATACATGTAACAATGTATACTGTGAATTTTCACTGAAGTTCAAGATCATTTTTATAGCATGACACACATTATGACACACATAAATGGTATCTGTTTAACTAGCTAGTGCACATCCTCCATTTTCACTGTGGACCTCTTATTATTTTTTCAGTCTACGTAAGTGATATAAATAGATGTTCAAAGTTCATTCATAACATTGGAAACAATAGTTGAGAAAATAATGTTACAACAAGGTCTACTTAGAAGTTATGATATTTTATACTTATCATATCACATGATCTTTCTCAGGAGGTGGAGATGGAAATGTAATAGATTTGTGCCTTTCATGATCTAATTCCATCTGTGGGGCATTTTACATTTTACAATACATAAGATCATCTGGCTACTACAAGCAAATATTGTGTGTGTGTGTGTGTGTGTGGTTACATTTCTCTCAAAGAAATTAATATTAGAAATAGTATTAAATAGATACAGTTTCTACAGCAGAATTAGCCATGGCGTGCTTGTATTTCCTCTTAACGCTGCAAATATATATTATATTTTCCAACAGTGTATACATTTAGCTTTCTATTAATCTGAAATCTTGTGATTGAAACAGTCTGAGGATCTGCACCTATTCCCCTGGCTTCACCACTCTAACCAGTGGTGACTCCACTTCTCTATTGACTAAACCCACACAAAAAGACTCATGCACAAGCTGACTGACTGTGATTTGTTGTTACTTTGTACTATGCAGTTTGTTGCTATGTGCATCAAAGGGATAAGCTACAGACAGCCTGCCTGTAATTTACAGCACATATCAACATGGCTCAAATTAGGATAGTGAGAGATTCAGAATATTTAGTTAAAATTGTGATTTATTGCTCATCCCTACCTAAATGACTGTTAAAAAGTATGGAATCAATCTTAACATGCAGACAACCAATTTGGTGTTTTAATTAAGGCAGGGAAAAGGACCACAAAACTCTAGGATACATGGCTGCTTTTAAATGAGAGTGGGGACTGACCAGTCAATAAATGATATCAAAAGACCATGGCATAACCATATATCAGCCCATTCCTACTGTGTGTAATATATACAGTAAAGTCTGCTCATTCAAAAGACTCAGAAGGTGAAAAAAGAGAAGAATAATCTAAGGTTTATTTCACTGTTGCCTCATTACTGTCAGTGGTCTGGAATCAAGTCAGTGAGACATGATGACCATTAACACTTTGATGTTGTTTCTTCAAGACAGGACTGACCCTAATCAGCCAGGCTCCTTTTGACCAGTTTGCTGATTCTGACATCCAAGACATCCTGATTCCGAGTTCTGATGGAAGCTCCCTGTCTAATTATCTCTCACACACAATTCGATTAAGTGACTCTATTAGGCCAATGGATATATAAATGTGTTAGATATGATTCATTTACCAACCCAGAAATGTCTGTTGGAATTATTCCACATTCCACAGTGTGCAGTAATGGTTCTCATTTAACCCTAATGTTTATCTGTAGCCTCTGGCAAGTCGGACAGCTCTGTAACAGTGGTGTGAAGAAGAGATAACCAAGAAGTTAACATCTTATGTCAAGATAATAGAAACTGCCAATCAGAGGGAAACATTGCTGGCACTAAAAACATATCGAAGGACAGACAATTTAGTGGGTTGTACTTTAAGACCATTGATTTTTTACTGCTATGTATTTGACTAACAACACAGAATGATAAATCTGTATTGGAGGGAGAGATAATTCAAAAAACTTGAACACAGGGCTTATGAAAAATTGCTTATTACAGTGTAACTAGTGGATTTATTGATGGTTAACAAACCATTAACACAGACAATTGTTTTAATTTAGCTTTAGATAGCTTCTTCATTTCATCAGGTAGGCCAGTGGACCATTAGGCCACCTACCTTACCTCGACTATGTGGACCAAAATCCATTCTTTAACACCTCTAACATTTACAAACCACAGACTTAATTGGAAAAAAAAAACCTGTGTAAATAATTTATTAACATGTATAACTGGAGACTTGACAGATATTGAACAACTCTTTCTTAATGACTTGACATAGATTTAAGCTATAAATATGGACACGTGGCTTATTAGAAAGTAATTTTAGTACTTTATTGACTTACTGGTATTTATAACTGGAGACTTTGTTAATAAGAGAGAAACGTGACAATTACCTACATTTATGATAAATTATTACCAAATAAAAAAGGATAAACACCAGCCTGATTAACATCCTGTTAATCCAAAACATGTTGTTATTAATGGCTTCTAACTGATCTATAAAATGTTGGTAAATGGTTTATTAACCTTTAAGAAATACATTACTTTCAATAACCATTTACAGAATTTGGTATTGCACTGTCTTTAATGGGGGAAATTATTAATTTTTTACTCACAGTATTTAAATGATTAGGATTTACTTCATAAATCAAACAAATGAGATTGATTTTTTTTTATTTTTTTTTTTTACTTATTTTATACTTAACTTGTAATGCTAATAATTTAACAGCAAATTTCCATTAGAGCTCTTAATGGTTATTGTCAAGAAAAACCATCACAATTTAGTTGTTTCATTCATCTTCATATTTAGTTCCTTATGTCCACTTCTCTTTCTCAACTATTCAATGCTAATCATTTACTCTCTTTTTCAGTTTGTTCAAGAATTTTACCCCCTCCTGTGATTGCCCATCGTACATTCTTCAGTCTGAAATAAAACATTTTGTGAAATTTGCCATAAAAGTAGGATCTGCTATGGAAAAATAACAACAGAAGTTGCTCACTCTTTGGCAGATTAGGTCCTGAAATACCCTGAGGGCAGCTCACTGTGGACATTAATTTCAAAACCCTATAGCTACATATTACAGGCCACATGCCTGCTTGTAATTTGAGATTACAATGAAAGGATATTTTGTGAATACAATGAAGCGGTATTGCTGGTTTGATTGCAAGCTTTTTGATGTGCACACTCAGAAGTACAGATATGCAGCCACATGGCAGATTTGACAGGATCAAAGGGGAGGATGGAAATCAAAAGGTAGTGTGTTTTGAAGCTCAGTCCTCAACCGTAACTTCTTCAGAAAAGAAAAGAAAGATAAACTTAAAACCAGTCTCTCTCTATCACTCTCCTTCTCCTGGTTCTGCATCATCCCCTCTTCTTATTGTCACCCCTTCAGCTGACACAGCCAAACTTAAGGATTGCTCATGTGTGTTTACTAAAGCCTCCTCTCTCTCGTCCCCAGTCTGAGCTCAGGCCATTCCATCAGCACTGCCTCCCTTTGAAAACAACCTTCAGCCTGGGGAGGAGGAAAGAAAAAAAGGAGAAAAGAAAAAGAGAGAAAAAACACCTCTGGGCAGTGAAATTGCCTTGTCACACAAAAAGCCGTCATTATTGAGATAAATCACCCCATTCTATTCCATAACTAAACTCTGCCTCAGCTTACCTTCCAGTGGCACCTGCCATCCAGGCTGAGCCATCACATGTACTCTCGAGAATGAAGCTCTGTCTTCTAGGAGGATTCAGTGCTGCTTCTAGTTGGTTTGGTTTGACAATGTGATCTACATGAAAAACTTTCATTAAATCAATAAGGCCCAAAGCTAAAACTGTTTAGAGCAAGACAGTAAAATATGCTGCAGAAATAACTGTCTAAATGTTGTGATGTAAAAGCCACAATGCTCACTGAAAGCTTTTTATATCTGCAAAGCCTGAAAGATGTATAAACTTTTTTGTTGATTTATATAATGGTGTTTTTACATGGTTCTTTTACTGGTTTCATCATGAAATTGTGCACAGTCGTAATTGTATCGACTATGGATTCCCCCCTAAAATCTCAACATTCAAAAACTTAAGACATCACATGCAGATAGACAAAACAAAAACAATAACTTAATCAATTTGACAGCATATGCACAGCATTGTGAAAAAAGTAATTAAGCACTAACAAATATGCAAATATGTTGCAAATAATAATAACAATCTGAACACAGAAAACCAAAAACTATTTTGACAATGGTATCATCTCAGGAAGGAGTAAGTATATGGAATTTTGGTTGGTAAAAGTTGATGGTACAAATATGTTAGCTTGAATGAATATGTTAGTATTCACTTACTGTCCCCACCCAGTGCCATAGGGATTACATCTATATTGGGAGATCTCACACCTCACAATTTACAACCAGTACCAACTTCCAGTGGAAATGCAGGAAGTAGCTGATCAGACAGAAAATACGTTTGCCAAGGTTGGAGTGGTAGTTATAGTAATCATCTGTGCAACACTAAGTATATCATTCTTGTCTGTGCCAACAGCAAACACTGCTGACTGGTAAACATACCCAAGCAGGTTTGTTTTTAGGCACAAGCCATATTCTTCTATAGGGTATGTTCCTATATGGGATGCAAATTGCTCCTGAAATTCTCTCATTGTAGGTCTTATAATTCTAGCAAAAAATTATTCAGTCTGAGAAAATTATGCCGATGCACTGACCCTTTATAGGAAATGGATATACAGTTAGTCTCCCTGTCTGTAGAGGTCTCACAGCTGACAGTAATAACAGGAATAAAAACAAGACATGAGGTCAAAGGAACCATCTGCAGAGCTCAGAGACAGGGTTGTGTTGAGGGACAGATCTGGGGAAAGATGCAGAAAACTTTCTGCTGCATTGAAGGTTCCCAAGAGCACAGTGGGCTCTGTACTTATTACATGAAAGAGGTGTGCAACAACTAAAACTCTTCCTAGAGCTTATATACATTTACTGCCCAATCTGAGCTGAGTATTTATTTTTTTCATAAAAAGGAAATGTACTGCATGATGATGCAACAGTGTCCCATGGTAGGCTCCCTAAATGAAAGGTTAATCAATTTTTTGACGTCATATCGCTGCTCCTATTCATTGTTTTCAACAAATATGCAGCTAATGTTGTGTCAACACTAAATGTCTCTGAGAAGCCAGAGTACATCAGCATTTTTTCTATTGATTACAAATAATGACACCACTGCTGCTCCAAAGCAAACTTGCTAATGGTAACATACAGTAATAATGCAGAGCAGTTAGGAGCCTGACTGCCTTTATCTTCATCACTCTGCAGAACACTTCATGTCATCAACAAACAAGATCTGGTCTATCTACGACAGCCCTTTTTCTTCTTCAGTCACATGTGTGGATTGGCAGGGATAAAGTAAACGGTTAGAGGGGAGGCTTGATGGAACACAAAGGATGTCTTATCTGTGTTTGTTCTCTGTCACAGCTTTGGCCTTAGGAAGCCCAACACAAGCAGCAGTCTGGCTCAATACATAATGCTGTGTAAGGAGGGAGGCAGAACACACTGCTCTGCTTTCATTAGTTCACACATGTTGATGTGAGCATCTGTGAAAATGTGTCTGTCTGATGCTATATTGATTGCATATGGATTTCATCCCAAGTGTGTGGTAAATTAAACCATGTGCATTATCATAGCATCAACACTACAATAATAATATAAACTACAGCCATTTTATCACATATTCACAGTCTGTATCTCTGGAATGTTAATTTGGCAGTAACTCTGACATGTGGGCAAAATAAAACACTGTTAAGCTCATACAGCTGTCTGCTGTGTAGATGACTGTCTAGACATGGTGAATTAAGAGACAAAAGTACAGTGCTCTGACAATTTAGGGACTGGAGGGAGTTGCTAACGCTATTCGGCAAGGCCAGGGTCTCAGTGCTCTTACGCATCACACACAAGCTCTCTCCACTCTCTAATTGGAACAGCCTCTTTAATTGGGTTTGGAAACCATGGAGACGGCCAATCAGTTGGGGAGCTGATGAGCTGAAAGAGACACCTTCAACAGAGGAGATGACGGCGAGTGAGGTGGCCTTGGCTTTGCAGTGACTGAGATGTCTCAGCCACTAGAAAGAACTGAAAGGAATGTGTTCCATCACTGCCACAAAAAATCTCCCACATTCCTGTGCTACAGCTGGTCAATAACACAATTTTAAGAGGGGACAGCGAAATATATCGATACAGCAGTGTGACTGTACCTTGAATTAATGTTTTGCTTGAGTTAAACCAAAGAGCCACAGGTTTTAAAGCACAACTTGTACGGTTGGGAGATTGATTAATTTGTTCTGTGTGACAGTAGTGAATCAATTCCATTCACTTGCTGTTTAAAGTAATAGATCAGTCTTGAAGTTCAGTTTTAAAAGTTAGATATTTATTTCAGCATTTTGACCAACCTAAATTTTGGACTGTTTGCAACTGGACATCTCAGCTAAAACATACTCCCTGGAACAACAGGGGATGTTAAAGATATCTAGTTAAAACAGCAGGGTTTTAAAAATGACCAAAAGGAACGCCATTGAACACAGTATCCCAAAGTCCTTCACCTTTTCACACCAAGAGTAAAATCCTTCCAACTTCAGCTACAATTGGTCATTGTATGCCCAAGGACCCATAATTTCATCAGGTCAACAAAAGGAGATGTTCTCCACTCTTCTTTCTCTCTGCCCTGCTTGTCAACAAGAGCTGCTGCTCTCTGACCTCCATGAGCAGAAGCCTGCACTGGACTGAACTTTTAAAGCGAGCACTAAGCACAGCAGGTATGACACAAGGTCTGCTGGCAGCAAAAAGAGCTACAAAGCAGAGTTAGTATGAAGTGGCTAACTCTGCAAGGAGAACAAAGAAACAATCACTGAACACTTTAACAAGACTAAGGCCCCACAGCCAGAACAACAACAGCAGCACACCAAAAAGGCATCTTATTTTCCCTTCACTGAACTTGGTAATGTAACTGGGCCTAGTTTAACTTAACTTACATAGCACTGCCTCTCTAAGCAAAGAACTGTCAAACTTTTATCAATGTATTGTATTGATTTGTATTGATTTCCCACCTGTTTTCAGTCCCACCTCTGTTACGTAACTGTACGTAGTCCTGTCTTTCCCCCTTGACTTTGTCAGTGTACTGAGTTAGCTGAGTGAGTTCTGTTGCATGCTTCATGTTTTTCCTTGTAGATTCTCTCTTGTGTTCTCCTGATTTTTGGATTTGCTTCTGATTGGACTTTTCACCCTTTGTCTCCTTTTTTTTGAATTTATTTTCCTTCACCACCACCCAGTAAGCTATTTGTTCTCCTTTTGTGTTATCACTCAACTGCTTGAGTCTCAGCTCTGTGTCTGCATTTGGTCCTCGCTCCTGTGTCCTTAGAGCCCACCATGACAATGTTTATTTATTTTGCAGTTTAGAAAAATCCATCAGAAGTACAGAGGTAGCATTATCTCCAGTGGCAGCAACAAAATGTACTTAAAATGTCAAAGCAATAGCATTTGTTTAATTTCAGTTACTAATATTTTATCATATTATTTGATGTTGAAATGTTATTTGATTGTTAATACTGTTGCATCAATATATTAGGCAGCATTTACTGTAGTAGCTGGTTGAGGTGGATTTTGACTATTCTTTTTTCACGTTGTCTCTCACAAGTCTCATCTTATGTAGTTTTCTCCTCCACCACAGCACTCGTAATTGCTGATTTTGATACATCTTAGTGATGTTTTGTAAAAGGGATGTGATGACATTTTACTTTGGGTTTAGCACATCCCTGCAAAGATAAAGACTGTTTTGAGCTACGAATCCAAACTCCAAGCTTTAAAATAACCCTTTAGAAACCTTTGCAAGTTTCTCTCTTTGTTTTTTGCTAGGCTAGCTAGGCAAGCTGAT
Organism: Lates calcarifer; assembly: GCF_001640805.2. Taxonomy (NCBI): domain Eukaryota; kingdom Metazoa; phylum Chordata; class Actinopteri; family Centropomidae; genus Lates; species Lates calcarifer. Next base: position 16,650,374 of record NC_066847.1, read on the forward strand.
AGTGTACATGACATTTATCTGGTTAATAAATTCAGATTTTTTGCCTTATTTCCCATCATAATAATATGAATGATTATTATTATTTATTTCAGGTGTGCTAGTTCCAGAATGCTGGTTCCCTATAATGGCTTACTGAGGCACTTCAATGGAATACTTATTGAATAATTGAATAGTTAATGTTACTATTTGCATTTGTGCTCCTTAAAAATAGCCAAAATGCCATTCGTAAAAGAAGGCCTTATCTAACTTGTATTGTGAGAAAAACTATAGCTCTTTGTCTTTACCCACTAAGATTTAACTTAAAAACAACAGAAATGTTTCTACTTCCACAGTAGCTTTGTTGTTTGAAAATCGGGCCTTCTCTTGGGAAACAGGGAAAAAAGTTTGAGTAGTCAAATAACAGTTACAATGCACATGGCACATCTGACATTCCCCCAGGTAATAAAAACTGTCAGACCCTCATGTTTGCTCTCTTGAGCATTATTTCCACTTAACTTCCATGTCCTTTAGTACTTAGTATTTTGTTTTCCCTGTTTAGTAGTACTGCTCCTCTGTCCTTTTGGCTTTGTACTTTATTTTTGCTACCCACATAGTTTTAGTGATTGTGAATGCCCACTTTCTACAATTTGCCCATTTTGCAAGCCATTTGATAATTAGACACTTCAGGAGACCAGAAGTGCTCCTGACATCATTTTATTTTCGTTATCATTCCAGTTTGTTTGAAGATTTTATTTTTTTAGTTTTATTTTTTTTTTCTAAGTTCATGTGACATTTGTCCAAATCCAGTTTCTTCCAAAATTATTGAGTGGAGAATAGTAAATCTTTAAATCTGCTACTATTCTTCATCGACTTGAAAGAGCCATTGGATGACAGGTACGTCTGCCCTGCCACCTACGAGCCAAATAAACAGCTGTACCAAAAGAAGAAGGAGTGCTGGCAGACAGAACACAGAAAAACATCAGCCCAACTGGTTGCCTGAGTAACCATCCACCTGGATCCTGCTGTGATAAGCTGACAACACTGTCTACTGATTGGGCTCTGGCCTTGAATCTCCAGACTGCCAAGTCAAAATAGGCCCCAACCGTCACTATTTGCTCGTGACTGTATTGATGTCCTGTATTGATTAATATTTAAATATTACTTATATATCACTTAGGACCCAATAATTACGTCTTACACTACGTACACAGCATATTTTACTACATCACTACCTTATCACAGTACTCAGTACCTCAGCTACAAGTGTTTTTTTTTAAGTACATTGTTTAGTGTTTCATTTAATCACTACATTTATTCCAATGTTAGCATAGAAAGTATTATATAAAATCATATAATTTTAGACCCAGTCATTGAGTGTGTTCCTTTGCAATAGAGAACTAGATCTCTTGAATCGTGGTTCCAGATATTAGACTGATTAGATCTGTGATATGGATATTAATATTGAAAATTAATATTCAAATGATTTCTTTTCAACTTGGTGCCCTACTACGAGAGCGTCTTAGAACTTCTAACATCATATTTTACATATTTCTCACATCTGTCTCATGCAGATGAAGTTTTTTTGATGTACAAAATGCAAACTAGTCTCAGACGACAGCAAACCTTGTGAAGATGCTGAATGAAACACATTTAAAAGTATTAATAATCACAGTAAAACTAGTCAACATAACTTGAAAAGCTATCACAGCACTGACATGTATAGACAAACATCCCTGATTAACCTAACTGCATGTCTTTGGACTGTGGGAGGAAGCCACAGTACCTAGAGGAAAACCACACATGCTCATGGGGGTTCTGAGGCAACAGTGCTAACAACTGCACCACCGTGTTGCCCATAACTGTCCTCTGGTCTGATGTGACAAAAATTAACTGTTTGGCCATAATGGCAAGTGTTATGTTTGGAGGAAAAGGGTGAGGCTTGCAAGCCGAAGACCACCATCCTAACCATGAAGCAGGTGGCAGCATCATGTTGTGAGGGTGACTTGCTGCAGCAAGGACTAGTGCACTTCACAAAATAGTTAATAAATAATTAGAAATCATGTGGATACTTGAAGCAACACCACGAGACAACAGCCAGGAAGTCAAAAATGAACAAAGACCCCAAAGTTGTGCCCAACAGGGTCAAGGTATTGGAATGGCCATCACAAGTCTCTGACTCAGTCTAATAAAAAAAAAAAAAAAAAAAAAAAAAAATTATGAGCAGGGCTGAAAAAGTGCAAGCAAACAAGGAGGGTGACAAATCTGACTCAGTTACACCAGCTCTGTCAGGAAAAATGGGCCAGAATTCTTCAACTTATTCTGAGAAGCTTATGGAAGGCTACCACAGATGGTTGACTCAAGCTTAACAATGTAAAAGTAATAATTAAATACCAACAAATACTAACAAAGTGTATGTAAACATCTGACACACTGGGAAAGTGATAAGTGATAAGAGCTGGAATAAATAATTCTCTATTATTCTGACATAAAGTAGTGATCTAAACTGACCTGAGACAGGGAACTGATTAAATCTGATTAAATGTTAGCAACTGTACAAAACTTCAACTGTACATGTAGAAACAACAGAGCACTTATTTCATGGTTGTGACACAATCCAAAATTTATGGAAATCCTTTCATGATTGGCTGAGCTCCAAATCCATGAATATAGATTACCTCTCTTTCAAATCCAGTTAGGAGTCATCATGAAGAAAAAATATATTGAATTTTTAGTCAACAAAGTAATCATCATAAGAAAATACTAGATACATAAATGTAGTTGCACTGAATATTGTGGAATGCACTAAAAACAAGATTAAAAGCACCCATGTCAGGAAACTCTTACTTTGTGTCTGAATATAATTTATTGTGGACCCTTGCTCAGTTGCTTATTCTTATTGAATTATTATTTTCATGGCTTAAGTTTCTCCACTTTCTTTCAGGTTATTTTATTATTACGACATTTCAATCCAGTTTGTTTTCGTTTTTATTTTGTTGTTACTCCCTGTGAGTAATTGCTGGTAAAATGTTCCCTCTTTACAAACTGAAAACATTCTTTCTTTGCTAGCTGTGATTCTGTGTTGGACAGGAAACCTTACTGGAACTGTACTTATTTCCCATGTGTAATAAATAAAGTTATTTTTTTAAAAAGCCTTGTGCCTTGTAAGTGCAGTTAGATTATCTAAATACTGTGATTCTCTTTTTCTTTTCCTTTTCTTTGACATTTTCTATCAAGGTCAAGGGAAAGTGGTTAGGTAAAAGTTTATTTGTATTTTTTTATTTATTTATTTATTTTACTCTTTGACTGCAGCCTATATCTCGGATTGGCTATTCCTTCTCTGAATCAATCATGTGATCATTTGAGAGTTGCTCACATCTGGCTGTAAGTGGAGTAAGTGACTTGATAAATGTGTCTTATTCCTCACATTTAACCAAGAACTTTTTTACTTTCAAATTGGTACTTTAAAACATTGTAATTCTGAGTATTTTGATAGATACTACAATTAAGAAAAACAAGCAAACAAATGAACAATGGCATAGCACAGATGTAAACTGACCTGTTCTCATTCTCAAGTTGTCAAATACTGATACTCAAACCCACTGGCATCTCATAGATACACACAAAGTACCCTTTGGTGTCTGAAATCTGAAGCTCAGGGTTTTCATTTGATACCAATGTCAACCCATTTGTGGCAATATTAGACACCCAGAGAAACTGCTCTGGCAATAGCAATATTGGACACTGTGAGCTTTGGCATTTCCACTGGAAAATTGAGATGACACATATTTTCTTCCCAAATACAGTATTCAGTGGGAGGACCTGCCATCCATAAGTATTATTTCCCAATTAAAAAATCCACAGTCAAGGTTTCCTTTAATGACTTCCACAATATTCCTCAACAGAAAAACATGGGAATCTCTTTGATAATTTTAATACATGATGGGTTTATGTGATATAATTTCAGCTTCCCTCCTGAGAAATACTTGTTTTTTTGACAGTTTTTGGTAGCCAAAGGCACCAGTGTTACCATGGTAATGAAAGCCATGACCACTTTTTCAGATAGATTGTGCCTATTGATCTTACATATTAGTGTATTTATATTTAATTAACATTGATAGCTGTAGTCACACACGAATCAGAGGGTGGAAGAAGCCCCTGGAATTTCCAAAGTAAGTAAACAGTGAATGTCTGTTTTTCTACTAAAAACATGTTGTCATTAAACCTGATCCAGGATTTTGCAGAATTGTCCAATATCAACATCCTGCAGCAGTAGGATTGGCTTGCCAGTGCCTTCCAAAGCTATCACAAATAACAATCTCAAAAGCGATGAATATGACAGTTTTCTCATCTGCTACCCCTGAGGTTATGGTTTGATTAGGTTTAGGCAGCTAAAATCTCTTGGTTGAGGTTAGGGAAGGATTGTGGTGTTGTTTATTTTGAGCCTGTCTGATCATCTGACTGCTGGTGTTTCTTTCTTACAATTACCAAGTGGAATAATGGTTAAAACTACAAAAAGTTGCAATAACCCAGAAATATCCTTGTGAAATAAGATCTGACCATTAGCAGGATTTCTGAGTGCTTTTTGTTTCTGGAAAGAATCAGCTGTGTCTCTATTACTGAGGAAGGTGTCTCACACAGCACTCACAGTTCAGCCAGATGATTATCAGTAACACTTTACAGAAAGGGGAACTCACATGTCCCACAGCGAGACAGGAATGCTTTAGTGAAAGGTGACCTTGAGTCAGAGGGCTACAGCACCATGCAGCTTTCATTTGTTTGAAAGGACCAAAAAGGTTGTCCTCTATGCACTTATTTGATTGGATTGTCAATGGCAGGATGAGAGTTTTCTGCCGCATGTTGCTGCCTTGCATGCATACGAATGTGGCACAGAGCAGGTGATGGTCCTAAGGGGAAACTGTTCATTATTCCACAAACTCCTCTCACTAATCTGTGCTTAAGAACTGTTCTGCTCTCTTTTTCTTCAGTCTCTCCCCCTCTCACTCCCAATCTGGCTGTGGCCTTTCTCTAAAGGACAGTCGAGCGTGCAGGAGTCTTCATCTGGCCTCCTTTTCATCTGACCTTTGAAAAAAGTTGCAATTATGTTACCTCAGGGTTGTGTAATGCGCACCCAAATACCTACAGTAATGTCTGAAGTGTGGCTATTCAACAGCTATCTCAGCTGATTATATTTTTAGAAAGAGAAAAAGGAACCAGGAGGTACATGTTGGATTATACTTAAGGCTGAGGCATAACAGCACATCTCACATGTCAGATGGACATACAGTATTTTTGGTACAACAGAAGCACAAAGACTTCAGACACAGGATGTTAAGCCATGTTACAACAACTACAGGGCAACGCTGGACAAGTCAGACCTTCCTTTTTAGAGCCATTACTATCCTAGATAAAAATAAAAATAAGTTTTTTGTTTGTTTGTTTTTTTTACATGACTGGGAAATGTTTGCTGGCAGAAACCACACCCATTTCACATTTAAGTGATTTCAGACTGTGCAACACATTACCAGATATCCTGACTTTTAGTTGATCATAGTGTTGATCAAGTCCCAAAAACTGGATCCTTAAAAGTGTTATGTCCTGCTTGGTAAATGTCCTTGACTCTCAATCCAACATGCCCCAGTTTATAACGCAGGTTTCCTGTTTAACCCTCTGAAGTCTTTCCAGTCGTGGGCGACTGGAAGAGTACTCCTCTGATACTTTCATTAATATTTCTGTAACGCATTTGTGTACAAGCTTACTTTAAAAACTGCCATGCTACACTCTGTTTTGCCTTTACAGCAAGCCCTCATTAAATAATAGCCCAGGTTGTGCTGAAAAAAATGATATCACTTACTTGCTTTTATCTTACAATGTTGGATATATACAGTTCTTTAAATAGTAAGAGGTCCGAGGCACAAGTACACTGACAAAAGTGGCCTAGACCTCAATCCAAACCAAAGATAATGAGGCTAGTGTGAGACAGTCTTAGTTTCAAGTGGATATCTTCCAAAATTAAATTTCCCTCTTCCCTCTTCTCCTCTCTTAAATTTTCCCTCTTCGTGTTTCCGCGGACAGTGTTTCTTTGTTAAGCTACAGTGGAGGGATAGCAACATAAAGTGGGAATTTCACACTAAAAAGACCAAACTAACTTTGAAAGATATCTACTCAGTACTAATTCAGACTACTGAGGCTTCATATTACCTTCAGATAGCCTTTGTAATTCATGTTTGTAACATCTCTTAATGGCCAGAACGAAGAGGAAGCAATAATTGTCTTAATGTCCATAAGACTTCTCTAACAAGTGAAGGGAAAAGATGGGACAGATCGAGAACGGTAGGGTGGGTGATGTTGGCAACATGGTATTAAAACGTGATAACACATTGAATCACGTCAGCCATCTTAATCTATAATGTTAGCATGCTAAAATATTCTAATTATATGCAAAATACATCCAGGGCTGTTGGACAAATCATTAGCTTTGCAGGTATTTTGTCATGAACCAAAATACTGGACAAATTGATTTTGACCTAATGGTGGCACTGGAGGGAACATCAGAGGATCACCAAAGTCATTACAGCTCATCAACTGGATGAATTGAATGACTATACTGTCTGTACCAAATTTGGTGGCAATCAATTGAGTAGATGTTGAAATATTTCCATTATTGTGTGTAAATGTCATTGCGATGCAGCCCATAGATGCTGAGATATGGACATAAATGACCAAACGACCAACACACCCACTGCCCTGCTGACACTGCCATCCCATTCCACTAGTGTGGCTAAACCTAAATGTGTACATGTGTAACCTCGAATGCTACACAAAACATTTTAAGAAAGACACTAATAATTAAATACCATAATTCATCTCCCTGGTTTTCAAATTATCAAGAGATCATAGAATATGTGATTTAGTGGCAATGTGGCAATTCAGTTATGCACAACAGCCACAGCAATCTGTAGCATCAGGGTGTGTAACTGTAAAACAGTGAGTGACGTTTGCAGGGACCACCGACTGAGAAGTTTGCACTTCAAACATGAGAAACTAAAGCCCCCAAATTCCACTTTCCCTAGTTGGTGTCATGATCACACAGCTATTTACACGGGAGACAAAATGAAACATACAAAATTATGGCTCCAAAGGTATCCTACAATATTTTTATTCATCCTGCACATCACGCCACTACCCCTAGTATCCTGTTGCATATTTAACTGTTTGATGCCTTCAAGACTGAATCCTCTGTCAGTGACATCATAACATCTATGTCACAAGAAATCCAACAGCACGCTCAGTGTTGTATTTCATTTACTGTATTTTAGATCTAATGGAGGTACAGATATGTCCTAACTGTAACATCACACCAGCAGTGGAATGTCAATGTGTCTCCGCAGCCCTTGTGGACAGGCCCGCAGTCTGGTAATGGGCTCCCTGTTTGGAGCGTGGTGGAGCAGCCTGAGGACTTGGCCCGAGATAAGGAAGAGTAATGATCTTTGGCCGATGAGTGAGCCATGCTGTGGCTGCTTCCACTCTAGCGGTCTCATTCTGCAAACCAACAAATGCACTGCACGGAGTCATCGCTCCAGTCGAGGATGTTTTCTGGAAGTCCCACTGAGAGCGTCTGAAGCTCAGTGTCTGGGATGTGCCAAGGAATTCCTGGGGGAAACGAGCGCTGTCCTGGGCCCTGGCATTTTGAAAATGCCGTTCTTCCTGCGTGGTTTCTGGGGGGGCTTCCTGGCCCTGGCTGAAGGACTACAACAGATGGCCAACTGGACATCCATGACGCGGCCTTCTGGTGCCATCCTCATGCCACATATGCTTCACCCTGCGGCTATGACTTCCTGGAGATTGCTTTCTCACAGACCCTCACAGCCGTCACCATGACTACACAATCCCAATTGTGGTGAACAGACCTCAGCATGCACAAACACACACACATACACACACAAACACACAAGCATTAAAATCCTCTTGAAGCCCTAAATCACCACATGAGAGACATTCCAAAGCCACTGTTGGGTATTCTTTTATCAGCCTAACACATACTGGTCATGCTGGTCAGTGGGTAACTGCCATCACTTTCTTTTAATGTTCCTTAATATTCAAATTTCACAACATGATGCCAGTTCATTGGAACTGGATGATAAGATGAGTCTCAGTCAAACCTCAACAAAAGCTGACTCTTGAGTGAATGGATTTCACTCCCCAGTTATGACAAGATAATCAGAGGCATTTCCAAAAACAATGCTGAGCACTCATCTGGTGAAACAATTGGGCTGCTTTGGCTCACTGATAAGCTCAGGGTAATCTATGGACTACCTTGAAAGCAAACACGATTGATTATTTTGCTATCAAACTGGTTCTGCAGTGTGGAAGATGATGTACACAGGCAGGTGGACAAAATGGGGGAAAGTACACATGATGAAGACTTTGAAGAAATGAAATTACAATTACAAAGGTAGCTATGCAGGCCAGTTGTATTGGGTTGAATGGTAATTAGTAGATTATAAACTTAAAAAGCAACAGTCCAGTATTTTGGGAAATACAGATCAAATGATGAAACAAGGATCAGTTCCATCAGTTTCACATCTTCCAATCTTTTTTTTCTTCGTCAGCATTCACATTACAGTGGGAAAAAGAGGGTATCATGCTACAGTGTAGTGTTTGTACAGTGCAGCATTGTTGGGGAGTCTGGGGAAGATAAGTTATTGGAAACCCGCTACATGTTTCACAGTTTCAGTTTTAAACCTGCTTTCAGTCATTACACTGAGCAATGCATCCTCAGCTTAAAATAATCAGAAAGAAACTCAAATTAACATAAAGTCATCTGTAGGAGTCAAACTATCTTTCAAATGCTTAACATTTTACTATTTATTAAACTGAGACATATCCTCCTCTCTACTGCAACACACACATACACAAAACAAAACAAAACAAAAACAAACAAAAAATGTATACACAGCTCCACAATACGTGGGTTACTACAGTGCATGTACTATGTATACACACAACCTGGTCAATCTGGTTACTTAAATTCATGTTAATTGCCTGAATGTGTTAATAATAATAATAATAATGATAATAATAATAATAAAAACATTTAACAACCTGATGTCCAGATATTTTCTACAAGACAGAGGGAGGGTTAAAATTTAAATGACATTCCTCAGACACGTGACTCCAAGCAATTTCTAACGTTACTTTCTGTTGTTTGAACAGATAATACTTTGCTTAGCCATATCAACTTTGCAAAGCCAAAAATATCAAAAGTGTGTTTTTCAGGTTGATCATATACTTTGATGTGGCTTTAAGCTAAACTAAGGCTAAACTAAACATATCATAATTCCATACATAATAAAGCGACATGAGCCAACTTTTAGAGTTAGACAGATAACAAAATTGCAATAGTACCAGGTAAATATACAAAATTATATAATATGGTTTTAATAATAGTCTAGAGAGTGAGAAGCACAAACTCAAACTTTAATGTCATTCTTGCAGACATTAAATAATCTGCTGCAAGTACAGATTTTCATGTCCTCATCTTTATATTTTGGTCAGACACATGAGTAATTATAAAGAGACAACACAGACAGAGCAGCTCATTATCTGCATTCTGTTGTTCTATCACTCCATTCTCTGGGGAGAGTAAACCATGGCATCTCTATGCCCTTGCCAATACTTTGTGGAACAAACAAAGTTGTGAGGCAGAACCAGGAACTAATTTCATTAGCGGCTGCCATTTGTGACTGATTACAGGCTGTTCTCAGTGGCTGGCAAGCAGGTCCAAAGTTCTGGGAGGTTAATAACCAGTAACAATCAATTACTTAACCATTCTGATATGATCAATGAGGTTTCCAATCCGGCAGACAGCAAGATGAGTAGCGGAATACGATAAAACCTCAAACATGCTGAATGCTTTCCAGCAGCAATGAGCTGCAGCTGAGCTGTTCCTGAAAGCTAAACTGTTTTGCATCAGCAAAATGGAGAACATACAAATGTCCAACTGAAACCTAAAAACTCAAATCTGTGTCTTTTTTCAAACAGAGTTACTCAAGCAAAACTGTCCAACAGAGCTCCACCACAGCAGAGCGCAAACCACACAGGAAAAGTCTAATGAATAAAGAAGTGAAGATGAAGAAGATTTAATGGGCATATTAGGATGAAACAATGAGCATAAGCATAATAAAACCAAACTCCAGGCAGAGGTTGGATCACAGTACATCTGCATTGTCAAAAGGAGAACAGTGCACCAGCAGCATCTTAATTAGTGTACTATCAGCCATCAGTAGGCCTCCCCTGTATTGTTGTGCATCTTTGTCCACATCAGGACTGATTATTCTAATGATGTCTAAACCTCTGTCCAGCCATTATTCACACATCACAGAACTCGGCCTTGTTATCTTTGACGGCAAGGCCTCTTGTCTCTCTGAATCCACAAATTAAATCCAGAAAAAGGCTCCTTTCCCCTCCCTGCCTGTCCTTACTAGTTGCCATCCAACATTCTAGTCACTTGCTTTAGCTCTGTTAGGTGAGCTACAAAACTCGTTGTCAGCATAACTGTCTAACTGGCAGGAGGAAAATGTTTGCATTCTCATGGCATCTTTTGCGTCATAAAATGACTAAAGGTTTAAGGCCCTGCCAAGGGCTGCAAGGTTTATTAAACGCCACAATATAACAGTGTTGTACATAACCATAAACATAATAAGTACCTAAGTACCTGGTTCTACAGGAAAGGCCATGAGAACATTATAATGGAAAGGGCTTGTCTTATGGCTAAGATGCCATAAGATACTTTAGAATTTTCATGGCAATCTGCCAATGAGATGTTTTATGTTAAATGTAGATACTATGGCCTGAGGTCTTAGAGGAAAGCTATGTGTCCAAAACAGGCTCATGCTCCAGTAAGCATAAATCATGCTAAATTTGATGGCAATTCATTAAATTTTGATCGTCCTTGTGGAAAAATAACAAAAATAATCTCTCACTGAAATTATTATTATATTATTATATATTGTGTGTTGTTTTCTATAGTCCAAAGTAAGATGGATCAAATTGAACTATAAATATATCTATCCATTTCTCTCTCTCTATTAATATACAAGTCTACACACACACACACACACACACACATATACACATATATAAATACATCATTATATACTGTATATATGAATGCTCAATGTCTATTGCAAAAGGTTGTTGGAGGTCACTGCTCTGAAATATGGCTATTTAATGCTTAGTGTTTGAAGGAGAGGTATCACAGGTCCTTCCTTCCTGCCTCTGTCAGACTCCACAACCAGCACTGCTGCTAGTACACCACATACTCACATGGAACATTTTCACTAGGTTCTGCACTTTAATTAATCCATCCTAATCCAAAACAGCTGCTATCAGTCATTCATTGTGTGCATTCATTTTCTGTCTCTATGTATAAAGTCCTGTGTATATTGCTCTTCTTTTAATATTTTTTATTACATTGTCATGTTTATACTGTTGTGTATATTTTTATAGCATTATCTTGTTTTTATCTTGTCTTTTACTTGTATTTATGTCTTTTTCTATCTTTTCAATCACTTATGCTGCTGCAACAATGTAAATTTCCCCATCGTGGGACTAATAAAGTATTATCTTATCTTATCTTATCTTACATCATGTTGACAATATGAAAAATAATATCCATTACCTCATGGCTCAAATTAATCTGGACTGCTTAAATACACTCACAAACAAATAATTAGAATAATAATATTCAGCTAAAATTAGGCTCACATGATGAATCGCTGAGATGTGGAAGGTGTGCATGTTAACTCCTCTGCAAGCCTCTGCAAGTTACGGTTACACACCATTTTCTGCATGGGCTTGCAAAAAACATTTGTGTATAGCTCCAGATAAGCATACAATTTACCAGATTCTGCTGACCTATGTGTCAAGCAAGATGATTGGTTGATCCAACTCCTGTCAGGGGGCAAGTTAAAAAAGAAGAAAGAAAAAAAACATAAATGTATTCAAGTTGTTTGTTATATAATGTATGTGTTTTTTGTTGTTTTTTTTAATGGCCAACATGACCTTCCTTTGTCTATCTGCAGAAGCCTTCAGTCTTTGGGATCTACTTAAGCATCTGCTGTTGCAGTGGCAGTTGGCCATTGGTGTGAGACAGAGTAGAGAGGATTCCTTTGCAAACCAACCCACTTAGAGGTCAGCTTCAACACATATTAGAATGTATGTCAAAAGAAGGTATGTCAAAGGACTAACACAGATAATCACTTGTTGTGTTTTATAATGACAATACAGTAACAAAGTAATAATTCCACTGTGTAATGTAACTTATTGCTCTGTGTGTATGGCAGTTAATTGATTAATTTTAGAATGAACTTTAACTTTAAATTTTAGAATTAGCTCTAATTTTGTTAACTGCATGCTTTGTTAAGACTACAATGTAAAAATAAAATAAAATAAGATAAATAAAAATTGACTTTTAAAATAAAAATACATGTAAAACACCTGTAAATATCTCAAATAGTAACCACCTTCAAATAACAGACATATACTGTTAAATTACAGGTTATCATTGAAATAATAACATGGAAAGACTGTAAATATGTTATGATTTGTATCTTTCAAAGTCTTAAAGCCATGAAAACTTAAGGTGATAAAATCACTCTAGTACAGATGTGTTAAAGTTAACATAAGATGCCTGTTAACATTTTGTAAAACTATTTTTTAAGGTGAGGAAGGAAGGTGAGTCAACTATATGCATGGCACATCAATATACCTGCCACATTGCCATCTAAAGGCATGTATTAGCACATGATTACAGGGGGTGGGGGGTGGGGGGGTTACTAATTGTACACATAACTTCACTCATGGTGCCAAATATGCATTCTTCAACACTGTAACTGTAAACTAGCAAACACATGATGGAAACAATGTAAAGAACAGACATGTGGCAAGTAAAAGCTATGATGATTTAAAACACAGTTTAACTTAAACTTCTATGTACAACCACCTTGTGTCAAAGCTGAGAAGCTCTTCTTCCCTAACTTCCCTAACAATATCATTGTGGATCTCCACAAAAAAAGAAAAAGAAGGAAAGAAAGAAAGAAAGAAGCCCAATCTGTTTGCAACATAGGACTTTGATTTCACTAACTGGTTTAATTCGTTACATTTTTAAAAAATGGAAATAAATGAATTTGAAATTTAAAGCTCCTCACAGAAATACTCATGTTCTGTGTTAAACTGTTGACAAAAAATGGCCAAAAGTCATTTACATATATGTTGGGAAAAGCTCCCCCTACCTTAAGCTGCCAATAGGGAGACCTGAGGTGATATCAACTAACCCGCACCCCCCTCCTCATCTCATACTTCTGAGTGGGAGACCTTCCCATTGGTGGAGCAAACACTGCAAAGCAAGAAGAAGAAGACCTCCTCAGGCAGCAGTCTGCCTGCCTGCCTATAGCTCACAATCTAGAAACCACTTTCCCCATGCTGACAAGGACCAGATTAAGTGATCCACTCTGTGACATGATATGTCTGACGTGATGTACAAATGAGTGACATAGATAAATGGTTGCAATGTCCTGTGCTGTCCTCTGCAAGGTGCTGACCTGGGCAGCTGTCCATGTCACCCATAACACTGCATCTTCTGCAAAATCTGATGCAGCATTTTAATGTGTGGGACTGGTCAGTTTCACTTTGACAAGCCAATCAGAACCAGTCAGCATAAAAAAACAATAACAACAACAATGACAGATTTTTTATTTTATGTCTGTGCAACAATTTACATACACTAAAGTGTCTCTGTCAAAGTGATCCACAACATCACTGTATACAAATGACTGGCAGAGCCAGAGGTTAGCCTGGTTAGCCTCTAATTTCTGCGCCACCCCATAGTGTGTAGTGGCCTCAACATAGCCACCATGAAAATTGTCTGTCTTAAGGTTAATCAAGGTAGCCCAGACCAGCCACACCCTACAGCTCATCCTGGGAAAGATCAAGGAATCCCCAGTCCAGATACAATATGTAATCCACTCAGTGTGTCCCGGGTCTCTTTCCAGTCCAGAAAACATCTTTATCAGACGTGTGAAATACCTCCAGTGGACCCTTTCAGCACAAAGGAAGCTCATTTCAGCCACTTTTAATCTCAGTCTTTTGGTTACACCCCAAAGCTCATGACTATAGGTGAAGGTTGTAATGTATCGACTGGTGCATTTAAAAGCTTCATTCCCTCTTCAGAAGCACAGTCTGGTGCTCACATCACTGCTGATGTGGCACAAATCCAATTTCCGATCTTGCATTCCATCTTAATCTTACCTGTGAATAACACAATGTTTACACAGGCTGTTTAGAGAAAGCAGCATGTTAGGACAGCAGCTGCTTCGGTCTACAAAGGACGCGTTCAGGCACACAATTGAGTGTAGGTCACCCATGGTAGGACACAGAGCCTAGCACACAGTCACTGAAGTTGCACGTGTAAAACAGAAGAAAACTGACATAAATCATAAAAATACATGTTGAGTGACGTTTATATAAAGAGCGTAAAACACAAAGTCACTTTGTGGGCAGTGTAGACAGCTGCAATGATTAAAACAGAAGGGTTTCAGATGTAGTTTTTGGTCTTATGCAGGCCTGACAGATTACTTGTGTGGACGAGCACCCATGAGTAAGACCCCCAGTTTACATGAGCTTCTCAACTTGTTTGTATTTTTTTTATGATTTTTACTAGTCACTTATTTTGTTATGTACCTGTCTATATACAGGTGTGACAAGATTTTATTTATTTATTTTTTTTTCATGTGTTAAAGAGACATGTTGGTCTAATGGTGGTGATAGAGGAATGGTCAGAGGATCACCAAAATCATCAGGTTCTTGAATGGGCATAACAAATTTAATGGTAATCTGGAAATCTGGAAAGAACATGTATTTCTGAAAAAAAAAAAAAAAAAAAAATCTGCCTGCCTTCCTTTCTGCAAAGAGTTTGAATGGTTGTCATGGAGATGCTTCTACTTAGACATTCATACTGAGGTCATGAGTCAGACTTGTTCTTGGTGTCATCACTGCTGAAATAATCACATAATACCAAGCAAAATCAATTTATGAACACAGTGTGACTGTGACTGTCTGCCAAATGATAATCATTTATTTGTACAAACACCACAACAGATGGCGATGCTGAATGGGAGCCATACGTAAACATCATTCACAAATGCAATGGAGGTTGTGGATCTCATGTAATGCTGACACAGCTAAGTGTCTGGGTGTGCCACTGTGGAGATTTTAATACTCCACTTTTTAAACCAGACCAGGCCTAGCAACAGTCACCTCAGTTCACCTCAGGTGTCCTGTATTCAAATTGATATGAAAACAAGAAATTACTGTGGCTAGGAGGGTTTGGGGACCTCTGACCCCTAAAGGGTCCACCTTATAAAAAGGTGACGACCTTTTGTTGTTGACTGGACATGTAGGGCTGATGAACATTAAGGCTAACCACAAACAGCATGGTCATGACTATGCTGGCACTTCCTGAGTTTGCACAGATGCTAGTTTGGTAATAAGACAGTCACATGTTATGTAAACATGATGACACAGACATTTGCATTATCTGAAATCCTTTATGCTAAATGTGCAACCTCAAGAGAAAGTTAAGCCTCCAGGGAACACTGATCTGTTTCAACACCACAACATTATTTCTAAGTAATATATTGTCATATATTATCTTGTTTTATATCTTGTCTTGTTTATATCTAGCCTTTTTCTATTTGTGCTGCTGCAAATTTCCCAGCTATGCGACTAATAAAGGATTATCTTACACTTCAAAGGTCATAGTGATATAGTCACAGTTTACCAGTCATAGTTACTGGTTCTCTCCAAGCTGCAAATAATTAGGGACACAAAATAACATATTTAAGATTTGTGTTTCTTTGCATTATATGTCTTTTCTGTGACTTAATACATAAAGAGGCTGTGAAGAAAGGGGGTAAATGGAGAATGTTATCATCACTCCTCCAATCCAATCACCCTTCAGAAATGTTTACTGCCACCAAACATACTACAGTACTGAACTATATTTTCATACCAGTCATCAATTCTACATCAGTAACCTGACTGAGATTTCATTGTTAACACATTTCCACTAGAAGTAACATACTGTATTATGTGATATATGTGATATGTTCTCAAAGTGCATTCTTAACCTCAGAAACACCAGTTGTCAAAAGAAAAACCTCCAAGCCAACTTTAATGAGAAGTCCTTAAATTGATTACAAAAACAATGAAAATTCAAACATCTACAATACAACTGGGTAAACTCCATATGCTAATGAAGATCACGTGATAAGATTAGCTACTAAGTGGATCTTAGGATCAGATTGTTTATTATCATATATTATTGATCATTCCAGTCCAAGTATTAGTGCTGTTTTCTGCTGCCTCTGCACAGGACACTGTCTTCCAGGCACCCCAAAATATCTATACTTATAAAGAAGTCAGTCACATCCAGAAAAAATAAAATAAATAAATAAAAACAGTTCAACATTTTGGGAAATCAGCTTATTTGTTTCCTTTAGAAAGGCTAGCTGCTGTTTCTCCCTGTTTCCAGTCTTTATGTTAAACTAAGCTAGCCAGCTGCTGGCTGTAGCTTCATATTTACTATACAGACATGGACACAATTTCAAATGGTCATTTTACACCAGACCTCTGTATATTTATTTGTTTATTATTTTATTTTTTATTATTTTGTTCCTAAACCAACTGTCAAACACATGCACACCTGAGCTGTCAGTAGAAACCCTCATTAGAATTCATTTTGATACCAGCCTGGTTTTTAAACCCTGCTAGGTGGCAAAAAAAGATACAAGCAAGATACTAAACTTCATCAGAAAAACATAAAGATAAACCCCAAGGCTTGAGTGGAGCAGAAATAGGGAAAATAGAAAACAGGGATCATCCATCCATGTCTGGCCTCTTGCCAGAAGAGCAACATATAGCTTCTATATTACAAGAGGAAATACTTGTAACACATACACCTCCCCTCTCTAGATCTCAGATCTCTGCATATCTCCAACAATATGGCATCCATCCAAACACATACAATTCCCATGCACAACCTCAGGCTCAATATGTTTACAGAACATAGATTTGCACAGAGCAAACATCTGTGCTTCCTTGTTGTCTATAGAAAGCAACGGAGAGGCATCCCTGATGGCCTCCCATCCCCCTTATCCCTGGCTCCCATTCCCACCCCCCTCTCCTCCTCCTCTCTGTATGAGACTGCAACATCTCTCACTAAAGGCAGAAAAATACAGGGTGAAAATGAGGGATTCCTCCAGCTTTACCTTTCAGTGTAGGGCGTATGTGGGCTGTGATTCAGCTCAGATGATGCTTCTTCTCAGCCTCGGCTAACAACATCATATGACCACAAACCACCTGCTCCTGCTGCCTGGTCATATGACCAGATTAGGCCCAGGCAAAGATCTCTGGGATTTGTAGTTGATGGGATGGCCAAGCTGGAATTTCATTTCTGTGTGTTAATTTAAAAGCAGTAACTAATACTACTACCACTACTACTACTACTACTACTAATAGTAATAATAATAATAACAATAAGAATAACAATAATAATTTATAGAGAGCTGTTCAGGATACACAAAGATACTTTATATGAATTAAATGATAATAAAAATAATAAATGATAATAAAAAACATAAAACAGTAATATACACACACACATATATATATATATATATATATATGTGTGTGTGTGTGTGTGTGTGTGTGTGTGTGTGTGTGTGTGTGAATATGTGATATTTACATCAGGCTTCCAATCATAACAACTGAAGCAAGATGGAGATGTAATATTATATATTATGTAATACTGACAATAAAATATAATAATATGATATTATAATATTATATGTTGTATATTTAGAACAGTAGCAATAACAATATAATAACAATGACAAGGATGCCTCAGTGATGAGGAGAATCTAGTATTTGTCATAATCACATATAAGGTTGTTGTTTTTTTTCTAGGTCTCAGCTTAACTCATTTGATTTATTTATGTATTCATTTATTTATTTAGAAGAACAATAAATATAATAAATAAATGTGCTAAATGTGTTAGCCATACCACAAATCTTCAACTGCAGTCCTTCAACAAAGATAAAAGTCAAATTCACATTTCCACATTATCATCCACAATTTAGTATAAGAAGCAATGCTTGAAAACATGAAGCAATACAAGTTAACAGTGTAGGAAATAAGTAAACAGTGATTGAATTAATTAATTAAATTAATTAAATAAGCAGTACTTCAGATTTTATGTGAAGATATGTTAAGTTTGGTATTTCTGTTGTCCAAATGTGAGAGGCTCTACAGGTCTGACAGAGCTGCTCTCAGAGCAGACCTTGTTGTTTGATGGTTTTTTGTAAGCGGTGGGGGAGGCCTGCCATTATGAATCTTGCATACAGGAGTCAGTGTTTTTCCTGAACACATATTGCAGGTAACAGAAATGTTGGGCACAAACGCAGAAGACACCCAGGCCAATTTGGCTCGAGGTTTTACCACTGGGCACAGACTCATGCTGGAGCTTGAGACTGATAGTGAGCCCAGCTGGATGGCAGGTCTGAGCCAAGTCTGACCATTCTCACACCAAATCTGAGCCACTCCCCCTCTGCTTCCTGGGGATCTCCATTGTGGTGCTATGCCTGTTTGACAGCAGACATGAAGAACCTCTGAAATGGAAACTGTTACAGATACAGAAGTCTATACCATAACTAAACTTCTGTATTAATTGTGTAATAATCCCAACAGTTACCCACATTTAAAAATCCACTCTGCTTAGTTGTATGAATCAGTTATACTCAGTGGACAGTAAACAGCAGCAGCTTGTGGTGTACAGGCTGGTAGGACTGACAGGTAGCTGGGAGCCAGGGCCCTGCTGCCACCAACATAGAGAATACCATGTCAGTAACAGCTCACTGTCTGAAAGCAACTTAAGATATAGCCAATGTTCATCAGTGGAATTTAAAAAGAGACCTATGACCTATGACCACAAACCTGAGACACTGTACATACTAAACTTCTCAAGATTATCTGACTACAGTGTTGGAGCTGCCTGGTAGTGAGCTGTGAGGGGTTAATATTAGTGAACAGATATTTTTCTTGATCATGCTTTAAAATCATGCCAAGGAGCTTTCCACAGAAAAGCTTTCTAAACTGTGCTCTGTTGGCGCAGTTTATGTATATATGACCCCACTGTGTGGTGTAGACCAAAGATTAGATATTATATAAATATTCTGACATATCACAGTTATATTGTCTGACTGTGAAATTCTTTATTAGCAATATAAATGCCCATCATCTTTAAAAACTGGATTGTATGATTGTAAACGAGAGAGCTGAAAATGTTATCACATCATCAACAAATCATCAATCATCATCAATCACAATTTTGACTCATGACGAACTTTAAAATGTAGTCGATTTTTTTTGAGAGAGAGAGAGAGAGAGAGAGAGAGAGGGAAAAAAAGATTTCCCTTTACATTTATTTCCCCAAACACGTGTGGGTTTTGTTTTGAAAGGTTGAAGCGGAAGCCTCATGTTTGATTCTGTCTGGTTTAACTCTGGTATTAAAATTCCCCTCAGCTCTGCCCTGCTCTGTGTTGTGCAGTTGAACCCTGCTCTGCCTCTGACTGCTGCAGCTCTTTTAACCACAAACAGGGATCTCTCCAGGGGCATCGTGTCCACAGAGACATCTGCCTCACTGACACCAAAGTGACCTTCACACCCTCCCACTGTCTGATCGGTATGGTGCTTATGAGAGAGAGAAACTACAGAGACTGTGGCCAGCTGTCCTGTCCACAGTGAGACTGATATATCTGGTTATCGAGCCGTTAATGACATCTTTGGATCTCAGCCAGTCAGGGCTGTCCATGTTTGTGATGATGGAGGATCCTCTTGTCTTTACTCAGTCTTCACACTGTCAGTTTGTGAAACAGGCACTTCTGCTCTCTCTTAAACACATTTTGGTCTGCGATTGTAATTCTGAGATTTTGGTTAATTTTACCACATCTTGGTGAGAGTGCCTTTGTCATTTCGATTTCCAACTTTTTTGTCTACAGTGTATGGTCACTTAACTCTTTTTCCACAGCTAGATGTCTACAGAGAGCAGCAGGCATTTTTCATGCTCCCTGGAGGTAATTATAATGAAAACCTAATTAGAATAATACATTTTTGAGCTGGAATCTGTCAAACTGAATATACAGGAAAACTTAATTTGGCTAGGACACTGCATGACAGCAGTGTCATAGGTTGAAACTATATCTAGCTAAGGATGTTTTTTATATCTTTCTATCTCTATTTTTTTCATTTGTCTCTCCCCACTTCCAGTTGCTCATCAGAAGAATAGTGCAACTTTCTGGGAAATACACTTGCGGAAGGCAAGGTGGGTGGGTGGTGCCACTAAAGGAAGCCAGGCCACCCACACCATTGACACACTGTGCCATCTCTAATCCTTTTAATTACTCTGAGAAAAATGCCTTCTCTACCTAATTATCTGGATGGCATTATGTGTGTTTTCTCAAGGTGATACTTTCACAAACTGACCCAATTTCCTCCTGATTGGATAATTTACCCACTTACATATATATGGAATTGTGGGGTAGCTTGTCCATACATGTGATGAAGTTTGTGTGGACCAAAATCTTGTAAACAAATGAACAAGCATTAAGTGACACCACATGTGGGAGTAATTTTCACTTTTATTCAAGTTCTGTCCTCTGTGGCATTCAAGGTAAGCAGAGATTTTTTTTCAGTTATTTAAGGCATTAAAAACTTAAAATTCAACTTAAATTCATAGGCTACATGTATGTGCTCAGTAAACTAGATGTTATTCTACTATTCTGTAGTCAAACACTGACATTAACGCGAGGCCATTCTAAAAAGACTACAGAGCTGGTGCATCACTTGCACACTGCACAGTTACTTAAAATGGCTACTAGAAGAGTGTGGAGAATCGTGGGAGCATATGCCAAACACAAATTGCATGAACAGAGAGGAGCAGAGGCAGGGAGTGGCAGTACAGGCAGGAACAGACGGACATTTAACAGGACAGATGCTCCAGACATTACCACAGTTCAGCACTGCACAGGATGCCCAAGGAGCTCCAAGGAGGACTCAAGTGCAAATACAAGTTCAGCACAGCACAAATAATGTAGCTATTTTAAACATATATTTTCCCTTTCTGGATATATTTTTTGCAGCAAAATAAAGCTAGAGTCAAATAGTTACCTTTATCCTACATTTTTGTTTATTTATCTATTTTTTGTTTTGTTTTTTTAAGGACTATCTGGTGCAACAGTCACATACCATATGTCCTGTAATTAACCCTGTCTCCCAGAAATTACATTTATATATTACTAAATTGTTTCTCAATTACATTCTGGTGACAAATATAATTGCAGCCTTGGTTTACGTTAATAGCCAACATTTTTCTTCTTTAGATGAATGAAGCACTAGATTTGTTTACTGGAGTGGAGTTGCTGGAAGGTGGCTGTGGTGGATCGCAAAACTCAGGACTGTGAAAGCCTGGTTTGCATTCCAAGTCTGGTGGTTAGGCTGACAGTGGATCTACATCCCTTTGCCACAACTCACCAGGGAAACATTGATTCTGTTAATACGAAATGAGAGTTTTGCAATAAAATGATGGTAAGTTTTGGAAGACAGTTGTTAAGACCAGGACAGACCTTTTCATCCTGTATTTATGTAGGGACGCTCTACTGAATGGCCAGCTCTCTTTTTTTCAGGAATGTCCCGACAATGCTCACACAGTAATGCACATCCACACCTGGAAGCTGCCCAGTACAAACGCAGTACAACCATTGAGCACCTCTGCTGAGGCTGATGGGAATGTCATTAGTTTTGAACATACAGTTGGCCATAAACCAAAATACTTAAAAATTGAAATTTTGACTTGATGGTGGTGGTCAGTTACAAGTATTGTAATTTGTCCAGTGTGAAAACATGAACATGTGGACCAAATTTTATATCAGTCCATCCAAGAGGACCATGACCTCTGTATAAATGTCACCGCAATCCAATTATTTCATTCCTGCTTAAAATCCAAACCTCTAATTAAACATGTTTTGGACCTACTTATTGTCCATCTATATACCATTCATTACTTGATATTATTAAGCATGACTGTTTTAACTATGTATTTTGATTTCCATGTGCTGGCGAGAGGCTTGGAAATATGAGGTTTGGAAGTTGGCAGGTGAACAGTGATGTATTTACTGTATAGAGTTGTTATATTATTGTCATATTGCAGTCCTGTAATGTGATAATACAAATATATACAGTAACATACACTTCAGTCAATTTGACCTTTCTTTTTTTATGTGTGTGTGTGTTTCTGTGCATATGTGGGTGTCATTTGTGCATGGGGTGAGTGGAGCAGGGTGTGGTGATGGGGGGTACCAGACAACTGCTGGGCCAGTGAGAGAGTACGACTTGTAGCCCTTGCTTATCCTCTGTAGCCAAATCCTGCTTTGTCTGTCTTTGGGAACAGTGATGAGACAGGAAGAGAAACAGCATGAAACTGCCTCCAGATTGAATTATGCATGCCTCCATCTGCTGACAGAGGACAAGTCTGTCAGGCCTCCTCAGTGTCATCACACACACACACAAATACATACAGCTCACTTTACTCATGCAGATCCATAGTTCATCAGCCCAGTGCGTCTATAACGTTTGCAGTCCCTCAGGTTAACTGTACCATTCACTTCACATCTACACATTCACATTCGCTTCACTAAGAGCAAATACACTGCATGCATCTGTATTCCCAGCAGGACTGTTGTTCCTCAATAACCACATACAGCAGACTGCACATCTATGGCATTGTGGTAGAAAGCAGATATTTTAAAGCTGCCATTTACTAATATTAAATTCATTTTCTTCTTCTTCAACAATGTTCCAGAAATTCTCTTGTGATCTGAAAGTTACTTGGTTCAATTCCTGGGCTGTCAGAGTAAATCTGTCCCTCACTACCAGGTAAGGAGCTGTATACTACATAAGTCAAGTCAAGTCAAATCAAGTCAATTTTATTTATACAGCGCCAATTCACAACAGAAGTTATCCCGAGGCACTGCACATATAGAGCAGGTTTAGACCATACTCTTTATCTTATAAAATTTACAGAGAGAGACCCAACAGATCCACCATGAGCAGCACTAGGCGACAAGGAAAAACTTTCCTTTAAGAAGATCACTTTTTTCAGTGAAGGTACACTAATAACAAACACACCTCTCTGTGTAATACAATACAATACAACAGAAAACTGCATCATACAGTTGAATCAACATCTCCCCCAAACAAAAACTGAGCAGTATGATCCTCATGAAGGTCAGATTTACTGCAGGACTGGTGTATTAGACTGCATCAGTTTTAGCTGGATATAGCAAATAAACTGGCAACTGACAGTAGTTGTGCAGTGTGACATAATCCCTAGCCCACTGAGAACTCATAATCTGAGCAATATTTCAACAATTTCACAGACTGACTGAGAACTGATATCCATGATGATATTTATTCATGATAATTTTGTTAACAGACACTGATTCCACAATTTCAGCCATAGTCACAACAACATTAACCACTTAAGGATAAATGGTATAGGGTATGGGTATAATGGATGGATGGATGTGTGGATAGATGAACAAATTGAGATATTACAACTAAACCCATTCTCTTCCATTTGCAAATTAAAAAAGAAAGAAAATATGACATAAATGTGACATGTATAAATCAGACTGTGACAATGGGAATGTAAAAGTAACATGCATCCCATATAGTTTCCAAGCATGCAGATATGTTTTAACAAATAAATTGAAAAGAAAAACTGAATAAATAATTGGCAGTCGTGCCTTGTACAGGCTGATAGCATGCCAACCCTCTGTATATAACATGCTTCATGTTATTTACAGTGTGTCGCTCTCAGCTGCTTCTCATGCCTGTGTTATAGCAGCTCATGCACAGCTTGCTGTGTGATTCTGCATGCTGCAGACGGCCTGGCAGTGAGATGGCTGTGTGCTCTGGTCCTCCCACCCAGATGGTAGCAAGTGGAGAAATCACTCACACAGTAATCATCCTGGAGACACCTGGAGAACCAGAGCAAGAGATGGGAAATGTAAACCAAGTGCTAAGTGAACCACTCAGTCAGCCTAATAAGGTCCCAAATTATCTTGTGAATGAAGGGTGCATTCACGGTCCCTCCCACTCTACAGAAGGAAGGCTATAAAGTAAAAAGGTTTCACAGTGTTGATTATAGAACTGCATCAAACCACAGCAGTCACTTGATGGACCTTCCACATTTTCTACCCTAGCCTATTAAATGATAGATGTCTGTACAGTGCTGTATGCAATTTAGTATGAATACAGTCAATTTGTATCCATCATTAAAATGACTGTGTCTTTATGTGAGCACATGTGTGGTTCATATTTAATGCAGCTAGAAGGAAGTATTTCTCAAAATGGTTGTCTCTCAGTGTGTCTGCCAGTAGCTGCATCTCTCTGCCAGTAACTTGGCACATAAAAACTACCTGAAGACCCAACTTAACACAACTTGTGTGACTGTATGACCTAACACAGCGGAATATAAACTGTTCTCTGATAACATTGTGAACATGTGTCCCGATGGATGACCACAGGTCTCCAAGGGGACTCCTGAAGGTCTACAGATAAATGAAGAGTCTAGAGGCTTTCTACTTGGGTCACTGATCTAATTCTAGTCTACTGTAGACCTTGTTGTGGGTTGAAATATATACCATGCAGTCTGTGACAGATTTGTTATGTCCTTGACAATGCAAAAAACATACTAATTTTATATAGTATGTTACTGTATTATACACAAAATATACTGTTTGAGCAGTTAGTATACAAATAAATAAAGCTTTATGTTAAGACCAATTTGCATCCATCAAGGTGAATTTTTGAAATGCCACTTATATATAAACATCATAAAAGTGAGGTGGGGAGACAGGCTGTATAACATGATAAGAGATAATATTCTGTGTTCTCTGTTCTTGAGACTGATAGGAATCAGTGAAACTTCTCTTTTCCAGTTTTAAAATTTAAGACTCATGTTATTAAACTCCTGGTCAAACCTTGCAGACCTGTTGCTAAGATACTGCTTGCAATGTAAATTCTGAGGTTCAGGAACTATATATTACAATGTTTATAGCAGGAAATATCTAAAGCTGTATGTTGTATTAGTCATATGTGTAAATTAACAATCAATATTTTTAGTTATATACTATATGCAGCTTTTTGTCAGCAACTGGCCATGCTTGTATGTTCCAGGATTGTAATGGATTTTACAGACCGTTCTTAGCCTCTGCATCATCCATTACAATCATGGACTGTAGAACTTGTTGGATATTATCCCTTACATACAGAATGTCGCTCAGGTTCTGTTCACAGTATAGCTAGGTCAGCTCAGGACAGTGCAGTCTTATAAGATTGTAACATGCTTCAACTTATTCTGATGACAAATCTTTACATTTGTAGAAAAATGAAAGCCTGTGTTGAGTGCTAAACAAACAAAAGGAAAATACATAAACTATATGTATGTGCCTTTCAAACTATATGTATGAAAAGGCTTGGTATTTTAAAGTTATAGTTTTACCTCCATTGGTAGAGGTGCATTTATCAAGTTCTATCTTACTGTAGTCATATAAGCTGACAACAGCAAAGTGCCATCAGTATCTAAAAAATAAAGTAATCTTTCCTGCCTCAGCCAAGCAATCTGTTTTATCATTACACCGTGTTGTCTAACTGACAGTTTACTTTAAGAGTAACAGATGTTGATTTTTGCGGCTGTCAACCAACATGCCTCTTGGCTGAGAGGATGCAATATGCCATGTTTGATTTCATGGTAACATTGGCTAACATGGCAATGTGCAGCTTATGCACAACATGGTAAAAGTGAACTTGTCTCACTGAACCAATTGTGTATTAATGGAGGTAGCCTCTGTCCTCTTGCAGGTGGTGAATGGAGATGTGTCTCAGGGATGTCCTGGGCTCTAAACTGTGTGGAGCCTTGCTAGTTCCTCATTGTAGCTGGAGTCATGTCAGGATAGCATGTTGTTCCCAAGGAGCAAATCAGGAACTAACTGCTACAATTCCCAACTAATGCAAATACACCTATATTCTCAGACAGGACAGGTACCTTCATTTCATCACATACCAAAGAATATTCCAGCAATGTAGTATTGCACGTTCATAAAGCTGGGGGAATCACAACAGACAGATATTAAAAATAGTCAAAACTGAAGCAGCAGAGCCAAATATGCAATGCCAGTGGCTGATACATAAATTTGTATGCTCTGGCGTGTGTCACAACATTGATATCTCTGTTTCCTCTGCTTTTTTCCATAAGTAAGGAGTCCATCATTAGGAGTTATAAGAGTGAGATGCTGAATCAATCTTTTAAAAGTTAAAGTCTTAAGTCCAAGTAAAGTAAAATTCAAGTTGCAAGTCATGTTTGATATTGTCACATCCATAGCCATCAGATTCATTACTTGAGTCAGACTTGAGTCCATGACATGTCTTATACAAAACAATTTCCATAACAAGATAGCAGAGACCCTCCTTGGTAAATGGGTGAGGGAGGTCTCCACTCAGGGTTACAACTAGACATCTTAGGACACAGTTTTGTCTCATTTAAATGGCTTTAGATAAGGTCTGAGTGATTATACATCTCTTTTTACAATCTTTCATGATCAATCATCATGATTAAACTGTCACATCATCATCACATGAAGATATGACACATGTGAAAAGTGAATAAGGTAAATTATTTTTTCTCTGTCTGATGCAAGGTATGACTGTGCTCTTTTCATTTTATTCTTATGACATTTGATTTTATCACAAAGTTGTCCATAGAGAATGACAGGTAGAGATGTGCAGGGAGAACAAAGCACATGTCCCTTACTGTTACAGACCATGGTATACACTGGACCAACAGGACAGTCTGTCATGTCTTGTTTTTGGGAAGGAGGTGAAGGTCAGATTTGTGGCTGACTCCATTCTGCTTGGACACCGGGAATAACGAGGGGGAGAGGACTCCATTACCGGTCTCAGCTCCTTCTCTCACAGGCTCCTCTGGTCTGGTGCATGACAGGAGGCAGCAGCAAATCAATACACAAAACACTGGAATCCTGGCAAGACGAATGGACTGCGAAGACAGACGTAAAGTGGGAAATTGATTTTTAAGTCACCCAGCAAAGCATTTGCAAGTGGCATTTAAAACAGGAGGACAGAGTAGGAGGGAAGGTGCTCAGTCTCTGCTGGTTAAGTGCTGGATGTCTATTACAATGCCATGAGAGCTTTGCACTAAACAAGCACTGATGGACTAACAAAAATGCTTTTTTTTGCGGTACAGGGTTTTACGAAAGCTCATTTTTGGCATGTACTGTCATGATCTCCTATTCCTCTTTCTACATCTCAACGTTATTCCCCTCAGGCATGTCATTCTCCTTCTGCCCACAAGATATAACCTGACATTTTTCCCTGTCCCAGCTGCTTATCTGTTTCTTGTATCCAATCACCTGGACCTCCTGACCCACTCCAACACTTGATTCCAGTTTCCCTCATTACCTCACCTGGTCCTTTGTCATCAGCCATTTGTCTTTTCTTATGTTTTAGCTTCCTAGTGTTTCCCTGTGTTCCTGTTACCCTATAATTGTTCACCTGCTTGCCTGGCATAATCACTTGGTCTTCATCCAGTTAGGTATGGCTAGTGTCTGCCTGCTAATCACTAACCAGTCTCCCAGTCTGCTAGCCACCCATCAGTTCCTCAATCAGGCAGCATCTGGCCTGCTAGCCCTCTGACTGTTTACCAGAATGTTTCCTAGCCAGCTAGTGTTGGGGTCTGCTAGCTTCTTTTCTGCCTCCGAGTCAGCTTGTCTCCAGTCTACACCCCAGTTGGCCTCCAACCCACAAGCCTCCAGCATGTTAGCCCTCAGTCTGCACTCCAGACTGGAGACTTCTTGTATTGAGTCAGCTAGTTCACTGTCTGCTCCAGTTCCTGAGCTGACCAGCTTCGTGTCTGATTCTGATTTCAATGATGCAGATTGGTCCCCTTTCTTCAAGACTAATCTGGCTATTGCCCCAAGATACCTAGAGGTTGGAGCCCCCAGAAGGAAGCAGGGGTCTTAGAGATGTTGATCCCCCAAACTATCCACTTCTGCTCCCCAGTGACCATGAGCCTGTGCTGCCCAATGCCATGAGCTGGGTCCTCAGTCAGACCTTGAGTTGGCTATCCCCAGCAATGTTCTGCCTGTTCCTGTGTTGGGCATCTCAGCTGGCATTCTGCCTGTTCCTGAACTGGGGCTCCTGGACAATGTCTCATCTGTTCCTGGGCCTGTTCCTGCCCTCTCAGTTATCCTCCTCTTCAGCCACAGTGCCATCAGCCCAAGGTCTCCTGCTCCATCCCTGCTCTGCCCCTAGGCTGTCCGCCTGAGGTCTCCTAATTATTGGACATCCTGCCTCTGGGCAATCCACCTGTGGTCTTCTGATTCTTTGGTTTCTTGCCCCATTTGTCCATTTTGTTGCATTGTGTGTATTTGCAACACGTGTCAAACTAATGGAGATGTTTTCTTAATTTGTGGTGCATTGAGCTCTCTGAGGCACTGTGGGTTGCACTGTAAGTGCAAAAGGATTCATTCAAACTATTCTTCACACTTAACACACTTGACTTAATAGGCCTCAAGTCTTCTTAGGTATGATGAGTCGGTGCACAGCAAATTTCCAGGTCTCACCAGAGATGCTTGATTTCATGCAGGCTTGGCCTTGATTGGCTGGGTCACTCAAGGACAGTCACAGACCTGACTCTAAACCAGTCCTTTGTTGTCTTGGCTGTGTGCTTAGGGTCATTGTCCTGTTGGAAGGCAAACCTTCAGCAGAGTCTGAGGTCTTGAGCGCTCTGGACCAGCTTTTCAGGATATCTCTGTACTTTTCTCCATTCAGCTTTCTGTCAACCCTGACCAGTCTCCCTGCCCCTGCCTGCACCATGCTTCATTATCTGGATGGTATTGGGCAGGTAATTAGCATTACCTGGTTCTCTGCAGACATGAGAGAACTGAGGCCAATTCAATCAGTTCAGTGTTGG
The DNA here is from genome assembly GCF_001640805.2 of Lates calcarifer. Classification (NCBI taxonomy): domain Eukaryota; kingdom Metazoa; phylum Chordata; class Actinopteri; family Centropomidae; genus Lates; species Lates calcarifer. The sequence goes on from NC_066847.1 coordinate 16,679,518, forward strand.
TTTCATCAGAGAAGTATCCTGAGTGTCCAGACTAGATAATTAAATGGATGAGGGCCACTGTGCTCTTAGGAACCTTCAGTGCAGCTGTACTTCTGTACAGCTACAGGTTCTTATGAGCAATTTTTGCTCAAAGCTGTCTCCACTTTCCTAACGTGTGAATGTGTGTTTTATCTGTCCAGGTTGTGAGATATCTGTTTCTGAGATTTCAGACTACATACTAGTACAATGAAGGAGGATATAATTTAGTTTTGGTGCTAACAGCACTGCAAAACCACATTTTAAATAATTCTACAGCATCTCTTTTCTGATAATTGATTTGTTCTAACAATTAAATAATTTGATTTAACACAGCGCTGAGTTGAATATAGGCACCTATCTATTTCCTAGTGTGTGCCAACCACAGAAATAATATTGGCCAGTTTTATTTCTGTGGTGCCACAAACATGTCCTGTTAATCCAGTGGCCTGGGATTCTTAAAATTAAGTGAAACAATTTCAAACAAATGCCCATATATCCTAAGTAATGTCCTACTGTGAGGCAGCAAAACAAGATGTAAACATCAACATTCACATTGTAACATAGTATCACCTTATAAAGTTATTGCAAACAGTTGTCTTTGGACACATCCAGCAGCCACAGTGAAACATTAACATTTTGGAATTATGTTTTTGTCCACCAGAAGAATGTAAGTCCAATACTCATACATGTAGAAAACAGCAAGAGGAGGGGGTAAAGAGACTAGAGAGCACAACTATAGAAAACTATAGAGGAGAGAAGATGCAGAGTTAGTAACATACATTTATGAGATATGAAAACATACAGATGTAGGAGAGAGAGAGAGAGGAGCTCTGTGAATCATGGGAAGTCCCACAGCAGTCTAGCCCAATAGCAGCATAACTAGGAGATGGTTCAGGCAAGCTTGATCTAACCCTAACTGTTAACTCCATTCATTGTCTGACTTTAACAGCAGAAAATTGCCGGTCATCCAGGTCTTACTTAAGTGAGTGGTTCCATCTGAAATCATTGATAAGTAGAGTATCACCTGCATAACAGTGAAAGTTTATGGGTTGTTTCCTGATGACATTGCCTAAAAGAAGCATGAAGTGAAAAGAACTGGTCCACACACAGAACCATGTGGAACTCCATGTCTAATTTTGTGTATATGGAGGATTTGTCATTAACAACTACAAACCAAAATCAGTCTGATAGATGCAACAGACTAAGAACAAGGCTTTCAAATGGTTGATTTATAAACTGGAGCTGGTGCTTTGAGGAATGCAAGTATTAATATAACTGGAGGGAGTCTGAAGAGAGTTTGTTAAGACTAATATACTCATCATTACACAGACAGGTTTCAGTGAGACAAAATAAATCACTATAGTAATTTGATATTAAATTGTGTAATAGTACACCTTTGAATGAGGTGTTTGTGTGTAATGGTGGTTGGGGGCTGACACAGTTTCTGCTGGATATTGGGTGGGTGACTGCTCTAATGGAAGCACAGAGAAGAATGTAGGACTGGTCTAAACACTGGGTTGTCATGCCTTTGGCTTTCTAATAAATTTAGTCAGATTTCTGTGTCGTCTCTCATAATCAGACCAGATCTTCCCCAGGAAGTCTTCCAATTTTTCTACAAAAACTCTATGTGCACACAGACTCAGTATTAATCTTGGTGACCTCCTATTAGTGTAATTGCATTTCATTACCACTGATGTGAATAATTTTATTGTGTTTACATCTAGTTTTACATAGGATTCAGTGTTGCTCTCTTTGGCCTCAGATGCCAAACGTCCCAAAGTGCCAGACAAAAAAAAAGATAAATACATACACTAAATTCAGATTAAAAAAAAAAACGCACACAACATGGTCACCCTATTTAAAAAGCCATTAACAGATTAGGAGAAGAAAAAAATACAATATGACAAGAGACAGCCTTACTTCATCCTCTTAATGTTTAAATTCTAATGTTTAACTCGGAAGTTTCTTCTCCTACACAGAAGTAAAACAGCAGGCAACATGACGTTCACATTTAACTTATTTATTATTAGCAACCTTCTCATGCGTGAAACGCTCATAAAGTTTTCATTTTTGTACATTTAACAAAAGTAGGAAAAGGAGTTTGTTAATTATTAATTAAGGCAGAGTTTCCCGTAAAAAAAAAATTCACAGCTTAAGCACCTCAACAGTAAAACACAGAGATAAAAGCACTTAAACACACATGTGCACACATTCACCTATCTAATAAAATATAATTATACACATACATATTTTACCCACATGTGCACACACAACCAAACATACATGTGCATACACAAACACATACAAAATTTTGTTGTTTTGTTTGTGTGTTTTATTTTATTTGTTTGTATTCCTATGTAACCCTCTACTACTATTACCCTGGCTGTGTCTACTCTAAGCTATCTCCACAAGATGACCATGCTCCCAAGTGTTGATAATTTCTCTCTCTGTCACACACATGCACACACATGCATCCCTTAAATCAGGTAAATCGCAGTATTACTGCTGACAAAATTATTCATCTAATTTCCTCTGTTCAGCTTGTGTTTGTGTTGTAGAAAGTAAACAAAAAAACAAGGAAACTGTATCTGTCCAGTCCCCAAGATTTAGAGGAAAGGTGGAGAGGTTTCAGTAGTGCACATAGCACAGACCTACACATCCCACCATTAGCTTGGGAACAGTCAAGACAGTTTTCTAAACCACAGTCCATGATTTGACTGCTGAAATAAAACTGAAATCATGGAGCTGAGTGTAAGCTGATGGCACCTGATGGTCTCACCTTGTTGGTCTGTCTCAGACATGATTACCTGACAAGTGATGTCCCTACAGTTCTTCTTCAGTGTACCTCATCAGAAGACTGTTTTCACATGTCAAAACATGGAAAAACAGCTGCAGCTAATGCAATTCAATTACAGGTTGGTCAGCTCTGCTTCAATAATCATTTTTCAGAGCAGACATTTTGACTTGTCATAGCAGCACAGGAAAAGCACAGGTGTAATTAATAACATTAATGATAGTGCCAATCCATTCAAGTGCCCCAGTAAGCAGTGACAGCAATCAGAATGCACAATACCAGGCTCCTGGAATCAGATGGAGTGTTATTGTTTTTCAATAATATAATATAATAGAATATGATATAATATAATAGAATATAAGGATATGTTACTCCTGTGCATTCCCTACTATAATGTCAAATGTTTTAAAGACTTTATTCATTGATACTGTTAAATAACTATGGTGTTTGAACAGTTTATGTTCTACTCACAACACTTAACAGTTAACTGAGATTTTGAACACTTGTTTAAATTATCACTTTGTGTCATCATTGAAAGAATAAAAAGTCTTATCCAACCAATGCGGGCCATTGCTTGGAAAAGTGCTCATGCTATGGACAGTAATTTTTCATTCCACTGAGCAGTTCTTTAAGGCACTGCATATTAGACACATTTACACATTCAGAATTCAGACACTCAAATAAAATGGCACATAGTGAATGGAGTGCACTATGTAGTAAATAGGGGAAGATTTTGTACACATGGCTCTTGCTAATAAAATTATTAGTTTGATAACAACAACATTCCCAGAATGGCTCTACCAATCTTCGTGACTTTAAGGTTGTTTCAGAAATTGCTAGATGGTTCATTCATTTACTCCCTACACAGTAGACATTAAGTTTATTCTACAGCGAGACAAAAATGTAGTTTTTGCACACCCAAGAATCATTTTGGTGCAGTGCACCAATTTAAATTATATGGACAGAAATCATAGCGCATTATACAGTAAATAAAATGTTGTTTCAGAGACAGTGTATATTTATACATGGGTAGCTATATGTGTGACATGTGTGAATAATGTGACTGCAACTGCATGCTGCTGACCAAAAAATAATCCAGTAAAAATAATAATACAAAATAATTGGTCATTTCATTACCTAATTATTTGAAGTTGTGAATCTGTAAATATTAGAGTATACAGTATGCATTGACCAGTCTGAAACAAACTATAGCAAATAATTCATTATACATAGCAAAACAGTATAGGTCATCAGGTTATAATGACCATACAGTAAAGCTACATGAATATGATTCAACATAAGTATTCAGTTGGGGGGCACTGGTTAGTGAGCCAGCAATTGTGAAGTATGAATAAAGCTAAAGCCAATCAGCTAATGCTGCTAATTCTGCTTGATAAATACTTTCCATCTATTTTAGAGACAAATATTGAGTACATAGCTGGTCCAGTCTGTGTTGTCAAACAAAGTGATTCTATCAGGGGTAAAACTCTGCATCATGTTTATCAGAAGTTAGTTCACCACAGCAAGCCAACATAGCATGAGCTACTGAGTTTGTAGATGGTTGTTATGCAAATGTTATGCAAATGATGCAAGATTATGAACCCTTGAAGTATACCTGTTTTTAAGGGGGTCATACCTACGGATATCGAGGTAAATTAGCATAGAAGCAGTGACACAAAACTGTGCATGAATATTTTCTGTTGGGATCCAAGTTTACATTCTCTCACCTGTAAACAGAATTCAAGGTGAAGGTGAATGCTCATTGCCCCCAAACATGTATAGTTGTCCTTTGATCTTTCATGACTGAACTTTGCTGGCTCTGGCATTTCTTTTTATGGTTCTCTAATGATGATGACCTTTGTTAATACAGAACTATACTCCCTTCTGCTACTGTTTAATCTAGTTCTCACTGTAATATGTTGTGACAATCCCACCATTTTATCACATTTCCTTTCCAATTCTGATTGCCTTACATTGTAATAAAACATTTATCACTTAATTTGGAGTTTGGTGTAGTAACCACTCGCAGCCATTTTGGAAAATGGCTGCCATATTCATCAGAATTTCAGTCTGCAATGGCTCAATGCAAATATTTCTTCTGAATATTTTAAACTATGTATGTAGCAAATGAACAATAAGTTAGCTATGCAGCCCCACTACTAGTAGGCCTCTTTTTTTAGCCAGCCACTGTTGCTTTTAGTTTGCAATGATTTCCAGGTCAGTTGAATATGAATGAATTTCAGACAGAAAAAATGTAATGAATCTGTTTTGATCATCTGCCAAAACATATGAATTTAGTGTTCTGGTTCTCCTATTCTGCAAAAATAATAATGTGTAACTTGTTTTCTTTTTGTGAAGAGATGGTAAACATTGCTACTACAAAAGAGTGGTAGTCTAGTTGGTATTGAAAGAGTATGAATCATGCATGAGCCAGATCTTCAGATTCTATCTTAAAGATGATAGATGCATCATAGCAGCCTGGGGCCAAATTGGATGAGCTACAGTCTCACAGGTGCCACTGAATGGCTTCTGCAGCCATATCACCCTCTGAGAGTCATTTCCTAACAGCACTGGCTACACAGGTTAAAAACTGGGATTTGGGAGGTTGGAGAATCTGTTGTTGGACGATACAACAGAGGAGAATGTCTCACCTCAAAATAAGTGTCATCTGAGCTCACACAGAGAGCTCTAATACTATCTGACAGTTCTTTAGCAGGTTAGACAGGCAGCGCAGGGTGCTGATCAAATTCTTGGAGGAGAGCTTAGGGGGAATTCAACGCTTTAAAAGATTCATACTCTACCAATCAATCTTTACTGCATAAACTACAATAAATTCTTAGAATCTCATTATGATTTTCCTAAATGAAACATCTAAACATACACAACCTTCATTTAAGTTTAAAGGAGTTATATACACTGATATATATTAATGTCTAATGATGCTGACACAGCCCATTGCATCTTGTACATTGGAACAGAATATACATTAATATTATTCCATCCTCATTATATTGTTGTATGCACAGCTCAACACTGGGCTGTACTCTGAGCAGTATAAACTGTACAAACACATATCATATCATAGAAAGATTGCATGCAAAGAGCCTGCAAGATGGTAAATAAATACTACTCATAAACCTGATGTTATATGAGTGACATGACACACTGGCCACTGGATGTGCTGTCTGGTACCACTGTTGTCATGCGCCACAGATGAATAACTGCCTTGATGAACTTGTTAGCAAACAGTTGCTTATGTAGACATACAGCAGTTACAGAGCAACATTATAAATTGTGAATCATGTCTTGTGTCTGCCTCACATTCTTTTTTGCCTCTGTTTTAGGTCTCTGGTGTTGACCAGCTAGTTATTAACTGTACCTGTGTGCTGAGTTGTAGTTAGTGTCCAATTGAAGGCTAGTACAGTTAAAGTTGTAGGCCAGCTGTGCAGGAAAATTTGCTTATTGTAAAATCTACATAATTTCAGAGTAGTATTAATTAATCAATCAATTGTAGGAAGCATAATCAACACAGCAGATGAAATATCACTTCCAGTTCCAGCAGTTAAAAAAGAAAAACAAATGTCATATTCAGACATTAAACACAAGATAAGAAGTGGCCTCAAATTCATAAGAGACTGTGAGACCCCAAGTATTCACATATTCTCATAGTAAACAACAGAAAGACAAAACAAATAAATAAATGAAAAGCACAGGACTACTTATACATCTCTTTGCATTTCTCATCATTTCCTCTCTGCAATTCCCTTCACTCCTCTTGTCTAACTGTCTCTTCACAGGCAGCAGACCTGACTGGAACAATACGTCTCTATAAGTCCATCATGACCACCTGATATCAAACCAGGGATTTGGCTCTTTGAAGAACTGCAGTTTCATAGCAGTTTTCCTGGAGATCCAGTCATTCGGTCATCTAGTCATCTTCTAGTGCCTGTTCTCCAGTCAGCAGACTGATAGACATCACCAACATCATGCTCTCCAGGCTGCTGTGCACAGATTTAAAAATCCTGTGAGTCCATGCCTGCACCAGTCAGGGCTTTACTGAGAATTGTGGTCTGGCTGACCTAGGGGATGTGTAAGTTTGTTTTCTCCTCTCTGAATGCCTCTCCTTCTGCTGGGGTGGCAGCAAGAGCAGGGGCATCTAATTTCCTTTGGAAAATTTTACTTCAGTTCTGCAAGAAAGAAACAGCTGTACTACAACTGTATTAAGGTGTTACAGCCAGTGTTAGTTGGGGAGGTTGAGATGTTAGTGAGATTATAGATTAGATCAAATGGAATTATGGGAAATGATTTGCTTTATTCCTTTTTGGTTTTTGGATTGTATCATTATGACACAATAATAATTAATTACATAAAGTAATAGGATTTAATTCATATTAAATCTACCTCAGGAGCACCATCCTAAAAGGAAAAATGATATCCATGTCTGTGGGAAAACAAACAAACAGACAAAGGCAAGATGGCTGATTCAGAATGGCTGTTTTGTTATAAATTGCATGGCTTAAAACAAAGAAACTATAACCAAGATGACAGAGTCAAAAATGGCCTCAAGGACGGACCACATGACATGTGGGGGAGAGTAACAAGGTTTGTTAAAGCCAAGTCAGAAGGTGCCAGATTAAGGGGGGGTTAGCAAGTTGCATTCAACACAGTTAGGTGTACCTTCAGACCTATATGTGTGAACATGCTAATGTTAACCAATAATTTATCTATCAAAAAGCCATAACAACATAGCTCAGCATTCACTGAGCTTCCAATGGCCCACCTTTGTCAGTGGAACAAAAGGAGCCACCTGGTCTCATCTTCCATTTTAAGTGGGTTGATGCCCTACATCATGATGAGTCATTATCTTCTTCTCTACCATGTATGTTTTAATTTTGAGCGTTGCACAATACATGTGTCAATACATGTAGTTGTAGTTATGTATACTGTGTGTGTGTGTGTGTGTGTGTGTGTGTGTGTGTGTGCGCTGCTTTGGAGGCCAGTATTGAGCGCCACCTCAGCTCCTCTATGGCCTTGATGAAATATAAAGCAGTGTTTTCCCCGAATCAGCATGCTGGTAATTGCATGCGACAGAAATTGATTTCCTGTCACTCTTGGGCTTTATGAAGAGGGCTGAGCCACTTTTTTTCTCACAACATGTGTTTTGATTCTCAGCATTGCGAAAGGTGATAAATTGACACTTTTATCAGCTGTCGACACAGACATGACAGAATCAATCACAGTTTTACAATACGACACGGTTCATGAGAGGGACTCTTACTTTGCTTCTTTTGTTCTGTTTTCAGTTGTGTTGGATTTTTTTTACAAGGATAGCCAGCTGTATTAAGTCCAGACAGAGGAATCGACCAGAAGAATCTTGCTGCCATAATTTATTCCCATTTAAGTAATCAAAGTGGAATAAATTACTGATTTGACAAGTGCTCAACTTGGCATTAGAATCTGATGAGAGAAGCATTAATAGAAACACATTAAAAAAGTTGGAATGGAGGAAAAAAAGAGCGCTGCTCCGGATCAATATGGTTCCACCAGAACATTTTTTCATTTTCTAAGTCATAAAACAGCATTTCATATTCAAGCTTTATTTCACATGTTTGTGTAAAGACAGTGGAAATGGAAGTGAAGTGTAAAGTGCAAGGGGACGAGAACGTGAGAGTGATCTCTGTTTGCATGTACAGTATTCTTCCAGCCAACTAATTTCACACACTCAGCCTTGCATGACTGGTCCTTTGAAGGGTCAGTTACTGAACCATAACTTATTGGTTCCCCCAGAGCAGCTGGGCTTCCTTGGATTGGTTTGTCAGGCTGGAGGAAGCTATCAGGCTCTCTGATGATCTGGAGCTGCTAGTTTTCTGCAACTGACAGCATTTTGTGCAGTAATGATGATCACACTCTGTAATTATTCCTACACACTCTCAATAACGCTCATAAAAAAAATTAAAAGATTAAACTAAATAAAATGAAACAAAAACAGAATGGAAATTGCTGTTGCAATATCATCAAATGACTATGTTTGATGAAAAGTGTTGCTTGTGGAGGTGAACCTATGAGAAAATCATCTTTGACGATTGCCTCTTTCTGCATTTATTCTCAGCTCCAGGACAGGGGAAATTAGTGCAAACTGCACTCTCATCAAAATGATTGTGTACTTGGTTTTGGATCTGGGGGCAGTACTTGGATTAAAGACCTTAGCATTTGTAACATCCATTGTCAGTGACTGTTCTCTATGGATTGTACAAATTAATCATTTCCACTCAAGCAGTCCTGATACCAGATCAGGCTATGGCCGTTAAAAACATCTTGAAAGGCGCAAAAGTTGGCACCTCCGAAAATGGAAACAGTGTAGTGTAAAGCATGCAGGTTCCAACAGTTTGAATTTTAGTGTCCTAAAATATAAATATTTTAAACACAGTCACATTTACAATGTCACTGCAGAGTTTTTCACTAATGCCACAAAAATGAATGAATATGAATTTCGAAGTGGCCCTGACAGAATTCTCTGGCCTGGTGATGGAAACAGGGAGACTGAATTCAAAAGGATCCCTCATCCACAGAAGATGTTCACCTTGGTCTTACACTAATGGAGCAGTTACTGATTGAATTTGGGTATGTTTTTTTCATGCAAAAATAAATAAACAAATAAATAAATAAAATAGCCTTGGGCTTACACTTTAAACATCTAGCTAGTCATTTTGTTTCATTACACACAGGGAGCTTGAAACTGCTACTGATTTGCACTTTTATTTGACTGAATTTGTGTATTTATCTGGACACTTGGGGGATGCACAACAACAGAAATATACATATATAAGCACAACATCAGACAGTATTATCACATTGTAAATTTGTTGTTTTTGAAAAGAAGAAAAAAGTTACAACAATAATCATATGGAATAAAAGGGAAAATAGAACTGAGATGGTAAACAATTGCATGTAGAGTGCAGTGTTCTTAAAATGAAAAACATAAATCGGTTTACCCAGAAGAAAATCTAACAATTCAGTAACGCTTTCCATATGTGGCTGAAACTCAAAGTCAAACTGAAAAAAGGACAAAAATCCTGATCCTTTGTCTGTCGGGAAAAACTGTGATAATTGATTGAGCTATAACGTAACCACTGGAGCATTCTCCATCCATGATAACAAAATACAATTCTTTGCTAACCTATCATAATTAATATCCTGGGATTTGATTTATCTAGAAAAGATCAGGTGCTGCATTTACCACAGAATTCTTTAGATTGATCCTTTAATGCAGGTGGCAGTCATCACTTTATCCTCTAATTAATTCAAACCATAATTTCCTATCTTGCTCAGCAGTCTTTTTTTATTCTTATTTTATTTCCACATCCAGCAGATGCAGAGCAACATTAGCATTCATTTGGAGCTGTGTTTCTGGCCTCTACAATTCATTATATGTCTCTTCTGGTTTGGTTTTCAACGACTCCTAACTTGCCTGTCTGCTGTTAAGATAGAGTAATGAGAGGTTCTGCTAAAAACAGCTGCCTGCCTCCTCTGCTGTCAGTCTCAGTGTTTACTTTGTTTTCAAAGTTGTGATCAACAGTTAGAGTTCAAGTGTTAATTCTCTGCAGGTTTGTCAGCACCAGCAACTCCTTTCAAATTACATCAACTTATCTGATTGTTATTAATCAATTCATCATTAATATTCTGTCAGTTAATGAATGAAATAATGACTTCAACATTAAGACCTACTGCTGTGATGGATGGTAAAAATCTGAACTCAAATTTGATCTCCTCATTAAAACAAACAAACAAACAAACAAACAAACCAAAAAAAAAAATAAATCAGATTCCAACAACTACAGCTTCTACTAGGACTTGAAACTAGTGTCCCAGTTGCTACGACACTTGAGTTCTTGCTTTGCCATAAATGAGAGATGTTCATTGACACCTCGTCATGCAATTTTGTTTGTTTAACTAAAGACAAAAACTAAATTGAAAAATGTCACCTTCACCTGGTCAATAAAGCTATTATGAAAAATAAAAATGTTTGCCACATTTTATTTTCCAGGTTAGCACCACGTTGTTTCATATTGTGCAAAGAAACATGAATCTAACAAGGTACAAGGTACAGTAACAGTTACCTACTGCCAGACCTGGCAGGCAGGTTTGGCACAGGGTTCCTCATTTTGCTGAAACTTCGACAAGAATTGATTTTTCGTGTCTTAAGAGAAATAATAAATTAGCTTTACACTGTAGTTTTTGGGTTCATTAATTTTTAACACACACACCATATTATAATGACTCAGTAAGCTCAATAAATTCTGTATCATCCACCAAGTATTTCTGATATGTGCTGTGGTGGTGTATGTGTGGATGTGTTGTTTTGAATTGACTTGATGTTTGTGGTTCAAAAAGCTCTGATCTGAAAATCTCTGATAGTAAGCATGCCCTTAAGCTATCAAAACTATGTGTGACGATGCATTGAGCATAAACACCATTTGACCTGGGTGTGACCCTAAATTGATAGAGGAGTGGACATGCCTGAACGAATACGATTGCTCCGTAATAACTGCTTGTAAAATGGCTACAACATTACATCAACATAAAAGGGAAGGTTTTAAGTGCACCAGCTTTCTGCTGCCAGCCTCATTAAGAGGGGAACATCAAACACTCCACTGGGAGATAATCCCAGACAGTTTTCAGCGCTCAGGCTTTCAGCAATAATCAAAGAATACAGGTAGATGGAGAATAAGTTAATCCTGCAGATTAGTGGGAGTGCATAAAAAGGAAGATGACGGGATCAAAAGGAGGAAGAGAAACATTTCAGAACACACTGGATCAGAGAAAAAAGCAAAAATCTTCAAGACCCAAGAGAGAAGAGGAGTGGGTTTCCTGCTGTTAGAGCTGCCTCAGGTCAGGCCCAGATCAATACCGCTGTAATCCATACCTCAATACACCACTCGATACTCTTCTTATCTGATCGCAGTAGCTATTAAAAAGTATTGATTACATAATGTTTTATGCAGTCATGATGATCTTACAAATACACTTAAACAGGTTCATGTTTGTGCAAGTGAACAGACCCTGGTAACACTACAATCCCAAAAGCCCACAGCACAAGCCTCCTCCCCCACTCTGCTTTTGTAAGCATGGCAGTTGTAAAGAGATCAATTATAGCTGTAACAAACTGAAGGAAAACCTAAGCATAAAGTGTCTTAGTAAGGTTTTGGGTCTCCATGAGCAAAGGTGCCAAATGTGGACACAAACATGAACTTCTGTAGTTTTATAGAAGTATTATATGCAGACAGACCTTCAAGACATACACTGAAAAGAGTCAAACATCTGTCTCATTCATTTGAGGTGCATTTTTATATTACTCTGGTGGAATAAAGTGGTTTTCAGTTTAAACCTGTATTGTTCAGTTTGCCCAAAAGCAAATAACAGAAACTCATTTAAAAAACGGATTCCAAAGTGTGGTGTTTTAAGGTGATGTGTATTTTTCCATGCACATCCGTGGTTAGCGCTAGCATGGACAACTAGTTTAAACTGACTTCACAGACTCTTTGTGTGTTGCTGTGTTAGCTAACATTAACTGTCGCTAAAGGATTTTATTTACCTTCATTCCTCATTCAAAGGGAAACACTATCATCGCCTTCATTAATATAAAAGCTAATATAGTTGTTATTTTTATAGTTTGTGAGTAAATTAGAGGACCTGTCCTCCTCTGTGTCGGCATGATTTTGCTAAGAGCGGGACCGAGTGGCGCGCACACACACACACACACACACACAGAGCTGGCCATATGTTTGTGGAGACAATATACTGACATGTATGTTACCTTTGAAGTAACGTTAAAAACAAACAAAAAGATAATTTAGCAGAAGCAGTTCACCGGTCAAACCTCACTGTTGAGTCCATTTGACACGCACCACTTTTCATTACTTAATTCAATAACAGTTAAGTGCTTCATGTTTGAGGTTGAACGTTACGTAATTTATGCCATTTCCAAACCAAAGCCGTTTTCAGTGTCCTGTAGACTTTTGTTTTTAAATCTAGATTTTCTGCTTTGCTACTAAGGATACCTTACTTTATATGGTGACTTTACTCTTTTTATCCTTTAGATATGATCTAAACTAGTAACTATTAACTACTACTAACTGCTGTGTTATTTTAAAGGTTTAAAGGGTGTTGCTGAAGTCATGAGACTATTCAAGCACGACTCCTAGCTTCCTTGGACAAGCACCACAGCAAGCTCATCAGAAACAAGGGAGAATTTATCAGAGTGAAGACTTGGAATATACTCAGAGTTCTTGATCAGATATGTACTTGCTCAGTACATCTAACTTTGCCTCATATCACAAAAATAGTAACATTGTGTTTGCTCTCTCACCTACAGCCTCAAGATGAATCATCAGGAGTACTAGTACAGGAACGTAAGCAATGTACTGCAGTGGACAGGGTTAACACCAGAATGTAATTTAGGCACCTAAAAAATCTGTATCAGTTTAAATGTACGCTGAATTTAGCATGCTTTTACCACTTTACCTTGCTGTCAGACAGTCTTTTCTGACTGCTGCTTCACCAGGTTAGGTTTTCTGTGTTATTTTGTGACTTTGGTGAATCCGAATTGACCCTTTAAAACACTGAAATCACACAACAACAAAACAGTAGACCAGCAACTCAGGTGTTCCATAATGACTCATGTAACGGTGGTTTCCTGTCAGAAAAGGCTGTCTGATGGCAGGGTAAAGAGATGAAAATATTCTAAATATAGCATACACACAAAATGACACTGATTTTTTTGAATACATACTTTTGGCTGCAGACCACAGTAGTTCATTGCTTAACTTCCTACACCTGTGTTCCTGCTGCTTCTCCAAACTGGGGGCATGCTGATCGCTATCCATTGTAAGAAATACACTGACCATGGATAAGTACCTGAATACCCCAAGAACAGCAGATTTTGTAGCAGGAGGACTCATGTTTCGATGTCAGTATAGCAGCACTGAAGAATTTACTGCATCAACTGACTACATTTACCATCAACATGACTGGATATCCACATGGAAAGTGACAAAGTTTCCCTTAAAATATCTGCTGGATTTAGAAAATCATTGCATTTTTTTCATTACTAGAAGTTTTTATTGAGATTTTATTCAAAGAAGTGTTTGTATAGATATTTTTTATATTGGTACAATGCACTGAATCAAAAGTTTAACTTGAGAAAAGTTTATTGCTCTTAACAAAATTACAGCAATTTAATTAATTTATTCTAAAGTAAAAACTAGACTTAGATGTAATAATAAATATTAGGTTTTCCCAAATGAAAAAAAAAATGATTTGAAACAAAGTAAAAAATTGTGTATTAAATAAAGGAACGCAGCAGCTAATTGTGTATTAAATAATCTTGTTACTTTGTGTGAATGTAAATTTTTGTCTCTGGCTAAATTAAAAGTTTGATTGATATTTAATCAAAATTTACAGTTTGGCCAAATCACAAATATAACTTGAGGAAAATTAATAAATTCAGGTGTAACAAATTACAGCAATTTTTTTAGTTAGTAGTTTTTAGTTAGTCCAAAATATCTTTTTTTTCAGTGTAGTATACTTTTTATGTATATGTCAAGGTAAAATGCAAAATCATCCTAGATATAGCCTTGATATAAATGGCTCATTTTAAGCTAATGAAAACACAATGATTATTAGTTTTAGATGATTATACACCACGAAAAAACATACATACATTATAGCATACTTATATGTATGTTATATTCCATTCCTGCCAGTAGAGCTCTGTAAATGTTACACACCGTCTCTTTAAACAAGCAGCAAAGTAATGCACCTGACCATAAAATACATTTGATTCAAACACTAATACAAACAATACAAACACTGAAACAATTGATCAATTAATCAGTTAGTTGATGGACAGAAAATTGATCAACTATATTGATTATCAGCTCACTCATGAAGTGATGCTTTCTGACAAAAATGCAAAACATTCCCTAATTTCAGCTTCCCAACTGTGAGGATTTGCTGATTTTCTTTGTCTAAAATTGAATATCTTTGTGTTTTGGACTGTTAAGTGGATAAAACAAGATTTTCGAAGACATCACCTGGTCATTACACTCTCTGCCTGTGTCCTTTTCTCAACTTGTAACATTTTTTTCAAAAGGGTCTGTTAATGGGCACTGGTTAACTCTGCAACAGCTTCAGTTTGAAAGCTTGCATGCTTGTGTAACCACACTCAGCTACACTTCCCTGTAACTAGCTGGCTTATGCAGCCCCTCACCTCTGCATTGTGTGGAGAATGATGAGCAGGAGGCTTGTTTATCTTCTTTATGCCACCATTTATTATCTGAACAGGAACAGAGCAGGTCAGGCATACAGTTGGCCTGCTAAAGGCAACTCACACACAGCAGGCTACAAAAGAACAGCAAGTTAATTTAGCACAGAGTCTAACTAAGAGAGTGAATTATTATTATTATGTGAGCATTCTAGCATTTCAAAAAGTACAGCAACCCACTCATTATTATTCCCATTAACATTTACATAAATCATTGTGGACATGTTCATATGATGGACATACAGACATTACTACACAATACTGTAATGCAATGTTGTGCTCAACACCTCTCATGATCTGGCAATGTTTCACAGCTGCCAGTAGCATTTACCGATTACTACCTCTCAGGGAGGGCACCCTTGGCCACTCTACACAGATACATGCATATAGAATCATGACAATTATGGAATGTGGAATCATATACTATACAAACTCTGTTACACTTGTTTAATATACATTATCCTTAAACCAATTAGGTCACACAGACATGACAAAATGACATGCTTCATAGTATGACACTGCTGAATGCTTGAAACCTATAGGACTGTTGAACCTCACCAGTGGACACCGGTTTAGTTAATTGTTCTCTGCACGTTCACTGTGTCCAATCTGCTATTTCTCTTAATTGAATAACATTGCTATTCTCTATGGGATTAATTTTGTCTGCTTATTAAAATGCAGAGAAATGTGGGTCACAAATCAGCCTACATATCTTGTAACCCAAAATTACTTTGATTCAAAAATATGGCAAAGTGATACAATATGAAATAACAAGAAATGTGATTTGCAGAAATGTGATTTACTCAAATCACAGCTTCTCTCTCTTGTTTTTTTTTTTTTTTTTTGGTTTCTAATTTTTGGTGACTTTTAAAAAAAACATTCTGCTTCTCAGTTGTCTTGTGTGTCTCTCAATTTCTCAATTTGTCTTTGTGCTTCTCAGTTTTTCTGAGTTTGGTTATAAAGGTAAACTGACAAATGTTGCAGGGGCTGAGATTCTCTCTGCTGCACTTTTACTGGTCCAATAAATTCTCCTTTAAATCCTGCAAGAAACTCTAAGATGTAACCAGAGAACCCTGGTACTATCGGCATGAGCCATTAGCACTCCATAAAAGGTGAAATTATTTTCACCATCAATTTTTATCTCTGAGTCATGTAATCTCACTGCTAATGATGGAAAAGCTTCTGGAAGGTTAAGTAAGACCTCGGAAGTGAACGATTGTTTGCTAGCTTGTTAGCTCATGTGCATGCAAAGCCAGTGAAAGCTAGAAATGCTGTTTAGCAAGAGATGTTTTTGTGTTGTTTACGTAAATGCTAAACGCTAAAATACCTAATCAGTGTAAAATGGTTACATCTTTTCATGTTCCTCCTTTGTTCACCAATCAAATTAACTGTTAATGACAGCCAGCATATACTGAACAGGGCAACAGTTTCAACTGGGTAAACCCCATTCAGTCCTGATCTGATCTTAACCATCACCCATAACGTTATTTTAGACTCTATTTTAACACACACACACACAGACATGCAGAGAGAGAGAGAGAGAGGGAGGAAAAAAGTGAGAGAGTTTAGATGCTCTCAGTACACTTTTCAGCCACAACATTAAAACCACCTACTTTAACTGTGTAGGTCCACCTTGTGCTGCCAAAACAGCTCTGACCTGTCGAGGCATGGACTCCACAAGACCTTTGAAAGTGTCTCGTAGTATCAGGCCCCAAAACCTTAACATCATATCCTGTGAGTCCTGTAAGTTGCAAGGTGGGGCCTCCATGGATCTGATGTGTTTTTTCAGCAGATCCCACAGCTTTCAGTAATGGACAGGGGTCAACTTGGGCACTGGTCTACAGCTACACAGCCTCTTATACAGCAAGCTGGGCTCCACTCTGTGTTCTATCATAGCCAGCATTAAAGTTTTCAATAATTTGTGCAGTACAGTAGCTCTTCTGTGGGATCTGACCAGACAGGCCAACCTTTGCTCCCCACATGCATCAATGACCCTGTCACAGGTTCACCAGTTGTCCTTCCGTGAACCACTTTTGGTAGGTACTGACCACTACATATTCTCTACTCTCTACTGATTATTACATTTCACCTCAGACATACTGTTAAAACTACAATGCTCAACAAAACCGTTAATGTTGTTTGACCTAACAGAAAACCTAAAATCAGTCAGAGCCACTCTGTACCTGCTTTCAGTGTCTGTACTGCATGTGTGTATGCTTTCTAAATAAAGAATTGGATTACTGCTTGTAGAAAGAAATCTGACTCAGGTGTTTACATGGCCCTTAATGACATGATGGACAAGGTTAATGTTTTCTTTTATTGGAACCTTATCTTACTTAAGAAAAGCAGGTACAGTAAAGACATTAACATGACAGTTCCAAAAGTCAGGACTATTTACTTAAGCAGGATAGGATTGAATGATTAGTGTCCAAATGTGCTCACTGATCTTCAGCCAAAAAACAAATGCTCCACTCTGCCAGCATTTTCAAGCAAGACAGATGCAATTGGATTAGACACCTACTACTTTGGCTGTCTGTCAGCAAAGACTTTTCAGTGTTGTTGTGAGTCCCTCTGGTCATACATACAGGGTAGTAGTAAATGTCAGATTGGTATGGTTACAGTACATGTTCATAGGTATATGGACACCCTCTTAAATGTGTGGGTTCTGCTGTTTCATGCCACTTTGACATGAAGTGGATGGAATGGAGAAATACCTGCGGTCATACAACTTATGAGCATGCACATTACGAGATAACTCATACCAGTTGCATGACTACAGAGGCGGACATGTGAAAAACAAAATAATGTGCATTAATGATGTAACACATCCATTTAATCTGAGTTTAATATAACTGAACAGGGCAACCTGGCTGATGTGAAGGATCTATGTTTGCTTGATTTTCATACACTTACGCAAATATTATACAGCACCCATTTGGGTATACCAGAGATTTCAGAAAAATCTGACTTTCTCAGACTTTTCTGCACTTGGATGTTGATGTGGACACTATTTACATATTGAAAACATGTCGTTATGATAACTCTGCTATTAGAATCAGAATACTTTATTAATCCCTCATGGGATTTAACATGTACAAATAGAAAAATAGAAAATAGAAATAAAATAATAATAATAATATAACACTCATCTTCAAATTAATAGTTAATATGTTAACTATATTTCTGTGGTTAACATATTAAATATGCTAATATGTTAACTATACTGAATATGTTAAGTATTATTATGTATATAGTTAATATTTCATATTTACTATGACAGACATGCTTGTTGCTAACAGGTGAAAATCAAGCATATGGCCATGTGGACTCCATTGATCAGCATTAGCATCAGAGTGGTTCATTCAGGTCAGAAACTTCCAACATTGTACTGCTGTTATTGTAAGGGACACATCTAGGAGGAACAACAGAACAGCTGCAAAGTTCACACAAAAGCACTGTTAAGTGCTGAGATGTGTATTGTATAAAAAGTTTGGTTTCAACTCTCACTACCAAACTTCAGCCTGCCTTAGGTGGCAAGGTCAGTATAACATAGCCTGGTTGAACTGGAACACAACATCAACTGTGATCTAGGCCTTATCACCCATCATCATGTTGGACCTGGCAAATAGTCACGTGTCTGAATGGAAGAAATGCAACCAGGTTCAACATCTGGTGGAAAGCCTGAAAGCAGCGGAGTGGCGGCTGTCATAGCAGCACATTAATGCTTATGGTTTTGGGTGCGTTTGGGTGTAAAGTGTCCAGAAACCTCTGGAAATAGCATCCTCCTGCTCAAGACATTGACTTATTTCCTTCAAAGTGGCTGATATTTTTTATTATTATAATAATAATAATAATAATAATAATAATATTACAAATAATGTAACCAAGGCTAAGGAAACTGTCAAAGTGGGTTTGGAATAAAGACAGAAATGAGAAATTGGTTAAATGGGGCCAGGAGCAGGGCCCAGAAGCCAAAGAAGAAGCAGCTAAATTGTGCCTGTAGTAGTGCACAAACTCCCCAAAACAAACACACAGCAATCACAGCAAACTTAAACAGATAAATAAAAGTGCCATGGTGATTCATTAAAAAAAAAAAAAAAAAAAAAAAAAAAACTGAACTGAAAACTGAAAAAGTGAACTTAAAATCTAGAGGTAACTGAAGGAAAATTGTCAATTTAATAAAAGACAATACAGAGGTAAAACCCTGGCAGCGGCTTGAAAACAATAATAAAACGATCATTAATCAAAGGAATTACAACAAGAGACCAAATAACAATAGGTGAACACCAGGTGAAGCAGGAGCAGTCTGGCACTCTTATGTCTAAACAATTATAGTGAACTTCATCAAAATAACAGTAAAATTAAGATGTCACCCAAAACACCTTTCTGTGGCTCAGTGGACACCCAATCAAATCTGATTAACCTGAAAAAAAAAGGGTTATAAACGATTTAGTGTGGTGCATGTTTTCCATATACCGTTCTAAGTTCTGAATCAGGTCACTTTTGTAGTTCTGGCCTTAATTAGAGTGGAGTCGTGTCAGAACCCCAAAGCAATAAAACCACTCTTTCACCAACACCTGTGAAAGAGGTAGCCTGGGTAAATTTAGAAAACACATCTGTCATCACTAAAACTTGATCTTTAAGATCTCTGGATGACTCTAGAAATGAAACGTCAGTGGTCAATAGCTTATTTGGTGTAGGTATCAGAAGATACCATGGGGGCACAGATCTGGGCCAGGGAATCTTTTGCTACAGCACATCTGTCACACTGCTGGCACTATTGTTTAATTTATTGCCTCATTGCAGACCAATAGCATCATTGTTGAACCAGGTCTATTGCCTTCTCAATCCATGCCCATGGTTCTGGTGTAGCTGATGTAACACTTCCTACTTCAGGCATTCTGGTTGGTTCAGCTGCTTAACTTCGTCACCACCTTCAGGCCTAAAGAAACGCCTGTGAAGAACAGCAACTACAAGATTAATACCGTCTCACTGCTGTGACAAGATACTGACAGACTGGTGTAAGGTCTCCTTTTCAGCCTGATTGGGCATTCTCTGTTGCTGCCAAAATGGTAGGAAGGTACTGATGGCAGGGTCAAATTCTTGGAGAGCTTTAAGGTATGCCATTGTCCATGACAGAAGGACTGAAATGAAAGCTTGAATTACCTGCTGGTATTGAACCCCTTGAATAGCATGTTGAAAATAGTCAGGTAGGGCACTTCTCAGCAGGTTATCACAGCATAGTCACTTTAGCCTCCCAGTGCTTGGAGAGTGCATCAGTATTCATGTTTGCCCAACCTGGATGATATTTTACAGTATAATTAAAGGCAGACAATTCTCCCATCCAATGTTGTTCTGTGGCACCCACCACGAGATTCCCGTAATAGCTGGCAAATCCTAGAGATTACTTCATTTCAGACACATTAGTTGGATGTGGCCAACAAGACACAGCAACTATTTTATTAGGGTTTGTGGGGACACAAGCAACAGAAAGACAATGGCCAAGGTACTGTTCCTCTCTCTTGAAAAAATACAACTTTTTCAACTTTGCCTTGAGGCCTTCCTGTTGTAGGAACACCAGGTCCAACGTTTTCACATGCTCGTCAGCATCTGCTGATCAGAGAAAACAATAATGCCATCCAAACACAACAGAAGTGACTGACAATCAGCATTCGATTGAATTCAAAATCAGATCCAGATCCATCCAAAACAGAAAGCAGTGCCTATCCAACACAGTGGCATCTTTCTTTTGTACCAGCTAGGAGAGGCCTAGGGGATGCTACCCTCCCTGATGACCTGGGTGTCTAGCATATGGGCTATTCCAACTTCATAATCTGTTGGTGGGATACATTTACAGTGGTGGAAAAAAGTTTTCGGACACCCTTAAAATTTTACACAATCTCAAATATTATCATGAAATATTTGGGGAAAAATATTTTTTGTGTTTCCAAAGGTGTGGCTGCATTAGACAGACACAAACAAATACAAATGACATGATATATATATATATATATATATATATTATTCTTTACAAGAAAAACTAACAAAACTAAATTCTTGACAGTTTCAATGTCAGTTCTCAACATTGTTGGTATCAAAGTCAACAAATAACAGAGAATGTGTTCAAAACTGAACAAAAAATAAATAAACCATCACATTATCAAATTAATATTTAGTAGTCCTGCCATTAGCACACAGTAGAGCTCTAATCCTGGCTGGCATGTTCCCCACGAGCCTTTCACACTGTTGAGGGGTAATCTTGTCCCATTCTTCTTGAATTACTGCTTTTAATTCTTTGGTTTACGCTTTGAAACAGACCTTTTGATAATCCACCACAGATTTTCAATGGGGCTCATGTCTGGGGATTGAGCTGGACACTCTAAGACCTGGATACAATTCTCCTGCAGCTAAGTTTGCCTGGCCCTGGGTGTGTGGCAAGGGGCATTATCTTGTTGAAACATTCAATTTTGACCTCGACAGAACAGTACACATGCAGAAGGGAGCATGTGGGTTTCCAGAATGGCACAATACTTGGCAGAGTTCAATGTGCCATCACAGACAATGAGATGACCAACACCAGCAGCACTCATGCATCCCCAAACCATGATACTGTCTCCACCATGCTTGACAGTAGGTACTGTACATGCTGGAGATAAAGCTTCGTCTGGCCTTCTGCGTACCCTCACATTATCAGGAGGAGGATAAAGCTGGTAACTGGACTCATCTGACCACAGAATCTTCTTCCAATTCCTGGCTGTCCAGTCCTTGTGTGCTTGGGCCCAACGACGCTGGGCTAACCTCTGTCTCTCATTGATCAGGATCTTGACAGCCTTGTAGCCAAGCCATGATCTAAAAGTCGGCCATGTACAGTGCAGGTGGAACACTGGACACCAGTTTGGTTTGACCACTGCTGCTGAAGCTCCTGTGATGTCATTCGGTGGTTTTCCCTGCACATGTGGATCAGGATGTGGTCATTTCTTGCTGAAGAAACCCTTGGACGCCCAGATCTTGGTTTGTCTTTCAAGCTGTTGGTTCGTCTGTATTTCTGCAGAGTGTATCCAACTGCTGAAGGACTGCATCTGCACTTCCTGGCTATCTGGCAGCAGCTGTAGCCTTCCTGGCTGAGAATCTGTATCTTCAGGTGTGTTTCCTGCGTTAGGTTCCTTGTTTTAGCCATTTTTGTCTCTGAAGAACTTTCAAATGTGTTGGGTTTATATAGACATGAAGCACAGCAACAAAAATAGTGTCTTTTAATAAAAAGCATGACCAGTTTGTCACTGTGTCACTTCAGCAAGCTAATTGAACAGCTGGGTAATGAAAGTAAAGGTTTGATGGCAAACAAGTGCATTTACCAAAACATCAGATTGTGTGCTGACAAACAGCTGGAATCAAATGTTTCCTATACACTGTAGCTGTAGGGGAGCAGTATCTAACTGGGTGAGAAAGCACATATGCTGTTTGGGTGTGCATATGTGCGCTGTCAGTGTGCATGTGTGTGTGTGTGTGTGTGTGTGCGCGGGCGCAAGCTAATATTTGTCAGTGCATCTGTGTGTTCCACTGAATGTGGGTCATTTTGCTGGCATGTTATTTCTGAGTGAGTGTTACCTCCAGGCGTCCTGACTTGAACACATGGAGCACATGCTTGGTTTTGAGGGCCGTGACCTCCACTGCTGGGTGGGGGGGCATTCGAAGAAAGTCCATGTTTAAGTCGGCTGCTCTGGAGTACAGAGAGGAAAACATCAAATGGGGTACAGCCAGGAGTCACCTGACAATTTCACAACAACAACAACAACAAAACAACAACATTATTCTGAGTAATAATGGTATTGTTTATTCTGTCCTCATGAGGACAATATGGATTGCAGTTAATTATATTTTCATTAAATTGTGGTGTTCCTGTGAATTGTGGGAGAACACTGTCAGCTCAGGTGTGAATCGAAAAAATCCTGATTCTCATTTTGACCAGAATCACACAGCCCTAATATCAGTAGTAGACAACTCCTAGTGACGCATTGCTGGTCTTAAATCAAAGGTGAAGAGGACTATCCCAACATGTCTTTAATGTGTCGGTCTTTATGTTTTGTGTAGATAAACTCTCAGTAACAGGCGTAGTAAATGTACAATTTAATACATAGGGACACCATAGAGGCATGCACAAGCAGGACCATGCTTGTAATCCATGGTCGTGAGATGGAGAGCAGGCACCTTGAAATGAGAGCAAATTTCCTTTCACCTCAGAGGACCCTCAAGTCACCTTGGAAAATGATCATCTATTCAAAAGTGGTGTTGCAGTATCCAGACTGTAAGCAGGCTCTGATGAAAAAAATGTAGAAGTAATAATCAGGAGAGGTAAAGCTCTCAAGGACATAAACAGCCCAACTAATGTGACCCAGCAGGCATTGTGGTGGATAGCAGAGTGCAGAAATTGGCCCAGATTAATCTTTCAGGTGAGATGTGATGCCAGAACCAGTCCAAACTATTATTGTTATCATACATCCATCATACATCCAGGAAATCAGCATTGAAAACTGGTATCAGTGACTTGTGTATTAGCAACTTAAAGACCCCCAAAACAACCAGGAATTTTGTGTGTGTATCCACAGCTTGATATAGCTTATGCCTATGTACCACAGAGCTCCACTGTTGTCCAAAAGTTATGAAATACATATCACATAATGTTTCACTGGGTGACCTGTTCCTTCTTTATCATGAATATACACACTCACACAGTCTCACTTACACTGTCATGGTGCTGCAAACAATCATACCAATTGTGTACTAATCCACTACTGAAAATAGTCCTCAGAATGCACAGCTCCTTCCTATTTGAGTAAGATTTGCTTAAAAAAAAAAAGAATAAAAACACAGGCCAGCTACTTTTTAAGTGCCACAGATAAGAATTCAGAGTATTAGAAAGTACTGGGATACAGGTATTATTATTTTTAATTACATATTGGATTTGGTTTTTCAGTGAGACAACTGAGAAGAAAAATATAGTATAACACCTACTGTGTCCTAAGGCATGCTTTATTACCTAATTCTATCTCCTATAAAACCTTCAAGATATGCATCATTTAATCTAGTATTGTCCTTAATAATGTCCAAATTACCACAGGGCAAACCTGAGGCCATGTAATATTCCAAAATAGGAATGCCTTTACACAGAGACTGGGAATAATGGGGGCTGATAGTTAATAAGTCATTTTTGTTCCACGTCCCCCTCACAGATCATGTCTCCAAGTGTTGCCATTGATTTTCGTGACCCATGACCTTTCATCTAACACTACCATTGGGACAGAATTTACCCTCACCAATTCTTCAGTTCGTGTTTCTCAAGAACAAATGGCTGGAATTGTGTGGACTTCCAATATTTATGCTCATCACAGGATGAATTTCTTGTGACCCCCTGACCTTCCTTGTGTTAAGACTGAAATTTCCACAGAAATCATAAGATAATGAGCACACACACACACACATATATATATATATATATATATATATATATATATATATAAACAATTTCATGACACAGGATATATATGTCATTTCGACTGAAACATGCAATATGTCATGAAATTTGCTGAACACATTCATGCACATTTCAGTTTCTGTACTTGAAATATGCTGTTTGCTCAAGCATTCATATAATTGGATGAAATGAAAATTGCAGCATGCAGGGGAACCACCTAGGCTTTAGACTTTTAACTTTATATATTGATTGTTACAGTGTCTGCCATGAACATTTAGCACAAATGCAAACTTTGCATTAACATCATGGCAAATATCCTCTGCTTTCATCTTGGCCAATGCTATCATGTTGATGGAATTATTAACCTTTAGAGCCACCTGTGAAACCCCACTTTCTGTTCATAAATTGCAGTTGCATCCATGAATAAGCTTGTCCTCATCAGGGTAATTTTTCCACACATACACTGGCACAATTATATTATTCACTATACTGTATGATCCATAAGATGACACATATTCACATCTCTGGCACCACTCTCTTCCTTTCTCGGTAGAAACATGGCTGGGGGATGTGATGCTAGCAATGATGATTTCTCTGGCTTGGATGGTCCCAGCCACCCCCACACAGTTAACACCCCAGCCACAGTGGAACTGGACCAGGGCCAGATCCCAGCTCAGCACGCTGGGCTCGACAAGGCCTGAATGTATCCAGGCCCAGAGAATGAATGAATCATTTAAAATAAGCTATACAAAAGTCTACCTTTTCGAAAATTGCTCTGTGAGATGTGTGATTAAAGACACAGGGTATGTAGCAGCATCCAAATTTAAAAGGTTATTAGGCTTGTGTAAGGTTTGGACAAGTTGGTGTATATTGGGCAGGGACAAAAGCTAATTTATGAATAGCTACTGAGCACACTGAGCAGAGAAATCCATCCAACAAGAGTGGCCGCCTTTCCTTGAGTCTTTTAGATAAAAGCAGCTAAAAAGGTCACACTCAAATTAGGGTTTAATGTCCCTGACAGTGTTATCCAGCATGAGCTGTACAAATCCAAATGACATGGGGCTGCATCCAGAGATTAGATAGCAGCAGAGTTCACACAAAACAAACAATTTAAGCAAAGCAGCAACAGAAAAAACAAGAAGATTGCATGTGTACACAGAGGATAGAGGATGATAGGCCACTATGGCTCACATAGTGGCATTTGTCTGTATAAAGTTCACATGCATATATTAAATCCCAGATGGCACTTGTCAAATTTGACCAGGGGGCACATCTCAGAGATGACAAGAGCAAGCCCTGAGAGTGACAATGTGTACAGGTAAGTTAGAGGAGGCAAGCTTTCTGCATAAATGTGGCACAGAAATGGCTAGTGTGAGGTGGGTGGGTAGTCTGTGGCCTTATTAAATATTTAATTACACATTTAGAGTCTTATGGCCACGTGCTGAATTAGTCATG
Organism: Lates calcarifer; assembly: GCF_001640805.2. Taxonomy (NCBI): domain Eukaryota; kingdom Metazoa; phylum Chordata; class Actinopteri; family Centropomidae; genus Lates; species Lates calcarifer. The sequence continues at coordinate 16,705,576 of NC_066847.1, forward strand.
TCTGATAATGGTGTGCAGTGCAGATGTCAGGGCTCTGCAGTATCCAGAGTCCTGCAGCATAACCTGCTTGTCCACATTAGCGAATTGTAAAGTTCACCATTGTCATTTTATAATAGAAAATGGCTAGAATTGAACATTAAAGCCTGACGTTTGATTGTAGTTGCATTTAAAGGAAATATGCTTGTTTCCCTCTAAAACCTGGTCACAAAAGAAAATCAATATCAATTTTATCTGTGTGTGTCCAGTTCAGAGATAGCTCCAGGATGTGTTTAGTCTGTTGAAGCCTTGCACAAAAGCTGGAGGAAGGGGGAATTGTTTGTCTTGCTAAGCCATTATGTCTTGAGATGACTCAAAGCTGTCTTAGTTACATAATCATATCTTGTTACCAAGAGAGAAAGTCATCAATCCATCACAGAGTTTTGTCCCATAAAATGCTGCCCAGTGTCTGTAGGACTTACCGGATTTTCATGTTTGACCATTTTGCTGAGTTTTTATGTAAAATTCAAATGCTCAGTGTCAGAGTGTTCTGCACTGATGTGAGTTTGATGTTGGAGCCTTGAGTCCATGTCTTGTTGTCGACAGACAATAATAATATTGGCTTTTTAACAATCAGCATCTTTCTCTAAACTGAGAATTAACAGCAGCTCCACCAATCAGTAGATAGTGTACGTTTTAGTTTATTATTTGTCAGAGTCCTGGACTTCTTCAGTTGACAGTGACAGCGATCTCTGTATCATGATCAGGCCATATGGTGCTTTAATTACATTCACCTCAATAACTAATTAATGTTCTTATGTATTCTTACGGGGACAATGCACATTAATCAACATCAATGTAAATGTGCCAGTGTTAGCCAAAAGGAAAATTTTCAGTTGTTGTTATTTGGACCTTAATAGTGTTTGTATTCTTTCCTTTACATTGTGACACATTCACAGTGAGAGATAGTAGTGGTGATGGGAAGAAGGTTAGATGGCTTCACTGATTCATGATGCTTCTTTCTCTCAGTAATTTCCACTGGCATCAGCAGCCTAAGATGACCAATCACAGCTTCTTATATGTGGTATCTTCATAGCTGCCATAGTTCTGATGCCTACATGCACAAACTATGCAGTACCCCTTAACACAGAATGATATGTAACTATATATCTATAATTTATATCTATAATTTATTATTATATTTCTGATTCTTCTTATTTAAATGTTTTTTGTAATGTACTTTATGATGATCCTGATGCAGGCCACAGGCCACAGACTGAAGTAGCGTTGTTCTTTATGCCAAAAGTTTGGATGAAGTTTTTGCTTCAGACTTTTTCCCTTCTCCATGCAGCTTTGAAGTAGGTGAAGTTGTGCCACAATTCCCTACAGCTACAATAACACTTCAGCTTTTTGTGTTCTATTGTGATCAAGTGCGGACAAAAAAAATGCATCTTCATAGAACTTTTGTGCTGTTTATAGACATGACCAGACCAGTCCAACCCACTGACCCTACCCCCTGCTGTTTCACCGTGTACCTAAATTACTGAACAAATTTGATATTAATGCAGTTACTCACAATGTACTGACATGCAATAAATCTTGGGCTTTGGGATCCTTGTGGTTGAGGGTGCACAGGGATCCAAAAACACAAGACAAAACAAGTTAAAAAACTGAGACACTTTCAACCACAGTGTGAATACAGCCAATGAAATGTGGGACCACATCTCTCCACCGGGGGAAAAAAAAAAAAAAATTACCGCATCACCGCAATGAGGTCCTAACATTATGTCACAACATGAAACATGTTAGCAATTAGAGCCAACGTGGACAAAATTACAGCTTTATATTCTCTGCAAAGATAAGGAGGTGGGAAACATTTCCATACCAGCTTTTGTACTATTTTAAACAGTGTTGAATAGCTATATTCATTCATGCCAAGCATTAATGAATTCCTGGAAACGTAGCAATCGTTAATTCCTCCATGTCAGTGTGAGGCATTAGGAGACAGGGTGTTTCTTTTTAAATGCTCTTTTATTAGTTCAGCTGCTAACACAGCTGCTTTTGCCTCATACTCATCCCCATGCTCTCCCTGTGCTCTTAGACTCTAGCTGAACATAATTCCAACACAAAAGGCCTCAGAAACTGCACTCTCAGCCTCCTGTAAATGCAATTCATGACAAGGCTGCATGAAACTTTGATTGTGCCAAGAATTTGATTGCTTCATGGGTGCAGCAAAAAGAGGAGATGTTGGCAAGCATTTCAGGATGCACAATAGTATATTCTGCAGCTTGAAGAGAAAATTACCTAAAATATATTTGCAAACATAATCAGCCATCATAATACTAAAGAAAAAGAAAAGGTTTGGAGACATCAATGCTTCAGTCATCCAACATGAAATATTCATATGTGAACGTACCCCTGACAACACTGTTTGCTAAGTGATCCTGAGATGGATTTGTGTGTGTGTGTGTGTGTGTGTGTGTCTGTCACGCATGTGTTTGTGTGTGTGTGTCCTTACGTGCACTTGGACATGCCTGTTTGTATTTGATTGAAGTGGAGACAATGATAGTGAAGGAGGGAAGATGCATTTGTTTGTGCTCTCGCCTCTTTGAGCCTTTCAGATCTCTCTGGGTTTCACATCAGAAGGGTTTCCCAGCTGTGTGGCCGTGCCCAGTGGCAAAGCTAAAAGTGTGCATGTGCATGTGTGTGTGTGTGTGTGTGTGTGTGTTTGTAAAGGAAGGGCAGTGCCTGAATGCATATATCATTTGCAGCTTGAAGAGAGAAAGAGCATGAGACTGACGATGCAGATGCAGATTTAGATGCAGACTGAATATCATTGCTGTTTGTCCATGAGGATTCTGGGTCAGGGTGCTGCAGTGGGCACTGATTACTGCTACACTAACCCCTGACATAACCCACTTGGGCTTAAAGCCATAGCTGAATATTGACTGCATCCCCACACTGCTAAAACTCTGTTCATTGCTTCATATTGTAGGATAAGACTAATGCTCTGTAGCCTAGCCGTGCATTGAGGCTGAATGCAAACATCATCATACTAACATGCTCACAATGATAAAGCTTTCATGATCATGTTTAACTGATGTTTCCCATGTTCACCATAGTTCACAACCTTAGTTCAGCATGATAGAGTACTAGCATTTGCTAATTTGCCCTATAAACACAAAGCACAGCCATGACTGATGGGAATGTCAGATGTTTTCCAGGTATTTGTGGTGAATGAAGTCAATTTATCCTCTGGGGAACATGAATATCTGTAGCAAATTTCCTGACAATCTATCCATTTCCATGGGGTAACTATAGTTACTATAACTGCTGATTGGGTTAACAAAATTCAAGAGTGTGTGTTTAGTTTCAGGGGGCAGGGAGTGATTGTGTGGTTAATTTACCAACTCTACAGTTTTGGATGCTTTTTTTTTAGATCTAGATAACATTGTATTTGCATCTCTAAGAGACTTTACTTGCGTGCTTTACTGTCACATCTGCGTTTTGTGTTAAATTCTAATGTCTCTTTATGAAAACTGCAAATAAAAATATGACCAGAAAGCAACACTGGTAATACCTTTTTTCAGCTCTGAATAGTATCTACAGGCATCCACTGGTGAGGTAAGGCAGCCTGTAAATAACCTGAGAGGAGAAAGGGCAAAAACAATGAGATGAAAACAGGATTTTGAAGGGAGGTGAACATGTCATCTGCCTCCCCACTGCCATTAACCAAGGTCATTTAAATTCTTTCTCAGGGGACTATGACTGTCTGTTCAAAATTACAAATGACCTAACAACTGCCGAGCCAATATGGTTTCCCTATAGCCCCACCACTAATGTGGCTAAAAGTGAGGGCCACATTTAATTAAATGAGCAATTGATGTTCATTTCCCCCAGAAGATGCACCCTTATGTTGGTAAATGTGTTACATCACCTAGTTAATTTTAAATCAGCTATTCATTTCACAACCTCTAGGCTGTCACTGGTTTCAGTTCATTTTCAAATGTTATTATTTAAAAAAAATCCAACTTACTTTAAATTTAGTATAATATTACTTAGCAAAGTTGTTCTATCTGCAACCATACTTTTACAGTGCTGGCCACCACAAAACTATTTAGGGAGTGATAGGATACTGATAAATAATGATGGGACTTGACTTGGAAAACTAAGACCCTGTACACTCCTGTAGGTGTTTTCATTTTGTCTGTTTAGACATCTACTCAGGGTAGAATTATGTTAGGTTACCAAGTTACATGTGCTAATGAGAGTGCTAAAGGTGTAAGTTGTCCCATCATAAAAGCTGATATGAAATGTCAATCGGGACACACTGCCAGTCATTCCTGAGAAGGGGCCTAACCATGCAACATAAGTGAAAATACCTGTGTGGGTATGACATGGATTTGAAAGGCCTCATGTGAGGAGTAAGGTATTAAAGAAAGTCAAGTGCGGTTTATCCTTCAGTTGTTCCAACAAAACAGTCTTTTATTTTATTCAAAGATTTACAATAAATATTTACAGTAAATACATAGAAAGCAGAGGGGGTATTCTGCACTTCTATACATAATAGTGGTGTTCTGTTTAAAATCAAACCATCTCTGCTGCACTCTGCTGTTAGTTTCATAACTTTCATAACAAACTTTCAGCCACTGATTCAGTCTGTTCTCCTGTGAGCTTTTTCTTGAGCTTTCCATTGGAGTTTGAACATCTGTCATGACATGGATCACATATGAGTTTAGTTCTTGTCTGCTGTATGTTGTAAAGGTTCAGCTCAGGTTTGAACCCAAAAGCACAGCTGACAGGCAGAGCAGTAAGTTCAAAGCTGAAGTTTACCTGAGGTCAAAGGCAGGCAGATGAGCAGATGTCTAGTAGGCAAGCTGATGTCTATAACAGGCACAAACTGGCAGACGGGTGGGAAAATACTGAGAAATACAGGGATAAGGATGAGGAGAAATGGCCAGTAATAATGCTGAGCTGATGAGAGAGAGTAGGGGAACAGGTGTGCAAGTGGGTATAAGAGTCCTTGTGAGGAATGGTGGAAACAGTGGAGCTACAGCAGGACAGGTGGGAGTGGCCATGTTTGAACTGACAGGAGAGTTAGACAAGAAACAGCAGACATGGAAAAAGAACAAAGAACTGGCTGACATTGTGTGGCATGTCATCTAAAATGTCAACAAACAACATCTGTGGAAATAGTAAAGGAACAATGAAAACCAATAAGACAATGAGAATATAGACAGTGATAACAAAGCAGACTCAGTGAAGGTGAGATTGATTTGTCAAACATTCTATCAAACTTTCTTCTATTTCTAACATGGGTTAGTTTGATGGTTAGTTCAGATGAAAGCAACTGAGAAACTTGACTTTTGATAAATGGTGTGTTGGTGATGGTGTATTATTTTAGCCATATTTCAAAACCATGGCTGAAAAAAAAGGGGAAAAAATTGAAAACCTTGTACTGTGCACTGTGGAGCTATCCATGGTCCTGATCCTGTCATCATCATCAGCCATGGAGTTGTCCTGACTTTTCTCTTCTGTCCACACCAGCAGGATAGTGACCACAAGTGGAGGTTCTAGCCACTCCATGCCTAATCATTCAGTTACTGCCTAGGATATATGTATATTCCTGGTTGCTGTTTTTATACTGTAGAGTGGTGTTTGGGTTGGATGGGTCATAGTGTATTTTTATTTTCTTTTATGTTTTTTTGCTAAGTGTATCAGCAGTCTCATGTATCCAGCTGTAGCTGGGCCCTCACGTTGATTTCCATAAGGTAATGAAATGACCTGAAAAAAGAGGGAGCATGAAAGGTCACTCTAAACTCTTATGGTATGCTTTCAAAGAGTTATGTAAACTATACACAATTTAATGTGTAGGATTAAAACATACAAAGTGACCAGAATAGTTGATTACATGACAGCTGAAAGCGCAACAGTAATGACCACATAGTGCCAATAGCACTGATAAAATCATGAAAAACCATCATCTTGTGGAAGTAATTTGAAAAAATCTGTCAAAAAACTGCCTGGACTTCATCCTGGCTGTCCTCAATACAGATAAGACCTTTACAGAAAAACAAACCATCAGAAAAGAGGACAATGAAGTGAGTTACTGCTAAATAAATAAGGAGTAAATGTTTGGTTTGGGTTAAAACAGTGAAATGCAATTTAATGGCAGTAAAATGTCTGATGTATTGTAATGGTTAAAATGTGCACTCCTGCTACTGTTGGCCAATGAAATTCAAAATATCTAGCCATCCTAACAAGTCATAGATCACCTCATAAAATGGAAAGAAGGTCATATGTCATACACAACACATGTGGGAAGAATTTCTGTATTATCAGCACACACCACTGGACTTTGGTGTATGCACTGCATGAAAGTGTAGAGTTGTGTTATTTGTACGCAGACTGAGGAGTAAAAACTTTGAAGTAAGCGATGTAATGCTACAGAAATCTGGCAAGTATTGCAATTTTACATAAAGAAGAGAATATTTCCTTTTAAACCACTAAAATGTGTGGTAAGAAAATCTTCTTTTTACACATACTGGGGAATACCACTACATATGTTAAAAAAAAAAAGTGATATAAAAGTCTTTACGTCTCCAGAGCACTCATGGGGAGTCTGATAAAAATCTCTCTTCTGCAGCAAACAAGCACAGGTGAAACATATTTTGTTAATCTGTCCATTACAGCCCAACACCAGAACAATGGAACTAGCACACCAGAATGCATTGCAGACATTTTTAGTGTAATCATTTACACCTGTGTTTTTCCTGCTATGACAAGCTAAAATAAGCTCTGTTGAAATGAGTCAGGCCTGTGCTGAGATTGCCACACATTGCATACCAGTTAGACTTGATCCTGACTTGCTCTGTTTTGATTCCCTAAACCATGCTATCACTAGTCCACGTATCTACTTTTATTCAACATATATGTACACTAAAGAAACTTATGCTAATTAAGCAGCTGTTTAGGGCATGGTAATGACACCATTACTGGGGGCCTTAATGAACATCATAGACATGGAAATGTGCGTTCACTTCTTTTGTTATACCCTGAACAGATGAACAAAGTAGAACAATGGATGGATATAATATCAGAAACACAAATGAACAATATATGCATATTTACATTTGTCAGGTTAGAATTTCTTTCTTTTAGTGTTTTTAATTGTATTGCATAAATACCCCATGACAATAACAGTTTATACATGGGTGACTTAATGTTGTCAGTGGGCATTTGATTGGGCCCTAGGTTCAGGGCCTTAAAGCAATTCTCTGCAGCCAAAACTCAGAAATGATCTGACCTGGGTTAACACAGTGTCTGTGTTTGTGTTCCCTCTGCATTTTGTTTTTGTGAGGTGCCTGTTGGTTTTTACTGTTTGTGGGTGGTTTAAGGCACAATTAGTGATGTCATGTCAGTAAATCATCTGGTGGTTGAGTTCCTCTTAAAAAAAAAAGTGGTCTTCTATTAGTCAGGTTGGGAGTGGTGTGTGCTCAGGGAGTCACACTGCGAGTGGCCAGTCATCGTCTCCACTACTGAGTCTGCCCGTGAGAATGGAGGGAAACAGGTTTCTCATGGAATCTGTGTTGCCTAACTTCATTCAAAAATCTGAATTTTAATGAGGTTTTGCTCATTTTCAAAGGTTATATACCAACTCAATATATATTCACCTTTTTCATTTGTTCCCCACACTCAGTTGTCATTTCAGCAGTGGGCTTAATATATAGACGCTCCCATGTAACAGCTGTGTGCTCTTGATAGACAACTGGATGCGTTCACACACACAGAAAGTTGGAGGAATCATGGAATCAATATGAACCCAAACTTAGTTTTGCCCAGGAGCCACCTTTGCTGGTGCTCCTGAGCACTGAGGTCATAAATGTGATTTCTGTATCTAAAAACAATCAGATCTTAAGACATTTAGTCTGAGAATAAGCCTTCAAAACCAACCATGTGTAATTTCTATGTAATTTAGGGTTGTTCATAACCCCCAAATTCACTGACACAACACTGAGGACATGACTTCATGTGTCCTTGCACATACCTATTTGACTGAATCCTATTGTTGAGATGGTTTAAAGGTTTGACATGTTGAAGAATCTGACTGAAGTTCTCTCTCCTACATAAGCTGATGCATCGCTTAATTAGCTACATTCCCTGGTTGCTCTCTACAGCCTGTGTTGTACTTATTTAGTATAACATTTTTTCTTAAAACAATTTCTCTTTGTGTGACAAATGTAGGTGGTGACACGACATCCAATTGACAGTGCTTGACTCCAGAAGAGGGGGCTGATGGGTAAATTTTCTATCGAGAGGAAACCCCCCCAGCTTTGAACACAAAGGCACATTCTGACAGGAAATTGGACGAATTTGCCTTCAAAATAAAAGTATTCCCAAGGGGGAATCCTCTTATTGTATGATGGGTTATTGTTGGTCTTAGAATGTGGTACCAAAGAAAATAACGTGTATCTTTCATAAGATCCCAACTGAATTTTTAGTAGAAGAGCACATGTGGCATTTTAAATTTGAGTCCATCATAGTTAATAGTATGGCCTCGATACAGCATGTCTATTTATCTTATGCACATTGCAGTGGTTGTAAATACATACATGTAGTAGGTCTCCTTTAAAAACATACACACATATGACATTTTGTTTGCATTCTTATCTTCACTCACACTCATCTACTTTTTAAATTTGTAGAGAATAACTGATTAAAAAAAAAAAAACCAAGTATAGAACAAAAACAGAAGAGTAAATTCAATGGGAAATATATTTTTAATTTAAAAGCATTTCTCTCTACAGCGCTGCTTTAATAAAGAAGTCCTAGGCACGAGCCCCAGTCAGGGTTTTTATTTTGAAAGACTTGGCTGGAAGTCATTTTGTTATAATTTGACTCTCTTGACAGAAGCTCGAGCCCCGGGCTTCCAAATAAGGAATTCGGCTGTTGCTGCGCGCGGACACACAGACAGACAAGGACGCACCAGAGCCGCGAGCTGGAGACGACGGTTCCGGAGACTCGCGCGAGCTCTCTTTGATTTGCCGCTCCGTTAAATCCTCACATTCACCTGGAAGACTGTGTAACCTGAACGCGGGAGGGATTTTAGATTTGGAGAATAACTTTTTGAGACATATCGCAACATCTCTGGATAACACGGACAACAACCGCTCAAAAAGGATTTGCCTTCACAAATTAACAAGGAGCTGAGACCGTTTAATTTTGGAACAATGTAAGAAAATAACAGTGAATACATTCGGGATTTTCTGAAGCTAGTTTACGCACTGGAAGCACAGTTGGAACTAACGGACATTCAGAACTACTCTCTGAGTTCTCCCCTCTTCTTTATCCCGTTTATTTTGTTTAGTATAAGACGAAGTTTTGTGGACTTATCCGAGGACTTATCCCCCAGGCTTTTGGACTTGGTGAATGCCCTGTGAACGCACCGAGTCTTGACCACTGACAGTATGCATCAAAGGGACTGGTAACTCACTCAAGGTAATTTCTCTCTCTCTCCCTCCCTTGTTTTAATGAATGAGCTTCTTCTTGTTTAACCTTTACTGACACCTGCTCACCTTCAGATCTGCTGTGCTCACATGTCATACGCACAGCCTGTTTCGTGTTTCCCCTGCGTTTTGTTTTGGTCAGACGCCTGTCGATTCTGTTGCTGTTTTTGGGTGGTTTGGGGCACAATTAGAAAAAAGAGCGACCTCAAGACAGTAACTGATCTATATTTTCAGACTGTTGTATCCCCCGTTATGATAAAGTGGTTTTAGTCAGGCTGATGGTACCGTTTTCAAGTCTCACACACCCAACTGATGTGTGCTCAGGGAGTCGCACCGTTGGTGGACAGTCACCGTCTGGAGAACTGACTCAGCCCGTGAGGATGGAGCGAGGCACGTTTCTCTGGGGGATACAGTGTCGCCTAATCTCATTAATTAATCGTGTAATTAAACGACTTTTTGCTCATTCGCAAACCTTAAACACCAACTACAACTCCGAAGAGGATATTTTAAAAATGAGAAAACAAAACTCTTTAGATCGGCGTACATTTTACACACCACAGGAGAATCTGTTTCAGTAAAAACAGCTCATACACAGTAACTTTTTAAAGCGTTCCACACACACCCATTGCTGAAGCTGTCATTTCAGTATAAATGCTATATATTCTTAGCCTCCATAGGTGATGCGATTTTAGAAAATCCCAGCTGATAAGCAACTCGTAGAACTATCTTTTCAAAGCGGTGAGTAGCTTTGCCAGTAAGCAAGGCTCAGTTTAAATGCACGGTTTTTAGTAGAGTTTGGCGTTTTGGCATTTAAGAAAAAGCGGCGCACTAAAGAGCAGATATTTTTCTTAGACTTCTTGAGGTAAGGACGACAAATATAGAGTTGAATTAAATGTATCCCTCAGCCTCTTTTACTGTCCCTCCTTTGATGCGACATAGCCTCTAATTGTTAGACATTAAGCAAACTTTAAAGCTCAATATAATGATTAGTCTTTAAAGAAATTCGGAATGCTTTTTGTACCTGCTGAGATGCACGAAGAATGTGCTCATGTCATGTCTTGGTAATGCATGGTGAAAAGGCAGGGTGAAATCATGCCCAGTGACTCCTAAGAGAGAGACCAGAGGCGCGTAGCTGATTTCTTTGCAGTGGAGTAGGCAGATGAACGCTCTGAGCCTATTGCTGTGGCGCACTTTCAGCCTGGTATCACTCATTGATGGCCAACAGTCGCCACAAAATGGGTTGTCGTTCACTGTCCCCTTCTGGCGCAAGGAGCCTCCCTTAGCCTCCCTTGTGCTGCAGGAAGACTCAGTCATGTCCAGTCCGTGGTATGCTGTATATGCATACACAAAATGATGGGAAAGATGCTGTTTTTGAAAAAAACAAACAAAAAAAAAAAACAACAACTATATATATATATATATATATATATATTTTTTTTTTATTTTTTATTTTATTTATTTATTTTTTTTTTTCATAAAATTTCCACTTCTGTTTTCTTCCATGGTGTGGTTGCCCACTGCCAAATCATTTAGTCCAAGCTCAGACAATTTGAAGTTCCCAGATCATACTATTGGGGGCGCTATAAAAACACACAACCTCATCCCTTGGATAAGACATGTTAAAATTCTTAATTTATGCGCTAAAATGAACAGTGTTGATTTAAAATGTTTGGCTTTCTTGCTGGAGGATGGAACTAAAAAAGCACTGTCATATGTTAAATATTTTCATGAACAAGAATAAATCTCAACAGGTTAGAAAATAACAGTTGTAGGCTAAGAGGGGCTCTTGACATCTGAAAGTCTTACAGAAGCTTGTATGATGGTTATTATTGTCCTGATGTGTTTAAACTTGAATATAGGACAGTTCACCTACTTGTTTACCATCCGTGAAATCTGATGAGATATAATTTTGAAAGACATTACCAATATTTCTAGAGGTTAATCAATATCAATATTGTTTAAAATCCCTCGAAACAAAAATGATCACAGTGCAATAAAACTCTCTACTTGAAGTGAGATTGGTGAAATTCTTTTGGGTTTGCAGCACTCTAAAGCAATCAAACACAACATATTTATGCAGAGGTACAGCCATCGTATAAAATCCTGCTGGACTACCTCTGACCCATGTCACTGCGGCTTGTGTTGCTGGTTAAAAAAAAAAAAAAAAAGATTGTTTACATTCCCCAAAGAATGGCTGTTGTCCTGTGGTTTAACTCATTTTTGACCTCTCATTAACATGAAAATGTTCAAATCAAGGCTGCGTAGATGATTAGTCCCATATCAACGTCCCGTCCATTACACTAAACACATGAACAAAAGAAATGACCTTTCTGCCTAAGCATACCACAGATATCTACAGTGTTTGTTGAGAGTCTGAAAAACAGCACATGCATTCCTGGGCCAGTGCCGGGTTCAGGGTCTGAGAGACCCCACTCGCCCTCAGGTATGGATATTAGCAGTCAACTGTTTTCTCCACACGAAAGACAGCAGATAACAGAAATAGACTCAACAGTAGTTCCCTGACAGGCACGGCTGGCTCAGAGTCACAGGGATGAGACAAGCCAGCAACACAACACAGGCCTTTTCAGAGGCATTCATGCATGTTTTTTTTAACCTAGATGTCCTCCTTTGTTTCTGCATCTTACATCGTCCCACTGCTTTGGAAAATACCCGCGCCGTCGACTCACTCCCCTTCCTTCCATCCTCTCATCCTCTGATCACCCTCCTCCAAACAAGGCCGCAGTGTCCAAGGCTGTGCGCTATCAGAGAACCTCATATCTGAATTTGTGACATCAGAGGGAAGAAGAGGAGACAGTGAGGGGGGAAACAGAGGCAGTCATTGAAAGAGGGGAGATGAATAGATGGGTGACGAGGAGACAGTTGGCGGTACGATAGAAGATGGATTAAAGGCTAGATAGAGAGGGACTGTAGACACAGGGTTGTGTGACATAGACAGACAGTGCTATTCTGCTGCCTCTGAGCTGCACGGATCACTTTATGTGAGACACCCACCATGCTTTGGAGTAGATACACAGCAATCAGTCAGCACAGACAGGCCAGTCACACGCGCACACGCACACACACACACTTTTGAAACACAGGCACTTTAAAGGTGAACATGCCAATATCCCATGTCCTGAAAGGTCCTAATGGCTTCTCAACAGTACTGTGGGGAGAATATCTTTGCTTGGAGCAACTTGGAGGTTGACCAGATCCTGCAAAACCATTGGCTCCACTAATTAGAGACTAAACGAGGAGCTTGGGAAGGGTGCTTAATGAGGCTTGGCCAATGTGCGGAGTTAGACAGGAACTTAGGCTGACAATCATGTAAGCTTTACCACAAAGAGCCTCAGTGGCTGCATTCACACCTCAGCCCTCATGCTCAATTCTGAATCGCTGTTTAGCTGTGATTGCTTTGAATTACTGCTTATGCCAAAGACGTAGCTCATGTCTGATGCCAGTATGAACAGTTGAAGGTGATGAAGCATATTGGAAAATGTGTTACCAAATTGTTAGGTTTCTCAGCTAGCAGAGGTGATGTTAACTTTGAGTGATAAATTTAAATCAGTAATGACTTCCCCATCAAATACTCCATCCACCAATCAAGTCGGCAGTGTGTCCTCTTGTTACCTTCCTACCTACCATTTAAACTTTTGACTGTAAAGATAAATGCAAATGTAGCACAATGTATATTTCCTCAAAACAATGTTATCAACAGCTGTTAGCTCAAAAGTCAAACGTTTGCCTATTTTTCAGCTGACATGACTGAACCTGACCTGAACCCTAACATCATTTGATGATTTTTATGTATTTTTTGTCTGACCTGGGTCGGGTATCCACCCTCTAGCTGACACACCAGGTGACCTTAATCATTTTCAACAACACTGAGCTGTGCTGCACGACATGGTTTCCTAACCACATAATTAATTTTATCTCTCGACAGCTTTAAATATGTGGTAATTGTACTACACTGTTTTCCTCCTGCTATAAGTTCACTCACTGGGTCTCCACATTTTGGCCAGCACAAGTAGTTTAATAATGGGCCATTAATTGTTTAAGGGAATGGCTCCATTCTTGTATGTTTGTGCAAGATCATAGTTTTTTTCATAGTGGATTTATTGCCTTAAAAAACACACTCACAAGCATGGGGAAACTAACACAGTTGTGATTTGGAAAGAAAAAGTTGGGTACCTGCACAGTGTTACTGATGGATTGGTGGTAAAGTCCAGTCTAGAGTATTCATCGACACGGGATTCCTGTTTTGATGCTCATAAATACCTTTGTCATCCAGCCAGCGTTAAACTCAGTTTCTGCTTTGCTGCTCTCTCGACAGTTGTCTCCAGACAAAACGCACCATGCAGCATCTTGCCCTGCCTTTATAGCTTAGCAACAGGAATGATTAAGTGATCAGACAGTTCCTTCCACACTGTTGGCTCTCACAAGACTGCTGTCATTTCATTCATGACAGAGCAGCGAAGTAAACAGAAGTCAAATATATAATTTTTATCTTTTGGAATTAATGTTGTTTCACTTCCTGGCAACTGGCAGTTTTCACTCTGGCAACAGATTATCCAATCACACTGCATGACAGTCCTTGATGTCACCGGCAACATTACCAAATTTGACAACTGCAACAGCAACAGTTGTGTCCGGTGACAGAGTTTTCTAAGAAAAAATATTTCTGGGGTTTCTTGGGATGTCTTGGTGGCAAATGGTCTACGCCGCACAGTACATGGCCCAATCTTTCATGGGTCGAGTGTGACACAATGTTTCTGTCATTCTGTTGTTATCGGTCCAGTAAACACTAATGCATAGTGCTTATAAAGAGACCAAGCATACATTCAACTGGTCATGGAAAATAAATGACAAAATATGTTCATTCTAACAGTAGTTAAAAATGACTTGTATGAGCAATTTTTGACATGATGTTGTTATGGTGTTGTTCATCAGAGCCATTACAAATAACTGTTATATTTATATGGCCATTTGCTGATCTGCAGCTGCTATGGTTAATGTTTGGTTACATGGTAACTGGGATATGTGGTTCAGGTTAAAGTACTAGTTTCTTTAAACTAGTACTTGCCTATATTTTTGCGAAACAGTAATTCAAATGATAGTGTTGGCTGCTTATGTGATGAACCGAGAATTATAACCTCATATTGCTGATTATCACTTTAGTTTCTTTAACTAAAACAGCCTCCAATGTGGTTCACTCTCATCGCTCACAGCAACCTTTTTTTCCTGCAGCAGCAGCAGCTGTTTACAGTGAATAAGCTCTATAAACCCACTGTACACCACCTGCTCTCCACCAAACACAGGAGCTGGTAGAGACCAAAACCAGAGCTAAGAGTGTAAATAGTAGACTTGCATTGATCAGGCGCAAACAAACACAACATCAAATGAATGATGATGTCGCTCTTCTGGTGTTGGATGTTCACAGTAAATAGGCAATTTTTTTTAGTACAACTACTAATGTTTTTGCTTGTTCTGCTAACACTAACTGGCCAAATACATCAATTCAGTGTTGTGTCAAGGTTAGAGAAAGATTGTGCTTTTGTTTTGGTTGTTCAAAAAAAACTACTTTGTTAAGTTCAGGGAAAATTTGCCATCTTGAATAGAAGAAGAATAACTGCTTGGTTAAAGTTAGAGAAAGATCATGTTACAATTAATAAAAAGGTAAATCTTGATTGCAAATCTCAACCTCTCTGCTTAAAGAACTTCCTACACTGGCACAGAATATTAGCTTGTAAATTGTTGTTAATTGTGATGCAGAGAGTCATCCATTATGGATGTAATGTCTAGGGACACTGTGCTGGAGGTGTATCATAGTGATTTGTACTTGGTCCATCCATCCATCCATTTTCTTATCCTTAAAGGGTTGTGGGGGCTGGAGCCTATCCCAGCTGAAATGTATTTATTTAATATATTTTAAGATTTATTTGGTATATTTTAAGACAACTATTTATTTTTTGATATGCTGCTGTATGGAAATGTTGCTGAACTAAGTTTCGTTGTATTGTTTCTCAGTGGAATGACAATAAAGTACCTACCTACCTTTCTACTTACCGACCGAACAACCTGCCAACCAATCCCACCCACCCTTGACAGAACACCAGTCTATCACAGAGCCAAAATTTATGGACAAACAACCATTCACATTCTCATGAGCAGTTTAGAGTCACCAGTCGACTTGAATGTCTCTGGACTGTGGGAGGACGCTGGAACCTTCTTGCTTTGGGGCTGACAGTGCTGACCACTGCATCACCATGTCGCCCTTCCGTATTTGGTCCACTTTGTTTTTTGGATATTAATGACATTGATCTTGATACAGATGACATCATCACGCGCTGCTCAGCCTCCATAATTAGAGGCACTTACTCAGCAGTATGATTACAATTAGATTTTGAAAGTTCAGGCTGAGCTGGGTAAACTAAAGCTGTCCCTGAATCCAGACAAAAGAAAGCAAATGCTGCTCTCAGGAAAGATGAACAGGCTCCTGCAGCTTGTAACATCTCCAGGCAAATCAAGCGAGGTTACTTCCTTTGTTAATTACTTGAACATGTAATTAATAATGATCTATTTTCAATTGTATGTGGATTTTCCTAATACATTCTATTTCAGGTACAGATTCTGCTTTTAATTTCCTCACTGTTTACTTTACTGTTTTTTCGGCCTTACGCTCTTTAAACATTTAACCAATTCTAAAAATAAAATCACTCTTAGGCAGAAATACAGGTTGCTCCTTTGATAAAATGGTAATTCTTTTCATAAGCCTAGAAAGATTTTCCTTTGTAATGAGGTGGCAGGTTCAGACCAGTTATAGTCTTTTAGTCTTTAATTAAAGGCTTTATGTGCTGTATCTCTCTCTCTCTCTCTATATATATATATATATATGTGTGTGTGTGTGTGTGTGTGTGTGTACACACATATGGTGTTTGTGTGTGTTTGTTACCTGGCTTTGGAAGCCCATTCTGGTGGAACCCTTGAGTAGTAGCAGTTCCAGTATGTTAGGATCTGAGCTGCATCGTTATGAGTCAAGGTCTTCAATTAGCAGGATTCTCTTCTCTGTTTGCTATTTTTATCTTTATGTTAACAAGTGTGTGAGAGAAGCAGAGGAAACACCTTCACACCCCAGTCTGCTCCTCTGGAAGCCTCTAATGACAAAAGACCCAGCAGCCAGTAGATTAAACCATGTGAGCAGTGTGTATTTATACATACAGTACATACATTCAGTAGACTGTAAAATATGACAGAGCAAAAATCAAAGAATATGTAACACCTTCACTCACAGATTTGTCCTAGGTCAGTTTTCACAAGTGGAGCTTTACACACACTGTGTTGGCTCTACCCTTTATAGTAACATGTATATTTTTTTATTTATTCTTATGTGTCAAAATGTGTGGAACTTATATAACCTAAAACCTGACTCAGGCTAAAAATCACCATACTCTCACACTCACTACTTTTATATGATCTTTATTTGCTAATAGTTTGATTTCAAAAATATAAATGCTGTGAGTGCTGAAACATAACCATAAAAACTGTTTAATAATGCTGTAGTCACTACAAGAGGATATTATACAGCAAGACCAGATTTCTTTGGTGGAAAACAAATATGCTGTCTGTGAATGTTTTACTGATAAATTTAATATCACAGTAATTGCATCTTGCAAAACATGTAGATTAACATGTCCCCATTACATTGACAGAGAATGTAATCCAGTTCCCAACATCACATATTTGCTGTTGCAGTTCGGTTGTATATGAAGTCATTTCTGGAGACAGGGTTATATATTCACAAGCTTCTGCTTGCACTGAGGAACTGTGAGACACAGTGGGATCAGATGATACCAACAAAATCATCTCATCACACCAGTCGTGAGTTACAGTAGATGTGGCATTTCTCAGCATTTGTCATGTGGCTAATTATACAATGAAACATCTCTATACTGCTAGGGATCAAAAATGATGACAGACCTTCAGCCTTGAAAATTGTTCAGTTCATCTTATTCTTTTTATGGCCATTTGTATTTTCAAAACTCTGTTAATCTTAGTTATTTCTTCAGTTTAACACCCTTAGTGTTGAATTCAGATGTATCTAACACAGTCTTAAAGTGTCTGGTGACTTTTTTTCCTTTCTTTTTTTTTCTTTACCATGGCGAGACCCTAAACAAAGTCTGCTTTGATCAGGCAGGTGGAAATACAATTTTAGACACTTCTGTTGGCAAAGAACTACAGGTATTTTCTCATAGGAGAGGTAAATAGTGTGTTCCAAGGCAAAGGCTAACATCTCAAATGAAGCCCAACTTCTCTTCACAACCACACCAGCTCTTTCACTCATGCTGTGAGTTGAAGAAATGCCACAGAAATTAGTCACGTGCACGTAGGCATTTTCATGGCATTTCCCCCCCACGCACATACTGTACTTAGACACCTTGCCTGAGAAATCACAGATGGTTCCCTCTGCTTCCTCCACAGCTTTCTCAGTGGTGTCGTGACCCTACTTTTGGCTGAAAATATGAATTCTTATTAGCACATTATGCTGTAATTTTTTGCACTTTTTAAACTCCTGGCGCTTCATTAATTATTTCATTAAATAATCATAGCTCCATGCATAGTCTAATGATTATTTTCAGAAGCATTTTGTTTTATAAATCATCGTTGATCTGAGTTTGAGTAGCCACGTATAAGATGATAGCCATATGTGCATCACTCTGCTCATATGCAGATGCATGCTGCCTCTGTCTGAAGCCTGTTTGTTTAAATGCAGACGACTCTGCTGCTCCTCTCAGAATATCTCAATAAAACAGACACAGGTAGTTTCAGAGTGCAGGTTGAAATGATCTTTCCTTTATCCTCTGTGATGAGACCGAGGGAAATCTTTGATCTGGAGTGGCTAGATAATCATCCGTAGCTGAGCCCTGATTTCCATCTCTATTCAGCTCACCCCTGGAAGCTCCATAAGCTGCCATCAACACTGGAACTAATCAGGGTTATTACCACTCTCCCTACTGAATGGCACACTTCTCCAGATGTGGGATCAGCTTCACCTCTGCATTTGTTTTTCATGTTGATGTTGCACACTATATTGATATATATTTGTTTGTTGATGCGTGGGGCTGATACAGGGACTGTTTGTGCAGTTTTTTATCTCTTTGTTTTAACATCAGATGCTTGATAAGAGAACTTGTTATTTTAATTATAAAAAAGAGTTTACCTGCAGTAAAGCCTGTCTCATCCTGCCTTTAGGAGCTGTTTAAGAGAACAAGCTGCTTTTTTGCAGGTGTGTTTGCTTCAAAGTATGACTCAAATTGGGTTCAGGTTATGGGATGTCCAATTGAAGCTAAGTGAGTCAAGTCTTATCTGCTAGAGGATATTTTAAGTTAGGTCCTAAGTCCCAAGTCAGAGCAAAATTCAAGTCAAGTCTGTTTCAGGTTATGTCTCAGGTCTGTCAGTTTGTTTTAAGTGAGGTCTCTTGTTAGTGAAGTTACGGAGCAGTCAAGTCAAACTTCAAGTCCTCATTTTACACAAGCCCAAGACGATTCACAGCTCAAGACTCATGGTTGAGTGATAAGATTCAGAATTTACGATGCTTGAGGTACTGCTGATCTACTGTAATATCTAATGTCGGCCATGTTCATTGTCCTCCTCTCACAAAACAGATGTTTACCAGGACCTAGCTGTCACTGTCACTGTCATAAAAAGCTCAGAATTTCTCCCCAGCAGAGGTCCATATATCCAGAACACACCTGCTGGCTATTTGTCTCCCATTAGATAAACATCTTCGTAAACTTTTTGACTCCCAAAAAGAAAACATGTGGCCCTAAAGCGCTGACTTTCCAATCTGCCGTTGTCAGCTGCGTTGTACAACAGCTCTGCTGAAGTGAAGCATTTATTTGTGACCCCCTCCATGTTCCACCTCATTACATCTACAATGTTGTTCTCTACACTTAGAGGACATTGCAGCTGGATACTGAGCTCGGCATATTTTGTCTACTTGAGCACTTGTTAATTTGCTGTTATGCTCTTTCATGCAGAGCTAATGGTGGATAAAGAAAGAAAATTAAGAAAACAAGAAAGCTATTTGAGAGATCTCCATTTCTCCTCTCCTCTATCAAACACTGACCGCTCATATTTCATTTTTTCATTTACTTTTGGATATTTTTCAAATATTTATACACTATTCAAATACCTTTTCCTCTTTTTTTCTCCCACATCAACTTCCACCTCCTTTTTAAAACCTCTCCTAAAAATATTTCATCTTCCTTCCTCTCTCCTCCTCTGTTGTCCTCTCCTGTCTTCCCAAATCTATGTTTTCCTCTGTCTCTTCAACTATCTTTTATATTCTTTCCTGTTTTCCACTCAGATCTTTTCTATTCAGCCCAGCTCTCCCTCACTTTCATCATCCCTCCCCTCATCTTCTCGTGTTCTCTTCTTAAATTTCATCGTCTGTGCTCTCTTCCTCTAAGCTCCAACATTTTAACTCTACCATTCCATCCTGTCCTGCCCTTTCATCATCTTCCGATAATTCTCCTCTCCTCTCCTCTCCTCTCTTCTCCTCTCCTCTCCTCTCCTCTATGTGATGGATGGTGTGGGTCAGTGTGCAGCCTCTGACAGTGATAGCCTCTGTCACTGTTCAGAGTCTGTGCCTGTTAGCGTTATCTCTCTCCCCCTCCCCAACTTTATCGGCAGTTTTCTCAGGTCATTGACTCAAGTCTGTAGGAGAAGTGGGAGAGGAGGTTTTTTTTTCTTTCCCTTTTTTTTTTTTTTTTTTGTCACTGGCACCATCCAGAAGCAACAGGAGGCTTGATACCGATGAAGGGTACAGCCAGTGGTTATGGAGTTGGGCTCTCTTAAAAGCTGCTTGTTGCAGTACTTTTTCACAGCACTTTTTCTGAAAGGATTCATCATTTTCTCAGAATTGCTGACATGAAATCATAAACCCGAAAGTATCCAAAAGTGGCAATATGAGCTTAGTAAAATATATATTTTTAAGAAGCACATGATAAGGATTAAAATGAATGTTAAAATGTATGGTGATGCAGCAGTTGCAGGGCCGTAGCAAGTATTTCAGAAATACTTAGGTATCTTCAGTGTCATTATTATTATTATTATTATTATTATTATGTATTTTATTTTATTTTATTGCTAGACAGATTTGAACAACACACAGATCTTTTATTTTTTTTCCTTTTTCGCATGAGCAGTAAGGATAACATACCTTTGGTTGACCCAAAATCCATTATTGTGAAGGATTAAAAAGCTGTAGCTTCAGCCCTCACCTTTGGTTTGTTGAAACTTTTTTTTTATCATTTCAGTTTTCAACCTTTACTGTTTTACCTATTTTAAGAGTTGGGTACAGTGACATGAACATTAGGTGGTACTAATTCTCCAGTTGGTGCCATTAAACCATTCTAGAAGAGGAGGACACACCAAGATGACACAATTACAACAGCTCAAACCTTAAATGGTAGAAAATAATGTTGAACGTACGTCATCTCTTACAGTCTCCTCATCACGCCACACAGATCCTCAGTGGAGTGGAAGCTTCAGTACACATTCAAGTCATGATTTATTCACTGAGTCTGTTTCCATTATACTTTGTTGCATTTTGCTTTTAACAGGATACTTTTACACCTCAGACAAGTGTAAAATTGTTCATATTTTGAACAGACACATTAAACCAGGTGGATGGAATTGCACTTATTGCTCAGGTTACAAAGTAATTGCCCCAAAATGTAGTTTGCATGGATTGTATTGGCCAGTATGTTGTGTTGGGGGACATGGCATTGCATTGTGGTTAAAGTTGAGCCAGTTTCAACTTTTTTTCCCAGACAACACTGTATGTATTTCCTGCATCTGTGATAGCACCCCCAAACCTAATCTCACTGAGACAAATACAGATGATATGTTTTATAACCCAGAGGTTAATGAAATGATAACTACTTGTCTACATTTGTCTTTTTATAAACACAGTGATGTAATGCACATAAACTACAGTATGTACAATTTTAAAGTACTGTCACTGTCAGTAATGGAGCGAAAAGGTCATACTGACTTTGCCTCAGCTTCTTGCCTCTGGCTGGGGTGAGGCCAGATGTTTACCAGTCAGCAGGGTATGTGGGGTGACACTGAAAAATGATGAAATATTTTACAAAATTCTGAAAATATAATTTATATAATTGCTGACATTTTGATAAAATATGCTGTATATGATTCACTGAAGAAAAATAAATAAATAATCTAAACCCTGGCCTGTTTTCATTTCCAGCAGACATAGAGGAGCATTAGCATTTATTTGGAGCCTTGTTCATGTCTACCTGATGACTGTGAGTTCAGTATTCACTCCTCTTCTAGGTATTTTTAGTCTCCACCAACATATTATCTGGCTCTTAAAAACAGAGTAAGGCATCCAGAGGCTTGTACTACAAAGCAAGTTCAACATACCAAGTATATATTTTTGGTATCTGCTTCACTAAACCTAACAATCACAGTCTGGCTAAGTGGTGTTTATGAACTGATTAAGTTAACCCAGGATTTCCTGAGCATGTTCATGTGAAATAGGCAGAGTTGTTAATTAAAAGCAACGTTGTCAGAACCATGATTAAAGTACCTAATATGATATGAGAAGTAAGCCTGATAGCTGCATGTCGGGTCAGTTATGGTCATGATCACATAACTAGAATAGAAACACTAGAAATAATTTCCAGTTGATAAAGTCAAGCTGAGGATTTATTATAAATTAGTATGTGAATGATTGTTTCTTACTGAGTGAGTGTTTTTGCTTTTTAGTTTAATGGTGATTTATTCTTATTGTGAATATATGATGCAGATAAAAAGCTACAGTAACGTCTGACTGTTTCTGCTGCCAAAGCAGAGAGGAGAGGAAAGAGTTAATGTCTGAGGTTGATCTGACTGAAATGCTCATTTACAGTTATGGGAGATATTCAGCAGTGTGCATAAAAAGCATCTTTCTTTAATCAAAATGAAGAAATATGTATGTATATGTATGTGATCATTTAATGTGATAAACTCTCCCTCCGTTTGTTAGAAGCTCTGTTGTGGACATATGGAAAGACTGTTCATTTGCTTGTATTTTGTGTATTTACATTTGTTTTCTGAAGCTGCAATGCATTGAGCTCTCTTGGCCACTGTATATTTTGGCTTTTCTCTGAAAACAGCTTGCTGCTGCTCACATAAACCATGTCCCCTAGTACTCACTGCAGAGTTCTGATTTCCATTAACACATGTTGTAATATTGCTTGTATTGTTAGTATGACCATTGATTGGCTAATAAGTCTGTTTCAGTAACCACATTGCAGCTATGTGGACAGAAAAATCAGCATATTGTGTTCATAGGTGAAAAGTGCAAATGGGTCTGTTGACAGAATCCTCCTTTTTTTTCCTTTCCCTTCTCCCTTTTCTGAATAGCACAGTAAAGGTTTAGAAGATTATGTTGACACAGACAGTGTCAGTAAGCTGTTAACCTCAGCTAATGTCAGGTCTGTCAGCTTCCTAGGCAGCAGAGAAACAGAGGTTTAGATACTCTCACTTTCTGTCGGGCAGAAGATCAAGCTGCCAATCGAGAGTCTGTTTGATACAGAGCCATTGTTTTGCTTTGGCTCTGGGTCAAAGAGAGAGCAGTGGGCAAAATTGACATCAGGCAAATACCAAATCAAGTGTCTCTTGTCCCATCTCCCCCTATCCCTGGTGTGTAATGAAGGAGCTAAACATGTTGGAAGTGATTTTTGTTGTTGGCCTTTCAGTTCACTCTCTCCACCATCTGCCCTCTCTGGAAGCTCTGAACGCTTTAGCTCTGTCTGTGCTGGAAGAACAGACTAGATTTTTGTGTTGTTGATAAAGTTTGAATTTCTGCAGCTGGCACTGTTTTCAATTTCTGTTCAGCCCCTGTTCATGCTAACTACCCAAGTCTTCTATTTCTGCCAAAGAAATGGGAAACACAACATGCCTCACTTGCTGTGCACCCAAAGCTTTTTCTTAGTAAAGACCTCACAAGACACCAAATGTTAAAACTTTTATGTACAAACAAAACTTTTATTTCAATCAGCATGAGATCAGCAAAACAGACATTAATTTAAATGAAAATGCCACAGCCCATTACTTTAATGTAGAGATAGACAGTGGAAATAGAATGTGGATGAAAATATCTGTTTTGTTTGAATGCAGAACAGAGAGTTTGGCAGAGGCAATAGAGATGAAGCTTAGTGCAGCAACATTTTCTGTGACTACAGGAGGGGAGCAGGTAGCTGCCATAGGCACAGTGTACAGTGATGAAGCAGTCCTGTCAATGTGTGTAATCAGCCATATACACTGTGGTCAGCCACCAGGGACACACACACTCATTCTGTCTCTCAATATAACACTCACAAACCCCTTCATTTCTCACTCATGATCCAGTAATTCACTAAAGATAGTCAGCTCTGTAATGTGCGTGCTGCTTTACGTGTGTGTGTACAGGTATTAGCACACTGTCATCGACCAAAACACAAACAATAGGACCAGGACCACAGCCAGAGGCTTAGAAATACTGAGGTATACTAAGTCTCACCCACAGCTCCCCTCCCCAGCCACTAAAGTCACAGAAAACCACACAGCACAAGTAAAGTTTTTTATTTTTATTTGGCAGTTTGTTGAGTGCATGATGTCAGTGTTGTAAGTGGTAGCCTCAGATTTGTATAGTCCAAATAATGCTGATACAATTAGTCAGGTGGTTGGTTGATGGAATATTAATTGATGACACTCATAATTATAGATCAGTGGTGCTCATGATGCACAGCTAAATAAAAGTGCTTATACTGTGTCAATACTTGCCTCCCCAGAAATGGAGCAGCCACATATTGACAGCACATACATGTGTGTTGGTTAAAAATCTCTGAACTTTTCTAAAGGTGCTGCAGCTTTCATCACTGTAGCTCCAATCAGAAAATAAAATAGGCTCTGCCTAACAATAGCTCTTGGACGATCCTTCATGCTCTATGGCTGTCAGATCAAGTGGAGACAAACTCATCCATACTGAGAGTGAGGGCAAGGATCCTCACGGTGCTCCTGGTGAAAAAACAACATCCAGCAATTAGTCATGAAAAGCAAAGGGGCGTCGCTAATCTATCATGCAACTGTGGCGGGGATAGGTTGGTAAGTTATTGTTGTCATAGAAACAAAAACCGTGCACAGCGTTTTTCTGATAAAGCACTGCCAGCACTTTTCTGCCAGAGAAAAAACATTGTATTGACATAGGCCCTTAGCTGTCATCACATAAACTAAGTATGGAACATATATTAAGTGACGCTGTGACATCTGAACTTAAATTCCCACAAAATAGCCAGGGGAGTTCTGCTACAAATGCTACACGGGGACTGTAGGTGACTATAAGGTGACAAAGAAAGTTATTGGTACATTGGAAAATAAATCCCAGGATGCATCAAATCTCATACACTGATGTATACCAATGTGAAAACCCAGGGATGGATTTTTTTTCTCTTATAGATGATTGTCTCTTTGTCAGTCATAATCCATATGCTGAGTTGTAAAAGCTGTGTTTATGCCCACATACTGTATAGAAAAATGCATATATTCTTTAGCAGAGATTTGGTTGAATGAGTCAGGGAGACTTATGGGCATATGGCTGCAGTGAAGTGAAATGCTCACAGGGTATGTGTGAGTTGTTTATGTATGTGGCCGATGGCTCCATATGGAGAGTGGGATATCATAAATCCATTACTCAGGGGGGTAGGGAGGTGCTGTGTGGGCTCTGCGGCCCCTTCCCTCAGGGGATGATTGTAGAGGAACCACAGTAATAGTGGCTGGCATTGGGTAATTGTGCCCTAAAGGCACGTCATGTTTTTTTCACTTTTTTCAATGAGGAATCACAGCAACACCCTGCAGGCATTTAAAATAAGTGCAGCATAAACTGCAACTGCAGGGAGATAGATAGAGGGATTAGAGACAGAGATAACAAATACAGAAAAGAAGGAGATATTGAGAATCTTGTGTCATGTCAGATTTACAGTGAAAGTGAACTGCAAAGTGAAAAGAAGAATTCCCTTCAGCCTCCTAGCAGTGATTACAAGTAGCACATGTGGGGATTTTTGAGCTCTGTTTTCTGCTTTTGGACATTTGGACATTCACAGTGATGTACTAGTGGCAGAGTTAGTAACATGGCTACCTCTCAGTCTGGCTACCATTCTAAGGAAGAAACAGAAGCTCAGGACTCTGGGGACAGCCATGTCACTCCAGATGATTTGAATGTTACACTAGGAATCTGCCGGTAAAAGTTTTCCAGTCCGATGTTCAGAAATATACTGAACAATATTTAGCTTTAGATCCTGACTGATCCTGTTACTATAATATAATAATTGAAGTCATGCTTCTGTACCATTTATGTGTAAAATTACACACAGCCCCTCTCTCAGATCGGACTGTAGATGAAACACAGATTTCTGCTGCTGTGTGATGAATACAAGTTTTTAATGAACTACACAGAAAAGATTTGAACTTCTAGAAGTTGTTGTAGGCAGCTCGCTCATCACATAGAGCAGCAGTATTGACGTTTCTGCAGAACTCCAGGTCACCAGGTCACACTCATGTGGATGATATTGTTGGTAATCTTTCTCAATTTCTGCAGTGGATGGAAAAAGCAAACAGAAGGAGGCCGCACTTGACTTGAAATGAAGAGAGAGGTCTGTGTGTATGCGCCAAGCAAAGCCACCAAACTGGTCTGCGTCAGTGATAAGAGGTGGTCTGAGCAGGTTTTTAACTCAAATGCAATTTTGTGCCAAAATGAGCAAGAGAATTGCACTGTGCTGCCTAATCACCATAAACACAGCTTCAGCAACGCCTCTCGTCCTATATCAGCACAAACATGCCAGGAAGTTACCAAACTGAGCACAGGCAGGCACAGCCAAAGAATAGAATTGCGCCCAAAGAAAACTGCATAAAAACTGTGTTTGTCCCAGCACTGGCAGTGCAGCTGCAGGAAACAGAATCAGTAGGATACATGTATTGTCGAGTCTGGTCTTTTCATGGAATTTGTAGATCATAAAGCTTGTCCTTTAAAGATAGAAATATAGTATCAACTATTTTTTAAATGTATTTTTCTGTACAATAATAATTTGAAAGTTTTGTTTGTTTTTTGGACATTTTGTGACCTATGGAATGAAAAGGAGTAAGTGTACTACACTATGGTGTTTGTCAAAGTAATATAAATGTATAGAAATAAATTGCATATTGCAAGTTTTTGAAAAACTAGACATATGCCACACATACAGCCTTAACTAACACGACACTGAGGCAACAAATTGAGTAAGAACACAACTAAAAATGCTACGTCAACATACAGAGAGAGCTTTGTTTGCTCCACTTTTTCTCAGCTAATCACCTGACATCCTTGTCCTCCTCGTCAGCACATATGACAAAGGTAGAATGAAGAGGAAAGTGCACACACGTACACAGGCACACAAAACATCAAATCCATCGAAGTCATTTATTCTTTTGTGCGTATGCGAGCCATTCGCAATCTTGAGTCCACAGGTGCCAGCCATAAATTTCCCCCCATTGATTTGTAGTATATATGGATTTTTTTCCCCGCCCTAAAGCCCCAGACTAAAATAAGCTTTGTTTGGCAGCTCATGCACTTGTAAATCTGCCTGTGACATTTTGATAGCGGGTGACACACTGGGGGGAGAGCAAATATCATTAGAATGGGACAGGATTAAAATCTGTCACTCAAAGAGTCTATTATCGACAAAACCAGTGTAAGACGCTCAGAGCCAGCGCTGATAGGAAGCTCAGACAGAGGAAAGATGGGAGGAGGAGAAAGGGAGAGATGAAGTTTTAGGGAAAGAGAAGGAGGTGCTCGCAGGGGGAGGGGATGGGCGGGGGGCTGTCAGTTAGGACGTCCCTGGTAAACAGAGTGGTAAATATTTCAGCCGTCATGGCCGAGTGTAGGCAGCTGGTCCCCTTTGCATGGCAATGAGAGGAAAGGAGGAGAGCCTGTCTCAATGGAGCCCTTCAACCCTGGGAAACCTCCACGCACACGCACACACACAGACACACACACACAGCTGAGTGATGACCACAGGACAGTGCAGGTCTGTACTGCCTCACTGGCTTCTCTCTTTATTCCCAGAGTCAGGCTCCACCGCAGCTCCTTATCAAACCTCCTAATCGAAAAATGTATTTTCAACTTTTATTATTTTTCAAACTGAAATACACACAGCCCCATAGACAGAAGAAACTGCTTGGATGGGCATCTGACTTCCTCAGGTGGGCCTCCCCCTCCTTTTTTTTTCTTTTTTGTTCATAATTGGAATTAATGGAAATAATTGTTGATATTTCTGTGTAATTTCAGCACTGATGTTGGACAAAATTCAGGTGGTGATTTTTTTATTGCATCTGCTGTGTCATGATGGTTCACAGTTGTTTTTCATTATTTAGTTTTTTTTCCTTGCTAATGCAAAGCATGCAGTGTGTTTTAACATTTAGATACATTTTTATCCAAAAGATGGCAGAACAGTATGCTATAAAGACGGCATAGATGAGAGGTGGTCAAGGTAACTATGCTGACAGCTGAGTCTGAATACCAGAACCACCAGTGCTGCTATAGGTTAAAAGCTGGATTTGATCTTTATTTTGTTAAAGCAGGAGATGCCATCTGAATCTGATCCAAACGCTCTGATACAACAGTGTAGCAAAATCTTATGTGTACGTTATTACCTCCCTCTGATGTGGAGTGCAGAAAAGCCTGATAAAGATCTTCACTGTAACTAGTAGCTGTCAGCAGATGATGAACATACTGTAGTTGGTGCAGCTATATAAACAGGGATTTGTACAGCAGATTGCTTGTATTCCAAACTCCTACTGCTGAAGACAATGCTGTTTCAGCTAAACTGACAGCCACAAACAAAACAGGTAAATGTTCAAACAATTAATTTCCATATGTCTTCCCTCGTGTCCTTTTTTCTCCAGCTTTGTTCCTTTAGTGTTTTCCCACAGTATAGAAGTCTGGTTTGAACCTCAGCAGCTTTGCCAGGCTGCAAGTCTCACGACCATGTCATTGATGATCAATGGAGTTCTTTTCTAAAGCTCCACTACACAGACTCCTTGTTTGTTTGGGTTTTTGTGTTTGGCCCTAAAGTAATAGCCTGAATTCAGAGTACTTTTTACTGTGCTTGAGCAAACAGGTTAGTGGTGTTCCTCTCTGAACTTACACACACACACGCACACACAGATGCTTTCTATGGTGCATAGGAATAGATCCACCTCATAAAGGAAACAGCGAAGAGTGTGTGTGTGTGTGTGTTTCTTTGTGCCATTACACTGGGTTTATCATTGAGTACGAGGTTTCCCTCCACACCTGAAACTTCAGCTGTTTTAATTAAATGAGGGTTAGAGGTAGAACCTGAAAATTCATGTAAAATTGAAGAATATTTAAGAATATGATAGGCTTTATGATTACTACATTTAATTTTACTAAATTAATTTATCAGCTAAATAGGGACTTTCTTATCTATCTCTTTCAAGTCTCCCAGCTTTAAAAACAAAACAAAAACAAACCCTATAAAACTGTACATTTTTCAACACTTGTATCAGCTTGTATGTCAACCAGTAATGCTTGTCCTCCAGCTTTAATTTTCTTACTATATATATATATATATATATACACACACACACACACACACACACACACCACATAGGCCTTTTTTGCTCTGAGTAATAATAATTAAATAGCTGAACACATGTTTAGCATCCTCTTCAGTTTTGTTTGTGTGTGTGTGTGTGTGTGTGTGTTTTATTTAAAAAATGCCTGACCTGTCTTACCTAATGGACTCCATGAGAGTCATCACATTCCCAGTCTTAATGAATTCTGTGAACGACATTTTTCTGATAGAAATGACAGACAAAGCTACAACTAAAAGTGCAATGCAAAAGTTAAGGGGAGGGATTATGAAATATATTTATAAAGAGTAAGACAAATGTGTTTCTGAATGTGTGTGTGTGTGTGTGTGTTCATGGCCTCTGAACAAGTGCAGTCACCAAACCTGATTCTCAGCCTGTTTACGAGCTGATTGTGTGTGACAGGCTTCCTCCATCGTCTGTCTGTGAATTACAGTGATTCATCCCCAGCCTAAAATAGACAGGAGTGTTCGAAAAACCCAGGAACACAACCTGTGAAATCTGATTTCAGTGCCTGAAATAGTTTAAGGAGGAATTTAGCCAGAGTGTCTGCTCGCTCAACACACAGTTTTGTTCTCACGAGCTCTTTCATACTGCTATGAGCATTTTTATGCATAATGGTGTGAAGGCACAATCTCACACTCTCACAAAGACACACACTCAGTCTGCGGATTCCACTCTTCATTTTTTCTCACACTCTGTCTGACTTTTTCTTTAGCCTTTTCATACACAGACTTGGTAAATAGGCTTCAGAAGACCCATGCTAATACAAATGCCTATTGGATGAAGTTTTTACAGTCATTCAGATTATTTCAAGAAAACTTTTTTTTTTCCCACATTTTTCACAGAACACTACACACATTCATTGTGTCTCACATGATCTGGTTGGTGAATATTCTAATACATAGGACCATGTAAACATTATTTCATTCATTAATTTTCTAACCTGCATATTCCTTTTAGCAGATGATGAAAAACTGAAAACCCAAACACATAAAATTGTTTTATTTTCTTGCAAGTTTGGATTCTTATAGACTTTGACATTTCATTGGTCTGGGATCCCAGGTGTCATTTAGTGCTGAAGCCTTATTTACTTTGTCAGACTAGTCACATTAACTCTCCCTGCCTCATCTGCTCCTGTCAACTCACCCTCTAATTGTTAGTTAGTGGATTTTTTTCTCTGTTTTTTTCTCTGTTGATTTTTTTGTCTGTTGTGTTGTCAGCTTGATCTTGTTCCAACTCAACCAGACAGAACACCAGTATGAAATGATTCAACATTTTTTAAAATGCTTTCTTTGTACAATATTTAACTTATGGTTAGAGGAAGATTGTGGTTGTGGGGAGTAAGTTATTACATTTGGTTAATGTTAGGAAAAGTTCATTGTTATGGCCTGATCAGAGCCTACAGACATGTCAGCAGGGGAAGCTGAGATACAGCTTTGCACCAGTGAATACATATGTTTTGGGATGTGATGTAACATCTCATTGCTTTGAGATTATACAGTACACATCAGCACCATCTAGTAACCTACACTTTTCTAAAACAGGTAATCACAGAAAAAGCCTCTCGGTCACTCAAGACCGCGACTGAAGGTTGCATTTTAAACATCCTAATAATATGCGGTAATATATGCTTATTCAAAAGTGAAAGCTATATTTGACATCATTTGGGAGACTGAATGCAGATCAGTACTATCAGAGAAAAAGAGATGTACATTCACATGTAGCCTGTCTTTGTCTTTATTTAACAATTTTCACAGTGGAGACGCAGCTTTCTTCTGATATGAGCTTATGATTCATCATGACACAAACTCATAAATTCTCTGTGAGTTTTTCTGCATCACACAGTACATCTGTTGTCATTAACCATAGTTTAATTGTTCTTTATTTTGTCAGAGGACTTCATTATTATAAAAGAGCTTTGATGGATGCCTCAGTCAACAGTTAAGATCTTTAGAAAAACAACCTGAAAACATCATTGTGACATTTATTTATTTTTTTTCAAAACTGACCCTTCAAATGGTAAGATGTTGTTCCAGATGCTGAAATTGAAATGTAATAATTGATTTATTTTTAAATATAATGTATGATTATAAAGACAGTGATTAATTTTGTGATAAAATGTACCAGCTCACTTCAATATTGAATGCAGTTTGATAACAATGGAAATATGAAAAAACACCAACATATGGCTGATGTGTTCATGCTCATATAAGTTCTTGTTAAAGATAAGGCATAGTAAAAAAACAGGATTTTCTACATCCACTCTCTTCCACAAGCTTGTTTTTGTGGCTGACATAAAGGAGAAACCTGCTTTGCAAATGTGTGTGATCAGAAAGGGCAGTTAAGTCCTCAGTGTATGCTGATGGAGGGAATACTCCACTTTAATGCACAGATCGGCTGCTGAACTGAATTTGCTGGCAGGAGGTCCACTACAGAATCAGCAGTTCTGCAGCACTGGAGATGCTAATGGTTATTTATCGTTTTTTTTTTTTTTTTTTTGAGACCCTCCCCCAAAACTGAAATGTTGTTGCTTCCTGTATAAATCTACCTCTGGTTCAGAACATCAGTGGATCATGCAGTGCTTTATTAAACTGATCATTTTAACATTACAAACTGTGAGCTAGACAGTACAGACAATTTGTGATGCTTAACTTTAATCGTAAGCTACCACAGGCTAACTTAATTTATGGCATCTTAGATTTTGCTGCAATCCCATTTTCTGTAAAGATGGGAAATGAAGGTTGAGCTGCTATAGGTGAGAGAAAAATGATTTGCTCTGTGCAGATATGATGTTCAACCATTAGTAACATTGACTGCAACAACACTGCTCTGTCCCTCTCTCTACTGTGTTTTCAATACAGGCAAAGTCATGATATAGTTTATCTCCTTTACATTTTTTTTTTCCTCAGACAACAGAAGATGGGAAAAATAGCTATATAGAAATCTATATGATTACAATATCATCTGACTAAGTCAATAGAAATACAGGTTTATGGCAGCAGCTGTGTGATACAATGAGCCTTCACAGAGAAGTTTTCCTCTTAACTGTAGCCTACATGCTTAATATTTCTGTGCACTTGATATCTTATCTTAATTTAGCTTATCTATCTTAATCTTAGTATATCAATCAATGGACTGAATATCTGAAATCTTGTGTAACAGTTGATGTTTATTAAACCAGTACACCTCCAGTATGATATGAAATATACTGAGACATCTCAAAAGCTGCTTGGTCACTCCTTAATGCCTCCAAATCCTGTAGAGATGAAGGAGGGCTTGTGTAAAACCCTGTGGCAGAAAGGAGAACAGCATGTTAGGCTTTCTGAGGTTGGTGCGGAGTTGGAGGATGCTGCATGTGTACCATGGCAAACAAACCGCAGTGGAAAAATATGACATTTTGAACCGTACTTTGGCGATGCTTTGAGCTAAATGCAACAGCAAATTTCCTATTCTTACAACAAATAACTGCCAGGATAGTTTAATTGAACTGCCTTGGACTGCCCAGCAGACTGACTGACTGACCATCCCTGATGCCATGCCACTAGCATGGCTAAACGTGTAGGATGTGAACTGTATTCTCCCACATAAAGCCTGTCTCCTAGAAACTGTCTCTGTACAACTTAACTGCAACAATAAATACATCTTGTATGAAGCCTAATTGCTGGCTGGATTGTATTAAGAGGCAATGATGTATTTTTGATACATTTATTAACAGCAGTGGCATCCCCAGGAGGAGGGAGACTAGGGTGAATGGCAGCCTTACAGAACAAACAACTAACATATCAGAGACTGGGGTTAGCATCCAGGGTCCTGGTTTAGGCAACAAAAGCACTTTGGTGAAGATTAGAGAAAGATTTTGGTTAAATGTAAATAAACAGGTGGTGTGACATCTTCAAATTTTCAGTGTACACTAAAAAAAAAAAAAACTAAAAAAAAAACATCAATTCACATTGATTACACTCCAACCAGAAAATTTGTTAATGATCAATTAATCAACAAAATGTTTCAGCACTTCAATAAAATTCAATTTGATTAAAAGAAAATAGAGTATAACATTAAGAGGTTTCCATCATGAAATCATAATTAACACAGAAAATACCCTGAGTGTTGACGTGTTGTCGTGCTGTTGTTTTTGTTGTGTGTTGATTATTGAGGCATCTGCACAAGTCATTCTAAGACTACGAGGTCATGTGTGGATGATGTGTGGCCACGTCATCCCCTGAGGTCGTTCTCACAAATGGCTTTTATACTGAGTCATCGATGCCCTTTGCATGTATGCATGTGTGTGTGTGTGTGTGTTATGTACACCTACAGAAAAATAACATGGGTTTGAAAATTTGCATCTTTGTGTGTGTGTGTGTGTGTGTGTGTGTGTGTGTGTGTGTGCACGATGTGTATAATTGTGCATATGTTTGCATCGGGAAGTGATTAATAATATGCATTTGGCACAAACATCGACTCATCGTGTAATTCTAGTCCCATACATCATTAATGATGGTGTAATGGATAGAATCATTTTCATGCTGCTCCTTCACTCGGCAGCACTTAACCTGCAGCTGATCAGGGATCTGCTGTCTATTGATGTGGAAGCAGCCATGAAACGGACACATTACCTGTGACAATGTAGCAAGATGGCTTTTCAGCTGAATCAGAAAAGCTGAATAGAAGCAGCAAATGTTGATAAAAATGTTTTTAGCACTGAAGGGGTTTCAGCTGAAGTAGAGAATCATTATTTATTTTGTTTATTAAAGATATTATAGAATTAAAATAGTGATATTGTAGCTGACATGGTTGTAACAGGCAGCCGGAGCTGATCCTGCTGACTGAATCATCAGTTCAAAACGACAAAGGTTGAAGTGTGGTTCATGGAAATAAAATTGTTGGTATACAACTATGAATTGCATTATTTCTGTTGCTGATTATATTAACAAAGGAATGAAGTTGGATCATATCTAACTGCTGTAACTGTGTAATCATGGCATGTCAGCCTGAAAACCAGAATGACATGACATTTTATTTGGTGTAAAACTGATATTGTGTTTATTGAAGACAAAGGGACGAGGGTGATTTTGTTTTGTCTTGTCCTGACCAGTCAGTCCCTTCATGTGCTGCAGTAGTGATTGCTGCAGCAGTTAATGTAATGTTTTCTAGGGGATCAAAGAAATATGCAGGTTTAAAAGCTGACGAAGACAAAAAAAAATCAAAAAAAGATGAACATAGTACAGATTTGCAACAGTGAATAGATTTCAGATGAAACATGATGCCACCTGGATCACATCTTTTTATTAGAATAATGAGAACATATTGAATGAATGAATGAACAAATGAATGCTTCTGCAAAATCACAAAATACCACTGGACATATAGCCACATAAAATTTGGTTAAGGTTAAGGAAAGGAAAGATGATGGTCGAGGTTAAATACTGGAAAAAAAAAAACTATAAAAAAAAAAACTCTCCACTTACTTGAAACACAAGACAGGATGTTTTCGCTTTTTCGATATTTGACCAAAACCACAGTCTTTCCCCACCAACGTTTTTTTGTTGCCTAAGCCTCCCCACACAAGGGCCAAACCTTGGCCTCTACTGTCCTGCTCCTGGCACACCCACCATCATATGAATATTTTAACTGGGGAATAAAAAATGTTGCCAGTATTATTCAACATTGAGCAGACTGTGGGACTCTATTGGAGGGATGAGAGATTCACTGGTTTGATGTTTTAATGATGTTGAATGTGTCACTGCAAAAGCCACAGCCTTATAGGTGTGATGTTAGGTTCAGATCTGGTGACTGTGAAAGCCACAGCGCATGACTCACACCACATTCATACTCATCAAACCATTCAGTGAGCCCTCGTGCCCTTTAAGGAAGCATTTACATATATTATGTTTCTTCACACATTCATTCAGGCTTCTCCTTAAATTTATCAGGTGCATGTATGTATCTCCTTACAGTATGTGGTTTAATCATCCAGAAAAGTCTCCTGTGTGTCTAAAATAACTGCAGTGGGTCGTCACTATATTGGAAGATTCAGATGTACCAATAACTGGAGCATCTTTCATGAAAATGTAATTTACACTAATACATCCTTTGGTGAACTATGATGAGAACTGGCACTAAATGTAAATTGCAGACTTAATATAATGGACTGTGGGAGCAGCCTGGTTAGAAAAACAGATCTATGCTGAGCCCTATCAGCATCACATGTGGATGCGTATTTTAACATTAGAAGAAGAATGAGGAATAAAGAAAGAAACTGTCTTTATTCCAGCTGAGGCAAGCACATTTAACTCACATTTTGTAGACTTTCAAAGGTTTGTGTAAAATGTATTTTACACTTGGATGGAACAGAGCTGAAATGACATTTTAAAGCAGTCAGTTGCATATGATGTCCTCTTTCAGTCTTAATCCCCTTCCCTTTGTGCAAACACATAGCTTTTCTGATTAACTCATTTTCATCTGAATGTGATCTGGCTTGATTTGATTTGCTATCCAGAGCAATTGCCTTTCATATTAATGCGATTACGTCATAGAACAAAGCAGCCATTATTCAGAGACTTATGGTGCTAGTGGAAAAAAGGACCATCACATCGCCATCACTAACATCCCTACAGAGAGATATGGGTATTAAGAAGGAGAGACACTGCACACACACACACACACACACTGAGGCGCATGCATCATGACTCTAATCTTGCTTTGCCTTTTCTCCTGGCAGTGGGCAGAGCACCGCTGTGACTGCAGCCATGAGTGTTAGAAGTGAGAATCCAACAAAGCTGAGGATCTGTTTGTCATTATCAGCTCATTAATGTGTTTGTAAAACCACTTGTGCTGTTTGCTTTGTATGTGGCAGGACTGTAATCTGGGGTTACACATGTCATAAATTCTCATCTCAGTGAAATCCAATTAAGGTTGTATTTAACTCTGGAATAATTACTCTCTGTGCCTCCATGTCTTCTTTGTTCATTTCACTCTCAAGGACAGAGCAGTGTACAGCTACAGTTGCTCAGCTCCTAGAGAATGCACGCCCTGTACAGTAAACCTAATAATAGACATGTTCAATTACACTCATGGTGCTTTAGTGGCTCAAGTGTTACAGTGGTGTAAACAATGCTGATGTCAGTTTGTCTGCACCCCACACTGTGGGCATTGATGGATACAGACTGACAGCAGTGCAATTTTTTGCTCCACTAGCAGCCCAGCATGAGGATGACAGTGTCAGTCTGTTGGTTGCTGCCTGTCCAACACTTAAGTCTGGATCAAGATATCTTGACAACAGACTAATGAACGGGTTGCTGTGAGATTTACTGTGGACATTCAGGCTCCGCAGGTGAAGAATGACATTGGTGACCTCTTGACCATCTGTGCTGCACCTTCCTCAGGTCAACACAAAGACATTAACAGCATTTTCTTCTTTACTAAATATTTTCAGAGCCATCATATATATGGGTGAGGTGAGGGAAGGATTGTGATTTGACTTTAATTTATCTGATATCAGTATCAGCCCTATACCAATACATAGGATCAACTCAGGACATCTAATTTTGAAACCTGTTTTGTTTTCATTCATGAGTCTTGCTGGTTCATTGCCACACTTCTTGACATTTTAACTACCAATTGTCAGTTAGAGGAACAGGGTCTTCTTAACAGCAGTGTAGCACGATGCCAAAGAGCTGTTTGGACAACATGATGTCACACTCTTCTAGGTTCTGAGAAACTTTTACACATATTAACTATATACTTGCTGTTATATACTTACTGCTGTTGTTGCAGTATGACAGTTAGCCCTTTTCATTTTACTGACGGTCCAGTGTTTGAGAGCAGTGTTGTCATACGTGTCTTTTTATGCTGTCTCATCCTCTGCATCTTGTTTCAACTGGTCATCCCTGTGTTATTGCTTGTATGTTTTACAGATATGCTTTACCATCCTTTGTAGATTTTTTTTTTTGTACTAAAACAAACTTATCACTTTCTGCTGGTGCTTTTAACACTCTAACCTAATAACCTGTATTTGTCTGCTTGAATATTTTAGGTAGGTTAGGTAGGAGACACAGGTTGCATTGCAGATTTTTGGACTGTAAAATAAATTCCACCCACACAGCTCCAGAATGATATCTGTATTGAAACACACACACACAAATCCACGCGTCTGTAAAGTCCACTGGCTCTGTTTCCAGAGATATAAGACTGAGGAGAAGATGTATGGGGACAAACTTATCCTTTGACATAAAACAGAACACTTACTTTGAGTTGTGCATGTCTGCAATGTTTTTGTTTTTTTAACAGTCCACTACAATTTATTATTGCAGCCTAAGTTAGTTCTCATCAATTACACGTCCCCCACTTTTGCTGTAAGACTTCCCATTGAGCTCTGTGGGAGCTGTAATGAAATGTGTATCCAAGTAATACTGAGGAAGAGCGTGTGTTTGTATGTGTGTGTGAGAGAGAGATGCCTTCCCTCTGCTTATTAGAAAGGCTTTGACATTTACCATGGTAAACACATTCATCAGCAGAGACAGATGATTATCTGTTTAATTTTAGAGCCTTGCAAGATGTTGCAGGTTTTGTTGTTGCAGTCATCAGGGTGCAGGTGTACAGAAACAGAAGCACTTTGTCGTGAAACGAGCCCACCATATTTTCTCCTGCTTGTGTCTCCATTAACCTTCCTAACGTCCTGTTAAAAGGGTGGCACTTGGTGGAACTGAAGACGATTGTCATGCAAAAGAAATTCTTACGCAGGACGCAGAGAAGAAAGATAGAAAGAAGAAAGAAATAACTTTGACATAATTCCTAACCGCTGGACCTATATGTTTTCAGTAACAGTATTTAACACAGTGGGGAAGTGTATTATGGTGAAGAACTGTTTGAGAAATGTTGATACATTTTGACTTGTTTTTTTACATGACTCTGGGTTGGTATTAGAATCCACTCTACTGAATTCAAGTTGAATAACTGTGATGGGTAAGCTACAAACTACTCAGAGCCACCTTTCAATCCCTCAGGTGGTGAGTAGTTGATAGTAACATAGTACAGTTCTTTCTTTAATATTATATTAAAACTCTATTTACTTTTTTCTAACATTATCTCCCAAATTTCATTTTTGTTCAGTTTAAAATATCAAAACTTCCAAAACTGTTCAAAATGTAAAATTCCATAAACAATAATGATGTTGTTTTAACATGCGCTGCATGCAGCACAGTCAGTGGTTGCTGTCACCTGGTTATGTAGCTTCTGCCACATTCTTATGTTAGTAATGCTTGTAGAAGAGTTTGTAACACTGGCCATGTGATGATTGTGGAGACAAGTGAGTTAATGGAACATAAATCATTGTAAACAAAAAGATAATCTCACCCTCATATATCAGTCTAGCCTTATAGAATGGATTATTTTCATCTCCTTTCTTTTCCCATTTCTCCTCCTGTGTTTCTGATTGCTCACCTGAGTCAGGTACACGTGGACAGAATAGCCTCTATGATCAGTATCCACTGGTACAAACTGTTGTAACTGATGCCCCTGCCAAATTATTTTGCATGTGAAAGAATTTGATGATACTGAGGAACAATTTGACACAATTTGTACTTCAGAGACGAGGGAATCCGCCTGCGTCTCACAGTCCCATGGCTTTTTGGCTTGTAGTTTATACGGTAGAGTGTGGCAGCAGGTCTCCGTGTTACTTTGCTAATCAGCCTGTAATCCCCGTGCTGCTGATGTGAGAAGTGATGCTCCACACGACTCTATCATTTTCTCATCAGTGCTCTCTTTGTCTCTGTCTCTATCTCTCTCTCCCTCTACATATCTGTCTGAGGGACTGTTGCTTCTCTGTGATTGGGCCATTGTTCTGACTCGCTCACAGAGCCAGCCTGTTGGGCATGTTTACATGGATTCATGCTTCTGGGCTGCTGGCTAATGCAACACCTTTGTTCTTTTAATTGCTTGCTGTTCCAGCCGCAGGCTGAAAGGAATGAATAATTCCACAGCTACAGAATACTAAAATTTCCATCCAGTGAAGAACTTCTCACTCTGAATATGAAACATGCCCAGGCAGCTTTATATATATATATATATATATATATGTGTGGCATGTGAACATGCCATCATGTTCATGACTGCAGTTCCATATTCTGGAATGTAAATATGTGAATATCTCTTGACTCCTCTTTAAATTCTATCTGTATAATCCTAAAATCGATAAAACATAAACACAGTCATTTGTTAAAAATAAAAGACCATCACTAAGAGAATTGGTAGCTTCCATACTGATTTAGATTATTTATTATTAAGTCAGATTTGGTTGAATTTAATCAGTAACAGACTGATGAAAAAAATCACCTCAAAGAGCCAAAGAGTTAAAAAACTTCAAACTCCCTTAAAGATGCCACTTGGGAGCAGTAGAAGCAGCTGAAACATATAATTTCACATTATAACACCATATCAAGTTGTTATGCCAAACACTTTTCTCTTGGAGTCATGTCTCTAGAGACCTGATGTAATATAAACCATTACTGACTCCAGCTCAACCAAGTCCTGAGAAAAAGATCTGGCTCTTCAGCTACTAAATGTTCTACTATGTGCATCAAAAAGCAAATTGCATTTATTTACTCCGCTTCTTGTGGTCCTTATCAGCTGATACATGAGTTACTTGATATTTGAGGTATTTGTACTTTACTTACTTTATTTGAGTCTTTTCATTTTATGCTCCTTTATACTTCCTCCATTACATTTTAGGGGGAAATGGACAATCTATAAATTACAACATATTGTAAAACCAGTGATTTCCAACCTTTTTGCCTTCTGATGTCTTACAAAAACCAGTGTATAGTCAGGGTCACATGTCAAGTGTCTATGAGTTGCTAACAGTTTCACCAAATGATCCAATATCTGACAAAAAATCCAAAAGAGTCCAAAGAAGTGTTTTTTTTGTCTTTTCCTCTCTTGTTAATCATTTCATGACCTCTCAGATTTATCTGCTGTCCCTGTCTACAACTGTATATAAAGTAGTTAAAACTAGCTCCACCTCCAGCAGCTACAACAGTAACATGCTGCTTACACTAATGCTTCAGTATTAATCATCTAATGATGATTAATGATACGATTATTGATACATTATCTACATTTTACTGCTGATACTTATGTACTTTTCCTTAAACAGGAATTTCCGTGCAGGACTTTTACTTGTAATGGAGTATTTATATCTACATAGTTGTAAAGGTACTTTTACTTAAGTAAAGGATCTGAATACTTCTTCCACTACTGCTTAACCACATTTATCATTGTAATCATCATGACAATAAAGGTCCTCTAACCTTATGGAAATACTTACTTTGACCCAAACCACAAACTTTTCCTGAACCTAACCAAGTAGTTTTTGTACCTAAACCTAACCAAACTGTGACCATTCCACAACCTTAACCACATGTTTCTTATTGTTATCCTGATGATGAAGGTCCATTACACTACTGCTGCTGGTAAGTTCCTATGGGATAGGGACAAATGACCTATATGATTTTTTAGGTTGGAAGACTTGTTGGATGGACACAAAACCACAGGTATTTCAGTGACACATCAATACAAATGAAATTAACTGTGAGATTATATATTGGCTCTGTGACATTATTAAAAGGAGCAATCCACTGACAGTCCTTTTTGACAGGTGTGAGAAAATAACCCCAATGATCATCGGGGTAATATTGAGTTTGTCGTGTTGACTACAAATGACTATGAACTTGACCCATTCTAGGGACTAAAAGTGAGGAAACCTCAGCCAGTGCTGCAACAAAATTGAAGTTTTATATTTCTTCAGTCTAACACTAAATCAATAAAGTACTTTAATTATCAGCCTATACAGGGAAATAAAGCTGAGGCTGCACATAGACCCCCATTCATTGAAATACCAAATTTTTCCATAATCAAAAAAACAAACAAAAAAAAAAAAAAACAAAATACATACATACAAATTCTACATACAAGTCTTTTATATGTGTATTTCCCTTTATATATGCTATCCTCGTGCCAAGATCAATAACTGAATTCAAACAGTGAATTCAATGCTCCATTTAGGAAAGCTTAGAAATTTAAATCCTGTAGCCCTTGACTCCTGATAGCCTTTCAAACACCATAATACAGCATGTTACAGCAGAGATTCAGAGACTTGCATTGATTAATTGACAGGGAACACTGAGTTTAATTTTCAGGTCAGATTTTACACTGCCGCTGTGCAGCTGTGGCTCAAATCTCCTCTGTCACAGCCATATCCTGTTCTCCTCTGCTGCAAAGTAGATGAAAGTGTGTTAATAGCTGCTCCCTATCTGTTAGCTTCTCAAACACAAAGATCGATAGAGGACTGTGGGTGTGTGTTTCAAGGTTGGAGGTAGGGAGGTGGGGGCCAGTGCTTCGTGTTAATAATGAGGGGAGGCTTGACATGAACAGGAAGCTCTAACAGAGCGCTGCATGTTGGGTGATCAGACTCCCTCGCGGCAGGTTAGGAGGAGGAGGATGGTGTGGGGTGTGGGCTGAGATAGATGAGGCGGGGCTGTCAATAAAGAGCGGCTCTTTATCCTCTGTTAAAGCTCTATTCATTTCATTACTGTCAGGCTTGTCTGGTGAAAGAGGCCGAGGTAGTTTTCCCTGGACGCTTTCTTGTACGAGGTGAAGTTAGAGAGCTGCCAGGCCAAGGCAGGATGAGGCAGAATGTGGTAGGCTGAGACAGGATGAGGTAGAATGAGACGTGGTCCAGGCTGAGATAAAATGAGACTGAATGAATCACTGTTCAAGAAGAAGAGCCGTTTTTTGGTAAATGTTATCAGATACAAGGACTTTAGTGTTTTGAGAACTGACACCCCTGCATTAAACCAGGAAGTATTCCATTGTTCTAAAGCAATGCCTTTATTTATTTATTTATTTCCAGAAATGCACAGATTAAGGTAATTATGACACAACTGATGTTTTCTACTTTATCTGTGGCCTTTAGAATTTATGAATGCTCATGTGATGTCATTTTCATCATTTGTCATGTCTATGAGGATCCATGTGGAACATCTGTATAAAATGATCATTACATTTAACTATATTATTATTAATTATTAACTATTACTACTTCTGCTTTTACAAATAATAATAATTATTATTATTGTTATTATCATATTATGGTTGCTGATTCATATAAAATCATAGTGTATTATAATATAATATAATATAATATTATGTTATATGTGTGTTTAAAGACTTGAATCTTTTGAATTTTGATCAAGTCACTGTCCATCATTCTCATTAAAATAATTTACAAGATATTGTAATGTTAGGACTGGAATCTCTTTCATAAAAACAACTCACAAGTACTGCATACATGCAGATCATAAACAGTGTCATGTTTCACAAGTGACTTGTCATTGCTTAAAGATGCAAGTCTAATCATCGTCACTGTTGTTCAGTGTGTTGTCTTCAGTCGTTTAATTCTCTTGGACTGTCAGGACTAAAGCATTCTTTACACTTTAGCTTTCAGTAATATTCAGTGTGTCTCCAGCTGTAAAAGAAGAAAACTGTCATGTTATTGACATAAAATA
Organism: Lates calcarifer; assembly: GCF_001640805.2. Classification (NCBI taxonomy): domain Eukaryota; kingdom Metazoa; phylum Chordata; class Actinopteri; family Centropomidae; genus Lates; species Lates calcarifer. The sequence continues at coordinate 16,748,312 of NC_066847.1, forward strand.
ATTCATGATTTGTTAGGTACACATTCCAATATGAAGAAATAACTAATAGAATAAAGACCAAAAGCCATATAACAACCATTCAGTTTCCCCAAGTACAAAACATAACAATTATTTATTTCCTTGTCTGATCTGCGATATGTAATGTTCTTTAGCTGTCTGATGTGCCTCTTTCATGTACTTGTTATCATTGAAGTCCAGAGGAACAGCTTGATTAAAGTTTTCTGTGGAGATGATACAGTATACCTTCCTTTGAGGGCCTGCTTTTGAAGGGTTTTCTGTTTGGATTGTGTTTTATTGGTTCTGAGGACTTATCTCTATTGATTTCTGGCAATTTGTCTTTTAGACCCTTTTCACCCCCATGGCTCCGCGCAGACACACACACAGACACACACAAACATAATTCTTCCACACTCTCTTTTTGTCAGGCTTACAGATCATTGTGATTGATCAGAACAACACTTCACTATACCGGTGTCTTTAGCTACACTACACACTGTGGCCGTCAGGTTCTCTCCATCTGAAATCTATATTGTTGTTCTGGACATGGATCCAGTGGTGCCAGTTGTTTCTTCCACATTTTCCTTGTTGTCATTTGAATTTGTGACCAGGTGGAACTAATTTTGAGATTTTTTTCAGTCTGGAGGACCGGCTCAAAGATTGTCTGTCAGATTTAAGTCCCCTGCTATATATGAACATATATATTCTGAATATTAAAAACAGTAGTAATTAACTAACCCTAACTCTTATTAAGTAATTCATTCAGCCATTAAAGACAATACTGACATGTTACAGATTTTATAAGTGGATTTGGCAAATATATTAACAAAGTGTTTTGAGTTATGTCTCGATGTATGGAAATCCAAGATCAACCTCTGCTTGGGTTCCACTTGGGATGCACTGGTCTAACTTTTTCTCACCTGATACAGTTTCTGTATCTTAACTTTTTAAATGTTCCTGCATGTACTAAGCCAATACCAGTCATTAGTAGTACTGGTTTCGTCACTATGACAACTTTGTCATTCATCATTAATTTGACTTTAAACAATTCACTTTGAAACAAAAATCAGTCTGCCTACATTTGTTCTGTAATCCACCAGCATGTTTCCCTGCTGTTATTGTCACTGTTGCTTCCTTCCTACAAATAACAAAATATTTCATTTTAGAGGCATTTTTCTTCTCAATCTAACCCAGAAAATGCTCCGTTTACTGAAAGGCAGCACCAATGGTCAATAACTGATTTACTTAATGAGGTGTGTATCGGTACCAGTACCAATCAGATGTACTGAATCAATGCATCTGTTGCCCTAACAACCGACATGTCCACCAGCTCACTGATGACTTTGTCTGTCTGTTGAGCAGGTTGCATAAATGACTGTTTACCAGGGCTTATTGGCCAAAAACAGCAACCTGTCACAGCTAGGGAAAAGATGATGAGAGTTCTGAGACTTAACCAAAAGAGTTACGTTTGTAAATGATTGCAAAACTTAAAATGACCTGTAGAACAGAGGGAATTAGCAGAATTGGTGTTAAATCTCTTTGGGTGCATCATTGTAAGCAAGGTTGTTTTTTGTTTATTTATTTATTTATTTTTATTTTGATGATAAATATACAAAATATTGACCAGTCCAACTTGAAATGATTAGTTATCTTAGTCATTTGTATCACTTTCCCAAAGCTTCTATCAGTTTAGCTTGTTTCTATAGTGTACTGAAAGTTATTAGACAACCTGCTTCATATTCTTCAGTGCTGCACACTGAGCACCTTTTGTTTTTCACTCATTAACTGTAACAATGGACAACGGCAATCTCCCTAAAAATCATTTCAAATCAGTCATTACCCTCAGATGAAACGATACGAATCACTAAAAGAGTAAAACAGGGAGGAACCCTGTGTATTTGAATGGTTTTGTTTGCCATCCTAAAAATTTATTTTCACGTCACTGCTTTTCAATGAAGAAAAATCGACTATAACACCTTAAGAATCAAAGCCACCAAATGAGGCAGATGTGTAACAGAAGTGATTGGCCCAAAAAGTAAAACATACTGCTATTATCTTTTGAATGTCCATTTTAAGGCTAAACATCAGCTAATTGTTTAGGCTGTAAAAGCAAAGAGGGCTACAGATCCTGGCATCACTGTCTGTGGCTCATCCCTGATAAAGTGGAGTAATGAATGACTGCAGGTGTTGCCTTTTTTGTAATTAATAGTCTTATAATTGGACAAATTAATGAACTGGCAGATGAAATATGCGAGCAGACATGTGAGGAAAGCAGTTGTCTCTCAGGAAGAGACCAATCTGAACTTGTGTAATGAAGAAAAACTTGACTAAATCACTGGCTCCTTCCCTCCATCTGCTTCTATTTGACTCGCTGTTTTTCTCCAGGGCCTGAGTCACTGCAGTTGCTCTCAGTTTACAGCACAAACAATAACTGATTTCTCATTGTGGAGATAAATAGAATCAGTGTAATCCCATTTCATTGTCTGATCAGATACAAAGTATAATTCATATCTTGTCTCTTCCATTTCACAGGTTGTCATGAATCTTGGGGTCGACTGATGCAGCCATGGGCCAATCGCTGGATCTTTAAGAGCAACTTTTGCGTCCCTCCTCCTTCACCACATCCTTTTCCTCATCCCCTCCCCCTCCTTTTCTTGGGCCTTTGTCTCACATAGCTTTAAGTTGAGTCCTCCGGAAACTAGCCATCAATCTATGATACTGTCTCCTTCCATTGACCTGCAAACCATGGCAAGCATTGTTTCTGGCCAGACAAGGTGGCCTTTCCCAGTGCTACTCTTGTATTTTTCTCCTCTGTTTCTGATGGAGGGTTGGTGTCATGCAGCCCCCTCAGGCCCAGAGTCTGACTCCTGTTCCACCCTAGTCCAGAGCCGCTTCTTTGGCTTCTTCTTATCGTCCTCAGTGTTCCCCACCATGCCGTGCTCCTGGACCTTGCAGAACCCGGATCCTCGACGCTACACCATCTTCATCAAGGTGACCAAACCTACAGAGGACTGCATGCCATCACAGTTACGCACCTTCCAGTATGACTCCTTCTTGGAAACCACACGCACCTACCTGGGCATGGAGAGCTTTGATGAGGTGGTGAGGCTGTGTGATACCTCTGCCCCAGTGGCCTTCCTGGAGGCTGGAAAGCAGTTCCTCCAAATGAGGAAGGGACCTCCTCGGGTGGGCTCAGCCATCACGGATGGCGATGGGGATTTCAAAACTGAGTACCTGGTGGTGGGGAAGCGCAACCCCAGCATGGCGGCCTGTCAGATGCTGTGTCAGTGGCTAGAGGACTGCCTTGCCTCCAGCACATCTAACAGGCCCTGTGGTATCATGCAGACTCCATGTTTGTGTTGGGAGCCACCACCACAGCTCAGTGAAGGGCACAGCTGTTATCACAATGGAGTTTACCTGGAGAACTGTTTACCCAGCGTGAAAGAGAGTGGAAAAGATGCTGAGATAAATGGTGAGTTGAAAAGCTTTTACAGTTATTTAACTCAAAGTTGACTGATTAAATTATTATTACTTTATATAATATATAATATAACATAATAACTTTTCAACAGTAGAAATATAAGACATGGTTGCTCCAAACGTAGATTGAACTCGTCCATGTTTTGACAGACAACAAGAAAAGCTAATGATAATAAAAACAGCGTCACACTGAACCAGTCATGTGGCTGAAATAGAGTTACAACCAGGCCAGGTTAGGTTGATGTACACAATACAGAGTGTAGGAGTAGCAGCCAGCAGCAGCACACGTGCAAATGTTTAGGCTACTGCAGCCATACACACCAGTGCAACAGAAAATGTTAACAAAAACTTGGGCAACAGCTTTACTGTAGAAGACACCCCAACAGACACAGCAAAAGGGTCAAAAGAGATTGTTGAAAAGAGGGGTCAGAGGAAATTGGTAGCATGGAGCTATTTTGGCTACAAGAAGCAGAATAGCGTACACTGTAAATTGTGTTGAAAGCATGTTCCCAAAGAGACAGATGATACCACTATCATCATCATTTTTACCATCTGAAGTAGTATGATACTTCAAGTGTTGGTGGTCCCCATAACCCAACCCAACCAGTGCGATACCTGCGCAGCAACAACAGAGCATAGTGTCCACTTTCTCTAGCTCCATGCCTTGCGAAAAAAAAAAAACAACAAAAAACAAAAAAACCTTATGATATCTTTACATTTCACTTAGGGTTAAAAAGGAACCTTTAAGTTTGAAGAAATGGTGATTTGATGTATATTGTGATATATTGATATCAACTGATATGAAAAAAAAATATTGTTTTCCATATCACTCAGCCCTGCTTTTAAAACATTATTTGTTAAGGGAAGTTACATCAGCATTCATATGTCAAGTGCAAAGTTAAACAATTATGTTTGCTTCTCTGTAAAGCATAGAGAAAGACAAGTTTCGCTTTCAATGTGTAAAATAGATTTAGTTTTGTCTGACCTCAAGCTCACCCTTGGAGTTAAGTATGCTCTCAGGAAAATGAAACAGAGATGGCATCTTCAGTAGCAATCAAGCTGGTGAAAATGTGTATGATTTGTGAAAAGTGAGGATAATTCTGTGACATTGGTGAAAAGGGAAGTGGAGTACTTTGGCTGAAGTAGAGGGTAAAAAGAGGGACAGAAAGAAAAGAAATGGAAGGTTTAGGGTTTCATCGGATGAAAGCGAGCTCTGTGACCTTGCGAGGTTGGCACCATATTCCGGCCCTCTGCGGTCCAGGGAGGGACACTTGATCAGCTTCCGGGAAGCCTGTGGGAACAGAGGAGAATCAAGTGCTGATATTGGATAGCTTTGGGGATGCTCAGAGCAGGGGGGTGGGGGTGCTGATGTAAAGAGAGACAAAAGAATAAGGTAGAGGGAGCGAGGCGAAAATAAGATGGGATAAGGGCCTGTGGCTTGAAGTCTAATTGTCTGCTGCTTGATCCCAGTTCTCCTTCCCTTCCCTCGGCAGACAGGATGTGGCCTGACATCTCTATCCTGGCTCCGTCAGGACTATGGCCAGAGGGATGGAACATTTCTCAGCTCCCTTTCTCCCCCTAACCTTTCCACCATCTATCTCTCCCTCGTTCCTCTGCTTCTCTCAGTCGCTTCCCCTAATCAGCCTGTGGTCTTATTCTCTCTGTCGTCCTCCTCCTCCTCTTCTGAGCCACCATTGCTGCCTCCCCATCTTTCCCTCCCCAGGCTGATAGTGGGCTGATACTGAGCCAGTCGTGGGAAGCCAACCAAGCAGAGATGTTGCGGTGGGTATCTCCTGCCTTATCCTCCTCCAGTCTCCAATGCAGCTAATATCCCCTCGCTGCCCCAGCCTCCTCTCCTCTAGTTATCGCACTTATGTAACTCAACAGCAGGGTGTGGGCCGTTTCTGCCTCAAGGTGTGAAAAATAAAAAAGAAATATACCATCCATCCACAGAGATAGAAAGAGAAGGATGCATTATAGCTTTTCTTCTCCCTCAGTGTGCTTCAACTCACCACGGCATAGCATCTCCTAGATGATAATCCCAGGTACAGAGTGAGCGAGTGGAACCCTGTGATGAGCTCAAATGGAAGAGGCAAGCAGCCTGTGAATATTTGGCTGGATGGATATGGGTGACTAGATGGATTGAATTTGTGGATGAAGATAAAGAGAGGCTGAGGAGATGTAATGGATTCTGTGTGGAAATAGGTTGGGGAGCTGGATGGTTATGGCCTACTGTGCAGTGAAGAGGGGAATAGACAGGTGATAGTTGTGAGTGATGAATGAAGGAAAGACAATAGATACAGAGACAAGACAGATAGATTGGCAGAGGAGAATAAAGGAGAGGGAAGAGGCTGACAAAAACTCAGTGGGGTGGGGTGGGGGGGGGTCTGATATGGACTGGCTTGATGAAGATAGATAGTTGTTGCTTGGGTCAGGCAATACACAGCTGGACCTGTTGGTCTCAGCACCTTCAGTAACTGAGGAGTTCATAGATTACAGTCTGTCTCCCAGCCTTCTTCACCCGCTCTCTTGCAGAGGGACTGAAGGTCCCGTCCAGCAGCAGATGGAGGGTAAGACATACTGTCAGCGCTCCAGCATGTCCAGCTGAAGGCGGCCAGAGGAGTTTAGCACCTTGTGGTGGTGTGGGGGAGCTGCCTCGTACTCTACCTCTACCCGGGGCCCTGTGTACCCAAAGTATAAAACTTAACTACTTAACTAAAATACAACTTAGAAAAGAGATCCCTGTGAGAAAGTTTTACTCTATTTAATGGGAACTTTTTATGAATGTGACAGCTTTTATCTGGTGCCCCCTAGAGGTATCTTGATAATCACAGTGAATTTCATTTCGCTTCATTCAGCCAGACATCATGTTCATTTTAGCCAGTTTCTCAGCCAAGTGTCTCTAGTTATAGGTCCATAGTGAATGATCTGAACATTACAATTTACCTCCAGTGCTAATGTCCAGTGCCGCTGCAGAAAATAGTGTGCTAATTATGTAGCAAGGCAGAAGGTTGAGGATGTAGAAGCCTGGGTGATGGAGCAGCATCAAGTACATCTGACTTCCATTGAGAAAAGTTTGTATCCTTTCACAGACCTAAAATTAACCTTCGCTTAACCAACCAACCAGATATTACTGAAAATAATAACTGGCATTTAAATGGAAAAATGTTGTGGTGAAAACCCAGGGTCTTGCAGTACTGATACTTTTCTCTGGGGGCTGGGTTGGGTTTTTGCCAGAAGCTGCAGTAGTTTTCGGCAGGAGCAATTCATTTAAGTTTACTCACTATGAAGCCCTGTCATAGACTGTCGATCTGTCCAGGGTGTACCCCACCCAGTGTTAGCTGGGACTGGTTCCCCTGTGACCCTTAAGGATAAGTGGTATAGATAATGGATGGATAGATGGATTATTCACAATGATAAAACAAAAATGGCAGCTTTCTCATCATTTCTCCTTCTTATTGATGTTTGTTGGCAATTTTGAGGCTGATTTTATTCATGGATGGTGCCAGGTAGCTAGCTAGGAAGATGGTGTCTCAACTATTAATCCCGCCTATAAAGCTCTGATTGGTTGACTATTGGTTGACAGTTTCTTCGAGTTGGAAAGATGTTAGAATCACAAAGGTTACAAATTTCACAGAGTGACTGTTGATATTGTCAGCTCTCTCAGTTCCTGGTAGGCTTGGTAATGATTAATTGATCTGTTAATCACAGTACTTCTGGATCTGCTTTATCAATAGATTCCACCACCCATGTGTATACAGGGTGCATAGATAAATAAGCTGATATATTGATCTGGGTCAATATTATCCTTTTTATAATAATACAAAATCAGACATTGGCCAGTCAGTCTCTGGCATGACAGATGTCTGCTTTACTATGTCAGTAGTATCCATAGGAAGCTCTTAACCTATATTCATTCTGATGTAACCTTTTGATCATATTTAAAGGACAAAAGGATGCATCACACATTTTTAAAGTATTTTTATCAATATCACTGGTTTCAATTAAGATTCTCAGTGTTCCTGAATAGCAGGGATTTTCATAAAAACAAATATCCCTGAAATATTAGCAAATATTAGCTGCTTGAGGTTTTTAAATTAATCATGCCTTAATACAGTAATTACAGCTAATGAGCAAGAGTCTGTGTTTAACATGTCTACAGCTGACAGTGTGAACACAGCTCCTATGCTGTGTGAGAAATCTTTAACCTTTAAGTTGAGAGGACTGGTGATTCCTGGGCTATTTTTGGAATGTTCTGACATTCAAATGGCCACAGTCAAATATTGGCTGTTGCCAGCTTCAGGTCAGAAATACTATCCACGTAAATTCATTTTTGATAGACCTACAATGTGTGCTTGTGCATGTGTGTGAATGTGCGGTAATTTGTGTCACGACATGTGGCACAGAGCAGGAGAGGATTCATTTGTCACCCCTCAGTGGACAGCAGGGGAGGCAGTGAGTGATTAAAGGGTGGATCAGAGTGATGTGAGGAGATGAGAAGGCTCATGACTCAATCTGAACAAAATAGACACAATTGTGATAGCTTTGAGAAAGCACAAGAAATTACCAGCAAAGTAAACTAAAGGCGAAGGAGGACAGATAAACTTACCCGCAATACCGTAGAAATCTTCTGGGTCATGACCTTGGTTCCACATCATGCACTCTCGCTTTCAGCTTTGCAGTCATTTTCAAGTGTGAAATACTTAATAAAGTAGAAAAGCTTGGAAAATAACCAAACAAGGACACAGTGTCGCAGACTGAAAGCACTCTGCACCAAAACACAGAGAGGAGCCTCAGTCTGTAGCAGCATCGCCTCAGAGCAAAAAACTGCCCTGGGTATAAAATTGATTTTGCTGGTATGTGGTCTTTCTATGTGGAATGTGTATGTTCTTTACACATTGGTGCGCAACATACAGATTAGATGAATTGAAAACCACAAATTAGCCATAGATGCGAGTGTGCACATCTAACACTTTAGTGGCAGAATCTTTCAAAGTTTGCATTCATTGACCAGCAACATCATCAAATACCAACAAGGCCATTTCAAAAGCTTGTATATAAAGTTACTCAAGAGATGTTACACAGTAAATAATATCATATAATAATACTGATGTATTTTGTAACAGCTATTATTATTATTTCACTTACTTCTATTTGAGGGATAATCATGTTCTGCATTTTGGAACAACAGTTCTTTGGTTAGATTTGAGTGTAGGGGTTTAACAGGAAGTATAATATTAGATATGGACTACAACTTGAGCCCAACTCATTAGTCTATATTTGTTTACGTTTTGGCAAACTGAAAATTTCATCTGTTAGAAATATGCTGAATTAGCTGTCAGCAGGTTGCAGTGCAAACAGCAATGACTTAAAAAAAGATACTGAAGAAAACTTAAAAACATGGTGATCCTCAGGCAAGATCTGCATCTTTTTCCTATGATTTATTACTATTAAGAGGATTTATGAATGTTTTTCTGTGCATCATGTATGCATGTATATAGTCTGAGTTTTGATGCAGATTGTGGTACACATCTCACATGTCTCCTTCTGCCTTCAACTCTCACAGTTCTGAAACCTCTGCTCTTAGTGAACCAACCATGCGATGCATCCTGTAGGATCCAGCCTTTAATGTATTTGTCAAAGCACACTGCCCCAGGGTGGACCCAGCCTCTGGCCCAGTGCAGGCTAGGACAGGATACAGGTGGAGAGTGGATATAGAAAATGGAGGGTTGGTAGGGAGCTGATCATGTCTCTCATAAAGACATGTTTGTCATAGTTATTGGAGCTTGAAGAAACAAACATGATCCCATCAGATCTTGACAAGAACTGCCAACTCACCACATCACACTGTATACATATTTCTTTTTCTATAATGGTGCTGGACCCTGGGGAATATGTAGTACTGAATATGCCCCCCCCCCCCGGGGCTTTCTTCTCCAGTTTTCTCAGATCTGTGAATGAAAGTGTCAGACTCATAGGAGTAATGCAGCTGTCAGCAACTAATGTATATATTGTTTGTTTGTATTTTTCACTACTGACACCATCAGTGAACTTCAGTGACTACTGTCCCAACATGCGTGTGTGACCACTACATCACAGATTTAATGAAATGATCAAAGCTGAACTCATTCGCTACTGTATTATGTTCACCCAGCGGGCTTGCATTAAGTCCTACTTCATGAGGGGCACAATGCTTTTCATTTTCATTTTTTCATTAATATAACTGGGTCATACAAAATATTACACCTCTCACTATAACACAGAACAGTCAACAGCACCACAGCCTTAAAGACACAGTGAAATAATAATGTGTTGATGCACAATGACATCTCCCTCGCTCTTCTTATAGTTATGTTAGATAGGTTGTTATGTGTATTAAACTGACAGAATTCGAAACTTTTTACTTTTTCCTTTTTAGCTTTAACTGTACTTCTTCCACTGGTTGTCTGGGAATGCCAGAAAGTTGTTGGGATACATCATTTCACTACACTTTATAATCGGTGCTGTCTCATGTATTGATTGAGATGGAAAGGTAAAGAAATAGTAAAGGAGCAGATGGATCCATGGTCCAAAAAAGTGACAGCATGTGGAGAGAAGAAATACTCATAAACCCTCCTGACTTGCAGTTTTTTCTTGCTGCTGGCAGCGGGCTGCAGCTGAGGAAGATGAATGTGAGTGTGGTGTCTCTCCCTGCCTGCGTCTGCGCTGCTGGACTACATTGTTGCTAAACTAAGGGATTTCCATCCCGCCTCCATAAGAAGCGCTGAGGAATCCTAAAGCAAGGCTAATGCATTAGCTCCTCTTCACACTTGTGTGTGGACGTGCAAACTTGTGTGCACACAGGCATGCACTGTATACAACACTCGTGCACACGTGGTGAAATGTCACACCAGAAAATGGCACATGCACTGGTGCAACCACGCACTGGTCCCTCGTGACTGAGTGTGGGTGGCTGACTGAGGGAGAAAATAAAGCAGATTTTGTGTGTGTATGTGTGCGTGTGTGTGAGGATGTGTAGAGACCGAGGTGTGGTAGTCACCACAGGGGGCGCCGTGTGGGCAGGAATAAACTGAAGAGAGACAGCAGTGAGATGCTCCGTGCTGGTGTAGAGGTCGCTCCGCCTGCAGGGAGCCTCACAGCCTGTTTGGGAAGTTTCCATGGAGCTCTTTCTTTTAGGGAGAGGCAGGGAAAACAATTAGTACACACGTGTGGACTTATTTGTGGTCACGACATGTTCACCTCATTCATAATCAGTGTAATTATAGATAATTGTGGCTGTGCTATTACAAGCAACATAGTTATTTCTTCCCAAGTCAAATCAACTCAACTGAAAGGTCTCTTTGATAAATTTAAAAAAATGTCAAATAAATAATGGGACAAAGGGGAGGGGTCCAGCACTGCACCACTACTGTGCTTTCTGTTAAATCAACTGCTTGATATACATACAGTCCCTTCAGAAAGTATTTACAGACCCCCTCACTGATTGGTACAAGCTTAGCTTATAGTTGTTTTTTTGTTTAGTGACATCTTGCAGTCATGTGACACAGCATGACCAAAGAAGGACATCAAATAATGTTTTTATAATGTATAGGGAAGAGGTAAGAGTGGATGGATGGATTGTACCACTGAAGACTGCTGTATATTTTCTGTTTCAAACCCATCAACATCAGTGTTGTTTCTTTAAATCATTGACGATCATTCTGTAACCTTAAACACATGTTGATTATTGGAACCAATGACGACAAAGGTCCTCTAATCTTAACAAAGTACTTATGTCAATGCAAACCATAATCTTTTCAAACCTAACCAAACCTTTACCATAGCATTTTCACATCATAAAAGCGTTATTTATTTTTTCAGCAGTGACTTATACAGTTGTTTATGTTGGTGGACCTGCTGGAAACATCATAATTCAGAAATTTAGAAATTACAGAAACCCTCATTTGACCTGGTCTCATTTTTTTTATGTAACATTGATTTAACCCACAATGGAACTCTGGTGTTTCCAGCACTTCTTGTGCATAGTAGCACAATAGCTACAATTCCAGATTACAGATACAGTGGAAATCATATGTAATCTTGCAAGTCTTTTTCTGTCATACTCAGTGTTTTCACAAAATATTTGAACATCTATGCGGTGACCTGTCATGAAATCACATTAATGGTGACTTGACAATGAACCCTACTGACTTTGGTGATCTTATGACGTTTTCTATGGCCACCATCATGTTTACATTTGTGGTTTTGAGTGAAATGTCTCAACTGTAATTGATTCATGTCCCCATCAGGATGAATTCAAATAACTTAACTGATCCTTTTCATCTATTGCCATCATTAGGTCAAAATCTGAATTCATCAGTTTGGTTTACGGCCAAATAGCTAGTTAGTAAATGCTAGCATGCTAAACTAAGACAGTGAACGTAGTAAGATAAGATAGACAACTCTTGTGTTACAGCAGCAGAGACAGCAATAGCAATAGGTAACAACAGTAAATACTAAGAAAAATGTCAAAACATACACAGGAAAATAATTTAAGTTGCAATAAAGGGCAGGATTGTGGATGAGAGAAGCTGCTGACTGCAGAATAAATATATGAGCATGTTAGCATTGTAATCCTGTGCATGTTAGTATGCTGACCTTAGCATTTAGCTCAAAGCACTACTGTGCTTAAGTGTAGCCTCCATAGACTGTAGTGTGGTAGCCTCACAGAACCAGCATGGCTGTAGACTCTAACATATAAAGTACCAATGATATGGCAATTTGAAGGCATTTTTTCATTGCCAACAGTAACTTGTTCTGAAAATGCTCACATATGGTCAGCCCAGCTAAGACATGTAGTGACTAAACCTGTATATAAAGGCAATGAAAACCAAGCAAAACTAGCCTGGGGTTAAGGTTACAAGATTAGCTCAGAAGCTGACACTCACAGCCACTACAGAAATGAACAACTTTGCATTTTAACAAAGTTCAAGGCTGTGACCTCACTACTCATGAAGTCTGTGGCCTTTATCAGCTCCACCTGTTCTCTGTCAAAGGACTCACTTGAACTTGAAGTCAGTATGAAGCGAGTTGAGGAATTGTCTCTCTCCTTCCCAGAGGCTGCCCATAAATGGAAGGCCTATCTCAGGTTCCTCCTCATGCAGCCAGAGGGTTTATTAAACATTCATGCTTTAATTAAGCAATTTTACCGCTGCTACTTACCAGGTGATGATAAAAGCACTGCTCCAGGATGAGCATGACAAGCAGACAAATGTATATATGTGTGTGTGTGTGTGCGTGTAAAAGTGTCCTACACGAGAAGCCATTAATTTCCTGCCATAAAGAAAAGTGTGAGGATTAGAGAAAAGACAAGTTGAACTTTTTTTACCTTCCTCATCAGTCATGTGTGACTGCAGGAGAATGGTCGGTGGATGATGGTAAGATGTGATAGGGATCCTTTTGTTTTCTGACAGGCAGCTTGTCACTGTTCACCCGTTCACTGCTGCTCTTTCCCTCTTTTCTTTCTCTTCGTTTTACACTTCATCACACCATTAGTTACTTTTTGGAAGAATCCAGTAGAGTCTTGGAGATCTGAAACCCTATCCCCCACCCCCAGCCCCCATTTACTGAGAGACTGTGTTGTATCTTTGAAGGGTGAAATTGTGTGAGTGAGAGAGAAAATAGAGAATTAGAGTGTGTGTTCATGTTGCCAGTCTCCTTGGCTGCGAGGACATTTAATGCTAGTCCGACTGTCTCACTGTCGTTTCTCAGATTTGATGACTTGGACAATGAAGATGAATTACCCCAGATCACACTGCAATGTACGAGTTTAGTGCTGCTGTGTGCCAGAGCTGGATGAAACCCTCTGTATGTGTGTGTGCGTGTTGTTGCATCTGCGTGCCTCTGTGTCCTTGTTAAGAGCAGGAGGTAGCTCTGCGGGACGGCTGTAAAGGCTGCTCTCCTTGGCGGTATCACCTGGAATGACACCCAGAGGTGACACACTGTCAGAACACACACCCACACAAGACACAGGACACACACACGCACACACACTAATACACACCCACAATAAGCTGAGCGGATCTTGGCCAAAGCCTGCCAGGTCCAAGAAAAGAACTCATTAGTGCAGACATGTTCCGTGTGCTCTTCGAACACACACACAAACACACACACACACACAATCAGAAAATGTGCAGACCCACGCCAACACACCCCCTCCAGACCTTTTTCCTGAAGTTTGTACACAAATAGATCACTATTTAAAGCTAAAGAACAGCTTAAATCACACTGTTAGATACTGTTAGATTAAGCTGTTAAGTATGCTGCTTTTGGAGTTATATAGATAAATGGCCAATCATAGATGGTGAGGCATCTCACTGAGATATTTTTTACACAGCTGCAATGGAGTTAGATTAGATTTTCTTCCACCTAAAACGTCAGCAGTTGTCAGTTTGAGGTGTCAGTTTGTGTAAACTGAAGATTCTTTTGAGGATCACCTCTTAAGGTGTTCAGATTTATCAGACTGATTTTAGATGAGACCATGCGTGTTTCATTATGATCTGTTGGTGTAATTACCACAATTTAATTTTCATAATGAGGAGTTAGCTATATTCATGCATGATAAAACATAAAACAAAAGGTTTGTACACTGAAAAAGAACCATTTAAATGTAGGTTGAGATATCATGAGAAAAAGATTCAGATGGTTAATAGACCAACTGAGCAAGAATTCATGGTTTTGATTTGACGTTAATGTAGAAATTTTACATTTGCAAACTTACTGAACACATCTGCCCACCAATGTTTCCTTCCAGGATTTAACATATCTAGCATTTGTTTTCTTCCTATAATGTTTCCCATATGTTGATTTACTCACAGCTGCTACAACATCAACATCGACCAGAACATATTAATTTCCTTTTTTTTTTTTACTAGTTCGACTGGGTGAAATCTTATTTCATTGGAGAGCTGCATCCAGAGCTTTGATCTGTCTCTTTCACCATCTTTTGTACACCCCCCCCCCCCCCCCCCCCCTCTCTCTCACACACACACACACACACACACACACACACACAGACACACTCACAAAAACAATGGACCCTTCTGTCAAAGGGCTCATCCGGAGAATGCACAAGGTAGCAGAGCACAGTGCCTACATCCTGAACAGTCCAAACAGTGTGATTAGTTATCCAATTATCCAATTAGTTTATTTCAAGTATTTCCAGGCTTCAAACAATGCCAGTGTGGCAGGTGAAGCAGAGGAATACTAATTTCAGCACCAGTTTAAGTTGATTGATATTTTCTGTCAGTCAGGACTGCATTTGTCAGTGACGTTTCCAGAATTACATTACATCATTTACTCATCACTCTTCAGTGAACAGCCTCCTGGATTGAGGGCTAGTTAGGCCTAATGTCTAGTTATCATGGCATTCCCATGTTTTTCCCATGAGTCTGCTCACTCTGATGTAGGCAAATAAATAATAAAAAATAAAGTTGTTCTTACACATTTTGTAAGAAAGTAAAAATGTTAAACAAGAAGGGTTTAAATAAATGTCACTCTTTTTATATGAAAGTCCAGCCCCCACAGTGTCTGCTTTGTAAAATTCGGGCCCTTGGACAAATGACCCCTGACTGGCCACAATCAAACCTGGACTGGTACACGTCTGAATCACTTGGCCACTGGTCACCCTGTAATTCTTATTTTTACATTAAACCCAGCCCTGCTTCTGTAATACTAATCAAACTTAATTACAAATAACAGGAAAACATAATCATTATTAAAAATGTTATGCTGCCTGTATCTCAACTCTCTGTGTAATGCATTGGGTTTATAATCAACTTCTAGGAGCTGCTCCTCATTTCTTCTCAGTTTAGATTGATTTATTTACTCTCATTTATTTCTCATCAAAGCATCACAACATGATTAGAGTGTGCCTTTTCACAGTTTCTCATTTACGTGCTTGATAGACTTCTTATCTTTTCATTACTTTCATATTCACCAAAGATTGTATTGCCCAATCTAATCTCAAACAAAAATTACAATTAATTATTTTTGGGCATTCCGAAAAACACATTCTATTATTGCAGCTCAGCTGCCCAGAGGCTCGACTGTAAGTAAATCTTTTCAGTCTGCTTCAGCTATGTCAAATTCTCACGCCCCTCTAGAGTTTAGTACTTCTCCTCTCTCTGTGTAGCGTGGTAGAAAGATAACTGATGAATTATCTTTATCTGCGGTGTTGTATTTTTTTTATTTTTTGTTGTTGTGTTTATGCTTCTGTTGTCAGTTCAGGGGATAAATTAGGTTTTAATGTTTTGGCATTTGATTGTTCAAGGTTAAAAATTATCCTTGGATGCAGCTCTGACATCAGCCACCATCCTGTCACATTTCATTCATCCATTCATCCATTCATTCATTCAGACCTTGTCACTCCCACCTGCCCCACTGTAACTTTGGCTCCTCTCGCCTTTCCAGTCACCTTATTCCTCCCGCTCACCAGTTCCTCAGTCCCTCATTAGCTCCTTAGTATACCGCTCTACCCACACTTGCACTCTGCCAGATTGTCTTTTTAGATTTTCCTGTCCTGGCTGGCCTGTTTTTGACCCCCGTCATGTTTTTTGGACTTAGCCTAGCCTTTTTGCCTGGTGTTCCTGCCTGCCTGTTACCGACCACTGCTAGCCTACTGACTTCACCCCTCGACTAAGCCTTTACCTGCTCTTGCCTGGGCTACCTTTAAATAAAGGTGAATGTTTTTAAACTTTTACATGGTGTCTCTGAGTCTTGCAGTTGAGTCCGTGTTTTTCTAAACCATGATACATCCATCATCTGTGCTCAGTTCAGTTCAGTGTTGGACTTGACAAATGCTCTTGTGGCTGAATGGTGCCAAATGGTTGGTGGCAAATGTAGTGTCAATGGAGTGACATAGTCAACAGTAAGGTTTAGGTTTTCTTTCAACCCTGCATATTTTCATGTATACTGCACAACAGATGATTGACTATTTTTCACTAAGACATCAATGTGAAAATTCCTTACAATCTGAAAAACACAGCACTTAGAGAGCCATTACCGGTCTGGTTCTTCCTATTTTCAGTCCGCAAAAACATTTTAATCATTCTGGAAACATTTTCAGATTTCTCCTAAATCCACCAAAATCAGTTTTACAATGTTGCTGCAGAGCCATACTTAATTTGGTGTGTATTCGTTTAACTTTTATGTACCATACTTAATTTATACAGTGTAGGTTTGCTGATGATCATTTACAGCAACACTGTGTTAACAGTTACACAGAGCAATGAAGTAACAGGAACAGGCAGAGTCATTAATAGAACAGAACAAGACTGTCCTCACATAAAAAAACAACCCCATAGGTCGTTTGTGCAAGCAGCTTGTTATAGCCCATAAGTCTTTAGAGCAAATGCACATGGATGTGTGAAGAGAGTTTACAGAGGTCCCATAATACATCCACACAAATGTCCCACAACGACATGTTTATGTTCAAATGGCAAAATCCTCTAATGGCCACAGAAATTATAAAGGAAGCAAAGGACGAAGTCCAGTAATGCCATTATATAGAAACAAAGCTAGAATTGAATGTTGTTTCTTTTAACCATGACCGTTCCATAAGCTTGACCGCATGTTTATCACTGTAACCATAAGGATGAAGTTGTTTCCTGCTGCTGTAGGGGCACTAATTCAGGTAGAAAGGTCTTCAGGGAAATATATGAAATGTCCAGTCTCCTCACAGTGGCTGAGGGGCGTGTCAGTGTCTGTATTTTATAGAGAGCAGCTAAGGCAGGCTAGGCAGCAGGAGAATGAGACTAAATAAAAAAGGAGTTAGTAGTAGTGTGACATGTTAATATAAAAATAGAAGGTGATACCTTACAGCCAAAAAAAATGTTGAGAAATCTCCTTGTCCTGGTGTCGGATTTTTTTGATCAAAGGAAAACATGGGACACGTTATTTACAGAGCAGATAAATATGCTGTAGCAGAAAAAAACAAAAAACAAAAAAAACATTTCATTTCAGTTGCACTACTCTTAGCATTTCTGTTATGGCAGTAATTAGACTCAGACATAAAGGTTTGCAAGGGTGAGGACAGATATTAAACTGGCTCGCAGAACCAGGGGCAAAAATTAACTGGATCCCTCTTGACGACTGTGTGTTTTTGTATGTGGCAGGCACAATTTAATCATTAAATGTAGCCATTTAAGCTCAGTATAAACTGGAAAAAGGCTTTGACAAGATGAAGCCTCAATATAGGGTTTTAATACAAATGTCGCCTTAAGGCTCCCTGCATCTATGTTTGATCAACATCAAACACATCTGCCACTTATCAAATTACCAAAACCTAATTTTTGCACAGATAATGACAGGTATCAATACTCATGTGGCTCTGGGGCCTCACAGTGATAAGATACTGTGCTGATCAATGTGAGTACATACAATCCCATAACTTGCTGGTTAAAAAATGTGTATGATGGGCAACCCGTTAGCTGAATGGTTAGGGCGCAGACCACATGGGCCTTAGTGCTCTGATCAGCCTCCTCCTGGTCCAGCTGGATCTTTGCTGTATGTCACTCCCCTACTCTCTCTTTCCATTTCCTGTTTTTCCTCTCGATGTCCTATCAAATAAAGGCAAAAAAAACACAAAAATAACTTAGGTTATAAGGTTTATCATGCAGTTACAGTTTTTTTTTACCCATTTTTTCAAAATTGACCATCTTAAAGTCTTTTGGATTTGATTTCTAAATGTAACTTTAAGACCTTTGTCAAAAAAAGCAGGACAATACACAATACACACGTCTTGTTGACTTGTACTGCCTGATGCCAAAATCTGAAGTGGGTCTCTGGCATAAAAGTGGCAGAGAGGATTCTGTGCTTGCTTTTCATTTCCTATTTTGTAGCAATATACTTCAGCAACTGAAAAAGATAATGGTTTATTCGAAGAATGAAAACTGAAATCAAATATACACACTCAAAAGTCTAGCTTATATGTTTTCAGGCTTCTCAACTATTGTTTTGTATTTTCTTTTTTTGACTCTCCACTTTTCATGCAGAAATTCTATTGTTGCTGATCTACTTCATTTTGTTTCCATCAAACAGAAGTTAAACTCTGAAGCTCTTTTTGTCAGATTGCACCCTGCTAAAGTGTAGAAATTAATTTCCATCTTTTTATTCTACCAGCTGAAATTCAGTGGCTCCCTTTATCCCACTAAAGCATAAAGTACCAGAAGCCAGCATAGCAGTTAATATGTTTTTAAAAAATCTTTAATAATAGGAAAAGACCTGACTGCTCCTGCTGCTGTTAGCAGACTAATAGTAAGATGCACTGCAACACACAGAATACTGTTGAGCTCACAGTTTCCATCTGTTACTGCACACAGAGAAACAAGGATTCAATCAGGTGCTTCTGCATAGAACCATAATGACTCCAGACACCGCTGATTTAAAACAGGTCTATCAGCATTAAGAACCCAGTGCTGCTGTAGTATAATCTGGCAGGAGACATGTTAGAGGTATTAAATTCCTCACAAATTAAAGAGAATGTTGCACATTCAGAGGATACAGATCTTTTGTATTGCATGTTTTTTTGTTTTTTTTTTTTCAGTTTCTGAGGTGTGAAGTCCAGCCAAATTTTTCACACACCAACCTCCAATTATAAATAAAAAGATTCATATAAACATAGATGAAATGTTTCCAGCTTCCTGTTTGTGCCACTTTGGTGTAGAGTAGGCTGTTATTTTGCTATTTTTATTGCACACTGGCAGAAATTTTAGAAATGGCTTCAAGCCCATTCATTGTGAATGCAGATGGAAAAACAGCTTTTAGAATCTGACAGCAGGAATTTTAGTCACATGAGCATTAGGCAGGTCAAAACACTGTCATCACCTGCAGATGCTTGGTGAGGACCCCTTGGCGTCACTTTTTAATGCACTTGGAACCCCTATTGTCATTTCCCAATGTGCAGGTTTGTCTGGTAGGAGAGCTATCTCCTAAAAGTGATGTTTTAGTACAACTGCAGTACAAACTGTAACAGCAAATGCCTTTAATATTAAGTACAATCACATTTTTTAATGAACATTGTGAGGAAATGTTGATAATGTATGTACTTGGTAATTCACAACACATTTGTTTTCCACCAAAATATCAGACCATGCAATATATAATATCCATCTGTAGTGACTTCAGCATTATTATATTAAACCTTTTAATGCTTGTGTTAGGCACTCGCTGCATTTTGTGAAGGTTGGGAGAAGATCGTGGTAGTAAGAGTAAGACCATGATGCTGTTGTTGGGTTAAGGTATGGCTAACAGCTGGTGTTCTACTTCCTCCCAAAGGTATTGGATGGGGTTGAGGTCAGGGCTCTGTGCAGGCAGGGGTCAAGGAGGTTACTAAAACAACATTTATGTGCACAGTATTTTGATATGATGTGAAAATAATTACAAATTCAATTCAATAGGTTTTTCTCCATGATGACTCCAAACTTGATTTAGAAGAGAAGGAATCTATATTCATGAATTTGGATTGGTTTGTGCTCTGTTGTTTCTACATGTATGTGAGTCTGCTGCAGTGAAACTACAATGGTAGATTGCTTTCATTAAGGAAAGTCCTTTACCCCATGGTAAAGGAGATAAGATAGGAGGTAACGTAGCTCCTTTCCTAAGTGCTTAGAGAATTGGACCAGCTCTTATCATGGCTGCCTCTTAGATCCTTCCAGGTCATTTCACCCACTCAGGAACCTTCCTAAGCAGAAAAGACTGTTCAACCACAGCCCATTTCTTTATGGAGCTGGCTTTGTACATTGAGGTATGTCATGTTGAAACAGGAAAGGACCTTCAACAATTCTCTTATGTATCAATGAGCACTGCAAGGACCAGTGTGAACAGGTGGCATTCATCAAATTTAAACCAGAAATTTACATGATGTTAGGTTAAGAGAGTTTGCTGAATATGACATGGAACACTTGTGTGAGCAAACCAATGGAAGACAAAGAGGTCTTAAAAGGGCCTGCCCCAAACTGCTGTGTGGACATCATTGGCCATATGGATACTAGCATGTGTGACGGCCCCTCTGCTTGGTTCACTTTGCTGCTGCTGTGGACCAAGTGGGGTACTGATTAGTGGCATGGGGTACACCTGGGCCTGGTGTGTCTCATGTATATGAGCCAGTACAGCAGTCAGTCCTGACCTCCTTGCACCTTAGTCCTCTGCTTTGTGGTTTTTCCTTCTTCTTGTTTTTGTTTTCCATCCAACACCCACACAGCACATTTTTCCCTCAGCCACTCCCTACACTACTGACTCTACAGATCTCTCCCTTCTACACTATTTTGTTGTTATAAATAAATTGTTTTGTTACTTAGTATATCCAAGTGGTCTCCCGTTGTTGTTGCAGTCTAAAAGCCGGGCTTTAACACGTGTAAATAACATATGTAACTATATAAAACTACTGTCGTCAAGAGGGAAGTTCATAGATGTGCCCACCTGAGTGGAGGTGGGAGAACTTCCATCTCCACACATCTACAGCTGTATGTACATCATCCACAGTGACCTGTGAGGCTCTGCCTTCATGGCCCACCAGGATGAACCCCCAGCAGCCCCCCCTGCCACCTCCTCATCCTTCTCTCTCTCTCTGTTTCTCTCACTGTGTATCTCTGTCTCTGAGTCACAATGCAGTCACCATCCCACACTGTGTGGGGAGACAAGGGCTTCTGATGTATGAGAGTGTTATAAAGCGTGGGAAGAGTAAACCGCATTGCTCAGAGATCCGTGTGAGCGCGCGCTTGCATCTGTTTGTATGTGTGCCAGTGGATCCGAGGCTTACAGGTTAGTGATCCCTTGATGCCCCTGAATATATTTCATATACGTAGCACGCAGTATGGGTTTTAAATGAAGCAGTTAAATGCACTCCCAAAGTAACTTAGAGAAACACTGAGAAGAAAAACAATGACGCATTCATCAGCTGTAGAGTGAATGAAGAAGAGAGAGAGCTAAGGACACACCAGAGCACAGCGGGGGCGATTTTCAGTCTTAATAGCCATGTGGGGGAAGGTTGAGGGGGTGGGGAATCCACTCAAGTCCATGGAGGAAATAGACACGGAGGCTCTAGCAGTTCCCATAGGAACACTTTAGCCTGATGCCCAGCACATCGGGGGTACTGGGGGGGGGAGACAACCTGTAAACAGCATCCAGCTGAAGTCAAGGTACTTCTCAGCAACTCCCAGAAGCTCTTTAACTGCTGTGGAAATCAACAGATGCACAAAAAACAAGTCTGAATTTGCAGCCTGCCTGGGGAGGCTTTCAAAATAACTGCACTGAGTTGTTTGACGATAAAACAAGCACGTGGAGTTGTTCGGACTCACATGCGATTGCTCTCTGAGCACGCAGGCTTTATCAACAGTTGTCTCTGCCAAAGATGGATGTGTGTCAAGAAGGACAAAAAGCAGGAGAAAGCCTTATTTCTGTGAGCTGTCAGTCAGGCTGGAGAAAAAGTAAGAAAAGCATCTGATTCCTGTGGTGAAAGACCTTTTGAGCCTTTTCTTATCGTTCCCTCTGAAATGGGGCATCCATCTTCGGAATTGAAATGTCTGGTTGGCTGACCTGCACCTGAAACCAAAGAGCTGCCCACATGATATGTATTTATAGACAATGGGTTTGGGCAGAGAGTTTCAGAGACGGCGTTGCTGCGGAAGGCATGGGGTATAATGCTTTGTGCTCTGTGGCTGATGGGTTGAAGAGATGGCAAAGCATTACGCTGATTCAAGGATTAATAGTTAGATTGATCTGCGTGTGTGCTTTTTAAAAATATTTTCACTACATGAATTTCACTGATACATGAGTTTTATATAGCTCCCTTTCTGACACACAGATGTCACTATGCTGGCCGTTTGACATTTTCGCCTCATATTTGAAAAGACATCTGAGTCACGTTTCTGTTTAAAAAAAAAAACTCTCAACTGCAATCTCACTGGACTGGACATTTCCACAACACTCACTCACTCAACACTTACTGCACTGAATGCTTTCATGTTATTGGAATGATCACAGCAACATGCACTTGTTTTACACAGAGACATATATTTGTGCTTATTGTTTCTAAGATCACTGCAACACTATACATTTGTCATTTAGGTATCATATGCACAAAGAAATAAAACCAGTTTTCATTTAAAAATCTCTGTAAATCAGAACATTTTGAATTTTGAGGACATCAACTGAAACCACTATGTTCAACTGTTTAGAGTGTAAATATGCATCAGCTCCCTTTTCTGGACAGGAGACAGTAACAGCATGCTCCCTAGTTCCAACATGCAGTTTAGTGTTCATGGCCATTTAATGTACTTTGAAGTAAACTCACGTTTCCAATCTTGTTTTGGAGGGAACACACATTGGGCCATTCGAGGGTGTGCAATGTGCCCCATCCACAGGGAGTCATATACCCTCTTCATCATCCTTAGTACCAATGTGCAACAATTAGAAAAATATCAGCCTTTACCACAAGAAAAATGTCCCACGCAGTGACCACTCTGCAGCACTGGACTCCCTCCCTGTTCCTTAATTACAAGCCCTGGTAATTAAAACTCTCATTATCAGGGCTGTACTAAAGTCATTTTTATTGAGCACAGAGAATATCTAGAATTACAAGCACCTGGCTAACTAGGACATAATATTACACATTTATTTGTAAAGCTTCTTAAAATAGCTTAAGGCACCAGCAGCCCTTTTACACAGATCTTTGCAAATTTTGTTATTGTGGAGGTGAATGCACCCAGAGCCCTGAGGACTGCTGGACAGCATATAGATTTTTTTTCTTAAAATAATATAAACGAATAGAGGACTGAAATATACAGTTTGAAATAGGCAGCAGAGCTCTATATCCTGTCTTCAGCTGTAACAATTCATTAAGCAACTGACACACAATTAATCATTATAATTATAATTTTATTTTATTTTCAACTTCGGCTCTAGGAAACTGTGATGGGTGTTTATTTTGTTTTCCAATGTTACAAGAAGCAAATGATTGACAAAGAAAATCGTTAGTCAATATTCCTTCTTGATTCCAGGTAGTCACTGTGTTTTGATATCATTTAAATATGTCTGACCAGAGAGATGATTCCAGTGTGGTGGGAAGACACTTACAATAAAAAGCTGCCTCATCTGGCCTGAAGTAACAGTTAACCCGCCTAAAAGAATTTCAGCTTTCACTGGAGAGATTTAGTGTCCCATGATGTTCTGTTTCACAAGCTTTCCTTCCTGACAAGAATAAAAGAGTAGAGGAAACACTGCAGTTTTCTTGAGCATTTTCATTTATTGTTAGACAGGAGAAGGAGAGGAAATGTAACAAGGGCTCTGGACTGGATTTGAGTCAAGGCACAGCATTTTGTTCAGGTAAAAATTAGGTTTTGCACAGGTCATATTTTCATAACTCTGGCCATCCTTCCTCCTGGGAATAAAAACCTTGTGCTCAAGTCCATCAACAAGTTAATTTCACAGAGTAAGAGAAGTCAAGCAGGGCAAGACACACTGCAAATATAATAATTCAGACCATCAGACATGGGACTGACAACCAGAGACAAGGTAGGCATGTTGGACAGTTTTGAGAGACCAACTAACATGAAGTTGGTTTTGGTCTTTTACAAGATTTGTTGAGTGAAAGAAAATACAGAATAAAGCCACCAGGATAGCACTTGTCATTTGCTATTCTTTTATATACATTTTATTGGCTTGGAAATATCTTGGCATCTTCAATAATAATAATAATAATAATAAAAAATCTATATTGGTAGTGGTTTAAGAAAGAGCAGCATGAAATAAACTTCTCTAGTGAACCGAGGGTGAAACAGAAGATCAGGTGTATCAGAGGACACATCCAGAGACAGAATGGTGGTGTGTTAGGTTGGTGACTGCTTGCTTAATGTCACAAATGACCTGGCAGGGAAGCTGATTGGGTGCTGGGTGCTCTGTGGCGGGTTCACCCACAGGTTAAGCTTCCCACTCTACAGGAAGAGATTGATCGATGGGACGCAGTTGTGTCGAGGAGCTTCTTTTTTTTATTTTTTTATTTATTTATGTATTTATTTTATTGTTATCCAGGAAACAGGTTAGAGCCTGCAGGGAACACATTAGACCTGTTGGAGACAGCTAACATGCAGTAAAAAGACTACAGATATTTTACTGATGTACATTAATTGGTATAATTCACATCAAATTTATTTGCATCATAATATGTAAATTCACAAAGCATTTCTCACTGTAGCCAGACAATGTGCAATTGTCTCTTTCATAAGGAATCTGCAAGCATTTTCACTGATGTGAAATACTAACATAATGTTCACTTTGGCACAAGCCTACATTTTTTTCTCTCTTTTCATTCCCCCTCTCTTCTTATCTGACCTAACATTTTTTCCCTCTTTCTGTTCCTGTCTCCCTTCATCTCCCTCTGTCCTCCCCCCCGCTCGCTCCTTTCACCGCCTGTTATCTCCCCCATGCAGTTGACTGCTTCTGTCCTCTGGGTGTCAGCACTTGCCTTATCCTTCATTCAGCCACACCGCTTTGTGTGAACCAGTCGCCCCATTTCTGCCTGCATTTCATGTTTTCATGATGATTTTCTTCTTCCCTCGTCTCTTGTCTTTCTCAACATTTTCCTCGCCCTGTCTCCTCCCTCTCCAGCTGCCTGCTTGTTGCCACAATAGTTGTCAACTTCAACATCGTATTTCACCTTTCTTTTCTTTCCATTACACACACACACACACACACACACACACACACACAGACATCAGTCAATAATTCTGCAGTAACCCTATCTATGAGAGCACGTGTTTGTGGCTGTGAGTGTGTGTGTGTGTGTGTGTGTGTGTGTGATCAGGGTGGGGGTGGAGGGGTATTGATGATTTCAAAGCTCCATAAACTGGAGCTGTAATAGGAGCTGCCCATCCACTCATCCCAGCGCTCCAAATAGGAGGCAAAGGTGACTTTCAGGAAGTTCATTATAGACACACACACACACATCTACACACACTCACTCAAACACACCAAAATTGCATGATACTCATGCATGCACCGAGTGAACTGCAAACACACAGAGTAATTGAAGGGGACTGTGTGTGTGTGTGTTTTGGAAAAAAAAGCTGAAGGTCAATGTGAAGCAGGGATTTTTGGAAGGTAAAGGAGGGAGGATGAGTTTAAGGATTACTGAGGTGACTTGGACTCTGCAGCCGCTCCTGCTTACCATGGGTGTTCTGACAAAAGACCCCCTCTGAATTATTGAGAACATAATGAAATGTCCTTGCAGAGGGAGAAAGACAACACTGTGTTACACTCCTCCCATTCTTCTCCTCCCTGACTCTGATTATTGGACAGGAAATAAAAAAAAAAAAACTTCCTAGTCTTGTCATTTCTTCCCTTTTTCCCCCTGTAGAGGAATGAATCTTATCTGTAAATGCACCCTCCCCCCTTTTTTTCTCTCGCTTTGCCAAAGCCTTCATTTGACAGAAGGAGCTTCTGTCCTTTGCTCCAAACTGCAGTTAATCTTCCTCTGTATTTATAAAGCATATTTGTTCACAATAAACCCTGAATGATTCAGGATAGTGGCTGAAGGTTATTCTGCAGCATCAGGTTCAGTCTAGTCCCCAAAACAGAGGATCTGCTGAAAAAGATGCATTTGGTTCACACTGGAATAACTGCTCCGTAATATGCTCCAACCGAAAAGAAAATACAAGGCTAATCACTCAACTCAACTCAGCTTTATTTATAAAGCACAACAGAGTTGACCAAAGTGCTGTACACAAACATAAAACAAAGCAAATAAAAACAATAAAAGCCAATAAGATAAAACAAAAGACAAAACAATGAAAGCCAACATCTCAAACTGTGTTAAAAGCCAAAGAGAAAAAATGTGTTTTAAGAGAGGATTCAGAAACAGGAAATGAGTCGCCCTGCCTGACGTGCAAAGGCAACTCATTCCACAGCTTCAGGGCAGCGACTGAAAAAGCACGGTCACCTCTCGATTTCCTCTTTGTCTTTGGGATGACTAACAGTGACTGATCAGTCGAGGGTGAGGGAGCGTACAGCTGGAGCAGGTCGGACAGATACTGTGGGGCCAGGCCATGGAGACATTTAAAAACAAAGAGAAGAATTTTAAAATCAATCCAAAAACAAACTGGGAGCGAGATCAAACAGTGGTCAGCAGGGTTAAAAAAATGTCAAAACCCAAGACACAGAGAAGAATTTCACTGTTCTGAAATAGGACTATATAAAGTCAATGTATTCTATTCAGGTCTGTGTAAGAATTGTACATAAAGTCAGAGGTGTGGAACAATTTGAGTTCAACACAATGATAAACTAATATGTCATCCAAAATAACAAAAACTTCAAGAGTCATTATATAACACAAAGAACAAGCCTTTCTTGTAGTGAACACATCCAATGAAAAGAACGACAGTACCTCTAAATACTCTCTGACATCCCCACCCTGTCTGTGGTACGTATCTTCAAGCTCAGTGGTTTCAACAGAAGATGTAAATCTTTAAAAGCACTTCTCAGACATGCAAACCTTCAGTATGTGTGTTCATGGTAAAGAAACAGTGTAGCTCATTTACAAGTTTTTAATAGTTTTGGACAAATTATTGTTGGTTTTGTTCTTTCAATTAGATTTTATTAAGAAAATGTAGGATATTACCAGACAACTAAATCTACACACATCCACTACACAACGAGGCAGCAGGCAGGTCATATAGGTTGAGTCTGTGCATTCCTCTGAACCTCTTTTCTCTTCATTAAGTCTCTTTTTCCTTTAAAAACGATGCCTTGCTTGAGGAGTTGGAAATAAAGGAAATAAAGTTTGCACGTCACTGAATGACGGCGACAACTTGTTGTCATGGTAATGCCATTATGCCTCCGCTGACTGGACTGGCATGAAAGAACACAAAGGCAGCCCTCTGTCTGCTACGTGTGTCACCCACTTTACACAACGGTGTATGTGTTTATAATGCATCCTCCAGTCTGCACTGCTCAACAATATGAATATATCTCAACATATGAGGGTGTTCAACAAAACAATCAATTAACAGTCAACAATGAACTAGCTATTCCTACAGCCCTAACCCATACAGAACTGACGTAGGAGGTCATTAAAACTGACTGTCCTGCCAGACACTGCTTAGTACATGTTATACCAATCTGACTGTTGGACTATAAGATATCAAAGTTAAGGTTACTTTTACTCTTTCCTGTAAGCCAAAATTAGAGAATAGAGGAATTGTTGCAGAAAAATATAGACATATCACTGAAACAGACTAAATAAAAACCCAGTGAAAGCACACTAACAAACACTAACCTGAACTGAGATAAACTAATCAAACTCCTGACAAAAATATCTCCTACTTTGCATACTTAAAACTGAGTACACAGTTGGTTAAAAGCAGTTTCCAAGTTTAACTCATGAAAGACTTGGTTGAAAGATTTTGGATGGACTGAGCCACTGACCAGCAGACTTAGCAAACTGCATAAGAGACCAGTATAATCATCCTTATGCCACTCTCTGTGGCAGGTGAAAAAAAATGTTTTTATTAATAATATGCCTGTTTTTGTATTTTATTTTACAATATGATCAGGTTCAGTGTGGCTAATGATCAGGACCACAGCTTTTTGTATTTACTGTAGCAAGCAATAGTGACCAGACAAGGTACAATAAGGGATTGTGCAGTGAGAACAGAATGTATGGTGTGTCTGTGTGTGTGTGTGTGTGTGTGTGTGTGTGTGCTTGTTTTTATCCATTTTATTTATTGTTTCTGTTTTATTTATTTTAGGAATATTCCATTTTAGAATGATGCATTGATTTGTTGTACATGTGACAATGACAATAAAGATATTCTATTCTATTCAAACCTTGAGATTGGAAATTCTAACAAATAACCATACCTGATTGATCACATGCACATTGGAATTACCATATTACTGCTATATGCACGATATACTGTCCAATGAGTTGCAGTTTGTTTGTGTTGTTTTGTTGGTGATTGGTTGTCCACTGGATAACATGGTCAGTTTCTGCAAGTACTGGACAGGTTATGCACTGATTGAGTGTGTTCACAGCAACATGAGCAAATCCAATTTCACACTCATAAGTTAACACTTGTCTGCTGACAACAAACAGATATTGACTGTGATCACTGGTGCCTGCTAATTTCATTTCTGAAGGGAAAGGAAATCGTTTACAGATTTTGACTTTTTTCACTGGAATCTGTCTCTTTCAATCCATAACCTTTGACTCATCATGCTGACATGGTGAGATTGCACTCAGCTGTAAATAAATTGTTTGTGTGTGTGTGTGTGTGTGTGTGTGCGCGTGCGTGTCTGACTTTTGACTAACTCAAGTGCTCTCCACAGTGCCCTCCCTCCTCTCGGCCCTCACCCCAAAGGAAATAGATTTGCGAGTAATTAAAAATGTGTGTGTCTGGATGTTGGCCAACTTCATGTTCTATTCATGCAAATTAATACATATTTGTCGTCGCCTGTGGGGGCTGAAAGGCATCTGTCTGTTCCATTAAACATTCATGAGCGTGCAGGACACACAGAGAAAGAGCCATTCGGCAGCTCTTTACCCGCTCCTCCTCATATCAGCACACATCTTAATGGAGTGCATTAAATCAGAATGGCCAAACAGGGAATTTTACAATGACAGTGACATTCATCACATCTGTTTTTAGGGAAGAATCTCCTCTCAGATCCTCTCTCTCTGTTAGATACTACCAGCCTGTTGTTCACTGCAGGAGTTGAGTTGCTGGTTATTTTTTGGTTTACTCTCTTTACATCTGCAAATAGTGACTTTGTGTGTTTGTGCCTTTTTTGACAGAGCAGAGCCGTCATGTGTGTGTGGGTGTTTACCATGAAGAAAGCTTTCTAACTGGTAGTTTAATGTCAGGACATATACACATAGATGGCAGCTATCTGCTCTGCATGGTGGTCACTACGCTACAGCAATGTGTATCTCTTCCTCCTCTGCTCGAGCTTTCTCCCTGCACTACTGATGTCAGTGTATAGAAATGTAGCAGAGGACACCCACAGGTGCTGTACTCACATCAAAAATAATAAGATTGCACATGGTTTTCATTAGGAGTGACACATAAAGCTAGATCTGTTTCATCTATTGATGTCACAAATTACTGTCTAGTCTGCTTCATTTTTGTTTTCAACAGTCATATATACTCGGCACACATACAGGTACATTTAGCTGCAGACAAAATATAGAAAATAACTTTTTCCTTTAACTTTTAACTATTTTATTAAAATAGTAAATCTAAATTAAATCAGTTAATTACAGAGCCCCAGAGGAGACATGGAGGACAAAAAAAAAAGAGAGATGTACTTTTGTATTTTGTACTTTCTCCCTTTCTCTTCTTTCTCTCAAAAAAGATTGTGAGATCTTGAGATCTCGTGAAAGTTTCTCAGCATCTCGAGAAAGTACATCTTTTTTTTTTTTTTTTTCAACCTTCATTTTTTTCCCCATGTCCCCTCCTGGGCTAGGGTTAGCTGACTTAGCTACATCATTATTAGTCTTAATAATATAAATGGTAATAATAATGTTGTTGTTCCAGCTCTTCATCATGTTAACACATATTGTGTGCCTTTGTTGTTTTATCTGGTTCCTGGTGCATGTGCACTCTGCTTGGGGCAACATGACACATGTGATGGAACAATTTTGCTCAGTTACAACCTGAAGTGTTACTGTATTCAACTGTAAAGTGGAAAGATGATTTTAGTTCATGCTATAGAAATGTGTTTTCACAGAGCTGTCCTGAAGGAAAAAAACAAACAAACAAACAAAAAAAAAAACATGTCAAACTTTGGAACATAAAGCTAGTTTTTCTTAGTTGCTGAAAAACAAAGTTAAAATGAGCTAATGTGAGTCTTTGACCTGACTTTGATAAACCTCTGTGATCTCAGGTGGCCTGACCCGGTGAGACATGTTTTATCCACAACCCGGCACTCTGATCAAAGGTCGACAAGAATGCAGTGCTTTATAAATGACCACTACTGTGTGTGTCTGTAGGTGGTTGGAGTGTGTGGGGCCAGTGGGCACAGTGTAGCAGCGAGTGCGGAGGAGGGATTCAGACTCGGACTAGGACCTGCCAGTCACCACCAGAGGAGTCGTACCTGTGTGAAGGTGTGGTGGAGGAGGGCCGGCCGTGCAACTCGCAGCCCTGCACTGGTGAGATGATCATTCTGTGTGTGTGTGTGTGTGTGTGTGTGTGTGTGTGTTTGTCATTTTTGTATACATCTGTTTGTGTCAGTGAGTGGCCTTATACTAATCTTTACTTTCTCGCATCTCATTCATCTGCTTGTGTAACTGTCATCTATAAGTCAGTGTTTTGACTTAAGGAGTGCATGTTGGAACGGGGACTTTGATCGATGAAAAATAACAATGACATGGTCGGCCGTTTTCAAGACCATGCATGCACAGTATGTCAAAATCATTACACCCACAAATGGCTAAAGGGACACAGCAAATCAACATCTGAACAACAAGAAGTTCTGGCACTGTCAATGAAATATTTGACAGGATAAAGCTTTATTAAGAAGTACTTTTCTGCCTGACAAACAGCTCAAACAGCAGGTTTTCATTATGTATGTACATGTTTATGTTTTGTTTTAGGTTTTTTATTTCTCTGTTCTTTTCTCAGCTAGTCATGCCACCAGATAAAAAAAAACCCCTCATATAAACATTATCATTAGCACAACATTTACAACACATTAACACTGACAGCACAACAGAAGTCCCAAGTTTGGCTGATGCTGTTTTGGGTGACCAATCACGTCACGGTTGTGTCCCAAATATAAGCCATTAATGAAGGAGCTCTGGTTGCTAACCCCACCCCCCATCCCTCCTGGCCTTGCCTCACCTCCCCCCCCTTTAGGCAAAGGTCGCCATCTCTCTCGCAGCCAATCGCTTCGCTCGGTGGACAGCCGCAAGCGTGATGACGTAGACAAGCCCCGCAGCGGACAGCAGAGCCCTCAGACAGGTAAGACAACAGGACGCAGAGGGATCCCATGCATCAGTCACAGTAGCAGCTTGGGTGACCACCAGACACATACAAGACAACAACCACAAACTAGAGAGTTGCACTCACTTTTAACATACACATCTATCAAAATCTCCCAAAGTAGTGCCTTGTCTGCAATGGACTAATTCCAACATGGACCCTGACTGATCATAGTGAAACTGAGGTCATAACAGGACACTGTGCCCTGTCTGTAAAACACTATATCAAATGGAGTCCTCCCTCTCTGTTAAACTGATACTCCACCCAAAATCAGGAGTAGCAAACACTCAACCCTCTGTAGGCTGAAAGAGGTAGTTCAACAAATCGAGACAGTGTTTATTTACTACTTTATTTTTCCAAGAGTTAGATACCAGTCTCAGGTCTGTGTGGTAAGTATGGAGCAAGAGTCAAGATGTGTTTAGCCTCGCTAGCAGGGAGATCCACAGCTGACCTGGCTATGTCCAAAGTTCAGAACTACACCTGATGCTAAAGCTCACTGATGAACACATTATATCTAAAACAATAAACCCAGGATGTATGATAACTGGTGAACTTAAGCCATGCTGGTAGGTGCATTTAAAGAAAAGGCAAACTTTATGCTATGTTAGCTAGGCTAATCACCACCTGGCTCCAACTCCATACTAAATGCACAAACAGAAGATTGATAATGATCTGCTCACCTCACTCCTGGAAAGAAAGTAAATAAGTGTATTCCCAAAAATGTTGAACTATTACCTCATAAGGTGGCTGTGAAACAATTGTGATCAGTCTCTTGACAGAGATATATGGGCATAGACTTGATATTATTTGTGTGAACAGATTGACATCTGTGTATAAAGATGTATATATATACGTATATATATATATGAAAATCTGCAAATACACCTGTGACACCGCCTCTCTACCTAACTCTCCTCCTCTGTCTGAGCTACACAGTCAGTTTGCTTCTGTCATCTGATCATATAACACACTGATGCAGCTGTGAGGAAAAGCACGTGTGGTTTACTTGAGTATTATTATTACCATTATTGCTGACTCTACACTTTATAAATTGAGATTTTTTTTTTTCTTTAAGTGACTTACACTTTGGTTGCTGTAAAATAGTTCATAATGTCCACCTTTCTTTTTGGTTATCATCCTGACTAACCATATCATCAGATTAGCCTAACGGCAGAACACAGAAACACATATGATGTTTAGGTTTGCCACCTGTCGTGATCATCCCATGTTGAAAAATAATCACTGAAATACTGAGATGCATTTTCTCCTGTATTTTCCCTCCTCCCCGATTTCCCATCTACAATGTCAGAAAAACTCACTCTTAGCTTTCATGATAAAGGATTGATCTCTGTTTATACTCTCAAGTGTCTCATGTCTTTAGGAGATAAAAACCTTAACAGAATTAAAACTCAGTCGGAGGACAAACTTGGTATGGATCTGACTAAAGAGTCCTGGACAAAAGCACAGAAAATGGTTCATTCTTAATCATCATGTGCTAGAATTCAAAGTTTTGCATAGGGTTCATTTAAGCAAAGCCAGGCTTGTAGTCATTTATTCCAGGACAGTTGCTGGTTGTGACAGGCTCCTCCTCTCTCCAGCCAATCTAACACATGTATTCTGAGGCTTGACAACTTCTGGGCAGTGGTTTGTAAAACCATCAGTGAAATTCTTGGGATGGCATTCAGACCTTGCCAGCTTGTAGCTACATTTGGTAGAGCAGATGAAACTCTGGGTTTTTCAGATGAGTTGATTATCTCACAGGATGGCTGATGCATTCTGTATATTCTCAACCATCTAGTGTGTTATAGTTGTGTGTTTCAAAGATCGTAACCAGGGTGCTGTTACTTGTTGTATCTTGCAACAATTAATGCAGTGTAACTGAAACAATGCAACCTAACTAAATATGGTGCAGTGCTACACAGACACTACATTAGTAAGCTGTGATGTGCTTTGTGAGTTTTAGCTATCTGACAGAATGAATGAAAAATATAAAGGATGGGTTTTCTAGCCCTCAGTGGCAAGATAACTGCCAACTGAAGAATACTTTAGGGACCTGAAAGAACATACAAACATAAAAACATGCTTTGTCTGTTTGTGGAGGTGTTTTAAGTTTACAGTTTACACATTTACACTCACTGTCACTCTGCTCACAAAAATAACAAGTCAGTGCCCATATAGAAAAGAGGCTGTGGTCAACTTGGATTCTTGTCAGTATTTTGCTATGTACAATGTTGGACAGAGGAGAAGCAGATTGTGTTGCAGGAGTAGTTTCTATGCACATTTTGATATCTGTCCACCACAAAAACATATAACTGATCTGAATTTAAGATGACAAAAGCCATTGCCTCTTTTCAGTCCTACAGGGGATGAAGGTTTGATACAACAAGATAGACTTTGGGTTAAGTATTAATTTAATTTGCTAATCTATTCCTCACATCCTGTTTAGTTTTCTTCCTTCTTCTTCTTTGCTCCCTTACTGGTTAACTGACTTGGCAGTCATGACTGCTGAAACGATGACTGACATATCCTAAGCCAGTGGCATTGTCTTCCCCTGGAAGTCAATGCAGAGGATATGACGTCAGAGCCCCACAGATGTAGAACAGAAGCTGGGGTCCATTTCAGAGGCCGCCTCCTTTGAATGACACAGTGTGTGATGTTGGACGGACCATTAGAGAGCTGGACATGTGTCTCCTTTCCAAAAGAAATGGTCCACAGAGGATTTAGGCCTTTTTGCAAGTTCCTGCCATTGTCTCTTCAAGTGACCAGAGTGCAATGGTTTGGAATACTGGGAGCCACCAATGACCATGAGTTATATCTGCAAAGGAAGGCTTCATTAATCAATCACATTTGGAGGAACCTTTGGAATGGGACAGCATCATCTACCTGTTCAGAAAACATTAGGCCTCAAAAGAAGGCAACCCCTTAAATGTGGCACAGCTAAAATCTACCCTTTATCACTCCACTACCCTTCCTCTTTTGGCTGCATCCTGCATGATAATTAGTTATGGCCCTCTCCTTTCCTTTTCCTCCTTTTTCTCCCTCTGTCCACCTATCCTTTCCCCCACCCCTTCCTCCTCAGTAGACTCAGCTTCAGGTGAGGAGTGGTCAGCATGGAGTGTGTGTTCTGCCACGTGTGGGGAGGGCTGGCAGAGTCGCACTCGTTTCTGCGTGTCCTCCTCCTACAGCACCCAGTGTAGTGGGCCACTGCGAGAGCAGAGACCTTGCAACAACTCTGCTGTTTGTCCAGGTAAGCCCCCTGATTTCCCCTCTAATGCCACCATCCTGCGCTCGCCCAGCCCTCTCCTGGACCCTGCCTCACCCATACAAGACCCACCTGACTCCCTTCCTCAGGCACTTGGCAAACCTGTGGCCCCTGGGATGATTTCTACCCTCACCTTACAGGAAGGGATTTGCCTGCAGTTTAGAATGATTCCCACTATCATAACAGAGGTTTTATGGTGTTCTAAGGCTGTCCTATATCCAGACAGGAAGGGAGACTCCGCAAACTAAAAAACAATATTACCACAAGACAATGGATCAGCATAGATGATGCTAGTAAAATCAGTCAGCAAAATAACTGATAATTGTCAACTGTGTCAGTGAAGTTCTCTGCTGTTGTTTTGGTGTGTTAAGGTGGCCTGTGTTTGTCTGTCTATAAATCATACCCTAGCTGCTCTGATTGCAGTGCACGGTGCTTGGGATGAGTGGTCACCGTGGAGTTTGTGTTCATCGACATGTGGCCGAGGTTACAGGTCCCGAACACGAACCTGCACTCCTCCTCAGTTTGGGGGAGATCCCTGTGAGGGCCCAGAGAAACAGACCAAATTCTGCAACATAGCTGTCTGTCCAGGTGAGGAACACAGTAACAATCCAACAATCAAGCTCATTTCATGCAGCAATAAGTCTACTTTGGGGAGGTGAGAGAGGAGGGAAGTGTATCTGAGTCTCACTCAGAATCTCACAAGCTCTGTTTTAATATTCTTTAGGCCAAAAGTATACTTACAGCGTCTGTGTGGCCACCAGGGTGTGCATGATGTCAATTTCATTACCAACCCCCCCCTCCATGTCCAGAAATGGTCCACACTGAGTTTTCTTGGGCAGCCCAAAATTTATCACTATGGGGGCTGAACGTGAAGGACCATACATGCTCACAAATCACATCTATTTCATCTGGAATGCTTTTGAGAGGATTCATTACATCTTGTGGATATTTAGAACCACGATAAACACTCGTTTGAAGCATACTGAACCTTTAAATCTTAACAGTATGTTAGCATTAAAAAAACACAGTAGTGTTTAATATATCATCATGTGTATTTGGTAAGGACATAGTTACTTTGTCACCCAGTATTACACAAACACAAGGCATACAAGAAGATGTGATATGTACAAGTGAAAATATTCAGCAGTAAACACTATCTGGAATCATATTCATTTTTAACATCTATGAATTTGTATATAACTCAAAATACACCAAATAATTAACATCTTTCTTACTGTACTGGGCTGTTTTTCTCTTTGTTGATGGGGACCTTGGTTGTGTTCAGTGGATGGAGTGTGGAATGAGTGGTCCAGCTGGAGCTCCTGCTCTGCCTCCTGCTCCAACGGGACCATGCAGAGAACCAGAGAGTGTAACGGCCCTTCGTATGGAGGCTCAGAGTGCAGAGGAGAGTGGCTGGAGACTGTCGACTGCTTCCTTGGGGAGTGCCCGGGTATGAGAGAGAAAGGGCCACAGTTACATCAAAAATATTTAATATGATCCAAATTCTTTTATTTATTTATTCTGGTATTACTTACTAAGTAGATGATACAGGAATACAACAAACAGATTAAAAAAATCAAAAAAGAATGACAGCATGAAAAAAAGTTACAGTATGTACAGTATTGCAAAGCTTTTTCCCCACTCAGATATAAGGTGGTCCTCAGATTAATACAACCAAACCCCACCACATTCATTCAGGTAACATTTAAAACATTCAAATCAGTATATGCTGTGACCACCCTTTGCCTTTAAAACTGTTTTCCTTGGTGTACCTGCACACAGTTTTTCAAGGTACTTGGCAGGCAGTGTGGGGGCTCTGTTAGGGCCAGACCATCTGTTGTTGTACTCTTTGCTCTTCTTGTCATTGAAGGTAGTTCTTTACGACTCTGGCTGCATGTTAAGTGACATGAATGTGGGACATGTCAGCTATCTCCCTAATGGTACTGTGTGATGGATTAAAATCTGATCATCTATTCAGTTCAATTCAGTTTTATTTCTATAGCGCCATATCATAACAAAAGTCATCTCAAGGCACTTTTCATATAGAGCAGGTCTAGACCGTACTCTTTAAAATAGGTATTTACAGAGAGAGACCCAACAGATCCACCATGAGCAGCACTAGACGACCTTCCTCTGCTGGCTATGAGACCTTTGAGGTATGATGGAGCCTGACCATTAAGGGCTTTGTAAGTGAGGAGGAGGATTTTGAATTCTATTCTGGATTTGACTGGGAGCCAATGTAGAGAGGCTAACACAGGAGAAATATGGTCTCTTTTCCTAGTTCCTGTCAGTAATCGTGCTGCAGCATTTTGGATCAGCTGCAGAGTCTTTAGAGACTTGTTGGGGCAGCCTGATAATAGTGAATTACAATAGTCCAGCCCAGAAGTAACAAATGCATGGACTAGTTTTTCTGCATCCTTTTGGGACAGAAAATGTCTCATCTAAAGTGCTTAAAATTTTTACACAGTGCTATGTATGACATTAATCAAAGCCCTTGTGGGTGATGTTCATGGTGCCGATTGTTGGTGTGTATTAATGAACTTCACTAGCCAACTGTGATATTTCTATTTAATACTCAGGCCTATTGCCAGCAGACCTGTTTTTTAAACAGGTAGCCATTATCCTTCGTAGTGGCAAAGTGTTCAATAGCCATGTCCATGTGGTAACTGTGGTTTTGAAGATCCCATTAACATTTTGGTTGCTGTATAGATCCTTTTACTGTGAGTAACATTTTTTTTTGTGTGTGTGTGTGCGTGGGGCTTAGGTGGATGCCCTACACATGTTAGCTAACACTAGCGAGCAAGTTTTATCGGCTTGTTTTTCAGTAATGGCTTAAGATAGCTAATGCTCCACAGGAACTGGTTATTTGTTTACAAGTGAAGTCACTTAGTAATAGCCTAGTACTTTTAAGTGATCAGTGTTTGCCTCCACTTTTAACTCTGTTTTGCCTCCAGCTAATGTAATGATGATGTAATTGTGATGTAGGCTCTAAAAGGGTCTATCTACTTGTTAAGTCACGAAGAAACTGTTTCCAGGTCCAACTTCACTGAGGCTCTCTTGTTTTCAAGGTGCTGCAATGCTGGTGTTTTTTTTAATAGATCTGTCCAAAAAAAAAAAGTATTCAGTTGTCACTCTACTGCTTTCCTTGTGACAAGAAATAAAAGAGGAAATGGTTGCAGCTGATAAGTCACAATTTTTAAATGAATGAAGAAAAACAAAGGTTGACGCCAGCTGGTGCTGACATTAGCTGGGTTAGTCAGCTAACGTTAACACCAGTTAGCACCTGTTAGTAAAAGCAGGTACCCCTCATATAATCTATGGGCTTTATGGGGTGTTTCTTGCTATAAGCCCACATCTTCGTGTTTCAGTTGTCAGTCATTTTCTGTACTGCCCAGCTAAGGCAAATAAAGCTAGCCATCTTCGCCCAGCTTCGGTGTTAGGTGTTTTGCTGACATCATGCGACTGTGGTGTAGTTCATTTATAGCCTAACATTAGCTTTTTACTTCTGCCGAGTGTATTTAGGCTTCTAAGATCATAACAGTGGTGTTTCTTAGTGATGATTATCTTCCTGAGCAAAACGTGTAAGCATCACAGACGTTTTTAAGTCACTCAACTTATTTTCTGGAATAATTCAAAAGGCAATGAAAAAATCCCATCTCTGCACCACTCTGGAAAAGGAACCAGGATAGACATTGCAGGTCACCAAAATTCCTTATTTACACCAAACCACAGATACAGTATTACATTACTAGTAGATTGTTTTTTCTACTCTCCAGACTGCCACCAGTTTCCATTAATTTTAGAATGCTATAAATTATCAGTGCACTGCATTAAGCGGATTTCAGGTAGTTGCTATTATTTTAACGCTCTAGGGAAATGAAACCATACAAAACCTGCATCAGTTTATGTTGGACCTAGCCTAAAAAGACAGATGTTTTGTGTTTCATTGTGCCTGATCAAGACTTATCTAATATTGTTATTGTCATTGTTGCTTTCATTATGTCAGTGGATGGCAAGTGGCAGCCGTGGTCTTTGTGGTCGGGCTGTTCTAAAACCTGTGGAGGGGGGAGCCAGCAGAGAAACAGGATTTGTTATGGGCCCTTTTTTGGGGGGCAGCCTTGCCCTGGGGAACGAGAGGAGGTCCGACGCTGCAATGAAAAGAGATGCCCAGGTCAGTGCGTGGAGACAGATTGTTTTTTCAGCAAAACTGCATCAGGGACAGAAAACTGTGCTACGTAGAAATGATTCTGTCCCCTACTTTAACAAATATTTACATGCTACAAGTTTATGAAACTCATTTATGGTTTTCTGTGAATAGAACCTCATGAAATATGCAGCGAGGACAACTTTTCCAATGTCGTATGGAAGATGACTCCAGCTGGTGAAACAGCAGCAGTACGCTGTCCTCCCAATGCCATGGGTGAGCTCATACCATTTATACATATACATTTTGCCATGTATAAGATTAAAATGTCCACTGGTCATTTACAAGTTAGATTAGAAACACACTTTGCTATAGAACCCTTATTTCATGTGTCCCCCATACAGGGCTTATCCTGCGCCGCTGTACCCTGGATGAAGAGGGCATCGCCTACTGGGAGAATCCCACCTATATGAAATGCATTTCCAATGACTATCGCAGCATACAAACTTTGGTGAGAATCATTTCTGTTAAACTCCTGGTATGACCCCAAACTCCTTAAAAATGACATTTCCATACAACAAATACATTTTGCAGGAATCGCTGGCTTATGTTTAGAAGCAACATATTTTTTGAATGAATGAAGCATTACTTCTATTAACAGCAGCAGAGTCACCAGGAGGTGGGTGGAGTGGGATGGTGGGCATTCAAAGCATCATCTGTGGTTAACCAGGTGCTGTGAGTGCCTCAGCATACAGTACAATACAATATCCACAAGTGGATATTGTGACGTAGGAGAAGATTATATGGGAAAAATCATATATGTCTGTAAATATTTCACTGATATGTTCACTATCAACTACCACTATTTTTTCATTTACCAAATACATAATTAGGAACATATCTTAAATATGTTAATAGAGACTGTAATCTCAATTTTCATTCACATTTTTGGATGGAGTTTAGTTAGAAGATAGGGTTGCAATGCAAAATAATTGATTGTGTATACTCAAATTTCAACCAATTTTAATATTAGTCTTAATGATACTGTGTTCAACCCTGCTCACTCTGTTGCCATAAACAGAGATGTTGTGTTGACCTGTGAAAACTAAGAGAGGCCATCTTTCTGCCGCTTCTCTGTTAGACTCGGGAACATTTGTCCAAAGCACAACGTGGCCTTGTGGGAGATGGTGTTTCGGAGGTAATGACCAAGCTGAGAGTGACGTCCAGTGATGGGACCAGTTACAGCGGTGATCTGCTGGCCATTGTGGATGTGCTGAAGAATATGACTGAGATCTTCAGGAGGGCATACTACAGTCCCAGCAGTGCAGATATGAGGGTGAATTGATATATGGATTTACTAATAGTGTACTGTTGCTTTTAACTCTGTTTAAAGGGGTTTTCTGGCCTAAAAATATTATAGTTAAAGGTTCTGTATGGAGAATTCTGAAAACCCTTGTTGTTACACCTGTTGTTGTTCTTGCACTCCATGAGCAGGTGGGCATGAGCATCCATAAAGTTCTTACCAACCCTGTCATTCTCTTTACCAGCCCTCACTGTGTGCTTACTGGGGGTGCACAAGTCACAGTCCAATGTTACCAAGAAATCAAGCAAAGGTTAGCCAGGTAGCTGTAACTTAACTACACTGCAGGGATCTAGGGTTGGTTTGTTAGCCAATAAAGTAATTGCCAGATAGCAAGCTTGTCAATTTACCAGCCAGATCAGCCTCAGGAGTTTGGATGAACTATATTATCCACTCAGCACAATAATAATAATTTGCTGCTGATTTGTCCACATTAGCAGGCGAGCTAATGTTAGAGAGCATTAGCCAGCTAAAACCACAGCATCACAATACATTTTTACTTTGCAGTAATGTTGCTCACCTGTCCAATGGGAGAGCCAGCTTGGGGTCAGTTTTTATTCCCAAAGCTGAACGAAGGTCCCTCTATGCTGATGTTGATCCTAGTTTTCAGTCTACAGTTTGTTACAGGCAACATAGATAGTTGGGGAATGGCAAATTCTTTTATGGTATGTAACAATCTTTTCACACATTGACAATAAAAAAAGCAGTTATTACATTTAAATTGTTTCAAATTCTTTCATACAGTACTTTAAAGGTAAAGATGCATTGATATTATTTTCTAGCAAGAATTGGTAAAATTAAGGGCAAAGCACAAACTACTGAAATTTCAAGTA
Organism: Lates calcarifer; assembly: GCF_001640805.2. NCBI lineage: Eukaryota > Metazoa > Chordata > Actinopteri > Centropomidae > Lates > Lates calcarifer. The sequence goes on from NC_066847.1 coordinate 16,789,401, forward strand.
TTACATATATATAATGGACAAAAAACATATTCTATATTTTTCTTATTGTTAAATGTAACCCTAAGAGGGCTTTGGAGCAATGTCATGATTTTCGCACATGAATCCTACACTTCCCATAATACATGTTCACTGTTGATAATAATTAACCATTGCATTAATAATGCTGAATAAACTTGCAGAGAGATGCTATTACTGTGGCCGGGACAAGCCTCCCTGCCCTTCCCTGTTAGCTTCCTCACCACTGTCATTATATTGTGCATTTAAAAAAACGCTGATATTTTGGCCTGACTTTCAGCCATTCGGGACCTTTCCATATTTATAAGACTCTTATAGAGCTTTTATTTTACTTAACATAACAAATTGTCAACCTGTCTGCCCTGCTCTGTGTGTGTGTGTGTGTACGCGGAGGAGCTAAGACACACACACACGTGCGCAGACCAGGACAAGTGACAACATAATGCAGTAAAGACTCAAACTGAGCTTAAATGAAACAGGAATTCATAAAAGAAGAAAAAGACCACCTCCAGCCTCATCATGTAAATACATACAGCCTGACTTCAGAATGTAAAGCTGTGAATAAGACATCATGCGAAACATTTTCTCTTTGTTTTCCAGAACTTTGTGCAGTCACTCAGCAATCTGTTAATGGAAGAAAACAGGGAGAGATGGGAGGAAGCACAACTGGTTAGTATCACGCTGTTTTTCTTAAATGGAACTCACACCGCCACCTCAACTGTAATTACATCTTTTGTTAAACTTAGTATACAATAATGATAACAACTCTGTAGCTGTAGAATAGATTGACAAAAACACAGGTGGACAAACAGCCCACCTGTATCTTTTCAGGCTGACAGAGGTAGACAGAGAAGAGTGCTGCTGGAAAACAGAAATAACTACAGCTAATGAGCAACCAAGTCAACGCAACACACACCCACTCATCCATCTGCTGCACTCATCCACTCATGCAGTTCTATCTTTGCCTCCAACCAGCCGTCCAGCCCTCAGGAGTGTCATCGTACAGGCATCAGAATAATGTTAGATAACTCAGCCTGGTCTCATCAGAATGAACACAGTGTCTTAAAATGCAGATATCATACACAAAAAGTAAGATGTTTACTCCCCAAACATGAAAGTATCAGCTACAATTAACAGTTACTATTGTTACCTTAAACAGTGGCATCTCAGCTCATGCCAAGAGCTCTTTATTGCCAGGATTTTTTTTTCTTAATTACCCATGATACCCATGATTTACATCACTGTTCACCATTCCCAGTGTGGCTGTAATATCGTATTTCATTGAATATGTAAGTCAGCTTTCCAAACAGCCAGATGTGTCCCTTTATTTCTTGATGGTAAAATCAATACTAGCTTGCAGTGACTTGAAAGTTGGGTTAGGCAATTTATCACAATGGACACCGTGTCTGCTTGTAATGTTAAGTTTGAAAAAGAAAAGTATTTTATCAAACTGCCAAACTTCCAGTCTCTAGAACTATCAGAGCCAAAGATGGATTACCAACCAGGTACTAGGACACTGGGGCCCCAGCACCATTGGTGGGTGGGGGCAATGACTCCAGCTTCACCATGAAGAATTACAGCAGTCTGTGGTAATCTAATCACTTCAGATTTGCACATATAAACTGAAATGATAAAGGTCTATAGGGAACACTTCAGTTATTACTCAAATTTGAGGTCCCATCTTGTAGATGAGCCCTAATTTAACACAGTTAGTTTTATTTATTTATTTATTGTTTTAGTTTCAGGTCAGTGTGTGTAGTGCTTGTACAGGGCATTTTACTAAATAAACCTGTGCCTGATGCCCACAGTGCAGAGAGACTAGAAGAAAGGGGGCCCTGAGCCTCCCTAATGGGTAACCCAGCCCTGATTAGAACAATGTGTAATCTCAAAGCTTAGAATGGTATCAAATAGAGAATAATGTTGTCACAGTTATAACTTCATTATTATTATGGTGGCAGTAATAATAAAGGAAACTAAAAAGCAGACATGATGCTTCACCTTGATTATTTACCTATCATTTATATTTTCTGGACTGAACTGCTGGTAAAATTATAGACTGAACTTTACAAACTTTACTGAGTATTTTGTCTGCTTAACTGAACTTAGACTTTAATGTGTTTTACTTGCTCAATTTAACTGTAGCTCATGAATTTGGGGACTTCTCACTTTCTCACAATCCTGTCATGATGGGAAGGATTACAGGCTTCACATTATTCATTTCCTCAGCTTCCATTATGAGTTGTTCATGCTTATATTTCTGAGTCCGTCGCCATTTAAAACAACTGCCAGTTTATTGCATACAGTTTTGCAAAAAAATTGAAAAACACACAGGTTTTTTTTGTGTGTGTGTGTGTGTGTGTGTGTGTGTTTCAAGTGTGCTTCTACAGCTGTTCAGAATATATATATATATGTGTCTCTGTTTTCTCAGCTGGGGCCAAACATCAAAGAGCTGTTCCGTCTGGTGGAGGACTTTGTGGATGTCATCGGCCTGAGAATGAAAGACTTTCAAGACATGTATGAAGTCACTGATAACCTAGGTCAGTCTTATCTCCATCCAGGAGATCTCCACAGCTATCTCTGCTTATCAAAAAGCAATTCTATTATCACAGCTTTTTCTGAAGACTGATCTTCATAAGATGCAATAGCAATACAGAAAAGGGAGAATAACCTGATGGTTAAACAGATATTTCATGTATCTTCAGTCTCAAGTTGCAATAAGCAATGTTAAGTGTCCATTTCAAGTCTGATTCATATTATTAGCAGATTTTAGGTTTTCACAGTTATATCAATAGTGATGTGTCAGCCAAGTTAGAAAGTTAAAAGTGACAAGCAATAGTTTGATCCCACATTATATGTCATATCAAGTAAAACTGGAGTTGGCTTGGAGTCAGTGGAAGCTGTGGTTTAGCATAAATCTGGATCCTGGACCTGGATTAGCTCATATTGGGACCTCTTTTTCCCTTTTTTTTTTCTTTTTTTTTTGGAGATTAGAATTTTTTTAACCATTTTCTTTTAAATTAATTGTTGATATTACTGTGTCGCAGCACAGCATAATCTCTCTTACTGTTGAATTCTGTTTCTGTTCTCCAGTATTTACATCAGGAGAACAACCCATGGTAAATATTAGCACTCTCCATGGCAGCAGGTCTTTAGATGTGTCTCGTGGGATTCTAAACTCACCTTCACAACCACCTGATGCCTCTCTCCATTGCCCAGCAACTGTAAACACTCTATTTTTCTCAAACAGGGGAAAAATAATGTAGTGTAGTCATCACAGAGGCTCTGCTGCTGTCTGTGACCTCCAGATAAAAATGAATCAGAGTTTGAGTTGAGTCAAGGGAAGTATGTAGGAACTGAGGCCAGATGAGAGGTCCTGTTTATAGCGGTGCCACCTCGCTGTCTGGAGCCAAATAGCCGCCCACACCAGCAGTGTACCTCCCCTGAGGTGGCTGACCTCTTCTCTCCTCCCACACCTCAAACATAAGTAAAGCCATGCACAGGAATGTTCCTTCTTCTGATAGCATATAGTTATCAGATCAGAGTTTCTTCCTCCAAACTCATCAAAGTAGTTATGTTATAGAGGATGTGGGAATTCAGCAGGCTTGTTTTTTCTGTTATTCTTATATTTGAATGTATTATTCATTCAGTTTCCAAGGAGAGAGATCTTTTCAAATGTCCTTAAAAGTCCCATGTTGTAGAAATTGAGATTTGCATACCTTTTTTGATTATAAAGCACATTTAGATGTTATTTAAATACTGAGAAAGTATGAAAATGCTCAACCCACAGAGAAATGCACACTGCCTGTAATCAGAAACTGTGCCTCCTAACAGGCCGTCAGGACTTCAGTAACTTTGTAGTGTCACAACAATACAGTCATCGCCTTCAGCTATGCTGTGCATAGCTACGAATGTCCCACCCCTGCTAGGAGTATAGGGTTTTAACTTTATTAACAACACAACACTGAGCGGTCATTCCATCAGAGGCCAATTTATCATTGCAGAGCCCTCCCAAGGATAGCAACATTTGAGTCCAGTGGCTGACGTTTATTTTTATATGAAATACCAGAGCATTTTAGTCCAAACCTGACCTTCTGTTCAACTTTGAGCCACCGCTAAGGATTAACGTTTTCCTCAGTGGTACACACAAAGAAAGAAAGAAAGATCATTCCAAGCTGGATTACCCACTAGGTAAACTGGACAACTGTCCCAGGGCCCCAGAACGTCCACAAAGTTCCAGGCTTACTAGCTGGGTTGTGCAAATTGAAATTTTGTCTGGGAGTATGCACTCTTAAAACAATATCAACAAACATGATAAAGGCTGCAAGGTTGGTCCTGCTTTATTCCCTGACTTTGAGGCCTTGTGTTAAAGAGGGTCCTTATGTCAAAATCTACCCTTTACACCTTTATTATTTCAGTTTTGGGATTTTGCATATAAAGTGTTTAGTCCCTCTACCACATGGTTTATCTTGGGTTAGATAGTCTTTCTGTATAGGAAAATGGAACAAACTGTATAGATAGTGGAAGGAATGGGAGGTTAATAGGGGCCCAGCAGCTAATCTTTGCAGTCTGGCCTCCTAGCAGGCTAATTCAACCATGCAGGCATTATAACACACATTTTCCTGCTGCTTTTATTTCTAATTTCTTTTGTAGCTGTTCTGCAGTACTTGGAGAAACTGTTTTCCACATAATGTATAAAGGAAGTTAAGTCAAGTATAGTTAGATCGGTAACATTACTGATACATAAAATTGAATAAACTCCATTACCTTCCTTTGATCTCAAAACAGCCTCAGTTCTAAGTGGCATGGAAAATGCTGGAAACATTCCTTTGAGATTCTTGTCCATGTTGACAAGATTGCATTACATGATTTATCCTTTTCTACCACATCCCAAAGGTGTTCTACTGGATTCAGACCTGGAGACTGAGGAGGTCACTGAAGTTCACTGAACTCACTGTCATGTTCATGAAACCAGTTTGAGACTTTAGCTTTGTGACATGGAGCATTATCCTGCTGGAAGTATCCATTAGAAGATGGTAACCTGTGGCCATAAAGGGATGAACATGGTCAGCAACAACACTCAGACTGTGACATTCAAACCATGACTGATTGGTATTAAGGGCCCAAAGTATGCCAAGAAAATATTTTACACACCATTACACCAGCAGCAGCAGCCTGGACTGTTGACACAAGACAGGTTGGTTCCATTGATTCATGCTGTTAATGCCAAATTCAGACCCTACCATCTGCTTCCTCGGCAGAAATCGTTTTCAACTGTCCAGTTTTGGTGAGCCTGTGCCCACTGCAGCCTCCGATTTCTCAGAAAAACTCAAACAAGCCCGTCTACCAACAATCATAGCATTCAGTCAAGGTCACAGATCACCAAAGAGCACCCTCTCAATCTGATCACATCCTTTCAGATATTTGATGTGAACATTAACTGAAGCTCCTGACCTGTATTTGCACAACTTTATGCATTGCACTGCTGCCACATGATTGTCTGATTGCATAAATCCATGACTGGGCAGATGTACAGGTGCTCCTTATAAAACGCTCAGTGAGAGGTAATATTATGTGTAATCACTTAATGAGCTTCATTTATTTTTCTATTACAGTTTTGAGCATCCACAAGCGTCCAGTGGTGGGTCACGCAGACATCAGCTTCCCTATGAAGGGCTGGAGGGGCATGGTGGACTGGGCCCGCAGCTCTGAGGATAGAGTCACCATCCCCAAAAACATCCTGTCTACTGGCAAGCCAGGTGAGACCTGTAACACGCCTTACAAGCACACCTCATATCTGCATCCCAGCCCCAACCCACTGAGACATAACATATACAGTATAAGTGTTGTAGCAAGGAAGTGCATGTAGACTTATACTATTTGGTAAGTAACTGTAACCATGAAAATGTGACGACTGGATATTTTGTACATCAGACTATCTTGGTTGGTTTATAAGTGTATCTTTTGGCAGCTACATATGTCCAGCAGGTTTGTCCGCCTTCTCTCTCTCTCTCTCCCTCTCTCTCTCTCTCTCTCTCTGTGTGTGTGTGTGTGTGTGTATCTATATATATGCCATTAATCTGCAAAGCAAGGCACCCCACTTAGACAAACACAGGCAGAGATAGTTGTTTTTAATGTTGCAAATAAAACATTTTGAAGAATAACAAAATCACTTCATGTCACCTGCTGTTCAGCAGCTGAGCAACAAAAAGACATTTTGTCTTTGATAACAGCAGAATAAGTTTCATAAAAAATTAATACACAGCCCATCTGCCTTAACAATTTAATGGCCCTGAATTGCAAACATCAGTATTTACATTCGTATGTGTTGTTTACAGACAAAGGGAATTATACAACTCTGTGGTCTTAAAGCGGTGATGAAGCAATGATACAAGCACCATAATGTGTATGTAAAGATTTAAATGCGTCTGGTGTGTGTTTGCTGCCCCTACATTTCACCTTATTGCTAAATGAATATCTTTGGTTTGGTCATTACCTTTGTCTCGTGTGACAGGCATTTGTCTTTATTTTCAAGTAAAATGGTAAATGGGCTGCACTTACATCGACCACTCAACACATCACCCATTTACACACACGCACTTTCAGAGAGCACTTGTTCTATACATACACAGTGTTCTAACTCATACACACAACAGTGTTAAATTGGGGACAATTTGGGGTTCAGTATCTTGCCCAAAGATACTTCAGCATGCAAACTGACGGAGCCGGGGATCAAACCACCGGGGATCAGACTTGGGTGGCTGCAGCTGGACTGAGCTGCAGCCACCCAAGTCAATGATTGATTAATTAATCAATAAAATGTCTGAGACTTAATTCATTAATATTGAACACTGGTGTCAGTTCATTTTCACTGCTTTGAGCACTGCGATCAAATTTCATTGATATTTATTCGTATTGGAGTGATGGTAAAACATCTCAGAGACAATATTAAAACCTATGCAAATAAACCCAAACTTTGACTTGGCTACATACCACTAGAGTTGACTAAATAGATACTGTGATCTGGCTGAGTCACTTTAGGAAAGCTGATAATATTGGGCAGTGACACAGCAGTGTGATTGAGTGAAGGCTGGAGTGTGAGGAGACTGGTGGGCAGATATACTGTCTTCAGCTTTAATGTCAGAGAGAGACTTCATGTACCACATCATTCTAACACTTAGTACTCAAGTAAGCCTATATTTGACCATACTTTGGTTGCCATCCATCAGTATCACAGTAAAAAATTGAAATGGTAAATAAATAGTAGACATTGTTATTAAGTGCAGTCCAGAGGTTTTGAGAATCATCCACTATCAGTATTCATTTTAATGGCTTGGGAGGCAAAAATGTGTTTGCGTTATTCAAGTTGTGAACATTAACAGCAGCAGGGCTTCACTCCTGTCTGCAGGCAGGTGCTAGATACACAGTTTTCAGTAGCAGTGGGGTTATTTGTCAGCCGGGATGTTTTCCACCATTAAAGACAGCCCTGTACTGCTAGCATGCTAATGAGGCCGTCACTCCTAATCAGGAGTCAACAGGAGCCAATCAGGAGCAATTAGAAACAATTTCCTCCCCAGCTGGGAGATGTGTCTCCACGGTGGTTATGTCACACCAGCAGCCAGCCCTCTTTATGCAGACAGCCTGGACCTGCTTACATGGATTAAAACAGCTCTCTAATGTCTTGTTTACATTGATTGATTGGTCCCCTCTCACAATCTGGAAATGTTATGAATGTGAGCCTTTTTTTCTAAAAATGAAAAATACAAATGCCAGTCTCTGTCAAAAAAAAAAAACATTTTCTGAACATGAAAAGAAATAGTGTTGGGGGCTACCGACAGAATTCAATTTGCCCCCAGTTTGCAGTGTGCAAACCAACAACAATCACCTACAATTAAAGTGCAGCATTGCAGCTTTGTTAATATGATAATGATCAAAACCTATACGCCAACTGTAACCATATTTTAACCATACGTTTGTTAACTCCTAATCTACATATCAAACAAACTTAAGATGATTGCTCATCCTGTGACATTTTAGATTTTAGAATTCAAAGCTGACCAGTGCTTTCCTTTATTTTCCATTAGATATGAAGCTCTATAATTTTCTTGATCATTGTGTGGCCACACAGTGAGCCTGCAAATAGATTTTCACATATGAATATAAATGGGAAGCAGTGGATGGCTTGACTAATAGAAAATATGTATTCACATTTCTAAAATATAGTAACATGGTTTGCAAAATGGTTACCTGGGATGTGAAGAAATTCCAGATTTGAAGATTTTAGACTTGCAGAAGGTTTTTTTGTTTTTTGTTTCTTTTTTTAAGCGGGACTGTGTAACTGAAGCTGATTTTGCTGAGGTTTAATTTCCTTTTATTTCCCCAAATTCTTCGAAGACTTTTGCTTTAAAGACAGGCATTGAGCTATGTTACACAGTGTAGCAGTGTAAAGTTGTGCTCGCTCAATAATTTACTCAATTATCAGTTTTTGAAGTCAGTGTTTATTCATCCATGTACCCTCTGTACTACTGACAATATTACTGGCAGAGTAGCCCAGAGAAGTGTGTGTTGAGTTTGTCTGTGTGTGTGTTTCTGTGTTAGATCTGACTGACTGATCTCAGAACACTTCAATTCTTATTTTCCTCTATAATCTTTCCATTTTATCATTGTTTTCTTTTTCTTTTACATTCAGAAAATTCATTTTTTTACTTGAGTTTGAAACATTTAAAACTTTTTAATTCAGGCTGCCCCAGGCCAACTCTAAATGTCACTGCATTCCAGTGGCATCTTTCTAGTGAATGTATAAAATATAATGTAAAATGTAACTAAGATTAGCCACCGTACAGTAAACCACTGGTCATGCCAACCGCCAAGCCAATTGATTGAGGGTGCCTTCCATTGCTTGTGAATCTTGGTTTATGCAAATGTTGTGTTATATCATGTTCAAATTCATAACAAAGAATACCCCGTAAAATGAAATCATTATGATTTTGCATGCATATGTAATGATACAAGCCAAATGAATTTTACCTTCACCTCATATTCTGTTGTTGTTTAAAGCCTCAATTAAAAGGCAGTGTGAGAAAAATGTAGCAAAGGTTGTGTTTGATCTAAATAATATCTGACAAAGCAGCAAAAACAGAAGTTAAATTTTTATGATGTTTACTTCGTTCTTAATGTGTGTTCCTGTTAATGGAATAACATTAAGTAAGCACAAGTACACATTCACTGTTCACTGTTGACTGAGCCATAATCTATGTTCATGCTTTGTCTTATCAGTTCATAACTGAGGCAATGTGAGTAAACAAGCTTCTGCATGACTACAAGAATATTCACCCTCCAACATATACAAACAAATATTCAGCACATACATTATACTAACAAATGCATATTCAGTTACTTGGCTATGAACTTTTTCAGTTCTCGCACACAGACACATAACTTATTGAATCACTGGTTAAAGTCCCTCCAGGCTACCTCTTGTTGGGTAAATCTGGCTGAGCATATTGGATGGGCCAGCCAAAGAGTGGATGAACAGGATACATAATACTTCATCCCTCTCTCTCTCTCTCTCACACACACACACACGCACATGTCTTCCTTGGTTCCCCCCTGATGCCCACGGGAGCTCAGCTGTTGCCTGGGAGCTACAGCCTCTGTCTGCTGCCTGGCACACTGCTGCAAACTCTCAGGCGGCCATGTAGTGAGCTGGAGCAGAAGAGCTGGATGTCTTCAGATGGCCCAGCAGATGGAGTTGTGTTTTTTTTTTTTCTTTCTTTCTTTTTTTTTTTTCCTTTTTTTTCGCCTTTGACACTTCAGCCAGAAAGAGAAGGCTTCTCCTCGCCCCAGGCCTGTTTGTGCCTTAATGTGGTCCAGCAGTCAAGTTTTGACAAATTTCTTCCTATGCTGGCACCACTCTGTTGTCAGGCAGAATGAACTCACCTGCAGAGAACTGCAGCATGGTGTATAGATGCATATAGATGCATCTTTTCTGATTATGTCTTATCACCACTCCAATTAGCCAGGTACTTCTCTTCTGTCTAAAAGCTTGTATGGTGATCAGCCCTGTGTTAAAACAGCCATGTGGAACACATTCATGGACTCATCTCTTTTGTTAAGCCATGATGTCTAAATAAATGTCCAACTAGTTTTGAGTTTAATTAACCAACAGTGTTGTCACTGCATAGTTTGTCCACCACAGAGCACTGGCAAGTTGCTTTTTCTACTGTAAAATGTCTGAAACAGATCCATTGTGGTCACAATTACACAGATTGTTTATTGACACTTTCTCTCAGCCAGTGTATGGTAACCAAATTCTTTTAACTCAGAAAACAGTTGAATGGTGTCACCATTTCACACAACAGTGATTTTTAACATATGAACCAGTAATCTTTTAACCTGTAATTTAGTTTCTTGTGTAAATTTTGATGTTTTATTCCTTTTAACTGTTTTTAATTCATTTTGATTACTTTTGTAGCACTTTGAGATTTTCTTGCTAAAATATAAAGTGCAGTATAAATAAAATGTATTATTATCATTATTATTAAAGACACTGACTGTCTGATACAGCTGCACAATTGTAGTTGTAGTTGTTGTCGTTGAAAATGTAAAATATATCTTTTATGACACTGGATGCTTTTAAAGAAGTGGAACCATAGTTTGACATGCACCTCTGTCTAGATGCTTAGACACTTTTCAGCCAAGTCAGTGTTTCTTTACTCCTCCAAATTTTGTCAACTTTGCTAATTTGTGAGTGAGGACAGTGTCAGGCTCTGTTACCTCTATCTGATACTGTGGAAATTAGCAGTGTCATATCAGATAAAGAAGATGCTGTGTTTATGTGCTGATGGTAAATGTGTGTGTGTATGTGTGTGTGTGTGTGTGTGTATAGTGTGTTCAAAAACAAGTTAGGTTTGCTTTTAACTTTTTTTCTGTTACTGTCAGTGCGTGAATGAAGCTGTGAGTGTGCAGTTGTGCATGTGTTTATCTGTGTATGTGTGAGTATATTCATGTGTGCATGTGTGTTTGCGTGTGAGAGAGAGAGACAGAGACTATAAAGCAGTGTAAGAGACAGTCTTTATAGCTGACTAGTCATGTAGGCCAGCTTCAGTGTAAAGAGCTCTGGAGCTCTGGGGGCGGGAGGAGTGGAGGTAGCATGGCTGACCTGCATTCTCCTCTATGGCAGGCCACTGTACTAACAGAGACTGAAGCATTCAGTCTCTATGAACACTCCAGTCTTATTTGACTTTGACCTCCATGCTCAGTGTGTGTGTGTGTGTACCTGTTTCTTCCCCACTGCAGATTCAGACGACACCTCGACGTTTGTAACCGGCATCGTTCTATACAGAAACCTGGGCAGTATTCTGACTCTGCAGAGGTAAGGCTGCTGACTTCTTTGCAACTGCAACTGAAAGATTAGAGGCTTTGATGATTGTTATACCAGTTTCCCTCTGGTCATGAAACTCCATCAATATCAGAGTAGTGTACTCCAGACAGGGAAGCCAGGGGATTTTAATAATTGAGCTAATATGAATGTAACCAAATGTATTTTACAGTTTGATCCAGGGGACCTGAATGGTATGGGTATGGGTGTGGTACAAGGGATACTTTAGAGGAATGATACAGAGTGGATAGTAGCAGTGGTGGTTCTTTTACCTGACCAGACAACACTTGCAATAACTCTAAAGAGCAAAAACCACATTCATTTTTACTAGCCAAATCCACCCCCACAATCTTTGTTGCCCTTTCATCCCTTTGTTTGCATCCCTGTGAGAATATATTCAATATGTCCTAATGGTTTTACGGATGGTAATGTTGATCAGTCAACCACTTGTCCAGCCTGAAATATTTCGACAGATTATGATGAAATTCATTTGGGTTAGCAGCATGCATCTCACTCCTTATTGCATATGCACTAGGAGGAGGCATAAACAAGGCACACACTGGATTTACAAGAGCTATTAGTAAGGTTGCAGTGGCAGAGATACATGTGCAAAGCCACAGTGCAAATTTTCACAGCACCACTTTCTAAGTATATCCCAGAGTTTAATATATGCGAAGAGATTTGTTCCTATGCTGCATCTCATTATTTAAGAACAAGTAGGGACTGAAAGGCTTGAAAGGCTGAAAGGTAGAGAGACAGACAGACTGATGGATGAATAGACTCTCCACACTAAACAACAAAACAACCCGTTAAAGCGGTTTCTCATCCAACACGTTTATAGGCAGGACAACTCTGTCTGTCAGTGCAGTGTCAGTACATTCATTTGTGTAAGTGTTTTTTTCAGTCTGCGTGAAAGAAGCACCATTCTCCCTACAAGTCAGTGGACCGTCAGAAAGACTTTGAAGCTGCTATTTTGAGGTCAGATAGTTTTATAATGTTGCTTTAACTGAAGGGCAGTGTTATCAAAGCAGGATGGATGAGAATTCTTAAAGTATGAAATTACTTTAGCTAATCCAGTGAGAACAGTTTTGGTGATCTTCTTAATGGAAAAAACAAACACACATCCATTTGTTTTAAAAGTGAAACACAGATCACATACCAATCGACAGCAACCATTATACAGTATTGTAATGTTTACAGTGCCCTTTACTAAACCAGCTACACGCTGATGTTGCTGAAATGGTTGAACCCTGTGGATCTACTACAAGATTGTGTTGGGTTTTATGGATCGTCACAGTACAGTCAGGGCATTTTACATGAGTAGTGGAATGAATGTTTCCAGCTAAATGAAAACAAGGATTAGATGCAGAAACAGCAGCACACTAGCAGTGGGTGGCTCCATGTATGTCTTTTATCTCCATGAGTAAAGGGATTTCTTGGAGGAACTTGCTGTTACTGCTTGCATGATGATTAACATACATTTTAACATTTCAACACAGCAGTGTATGTGTTCTGTGTAATTATATATGCGAATGCAAATGTGTGTGTGTGAATGCATGAAAGCTTCTGTGAGAAACAGCCTCTTATCTATGGCTGTGGTTATGGCCGTAAGGAGCTCTCCATTATGAAAATGTTGTAAAGGCACATAATGAACTGGTAACATGGAAAAGGGGAAATGAAGCAGACCCTGACTCTCTAAAGTTCTCCCACGTTTGTTTGGAGTCTCTGGATTACTGCCGCTCTCTTTCTCAGCTCCTCTTCACTCCTCTTGCATCCTTGTCTCATCTCCTTTTCTGCATTTGGTTCTCCTCTCAAGGAAAATGAGATGAGTTTGAGGCAAGAGACTAGATGACATGAAAGTTTAAGTTGACTGATTGTGTTTTGGAATGGTGAGAGTGCGATTGTGCATAGAGAATACAGTGATGATATGAGGAACTGGAAAACTGAACATGGGCTGTTGAACATGTTTGGCTGACTGGAAGCGTTCAATGTCAGTACTTCCAGCAGCAATTCACTTTTTCCTGATTGTCTCATTCCACATGATTGATAGTACCTATGAAAAGCAGAAATTGCAATGCATACTAAGTAGGCAAGAGGAATGTAAAATAAAATGCCCCAAAAATGGTTTAAGATAAGCTATTGAAAAACAATATGGATAGCTTCAGATGCTAGAAATCCCTTAGAATCTTTATGGTTTACTTAGCAGGTAGGATTATACTGTGTGCTTGCTCTGATTCTGGTAATCAGACAGCTGAGTCAGTAACCTGTTACATTTTTTGCTGTTGACTGAACAATCATGGTTCGTGTGGTTTTGAGCAGACAGGACACACCCTGTCACTCTCTCAGTAGCTTTAATGAAATGCTTTAGCATTTTGTGGCAACTGTGTGACCTTTTCTAAACGAGTAACAATGTTGAAAATGTCAATGTGTCCTTTAAAATTGTACTTTTGGGACATGTTGCCTTTTATAGAATCTGCTATGGATGCCAGTGTTTTTACCCAAGGTATTCCTCAATCTAACATTCAGAATTTTTTGCCATGTTGATCTGATAAAAGTAGTGAATGTGCCTTGCCATAACTGTCACAACATCTAACACACCCACATGTAATGTATTCTTACTCATCCCATCCTGTTTTCCAACTGTGCCACAGATGCACCAGGTGTGGCTGGCCATGAAAATGCCAAAGTGTGTTTGGCACACCCCTGGTGCATCTGGCAGGGCACAGTTTCATGAAAATGGGGCTCATGTTACAGCGCTGAGGTTTTCCCTTTTTTATCTGTAGGAACAGCACAGTCCTCAACTCCAAGATTTTGTCAGTGGCTATCAAGCCCACCCCTGCTTCTCTCTCTGCTCCGGTTGTGGTTGAATTCTCTCACTTGTACAACGTGAGTGACAAATGAACCTTTATATTGAAGTAATTACAGACATCAAGCTATTGTGATATGCTGCTCTATTACTGGTACTGTACTCTTCTATGGTGATCATATGATGTCTCTGTTCTCCATCCATTAGGGTACCACCAACCAGACGTGTATATCCTGGGACGAGAGTGACAGGTAAGATCCACTATATTGTTGATTAGTTGACATGTGACCATGCACACACTTGCTAATATGCACTACCAGTTGTCTAATGGGAAATGTACAATCCAGCATTTTTGGACCTTCCCTCATATTAAGAACTCAGTGTCAGGATATTGCAGCCTCTGCTCCTCTTTATGGAAGTGTAATACACTGGAATAGCCCTTTAATGGTGTCAGTAGCTAATACGTAGCTACATTACTACCCATCCATCTATCTGTCCAATGCTTTGGTCAAAACCAAGATACTGTGAGAAACTAATGGACAGATTTTTATGAAAAGGGAAACATCCTGCTCTGAGTATGAGCCTTGATAAATTTGGTAGCCATATGATTATTCTTTTAATGCCACTACTCAACCAAAGATTACACAGAGAGTATCACAGAATTATGACATTTTTTTATTTATTATTATGAATTATGTTCAAGTCAACCCATATATTTATGTGATCGCATGAACATTGCAACCTTTAAGGGCCACTAACCAGGCTTCAGACATGTTTTAAAAATTTTCATGGCAAAAAACTTAGCAGTGTACAGCTTTTTTATGTCTCCTACCTGGAAATAGAATTTACAACCACATTACATCTGTTTTAACCTCTTTGCATTTGCATCAAATGGCATCAGGCTGGTGGCTGGTTTCAATGTCTCACCAGGGAAGAGGCAGTTGCTCTAACTCACCTATATATTCCAATCTACATCAAACTCCACATATATGATAAGAGGCCCAGCCTGGAGACATCTACATTCCAGTTTTCTGTCATACCGCCACCTAGTGGCAACTATTGTGATTTGTTATGTTTTAACAGGGAGATGCACACACGTGTGTGTGTGTGGGGGGGGCATGATGAGAAAGTGAACAAGGGGCTAAATGATATGTAAGCGCAGTGTCCAATGGTTGCAAAGATGCACGGCTACTTTGTGGGCTGTTTGCAGCTTTAATTTAAATCTTGTAATCCCATATGAACCCTTGCATAGCTTGAGATCCTCAGGCAGAGGTCTTCTGACTGTTCCAGAGAAAATGTTGAAAACTGAAGGGGATAGAGCCTTTGCATTTAGGGCCCCAAAGCTCTGGAACAACCTGCCCAAGGAAATAAGGCTGTCTGAGTCAGTGTCATCTTTTATGTCACTACATCATTCTAGCAAGCTTAGCTGACACTGAGTGGTCCAGATCCTATTGGTAATTATTCCAGGATCGATGACATAAACACTGGAAATCCCACATGTACAGTAGTCTATAACACATTAGGGAGTTCCCTGTACCCTTAGTTTTCATTTTAGAGACATCATGTTCCCTCTGAAAGTTCCATGGCAGGCTGCAGTGTTTTTAATCTTGACAAAGTCAGTGCGCTGCTCCCCAGTGAAAGGGTGCTGAGTGTGTTGGACAGCTCGGCAGCTCTTGTCTGAGACAACGCTAACCCCACGCTATCACTGCGACGACACTGATGCAGCATGTGGAAAATTAAAAGTGTCGTTCACAGCTTTCCTCCTTCTCCCGGCCCACGCACACACATCAACATGTACGATAGGGAGCAGTTCGGAGTTTTCAGAGAGAGAGGGAGAGAGAGAAAGAATGAGCAGTGAGCATGGAGGCTAAAGAAAGAGTGAAAGATACATGTTCAATTTTACTGCTTCTGTGGCCACATTCAAAGCACTTCTCATTTGCTCCTTGGTCTTAAGTGCCCTATTTGTTTAAGACGAGAAATAGTGTTAGAGCGTGAACAGTGAGTGAGGGAAAGAGAGAGGCAAAGAGAGGCAAACATTTTGCAGTCTTATTGCATTGTGGTTTCGGACATTTGCATTTAGATGGGTGCATACACTTGTGTTCCACAGACGAAGAGCAGAACATTCACTGTCTCAGTCGAGGGATTAAAAGAAGTTTGGCTGGGCACATATACACCTGTAGCAAGACAACAAGTGAAACACAGACAGAAATGATTTGGGAATGATTATGAATATAACTTAAAATGACAGTTGAGACAATGTCCATAGTGATATTTAATTACTGACAGTGTTCTGTAAAATTTTAAACCACTAGAAACTAAACTGGAGCCTTCATTTACTTCAACTGCAGAGAACCAGACTTTATATCAAGGTTTATATCAAAGACAAACTGAATTGCTGTATTACACATTTCTATTGACATAGTTTGTCAAATTTTAGTGAGGCACCTTGTTCTCTCTCTCTCTCTCTCTCTCTCTCTCTCTCCCTCTCTTTCTTGTAGAAAATAATGATGATAAATATAATAACAATAATAATAATAATGATGATAAATTCAAAGTCATTGCTAGTGATCTCCCTCATACAATTGCAGGCTTGTTCCCAAAACTCTCTGAGTTCTGATATTTCCAACAGTTTTCTGTATCTTTAAGGCCTAATTAATATACTCTATATAGTGTCAGGTTATTGAGGACTTTAAACTGAATGAGTCTTACATGTCTTGACAGCTTTCTTTTTTAGCTTTTTGGCATACCTTATTCCATTCTAACTCTTTAGATAAAAGGTTTAATCTCTCCCTCTAGTACTCCTTGCTGCTGTTGGAAGTTTAGTAGCCTCACTAAATATTTTTCAGTAGTATTGAGAGGCTTCATGGCCCAGTGCAGATCTGCTGCACTTTTAAATTTGTTGTTGTAACCTCACATCTTTCTCAATTCTTACCTGACGTGTTGATAAGGTCAGGGTAATGTGCATTTTACAGCATCAATTTATCTAATTTCTGTAATTACAAGAATAATCACTAAATAATCTGAGGTGGTTTTACTGTTTCCATCCATTAAACTTAACACTAGTGACTCAAAAGGTATAATCCCTTCTATTGCTGGCAGGCTTTTGTCATGAAACAGTGGCCTGTATTTGTTTGTGCCATGTTATGCTTTTATCTGATATCTCAGCTCAGTGAATAGTGTCTAAAGCAGCTTTAATCAAAATGTTACAAGGATATTTGATGAAGGTTTTATATGTTTTTGACAGTGGTCATCTCTCAGACATCACCAACATCTGCAAACATGAGAGACAACACAGTAGGAGAGACCATGACAGAAACATGGCAAGGACAAAGAATCTAATCTTGGTGTTTAGGTGTGGGGGTGGGGTTGGAGGAAGACATGTTCCATGCAAAATTAAAATCCATCTTGGACAGCAGCTATGATTAATGAGTTAATATTTGGGAAAGAAATTGGTATCTGGGGAGGCGTCCCTGTCATGTTGATAAGAGCCGTGAAGCAGCCTAGGCCTTCACTTGCCCTACGCTTCAATCTCCTGAAATCAATAACAAGACCATCAGCAACTTCTCTCTGCCTGTCTCACTCTCACTCACAGTGACATTATTACTTAGTTTTGTTTACAGTATGTCTTACCTGATGTACTAGAAATACTTGAGGTAGATGCGATTTGGCATCAGTATGCTTTGACAATTCCAGCACTCTAATAGGAATACAAAGTGTTTGGTAGATTGTCCTGTTGGGTGATTTTCCCATTAGGCTTCATGGTAATTCATTATAATGAGTTTTCATGATAATTCTTGGGAAATGTTATGCCTTTATTAGAGACTTGACAGGAAATGAAGGGAGAGACAGATGGGGAACAACATGCAAATGTAGGTACCCTGCCACACTAAAGATTTAAATTTGTTGCTATGGTAATGTTACCATAACTCTTATCCACCTTTATCCATAATTTTCCAACTATTTTACCAAAATGCTTCCACTCATTACCTCTCAGATGGTTGAGTGGTGTAATTATCCGTTTAGCACGGCTTGCTAGTTTTTCACTATTTTCTTTCACACAAGGTGCACAACAGCTCAGTTTACTGATAATAGAGCATAATAATTTCACTAACACTCCACACAGTCTGTTGCACTGTGAATTTTTAAGATGATTACAAACCCAGTATTTAATTGTTCCCCATTTTGCACAATACTTTAAGCTCTGAATATAAAGTGACAGCCTTACTGCAAAAGAATTCCAGAATGTACTTGGCATCGTGATCTACAATAATTTCACTTTTTGTTTTTATGTTAATGAATATTCAGGCACATGATAAAATCACAACCAACATCTTATCATGAAAATATGTCTTCTTACTCACTTTTTGTTGTTGGAGTATTATCTTTCAGCATAACATCTGCTCAGATTATACTGTATACTCAGACACTCCCTTACTCTCTTACAGTATAGTGTAGATAACAGTAGGTGGGTAAGCAAGGCTATCAAAAAGTGTCCTGTGGATGTCTTTGGGTATCTTTGTCTGTAATTGTCTTGTAAGTTGTAATGCTCACTACACTAATCATATTTTTAGTGGGATCCAATCACAGAACATACAGAGTCAAGTCAACAAAAGTACTTATTAACAGCAGGTGTAAACGCAAAGCTAGAACAGAGAGCCTTTTTGCTGTGTTTATGCTTGTCATCATTTCAGAACTTTTACCAATCAGACAGTCTCCAAAAAACCTGCCCAATCCCATCAACATTCTTGTCATCCCTATTAGTGTTGACATCTTTACACAAGCCCATTAGCTGTTTGTTACATTGAGTTCTTTGTTGCATTCTACTATCACAAATCTACTCTTCTAACCAAACCAAGCTAGTGATGCAGACATGGTTGTGTACCAAAGGGAGGAAAAGGTCACTCTCATCACTTTATGTAATGGTTGAAGATAAGTCCTGAATGTTTTTGACCAAATGATTCAAGTCTGTGCAATATTAACATGTTTTTCCTGTTCCCACCATCCTCTGTGGGTGCTATGTGCAGAGAGCGGCCCTGCAGTGTCGCATAAATTCTGTCAGTGGTCAAAACAGACCAGTTACTGGAAAAACTTTGATTTGAGTGGTTTTATGTTAATAACAGAAAACAAACAGGACTTCCATGACTTCAAACATTCACTACAGGGTGATTTCCGAAGAGAGAGGTATTTTTGTCCCTATGTATCAAAAGAGATGGATTGCAGGGAACAGACTGTACACAGTCCAGTTTGTTTATATTCAGAGCATGCTAATCCATTCTAATTAATATGCCAGTCAATTCACTAGCTGTTTGAGGATGAATACCCTGAATATGAGGGGTGGGGAAATGGTCCACAACACTGTTGACATCATCATCATCATGCTGACCCCTGAGCTCCTTCTTCATCTTGGAAAAAAGTAGTAGTCAAAAGTTATGAACATCAAGCTTTCTGAATAATGACTTAAAGAGTTGATTAGCTCTTTAAATAATTTGGTGCACAAACCTGGATTAATTTGCCACTTTGGTACAGTGCCATCATCAGTTAAATAGATGTTATGGCATGCATAATGAATGACAAATGCCTGCAAACACAGGGCAACATTAGCACTCATTTGGAGTTGTGTTGGTATTTAGCTGCTAAATGCTCCACTGTGTTCACCAGCTAGTTGCTGAAATGAAAAAATTGATTTTTTAGCAGCCTTAAAAATGTATGCTTCAAAGTCATTTTACTTTTAATTAAGTGATACAAATATTGTAGACTGTAACACTGAGTCAGTGTATTGACTGGGGATTTTAATTTTATGTTCATATCTTATGTTGAAATATCCATCCATCCATTATCTTGTCCTTTCAGGGTTGTGAGGATTTTGAAATAGGAAAATTTATATTTAAAAGGATACTCCCACATTGTGGTATCATACTTCTATAAAGTTGGGGGATTTGCAAGACACATGAAAGAAAGAAAAGAACAGTTAAAAATGAAGCAGCGGAGGCTGACATAAGGTGGGTTTTCATCCACCTTTTTTGTGCAAAAAAAAAATGCTGGAATGCCCAAAATTTGAGAGAAAAAAAACAAACTTTTATGTTTGGTTTTGGTGGAAATTGATGGAAACAGGCTTTAGTGGATTAGTTTAGTGAACATGAAGCTTAAGACCTAAACATTCACTGAAGATTCAGCTTCAATGAAGAGACAGAGAATACCCACAGACGAAAGCATCATATCTGTGTGGAATGATAATGAGATATCATGATAATGTTTATTTATTATATATTATGTTTATCCCCATATTTTTTCACCATTTGAGGTGCTCTGGTGCTCTTTTAATTGCATCATCTTCTGGCACCCTCTTCTTCTGCAATGGTTTAATAGCAACCAAATAGAGAATTAGTGCCACCAGCTGTTTATCTTGATGAACTCCTAATGCTTAACAATTCATGCTACATTTGAAAGGCAACTCACTTACATACTGATTTGAAGTCCCTGGTATATGGGACAAGTTTTAAAAATGTTCCCATAATGTAACTTGACATGTCCCCATTTTAAATGCAGGGTTTCTGTTATAAATTTGTTGTCTCCGAGTCCAAGTTAAGATCATTTTGATGACATCATGCACAGACTGCCTCATGCTCCCCATCACAGATACATGTAAAACCGAGTGAGAGAGTGAACCCTTAAATTAAATGTAAAATTTGATCCACTGTTAGGATGCCAATGAAAGGCTCCATACTAACACTGAAATGTAAATGTGTGCAATGTGTGAAAAGTCTAATTTATTCTTAAAACATCATTTCTCAAATAATCGTTTTTGGAGCACCTGTATTGGCTGAACTGTCCAAAATCTTTGATTTTTCTTGTATCATAGATAATCCCTATTAGCATACATGATGTGTAATGATGTGTAACATGACCAGTGAACATCATGCAATAATCTTCCTCATCAAAGCTCTCTGCATAGTCTGTGAGTCCATGATTATATATTTCCTCTTTGCTAGCAGACTGCTTTTCATCCACGTGGCCTGTTCTTGGCAAAGGACATTCTTCCATGCAGGGCTGCTGCACCAGCACCTAAATTATCCAATTAGACTGTGGGGCAAGACTGTCTGCAGGCTACTGTGTGGCTCACAGAGAGGCCTAATCACGTCAGCCATACAGAGAAACTGCACTGAGTCCTAATATATTGGATTTCTGTTAAAGGTGATGTGCTAACGTCAACACTGAGTCACCTCCCGGGCTAATGCACGCACACACACACACACACACACACACACACACTGTGTATGAACCTATAAGACCTGTGAGTGTGTGAGGATGTGACTGTTAAATATTCTGAGTAATCTGCAGCCTCCATCATCTTTATGTTGTTAAGGTTTTGCAGTTCTTAGGATTTTGTACAGACTGGTGACAAATTAATAGAAAAATCTGAATAAATAGAAACATAATCATATAACATAATCAAATCAATAATCAAATAACATAATCCAGCCTTCCACACAGGTCTTTCTGGCTTGTTGAGTGTGATAATGATGTGAATCATAGTCCATGGCGTTCACAGTCACATCTCAACCCTAAAGAACGCTCAAATGAAGGGATGTGTTTATCCAGTCCTGTAGAGTTACATACACTTGAAGTTGTTCTGAAGGATCTCTGTCTGTTTACTGGACTTCCTTGGGTCCTCAGCCAAATATGTGCAAAGTTTGAGGTCAATCAGAAGAGTGGTTGTCAAGAAAAACAGATATGTCCATATATAGTTAGATTTTGAACCAGCTATGGAACAGAGGTTATCCTGCATGTTCACTGCAGGTGGTTGCATTGTGTCTCAGTTGTGCCATGGCACTGTCACATTTTGGTCTTGGTTGTCCATGGAAAGCCTTTCAGAAATGCAAAGTTTTCAAGCAGCCAGGCTTTTGTATTATAATATATTGAATCTTTATTTCCAGAATAATAAATATTATCAGAAGGTGTTCTGCTAATAGATAGATAGATAGATAGATAGATAGATAGATAGATAGATAGATAGATAGATAGACTTTATTAATCTCAATTTGGGAAAGTCTTGTGTTACAGCCACTTAGAAAAATAAACACAACAACAAAATAAAAGTCTAATAAATTATCAATATGAAAGCCTAATGTAAAGTTAACCATATAGCTTTCAACTTGCTGCCATTTATAGTTTATGTTTCTTTGATTAATTAAGTTTTACCATTCCAAAGTTACCCTTACCCTCCTATAGTGGGTGCATTCATTAGTCTATAATCATCTCTGAGAGTGTCTTCTGTTAAGAAACACCTCTTAAGCTTTAGAAATCATTATGATCATCTTAGCTGTACAATGCTTTTAGGAAACAGGGACCTCAAGTGTAAAGATAGAGGAGCAAATAAAAAAGCCTCAATTAAGACGCTCTGATCATGCCTCTGGTAGACATTGGCACACTGACTGGAATGGCACAGCGTCTCTGGCAGTCGCAGTGGAGCTGGAACATTAAGCAGCTGTGTCTGGTGGACTTTGGGGGTCAAATTGGACTTGATGATGTATAATATGAGGTCTGTGGGAGCTGAAAAAAAAAACGAAAGAGGAAAATGTTCCTTCAGGTCATGCTTTGACAATCAACATGTAGTGGCACCACACCTCCCATATCAATACGGCATTACACCTGTCAAAATGTCACTTGTAATTCCGTAAACCACATCTTTAGTTGTCAGCAGTCTATTCACTGTCCCATTAGGACAAAATTAGAAAATGCTGATCACACACCAGCAAGTCCTGTAGATGTATTAACATCATGTTGATTATATGATATAATCAATGCAGAACACTCCCAGAATCTTTTTCAGTATTTGACCTGACATACTAACATGAAGCTAGTTACTTTCTATGAAATAGAATTCTATGGTTCAGACTCATACAACTACAAGATTTACATAAATAATTGGCTCATTGCTTGTCCTGTATTTGATTAGTCTGTGTGAGGCCTGAATTCAGTCTATAGATTATTCTGAGCTTCTTTCAGACAAGCTGCATGATGACTGACATTTCAAATGCTTGCTATTGTCAGTGCCTGACAAATTCATTTGGATTCCATGGCTGGAGTACAAGTTTGAGTCAAAACCCGCATGCTCCTCAATCAAGTCCATGTAAATTCAAGTCAATCAAGTCAATGTAAATTTATGTGAGGAGAATTGGAGTCTGCTGCCTGTTGTTAATTGATAACACTTGGCTGCTTTTTAATCAATTTGACTTATTTGCTTAATTTCTCTGTGCACTGAAGCAGACTAATGTATGGCCAGTCTGTGTCAGCAGCAGAGTCAAATGGAGTTTTGCTGTCTAATTGGCAGAGGTGTCAAGTTACCAAACCCTACAGTGACACTATGTCAGACTGCTTTGATTCACCAGCTAAACACTTTTAAACTGCTGACTTTCTGTGTACAGAGTGGAGCATTACTGATGACTGACTGCACGTCACTGGAATTTAGTCAGTGTCAAAGACATGTTGGTATCTTACTGTCTTGTATGTATTGCTTTTATTTTTTATCTGGCCTTCGACAAGATTTTGGCATTTCTTGCTCGATTGGTTATTTGATCATTTGTCCTATACAATCTACTAATAGTGTAAAGTAAACACTATGTAGGAACTGTGATAGCTTATTATAGAATTAATTGATCCACTTTATTATTTTATTTAAGAAATAATATGAGTGTCACTTTAAAATCAAATCATTTGTAACTTCAAAACTCTGTTACCCATTTCTAAAATATATTTTTAAAAATATTGCATGCCCACCTATACGTTACATGTGGGAACAAGATCTTGTTCCAATTCAACGACTCTCTTAATGCGTGGGAACAAGATCATTGAGTCATGGCCACAATAAAATTATTATCGGTCAGTTGTTTATTGACTCACTGCGAGGGCTATCATCAGTAAGCAAACATGGACAATTTTAACTTGATTTCACCTTAGTTTAACCTTGGAATAAATTACAGTGACATACTTTAGTCACTTGCCGTTAGTCATGGAGTAATTATCAGCAAGAGATTAGGATAGGATCTGATTCCCATACGTTATTAAGTCGTGGTCACATAATATATTATAGATACACAGTTTTTTCTTTCAAATGTCACTAGAGGAGCTCGGTACACTTCCACCAGGAAAAGAAAAAAAAATGAAATGACAAAAAAAAAAATCAAGTCGTAACTATGAGACACTAGTCAAAATATTATTTTTTGTTTGTAATTTAAGTAAGTCAGAAATTTAACTGTGAACACATTGAATTGAGATTAACAAAGTCATATTATACTATCATATAATTTTGACTGTAAAAGCCAGAATCCAACAGTACCACACCATATCATGTAGTGTAGCAGCAGCCCTTCACTTTTTTCTTTCTCTTTTTTTTTTTTTCTAAATAGGAGTATTTTAAAACACACCCATAATAATTATGGGTGTAGTTATTTATAGATGGGGTGTGGTAGGCTAATTATGTTTTGTATCTTACCATATTGCCAACTTATGAATATAGTACTACTATATAATAATAATAATAATAATAATAATAATAACAAAATATACGAATAGTAATGATAATAATAATACATGGGCTGTTTGGGGATGTTGTTGTAATGTGTCCAGGCAGACATCTGCAGCACGCCGCCACACAGTCTCCTCATCACCCTTTCACTTCGCTCTCTGCGCCTTCGCCTGCAACCGGCGGAGATGTAAAGTGGATTAAATAGCCGCTGTAACGCGGTGGGATTTGAACCGCTTTCTTATTTCTTTTGCCGGGACTGTCTCTATTCACCGCATCGCTTGTGTGTGTGTGTGTGTGTGTGTTTGTGTGCGTGTGTGTGCGTGTGCGTGTCTGTGTGTGTCTGTGTGCGCGCGTGTGTATGTGTGTGTTTTTCTCCCGTTCAGCTCCTCTCTGCTGGGATCCTGGTCTGCCAGGGGCTGCAAAACCGTGCTAGTCGACTCATTCAGAACCAAATGCGTGTGTGACAGACTGTCCACCTTCGCCATTTTAGCACGGCTAAATCCCGAAATGGTAAGTGCGACAACCTCCCTTGACTTCGTTGGCGTTTAAGGTATCGGAGACGGTGTGTTTTTGTGGGGTTTTGTGTGAATCCATCTGCTTTTTTTTTTTTTTTTCAAAAAAGGGCGTCATTGTCATTACATATCAACAGATCCTCCCTCTCTCCCTCCCTCCCCCTCTCCTTCTCTCTGTCTCGACATGCCAAAGTCATGCTGCAAAAGGTTATTATAAGCTTTATAGATCTTTTTTTTGGGGGGTGGGGGTCAGTTAGCACCTAGAAGAAGATACGCTGTTCATGCGTTCTCAGAGGAAATCCACACAGGAAGGGCAGCGCTGTGCATTAAGCTGACAGACGTAAAATACAGATATCCATACATGACATGGTGAGTGGGCTTTAAGATGATGTTATAGCTGATGATCACCTGCATGTACCCCCACACCTTCACTCTTCTCATTTCATGTGAGCACCAACTACTGATGTTCATATTAGCATTTTTAACATATTATACTGTCACCGGTGTCTCCATGGTTACCAGGCCCCATAGAGATCATGCTGCATGGCAATTCAATAGCACGTACGAAAAAGAAAGACACATTTTAATTAGACTTGGAGCTGCAGTGGGCTGTAGAACACACTTCCTTTGCATCATGGCTGCAACTGGACACAGCAAGCTAGCAATCAGTGTGATAATGGAATGGAATAATGGAATATTTCATTTTATTTATTTATTTATTTTTAAATCACAACAGACTCCCAGTGACTCAAACATGCCCTAGTTTCCTTAGGGAAAGGGCAGTGTCTTTGTGGGGAATCTTCATTGAGTGCGATTAGTTATTATTAGACTGGAAATTGCCTCGGAAGCAATTTGTTCTCTAGTTGCCCTGGTAACAGCATGGGCACTGAGGTTCTCTTAAAGACATAGGAGGCAGTGTGCTGTTCATCCTGCTGCCTGCATGGCCTAGAAGGAAGGCTAGGCCAGGGGAAGCTGTGGATTACACTGATAAAACACTTTGGCTTTACCACCTTGAGTCAAGCACATATGATACTGTGTCTGATTCTGCTGTTCAAGATAGTTGTGGTTGTAAATTCAAACAGAACCAGGTAAGTGAAGGTACTGCATGGTTTGATGGCTTCAGCAATGGCAGTCTTCATGCTGAGAGGCTGCAGTGGTGTGTTCCATTTGTGCTCTGTGCTCTCAGTGCTGAAGTATTAGCTCGTCAGCTTAGATGGCTGATAAGAATTGTTCCATGACAGTTTTAAGGATTAGTTCAGCATTTTTGGAAATAGTCTTATGCATTAAGTAGCTGGAGTAAGGACATGGCTAGTTTATGTCTATCATCACCTCTAAACTTCACTGATTAGCTTTGTTTAATATGTGCACAAACAGAAAAGTAAACATGCTGGTCTGAGGTTTTGGCTAGAGTTAAGTGCTGGAACTATTCTTGTAGCACAGTTTACTCATCAGCTTTAGTAATCAAATGTTTTCATATAGGTTTCTGTACATGCCTGATGAAAATGGGACCATACCTAGCTTCACTGTGTTAGGCTGCTGTTTTCCAAGAAGTAGTCCCATAATGCAACATGTCCTGAAACCACAAGTAACACATTTACGTCTCTGTATCAGCCTTAGGTCTTAAGCTTCAGTTTGGTTCTGTCTGAGCTGCAGAGGTGTTGGCTGGAGTTTCAGTTTGTTAATCAATTCACCATCTTAACCATTTGTCAGGGGAGAACATTCCATGTGTCCCGCTTCTCCAAAGTGTTCTACTGATCTCTGTGTGTTCTAACATGATATATTGAATGTGTTTGGGTTTTAGACTGCTAATCAGAGAATACGAGGGATGTGATGGCTTCACTTTGGACGCCATGAAATTGAGTTGGACACCTTTGACTCCTCTTACATTTTATAGACCAAATAACCATTGGGTTAATTGAGAAAGTACGTCTATTACATATTGTAAATAATTGCTTGTTGCTGTTTTTGAAACTTTGAGTTAGACACAAATTTATTAAGGGGATCCAATTTAATTTTGCTATAGGCAGACAGCGTCAATGCTCGGGTCATCCCATTTGACGCTGTGCTTAAGGATGCAACTAAAGATTATTTTCATTATTTATTAAACTTCCATTCACTTTTTCATTTGATTGTTTAATTAATAAAAATGTCAGTGGACAGTGAAAAATGTCATTTCCTAACGTCCAGGGTGATGTCCTCAGATTTCTTGCTTTGTCCCACCAACAGTTCAGAACAATATCCAATATCTGATCACAAAGACAAAGAGCAGCAAATTCTGACATTTGAAAGGCGGGGAACACTGAATGTTTGGCATTTTATTATAATAATTTATAAATTGTATTTTGATCAGATAATTAATTAATGGATTAAATGTTTCAGCTTTATCTTTATCGTTGTCTTTAGTCAGGGGTGATAAAGGGCCCTTTAAGGGTTAGTCTGGCTCTGTGTTTGTCTTTCTGGAACTAGAAAAGACTCCAGACATTGAAAGGACAGCTATTATTTGTGCAAAATTTGGCACAGATTAGTAGTTGTCTCTCAACTTTTCACTAGGGCCACCTGTTGGTCAAAGTTGTCACTTACCTTGAGAAATATCCCAACATCTACCAGATGGATTGACTAATGGTTATCAGAGGATGAAGCCTACTAACATTGTTGATCTGATGATATTTATGGTTTTGAGTGAAATGTTTTGACACCTTGCCATAAAATTTAGCACAAATATTTCTGATCCTCTGCGGAGGAATTGTAATAACTTTGGTGATGTCTTAACCACCAGTTATTTAGTTAGCCAAGGTTAGCATGCTAAGATGGTAAACTAAGATGATGAACATGGGAAAAACATTGTTGTTGCTTGCTTGCATTATCATTGTGAGCAGGTTGCCACGCTAACATTAGCATAAACCTTAAAGCATTGTTGTGCCTACAATAAGTAGAGCCTCACAGAGCGGCTAGCATGGTTGTTGATTAAGCTTATTCAGGTACAAGTGCATCTTTGAAATATGAACATCAGCTCATCATAGGTGAACCAGTAATGGGGCTCCCTCAGTTTGCTGTCCTCCTTGCAGCCTGCCTCCACCTGTGCAGACGGCAGCAGACTGGAGGCTCCTCGCACCCTGAGGGAAGCAAAAGTGTGATAGCTTCTTCTGCCAGAAATGGAGGAAAAGGCAATTCCCCCCTCCTCATGCTGCCATCCCTTCCCCCACATTCTATTATTTTGTGAGACAGCCATGGCCACCATGCTAATTACGCCTACTGCAACAAACAGTAGCTTTTAAATGGCCCAGCCGCTCTGTCTGCAGCTAGCTTCCTACAGCCTCAGCATGACAAACACCCCAACCTCTTTTTTCCTCTCCATCTTCCCCCTTTGCTCCTCTCCTCCTCCTATCTCTCCATTCTCTATTCCTCAGTCATTTCATCACACCATTTTTCATGGTCTGAGGCTGCATTATGTTTTAGCTCCCCCTCTTTCCCTGTGCTTACTACATCATTTACTCTCTTGCTGCCACCTCTCGTGCCCATTTTGCTCAGTCCAACTTCGCTGCAGGCTTTTAGAAGGAAAAAACAGAGAAAAATGCACTACAGTCAGAAACACTGCCCACCCCAAAGGAAAACAAAATTAAAAATAAAAATAATGTGTGTGTTGAACAAAAAGAGAATGAATGAACATGCTTTTGCTTTTATCATTTGCAGTGGTGTGAGTCTGTGCAAACCTTCCTTAGTTACAATGTGCTGTCAGGAGCCTAGATGCTGTGACAAGCCTTTTTGGCCAATTAGCTCACTTTGTTAGAGAAACAAATAAGAAAGGACTGCTGGGTTTCAGGTCACCAGAGTGTCAGATTCTCAGCATGCACTATACATTTGTGTTTCATCTTTGAAGGGGCTTCAAAAATATCTATGGCATATAGATATACTGTAGCTGTCCTGTTTAGCTGGACTGAAATGTACAAAAATGTTCAATGGAATTAAAAATGTGTGTACATGAAAAATTACAACACTGCTGTTTCAAATGCAAAGCCTGATGCTGTATAGAAGATAAGTGATGTCAATGAGGTATGTCACCTGAATGCTAGTTTCATTACACATAACGTTTCATTTCATTATCCCTCTCTTAAAAAGATTGATCAGTACACATACTGGGCCACGTTCAGAGTTGCAAATATAACCAACAAAACATTTTGTACTTAATTGCTGTCTTGTCTGCTCACTCTTCATTTTTGTGGCTGTACAGGGGGATAATCGCCTGCCAGCACCTTTTAAGCTCACTAATACATCTCCTTTGTCCAAAGTTGTGGTGTTCTCAGGGGTCAAGTACAGGTCTCTCAGCCAAGAGCAGTGACAGACATTTTATTGCACTCAGCTGGAGGTGTTAGTAGATATATGTAGGACCTTTTTACAGAACCAGGCTAGCTGTTTCCTCCTGTTTCCAGTCTGCATGCTGAGCTAGGCTAACCACAGCCAGACTTCATGGGAGTCATGAGAGTGACCCAGAAGTATAAAGTATAATATGCCCTTTAATTGGGAAAGTTTGTTATGAATGCTGATATGTGAAATTTATGTAATAACTGCTCCACATGCGTGTTTATCTCAGCTCCTAATGTGGGTCATTCTAGGACAGTTACATTTGTTAACTTGTTGAAAAAATATGTTATTATGTTATTTGCACTTACAATCTTTATTAACATGTTTTGTTTTATTTGCTGATTATTTTCTCTGATTAACTGTTTTGTCTGCAAAAAAAAGTGATGTGAAATGCCCATAACAATTCTTCAGTGATGTCTGCAAATTATATTCAGCATACATGATATGTAACAGTGAAAAGCAGCAAAGTTCACATCTGAGAAAGATTTCTGCATGATAAATACCAATCAATTAGCCAATGTAGTTGTTAGTTTACCAATAAACTGTTTGACCCAGATTATAATTTTCTATTTTTATTAACATTTATGATTCTTACTTTATTTGACTGATTAGATTTACAAGACATCCCACTGAGGGCGCTTCAATGACTTTTCTTTGATAGTATTTGGATCAGTAGCTTTATCATCCAATTTATCCATTCTCTTGTATAGCTGATAGCAGTGCAACTTGCAGTCATATTTGTTTACTGTTAATATTGGCAACAGCTTCATGTGATAGATTTCTGGAGGAGATGACATCCCGTGCTGCTCCTCAGCAGTGGTGGTAGCTAGAACGTCTCTGTCTCTACTGATGTGGAATAATGCAGTCTGGTCACTTTATTTTGGATGGTACTGCTCTCATTTGGACACTGCGTGAGACTTCCAGTTGAGCTTTGTCATTGGCTGAGGAGGAAGTAAAAGTTTGTCTGTCTCAGCAGACGCCTTGCCATTCCACTGCACTCCTAATATTTTCTCTCCCCCCTTTGCTTTTAGAGAAGGAACTTGCTGCAGTGCAGATTAATCAGGGGGATTTAATTAACTTGGCCCCAGCACACACATCAAACCTGGAGACAAGACAGGCTGTAAACTCAGCCAATTATCTCCCATTGAGGGTGGGGGGTGGGGTGGGGGGGGTGAGGTGAGGTGAGGTTTCTTTAAACTGGCCCCCCATGTAACCTAAACTTTCTTTATCTGGTCATGACACACACTAGCATTAGCATTAGGAATAGATTGTTGTGTGCAGAGACACTGGGCTTTGATTATTACCTCTGCAAATAACGTGGTTATCTTTTGCTTTCTTTTGGAGAATACTGTCATTGTTACTGGCTGTAGGGATAGAAATGTTGGTGTGCTGCTTTGGTCCAGACTGAAATATGTCAATAAGTATCAGATGGATTGCCATGAAATTTTCCTTCATTGTTGTCAGATAATACATGCACCTGCCTTCGGTGGTCCCGTGACTTTTCTCCTTGCACCATTATGATTTTGACATTTGTGATTTAGAGTGACATTTTTGGGCATGTCGGATCAAAAAAGTGACAAAGCAGCAACAGAGTTATAAATAACTCACAGAAACATTGCATGCAATAGCCTGCGATTACAATCCACCTTCTCTTCCCCTCTCGCTGTCACTCTCTCTCTCACTCTCTCAAACATACACACACACACACACTCACCAGAGGGTGCAGGTCCAGGTACTTTACCAAATTATAAAGTAACCTACATCCATCACACATCTCTCTGCACCCAGGCTATAGAGCTACACCTACACATAGCCTACTATTTTGTCAAAGCTTACCTTTATGAGGTGAAGGATGCTGCATTTGTGTGTGTGTGTGTGTGTGAGAGAGAGAGAGAGAGAGAGAGAGAGAGAGAGAGAGAACTCACCACTTGTTGGCTGACCAGTGTGCTTAAAAAAAAAGAAGCTGCCATTTTAATCTGGAAGTACCTTGATAAAAATCAAATCAAAAACAGTAAGCTAGGCTGAAATTGAAAGCTCATTAACCTGTTATGTCATCTGGAGCTGGTTGTCCCCCAGCTTCAAGACTCACTCCAGCACAGCTGGGCCATAGCATCGGACGCCTTGTCACTGAAGATAGTTCTTTATGAATGTGGCTGCATGTTTGCGGTCATTGTCATGCTGCGTAATGCATTTGGGACTGATTGTATTGTGTGATTGCACAGTACTATCTATGCAGTTGAATGATTTTCCATATACTAGGTAATGTAGAATAAGGATCAAGTTTTTTGACATGTTATATTATATTTGACCACATTACTGGAGGCTTCTGTGGCAGGGGCTCTATTGTGCCAAGCAGAATGAAGAGCTTGTATCTTCTGATGCAGTGAAAGAATGCTTTGTATCAAGGGGCTCGAAGGTTAGTGATGTGAGAGGCTCTGTGAGTACTTTGTACTTTTCCTTGTATATTTTTGTATACTACATTACTTTCTGTGATTAACTGTTTATTAATTAGATCTGAGGAAGTTTTCGTTTTTGTTTGCAAAGGTTAAAGATAAAGGAACTTGATTTTTTAAAATGTGCATCTAGAGAGAAAATAAGCTGAAGAAAAATCTTTTTTAATTATCATGCCTATATTTAATGAGTATTGACAAACTGAAATACAACAAGCAGCACAGGGATAAACACACAGCCTTACACAACATCCACGCACACTGCTGCAGCTGCTGATGCCACGGTGCTGCGTTGCCATGGCAACCAATACAATGTCTGCTGTAGCAAGGGGATGGTGTTTAGCTGTCAGTTGTCAGGATACGAAAGCAAGTCAGTCCTGTGTGCATGTTCATTTTGTAAAGCTGACTTGGCACACATCACTAGGGGGGTGTGTGTGTGTGTGTGTGTGTGTATGTGTATGTATGCGTGTGTGTGTGTGTTACTATTGATTTGAGGTTTTGTGGTTTATTCATGAATCACCTTGAAGTCACCTTGCTCTGTAACTGGGGCCTAAAAAGCAGCTAGCCTGTCAATGTCAACGTCCCAGTGCTAGTCCAGATACCTGCATGTACACTGCGTGTACACTGCGTGCCTGTGCTTTTATATATCTATCTTTTCTCTCTCTCACTCTCTACACCACACACACACACACACACACACACACATATATATATATATATATATATATATATATATATATATATATATATATATATATATATATGTAAATTTGCCTCTCTCATGGACATGCATGAATGGGTAAAAACACTATACACTATACGTCAACACTAAATGAGGAAAAGATTCTTTTAGACCTGAGGAGAAAAACTGCACTCAATGTTGGATGGTTTCAGCAAACAGTTTAAAACACAAACCACAAAGAATTATTTTACCTGTTTATAAAGAGTATGTGACCATGTCCCCCCTGTACAACAGCTCTATCTGAATCACCAGGTTCTCTATAGTTTACCTTTTAAATGTTCCACATGTGTTCCATAAAAATACCAGCAAGGTTGCCTTCTGTTTTTACATCTCTAAACTGTGGCACACACTGCCTCTGGATATCAGAATGGCAAAACCTACATTTTTTATCTGGCTTTTAATTTGGTGAAATGTTATACCCTTAGCCTTTGAGTTTTAATCATCGGTTTTCATATTCATTTATTTTCTAGTCCTGGTGGGTTTTTCTGTTTGTTTTGAAAGAGCACTATTCATACTGTTTATGATGGGTTGCTGCTATTTTTTATTAACCTCCAGTAGTTCTCCAGTAAACTGAACTTGAAGAAGTATCAGTACACCATGACATCCCTCCTGGGTTTGGTTTGCAACAGATCACACCTCTGAGCAAATCCAACCTCACATCCTCAGTGATGCTGGCTGAGGTCAGATGTGCAACACATTTGAAACAGAGCAGCTAGGACAGTGAAACAGAGCATCAAAGTGCAATTAAAAACTGCAAGTTAAGAATGTTGCACATGAGTAAAAGAAACATTCATTTTGTGTATTTAAGTCTGTTCAGAGTGTGTACTGCTGTAGGAATGAAGCTGTGATTGGGTCTATTAGTCCGGGTTTTATCAGATATGTAGGTACAGACTGCATGTTGATACAGTCTGTATCCTCATAATGAAGACCACAATAAGAGGAGCTCACTGACATAATTCTGTCTGACCAGTCTGATAAAAAAATAAACCAGTGTTTTGCAGTTTGATGAGACATTTGAGCTGCAGTGTGAACCTTTGCCCACTGAAAAGCAGCAGAGAGACTGAAGTGATGTTAAAGAAAATGTAGTCCACTGCATTTGAACCATGAATGACCCAGTTAGGAGGTGAGCTCTTAGAAGATCAAGCCAACTGGGAGTTTTTCCACTTTTGCATTCATCTGCTGACAGCTCCTGTCAAAGTCTGTACACACTACAGATCTACAAGACCCTGCCAAAGTTTCTCATCAGCTTTGTTGGTAGTGATGGTTTTCAAGTTTTTCTCATACAGAATTTTTGTGTGTAATTAATTAGAGAGCAGACACGATCTGCTAATTTGATCAACCAATGAATCTTGATTGTGTCATAACGTTTGAAGATGTAACCACCAACATTCTTCCTCTGTATTCTCTTCCTTTTTTTCAGAACATGGATAAGACACAGCTCCCGTCTGTGACACTGATTGTGGGTTGTGGAGTGTCTTCACTGACATTATTGCTACTTATCATCATCTATGTGTCCGTCTGGAGGTGAGATAATACGGCTTGTACCGGAAACATTAGCACTGGGCTATGTGTAATGCCAGGGGGAACATTTAACAGCATTAACAAACAGAAAGTTTTAATGGACAAGAGAAAATTAGTCTTTTAGCATGTTCTTGATAAGAAGTTTCAATAGAAAACATATCTGCTGCTGTTTGAGCAGTAAAACTCTTGAGAACATACTTGAATCAGTAGAATCCTCTTTGTTCTCTAATCAGAAACAACAGTTAATGATTTAGTTTACTTCTCCTCCAACTGAACAAAAAAACATTAATAAACTTCATGAAAACTGTGAACGAGTCATTCATATGAATTTTTCATATAAAAACATTCCATCTGAAGGCAAAGTTCTCTTAATGTTGGAGTCCAGCTGGGCTGCTGAGACTGCATGCAGCAGTCGGTCAATATGTCCAGAATCACACCTTAGACGAGGTTCTGACATTCAAGCCTTCTCCATTTTAAACTAGCTTTTGTCGAGAGAAGGCAGCTCACTGCACTTCAGCGTCAGCACTGATCTCCTCATTCAATTGGATTTCAATTCTCAAAGTCCAGATTCCACTCACTTCAATTCAATTTGATTCAATTCAGTTTGATTCTTGAGGATACAGTTAACATCAGATGAGTACCAATGTTGCTTAAAGCATTTCTCAGAATGTAAATTTCTCCTACATTCAACAAGTGACTGTTGTTTCCTTGAATTTGCAAATACAAACTAACACATTGACACACCTAGATTTTATAGGTCTACATGTGCAAAAACCAACAACATTATGTATGTTTTTTTAAATGCTATCCGATACTGCTATGCATGGACTGTCAGTAGCAGATGCTCCAACTAAGTAGGCCTGCAGACATCCACTTTAATTACCACTGTGAGCACAGACAGGGCAGAAACTGAAAGTCTGCTCACTAATTCATCTGCACTGTTTGTGTTGACATCAGCCTGATATCTGCAGACAGCTGTTAGCTAATGTTAGCTACCCGCCAGCGACAGACTGAGTAAAGTACCATCCACAAACTGTACAGTCGACTTCCATGGCCTCACACCTCAAGATAAGATCTCTTCAACATAAACAGAGCTCACATCAGTTTTCTATCCCTTTCATACATACAGTCTCTATATAGGCAGAGTCATCTAACCATCCCAAGGACAGCCCTGTAAACTGCAGCAGGTCTGCATAGACTTTATAAGACTGGCTGAGTGTGCATAATGTAACTAGCCATCAGCTATGCTACTTTTGAACTTACAATAACTCCTTTGTGCATGTTGTAATGACTTGATTTCCCCAAAGTAGACATTTTAAACATCACGCAGTCCTAACCACTTACAACATGTAACTGATACATACATAGAATACTAAATGCAAATATACATATTTACTGAGCAAATGCACAAATTGAAAGGGTATTTTCAGGACTCTGGTGCGTTAGTCTAGGAGAGGAGAAAAGTGTAAAGTCCCACCAATTAAGCAAAGTACTTCAGTACTTCAGGGAAAAAAACCCTAAACCACCTTATCCTTTATGTTTAAAATCAGTGTATTGTCTTCAGTGATTTCTAAGGACCTTTCATATTCAAATCTGAAATGACATGATTAAAAAGTATTGTGTGCTGGTTTAAGCTTAGGACTGGTGTCCTGACTGTTGATGGCTAAGTTTGTCTCGGGTCATTGTGCTCTTGATTAGGACATGTCTGGGTTCACCCTCAGACTGGTGTAGTTTTGAAGCTCTGTCAGTATTAATGTGTATTAGAGGTGGTTTACCAAATTTCTGTTGTCCAAATTAATGCTTTCAAGGTAATTAAAATCAAAAATTCCATGTTAATATTGTAATAGATTTTAAAGATTTTTGAAGATTCACAAATATATTGCCCAGGCCTAATGTTCATTTGATCAGCTGAGGGAAAGGTCTTAAATTGTGTTTATTGAGGTGGTAAAAAGTATTAAATCTGATGTTGTGCAGATACACATAACAGCAGTTCAGTCTGATTATCAGTCTACTCATGTCCAAGGTGAATGATGCCTGGTAAAATGCATGGTTTACAATAATCAAATCATTGTTGGAATATGGACGAGAAGCTTATAACTGAAACCCCGGTCTTGGTTATAGATCGGTTAGAAGAGTCGTAGTGAGAGCTTCTTTCATCTCTTTCATTCTCCTGCAGGTACATTCGATCCGAGCGCTCAGTTATCCTCATCAACTTCTGCCTCTCCATCATATCCTCCAATGCCCTCATTCTCATTGGACAGACACAGACACGGAATAAAGTAAGAATCATGATCACAGTGATGCACTTTTCCAGATTACATATTCATTAAAACTGTTCCCTTACATGTTTGTCTCTGTCTTCTCCTTTCTTTTCAGGTCTTATGCACCCTGATCGCTGCATTCCTTCATTTCTTCTTCCTGTCCTCATTCTGCTGGGTTCTGACAGAGGCATGGCAGTCATACATGGCAGTGACGGGCCGCCTCAGGAATCGCATCATACGCAAGCGTTTCCTATGTCTCGGCTGGGGTGGGCCTTCTGTCTGCTGCTTATTATGTTGTTCATATTGTTTATTATTTATGGTTTATTTATCCTGCGTTAATGTCCATTTTTATTTTCCTCCCAGGTCTCCCTGCACTTGTAGTGGCAATCTCAGTTGGATTCACCAAGGCAAAGGGATACGGAACACCAAGCTAGTAAGCATGTTATAGATGTACCATTGTATTCTCCCCCTCCTGCTCTTTAAGTATTAATTCAGGGATATTACACATGGTTGGGGTTTTATATTTGCAGCATAATTAACCTCTCTCTGTCTTGTCTATCCTTTACCATCCTCATTCTTGCCATGCTCACATTCTTCTACCTTTCATCTCATTCTGGTCCTCCTCTTTACAACCCTGTTCCTCTTGTTATGACCCCCCCCCCTCCGCCTCTTCCCTCCATCATCTTCATTTCCTCTAATCATACCTATCTACATCTGTTTTCCTGCTCCTCTCTTGTAGCTGCTGGCTGTCTCTGGAAGGAGGTCTTCTTTATGCATTTGTTGGACCTGCTGCAGCTGTTGTCTTGGTATTTCCTTTTTCATCTTTAGTCTATTTGTCATGGTTTGCTTTTAAATGATAAATGGACTGCATTTATGTAGAGCTTTTCTAATTTTATCGACCACTTAAAATGTTTTACAGTACAAGCCACATTCACCCATTCACACACATATTCAAGCAGGGTTTTTATTTACATGCAGATATCACACACACACACACACACACAATTTGGGGACACTTTGACATGCAGACTGGAAGAGTCAGTGATCAAACCCACTCGTCACAGCCACCACTACACCTCGACTAATCTAACTCTAAATTAAATCAAATTAGAGCAATAGCAATAGCTCATTTAACAGTTTTCATACAATCACTGTAATAAAACACATCCAGGCTATGTATATTTATAAAGGGATTTATAACATTAATAATGTTAACAAGGGCAGTAATAATGTTAGTAATCATGTTAAACTGTTTACTGTAAAATATTTAATGCAAGAAGTATTACTCACAGCATTCACAGTTTTAAAAATAAGCACATGAAACCAAGTCCACAGTCATTGTAAAAACCACTTTAAAAAAAGATCTGGCCCTGGCAGCTGCC
This sequence comes from Lates calcarifer, assembly GCF_001640805.2. Classification (NCBI taxonomy): domain Eukaryota; kingdom Metazoa; phylum Chordata; class Actinopteri; family Centropomidae; genus Lates; species Lates calcarifer. The sequence goes on from NC_066847.1 coordinate 16,827,351, forward strand.
TGGTCAGTGTGACAGTAAATAGCTCCTGTGGTCATAGTTTTCTCTGTTTGCTGTTTTTTATTCTTTGTCCTTTCCTTGCTCCCTCCTTTTTTTTTGCCTCCTTTCCTCCCCTGCCACCATCTTTCTTGTTAACGTTCCCCCTTTCCCTTGCTGACTCTTCCTTTAGCTTATTCACCTCACCCTACTTCTTTCTCTTCTTCCCTTTCTCCTCTTTTCCCTCTCATTTCAATCTTCTTTTAATTTGCCACCTCTTTCTTTTCTTGTACTCCTCCCTTTCCTCATCATCCTTTTCCTTATTTACCTCCTATTTTCCTTGCCTATCCCCACTTTTTCATGCTTATTTTCCCCCATTTACTCTTTACCTTCCCTGTGCTCCCTTCTTTCCTCATTTACAACCTACTGCTGAATGTTTGTGTAAAACAGGACACCTCAAGCGTAATTCTACTCCACTTAGATCACTGTTCAAAACCAGCATCCAAGCTAAAGTGGCTCTGGTATAAGTTTAATAATGCACTACCAGGTTGTATCGACCGACAATCTGTCTTACAATAAATTCATATATTGTTGTTTGCTAATGTACTTTTTAAATTCATGAATACAAAACAGGAAAAAAATACTGACTTACCAGAGTCCCCAAACTTTTGCACCTGACATAATTACTGTTTAATTTTCTTTTGTATTTGTTAAGTTCTTGAAATAAGACAAAGCAGTACATTAATATCTGAGGCTCATTTTTGAATGTCTGCTCGCTCCAGGATTTGTATTTACTTTTTAGTTAAAAAAAATTAACAAATTATGTCATTTGCCCAAACAACTGTATAATCATTATCATTACCTGAGCTCACCTCATGTTCAGTCTACATGTCAAGTACAGTAAATCAGCAAAGCAAAAAATTCTGGCAGAACACACACTGTAGTGACACCGTTTCCTTGTTTCACTAATCAAATCCATTAGCTCCAGCTGCAGTGATTCATTTCCAGTCCTTCTTCCCCACCTACAAGAAAACAGCTTTGTTTGGGTGTTCCCTTTACACAAGTTGCTTCTCTAATAAAGAGTTACTGCTCCAATTGGCAGCCATACTGGAGGCCCAGCTCACTCTGGGAAAGCATCAGAGTGTATAAGTGATGTTCATAGAAATCAACCCTTAAAGCACTAAAATTGTAGGAATTAAAGTCTACTACTACTGATTTCAGACAGCTCATATTTTATATATGATTTCCTTTTTCAGCACATTGTCCACATTGAAAAATTAATTTATACGTTAGCAATCCATCCTTTCAGCCTCATCATGTGAGTGTCTGAGTTTTTGTCACTAACATTTAAGATGGTACTTTTTTAGTATTTACAGTGCAGAGCCCACAGTAAGTACAGCTAGTGTGTGTGTGTGATGACATGCTGTTTTCATCATCTTGTCATGATGAACATTATCATCGTCATCCATCATCATCATCAGCCTAGTGCTACATGTTCTGAAGTAATGAAACTGTCTTTGCTCTGCTTTAATCCTGTGCCTCTTCTCTTTGGCAGGTTAACATGGTTATTGGGATTCTCGTTTTTAACAAACTGGTGTCCAAAGACGGCATTACTGATATGAAACTAAAGGAGAGGGCGGGGTATGCCTTATACCACACATCCATTTTACACAGTGACCTATAACCAGCCTGATGGCTCAGCTAGGGGGAGGGATCAGTGCATTTGTTGGCTGTTTACCCGAAATTAGACCATTATGACTTTGACTGACTGGTTGGAGATAACACTTCACCAGGAGGATGAGGAGAGGATAAAAAAGAAATTTGACTATCTCAATCAAAAATAAGATAAGAGACCAAAAGGCAATATGTCTTCTCATATAGCCAAGACTATGATTAATGCCTCTGAATAAGAGATAAATGGAGGTCATAGAGAATATGAAGGAAAAAAGACATGGGGAAGGGTGTCTGGTTATTGGTCCTGCACAGACTGAGCAAGATGATGATTCATCTCATTGCTTTCTTTTAAGTTTCAAATGTGTTGCATTTTTCTACAGCTGCTCTTTGTTTACAGGTGTTGCTATCGATGTAAAGCTCTGTAAATCCATCCATGTCTTTTTTCTCCTGTTTGGTTGTTTCTAGTAAAGGGAAGCAGGGTAAGACCTCATAAGAAATAAATTCAAGGAAGATCATTGTATTTTCTGTTGGTTATGATAACACTGTATTCAACAAAGTGGTGAAAACATTCTGATGGGGCAAGAGATCTGAGCACTTACAAAATACTGTTATTATAACCAATAGAACCAGTGATCAGAGCTATAGAGGTAAAACCCAAGGAGTTATAAACAACAGTTTTCCTGTAAAACATTTTTTGCTGCTATCTTGCAAGTCATTCAGTTAAGTTTTTGGGATAAGAGATAGGGTTAACTTGACAAACTAGTTTGGTGTGATACAATACTATGCAATGGCAGTGTGTGGTGAGCGCCCTCCATGGACTCAAAGTAAGGTGGAAGTTGGACATTGTCCACATTTAGCCCCAGTTGGTACAGATGCAGAACATTCAGCAACCTCTCCCTTATGTTGGGTAGCAATGATAGGATCTCCCAAGGCAAATTAGACCCAAGTGAAGGGCGAAACTAGACTCCTGTGACTGGAAAGAGTCATGTCAACCAAAATTAGAAAACAAAAGCTAGAGCTGGTAGGGGACTGCAGACCTGGAGACTATGCCTATAGTCATGCGCACGGAGGGGCCAATTTAATGATGAGAAGCCACCACCATGTAGGTTCAGCACCTGCAAGGATAGGTATAGCATTCCAGTCCATTGCCAGTTTGGCAACAGATGAAAGTAGGAGCCATGGTGTACAGTATATTAAATGCAAAATACCCACATAATTGCAAATTTGAATAACAAATGGTGAGCACAGCACATTATTTGCAGTAGGTCATGTTGGAGTTATTTCCTGACCAACAACCTCTGGGCTTAGTGGCTGCACACAGCATCTTTAAAGCTCTGACCTACCTGTGGGCTTACCAAGTTTGACAGTTGTTGTAACTCTAGTATAAGCAAAAACCAGTTAGCCCTTGGTATGTGACTAACTTGCTTGCTAACACTAAACTTTAAAATAAGTTCCTGCCATTTTACGCTATTCTAGACATTTCCCAGAAACTATATCAGCCACCTCATCTGACTGTGGGTTTGGCAGAAAACAGGCTTATTTTCTAAAATGATGCACTGCTCCTTTAAACTTTGTACAAAAACCTGCTATGTAAAATTGGACTAGTTTTTGTATTTACCTTTTTGTTTTTGTCAGTGTGAATAGGTAAAGAACACATTACATTTCAGGCATAAAAATTGTCACTAGCTACCAGTGATTTGAGTCTAAGAATGACTGACATTGGGCTGTTGTCAGTATCAGTTTTCAGAAATGGTGAACGCAGCACCCTGCTCCCCTTTATGATGCAGGCTGTTTTGTCTCCATTGGCATTGTTGGTGCATTCAGATGTTATTTTCTTTCTCTCTCTGAAAAATGTTTGTTTTCTTCAATGATTTCTCTGTTCAACTGTACTTGTTTTTGCTGTCTGAAATGTCATGTTTGAGTTTGCACAGAATCCCCTCTCTCTCACTCAGGGCTCTCCAATCAGGAATACATCAGTCTCAGAAGCCCCCTCCCATGTCATCAGTGATTGGGTAAAAAATACCTGCCCATCCCACCCTCTTTTTAATGTATGGCTACCAGCCCTGCCCATCACCAAACCTGCTGAATCCTCTAGCAAGCACCTCTGATTGGCTTACTATTATTTCCTGCCTATTTACCTCACTATTTAACAACTGACCTTGCAATTTATGCTACCTCCTGTTAGCTGGATAGACATAACACTACCTCAGGTTCTGATGATTTCTGGTATGCTTTTAGAAAAAAAAGTGATTATTTTCAACAATAACAAATGCTAGTTGCAGCACAGCAGTATTCTTATTTTCTGTTCAGTTGAATGTGGGAATGTTTGTGAGGATAGTATGATAGTTAGCATTGCATCTGCATTTGTATTCTGTGACTGATCAGTAGTAGTAGAAACACAGATTGTCTGATTGTAAGGACTGGAAAGACTGTTGCTGGAATTTATTAGCTTTATTAGTCTTTCAACTTCATGTGAATGACAAAAAGGAAGTTGTGCAAACAGTTCAGCATTTTCACTCCAGTCATTTTGTTTAGTTATTTGGCTCAGAAAAAAAGTAGTATTTGAAGTGATCTGAGTTTAAGATTCATGGTGAACAGTCAGAGAAAGATCAAGGAGGACATTCACATCCAACATAGACTAGATATGAACAGAAAGGGTGTTACCATCTGGCTCATATATACTTACTTGCTATTACAGGGCCACTTAACATCAAAAAATGAGTAAATTGACCTTAAGTTGAGTGTATTTCGTCACACATTTCGATTCAACATTTGCACTGGTGTGAGCATTTACATCTGTGTCAGAAACAGGCCCTGTGTGCAACCCCCAGTCACCTGCTTGACTTTTGACCTTCCACAAGTGTTGAAATTAGACTTCGGTTGTCCCCTTTTGAACTGTAAATGTATGCAGCCAATTTTTGGGACAGTGAAGCCACAACCAGCTTACCTCTCTGCTGAAGTGCAGGTAATGGAAGACATGTTCACTTATGTCCTTCTCATTACTCACAGCTACTATGTTATGTTATTGAAACAGAATGACCACCATATCAGTGAGCACAATCCTGGACAATGTACAAAAGAAAAGTAATTGAGAATAGGGTGGTTGGGTGTTGTTGGACAGGCCTAAGGATTGATATACTGCCAGATGCTTAAGCATCAGTTAGGCCAGAATGTCCTTTCATCAAACCACATCCTGTCCCAGGAGGATACCAAAGTATTTACAGAATACACAGGATATGTAAACCCTTGAGTGCATGAGTGAGTCTATCCCTCCTGGGTTTCCTCTCCGTTGGGCTTGTTTGGAACACCTCCACAAGGAGGTGTCCAGGGGGCATCCCAATTAAATGTCCAACCACCTCAAGTTGCATTTTTCAGTATGTCAAAGCAGCAGTTCTAGTCCGATTGTCTCTAAGTTCCTTAGACTTTCTGTGATGGTGAGCCTCCTGCATGAAACAGCATATTTGGGGAAATATCTCCTGTTTGGGGGTTGCCTCACAGTAAGAAGGCTCCGGAGCTTTTCGGCAAGTTTGCATGTTCTCCCTGTGGGTTCTCTCCAGGTACTCTGGCTTCCTCCCACAGTCCAAAGTTAGGTTAATTGGTCACTTTAAATTGCCCGTACATGTTAATGTGAGTGCGAATGGTTGTTTGTCTGTGATGGACTGGCGATCTGTCCAGGGTGTACCCTTCTCACCCAGTGTCAGCTGGGATTGGCTCCAGCCCTTCCATGACCCATAAGGATAATCAGTACAGATAATGGATGAAAAATGGATGGATGGATGGATGGATGGATGGATGGATGGATCTCCTGGATCTCCTTGGGTCCCCCAAGGCAAACTAAAACTAAATTCAAAAGCATTTTTGATTCGGCTTTAATTGGAGAGTATCACACATGGAATAAGGAAATTGGTACAAGACCTGTGGGGGGATATGACAGATAAGTGCCTGATGGCTGGGCCTGCTACCATGGGGTCTGGTCAGGATCAGCCAGAAACTGGGCCACCACCATATTGACTTCCTCCTGCAATAAGCATTGCACTCCCATAATGTTTGATTTGAGTCTTTTACGCTGTTAGTGGGTAATGTTGCCTGAAGCAGCTTAGCATCAAATAAAGATGGGGAGCTGGCTACAGAAGTCTGTCTAGCTCCACACTGCCAGGTGTTTTTTTTTTTTCCCTCTGGAGAGGAGAGTAGTAGTAGTACCCCCCAAGACCTCATGTGTGAAATCAGTGGAATTCACCTTTAAATCATAGCTACCATGTATTTATTTTAAACTATAAGTTTAAAAGATAAATGGTCAGTGCCGTTGTGATAAACAATAAAGTTGTTTATTAAAATTAGATTTAGGTTTGTGTTTTCAAATAGTGGCTCTGCCTTTTTTGATCACATAGTTCTCAAAACAAGCTAAATTCATCCATCCACTATCTATACCGCTTATCCATTAAGGGTTGCGGAGGAGCTGGAGCCTATCTCAGCTGTCATTGGGCAAGAGGCGGGGTACACCCTGTACAGATTGCCGAGCGCAGAGCCAACACATATAGACAAACAACCATTCACACTCACACCTACAATTTAGAGTCACCAATTAACGTGCATGTCTTTGGACTGTAGGAAGAAGCTGACCCACTCAGGCACAGGGAGAACATGCATGCCCAAGCTAAATTCATTTGTAATTTAATAAACTTTGTACATCAAATCATCCAGCTTCCTCCCACAGTCCAAAGACATGCATGTTAGGTTAATTGGTGACTCTAAATTGCCCGTAGGCGTGAATGTGAGTGTGAATGGTTGTTTGTTGATATATGTCAGCCCTGTGATGGACTGGACAGGATGTACTCCGCCTGTCGCCCAATGACAGCTGGGATAGGCTCCAGTGTAGAGGTATAAATAATGACTGAATGAATACATGTACATCAAATCATATAGATCTACTACTTACAGTTATATTGGGTCTTTTCCTCAATGTAGTGCACACAACTGGTACTCACAGTCTCTCTCAAGCATTTTCATTGTCATGTCATGGTATCTTAAGAGTGCAAGTTTAAATTGCAGATGCATTATGTTAAGGCTGCTCAGGCTTGTTGGTTGTTAATTTTCTGAACCTGATGTTACTGGTTTAAAATTACAGTTTATTGTTTCTGCTGGCCTTGTGGTGGAGAGGCTGCTTTTGTAGTTCTGTCTGTCCCTTTTGGTGACGTTGCAACCTCCCCCCGCTCCCCACTCCCCACTCACCTCTCTACCCTATGTTTCTCAGGGTTCAGATGCAAAACGTGTTTAATGAAGCTAATTAATTAATGCAACATCCAATTAAGCACGCAGCAGCATCTGCATCGGGCAGGTCAGCTCGCACCTCTGAGACAGGGCTCACTGCTGGGTCTCTGCCTCGTTACTAAGTCTCCTGTCCCCCCAAAATTAAAGGCAAATGCACAGAGAAAATTAGAACAGTCAGGAGACGCCTAATTCCAGCAGTGGAGTTTGTTTTCTCCTCAACAAACTCTTAAATGGTTTCAGTCATCAAGCCTGTTTATTCACAGACTGCAACAGGTTATTCAGACAGCTTTTAGATGAGAACGCTTGTAACTTAAACAAGTGCTTCTATTCCATGTGATGCAAGGTTTAGAGTATCTTGTAAAATGTAAAGAAGGTTTATGTTAGACTCAAGGACAAGGACCAATCGATGTGATCGTCCATATTAGATATTTATTTTATTTAGCTTTATGTATCTCACCCCACCCAACTGACCAACCACCCACCTTTTGCCTCTCAATTTTTAAGTCTGGGGAAATGGCATTGTATTTCAAAAGTGTTATTGCTTTTTAATGACATTGCCTACGGTGTACATTTAGCTGCTGTATTGCCCTTTTACTTGAAATTGAATTTCTTCCATTATGTGATTTTTAATCCAGGCGTCCAGAGGCTACAAAAATCGATTTCCTTAGCTCTTCACCTTTAATTGTTGTTTAGCAGTAGCCCATATGGTAACAGATTAGTTTGTTATTACCTGTCAATATCTCTAGCCTTGTACTCAGTCTTTGTCGAGCAACAGTTGAGAGATGTACAGCGTTATAAATGGAACCCTGATGGTTTGGGAAGTTTTGGGAGCTTTAGGTGTTGGACAGAAAACAGTGATCATACCTGGAAATCATCTGTTGCTTTTTTATTATATGTATATGAATATGAATCAAGATGGACACACTGTGGCAAAAGTATCTGGGAATTAAAGTGAAATCACTAACTAAAAAGAGTTATGATGTTGGAAAGTCTAAGTACTTTGTAGTCTCAATTGGAAACAAAACATCATAGTACCCCAATTCATTCAGAGTTCAAAGGGTCTTTGTAAGATAATGAAGACAAGGTGAGGATAATCTTCAGCTTCTACTCAGTTAAACAGTACTTCCACTCAATATTAAGATCAGTGATTAATCTAAAAATGCCTCTTACGTTTTGCAGCTCTGCTCTCACCTAAAGTTGTGGTCATTGGTTATATTAGTTATGATATTGTACAGGACAAAAAGTAAAACCTAGTTTTTTATGCACATTGACTTTTTACCTTTGACCTTTTTTTCAGGTAGATATTTTCTAGCACAGTTGCTCATGTCTCATACTGACAATTGTATAAAATATCCAGTTCTACAACAACAACGACCCCATGGTCCATGTAGTACCCCTGGGCTCTGTTGTGGGAATGCAGTTTACTTGCAATGTATTGAATGTATTGACTTATTGACTGCAATAACTGATAGAGCCTGTTGCTGGTACGTGTGTGTGTGTAGATTCATGGGAGTGGAGCTCTGAAATGTGTCTGTGTGTGTGTAAATCTTTGCATTAGAGCTTTGCACTGCTTATATTTAGCGGTTAATTAGCAGCAGATGTAGAGAGAAATGTAAATCCTCGTGAAATGGATGAAATTAGGCATTTGGGTGAAACCTTTTTGTATCACAAGCAGATAAATGGTTGAGTGGATGAAATATTCAGAGGAGTCCCAGTTCCTTTAGGCTATCAAACCAGTTGTTTGTGAAGAGAATCAGACATCATGTGTGATATGAAATATCCACCAATGGCTCTGTTTTGGCCCTATCGCTCCCATCCCCACTATCACACTCAGGCAAGCCCTAAAACACACACCAAACTCTGTGCTGGACTGCAGCCCTGAGAGAGAGATTGTGCGAGAACACTGTGACTCACTGTTTGTGTGACTGTGTGTGTGTGTGCTTGTGTGCACACTTGCATCTCTGCGAGTCTGTGTATAGGTGCATTTGTATCTGTTTGTGTATGTTACAGCGTGTTAATTTGACTTTGCAGTCAGATGACAGTGCCACTGTACAATATGACGCTCAAATGTGCCAAGTGCGGAGTTATCTCTTCGGCTGACGTTTCCACCACAGCTACCAGTAACGCCATGTTAGTCCCGCTAATTATTTTTCCTTAACTCCTCTTACCTCTGTTCTCTCCTCTACTGTACGCCTCCCCTCTTCTCCCTCTCTTGATTGGTTTTCTTTCCTTTTATCCCTCTATCATTTTTTCTTTCCCCTGGTGCCCTGGCAGGGTTTCACTCAATATGAGAGACTCCTGAAGCTTATGTCCTGCTCCTGAAAACAACTGTGTTAACTGTCTATATGTATATAATTCTGCATATGTGATTGGTTAATGTGTGTGTGCGCGTGTGCATGTGTGTGTGTGTGTGTGTTTGTGTGTTTATGTTTATCCTTGAAGAGTTCATCAGAGTCACAAATCTGATTAGAACAGATGTTGAGACGGCCATGGCTGTATATGCAGAGAGGATGTCGAGCCCTTTTATCATCTCAGTTTGTTTTGTGTACCTTGCTGTGATCTATGAATACCTAGATGGATTATTTCCATTATTTTCAACCTGGGCCTTCTTTCTAAATTATAAAAGTAGCTACACAACAATTATAATACACAACAACTGTAAATGTTCAAATAATAATGTCTCTTGCAGTCGCACTGTGGTTCCGTCACTTCTGTAGTCACTAACTTACCACTTGAGTCTAGATTTGTTTCATTCCTGCATATGATCTCCTAGTATAGTCTATTTCATATTATTTTCACCACTGCTTATTATTTATTTTCTGTAAACAGAATCTGTTCCTAAATAAATATGTAGGTCTCAATATAATGGTCAGACCTTTTAAATATGTGTTTATTCTGGTCGCAGTTTTATGATCATATCATCCTCTTTTATAAATCCAATCTTTAATTAATATTATGTTGATTTTTTTCTATCTAGCTTGGCCCACGTCAGTGGATTATCCATTACATGCTAGACTCTTGTTTTGTGCTTGTATTGACGGGTTTCACATGTTTGTAATGTCAGGTGAAGATAGTGCTAGCAGGCTGACAGAGATTCCAGTTTCACCAGAACAACATGAACATGATTAGTTTTTAAAGCATATCTAACACCAGGTAGGTGTTACTGGATGATCACTTTGGGGTTTAACTCAGTGTTCCCTGCTCACATCGGATTGTATGAGAGAACAGCACCCCATGCAAATGGAGAAGTTGTAGATCTACAGTCAAATAATTTTAATAATAAGTTATGAATATCAAAGACAAGGTCCAGACTGAAAATAACTGGATTTGCCCTTTTAAATGCAGCACTGATATGTTATGCTGATTCAGTCATCATCTTTAACTGTGACCAGTATCATAGCAAACTGTTGAGGCACTGAGTTCGTCCACCAGAGTGTTACTATGGGCAGGGTGGAAAAGCCTATGAAAAAGGATTCACATGATAGGATACATCAAATTTTAGATCAAGTAAAATAATAGCTAGCATCAGCAAACCAATATACTGTATACATTTGCCAAACTGAATTTAATACCAGAGGTGGAACGTAACTAAGTAGTTTTAATTAGGTAGTGTAAAATGTTTTAAAACTTTTTTTTTTTTTTTTTTGTTTTTTTCAGTTATGTTCCTTTACTTGTCTACATTTTAGAGGGAAGTATTTAAGTTTTTAAATATGCTTCACACTATTACATTTATTTGATATTTCAAATTTTACTTTTACATTAGAAAATGCACCTTCGAACAAGACAGTCTGACAGATAAGGCAATATTTAATTGCAGTGGAATTTTCTTTGAAACATTAAAATCTCAGTGGATAGCTTCAGGCTTCAAGGCTTTTTTAATAAACATTTTAATAAAATGCACATTATCCTGATAAAAAAGTAATTATTTATGTTAGAAATGATTTTTAATTAATGTATTTTCCCATAAAATCTCTATTAGTGCATGATTTGAGTAATTGTGATTGTGTCATTGCTTGATTAGTAATGCCTGGCAGGGAATGTGTGCTCTGCTGTCTCATACATTAGTCATGATTACTATTTGGATGTTGCTGTAAATGGTTTAAGTCAGAAATTCATGTGGTTCTGTGACATGAATGCAACATAAACACCACTTGTCCTTTCACTGTACTTGTCCCTTTTGAAAAGTACACCACCTGTTAGACAAGCTACAATTATTAGATTTGTTCCAAAGGTTTATGAATCAATAGAACCATTGATGATCAAACTGTAGACATCATTTCAGAAAGAACTAGGACTTTATTTGAAACATATTGAAGATATGTAGAGACATACAGACATTTCTCTCTAATTCCTTTTGTTTTATTCAAGCTCAGGATACAGCACATATTCAGTCAATTTAAAGACAGAATCAGCAACAGACTCTTAGTTTCACTTTTGAAGAGAAATACTTTTCTCAGTTTTGTTGTAAGTTGCTTGTTTGTTTGTATTCTGTTTTGTTCTGTATTAACAAAATGTAACACTTGTTGTATGCAGTTTCTCTTGAGTAAAGGTGTTAGGTACTGTTTCCACCTCTGGAATATTCTGTAGCTGAAAATACATGTTAGCACCTGTTGAATAGGTTTATTAGGAGAATCGGACACTGAGTGAGCGAAGTAATTGTTCTTTTTTATTGCTGTTGTGCATATTAGAACAAATCATCGAATCATAAACTGACAAAAAACGAGTAAAGTGGGACCAACAACATGGGCAGGGGGGAATGACACTTCTCTAGATTCTCTCTCTCTCTCTCTCTCTGTCCTCCTCTGCTCTGCCTCCTCTGTTTGTCTTTGCATTCTGTTTCAGCCTCATCACACTTGTTTTTCCCCACTGCTCACCCTCGCTCCTCCTCTCTTTCCTGTGGCACTAGATCCTCTATGGTTTGACTGAACCATCTTAAACATACATGCATGTAATATATGTGAATTATGAACATATATATTTGCAGATAATGGATGTATGTTTTTGTTTGTGATATTAACATAATTATCTGTTGTGATGTTATGTATTTATGCATGGTTAGAGTTGAAGGCTGCTAACATTATGCTAACAGTGTGGGCAGTTATCAAGGGCACGTAGGACATTGGATTAAGATTATGTTAAGCATTACATTCTCTACCTTTTTTGATCTCTTGGAGTTGATTTGTATAGAAGACTGTTTTAGATTGTCAACAAATCCAATAAACGTAGTCTTTCCCTCTGTGTCATGTTGACAGGGGTTTCCTAGTGCTGTCCTTAATTGCCATTCCCCTCCCATCCCGCAGGGCATCACTGTGGAGCTCCTGTGTGGTTTTGCCCCTCCTGGCCCTAACTTGGATGTCGGCTGTTCTCGCCATCACTGATCGGCGCTCTGCGCTCTTCCAGATCCTCTTTGCTGTTTTTGATTCATTGGAAGGCTTTGTCATTGTCATGGTGCACTGCATCCTGCGCAGAGAGGTACTTTACAGGACCACTGATCTTCTATATTTACTTCTTCCAGGTTTCGTTTGATGCTATAAACGCTGTACAACCTCACCTTACCTCTTGCACCACGTACACATGCTAAAATGTGAGCTTTCAACTTGCAGATGACCATGACACTCCTTGAGCACATTCAGGCTCCCAGTGGGATAAACTACTTTTAGTTTAATGATCCCCAAGACCTTTGTTTTTGCATGTAGTGCTGCCATCAGACTACATTTTTACCCACACTACTCGTAAGGCTCCTTGATATAATGTAAATTTCTAGAGCTCACAGTGTCATGTCTTAAAATGTCTTTTTTGTTGAAGGCTTTTAATGTGAAACATCTTTGCAGAAGTGTTTAATTCCATTCAAACTCTCAACAAAAAAACAGCAAAGAAAAACAGAGGGAAATTAGAGGATAGAGGATTCTTAATGATTTTGGTGACACCACAGAGTCCTCATCTAGCATCATCATCAGCTTAAATTTCCCACTAACCGATCATAGTGGTCTGTGGCCTGTGCTGAAGTCATGAGGTCTCAGAATTTATTGAGTGGGATACTGGGGTGCAGATGGCCATGTCATTCCTCAATGGGCCTAACCTTTTTAAGCTTATTGACCCCCATGACCTGTTTATGACCACTTGTAGGACAGACTTTTTAGCCCAATTATTAGTCAGTCTCTAAGACTAACAAAATCAGTTGTTTGTTGGATCCAATACTCCTTTGTTTTGTGGTATAATGAACAATCCAACCTCCAGGAACTGCTACAAGAACTGTACATGTTTAGCATTGTTTATCATTTATATGCCCAGCCTGCATTAAAATCATGATCTGTACTCTTATGGTTTGTTGCAGGTTCAGGAGGCAGTGAAGTGTCGTGTTGTGGACCGCCAGGAGGACGCTAATGGAGATTCAGGAGGATCTTTCCAGAATGGCCATGCACAGCTCATGGTAAGAATATGCATATGTTTGGTGTAATTTCCCCTTCTAGGATTCAGTATTATTAAATACTGTGCGCACAGTTGATACAGTGTTTATTGTTTTCTGTCCACAGACTGACTTTGAGAAAGATGTTGATATGGCTTGCAGATCAGGTAAGCTTGAGTGAGGGTTGAGTGAGTTGAATTCTGTGTTTGTGTGTGCATTTGATTTGACTTTGGGGACTGCTGTTCAAAAAGCCACAGATGTCTCTTTGTGCCTCCTCTCTGTATTTTGACTGCTTCAAATTCCTCACTGTTGTCGCAACAGATGTGAAGCATGTTCCCCCTCAGTTCTGCACTTGTGTCTTACAATCAACATCACAGCAGTCTCCTTTTGCCAAGGAGGTGTTTTGACAAGAGATACAGCACATTACTGCTGCATAACACAGTTTAGCCCAGGCTGATGGGAGTGGGATGATCATGTGCTGAGCAGTTATATGCAGATAAATAGGGCTGTCAGAGTCTCTCCTACACTGCAGCTGTATAATTAAGTCCCTCCCGACAGTGCCGCATCAGATACTGGCTCTGATATCTGCTGGGAGTGAAAATCTGATTATCTCTTGAGACAGGATATCAAGAAAAGCATCTGGAGCAGAAAAGCTATTGAGACACAGATAGGCCCGATTGAAAAAAAGACAGAAAAGAGCAGAGAGAGATGATTGTTTTGTTGATGTTCTTTTTTCTTTTTTGAATACGTCAAGTGCGACAAGAGAGTACTGAGAGAGATTTGAAGATATTTAGTGTTGTGGACTGAGTGTTGTTTGATATTGTTTACAGGCCTAGACATGGTGTGGGATATGCATGCTGCTGTAAGTCAGCAGTTGTTATGGTGAAATGTGGTTGGGTCACAAGGTCAAGGCAGACACGATGGCAGCCATGTACTGTCAGTTCAGATACATTTACAAAAAAAAAAAAAAAAAGAAAGACTTCCAGGAACATGTTTCTTCATTTATCAGAGCTCTCAGCATGATTTGACCATATAGGACTTTGTGCCAGATTTGTACCTGTCAAAACTGGAAGCTGCCCCGATGCCCCAGACCCGAGGGTCAACCAAAATCCCTAGGTGTGTGTCAGTTTGGGTTAATCATACACACCACTAAATCACATCGCCAGCTGTAATGAAGGGGATTTTTGCTGGATTCTATATTAGTACCCTAATGTGAGGCTTTGTTTTGTTGAGAAGCCCTGTATCAAAATCTACTTTTACATTGTGCATATTACTAAATACATCTGTGTTTAATTTGTTTACTTGAACACAACAGGATATACAGTGTAACATAGAGTGAGAAAGGGAGAGCTGGGGTCAATAGGGACCTATGGCTACTTGCCCTAGGGCCCCCAAGTATGTACAACCACAGTCCAACTGTTCAGCTCAGATGGGTTTTCTCTACCTCTGTTGCCACCAGGCACTATGAAGCGCTCATCTCTCCAGGGGGAGGAGAAGGCCTCCTCTGGGACCCTGACCCTTCAGAAGGGGTCTAACTTTAACACCATGCCGGCCAGCATGGCTAAGGTTCACCTGCAGAATGTGGCAGACTACAGCAGTCACACTCTGACGCTGCGCAGGGAGAAAGGCACCACTAAGGGAATCAGCACAGAGCTACCAGGCGCCAAATCCATCTACATCTGTGACGGCGAGCTCTTCAAGCAGCTGGACGGAGAGCTGCCACGAGGGAACGGCGAGGGCAGCAGCTCTGAGGCTGCTGGCAAAGGCCCGGGATATGTCATTCTACCAACCAACAACACAGGCACCTTGAAGCCAGCCAAGGGGAAAGAAGAGCAGACAGCCAAGTATAACATCAGCATCGAGCAGCTGCCTCAGACCAGGCTCATCCACCTGGCTAACACTGCCAGTGGAGAGCCAGTGCCTGGCTTTGGGCTGAAGACCCTTCCTGCTGACCAGGTCAGTGTGTCATGCTCTGACAGAGACTCACCTGCACACAACCTGCAGAACATGCCCAGAGACTCCCAGGTGGCCAACAGCATGTGTGATGGGGGAGACTCCGGAAACTCTGGCGTGATTTCCAAGAGTGAGACCGTCTCTACACTGTCCATGAGCTCACTGGAGGTAAGACCACTAAGCTAATTAGCATATTATTGTCATGGTAATACATTGTCAGCCTCATACATCATATTTAAGATAAGACATGCATGTTAAGTTTTGTTTTGTACTGCTACTACTTACCATAAATTCTCAAATACTGTTGAGTTATTTACCTAATCTGTTTTAAGAACCATGCCTTTATTTGGACACAGGGTTTTCATTTGTAATTTCCCATGGTTTCTAAGGGTACATGTATTTTAGCATCTTTTAATTTTCCTGACATCTGGTCTGTTCCTGTTTTAGTTTTCTATCAGTGCTTTTTGCTGTTCTGTAAATTCAACACTTCAACCATATTTACTTTTCTAGATGAATTCAGGATAATATGAATTTACATGGCACCAATTCCAATACAACAACAGTCATGCCATACTGACCATTCTGCTGCTTATAGTTTCACTTCTTAACTCCTTTAATTTCCAGTTAGCAGTTTTTCTAGAGCTGTTAAGCTTCTTTCAGCAACAGGAATAATCCCTTTCTTTCCTGAAGGGCTTAAAAGTGAAGCATCAGTATGAAATGGTGAGTTTCACTGACAAAACTTTTTGGACGATCAAAAAAAAAAAAAGTGATTGGTACAAATTAGTAAAGATATTTCTGTTAAGCAGCAACAGCAAAGTGGTGAGTGTGTCATGACCCTGTTGTTGGACTGATGGAATAGTGCTGTGGGAAAGGACATTATGCTGAAGGAGATAATGTCTGTATGATAATGAGATAATTCCATCCCCTCAGTGTGTTTTTAACTGTCATTTGTTTGAGAATTTATGGTTGTATCATTGTGGTAAACATAAGTTTCTTCTCATTATATCCTCGTTATTGTCACTTTCTCAATACAGGGACATTAATCTGTTTTTTCATTATCTATTAGTTTGCATGGACTGCAGCCATTCATATAGTAAACAATAGTAACAAGTGGTGTTCTATAAATATGTGGCATGTATTGTGCCACCGGCTACGTTTGACCAAAAGAGCACTAGTGCATTCTCCTTAAATGAAAAAATTATTAACAGATGATCAACTAGGGAGCCATACATTGATAAACTGAATATTAATTTATAGGAAAAAAGATCATTAGTTTGGTCTCCACTGGGCAACATTGTCCTACATTTCTTGTATGCTGAGGTCATCCCATCTCTGATTCTAAAAATGAGGCAATGAGCCCCCTTATTTCATTCATAACAAACACTGCATCACAAGAAGCATACAAGCATTTTCTGGCTCCGTGTGAAGACAGCATCTTTAGAAAGGTTAGTTTTCACTTAGCTTTTAGCCCAGACAGCAGTGGCAAGTTGAGATGACACAGGGATCAGCACACAGCAGCCTGGACATCTGCCTGCTGGTGTCTTTTCACTTCGGGGCAAAACGCACTTCCATAATGCCGTGTGAGGTGGCAGCTGCCACAGCTACCGAGCAGCCTGAAGGTCAGGTTTTCCTTCAGCACGCTGTGATGGAGGACTTAAAGGTCATTCGGTCACAATCTGTTAACTGCAAACTTGTGCCAACAGGGTCAGAATGACCAGCAGCAACCCTTGTTTCCTCCCTCACTCCTCTCCTCTTAGACCCAGAAACACCCTTTCTTGACTGGCTGATGTGGAGATACACAATGAAACAGAAATAAGGCACACAATATCAAGACACATCTTTAATCTCTCTGTCTCATCTCCCCCCAGAGACGAAAATCACGCTATGCAGAGCTTGACTTTGAGGTAATTTTAGTCTCTTTGATTCCTACAGCTTTTTAGACTTAGACCAAAAAGCTGATATATCTCCAAGCTATTCAGTCCACTAGATGTTTGGATACATTTATTACTGACTGTAGTATTGAGATTAGCGACATTACATGTAAAGGCGGTAAAGTACGACTGATGGTAGCCTGTGCTGTTTACCTTGTACGTAACGTGCAATGTTCCTGTGTAGAAAATAATGCACACCCGGAAACGCCACCAGGACATGTTTCAGGACCTGAACAGGAAGATTCACAGTGCAGACAAGGATAGAGAATCTCCACCTGTTGATGCCAAAGCTGCCAAAAGATGGAGTGTGTCCTCAGCCAGCAGTGACAAGACCAACATGAGTGTAAAGAGTTTAACTTTATTCTGTTCTGCCCCCCCACCCCCATATATTCAGTGTTCTTCTCCTTTTCACGTAGCCTATCTTTAGCACAAAGTTTCTTGTTTAATCAGTGCAGCCATTTTGAAGATTGCATCTGCTTACAGTTTAAGTGCCAAAAGAAATTAGCTAGGGGGGAATCTATCAGCATAACTGCGGGTGGGCATACAAACTACAACTACAAACCAAACCAAATACACAGTGTCAATCTCAATGTTTAGCTAGCAGCATAGGCTCAGATAGCTAACAAGCTAATGCTCTCCTATCCATCCTGAAGGCAATATTGCTTGAGTTTGGTTATTTTCAAAAGTTATCTATTGAGAAATGTCTCACCTTCTGTGTCTGACTGTGCCACTTCTGCATATGCATAACAATTGTATCAACCCAGTGAAAAGTGGAAAAAAGACAGAGCTAATGCACTAGCATGGCAAGCTAACAGTAAGTAATGGATGAAATAAAGCATATACAGTAGCTTTGGGATACTGGTAGGGTAACAGTACAGGCTAACAGTCTAGCTTCATGCTAAAGTGCTACTTTCAGTTTAGTTATCACAATGGAATTGTGAAGAGAAAGCCACAGAAAATTTGAAAGTTTTATTTTAATGCCATCCTCAAGTCTAATAATTAAATTAAAATAATTAAAATATACTGTAGCATCATGTTATGGCCACAAGTTTAAATGGTTTAAAGTTATGTTTAATAATGGATGGATGTACATAAATATTACAGTACCCAATAACCTCAATGACCTTCACAACAGACATGAAGCCAGCCAAGCAAATAAGACAATTAAAAAGCCTGTTAGTATATTATTGATCAGTTTTATGCCCGTCCCAGCCTCTAAAAGCTCCGGCTGCCAGTCAGCTAACAGTGTCTGTGCAGGATGGACAGGACTATCTTTTCACACTTTGCTAGCAATGTAGTATCAAGGTTTAATTAATTAACTAATATTGTTTAGGCTGTTTCTTCCTTGGCAAGGGTATTAGCAAAGCTTAGCAAAATAATAACTAATTCAGTTTATCTTTTCCCGCTAAACAATGGGAAACTAGATTGGGACTGGATTTGTTGGGAAGTAGTCTCCAAGAATACAGAACCACATGTTGGCTTTGTAGCTGCAGTCATTCCATGGTGGCAATTGATTTCCATTTCCTTCTGCTACAGAAGCCCATAAGCTCTGTTTGTTTCACAGCTTTGAATTCAGGTCTTCCCTGGCTTAAGGCCAACTTTATTTCCAACATATCAGGGCCCAGTCAGATATTTGTGACGGTCCTGTGGAGTTACACAGCATTAGCTTTAAAAAAACTGTGATGTAATAATCATATAAGTGGAAGAGGCAGAGAGATCAACTTCTCCTCTGTGGGTGCAAGATGTGTTTTGAGGATGTGCCTCAGCCACAATCGTATTTTTATCCCAATCTTTATTCGTATAGGCAGTTAGCTTGTTATATGCTATACTTTAGATTGACTGAACGGCTCTAAAGGCTTTAAAGGAATAGTTTGAGTTTGATTTTATAAAATAGGTTTATTCACTTTCTTGCCAAGAGTTAAATGACAACTCTCATATCTGTGTGTTAAGGTCAGAGTTGAACCTGGGAGGCAGTTGGTTTAGCATAGCATAAAGGCTAGTTAGTCACTGTGGCCAAATGTGTTGTTCACTAGGAAGAAATTACAGCTTACAACTTCTGGTGAAACAGCAACTGTTCTCATTTAACTCTCACCAAGAAACTCGATATGTGTTTCTTTTTTTTCTTGTTTTAAATTGAACTATTCCTTTAAGAAATTATAGACAGCGTGATGTAAACTAGGTCTACAGACATAACTGAAATACATCACAGATTTTATCTCAGACAAACAAGCCTTTCCCCTCTATCTTCTGCCCCTCAGGACAAGCAGCAGACGCCAAGTAAGAGGGCGTGGGAGGGCATCAGGAAGACCCACTCTCCCCCCTCCTGGGTGAGGAAGGACCTGGAGACAGTGGCAGCCTCTCCACTGGAGCTGCAGACAGTGGAGTGGGAGAAGACCAGTGCCACCATTCCTCTGGTGGGCCAGGAGATCATGGACCTGCAGACAGAGGTGTGACCTGGACTCTGGCCTCATACCTACAACTCTCTTTTTTTCCCAATGCTCTCAGACAAACAAGCAGACACACCACACACACTGCCCTGCTCTGTTCTTCTACTCAAAGGCTGGATAAATCCCACTGTGAGAACGTGAGGGGGATGGAGGGCAAAGAGGAGAGAGAAGCGTCACAATATCAGAAAATCAGTTTCACCACGTAAAGAGGGAACGGGAACACGGTGTCTTTCTCTGTTGTTTCATTTGATGTTTCGACTGTGTTTTTGTCAGCAAAATATTAGTCATCTTCTTGTATATGGTCTCAGATACCATGCCAGCTCACATGGGAGACAGATTGCCAAAGTAGCTGATTCAGCTACTATATGCGCATCATGTAATAAACAGCATAGCAAAGGTAATCATGCAATGTTTACCCCTGTATTAAATGGTTACGATGTAATAATCATGATGACGTCTCTTTTTTTCCTTTGTTGAACGTATTGTTGCTTCTGCTCTCTCTTTCTCCTGATGAACGCTGATGTTGTACGTGGCCCAAGATGCCTCTGGATTTCTTTCTTTCTCAACATCAGTCTCAAAAGGGAAAATGAATAAGGGTTTGAGGAGGCAGACTGCCAAATATACATACATGTGCCCCTCAATGCCGTTGTCTCCCCACCTACAACTCATGCCAATCCTTTTTGCTCTAACACTTTACCCCCACCCCCACCCCCCACTCAATCCTGGCAGGGCAAGGTTGGCCCGGCAGCGACAAGCGAAGGGGAGGATGAAAAAAAAAAAAAAAAAAAAACATGAAGACGTCACCTTGAGCCAAAATGGCAAGTTGCCATGGCAGAGAGGTGGCCACTGGGCTTTGCACTCAAATTGGCCCTCAACCTCAGTGCCGCCCACAGAGGGACAGCATGGACATCAGTGCGTCCTGAAGGAGCCACATTCAACAAACATGCTGTTTGGATCAGTTACTTAATGTATAATGAGACTTGGTACAGTAAATGCAAAATATGACAGTGTTTCAAAGATGCTAAGGAAAAGGTTCTTGTCTGTGTATATATATATGTGCGTGTGTGTGTGTGCGCGCGCGCATGTGTGTGTGTGTGTGTTGAGTAATGGAAGATGAATAAATGACTAGATCTATAAATATATATGATTAAAGGTGATGCTATATACAAGGCAGAGTTTGTGTGAGGGATGGTGATTGCACACAGAGAAAGCACAAGGCTCATTTGGAGTCCTGATGTACAGCATTGTAATTATTTCAACAGAGTTCTACAGAATGGATTTTAGCCTATAAATATCTTTCTTACTGTGCTTGGGGATAGTTGTTATCATTATTATAAATATGAACATAATTATTCTGATACTGATCCTCTCATTCCCTCGCCCATACCTTCAGGTTACTGGACTATACAAGTGTTCTGTATCGCAATGTAACAGTGTGTGTTTTGATATCACCACCAGTCACTCCCTCAGATCTGTATTTGTTGCAACCCTGATCCCCGACCCCTGACCTCCAACCTCAGACCCCCTGCTGTGCGACCCACCTGCCACAAACACCCCTCCCACCTCCCCTCACTCCCCTTTTTATTTTACTGGGGTCGACTCTTTGTTAATGTACAGTTTTCAGAGCACAAAATGAATGTGTCTTATTTCTAATAAAAACATATCTATATAATGAAACAGCACCAGTTCTCTTGTTTTCTCACATTTTATAACACGACATGTTATTACAGCTATAATACATGCAGCCTGATGTTAGACAGTTGTATTTGTTTCCTAACATTGAAATGACAATATGTCACCATCACAATTACAGGATAAGGAAGTAGTTGCTTGTTTTATTTTTGTGACAAGCTGTTGAAATGTCTGTGCTGAAATTTAGTAGCATAAAAACTAAGGAGTCAAAGCCAGCAAACTCACTCAGTAATTTCATTTGCAAAGCAGTATGTACCTGGAGTTTTCTCAGCTTCCACCAGCCACTGTGAGCTACTGGTCGCACCAGACTAAGTAAGGCTGTATCAGTATCATACCATTTAATATGACTTTTAGGATGATTGCATTGTATTGTAGTATTTCTTTCTTCAAAAGTTACATCATCTCACTTTAACCATTTTTTTACATTTTGAGAACGAGGCTTACTTGCAGACTGTCATGTCTGTGCACTCAGTCTGGCTCTAGAGCCAGTATGTGGTTAACTTAACATAAAGACTTTAAGCAGTAAGCCTGACTCAGTCCAAAGTTAAAATGTACACCAGCACCTAACAAAGCTCATTAATTAATACTTTTGATTAGTTTATTTATTTATTTATTTTATACTAAGGAAAATGTGAAATGTACTAATTCTGGGTTTATAGAAACTTGTGTGCTAGCACAGTGATGTCCTGGAGTCCTGTTGTCATGGAGGTTGCCAGACAACTAGCAGAAACTCAGGAAGCCACAGCAGCCCCCTGGTCACCATTGAATAATTCTAGCACATAACTCCAGCATGGAGAAGCAGGCTAGCTCTTTCTGCCAGTCAGCTAATCTCCATTAAATATGTAGATGTGAGACTGATATCAACACACTCATCTTTACACTATACACTTTCAGAATAAAATAGAACCAACATTCACTGGTGTGTTACATAGCCTATTCATCATAAAATCACAGGTTGTACTGAGACATTTGGACCAGTGTTTCCTTTTATCATCCTGTACTTTCAGTACAGAATATCAGACTGAGAGAGTTTACTCCAGGAAAATATCTCTACATACTCTACTAAAATTTCAGGATTAGAAAACCATGATACAGGCAGTTTGCAATGGATCAAAAGCTGTTCAGCTGCATTGTTCAGTTACAAGAAGTAACTTTACATTAGTACTTGTGTTACTGTTGTGGTTCTATTGCTTACAAATAACATAGTCATGCAGAATTCTCAATCTTCTTTAACATTACTGATTCATTTTTCTTTAGGCGATCAAATAATGAGACAAAATTCCACGTAAGTAGACTCACACCATCTGAGCACATTAAAATAGGCAAAGAGCTGAGGGTAAGGTTGAAACTACAATGACTGTCAGCTGTCACTTTTCATGTCACTAGTACAGTTTGTAACTACATCATCCTTTCTCACAGCAGAGTTTAAAACTGATCTACTAGCCACAGAGTGTTGAAGATAAGATAATACAAACAAACAGTTTGTATTCAGTTCAATTTTCAAATTCAATATTAAGTGCTTTTTACTTGTGACATTTTGTGTATGTGCTTTCCAAATGAAATCTGTCCAGTCATTACTCAGTAGAAAGCTTTTATTTGGCCTCCTATTTCATAGGGCCAGTGTAATTACATAAAGATTCAAGCTGCCATAAATTGTCACACAAATAAATGCCAGATTTCAGTAATACATCACAGCGTCATTTTCACAAGCAACACTATACAAACATATTTTATTGTACTTTGTTGTTCATTGCCAACATTTAAAAAAAAATCTTTCTATAATACCTGTGCGTGGAAATTACAGTATTGTTGAGGTTATGAAAAGATCATGGTAGCATTTGATTAAAAAAAAAGCAAACATCAATCATTAAACAGAATCATCCAATATGAGAAGAATTCCTGGAGATACTGAGCTGGAAGTACGTCCTAAGCAGATAGTGCAAGTGACAAATGAAGCTTAGCAAAAGTTCAGTCAGGAAGACTTTGTCTCTGCACATGCTGTCACAAGCAGTTTTCCCGCTATGTCTAAGTCCAACCTGCTAATTCCTGTTTTCATCCAATCACAACGTGACCACCTCAAACACGGGTGCCTGGCCATCTTGTATCTGAATGGAAATGGCCTGCACATATATAAAGCTTTTCTAGTAATGTCGACCACTCAAAGTGCTTCACACTACAGGTCTCATTCACCCATTCATACATACATTCATACAGTGCTTGTTCTATATAGAACACTCCAACACATGCAAACCCATTCTGGCACTGGGACATCGGCAGTGGATCCTTTGGGTCCAATGAGTTGGGAGGTGGGGCCACATTGTCCTGCTGGGGAAGGACACTGGTAAATGGAAGGGGATTTGTACTTATATAGCTCTTTTCTAGTCCTATTGACCACTGAAAACGCTTTTCACTATACGTCACATTCACCCATTCGCACACATTCATACAGCACTCGCTGTACACAAAGTACTCTAACACATTCACACCCATTCACACACCGATGACACACATCAGGGGCAACATGGGGTTCAGTATCTTGCCCAAGGATACTTTGGCACGGACTGGGGATCGAACCGCTGACCTTCTGATCAGTGGGCGACCCGCTCTGAGCCACAGCCTCCCTGTCGTTGGAGCAGTACAATAGGGGGGTGTGCTTGGCCTACAGAAATATTTAGGTGGATGGCAACTGTCAAAGTAACATCCAGATGAATGCCAGGACCCAAGGTTTCCCAGCAGAACATTGTATTGTAATGAAATGATCAATGCCATTCACCTGTGTGGTTTTAATGTTGTGGCTGTTTACTGTATATGAATAGAAAAAAGAAAGAAAAAAGCAGCAGCAACCACTTTGGACATTGATCAGCATTCCTCTCACTGCAAAGGAACATCTTGTAAGCTGGAGAAAAAATGATCACCAGTAGTTCAGGAGAAAAAATGATGAACAATACAGTGACAAGTGAGCCAGAGTAGTGCTGCATCAAAGTTCTGAGGATATCGGGTTAACAGGGTGTATATAACTCCAGGTACTACATGGTTACAACATCTTTCCTTACTTTACCCAAATTACGCCCAAATTATGTTCTAAACCTACAGGTGTGCAGATCCTATTGGTCAGTCAAATCTGTCACATGGATCTTGTCCTTTCCTCCACTTAGCTCATCCTTAACTGAAACCAAATCAAAGATAATGTCTTAGTCTGCATCCTTATCTATAAGACCTTGGTTACTCCAACAGGAGAATTGTCTTCAGATGTCCACTATCAGTCATAGTTTGGTCTAAACAGTGGGCCATTGTAAAACACTGTGGAGGTGCTTACGACCTGAACTATTGGAATATATGTATGAGGCACACTACAGGTAAGAAGATTCCCTCACACCCACAAACAGAGGTGGGTAGATTGTGATTGATGGGTTGATGACCCCTGCTGTATAAAATGAGTCTGTAATGGACACACTAACAAACAGCTCAAGTGTGTACCATGATACACAATTATGTATTGTTAATATTATACATTAAAACCTCTTTGGATTTCTTCTGAAAAGATTTTTTTTTCTCCCATGCATCAGACATGAAAGTAGAGGTGGATGACTAACCATATCTCAGCTTTTTTATTTGACACAATTCATCATCATCTCACCCTCTATTCATGTCTGACTCTCTGACCTTTGGAGATTTTGCAGCACTTTGTTAGGAACAGTAACGCCTGTCATGACGGCTGTGTCAAACACACCCCCATATTCTCTTACCACTCATGAACTCCTGACTAATGGTGTAATAACTGTTTGAACTGCAATGACTTCAGTTGATTTTCCTCACTCCAGAGGCTCATTTTGGGCCACACTGCCTTCAGTAGTGCAGTGATGTGGCATGAGGGAAGATTGGCCTGTAACATCATTAGTATCCATCCAGACACATTAACCTCACGTCATTAATTAGACCATTAACAGGCATTAGCCTCACTTGTGCCACATCCTACGAAGACCTGACAATGGCCATTAATGGACTGGCACTCTGATGACATTTCCTGACACTTGTGTCTGATCTTTTCGTTTCTGTGGCTGCAGGCGGTGGAGGAAGAAGAACAGGATGCTGATGACCAGCAGCTGCTGGCGTAGTTTAAACCATACAAAGTAAGGCTTGTTCAGTTTTTAGAGAAATGTATAAACAACTATATACACAGGATTCTAAAAAAAAACTAAACTATTATAAGGTCTTATCAGTGAGTAGGAATTAGTAATGCCCAGTGGGCACTCCTCTCAACATACAATGTTAAATTAAAATATAAACAGTAACGCAAAAACAAACAAAAAAACTTGATTATGTTTTGACACAGACATAGACCCCTGAATTCTATACATGGGTTCTTTAAGAAAGCTTTTACTCACACTGTGACTTACCTTACACCAGGTATTTCTTGATGCCTCCCTGCTCTCAGGATTTGGTGATGAGAGGTGATGATGAGGCAAAATAACCATCTATTTTATTTCAGAGTAGAAATTCTCCATCTTTGACATCTTGGTTAGCTCTACAAAGACCACAAAGAACTGTGTGTCATCCATACCTGTGTACAGCCAGTCATGCTGTGTGTCAATACAAGACCCTGATAAGATCTGTCAGGTGTTGAAAAACCTGACTGTTTCTGAGAGGTGTTAACTCATGGTCATGGCTGCTGTTTGTCGTACTCTTTAGTATTCATTGACATAAATACAGTATATAATATCTGAAACACCTCTCTGTATGATGCCATACAGTTCAACAGCACCAAAAACTACATGACCATACAGTTGAATCAACACTTCTCTAAAACAATGAGTAAAAACTGAAGCTAGTAACCTTCATTAAAGTAGAATTTATAACTGCTGAATTAGACTGCATTAGTTTTAGCTATCAGCTGAGTATAGGTGTTCGCATATAGGCCATGTTGTCTTAGTGATCATCATCTTGACTGATACAGCTGTATACTTACCTCACAGAGTAAAAAAGGGTGTAAAAGTCTGTGCTCTGTTTCTCTGGTTTGTTTTGTTTTGTTTTCACACCATTCTGAGTAAACTCTAGAGACTGTTGTGTCTGGTACCAACAATTATGCCACAGACAAAGTCATTGAGATCATTATGATGTCTGGCATGAACCTTCATTGAAGCTCCGTACCTGTAATAACTGTATGCATTGCACTGCTGCCACAATTAGTTGATTGGATAACGGACAGGCAGGTGTAAAGGTGTTCCTTATAAAATGTTTGTGAGTGCATATTCTAATGTATAAACTAATGGTATGTACAACAGCTATGAGGAGGCCACAAAAAGACATTTATTCTTTCAAAAGATTCTGACTGACCAGTTCATGTACATTCCAAAACTGTGAAGTGGTTGTGGTGCCTGGGGAAACTGTGCTGCTATATTAACTATAATATGAAACAGAAATGATTGGAGGTGCAGATCAAAGAATTCTGACATTACACACAGTGACACATGACCTGTTTACATAACTCAGATGTTTTAAAACCTTGAAAAGCCTTAAATTAATTGCAAAAAGTCGAGCTTCTTCCAGTGTATATGTGACTACACTGACTGTGACTGGATGAAAGACTGAGTCTGCTGCTGCTCTTGTGTTACTTTCACCACACAGCTGGTGTAGCAACTCTGTCACCACACAAGAACATTAGTATTTGACTATTCTGCAAGACTCACGATTATAATTTTTTGGTCCAAAGCCATTCTTTTACAACATCTGTACATGGGAACCATTGTCTGGTTAACTTTAGAGAAAGATCATGGTTAACCTTAATCAAGAGGGGAACCTTAAAAGCACATTGTGACAGGATGTAACCTCCAGGCTCCTGCACTACACGCCCATCCACCACCCTATTTTCCTCGCCCTTACTTTCCTCCTCACTATAAAAGGCTGACAGTACACAAGTTGTTATGTGTGTAAATAACAGCCACTTTTGGGCTTATGAAGAAAGTTATATTAATCAGAACTAAAGCATGTCAGCTTTGTTATACAGGTCTGGACAGCTACCTGCAAAATGTTGCTGGTTTCATTGTGCATCCCCTAATTTGACGGCCCTGGCTGCTTATTCTTTCCAGGCTGCTAGGCTGTCTAATTTCTGTTGTAGGTGCTGTGCCCACATTCACTCTGCTGATATGGGTCCTTTCTCAAATCACCCTCTACACCTTCGACACATTAAGTGCCATCCTAAACCAATTAGCAGGGAGAGGAAGTGGGTTGTAAAACCCTCCAACAGTGAGTCTGCATTGAGATACTGACCTGGTGCAACGCCATGTTGTGTTCATCATGATTCATTCAAATATATGTTACTATACAAACATTTACATTTACTTTTTGAACTAAGATGGACATTTAATTAATAATAATTAAAATGATAGACTGCAATGGCTGATTGTAAACTGTTGTATATCTACAGGGACTCTTGCAAAAACTCCAAATATTAGAGTTAAAAACGAGAACATGTTTACAAAAAAAGAAATGCCACCAAAGAAGCTAATCGTCATAATTCTTTTTCATGTTACTCTACTCTACTACACATGAAGTTTTGTTGGATAGAATGAACTCATTGTCATTCTGGAGATTTGATTTGCTCCACTGGCAAACCTTTTGAGTAAAAAGGCAATACTTATGTGGTCTCCTCAATATCAGACTGCTTTTCACATTCTGAAAACCCTGCTCTGCTGCTCTCCTGTGCTTGCAGCCCCATATCGAGATGCCTTTTAAAATTCCAGTGGATGGACTGCTGCAACAAGGGAAGAGGTGACAACAACCCAGTGTGTTTCTTCTCAAGTAAGTTCAATTGTCACCAATTGAATTATTCTGTTGTGGAAAAGGTAATACTGACATTGATCTGGTCCTTACAGTTTACATGTATGCTGTGTACTGGGAGTAAATGGTCAATGCACTGACAATATCCAAGAAGCAAAACCTTCAAGCAGCTTGTGACAAAACAGCTGCTGGTATTTCTGTTTGGGGTTCTGTTACCAAATTGTATCTGTTTATCACTTTCTGGGCCTAACATTATAAAAAATAATTTCCTTCAGAGTGAGAACAAAATTAAAAATTAAAGAACTACATACGTATACTTGTTTAGTTTGGCTTTGTAGATTTGCTTCTTGTGCACAGTCAAAAATGTGCAGCTGAGGAAGCCACCGCTGTAGTTTTCCCTCAGTTCTCGAGGCAGTCAGTTCCTCACAAAGCACCAAGTACTCAAAAAGAGTTGAAAAGGTAACCTGTTGAGACATTTCTAGAGTTCACAGTGGCCTAGAATTTTAGACTGATCATTTTTCCAAACATCTGAAGCCACTGTTCAGCCATTTAGTAGTGTTCTGATGGAGCCAGTTATCCCATAGCCTGTGCTGTTATTTATTCAACAGACACATTTCCGTCACTATTAATTTGCCACATCTAAAAACAGTCCTGCTGTAGCTGGACAGGGACACACACATGAAACAATGGCTGGAGGCAGCATATTGCATGTTGAAGGAAGATTTAAATGAGCATAAGCCCCCTGGCTTTATGTCCTAGGTCATCTGTTAATTTTTCATGGGTGCCTCACTAATTCATGAGGACATCTGTTTTTGCAGCTTACATTTTATGAGTCCCATGCTCGGCAGTTATGAGCGACTCCTGCTGCAAACTGATTAGACAGGAGTTCTGATGGAAAACTTAGTACCAACACAACATAATCGCAGACACATGCTGGCATATGTTTGTCTGTTATTATAAATTGCTAAATTAAAAGTTTAAGGCTAGTGCTCCCTTAAGGCCATAGCATTCAATGGCCTATTAAAATGCACAATGAGAAACATATTGATGATTGTACTTTTAGGGGTTTACCAGTAGTGGGACTAAAATGGTAGAATTTATCAGTACAGTCGTGCTACAGGAAAGGTCACAGGGTCATAAAAAGCACAGGGTTGATGCCTAGCATCCACTCATTGGATCATAAATCCATACATATGTCCTTGATTCATAATTGGGTAATAACCTTTTAACATTTTTAATCTGACTCTCTGCATGACTAGTTTAGAGGAATAATATTTACTGTCAATGTACCGTAATTTCCAGACTATAAGCCGCTACTTTTTTCACAGTAGCGGCTTATAGTTGAACCTTGCAGCTTAAACAATGATGCGGCTAATTTATAGATTTTTACGGGCTAACGAGCTTCATGCTGCCAAAACATTTAGCCTCGTCACATCAGACCAATGAAATTACCGAACAGGTGTCGTGTCCAAGAAATTATGTTAACTCACTGTCGTGTTGTCCTGTCTTCATGTTGTTTTGTGACTTCCTGTTTTATTTTGAAATCTTACTCTCCTCTGGTTTCAGGTCACTTGCCTCTTCCCCTCATGTGTTTCCCGCCTGTCTGATTGCTTGCCCCGCCCTGATTGTCTCCACCTGTTCCCCCTTACCTTGTGTCTATTTAGAGTCTGTGTCTCCCTTTGTCCTGTGCTAGTTCGTCCTGTTCATTCAGAGAGCCAAGCCAGCCTGCACCTCGTGTTCCTGTTACGCCAAGTTTTTGATCCCTTGTCTTGCCTTGTTTGTTTCATAGTTTTTGCCTCTTTGTGAGTGATCTTTTGTTTGTACTTTACCTAGTGAATTTACCTCCTTGTGAGTGATTTTCTGTTGTTACTTTGTCTATTAAAGATTTGTTTATTTCGTACTTTGAGTCTGAGTTGTGCATTTGGGTTCACGTCCTAGTTCAGTTGTGACAACAGGTCACAGTGGACCAATGAAACTGTTTGAATTAGATCAAACGCACTCACACTAAATTCTTCAGATCAGTCATTTTGCGCTTAATGCACACACCCTCATCATGGAAAACACACGAAGAAATGCATATGATGCAGCTTTTAAATTAAAGGCAATCGATCTGGCTGTCGAAAAGGGAAATGGAGCTACTGCACGTAAACTTGGCATCAATGAATCGATGATGAGACGTTGGAGACAGCAGCGTGAATGTGTAAATATCTCATGTTACAACGTAGACACCTGCAGCTTATAGACAAGTGCGGCCTATATATGTACTTTTTTTTTTTTTTTTTCTTTTTAAATTTAGTGGGTGTGGCTTATATTCAGGTGCGCTCAATAGTCCGGAAATTACGGTAGTTTAAATCTTTAACCTGATTTTTTTTTAGTCTACTTCTTTTTTTACTTCTACAGTTATGTTTAGCCACAATAGCAACAGAGCTCTTTGATGATCTCTCAATGCATCACTTACTGAAACTGAATATCTCAACTATTGGATGAACTGCCATGAAATTTTTGATAAATACATAGTTTGCTGGGGATGAACTCTAATGAAGGTGATCCCCTGGTTTCCTCTGGCACCACCATGAGGTTAACATTTGTGTTTTTTAGCAAAAGATCTCAAAAGTTCTTTGATGGATTGTTATGAAATCTTTGTTTTAATTAGCAAACTGAACTAAGATGGTGAACAGGGTCAACACTGTACCCACTTTACATTAGCTTGTTAGCACAGCACGGCACACAGCACTTGGCTGCATGAAGTTGCCTTGCAGCAAAAACTGAGCCTGGTTCAACTTTTTTGCTGGGGACCCCCACATTGGCACCCTTGTTGCGACAAAGGACTGGCTCCATTCAAATGAATGAGAGGGCTGCATTTTTTCATGCAGGGCTAAGTCTGCCACAGCAGTGTTTTAACCCCCTGTCTGATTGGTCAGCTCCCACAGGCACCATCTAAACTCTGCACTTTTACAGTAAATATCACCATAAGAACTGCTCCTGGACAAAAATTAAACTGCACATCTGAGCCACTGTCAGATCCAAAATTGGACAGAAATGAGCAACAACAGGTAGATACTGCTATTTATATCTTTTTGTCACAGACTGGCAGGTTAGTATTAGTATTAGTGACAGTCTGCACTGTATGAAATGCAATCACTTCAAGTATACACTGCAGATATGTGGGAAGAAAAGAAAGACAAGTAACATGACTTAGAAATGTAATCAAAGTACTTGTATACTACCATGTGTTATCCTGGTTGTAGTTACATCAGACCTGTGTCACTTACCATCGTAAAGCAGCAATAGACTTTACTGTCTAACATCTCAACATAACTGAAGAAAAAAAAATTGCTTATGTACATAAAAGAACTGTTCAGCATCAGCAGCTAATTGCCATAATTATGCTTTAATTATTACTATGGTAATTATTGCTATATTTATCCTTTATCCTCCATTATTTGTATGGTGGCTTTTGATAACACTAGGTAATGACGTATATTTTATACTATGATCTGCCAATACTGTATTAAAGTTTAACTGTCAATAGAGAAATGTCTTGTTGGTCTTTATTTACTACTTTTAGTTAAGATTTCTGGCAAAACTCTTTTCACATTTTCCTAAACAGAATGTTTGAAGAACCACCATTGTCATCATGATCTGTTTAAATCAATTACATTACACCCAATAACCCAGGACCCCACTAAACCTTACAGAACATAAAAATGACAAAACTTTTGAACAATAAAGCACCGTATTCACAGCAAATGAAATGTAAAGATGACTTGGGTACATATCACACACTAAGTAGCCAAAACCTTTTATGTGCTCAGTCTAGTCATGTCCTCCACGAGGGTGAAGGGTTTCTTGTGTACTCAAGCTGTGTCGGCTGGTGCTGGAGCTCTTAGGGCAGAAAGTCAGAGTGGTCATCCTGACATGTCTTCTCCAATAACCTGAGACTTTCCTAATGCTGCTGGCTGCTGTGTTGCAGGCTGTCACTTCACTGAGATACAACACCTACCCAGCGATAACTTCCTGTGATGTGTCACGCTCACCATAATTATGCAGTTAAATCTAGATTTCAATGCATAATATGCTGGCAATTTCTAGGTGATACAAGTTTTTGTTTTTTTGGTTTAGTTTTGTCACATTTTTAGTTTTTAGTTAAACATCTTTGAAAACACATACTGCACTTTTAGTCGTGCAGATATTATAAAATATAAGACAAACTCCAGCAGATATTATCCAATTTTTACACTGCAGAGATTAAAAAAAAAACAAAAACAAACCCTTTGCACACGCACACACACACACACACACACGCGCGCACACATGCGCACATGCACGCTGACACCCTTATCCATGTTCAGGGTGATCGTGTGGCTGGGTTATTATAGCGGGAGGAGATAAGGCGGTCAGACAGGGGGGATGCTGGCCTGTGCTATAATAGCCACAAGCTTATCTCTACAACAACACTTACAATGACAGAGAACAGCTGGAGCCAGTAGCAGACCTGCTGCCTTTGTCTACCTTTTATTTCCTCAACACCAGCCATTTTAATCCCCAAACACACCATATATCTGTGGACTGAGATTCTTCCTAATAATACTGAGCAGTGTTGCTGGTGAGAAGTGTGTGTTGATGTGTTTGTTGTGGTTCTCCTTACTGTTTACTAGTGTTATTAAAGGGGAGACTTAATAATGCAATGTAGAGACACTGGCTGTGTTCACTCCACATGAGAAGACTAATTACTGTAAATCTAATCTGCAGGAGATGCCTATATCCAATTACATAGATATAAAGGCTCAATGTGTTTGTGTTGTGCTTTTAGCCTGATTGTGAATGAATTGACATATACACTATCATCTCTCGCTCTGTTTCTCCCTATATATCTGTGTGTGCATTTCTCCCCAGGCAGAATGCTGTGTGGGCCTACATGTGTGTTCATCAAACAGAATCAATGACATACAGCTGAAAATAGCTGCTTCTGTCTTTGCCGCTAGTATCCTGCTGACAGT
Source organism: Lates calcarifer (assembly GCF_001640805.2). NCBI lineage: Eukaryota > Metazoa > Chordata > Actinopteri > Centropomidae > Lates > Lates calcarifer. Next base: position 16,860,472 of record NC_066847.1, read on the forward strand.
CCTCTAGATTTAAACAAAGGAAATAATGAAAAAGGGAAAATCAACAAATATTTGTTATAGAGGGATGATGGGAGACAGAGAGTGTAGCCCCAGGTCAAGCTGTTGTAAAGACATCAGAACAGAAACTATAGTCTATCTAACTATATTACAACACAGCATCTGAACCTTGTATGTATCTGTAACTTGATCCAGTGTGTGCATCTATCACACGACACTAAAGAGTTTGAAGATTCTTTTTCATCAAGTATTTTCATCCACAAATAGTGTTTCATCCTCAAGTTTCAGCCCCTTCTGCACTGCTACTGCAACTGCAGCGCATTTCTGCCACAGTGTGTTACAGTGTAATGTCTGTAAGTGATGCTCAGCTTCCATGCAACTTTTTAAAATATGAATGGAAGGAGAAAGAGATGTTGTTGTTGCTCAAAGTATATTTGCCTCTGTAAAACAATGACCAACAGGCCAATAAATAAAAACCTCAAGCTATTAAAATACATGGAAAAAGTAAATCCTGTTTATTTTGCTGACACTGTTGTTGTGATTGCGTGTGCGACTTTGACCAACTGTGTTGCCTGTAATACACTGTGCTAACCCTGTCTCCATAAAAATTATATCTCTGTACAACTAAGCTTCAACAGCAAATACAGTTTATAGGAAATGTAATCATCACTGGATTATCTGCAGAGGCAACGTATTTCTGAATAAATTATGTCCTACATTTATTAATGGCGGAGGAGTCATGTTGGATGGGTTGTTGTACAAAGTGTATGTCTGTGATTAAGTTTAGACAACACAACAAGAGCTTTGGGTAAGGTTAGGGAAAGATAGTTGTTTTAATTAAATGTAAATTAACAGGTTGTGTCTGGAGTTTTGCAGACCACACATACATCTGTCATAAAAACCTGTTTGCACCTTGAACAGCTTCAGGAGAGAGAGAGAGGGAGGGAGGTTTTAGCTACTGCCACCTTTTCCCCTGTTTCTACATTCATATTTAGGGATACCTTAATGCACAACAAAAATGATGAGAAAAGCTGCTGAACTGAAAGATCTGACAAAAGGTTCCCTGTAGAGCACAAATCACTGAATCCATGCACAATAATTTACACTTAGAAAACATCACGAGTTTTCATAAATCAAAAGAATTCATCAAATGATCATTTACCATTTCAAACTGTAAACAGCCACGATCACTGTCTTTCATTTCAATGAAATGTGATGAACTTGAAGTATAAGCTCATAATAATAATTATAAGCTATTATAATCCAACTTAATGTACTGTATGATATTCTATGTTTTATTGTAGTTCCACTCGATTACATTTATCAATTACATTTATTTTACATTAATCCTCACAAGAGAAAGTAGAAATGTAAATCCATAATGAGAAAAAAAATGAAAAGACTCCCTGGTTGTTCTCACAAACTAGGCAGAGGCTACAGAGCGAGTATTTCTGAGAAAGCCTGTTAAACCTCCATTCTTCCCTCCTGCCTCCTGGCCTCTCTGATCATCTAGACTGTGCCTTGATGCAGCCGAATTCACAACATAGTTGTTCTCATTTACATATCTGTCTGTTTCTGTTGTCAGACTACTGAATGAGGAAGAAAAAGCATAGTGACTTAATTGTGACTTAAATGTCAAAGTCATTCTGAAGCTGCTGCTCCGTGGTGGCACACAGCTGTTAAACCTCTGTTCCGTTCCGCCCATCTCTGTGGTCAGCTACACTGTGCATTAAATGATAATATAGTTAATCTCTTTAACATTTTTTTTCTGTTCTGTTCTGTCAGACATCGAAGTAGATAAATAATACATAGAAACAGTTTTAGTCTCAGCATACCACGTAACCAGAAATAATTGCAAGCTGGTTGCTGATGCAGTCTATGGGTTATTTTATGACTGCAACATTGCTGTGGTAAATTTAAAAACGGATTTACCGTATGACAGCAACTGTGTGTTATATTTAGAATGAGTAACAAAGAAGTTGTCCTCTTGACTTGAGTATGTTATGTTTAATATAATTCTATGATTATTATACAATAATATGATTTCTGGTACTGTGTTAACCAGTGTTTAAGTAGTGTTTAATAGAGGCGTGTCTAATGGAGCTTTGACTAAGTGCTGTTTGAAAAAAAGATTATAATTATTCTTCCAGTACAGTCCATGTATAATATGAAATACAGTGAGACAAATCACAAACTGCTTTGGGTCTTCTCTGCATCAACAAAAAGTAGTGATGGAGGTATAAGCTGCCATTTATAGTATATAAAGAATAATGTCAAATGAATGTAGTGTATGTAGAGCCATTCATTTCTTTCCTCACTAAAGTTATGTGATTTGTATTTGAAAAGCTAAATTATTCAGAAACAGCGGTACAATGTTTAGGATATGATTATTAATATTAATAAAGAGCAGTGTAAGTAAAGTAGGCATTGAATTTGTAACCTGGGTACCACCTCTTAAGCTACCATTTTTTCACTACACACCAGTGACAGTAAAGTCAACAGTAAGAAGAGAACAATGTGTGTTTTGGGGATTTTCCCTCAGTGTTGAAGTGTTTATGACATTAGCCACCATCAACAGCCGTTAAACCTGCCACTGATCCAACAAACAAACCCTGATTTACAGCCTGTCAATCTAGCACTCTGACTGAGAAATGTTCCCAGCATGGGCTGGACGTAAACCTTTCCACATTGATTTGTGTCTGCCCACAGTCAATGATTAATGTTCCTGTCAGGAATCAAGTGACACAAACAAACACTCACCCACAGCTTTTCTTTAAATGTTAAAGATGGTTGCATTCAGGGAGCAAAATTGAACTTTTTTTCAACGAGAAACAAAGAAAATTGTATGCTAATAAGAGAGCAGAATGTGCTTTCATTCACACCTGAAACCTTTTTTTGAGTTAGGACTCCTTGTCTCTCTGAGCGGTGTGGCCCAAGAGTCTCACAATGCTGCAGCTGAAAGCAGAAGTTGTACAGTGCAGGCCTACTCCACTGCCGGTTCTCTTGGATAACTTCTAATGAGTATTATTGCTTGCATAATTGGAAAACTCATTAAAAATAAATCAACAGTAGTGCTTAGCTCTTCAGTCATAATAATTCAGCCATCAGCTGCGTGTTCATTTGAGACATGATGGCTGCAGAGAAAATTTACCCTACAAAAAAAAGCATGTTACAGTCATGAAAAATGAGTATTCCTCTTTTGTAGGGCATGTCCAGGAAATTACATTAAACTGGTGGCATTCAGACCACACTGTACTATCAGTCCTAAGAAGCACTTGTAGCACCACAATTGTTTTTCTTAACCTCCACAAATGGGTTTGCAATTGATTCCACAAAAGATTAATTAGAATTCATATAAACTCGCTTTTCAGTCATTACTTTCACAGAGGCAAAAAGATTGGCTCTCAAGTGGCCCATGTTAAAAACAAGAGGTAAATGCTTTCACTAATTACCTGTCCACTGCTCCAATATCACACATTTGCAGCCCATACTTATGTGGGTCTTCACTGGAGGGTTTAAAGGAGGGTCAGCCTTGGAGGATGAGCTGTGCCAGAAAAGCTTTCATAGTAATAATGCTGATTAGAAATCACAGAAATGATATGATTCACTGGGTTTCCATGCTGGCTGAGTGAAGATGACTCTTGTTTCCCATAATTAGATCCAAATGACCCCAGGCTATTCCCAGTGCTCAGTGCTTTTCTCAGTCTGAGGTCTCAAACTCATGAATGCAAGTGCTCCCATACTGTCCAGCTTTCATAGTTCATCTATCGAATACTATGGCTCGAGGAGCAGGAGTTAAATCAATGTACAATTTTAAGAACATAGATACATGAAGAAATTAATTTTTATCATCATTTTATCATCTTACATTTACTGATTAAAATACCCAACTTATTGATTAACTTATAGGAATACTTGGGAAATACAAGTAGTGCGTATTCTTCCTTACCCTCCTTAATCTTACACCTCAGCTGTTAAAACTTCTATCTGTGCCTTGCTTGGAGCTGGAGTTGGGATGTGGTTAGCCTACGACCTGAAGCTGGGAGACAGCTAGCCTGGCACCTGGGTAATACTGTCGTCCCTTAACTGTGGAGGGACTTGAAGTTGGCAGTTCACAGACACTTCTGTACACAGTACAACAATTCTGTTGTGAATTTAAGGTCTGGAAAATCTGTTAGGCAAAGAGACTGATTCAACTCAATGGTTGGTCATTTTAATTACACAATACATAAGAAAACGAATATGCTAGTTGAATTCCACAGTTACCTTGCTCTTTTTCTTGTGTTTACCTCTCCTCTTTTCCATCAATCCATCTATCCATTATTTATACTGCAGTGCTTATCCTTTGAGGGTTATGGTGGTGCTAGAGCCAGTCCCAGCTTACAGTGGACAAGAGATGGGGGATAGGTTGCCAGTCTATTGCAGGGCTGACACCTACAGGCGGTTTGTCTTTAGACTGTGGGAGGAAGCCTGAATACCCTGAGAAAATCCACGTGAGCATAAAGAGAACATGCAGAACCCCACACAGGCAAGCCCTCCACACAGAAAAGGTTTGAACCTGGAACCTTCATGCTGCAATGTGACAGTGTTAACAACTGCACTACAGTGTTGCCCCCTCTCTTCTCATGTTCCAATGTAAGTAAAAGTCTCTCATGGGGCTCTGAAAGATTGTTTTTGCCCACAAAATATAATTTTCAGCACTGATATGAATTAATCACTGAGAGACATCCCATCTTTATCACTTGCTTATATTTACCTAAAATAAGAAATATGTCATGTATGTATGTAGATTCTGAGAACACAGAGATCTTAGTGAGTAATACAGCCTAAACTGAGCCATAATACATTAAAGTTCCACACATTAGATATATAATGTGTTTATAATGTCTATTTATATATTTACACATGCAGTGTTCCATAAATCTTAATTGTAGGTAAACAGCTGTAGAAGTAACACATTCTAGTGTCTTGGACAACATTAGTCTTAATGGAGACACTAAAGATATATGTGTGTGTGTGTGTGTCTATAGGCTTGTTTTACTATTTTGGTCAGGTCTGAAAACCAGGAGCCCACTATACATACATTTACATACACACTTGTCTGACAACTTCATAGGGCTCAAAATGCTGTACCCCACGTTTGAGGGTTAAGACTGGTTAGGCGTTACGGAATGCAATATGGATTATGGGCCTATTTTGTAGCTGTTCCCACTTAAAATGATAGAAAATCCTCGAAGGTCAACTTGTAATTTTTTATTAGCACATTTCCAGAACATTCTGATAAAGTGCCCACTGATATAAAGGATGTTACCCTGTAATATTCCCAGAGTTATTTTTAAGCTTTGGTGAATGTTATTTGGGAAGCATTTAGGATGTTCTTGGAACATTTAAGGGCACAGTCTGTAGATAAAGACTGAGCAAAAAGTAGGGACAGTGGCATCCATGAGTTTCTCCTTAATCACTGCTGATAACTATACATAGGTAAGAAAAGAGGAATCCATCACACCAAAGAAAACTGAAATAGGGTCTTAGGCAGAACAGCACACACTGGGCATTCTGACAATCATAAATAATAATTAAAGCTGCGAGCAGCGTTGAACGGGCCCTCGCACCCGGCGCCCGTCGGGGGAGTGGCGACCGCGGAACCCCGGCAACCGCGGGGTCAACACAGGTTGCAGGACATGTTGTGATCTTTTGAAAAAAGGTGTGATCGATCAAATGACAGGGCGAGACAATGAGTGGTCGCTCAAGGCATTTTAATTTGTTAAAAGAAGAATTACACATGGTAGCAGAAGTATGTGCATTGCAAAGTGTGTCAGTCTATTCTAGCACTAGACATAAAAGTATATAACTGACGTAAATGGAGGCAGTAGAAATACAAGCAAATGATGTGTTCTGCTTGTAATGTCATCAGGTCACAACTACGATGTCGTCTGTCAAGTAAGCAGCTGAAACAGCTACCCAGCAGTGTTGCGTTGTTTTATATTCACAGTTTGACTCGTGGAGTTCCTGGTGAGCTGCACAGTTCGTGACAGGATCTGTAGAAAGATACACAAGAATTAGAGTTATAAGTGTGTTTTGGTGAAAAGAGATGTTGTCATCCTGTGTATTCCCATGGATCCTTTATTGCCAAGCTGCGCCTGAACCCAGCAGCATTAGCAGTGTGAAATAGAAAGATGTAAGAGAGGCTATAGCTTACCAACAACAATCACAAAAGATAAGTCATATGGCAAAAGACAACATGTCAGTTGTTATAGCTGATCGTGTTAGATAGTGTTGGTGTGCCGGCATACCTTGCAATTTGGGAAAGTTTTTGACATCATTGGAAGATGCGTACACGGTGCTTAGAGCAGCCCCCTGTTACTGCAATAGGAGCATCATAGAGTACCTAGTGAGTGAGGAAGGCAACAGGCAATGTGCAGCCAGGTACAAGTGTAATGTGTTAACATAGGAGACACAGGCGAGATGTTATCAGTTGTTGAGAGGTTAGTGTTAGGAATCGCTCTTAGTCTGACCCCTCCCCTTCAAGGAGGTGTCTCTGTGCCAATTGACACTAAGTACAACACAGCCTTCAGGTTCACAAGGTCACGCAAACCCCTCCACCACGTTAAAGTGGCGATTCTGGGAGGGGGACATGCAGATTATGCAATGCTGGAAATTCATGTGCAGCATAGTGCAAAACAGGTTGTTCACACAAGTGTGTCAAGGCATTAGTTCTATTACTGTGTGAGGGATAGGAACTCATAGGTGCCATGCAGGTGAAGAGAAGTCAAGGCTTGTTTTATCAGTAGGTGAAGGTGTTAGTGTTGTTAATGATAGCTGACTTATCTAGACAAAGCAAGCGGTAGCACATTGACAGCAAGTAATGTAGTTCAGTGATGGTTAGTGTCAGTGTATGGTAAGCGGGGACAGGCAAGGCAAGCAAACAAGCAGCAGGCGTGGCAAGGGCAAAGTGTCAGTAGTAAAATATTTCATAGGCAGTGTAGCTTATACCTGGAAACATATATGTTCAGTACACATCTACCAGAAGGTTAGTAATTATATATTATTATTACATTACTTATTATATATACACTTTTTACAGTATGTACACCGGAGCGTGAGGAAGATTTCAATATAAAGGCGCAGTGTGTCTTACACGAGCAGCTTAGCGTACCTGAAAGACATAGAGAGGGTGAGCGCATGTAATGGAAAAAGCAAATATCACACAGCTAGTCTAGAGCGTACCTGTAGTCCTGTGGGAAAATGCAGTTAGTTGGTAATGAGGTTGATATTGGGCTTTGTAGTTGCGCACGTTATTCCAGGGGGTTTGTGGTGCCAGCGGTGGCATGAGCTGTAAGTAGCTGAGCACTTCTTGCGGTTTGTTTCAACCTGCCTTGTGCCTCAGTCAGTGGTACAGTGTGATTAAAACCCTTGTGTTATTGGTGTAGTGATACACCAGGCAGCGGTGGGCGCAGCATGTGATGCAGCTGGAGTGATTGTCTGTGGAACCTCAAGCGTTATGACGTGCCAGCGACAGAACACTGCACGAGCTGTAAGTACCTGAGCACTAGTTGCGGTTTGTTGCAACTCGCTTTGTGCCTCAGAGCAAATGTTTGAGCGTGACCAAAACACTGGCGGTATCGCAACCATTGAGTGTGTCCAGGCAGGTACAGTGTGGCTCCAGAGGGACATTATGTCGCAGTGTTGTACACGGGCTTTGCTATTGTTTGTTGTGTGCGAAAGTACAGAAGATGCTGTGGTGGTCACTGAAGTATGTAGCGCGAACGACAGTGACCACTTGGTGAACTGAGCTCCTGACATATACATGATCGATGAGTGCCTAAATCCGTGGTTGGCACAGTTATGTGCTGAAGGAAGCCGCGGCCAGCCAAAAAGGAAGGAATTGAGGATGTTTTAAGGATGTCCTCGTTGAAGTCTCCCATGATGGCGATAGTCGGTGCCAGGTTTTCAAGAAAAGGCAGAAGCCTGCCGAGGTTTTCTTTGAACAAAGACATGGGATAAATGACAGCCAGCACAATGTCGTGGTACGGATTGTGGCAAAGCAAGCACTCCATGTTGATGTCAGGAAGCTCTATGCTATGAAAAGCAGAAGGGTCAGAGTAGTATATGGCAACGCCGCCATGTTGCTGGGAACGAATGTCCAGCAGTGTGGGGTTGCTGCTATCATACGCCTGACTCCAGGCAAGATGGCGCAAAGTGTATCCCTGAAGCTGTACAGAGTCAAGTGTTGAAGCTGCAGGCAGCCACGTCTCTGTGACAACAATGCAATCAGGGCGCAGCGGGTGCGTACAAGTCTTGTGAATGCGCACGCAAGCCTTGTGCATTCAAGCAGAAGACAGTGAAAGCGTCTGAAGGGCAGGCAATAGAGGAGTAATCCTCAAGAGAGAAGCGAGGCACGGTGGTTAGCGCCTCTTTGATGCTGTCCTTGCAATAAATGGCTTTCTCTGCAAAGTCTGTAATCACCAAGCCGGACAAGCTGCGGACACGGCTCAAGGCTACGTAGGCTTGCCCAGGCGCCAAGATCTTAGAGAGGGACACTACAGCCTTGTCGACGGTCAGCCCCTGAACCTTGTGGACAGCGCATGCCCAAGCCAGTTTCAAGGGGAACTGCTTGCGCAGGCCACCGCGAGCTGTGACTGTTTCCTCTTTGGGGTCAATGCCTGTAGAGGTGACAGCGGGAGGGTAAGGATGGTGCTTGCATCGCTGTGCCCCAATCTGGGGATCATCAAAAAGGACATAGATCGTTTTCGGGAAGGCAGAAGAGGATGGTGCGTAGGCGATGTCAGTGACGGTGCCACAAACTCTGTTGACTAAGCCGTCCGAGATGTCCACATTTTTACACAGCATGACGCGTGCACCTTGCCCTAAAAGGAGCTCTTCCTCCAAGGTGGTGTTGTGCGTGCTGGAGTGGTGGCCACGCATCAATTGTAAGCTGCCAGTTGTCTTACAGGCCATGAAGTCCTGTGCTGGCACGCGACTGAAATCAGGACAGGTGGCAGTGAGGCGAAGGGTGTTGTGAATACACACCTGCTTGTTTGTCGCAAAGATATGGAGCGCAGAGCTCTCCTCTCCTGTTACGCACGATTTCAGAGTCTGGAGGTCATCAAGCAGCAAGGGGGCGCCTTTAGGGTGCTGCCTGAGGCGATTCAAGAGAGGCAAAGGCCGTGTCCCTCTGGCGCATACTGTCGGTCAGCTCCACCATCTGAAAAGTGCCTGACCACAGATCAGCGCCCACATTCTGAACGTACAGGGGTTTCCCCCTTACTGGGGGCAGCTGGAAGAAGTCACCCACTGCAATGACAGTGATGTTTCCAAAGAGGCAGTGTCGCCAGACTGTTTAATTTGGCGGAGGCGTCCGTGGATGTATGCCAGTAAATTGTGGTTGACCATGGAGATTTCATCAATGATCAGTATTTTAAAACTGGCATATTTGACACGCAAAGTGTTGAGCTTGTCTTCACCCAACGGCATGTAAGGAAGGCGGACGTCCTTGCTGATGTTAATGCAGTGTGAATGGTGGCAGCGCGCAAGTTATAGGCGGCGATGCCTGTAGGAGCCGTGATCATGGCGGTGATGTCGTCAGGGTGGAGAGCCACTGGTGCCAGTAAGCGCTCGGCTTCGTACTGGAGAGCCCTGATGAGGTGGCTCTTCCCAGTCCCTGCACCCCCAGTGACAAAAAGATGAATGGGTGGTGGCTTTTCTCCGCGAAGCACCTGCACACACCACTGCCTGACATGAAAGAAAACGCCCCTCTGCGTCGGGTTGAGGGCGCCAAGCCGTCAGCCCTGCTCAGAGCGGCCCTTTTTTTTTTCTCCAAGTTACCCCCCTGTGCCCGGGTTACGGCAAGGTCGGGGATGCTGGCGAGGGGCTCATCGTCTGCTTGCTGCGCGGTACTGGCAAGCTCGGCGCACTTCAAGCGGTCCAGCTGCTGCTCAGGACACATTTCGCACCATGCATCCTCAAGAACACCTGTGCTGTCGATTGAGCTGTGGATACTATCTAAGGTATCAGCATCTTTCTCAAAGACAGAGCGGTTTTGGTCAACGACGGACTTGACTGAACGCAGCAGTCCGCCCACTGACATAACAGAGCCAGAAGAATAGAAGTGCTCATAGGTGGCGTAAGCAGCGGGCCTGAGGTCCATGTTGCAGCGATAGGGCAGGAAAAGCTGCAAGACGCTGAGGTAGTAGAGTTCGGGCTGCTGGCTTACAGAGAAGCGCGCATATCTGATGACGGCGGGCTGCGTGCGTTTTGCAACGTAGCCATTGTTGTTGTCAAGCCTGACTTTATTCCATGTGGTTTCATTGGCAGACAACGCGATATTGCGATACAAAGGTGGCCATACACATGTCATTAAATGGAGCCTGTTGTGGACGGCTCTTGTATCGATCGGCAAGACTAGTCATCCACATGTCGTCTGTGCTGAGCTCCTTTGAGGCGGCCTTCTGCCTAAGCATGCTCAAGGGCAGGCTCATTTTGACGACATTATCCCCAGTGGGGACAAAGACAACTTTACGGGAGCACTCCTTCAAGTGACTGTTAGTCAGTCTGTAGACAGCCTCTTGAGCACAAACATCCCTGTTGTGCAAGTAGACGCTGCCCAGATTCCTCATGGTGTCTAGTGTTAGACTCTTTGCTGGCCTCGCGTTGGGCATTCTGCAGGAGGAGCCCCATCTCTTTCTCCGCCTTTGAAATGTAGGAAATGATATATACCACACAAGCATAGGCGTCAACCACATACTGGATGTCGATGTTTGCGTTCCAGCATTTCAAGAGTGGCGCGCTGTATTGGTTGATCCATACCTCGTCAGCGCAACGCTTTAAGACAACTTGTGTTTTGCGAGGCTCTCTCAAAGAGGCTCAGGTTGATGTTCAAGCTAGAGAATAAGTGGCCCACATCAGAGAAAGCGGCGTCTGGGTTCGAAAGAGCGGCTTTGATTGCGCTCATGATCTTACCTGCTGCCTCTTTTGTCATGTGTACAGGTGTACAAGAACAAGCAGGTAACGACATCATCAGATGCCTCGCGGCAGATGAAAGTGCGAGCTGAAGGTGGCCGTGGAAAGTTGAACCGACAGACTGTTCTGTTTTTTTTGCATGTCTTCGAGTGGCACTGGGAATGCTGTTGCACAGAGGTAACAGCTTCAAGTAAAGCCGGGTCATGTGCCGGCAACTCACAAGTGACGTATTGGTCGATAAATGCCGTGACCTCGTCGTCTGTGTTTTTGTCAATGACTGGGGCATTCTCGACCCAAAAGAGGCAGTGGACATGCGGGGAGCCACGCTGCTGGAATTCCACACGGTAGTAGAAATCGCAGATCTTGCCGATGGGCTGAGCAGGAGAGGAGGACCTCCTTCAAGAACACGTGCCAGCGAAAGTCGAACATGCGAGCAGCAGTGACTGGATTGCGGCAGAGAAGCTCGCATCTCTGTGCCCAGTCCAAGTCTTCTGCAGTTTGTGCGCGGCCTTCCTGTTTCAAGATTGTCTGGAGAAGATTTGACCAGCGCATGTCTGCAGAGGAGAAAGAGCAGAACCAGGTAGGGATACCAAGTTGGCGGATGCAGGCCATCAGGTCACGTTGCGCCACTTGCCAGAAAGCTGGCGTGCCACGGATTGGCTTAAGAAAGCGATATCCCTCGTCGAATTCAAGCAGTTTTTTAAAGGACTTCTCAGCACTGAGTCTGTCACTGCCAAGAGACTGTGCAGCAGCATGTTTGTGGCCTTTACGCAGGGCTATGGACATGCTCGATAGCACCTGCTCAACCTCACACATATAGTGCGCAAAGAAGATGTATTCCACATTCCCTGAAAACCTGCCGTCTGCATGCATAATCCTGTTGTTAAAGTACCGTGACAGGGTGAGACGCTGCGGTCTGCTGTCGTGGTACGTAGGGCCACCTTGTGGAAACAGAACAGGAAAGCACTTTGCCTCATTACTGTGATCTGAGAGGAGTCTCACTGGAGAGTTCCCTTCAGCAGGAGCGAGGCTTAAGACATGATCGAAGTACTGGTCAAGAGCCTCTTGCCCAATATCGACTGGCATGAGACAGGTATCTTGGAACATGCAGTGAGTCTGCCGATCGTGCAGGAGCTCTTCCTGAGCAAGGTCAGCAGCTGGTGGACTACAAGAGTCACCGACCTGCGCAGGCTGTTCGCTGACAGAATCGGGGCAGAACTCATTCACCCACGAGTCATTAAATGCCACATCCTTGTAGTGTTTGTTGCTTGCTTTGAGCTAAAGCAAGGCTTGCCTGATGTTACCCGTGTCAACATACTGATATTCATAGTGACCTTCATACGTCAGCTTGCGCTTTAATTTCACAGGCAACAGGGAACCCTTGTTGTCTGTACGTGGCAGCAAGCTGGTGGTCTGTACAATGTTAGCCGGAACACAAGTCACTGCTATCACTGTATCCTGCTTCTCAAAATTCATGTTCCATGTTTTGCACAGTGCTTTGGCCACATCACAAGATACAGGCCTAAATGTGGGTGACATTGGACGTGGTTCACTGTTAACAATCTTATAACATGGGGCATTACTATCAAGGAAATCAGCAGATGGCTGTGTTTGCAATGCGTTGGTGGTGTGTGAATTACAATGAGCACTCTGTCTTCTCAAAGGATATGGTTTTGAGGAGTTGTGAGAGTTGCTGGCTATACATAAACCATAACAAGCTTGGCAGTCTGGCTGGTCAACACAAATCACAGGTTCGTAGTGATTGTTGCTGCAGTTTTCCAAGTAGATAGCCTGTGTGGACAGAGGCTTACCTTTGCTACTATACTTAAGCCTCTGCTTGTCACAATACGTAAACACATGTACTCCCAAACAGTCAATGCCTGAATTTCAAGCTCTGTAGCCCAAGAGCCAAGAAGATGCATTTTACACTTGTTAATGTACTCTGAGACAGAACAAAAGCCGCTTCTCAAAAAGCTAACATAGTCTTTTGCGTTGTTTTTCATGTGTTTAACAACGGTCAGCCTTATTTTCCTGTGGTTCTTTTGTGTGCCACTCAGAATTTGGGACACTGCCCCGAAAGAAGCAGTTACCATCAGTTGCAATAGGGTGGTTTGTGCATGGCTTTCCCAACACACCACTAACTGAATGCATTGGCATGTGTGTAGTCTCTAACTCAACATTTAACTGGTTGCATAAAGCCTGTGCAGCCTGTCTATCAAGAGGGGCAAAGTGCAATTCCTTGCTTGGCAGATCACATATGTACTCCACATCACAATTTGCAGCACCAACATGACACTTTTTGTGTGCACCATGTGCTTCTGAGTTTTTGCGCTTATTAACTCGTTTAGTGTTGACAGCAGCACTTTCACATAAAGCGCCCTCGACAGGTGAGCATGTGGTTTTGACATCTGTCGCACACACAGAGCTATACATCTTGTCAATTGCATTTCCGTGAGTAGCTTTTACACCAGCTATCTCAAAAGCTTGTGGCTGTTTGCCCAGTGATGCTGCCAGTGTGCAAATATACCTATGTAAGTCTGTGAGACTATTAAAAATTACAAGCACACTGTAGCCGTCAGCGTCCACCATGCCAGTCTTATTGCGAGCGTGCAAATCACATACGGCATAGTTACCATCCTGATGAACAATTGCACAAGTGGCACTGCCCAAAGTAAGTAAACATGTGTCGTAGTTCTTAAACATGTAGTCCAAGCCATGAGCTAGAGAGACATGGACACCAGCCCTGATAAGGTCACCATCAGCTTCATCAACAAAACCACACACGTGCTGTCCATAGTCAAACATAACCAGCTGCTCATCAATTACAATCTGTTGTGGAAGATCAGGAACACACAGCATTGCGTTGCTATTGCCAGAGATCATTTTGTTGTTACGCAATACTTGATATAATTCGTCGCCTACAATTACTGCTTGGTCTAAATTAGCAGCTTCCCATGAACACATAGGGTGAATGGAATGTTTACCTATGCTCACCAGAGCCACTGCCATACACTGGAAACCTGGAGCAACAAACCGGGAATCTCCCTGATGAAACGATCCTTGCACGCTCCTCACAATTGGCACAACATTTTCTGCAATATCTCTGTCATTTACAGAGGGGATTGTGGAAGAGCTCTCATTGCCATCATCATTACCTGCAGCCTTCACTGACAAGCTGGTAATCTGGTAAGTTTTGGCCTCTAGAGATGTTGATAAACTTCTGATGTGCAACATCAGGTCATCAAGACAGGTGTTAAACACAGCTACTGAGGTTCCAACATTGGAAGCTAAACCAGCTGCGTCACGTGTGCCACTATCAACAACCACATAGTACTGTTTATGCTTAATAATAGCAGATACTGCATGTTGCAGTTTCATAAGACAAACTCCGTCCTGTAACAAGTATTCCTGTAGTTTTTCATACAAGACAGTTTCCCCTTCATGTGCAAAATCCCTTTCTACAGAGAGGCCTACTGCTACAGTCCAGCTGTTGCCAAACAACTGGTAACGTTGTACCGAGTGTCCATTTGCTCGCTTGCCACTGTCTTCCTCATTTGTTCTACACAGATTCATGAACAACTTGCTTCCCTCAACACGTACGCGACTAACATCTGTATCTTGCCAGTTACACACAGGAAAGACTATGCTGGATTGCTGCCACAACTGAGCACAACATGGAAATATTCTCATCAAATGGCAATGTTGCAGCTCGGATGTCTGTCCCCGCCACAACAGGGCGTGGTTCTTTGTCAGCACAAATACAATCATTTGAATTAGCAACCGTCTTACTTTTAGCAGGTCTGGCAGGATGCCGCATACGGAAACCCTTCTTCCTTGGCATCTAGAACAAAAACAAAATTCATATGAAAGACATATATGATAAAGGGACTTAACTTATCATAGCTGAATGGTTTGTGAGCCAAAAAGAGAGGAGAATAGTTGCAGTGTAAAAAGGAATAAGAACAGAGTGAAATACCACTTCCTGCAGGATACAGATGGCTGTTAAAATGTAAACCTAAAGCTGGCAGCTTTGGAGGTTTGCAAAACACAAGCCACATGTAAACCAAGTTAAACAACACTTCTATCTATCTCAATGCACTCTTTAGATTGGAGAACAGCTACAGTACATTTACCATTACAATTGTAAGTGGGTCAAACACAGATTAAGAAAAGTAATGTTGTGGCTTGTCCTAATGTAGATGATCACTACTACTAACTTTGTGACTATGTCTCTTGTTGCTGACTGACTGCAGACCATATACAAACAAACCCAGGACAGCACTACACCTATTGACAATTGTGAAATGTGACGATTGACATATTCTGAGTACAAACGCTACAAAAACTTGATATGTCTTGACTTGTCTTTGACTGCAAAACCATGTATTATTTTACAACAATCACCTGCAATCTTAGCTAACTAATGAACACTTACTACATATGCCCACATGATGGCGCAGTTGACTCGGCTGCAACTACATGAACTAACCCTGTCTCATATATTCCTTAGAAAAGCTTGCATCTCAAACATGGAAACGTTGACTCATGACATGATATAACATATAAAGAAAATCATGGGTCAAGCCATGTATTTCAGTGGCTGCAATCATTACATAGCTGTGATATTTTACAAAATATCTGTTGGGGCAGTGGTGATACTTTTTTGTTGCATGACTGTAGTTAGCATGCTAATGCTACCAAATCACTATTTGTTGTGAAAACTGCCAGGAAAACTAAAGCAGCATGGTGGTTACAATAGCAGTCTGTATGCACAACACAAAAACCACACAAAAACATAGCATACCGAGCAATTGGACACAGGAACCCATTATCTTTGTTGCCCAGCAAATTTTCTCTAGATAAAACAAAGCGCCAACTTACCGTGTTTACAGTGTGCGCGATGAGCCAATAAATCAACAGTCAACTTCAGCGCTAGATTCCAGTTGAAGTTCTTGGGTGTCCGACTGCTTTCTTTGCTGATATTTGCAGATTTTCTGGTCACTTTCAGTGAAAGTCAGTCTTTAGGCTGGGCGAACAGTGCAGTAATTTACTCCGCGGTTTGTTCAACGAACAGCTGGAGTACGTG
The DNA here is from genome assembly GCF_001640805.2 of Lates calcarifer. Classification (NCBI taxonomy): domain Eukaryota; kingdom Metazoa; phylum Chordata; class Actinopteri; family Centropomidae; genus Lates; species Lates calcarifer. The sequence continues at coordinate 16,876,514 of NC_066847.1, forward strand.
CTGCTGAAACTCCCAATTTGTTTACTGTCTGTGAGCAGGACACACCCCTGTCATAATAATTATCACATTCTATTGGCCGGGCCTACTACAAATGATGTCATTGGCTAACACCTGGTGAACCCCTCCCGAAAAGCATGTTGTCTTATTTTATTTTTCACCACCAGAGGTCTCCCTCATATCACCCTAACAGCTATGTTTATTTCCCATCAAGTACCATGGCATTCTGAATTTGCTATCCTAGGCACACAATGTACACCAAAACCCAATGATAAGGGCCGTCACATTATATATCTGCAGCTACTTCTGTTACCAACGCAGTGTGAATACTGTGGAAAATCTAGAAAAATTAGGGTGAATGTACATGTCAATGCACAGTTAAAGGGGAACACCACCAAATTTTATTTATGTTATGGCTAGGCTGGGTACATAATCCAGACTGACACATGTGCTGTGTGTAAATAAAAAGCAGGACAATGTGAGAAAGTGCTGATTATTTGTATAGCATGCATTTAGCTGTTAAGTTGTATTGTTTATATTGAGTTGATGTCATGTACTGTTCACAATGAGTTTGACACAAGATTAAGTGATGTGGCCCTTAACCCATATTTTAATACCACAGTGCTGTTATGCTGCTGTGGATGGGGAAAATGACAATATTCAACTTAGGGAAACCACATAAAGGCTGTGTGCCAAGTTTCAGTGTGTGACACTGTCACATTTCCAAGAACCTACATCGATTACAAATGCCATACTAACCACACAGATATTGCAGTGCTTACTATTGTCCTTTAATACACTTTTACCAATTGCTAGACTTTTTCTACTTAAGTAATGTCTTGAAATTATTCTATGTAAATCTAGACCTTCTATTACAATGACATATTTAACCCTTTGGAGAACTTAAGCTACATTTACTAAATTTTATTTTAACAGCACATAAGGTCAGTATACTGATTTTACTGGAGTTACTGTCACTTGCTTCATTTAATACTATAACCAACATTTATGTCAATTGCAGGCTTCACTCTTTTCTTATTCCCCAAACCTCTTAATAATTCACTGATGTAACATTATCAACTTGAATCAGTACAAATATAACCATTCTCTTGCTCTTGACTGTATTTACATCAAATACATTAAGTTGTTTGTGTTACACCAACATTTTCAAACTGTGCCTTTTCTGCACAATGGCCTACTGCCTTAACAACGTGCAAATGACTGCTTTTGAATACCACAATCCCCACCCATGCACACATACCATGTATTTATATTTAAATTCCAGCACAACTTACATGGCACTTTGTACAACGATTGACAATCACTTCTACACAGGTGACAATAATCCTTCCATTGTTCCCTGCATGTTGTAATTTACATGGTCATTAGCTTGAAATACTACCTGCTCTCTCACAAATACACAGCTCAAAAAATACTCCCACCACCTCGATCTCTTACAGTGTTTGCCCCTCTGTTTATTTTAACCCTCTTTACTAGACGCACCTTTGCATATTATGACTTTTACCACAACCCACTGACTACTAATGCACAGTTTTGACAAACTGCATGTACTTTTTATGCTTACATAACTTCTACTCTCTCCTAATGGCTCTTTGTCTTGCTTGACATTTTCTTCAAAGACCATATTTAACCCCTAAAATAACTTCAGCTATACTTCTTAATGTGATGATAACTTTTACAGGCAACACACTGTTCATGCTACAGCTTGCATCAGTTATCTAATTTCACACTGTAACCACTTATGTCAGTTACTAGCTTCACTCTTTGATTATTTCCAAGAATTCAAAATAATTCACTCCTATATGTCAGGCCGAGACTAAAAGGCAGGACTCAGACGCAGAGATGACGTAAATAAAACAGACTTTATTTACAACTAAGGTTCTCTCACAGAGTGACAAAGAAACAGAGGCTATAAAATTATCCTAGGGCAGATAAAACAAAAACAAAAAGTCTCTCTCAAGAGGAGGAAAAAACAAATGAACGGAGGCTAATAAAGTTAGAACAAATCAAAATCACTCACAGAGGAGGCAAACAGAAGGCTATGAAAAGATTTAACAAAAAACGCTCCAACAGGAGGAAAACCAGAAAAGCTCTAAATAAAACTCTTTCCTAAAAAACGGAGGACCTAAGATAGCTACGAACATAAACGAGTAAAACAAAAATCGCTCCAAAAGGAGGAAAACAAACAACTAGGAAAGTACTCTAAGGCTAAGGCGAGATACTAAGATATCAAAATTTACAAACCAAAAAAAATCACTCTTACAGAGGAACAATGGCTTACTGGAGGCAACACTGTGGCTGTGGATACAAGGCTGGAGGTGAGTCGGGTGAACGGACGAAGACACTCTGGCAAAAGACAAAGGAGACACAGACTATTTAAACACGCAGAGGTAATGGGAAACAGGTGGAGACAATGAGTAATCAGGACACACAGGTGACACATGAGGAAGGGCAAGTGCCCTGAAACGAGAGGAGAGTGAATCCTTCAAAATAAAACAGGAAATGACAAGACCAAAATCCCAAGACAAGACAAACCTCACCGCTGTGTGACACTATACATATCATTACATATCATTATCACCTTGAATCATTACATATAAAGCCAATCAATTACTCTCAACTGTATTTTACGAGTGCGAAGTACACTCTCCAGTTAATTGTGTTATACCTGTCTTTGCAAGCTGTGCATTGGCCTACTGCCTTGTCAAGGTGCACATGACTATCTTTGGATGACTACATCCACAATCATGCGCACATACCATCCATTCATATTTTAATTTCAGCACAACTTGGCTGCCACTTTGGACAACAACAGAGAATCGCTGCTTTCCTTCTACACAGGTGACAGACATCTTCCTATTGTTCCTTACCTGCTAATTACCTATTAATTCACTTGCTACACTGCTCTACCTATTATTTCACAAATGCACGTCTCATAACAAAGTGACATCTCCTCTATCTCTTACCATATTTGTATTTCTTATTTTCCCCCCTCATTTACTACATGCACTTTTGCATATTTTAATATTTTCTATAAACTAGTAACGCAAAGCTCAATCACCTACTGCATCCTTCATCTCCATTGTTACACTGCTGTTACTAGCTATTTTGCCTGCCCTTTTCCATCACACTGTACAGAAACTCTTCTGTGTGTCAAAAGACCACTGTTTGTGAAAACATTGACCCAATACTGAGACTACGTATTCACCTAACTGAATAGTAACTGCACATATTGTAATATATCCATATTTGACACATTTCCCTGCTACAATTCCTGACTTAGCTAAGTCATTCACTAGTGTCTTGCAGCGTTTATGGGGTCTTTAGACAGGTCGCTCACTGGTTTTCTTTCCAGGGTCATTGAAATCTTTGGCTTCCTACCTCTGCCAGGCTTGTTCTGCACAGTGTGGCTCTCCTTGAATTTCTCGGTGACGCTTCTCATATGAGTTCTTGACGCTTGGAAATGCTGTGATAACTTTGAATATCCTTCTCCTGCTTCCTGAGCATCGACAATTCTTTTTTTCAAGTCTACAGTGATTTCTTTAGTTTTTGGCATGATGCTTTCTCAAGTAACAGCTCAAATTTTAACTGAAGTTTTTATACTGCGTGTAAAGCAACAAAAAATTTAAAATAAAAGCTTTTATGCTAATTATTTTCTGTGATAATATTTTTCAGAGCTCATCATCTGTGACAGCTCTTGCCTCTCCTGACTGTAACCTCCCTGTGTTAGCTTCTCACATACTCAATCAACTCCTCTTCCCCTCCCCCCTCAAACACACACACACACACAGAGACCCCCTTCCAAAAACCCATCAAAGAGTAATACAATGGCTCCATCTATAGGATAAAGCAGTAAATCACGCCCAAGATTTCAGACTTTTATGAAAGATTGGCGATGTTCAACTTTGACAGGCCAGAACAGGCACACGCTTCGACCAAAACTCACAATTTTCAGAGCCAGTCTTCCTTAGGTCCTTAAGTCTGTCCTGACAACATTTGAAGTGAATTTGGTCACCCTTCTAGAAACTGGACATCACACTATAAAATATGTCATTTCCTGCTATAAATAGGTGGTGCTACAACAATTGTATGAATATTGACATATGGATGTGTGCAGATACGTACCATTAACAATCCTGTAAAGTTTGATGCAGTTTGGACAAAGTATGGTCAAAATACAGCAAATTTATGGCAACTTCCTGTTTCATGGCGAGTGATCAAACTTTGAGGGGCCATAGTGTCCATGCCCTTCAACAAAAACTCAAAAGCTTCGCAATCAAACATCGTCTATGTCTTAATAACATTTTATCAAATTTTGAAGTCAATCGGATAATGCGTTTAGGACAAGATAGATTTCCCGTGACCCCTGGAAATGGCAAAAAAGACACAATTTTTTCACCTTCTGGTCAAAAAAAAAATACTTTCTGTTGGGTTTAGAATATGGCTCCAAGAGACTTTTTGGTGCGTCATGGGATGTTACATATGTGTGCACATTTTCAGATTTTTAGGTGCAACGGGCTTGAGGGGCTGTTCAGTTAAAAAATCTAGGTGGCGCTACCGAGGCCATTTTGCCACGCCCATGCTCAAGACCCCTAAATTATTAAATTTTTCGCCATGCCTGACGTGTCTGCAAATTTTCATGAGTTTTGGTGCATGTTAAGGCCCTCAAAAAGGCAATTAAAGAGGCACTGGAAGAAGAAAAAAAATAATGATGATAATACTGAAACCGAACGAAAACAAGAGGGTCCTTGCAACTCGTTGCATGGCCCCGTTGGGCCCATGCAACTCGTTGCTCGGGCCCTAATAATAAGAAGAAGAAGAAAGAAAAAAAGAATTCTGTAGACATTTGAGATTGGATGTCTGTCATTTTTCTGGCCTCTTAATGAGAGCTAAACCAAGTTATGCAACATGTTTCCAGGCAGTATCCTGCATGGTTTATTAGAGGAAAAGTATGTCAGACTTTGATTTTACAACAACCCTCTTGAAACAGTTAAACATTCCGAAGACATGATTACCTGAATTTCCTGAAGGGAACCTCCCCAAAGGATCAATAAAGTTCTTATCTATCTATCTATCTATCTATCTATCTCTGATATTAGTGTGCTTCAAACAAATATAATGTATTGATTGTGAGTTCCCTCCCCTAACCTGCAATCAAACCCATGGTGTGAGTGTTGGGAGATCAATGACAACCATGGCAGAACCCTCCCTCTGGGACTCTGTAGAGGTCAGTACTGATATGGGTGGTTGGTAGAGGAGATAATCTCTCAGTTTTCCCCCACAGGGTGTTTATGTGTGTGCATGTGTGTAGCAGTAACTGGCTGATGGGATTCAGTCAGTGTAGCTGAACAGCCACTGAGAAGCTTCTCTGTTGTTATTCCCCATGGCTGTGACACTGCAACTTGTGGCTGGGTGAAGGAGATGAAATGACGAGCATCCGTTAGATCCAGTGTCTGCTATACTGCATATCTGCAGTGTTGCCTGTGTTAGGACTCTCCTTGCAAACTGTCCTGACCAAAGCTTATGAAAGTGGAGCGTTTTTATTTAACAAATTCTAATTGTGAGGCCATTCTGGTTGTTTAGCTGTTTGATGTTAAACTCGATTCAGAAGCATTAAAGGGTTGATATTTATTGACTGAGTATGAGCTGTGGCTGTGTCTGTAGCTAGTACGCTAAAGGCTGTGTTCGACAACTTGAAAATGGAAAACCGTTTAAACATACATTTTATTGTCATTTCTCTCTATCCATGTCCCTGCACTCATCACAGCCATGCTTGTTTTCTTTCATCATGCTTTCTGGAGGACAGGTCAGCCTCTCCCTCTCTCTCTGAAATAAGCTAGACACCATTTACAGACACAGCTCAATCAAAATGAGCCCTGCGCAGGATCAGTTCACAACAGGAAGCAAAAGTCTTGCTACCTTGAATGAAATTAAAGAGGAATTAATTTTAGCCCAGTCTGGGTTTCAGTCACAAATTTGGGATGCAAATCCCATTGGGCTATTGGGACATGAATCCAATCCCCACCTGCTACTTGGGTTTTGGGTTAGTAAGGCCAGATTTGATACTCATGATTCTCATTCTTTCACACTCTTGTTGTAAAGGTGTGGTACAATGTATTGAAATGTATAAAGATAATTGCTGAATCACAGTTCATTGTAACCTTTGATATCAGACTGTTCAGCCGTGGGGATTGTGGTGTCTCAGTGTGTGTGATTTTTTTATTCATCAAGAGTGAGCTTTGACTTTCACCCTGAAATTGAACTATTGATGCAAAACATGGGTGTGTCAGTCACTCACTACTTGCTTCCAACACTTTTGTCTAGAGCTATGTATCTCAACAGAGAACAAAAAAATAAGAATCTGTATTTCAGAAATGAATAAATGCTCAAATGAATAAAATCAGCACCTTTGCTGAATGGTCAGGATCCATCAAGGTCAGGATCCAATAAAAATAATATTGTAATTTCCACTTTTTCCACTTTTTTCACACACTTTGAACCCTGTGGCTTAAACAATGATGCGGCTAATTTCAATGAGAAAGACTAAATGATGAGACCGATATAAGGGAAACATGAAAGGTAATTTTATTGAGAACAAGCAAGCTTTGGCGATTAGACCCCTGCAGGAAGAGGATCGCCTCAGACAGCTGGCAAGCCCGGCCGTGGCTTCCCGCAGGCTGAGAACTTCCCATGGAGCCTAGACCTGGTGGTGTTGGTGGAGGATAGAACCTGAAGTTGGGGAGGTCTTTGGGGAGGGAACTTCAATCGAGAGGTAGAAGGAGATGGATGGTGTCCGCAGATGGGGTGGTGCAGGGGTGGAGGTGGGTCGCTGTTTCATTGCTGAAAGACAGCTGAATGACAGCAGGGAGAGAGAACATTTTAAACTTTGACAGCTAACCAATGATTGCTCGAGAGGCGAGCGTGTTTGCTTGTGATTGGCTGAGAGCAGGGGAGTGCGCTGATCAGTGAGGGAATGGAGCGACAGGTTTTAAAGAGACAATATGGGAAATAGTTTTTCTGACTGAACTTCCGCTAAGCTTCATTTCAATCAGAAAGACTAAATGATGATACCAATATAAGGGAAACATGAAAGGCAATTTTATTGAGAACAAGCAAGCTTTGGCGATTAGACCCCAGCAGGAAGAGGATCGCCTCGGACAGCTGGCGAGCCCGGCCGTGGCTTCCTGCAGACCGAGAACTCCCCCTCCCCAAAAGAGAAGTAAAAGAAGGGTACCGTACCTGTTGGCCACTCGAGATCTGCGGAAGAGGGAAGCAGACAGATATTAACAGTGAGCGCAGGTCACAGGAGCCTGCACGCAAGGTGCTGGAAGTATGGCCGGGGAAAACCACCAAACAATGAATAGGGTGAAGCGGGGGATGCTTGCAGGGGGAGAGGAGTGCTGTGGGGCCTCAATGCGGGGAATTTGATGCGGGGTGAGGCCTTCAGATTGAAGAAGGTAGGAGGCTTTGATGAGAGGAAAACAGGAGTGATAGAAAATATTCAGCAAAGGTCTTATAGGCGGGGAATGCAGGAATGCGGGATGGATGCGGGTGAGGCCTTAATGCGGGAAATGCGGAATGGATGCAGGAGAGTCCTTAATGCGGGGAATGCGGGATGGATGCGGGAGAGGCCTTAATGCAAGGAATACAGGCAATGCGGGAATAATCCGGGAGAGGCCTTACGGCGGGGACTGCGGGAAATGCGGGATTGATGCGAGAGAGGAAAGGATAGTGCCACCAACACCAGTAAATGCAATAATTACATACCATTAGGCTACCAGGGACTGCTGGGCAGCCAAAACTTAAGTGGAGTCTGGACCAATGTAAGAGGAGAATGTGGAGGAGGACTAGCGTCCCATTTGTTGGAGGCAAGCAGTGGATATCCCTTGTGTTGCAGCCGAGGTGGCCACACCTATTCTAAAGAAGTGACCTGAATACAGCTGAAGAGACAGATTACATTTAAGAAGAACCTTTTTGAAGTGATAATTAAACCATGCTTTTGACATGGGGTGATAGCCAGGTGTTAGGAACAGAGGGGAAGGAGAATTTGAGGAAGGGCGAAGGCGGACATAATTTGCCATATCCTTGAAAGGACAAAAAGGGGATTTTATACGGGCAATTATTATGGAGCAGGAGCCCTTAACCTTAGAATGTTTGATGAATAAACTGTAATGGCTAGGATAAAATATGGGATCAGAAAAAGAAATGTCTCTTATAGGGTTGTAGGAATTTGGGGGAGAGGTGAACTCACAAATTCTTAAAAAGCCGTAGAATACTAGTAGGAAAACACAGATTAAAAGTGTATTGATGTATGGGGAAAACAGACCTTCTCTAAGCACAGATACTAAGTTATGAAGGACTTGAATTGTGATGGGATGTCTATTATTGGGAGTAGAAGGGAAGCATTTAGAAATTCCTTTTAATAGTAGTTTTATTGCTGGGTTAGAAAACAGGCTAGGGAAGGAGGGATCAGAGCACTTAACATTGAATTGAATGCCAGAAATCAAGCCGCGAATATATTGCAGCTTGAAATGGTGCATGTCAGTACAATAAGCAATGAATGCACACACAGTATTGATGTGGATTGGCATTACAGGTATGTTGTGTGAGCTACAGAACATTGCGAAAGTAACCCAAGCAAAATCATACAGTTTCAGCGTTGAATCTGCTAAACCTCTCCTCATATAAAACCTGGCTGACTCTAAATAACTGTTGAGGGGATCCCTACTCAAAATAGGACTAGTTCTTGAAGCGGAGGGACAGGTGTAGGATTGGAACTGGCATCCAGGCAGTGACTGCGGAAGATCTGAAATTTAAAACGGGACAGAGAGTCAGCAATGATGTTGACCGGGCACGTGACGGGCTGTTATGTGTGACTGATAGCGATGCGATGCATCTCATGAAAGGCATGATCGTGGCTGATGACGAACGCCCCTTATTTATAACGTTGACCGTGGCCTCGTTATCACACAGGACTGAGATTCTTTTGCGCTGCCAGAGATGCCCCCAAATATGACAGGCAACTGCGATGGGGTAAATCTCAAACAGCGCGGAGGACTGCTCGTGCTCAGGGAACGCCATGGGCCAGCTGCTGGCAAACCAGTGCCCTTGAAAAAAAAACCCAAAACCCACGGATGGAGCTGCATCCGTGAAGAATTGCATTGAGTCGGATGATATCATTGTAGAAGAAGGAGATACCATTCCATTGATCTAACTGGGCTGCCCAGAATTTTAGGTCTTAGCAGCAACCTTAATCTAGTGAGACGAGGTCGTGCAAATTAGGAGGAAGCCAGGGCGAGAAGCCTGGAAATAAAGGAACGGCCCTGAGGAATTACGCGCATTGGCAAAGTTGAGGTTGCCGAGGAGAGACAGTTACTGCTGTTTGGAAATGATTACGGCCGCTGAAAAAGACTGAGTAATTTGGCGGATTCTCTGTAATTTGTCTTCGGGAAGTGAAGCTTTCATGTTGCAGATGTCCAGAGAAATGCCTAGGAACTCTAGTTTTTTTTTTTGCAGGGCCTAATATTTTCTCATACGAGAGTGGCACACCGAAAGGGCTGAACGTTTTTTGTCAGTTTTAATAGAGAGGAACCGGAACTATTGTTTGGAGGGTCGATTAACAGAAAGTCATCGAGGAGATGGAGTACTGCTGGGAGTCTCACATTGTTTAGGAGAATCCAGCAAAGCGCTTCTGACACTGAATTGAAAATGCATGGACTGCTTCTGCACCCGAACGTTAATCTAATGGTGAAGTAAAACTTGGAATCCCATTTAACGTCGAAACAATGCCACTGGGACAGATGGATGGGGATGATTTTAAAGGCATCTGTGATGTCTGCCTTGGATAACCATGCTCCTTGACTTGCTAGTTTGATCAATGTTATGGCATTATCGACAGTTGCGTAATGCAGGGAAAATGGCACCGGAGGAATGAGACTATTAATGCTACTCACAGGGCCGGTGTGGGGAGCTGACAGATCAAAGATTAACCTTTTCTTTCCTGAATATTTCCTAGTGGCTATGGCTACCGGACTGGAATGAAACACTGGAAAGGGAGGGGAGTCGAACGGACCGATAATGTAACCTTTATTTAATTCTTTGTTCAGTAGCTGAGACACAGTAGCGGGATCTTTGATGGCTGATTGAAGATTTTTTGCTACAGAGGTGGAGAGTGGGGAAGATAGGATGCCGACTCAAAAGCCCTGAGAGAGGCCGGTGAGCAGGTAATCCATAAAGATGGAGTCTGGGTGCGAAGACAGTTCTGCCGCCAGTGCTGAGATATTTATGTGAGTAGATGGGTGTATGCTTGAACAGTTTTTGAGTTTGGCCAAGTCTCCTGCCGGAGGCGGGCTGACCGGGCTGGGATCACTCGGCGTGGGCATGTTGATCGAGGATGGGTCTCCTGGCACGCGCTGCAGACGTGGAGAAACATGCAGCTGGGGTAAGTACAGACATTTTCGTTAAAGTTATTGCAGATCGGTGTGTTATTGAAGAGCTCCACCTTTCGCGAGCGGACATGGGGGGTTTGCTCTGCAGTGAAATAGGGTTTGGAAGCTGCGGTGGGAGGAATGGCCGCTGAGGACAGAAGGGGACTGTGTGACCCGAGTTACTGCAGGTGAAGCAGGAAACTGCCTGAGAGCCCCCGATGAGCATGACGAGGATCTCGATATCCAGGACGGCAGAGTTAAGGCGGGTGTTGGACTGGGTGATGTACAAGGCTGCTTTACTAGAAAAGGCTTTAAGGTACTGATAAAATATGTTTTTCCCATATTTGAGGTTGAGGTCCCCGATTAGAGCTAGATAGGTGTCTAATTCTTGTCTCCTGTCCGGATAGACTCTCTGAAAATCCTGAAGGCCACGAGAAACTCCCCGATGGATAAATCCCTTGCTAGGCGAGGGTCAGCAGATTTGATGACGGTAGATAGGTTTCCAGTATTGCAGATTTTTTATTACACTCTGGAGATGGGAGAATTAGGCTTACTAAATTGATGTCTTTTTTGATTTTTGACCTTAATCGTGGAGAGATGTTTGCTCCTGAAGGAATGTAAGGCCTACCCAGAGACGTAGCTGAAGTAGCAGAAGCCAAGTAGTACGTGGGGACCTCCAGTGCACTCCCTGGAGTTAGAGGAGGAAAGGTGAGCTGTAGGAAAGCTGGGACGGCTCCAGATGACAAAACGGATGCATTTTCCAGGGACTGAAGACGAGCCTCTATGCCTGGATCTTGCCAGGGATTGCATGGTGGCAAGCAGGGTGTCGGATGATTCAGTGGCAGGAGCGGCTGGAGCGGCAGGAGCAACATGGGGCACCAGGAGCAGCGGGTGGACTAATGGCAGCGATGCGCGCAGGAATGGTGGCTGGCACCGGAGTATCGAGGGGTTGACTGCAGGAAGTAGAAGGTCTGGACGGACTGTCGGGACTGTCTCCGTTTGGGAAGTGGAGCCACTGATTTTTTGGTGCATTTGTGGCTGTGCTGTTGCCTGGAAGTATCCTTGGCAGGTGGAGAAACCTCAGGGAAACCGCTGACTTGGACGAGGCTTGCCAGTTCACGAAGTTGAGCGCCAAGGTGAGCCCTGGCACCAGAGGGATGCCTTGCGCTCTCAGCTGGGAATCTAGAGCCTTATATTCCCTCAGGGCCGGGAACCTGCAGATGCTAGGCGGACACTTTTGCGCTGAGGTTCATCGGAGTCGAAGTCATACATGATCGAGTGGCTGAAAAGGATGCAGCCAAGTGCTACGATGAGCCAGGATTTTTTGACAAGGAAGGGTAACTCTTGTCTGTCTTTCATTGCTGAAAGACAGCTGAATGACAGCAGGGAGAGAGAACATTTTAAACTTTGACAATTAACCAATGATTGCTCGAGAGGCGAGCATGTTTGGTTGTGATTGGCTGAGAGCAGGGGAGTGCGCTGATCAGTGAGGGAATGAAGCGACAGGTTTTAAAGAGACAATAGGGGAAATAGTTTTTCTGACTGAACTTCTGCTAAGCTTCATTTCTAGATTTTTACGGGCCAACGAGCTTCATGCTGCCAAAACATTTAGCCTCGTCACATCAGACCAATGAAATTACCGAACAGGTCACAGTGGACCAATGAAACTGTTTGAATTAGATCAAACGCACTCATACTAAATTCTTCAGATCAGTCATTTTGCGCCTAATGCACACACCCTCATCACGGAAAACACACGAAGAAATGCATATGATGCAGCTTTTAAATTAAAGGCAATCGATCTGGCTGTCGAAAAGGAAAATAGAGCTGCTGCATGTAAGCTTGGCATCCATGAATCGATGGTGAGACGTTGGAGACGGCAGTACGTAGACACCTGCAGCTTATAGACAAGTGCGGCCTACATATATATATACTTTTTTTTTTTCTTTTTAAATTTAGTGGGTGAGGCTTATATTCAGGTGCGCTCAATAGTCCGGAAATTACGGTATTTTCCAGTAAGATGATTGGTTAGAGTATGCAGGGATATACTAATATGGCATCCTTCCAAGGATTCTCTGGTCCCTCTTGGGCTAGGAGGTCCCCATCCTGAGAGTCAAGGGCTTTGAGAGAAGGGTCAACAGAAAAATCTTTATGACCCATATGAGGGAGGTGCAGCTCAAAAGTCTCTCAGGCTGGTATTTAGGCACAGGAGGTTGTTGATCCAGTATGAGGTGCAAGCATCAGGCGCGGAGAAGCAAGCCAGTAGGATGGTTGCAATGTGTCAGAAGACTGCCTGGACAAGATGGGAGCAAGTGGTGGAGGTCAAAGTCTCAAGGGCCAAGCTTTGAAAAGTAGAGTCCCATCAAATAAAATTCTTCCAGATTCCCAGAGTTAGCTGGCTAACCTTGATACAATACAAAATATCATTTTTTTTCACAGAAATTACGATGAAATTGTAGATAAATGGGACAAATCATTGTACATAGTAAATATCAAATGTCATCTGCATGAACTCTAGTGAGCACATTCAAACCCTGTTTTGGCAACTTTGTACACAGAGTATCTCACTGTATCACAGACAGGCGAGTATATTCATTATCCAAAGAAGATAAACCCTTTTGATGAGCTTTTAGTGCCTCTGCCAAGAAAAAATGTAAATATTTAGGCAACATTGCTATTATGTCATTCATTTTATTCAACACTTTTACACAGTCAACACTACAGACTCTAGTATCTACTATTAGGGATTCAGACGTATAGGGTTTTTTTTTTATTTTTTATTTTTTTTGGTGTGTGTGTGTGTGTGTGTGTATACACCAGAGAATACTTATTTCATCCTGTGTTTTTAGTATTTGTTTTCACTTATGGGAAAGAGAGTGGTCCCTCAGTAAGTCTCCCTGTAGATAAAGGTGAAATTGAAGAGATCGAATAAATCTCCCAGTGGAAAGCCTGAAAAAATGTTTACATTTGACTGTGGCAGAGGTCTCATTCTCTCTCCCTTTCACACATATGCACACGCAGTCAGCACAAGGTTGAGATGCTAATGGTGCTCCATGAGCCATTGACCTCTCAGTGCCATTCAGAGAGCAACCACTCACCATGAGCTGCTGAATAATACATTGACAGTATGTGGAGTACAAAGTGGAGCATCTCTGCATGGGAGAGCGACTACAATGAATCACACATGTGTGGCAGTTTGTTGCATCTTTAAAAGTCAAACTCCTCAGCCTGTCTGTTTGCATTGCTCAACTCTCATCCACAAAATCACCCCTGACTGAAAATGCAAATAGCTGCAAAATAAAGTGTTTACTTATGACTCTGAGTAGGAATAGAAACAGTTTGGATCAGGAACTGTAGAACAGGTCTGTGCTGAGACTTGGAGGTGAAACCAAGGATTGACCAATATACGATTTATATTAGATTCATCTTATCTTTTTGTGTGCTCACATTTGGTGGGCAGAGTGTCATCTGTAAACAGTAGAGCTTCTTCATACATTTCTAAATAAACTGAAAAAAAAAGAATGAAGGAGAATCGTTCACCTGTTTAAAAGAGAGTGTGTGTGTGTGTGTGTGAGTAATCTGTCTTTCTTTGACTGCCCTACATTATGAGCCAGTAGTGACCTGATCCAATATTTACAACAGCCATTATTGCTGCGAGTAGGGAATTATGTACATTTTCTTTCAGTTCATTAGAATAGTGTGAGAAAGTGTGAAGGAGGTCTACAAACTTGTTATCCAAAAGGCACCCTCATAGACTGCCTTAGCACTGGGCAACAATGAAGATTTACTGTCTAAATACCAGTTAAAATACTCACCTTACAAAATAAAAGTACTGATCTGCTCTGATCTTGTCACTCCCTATAAGGAAACATCAAACTTGACACAGGTAGAAGTGGTAAGTGACAATTATAACTTACATAATAGCAGCAGGATTGGCTGAAGTATACCAATATAATGAAGAAGAAGAAGAATTTAATGGGTATATGTGGCAGTGAGAAGAACATGCCTCAATAATTTCTGCAAATTGACAAAAATGCCATTTATTGATGTTCAACTGACAAAGATCTTATGACTCTTGTCCTTGGGAAGTAAAGGACATGGACAAGTGACATCATTACAGTGTGACAAAGGTTGCAGAGGCAGGAGGTCAAGATGGGATCAATGGATCAACAAAACATCCGACTTTTCTCATTTCCGTGCAAGATTCAACATTGGTCTCTTTTAACCATGTTTGTTTGCTAACCATAACCAACTGGTTATTATGAAGGAAAGAAAGAAATTAAGAAAGAAAATAAATTAACAACATCAAGGTCAACATACCAACTGATTTCTGGAGCTTTCGGGGGATGGAGTTTGCTAACTTTTCATGCCAATAGCTTTTAGCTATTATGTGAACCTCGTAAGAGGTTAGGTGGACATGTGGTCATATACCACTGTCCATTTGCCCTGGTGTTTACCGACATCCATGGCAGTGGGCAGCAAGCCCACTGGTGATGACTAATCAATAGCTTGCTTTGACTAATCAACCTAATAATTTTCCAATCAGCAAAGCCCACTGTATATACCTTTTTTATCTAGATCCTGGTTACTCAATCTTACTTCAAGCTCTGGCTTCTCTAGTCTTTTTCACCTCCTGTAATATTCATATTATCATTTCATCATCATTATCATTTGGGCAGTAGATTTTCTTGTCAGAAATGACACATGTGGTGTGTTCTCTGAACTTGGGTCAGACCCATTCAAATTTTAGTTTTCTTTTTTTTCACTTTAAAATTTGGATTTTTTTTTCATCACAAATAATAAAATGACAATATATAATTAAAGTAGTGCCAGCCAGTGACTGAGTTTCCATGATTTTCCACAAAATCCACTCAAGATATTCTTGGGCTGATGTTCTGCGTTGTGTTCTCTAGCATTTTGTGAATGATGAGTAAAAGTGCACTTAACTGTGTAAGTGACTTATTTAGCCATCCAGCAGGGACAGGATTTAATTGCAGGGGCATGTTTCATCATGCAGTAGCACGGGCTTACCACGCCTCCATGACATCCAGATTTAAACATCACATCCTCAGGGATCTCTGTAGGAAAAAAAGGCATTTGCAAGTCTTCCACACCTCACCAACTAACAACACATACATATGAGATATATTATAAAGTCACATTAAAAGTTTGCACTCCCATTTGGACTGGTCCTGAATCATCTCTTTTGAGCAATTACAATATCTTACAGTCAGTATTTACAATCTAAGATCACAAAGAAATCAGAGAAGCATTGGATTGAATGGTAGAACAGTAAATAGAATTATAGTTATTGAAATAAAGTGAATGGCTCATAATGTTCCTGAAAATGTCCTCCTACTACCCACTTAAAATAGAGTGATCTCATTTAGAAGTATCTGACACGCTGTTTTGACAGTTTATGTCAAATTATGCTCTCAAATTGCCATGTAGCATTTAAATAGCTGTTCAATTAATCATTGAACCGACTGACTGTCATTAAACTACCCCCTAAATTCAGAGTCTGCTGTTGCTTTTTTGGATCCACACTGTATTTGTCATTAAAAAATCCTCATAGCAGAACACAGCTGAAACATTATTTTGCCATCAGATAAGTTTTATCATGATGTTACTGTAATGACAGATTCTTTACATAATGCCATAAATCATACAGCAAAGTGGTGTAAATTTTGGGCGGTAGATGGACATAGACATATTATGATGCTTTCATGACACCCCATCTAAGACCAACTTTTTAAAAACCAATATTAATAGATTTTTGTCACCATTTGGTGCAGCAGAACAAGCTAACACAACACTAGCATGATATTGCTGTATAAAGTTTCTGTGGCAATGGTGATAGCAGACAAGGAGCACATCAGCATTCAATTCATTAATAGCCCTAGAGACAAAGAGACATATGCTATCTCTTCATCATCTCTTTGCTATTCTAAGGTATTGACATGGAGACAAGAGGCTGGACTTTGTGTCTACTGAGATGCATAATGAGTCGATATCTTTTTTTGTATGTTCTATTGTTTGTTAGTTTCCTTGATGAATAAGCTTGAATACATAAATACAGTTAGTGCTATCTGTAAAAGCATGTATTAATTATAAAGTCCTGCCTCTAATTTACAAAGCATTACATAGCCGTGCACTTCAAGATATCAATGATTTATACCATACCAACACACATGCTCCACTCACAAGGAGGAGACATTCTGGATTGAGAAGAACCAACCAGTGGAAATTACATACTGGGACAAGACTCAACCAACACAGACTTAGGCTCTGTTCATACCAGGCGTTGTTTCTTGGGTGACTTCATTTATGACCTTAGAGACAGCAGAAAACAGTCACCACAAAGCCTCAGTAGCTGTCCTGGAGCATTAGATTGCATCACAAGATCTTCCTCAGCAGATGGAGTTTGCCCAGTTGTCAAAAATAATAAAAATAATAAAAATAGCTGTCATTGCCAGTGTTGTCTTAAATTATTTAGTAATTGTGCAGTTCATTTAAAAATTATTTAAATGTGGTTAATGTTATCTGCTGAGGCAGAGCATGTGATATAAGTTCTTGAATATTGACCTTATGGATTTATAATGTCTGTGATACCATAATGCTCCATACATAGACAGCATTGCTTTCATAGGACATACAACATGCTTTTTTTTTACTTACCAATAATCATGGCTAAAACAATTAGTCAGTCATTCTAATATTAGCCATTGTGAGGATTTGCTACACATGTGACAGCAAACTGAATGTCTGTGAGTTCACCAGAAAATTAAGAATTGAATTTTCACTCTAGAGAAATTCTGAGAATTATAAATTGGGAATTATCTAGCCATGTGACTTTTCCAGCCTTAAAGGTTCAATATGTAACATTCAGAAAACTCGTTAGGAATTATATAAAAAGTAATATTGTTATAAGCTGATGTTGACCCTAGTCGTTACTTGACAGTCACATTCCCATTTGAAGGGGCTTCATTAGATGAAACTTTATTTTGTTTTCTGTGCTTGTGTGGAGTTTGTGTTGGAGTCTGTGTTGTGCTGGCAAAACTAGCAAATTCCATTTCTGAGCAAATGTTAGGTAGTGTTGTTGGTGAGGAGCATTAATGGTCAGTTAAAGCTGGACACACTTTACAGCCAAGAGAGGAGAGGTTCTACTACACAGAATATGAACAAAGTTCCTTTCAGCTATATTTTTATGTATAGCAGTAAACATTGTTGGAATGAATCTGCTTTATGATTTTAAAGGGAGAAGCCTCAGTTGAAGGGGATGTCAGCTGTTGCGTCTATGCTTTCTTTGGAAGAAGAATGAATGTTGGAGGAGAATGAACCTCTTACAGGCCCTCATGCACATGCACAGTCCTACAGCACTTATACAGCAATTTCTTGTTCAACATCAAACTTCATTCATTTGCTCGGCAGCATCACCAATGTAAACTCTTGTTTGTCTTATATGTCTATCACTTCTTTACTTTTAGTGAAGTTAGCATGCTAATACTGAATCTCTGTAGCGTCCAGTCTACCCTCAGTCCAACATAACCTCTTGTCTTGCTAATACAACAATGACTGAAGCTCTTGGTAAGTAAACAGCTGTTAATGCTAATGTTGGCTATGTAGTGATAGCAAAAACTTACATATAGGACCTTTAATGCATCATGGCCAGGGGGCTGCTGTCATGCCTTGTGCACCAATGTGTAATTACTGTGCGAAGTTTTGTTGCCAGATTGCCAATTCTAGTGGTCAGCTACTGTACTGCAGCTCCTGCCAGTACATTCAGTGGAGCAGCTTAATGTGAGCTACATGAGCTTATCAGCTATAAATCATTTATGTAAAATGTGCCTTTATTTACTTCAGTGGCAGAGAAAACTGGGCCTCTCATTCATCAATGTTCATAAATCATGCGCACGATCATTTCTAATCTAAGCGTGAGATTCATCAATTTGTACCTGAGAATGTGTGTAAATTAATACATACCTCTGACCACGTGTACACACAGCACCTTGTGGTCAAACTAGTAATAAAAACCATCCACCAACTGGAGTAAGCATAGTCATACTGGGCCAAATTATAAACTATGAGCAAGAAAGATATTACATTAACAGTTTATAAATGTATTCCTTTTATACAGACTTAAGCTACTAACAGTTTTGTCAAATTAATAAACATGAAACCACTGAAGCTTACTTAAATAACAAAGTCAGTTAGAAAGACGTAGTACAACTCTCGGCTTATTAGTAGATTTTGTATGTTTATTTGTTTTTTCCAAACTATTTCTTTCTAAATTCATTTCTGTTCTGTATTCAGAGGAGAGTTTTGCACACCTCTAACCTGCTACCAAGCAATTTATTTTCTGTTATTTGTAAAGCTGTTGCTGAGGGTTCCAGAAAGTGCTTGTTTTGCTTCCACACATCATAGATCAAAATCTCAATTTCTGCATCCAAAAGGGTTTTCTGTCCTTTGTCTTCTTTGACCTCTCCATTTTGGTTGAAAGAAATGAGTGACATTACTTGCAGCTTTAAAGAGAAAGTATGTGACAAATGGTCATTTAGGGTGGTTCTTCATGAGCATTAATGTGTACTAGCTTAGTGCTTTAGAACATGTTGAATTTATCAAGGCAGAATCTTCACAGTGTGTGAAGCTTGTTTTAATTTGCTGTTGCGGCTGGTTCCTGTTAATGCAAACTTGATACACAAAAGTGTGAGAGAGAGAGCGTGTGCATGCATGCATGTATGTGTGTGTGTGTGTGTGTGTGTTTGTGGGTGTGTGTGAACCCTGAGTCCTCTCACTACCATATAACTAAGCATAAATAAAGAGCTGCAGGCACAGTGTGTGTGCCACTTGCTATTTGTGAGGTGCAGATCAAATTTACAAAGGATTATTTGCTGGAGACTGCAGTAAAAATCTCTGATACCATCTGACTTTTTGCCCAAAGTCAATTTGTCTCAGGCATCAGAGAAAAGCTCAGAGGGATGCAATTAGAAGTTTTATCAATGCTGTCACAGCATGTAATGGTACAGGCTGAAATGAGATCCACTGGGCTGACTCCATCAGTGGAGAGCGTCAGTTCAGAGATTTTATTGGCTTCAGTTTGTTGCCCTGTTTACTGTAATGCTACACAACACATCACCAATATTTACTGCAACCTTGACTTTGGACTTTACCAGTGCCTCCAAGCACTGAATGTATTTATTTATTTACCTTGTACTGTATTATGTGAGGAGAGACGTCACAGGTGAAACAAGACAAGACAGACCATAATACATTGGGTGACACGGCAGTATTAAAATGACAAAGCAAATTAAATTGAATGTGTTGGGCCCCAAGACACTGAGTTTGAAACAATTAATAGATGGTTGCTGCTGGAAGTACTGCAAGAATTTTATTTTCCAAACTGCACCTTCCATACTCCCAGAAGCTTTACACTTTTGATGTTAATGTGAAATTGATTGACTTATACTAATGGGACATTTGGTAAAGTTTTTAATTGACTTACATTATTATTACATTATGTTAGTACAGAAATACTATTATGCTTAAAGTAGCAATTCGTTTTTTATGGTACTTAAATCTGCTAATTGTGGGGGAAGCATGTTGAACCTTTGTGTGTGATGTGGGGCTGCAGTTTGTCAGAGATGGTGTTTGCTAGCATGGAGCATTTAATCATGTTACACAGGTGCTAAGATAATGTAGCCTACACAAGAAAAACCCAGTGAATGTCCTATTTCTTCATAATTGTAGGTATATGGACTATTATGTCGGGCTAGTTTTTTATTGTTGTTCTGACAGAAAATACAATCTGTATTCGCTCTTAAGTGACTCCCCTTAGGAAGTCACTGAGAGCATGTATGCTGTAAGCCCTGTGAATATCTTATTTCTTAACAGTTGCTGCATAAATCATTGGAAAATCCAGTTTACACTCGTTAAATGGGGCGTCATCGTCAAGTTTGGGATGGAAAACGGGGATATTAATTTTGATATCAATATTCTGTATTAATATCCACACAGTAAATTTTAATCAGTCTGATATCTAATTGAATTCAATTTTATTTATATAGCGCAGAATCACAACAAAAGTCATCTCAAGGGAATTTTTATATAGAGCAGGTCTAGACCATACTCTTTAAAATAGGTATTTACAGAGAGAGACCTAACAAATCCCACCATGAGCAGCACTAGGCGACAGCGGCAAGGAGAAACTTCCTTTTAATAGGCAGAAACCTCAAGAAGGACCAGACTCCAGGTGGGTGGCCATCTGCCTCGACCGGTTGGGTTGAGAAAGAGAGGGGTAACATGTAACATGGGATATCAATCCATACTGAGTGGAGAGAGAGAGAGAGAGAGAGAGAGAGAGCGAGAAAGGAGCTCAGTGCATCATGGGAGATCTCCAGGCAGTCTAGGCCTATAGCAGCATAACTAAGGGATGGTTAAAGCCTGAGCCAACCCTAACTATAAGCTTTATCAAAGAGGAAAGTTTTAAGCCTACTCTTAAAGGTACAGAGGGTGTCTGCCTCCCGAACCCAAACTGGGAGAAGGTTCCACAGTAGAGGAGCCTGATAACTGAAGGCTCTGCCTCCCATTCTACTCTTAGAAAATCTGGGAACCAAAAGTAAGCCAGCATTCTGGGAGCGCAGTGTCCTAGTGGGATTGTAGTGGACTATGAGATCTTTAAGGTAAGATGGAGCCTGACCATTAAGGGCTTTGTATGTGAGGAGGAGGATTTTAACCCCTTGATGCCTGAATGTATTTACAATTGTATAAAAAAATTAATTATTTGTGTTTTTGCTTTCAAGCTGATGCTATCTTGGCTGCAGTCTGAATGCAAACGGTATGATGCAAATTCACAACAATCAGCGTTAAGGGGTTAAATTACATTCTGGATTTGACTGGGAGCCAATGTAGAGAGGCTTGCACAGGAAAAATATGGTCTCTTTTCCTAGTTCCTGTCAGTAATCCTGCTGCAGCATTTTGAATCAGTTGCAGAGTCTTTAGAGACTTGTTGGGGCAGTCTGATAATAATGAATTACAGTAGTCCAACCAGGAAGTAACAAATGCATGGACTAGTTTTTCTGCATCCTTTTGAGACAGAAAATGTCTCATTTTGGTGATATAGTGTGACAGTGTATCATCTGCATAACAATGGAAATTTATGGAGTGTTTCCTGATAATATTGCCCAAGGGAAGCATATACAAAGTGAAGAGAACTGGACCAAGCACTGACCCTTGTGGAACTCCATGTCTAACTTTTGTGTACATGGAGGAGTAGTTGTTAACATGTACAAACTGAAGCCTATCAGATAGATAGGACTTAAACCAGTTTAGTGCAGTTCCTTTAATACCAATAAAATGCTCCAGTCTCTGTAAAAGGATGTGATGGTCAATCGTATCAAAAGCAGCACTGAGATCTAACAAGACAAGTACAGAAACAAGTCCGTTGTCTGGTGCAATTAGGAGATTGTAACTTTTACAAGTGCTGTCTCTGTGCTGTGATACAGCCTAAATCCTGACTGAAAATCCTCAAATAAACTATTGTCCTGTAGAAAGTCGCACAACTGTTTTGCAACTTCTATCTCCAGGATCTTAGAAAGAAAGGGGAGGTTAGATATAGGTCTGTAATTGGTTAATACATCTGGATCTAGAGTGGGCTTTTTTTAGAAGAGGTTTGATTACAGCTTCTTTAAATGACTGCGGCACATAACCTGTCACCAAGGACCAATTTAACATATCTAATACAGGACTGCAAATTAAGGACAGAGCTTCCTGAAACAGCCTAGTCGGGATGGGGTCTAAGAGACACGTTGAAGATTGAAGATTATTCATTTAAGTAAGGAGGTACTTATATTTTTCCTTTTGATACATATTCATTTATAGGTTCATAATTTCTATTTAATATGTCAATTTATAAACTCATTAATTGACTTATTTACTTAGTTGTCTATTTTATTTATATCATATATATATATATATATATATATATATATATATATATATATATGTATATATATATATATATATATATATATGTATATTTATTTATTTTATTTAATTATGACCCATGTAATATTTCTTCCATCAGTGTAGTCCATCAGATTCCAACTTTACTGTGGAGAATGGACACCTATTAGTATTAACATTATATAATTATTATCATTGATGTTATTATTATTATTAGTAGTAGTAGTAGTAGCAGTGGTAGAAGTAGCAGCAGCAGCAGCAGCAGTAGTAGTATCACAGTGAGCACTGTATTCTACGTATACTAGCTATTGGTAAAAATACACCTAAATGTGCTAAACTCCAGCATGATTTGACCATGGACCATTTTGGTGTGTCAAATGCTATTGGAGCAGCTTAATAAGTCAAACAACTCTGCAGCAGGTGTTTAAAAGTTATTAACTTCATGAAACAATTTGTTTGCTATTTTGAATAAAACTGGGTTAACCCTGTTTCAACACAGTCTGCAGTGGTCTGTCAGCAGAATACCTAAAAGGTTCAGCTGTGTTGTGGGATAATGAGACTCATTTGTTACACAGTTGTTTTCATATGAGGAACATTTGTTGTGTTTGAATTCCCCTTGTCTGAACGTGCAGTACGGCATCACTCAGGCTCATCGACCCTCCCTTTGAAAGGTTCACATCATAAACCGGTCCATCTGCTCAGATCAGCTAAAGGTTGTGACCTTCAAATTGGTATTTCACTGACTTTCATGCTTCTCTCCTCCAATATAATCACTCTGCTTTTCACACAACCACAGCAGATCAGAAAGCTATCCAACCAGTATCCCAACTGCAAACACACTTTATTTCCTGGACAGTGTTATTTATGAAATAGCTTTAGTGAAGAGACTGTAATTGCAGTGTGATAAGGAGCCAAACTGTGGATGTTATGGCTATTTTCTTCTTCAGCACTAAACTGCCATGCAAAACAAAATCTGACAGATATAATCTCGTTTTTATGAAACTACTTACCTGCTTCCCCCTCTGTACTCCCATGTCGGGTATGATCCCCAGGGCTGTCAGTGTTGTGACAGGTTGTAAAGTGAAGTAATGAGGTTGTCTGCCTCCTGGTCAGCGTATGAGGCTACACCAACTGTGGGCCTCAGAGGAAAGATAAAGTCACAGTCACAGCTGCACACAGACAGAGAGATCAATGAGTTACACTGTATCAATATCCAAGCCATAATTTCCCCTGAGGACAGCTTCTCCATGCTCGCTTCACAGCAATAATAACATTAAGGACCAGTCACAATGCTAAGCAGAGCTCTTAGATTTCACCATAAGGTGTCGTTGACAAGGGACAAGATGCTTTCTAACTATCTGAAGAGAGCTTATAATGCTGATATTGATGGGAAATCCAGTGATGATGAGGATGGTACAGTAACATAACTGAATCAAAACTACTCCCTCCTCTAGAAAGATCGGAAAATCCAGGCTGAATCACTAAACACCAGGAAAGTGTATCTCTCAAGGTGTGTCCAGACTGAAAGTGAAGCAAATTTAAGAAGCAGCATGGTTGTGAATACAAGTCAACACAAATACACGCATGGATGTGAATTTGTACTTGCAAAATAAATTTAAGTGAAGATGTAGAGTGGTGGCACACTCCTGAATTCCAAGCTAGAGCTCAGCAACCTCAAGCGCATCAACATTTTGGTTAAATATTTTGTATTGGTGGTGTTTTTAGTGATGTTTTTGCTAGTTTCTGGTTGAATTTTACATTGCAGTTTTCTCTAATACTAGACAAGCAAGTGGGTTGTAGTAGAGGAGGAGTGACATGAAGCTGTTGGCCAAAACAAGCACAACACGAGACGTCCAGCCATCTGCTTTCCTTTCAGTCAGTTTTTGATTCACACTTAAAAACAGGGACATTTCTGGGGGCAGCTGCAGCCAGGTACAGGCCACGAAAATGGGGAGTAAATAGGTCCGTTGGGAAGGTTGTCTTGATGTTTGCAGTGCTATTCATGCAGTGCATATTAAAAAGACAACTGTGCACTTGATGCCATGAGAGGACCATTATGCACAGAGTCTTTAGTTACTTAGAAATAGAACCAATAGGAACTTTTTGTTTACAACATACCTGACCTGACACCACATTAAACTAAACCCACCAGGTCTTACTGGTCTTGTTGCAAAAATACTTCACACTGATTTTGAAATATATCTTGACCCCAAACATCTCCTCACTCTTCTCTCTTTGTTCCAGTCCATCACAGGGTTTTTGGCACTTTTGGCTAAGATATAAATCTCTTAGGCCCAGACTTACTATGGGTCAGGTTCGGCAGGCAACAGCAGAATAAAGGTAGTTTGGCCATGATATGGAAAGTAAGCTTAATGACTAGATTGCAGCCAAATTGTAAGGTTTTTAGATGAATATGGACCAAAGATTATTAATATTACATATTTTATTATTGATATTGCATGAGTCCTTGTTTTCCCAAATCTTTACAACAGAGATGATGAATGCAGCCGGTGTTACAATAGCTTTTGTTGTCAACAATTTTCATTAGAAATTGTCAGCTGATGACTGACAATCATCTACAATATGCAGGTATGAGGCTTGAAATTCTGTGTCTTCATTTGCAAGTTTCACTTTTCTCAGTAAGGAACCTTGTAGCTATTGTTAATAATAACACTAACCCTTCAACATTATTAACAACAGCTACAATATTGACACTTCAATTATACACGGGCTGTGTCTATATATAAGCACAGAATGGCTCACGCAGTGCACGACAACTAGCTGTTGAACTAAACTGTCATCATAAACAGAACATTATTTATTTACATTTAATTATCAGGACCCAGATATTCACAGATTACAGCTCTCTCTTTCTCTCTCTTTCCCTTCTGTCTGTGGTCTGCTGCATTGGATGGAAAATTGAATTAGGGAAAATTCTATTTATAACCACAAAAAAACAAGCAGGCTAAGAAACTGAACTAAGTGACATGTTCTGTCTGTGTATTGATCTCCGCTCCGTCAGTAGGCTACTTTACAGCGCAGCACCTACAACAAACAATGCTGTCCATGGTTCTTAAACAACAGCTGGGTGACAGTCAAATGTGTAGTAACATCACTGTGTAACCTGAGTGATTGATGTCACTCTCACTCAGAGGAGGTGCCAGATCTAATCATATAGTTGCTGGTAACAATTAGGGAGGTCTCTGATCCTATTCTGGTAGGAACACTAATTAAGTGTATGTGCATGTGAATGTACTGTATAGTGTGTATGAATATTTATGTTCAGTTTGTACATGTTTCAGGTTGGGGGACTGCCAAGTCTAGAGAAGAATGTGGTCAACATCATCACACTAAGAATGTCCATGAAACAATTCAGTTGTCACTCAAGAACTGTGCTGAAACCAACTAATAACACAGATTTAGCATTTTGCAGTGGGAACTGTTGTGTGTGTGTGTGTGTGTGTTTGACTAATTTTTTTTTGAGGACAATATTAAATGGAAAATGGCTCTTTTTTAAAACTTTACTACAAACATAGATAAATAAAAAACTTCATTTAGTTCATTTGCTGACATTTCAGAATAAACTCAATTTGGGTGAAGGTATATGGATTGTGCACCATTCACTGTGAAAACTTACTGGTGATCTCATTACCAAATTCAGTGTCTGAAGTCTGCAAAGAAACAGATAAGCCAGAGTAGTTTTGGAAAGAAGTGTTGTAGACAGTTAAAGTTAAAATGGAGCTTTCTGGCCACAATCACCAAAGGTGTATTTAAAGAAAAAAGGAAGCAGCATTTGATGCCACCTGCTGAGTCTAACTCAGCCCCGATGCTGGAGCTCGCTCTCTTTATCAGTTTGTTCAGTCTGTTTCTGTCCCTAGAGCGAGCCCCCTCCCCCCAGCACACCACACCAAAGAAGAGTGCACTGGCCACCACAGACTGGTAAAAAGTGCACAGAAGAGGTCTGCTGATGTTGAAGGATTTTAACCTTCTCAGAAAGTGCAGCCTACTTTGACCCTTCTTGTACACCACCTCCATATGACTGGACCAGTCCAGCTTGTCAGCCATCTGCACTCCCAGGTATCTGGCTCTGTAGCTGGAAACAGCCTTCAACTCCATGCCTCCAATGGTGACAGGAGCCGGCGTGGATCTCTTCTTTAGTAATATCATGATCAATCACCATCTCCTTTGTTTTGGAGATATTCAGCTGTAGGTGATTGAGGTGACACCAGTCCACAAAGTCAGTGATCATGCCCCTATACTCACGTCCTCCTCTGATATACCTGACAACCACTGAGTCATCAGAAAATTTCTGAAGAAAGCAGGTGTCTGAGTTGTACTGGAAGTCTGATGTGTAAACCGTGAAGAGGAAAGGGGACAGGACAGTTCCTTGAGGGGCCCCTGTGCTGCTCAAGAGCTTGCTGGAGACGTGGTTCTTCAGGCGGACATACTGTGGTCTGCAGGTCAAATAGCCCATGGTCCAGGCACCCAGTGCTGACTCCACCTGCATCATCCTCATCTTCTCACCAAGCAGCTCCGGCTTGATAGTGTTGAAAGTGCTCGAGAAGTAAAAAACATAATCCTCACAGTCACGTCGGAGGAGTCCAAATGACCATGTGTCCTCTGCAGCATGTAGATGAGGGCATCATCCACTCCGACGCTTAAGAGTAGAAATATTATACTTTGGTGTTGTCTGGCTGCCAGTGGCACAGAAAACATGAACAGAGGGAAGAATATGTTCCACTAAATATCAGAAAATTATGGTTGCTGGCTTCTACAGCAGGACAATGATATAAGGCCAAAGTCCACTATAAATCCACTACTTCAAAAAACATCATGAAGCTTTTGGAATGGCTCCACAGACCCTGAACATCATTGAAAAAAAGTGCATATCTGCTAAAGGGAGGTTAATAAATACACATCTCAAACAAGGACTCACTCAGTTAGAGGAAATAATAATTGTTGAGTTTTACCACAAGGTCTTAAGAATCAGAGAATTTATCAAGCTGGAAATAGTAATGTCAATTAAGACTTAAGTAAATGAAGTTCTGAGACACTGTAAGTAGAAGGGTGCCCAAACTTTTGCACATGCCATGATTATTTTTTCCTCTTCTAATTTTTGAATTTCTGAAATAAAAATGAACAGCACATTAACATTTATAGTAAGACAATTTCTAGTGTCTGCAAAATATAATATTTATGTAAAATTTACTTCTTTTCACTTCAAAAATCAACAAAATAAGTAAACTGAATTTGAACCAATCAGGACCATGACCTTTTACTTCTTTTGATTATGGGCAATAATCACAACTGGAAGCTAAAAGACAAAACTGAGACATGGCACAAATGGAAAAAAAAGGCTGGGCTACATAATGTCAGTTTCAGTTGGTTTCTCCTGGGGGAGCCAAAGGTCATTAAAATAAAGTTTAAATAGAAAATATGGTAAATAACAGTAGGAACTGTATTTCCTTGTGAGTTCTGAGATCAGTGAGAGTCAGACATGGTGCAGAAACTTGTACACAGACAGGGTTATATATCTAATGTCTGCACAGTTGGTGTATGTGTTATTTGTGGTGACTAAAAATGGACTGTGGAAACTTGCTTTGCACCGCTGGAACTGAAACAACTGCTGGAAATTCAACACATATTCAAAAGAAATTGTCCAATCCACAATATGATTTTAAAACAAAATGCATTCTACCTATGATTCAATATTGAATAAAGAGTTTAAAAGAAATATTTTTAAAACAAACACTAAATAGGAAATTCCTTCAAAAATGTGTTACTGCAATATCAACAGGTAAGTAAGTAAACATGGGCATGGCAACTTTTGACCATCTCCACCACCACCACCAAGGTGTTAGTTTTTCTCTGAAAGCCTGCCACTGAATGTTTTTTTTTTTTTTTTTTTAACCTTAGCTTAAGGTCAGTGTCATGGATCTGAATTTGATATTTTCATTAGCACTATTAAGTACTAATAAAGGGTAACACCAAGAGCAGTTTGGGGTGAATACACCTTGGAAGTGACCGTACTTCCTAAGACTTCATATTGTCTATATCACCCAAAATGAATAGTTTTGTGCCACCAATACTTTTTACATTATTTTACATACTTTGCACATAACAAATGCAGTATTCAGATTTACTTTCAGTGTGGGAATGTTTTCCGGGAGTGTTTGTGAAGTAGGTTTGAAATACAGAAATACACTGAGTTTGATTCTGTAGATTCTATGCCTTTCATTTTCAATGAAATGAATAATGGCAATTAAATTTAGTATTTCAAAATGTTTTCTATATTCAGTGTCTTCATGTAATTTTGAAATATTTAGATGTAATAGATGTGGAAAGTTTTTGTTTTGTTTTCTATTTCTTAAATGAGGGCCGAATGAGACCATGGTAGACTAAACGCTCATTCAAAAAAGACTAAACATGTTAAGGCTCAAAGTAACAACAATCATACTGAATCTGTCACATTGGAGGTTGTGGGACCAATGCTCTGGTATAGCTAACCACAATTTAATCCATTAATCCAGCTCATATTTCAGTCTAAATCAGTATGAAGTATAAATAACATAGGCGTACATTTACACAATCCCAATGCATTAACAGATTGAACACCAATATTAATACTGTATACTAATGGTTAATTTGAGTTTGTGGCCCATTGGAACTGTCCTCTTAAATTATTGTAAACATCACAGTTTTTTATACACTGAAACATTACACTGACAGAGTTCAGCACATTATAATGTTCTGCTGGGAAACCTTGGGTCTTTCATCCATTTGGAAGTTACTTGAACACATACCACCACACATACACATAGACCAAGCACACCCACCATTACAACAGCACTCCCAAGCAGGTCTGACCTCCAACCTTCCATTCCTGTCAAAGGTTCTGGAAAAGGCTGTCTTAGCGCAGCTTCAGGCCCACTTCAAAAAACACAATCTGTTTGAAAATTTTCAATCTGGTTTCCAGCCCTCCCACAGTACAGAAACAGCTCCTGGTGGCTGCTGACCAGGGCTCTCCATCACTCCTCATCCCTCTGGATCTCACAGCTGCTGTCAAATGTGACCCCCACCTGTCATTTGATACACATCTACCACCTCTGTAAAACTGCATTCCTTCATCTTAGGAACATAGCCAAACTCCACCCCTCCCTCTCCCTACGTGATGCTGAAAAGCTGGTTCACACCTTTGTCTCCTCCAGGCTGGACTACTGTAACGCACTCCTCATCAGGATCCCTGGCAGGACCCTCCAAAAGCTCCAACACATTCAAAACAGTGCTGCCAGGATCCTGATGAGGGTGCAGAAATATGAGCACATCACACCAATCCTCCGGACACTCCATTGGCTCCCCATCCACCTCCATATTGAATACAAACTCTGTCTACTTACCCACCAGTGCATCCATGGAAATACTCCACAATACCTCAAAGAACTCCTCACACCACAATCTACAACAAGACACCTCTGTTCCACAAATACTCACCGTCTCTGCCCCCCCAGGACCAAATTTCACACCATGGGGGATCGAGCTTTGACAGCAGCCGATCCACAGCTCTTGGGCCCCACTCTACAACCCACAGGACCCAAAGACACCCCCAGAGGTCCTGAGTCCATGCCACAATGGTCAGAACTGTTTTGGCAGCATGAAAGGGAGCTACACAATATTAGGCAGGTGGTTTTAATGTTGTAGCTGATCAGTGTATTTAAATACAGTGTAGCACCAGTAATACAATCATGTGAGACATAATGTTTTTATTGTTTGTGGCATGATGAGAGTTGAATCACATAGAGTTGTAGTATAATGTGATTTGTGTTACAGTTTACGTATAAACCTAATAAAAGATTTCATTATTACCTAAGTAGTGTGACTGCTTCAGCACAACACACACTGTTGTTTAAGTACAATGAGGTTGACAGTGTGGCCCCTAAAGTCTTCCAGGCATCGTTACTACTCCCAGTAATAATGTGTTACATTGTTGTGTGCTCATTTAGGTTACAGTTATAGATAGTCAAATATGTAACACCTAGTTGAGGCAGCAATCTAATTGTTTTTCCTCCAGTCAAAGAAAACTGCAAATTATGCAGTAGTTTTGCGTTTTGGGCTAGGTCCCTTATTGTCTGCAGGAAAAGCACATATGCAAATAATAAAGTTAATGATTTCCAATTAGCTGCTTCAGTTTCAGTGTCCTGGTACTATGAATGCTGGGTCACTGTCACACTGTCATGGCTGGAACACGGACTGTGAGCCAAACATTGTTGTCCAAGTAGCTGGATCAAGAGGATTTTACTTGCTTTAGTTTATTAGTTTATTACATTTATTTGTCAAAGGACCATGTACAAAAAAAACCCATTAATGTTAATTTCCATCTGCAGTCCCTGGACAGGTAGACAGAAACAATAATATAACTAATGCAATTAATGCAAATACAACTTCAAAACCTATGAATACTAAATACTAAATTCAATCATAGATCCATATAAATTTCAATCATTACATCGAGGTCTTTAAGTTCTATGTTACAGTAGATTCTACAAACAGCTGCTTTGATTTTATTTACTTTTTTCTTTTTTTTAATTTTCTGTTAAGTAACAATGGTTGGTGCTTCATGATGACTACAACAGATCAAAAACTTGGCCTGGAATTTCTACCTGTTGTCACTGTCTTCAATTTTGTAATCATTTTTCTGTAAAAGCTAGGCACTCTCTTTTGCTCTTCAGTAGAACACAACTCAGGTCTTAAAATTCATACTGAATTATCTGGAGTAAAATAAAGCTGGAAATAGGCCTGTGATTTTCCTTGAGGGAATGGCACCATGCACAGTTTCCATGGTGCTGATGTCATTTTAATCACTGCTGCCTGCCTCACATACTGTAGCTGCCTATTAAAAGCACCAAGCAGCTCTGAAATGTCTTTCTCTGGGATGGTCCAGACAGCAGCAGCACCAAAGCAGTTTGCCTTTACTGTTTCTGTGTGTATGGCTGCATGTGGGTGGGTAAGGTGAGGGACTGTTGTAGGTATCCACTCAAGAAGAAGGAGGATAAAGGACCTTCACAGTGATTTTGACTGTTTTGACCCATTTACAACAACTGGCTCACTCCTAATTTTTCCTACCTTGCACCCATTGGTTTCCATTCATTCTAGTGTAGTATTTAAACAAACCTGATAGCAGTAAAGTAAGCAGCAGTAACGATTTGTAGCAAACAAAACATGCAAAAAAAAAATAAAAGTCAGTTGTATAAATTACTACAAGGTTAAAACAACAGATTCCATTCACGCCTGGCATTATCATGTGGTCTGTGTTTTGATATTTTGAATGCATAAGGAAAAATGCATGTTAATGCAAGGTGTAAATGGATGGAAAACACACTGAAAAAGGAATGTGGTCAGATCTGCAAGACCTCCTCTGAGGTGGTTCGACCACTGGGATGATTTGTTGCATGGAGTGTGAATCAATAGAGGTGAGAGTCAGCATCACCAAGTTTGAGCTCAGTTCTCTGCTAAGTAAAGAAGTTCAAATATCTTGGGGTCTTGGGGTTCATGAGTGAGTGTAAGCTGAAACATGAAATCAGCAGATATATTGGTGTCATGTCAGTAGAAATGTGGATGTTTTACTGGACTGTGCTAGTAAAAAGGGAGCTGGGTGTGTGTGTACTCCAACCCTGAGCTTCAGGTGACACTGAAACAATGCACAGAGAATAAAAATAGTTTAGTTCAGAGTTACAGGTGATGACCTCTTCTTGGTCAAAGGAAAGATAAACAGAGCTAGTACAGCAGCATTGCTTGTCACACCAGGTTTGTTGACAAGTCCACCAGGTTTTAATGCAAAGGCCAATGATCAGATATCATTATTCAAATCCAGAACACATGTTAATACCAAATTGGGTCCTAAATTCATGGCTTTATAATGCTGTTTGTTGTGCTGATGTTACAGGATTGTGCTCTCTCTCTCTCTCTCTCTCTCTCATGTACTGTTGCTTAAATCTTCATTATCATAGAAAGATTTTTTACGTGTGAATGTGCACAGTAAAGGATGATGTTTCAGCATACAATTCCCTGCAGAAGGTTAAATTGGTTAGGTTGATTGGAGGTCAATGATCCTCCACCTGATTACAGGCCTTACAGTATGTGAGTGCAGTCAGCTGTTAATGGGATTTTTATGTCTTCATTCAGGAGTGAGCTGTGTTTCTCCAAAGTCAGTTGGTTATTTTTCATCTATTACACCAGAGGGACAGATGTTCTGCCATACTATATGATAACCTTGTCTTTTCTGCCATTAAAGCAGTTTGGAGGAAATTGGTTGTAGTTTGTTTTTAAAACTGTATGTCATGTCAGTGTCAAAGCAAAGTTTAATATCTGAGGTAAAGTATCAGTAGTGGTCAGAGGTGGCAGGTTGTTTTATTGAAGTCTGTTTTACAGGTTACTATACTATATTGAAGGAATATGTTCTCAGGCATAGTCCACTGAGAGAGGGGGAGTTATAAAAGAAAGAAAGAAAGAAATATTATTATATTTGCAGTAATTGTGACTGTTCAAATGTGAATGAACTGTATACCTATCTTCTGGAAAATTTGATACAATTACATGTACAGTAGTTTCTCTCTTAGTCTGTGTGTGTGTGTGTGTGTGTGTGCATTTGTGTGAAGGACATCAGTATTTTTCTGGTACTAATGCATTTATAATGACAGTTTTCTGGAGATAATGACAATATGCTGCAGGTTTGACAGGAAACGCTGCTCTCTAAAAGCATGAATCACTAATATTGTGTGTGTGTGTGTACGTGTGTAAGTGAGTGAGTAGGGAATAGATGTTTAGTTACAGTTGCGTCTGACAACAACCCTGTACACACTGCAGAGATCAAAGCTGATGGCATATGCTATAGGCTTTTGCTTTGCAAGTTGGCCATTGTATCTTTTGTTTTCAGCAACAAAAAAAAATTGATAGAAAGTTTTGTTGGCAATTTTTTCATGACAACACACCTAAAATAATAAAAAAAATAATTAAAGATTATATTTGAAAACAAAAAACATAATGAAATCTATTATATTTTCATCATTGATGAAAATTTGGTTGCTAGTATACATCATTTCCACCTTGAGCAAGTGAGCTATCAAATAACAGAATGATGTCAGACTGACAAAGCACATGGCTGGATCAGCAAGTTAGAGGCTATAACTCAACACTCGTCCCTCTGTGCCCTTTTGGCTCCACGGAGGATAAGGCAGAGTGGGAGATTGCCCTTTGGAAGCTCTGTCTGAGGCATATTGTCAGAGGGACGCCCACCTTTTCTATCAATTTACAGACCTTTTGTGCGCAGGCAGCTCTGCTCTCATTACCACAGCCCTGGGTTCACACGTAATCTTTTAGATTCAATTAGCTCAGATGTGCGGCAAAATATC
Source organism: Lates calcarifer (assembly GCF_001640805.2). Lineage (NCBI taxonomy): Eukaryota > Metazoa > Chordata > Actinopteri > Centropomidae > Lates > Lates calcarifer. The sequence continues at coordinate 16,910,325 of NC_066847.1, forward strand.
GAAGGGCATTTTGCTTGAGCAAAGCCTCAAGGAAACTAGAAAAGGTCATGCCTCTGACTTCCTCTCCAAGAGGTACAGGGAGGTAGATGGCAGTCAGGGAGTGTCACGTTCAGTGGTCTAAAATGGCATTTCAGTGACCAAACTTCGTTTCCATTCTGAAAATATACTGCCTGGAGCAAACAACCCTTTCAATTTAATACTGAGATATTGAGTGTTTTCAATATCTCTAGTATATTGTTTCAAAGTTTAGCACTTCATTAACATTCAAACTCCAGCCATCCCCTATTGCCATCCATGGAAAAGGATGTCAGTGCAGTAAAAACACAAACCAGGAGGTACCACTCTGTGAAAAACCTCTTAGCATACTACTACAATAGATGGAACACACCCAGCTGTGCCATTAGAACTGATGCCATTTTTTCTCTTCCTGAAGAAAGTGTTCCCTTCTGACAAGCCATTTAACATAGAAATGTTGTATTATGCATGCAAATCAGGTAGCCCTCTTATTCTGTGTGCAGGGCCTTATTGAGGATGACCTTGGTGGACGACAGGTGTTGGAGGGGGAATAATAAGTCTCCTGTCACCTGCAGGTGACATAAAATTCCCAATTAAACTTTAAGATGTCTGGATTCTTGTGAACTAAACAAAACATGCATGGCATTGGTGATAAGGTTGACTTTGCCTGTTTTTTTTACTGTAAGTCACTGAGGGTAATCAAATTCAGTATGTTACAGTTTAGATCTGGATGACTGAAAGAAAGACTTTGAGAACTCAATTGAATTGATGTCTGTTCAAGCAAGCTTTAGTAATGTTATGCTTCACAGTATATTACTAGCTTGTAAATTCTGCAGCTTTGAGATATTGAGCATCAGTGGATATTCTAGCTAATTATCAGCTAAAGGAGCAATTAGCAATATTTTACAGTTTAACAATAACTTTCAAAGTTTTGATCAGTACTGCTCATATAACCTTTGTCCCATTATCTGCTGAGGATATTGATACAAAGGTGCTATTTTGTGGTGGCTGAACCTTATGATGGGTTTATCATAAGTTTTCAATTGAAAACAGCTGACTGTTGCATATGGAAATAAGGTTGATGGGAGCCACAGACTGACACAAAACAGTAAAAACTGTTGGCTATAAAACCAGAGCTGAACAATGCTAAAAAGCTTCACAGATGGTAATGGCTTTGTCATGAACGACCCATAGCTTTCACATCACATGTTCATTGATTAATTTTGGTTAGTGTACATTATTTTAATCAAAGTATGATTTCTGGAACTAGTTATGTGTTCAAAGCATTTTGTAACAGGGCAGTTTAACAAAATGCTATGAATCTTTTAGCGACTGTTGCAGTTTCTGCTCATGAGCCAACCGTTTTATGATCTCTAAATAATAATAAAAAAAAAAAAATAATAATTTCTTGATTGTGGGGATGCTACGATATGGTTATGTGGATAACACTGAATAATTAAGATATATGTCAAGATAGCATACTGACAAACTTTTTTTTTTTTTCTGTAGGAAAAATAATGAGTGAATTCTTGAGGAAAAAAAGCCCATTTTGTCAGTATTACAAAATGTATTTTTCCAGTGACCATAAGAAAAATTTAACTGAAGAATTTGCTCTAACCATGTCCTCTCTTGCCTTTTCTCCATGTCTATATGTTTGAACAAAGAATTTAATAATATTTCCTAACAGCTACTTCAAGCACAGCCCCTTTTCCTGATTAATTACCACAAATTAAAAGGTTTTGAGAAACATCTACATGAGTCAAGGAGAGTCAGATGAAGCCAAATGAACTGCCAAAGAACAGCGATGAAGAGAGAAAACCTTTCACCTCCTGTTTAAAAGCAGCAGGCTGTAACCAGGATCCACACAGCACTTATTCCTCCTCAGTGGCTTTGAGAAATGTTGCTGCACAGAGAAACATTTCCCCTGATAAGACAAAACAAGACATTCATTTCATTTCACTGGTCTTGACTTCAAAGTTAAACTCCTCAGAATATTAGTTTCATAGTATATTATTGAATAGCCATGGCAAGATAACCAAGGCACAAACTGTGAGGCCTGTTGGACAGGTCAGATTATCCAATGTTCAGCCTGAGTAAGATGTCTCAGCAACTTCTAGCCAGAATAACATTGTTCCAAAAAGATTTTTCTCAATGAACTCGGTGACCTTTTGACATATCCTCTGGAACTACCAACAGGTCATATGTAGAGATTGTGGAGACTGTCCTCACTGAGAAAACTGACAGCACTGGTCATTTGTTTAAAAGCCTAAAATAACCTTAAGCATGTTTATGTTTTTTACTGACTAAGTCTCCTTGCAGCCCTGTCCTTAGAGCTCTTGCTTGATAGAAGCAAATACAAAGGTAGTGTTCAAGTGACAGTGACTGGGACCTTGTTTGGGACACTTGTTCACTATTGATAGTGAACACTTGTTTGCCAGAAGTGGCAGACTAGTAAGATAATTTTCTAACGTCACACTTCTCGTCAAAATATTCACCACCTCCCTTGGTCTGATTATTGCCTAATATAATTTTTTCTTACTACTGATATGCTGATGATACCCAGCTCTATCTCTCCTTTTGATCCAACTGCCTTAGGATGGTGATTGTGATTGATAGATTGGTTTAACTTGCCTTCAGACCATCTGAAACTCAGTTATGTCGTTTTGCATTATAAAACAGTAGAAAGATCAGGTTCTATCTGTCTTTTTAAAGGCACTGGTCATCTCGTCTTGGCTACTCTAATGACTCTGTCGCAGGTGCGCTAACGCTCTTTTTCTCCATCTCTTGAACTTATACATTGTGTAACTTTATGCACCTGCAAGCCTTTTGGCACTTGTGTCAAGTAGAACATAGAACTGACCATTGAATCACTTGATTCCCTGAAAGGTTCTCCTTGATCTACTGTGGCTTGGACTGTACCTCATTCGTATGCTGCTTTGGACAAAAGCATTTTCCATAAATGTAAATGTAAATGTAATGTATTTTAAAAGGCACTGGCAAAAGGAATTGATCTACCTATAGGCATGCAAATTCAGACATGTTTTGTTATTGTTGGATGAGGCAAATTGCAACTTATATATTTTGCTAAAAAGTTTTTTCAGGCTTTGGAAAGCCAGAGTTACACTTAATTTCCATTGTCTTTTTTTCTGTTATTTTGTTTTTTTTCTTATTAAAATTGTATAGTATGTTAACAGTGAGTATTCTTTCCAGGACTTATTTCGCAATGATTATACTGGACTCACTAAATGTTCATAACCCAGCTAGAGATCTGCTGCCAATTTAGTGTTTTACTGAAACCAAGTGTCAAACTGTAAAACACACACAACATATAGAAAAATACAGCTTGGTTAAATTACAAAGGAAGTACTCATATTGAGTCACCATGCTTTCAGTTAGCAGTGAAACACAAGGGTTTATAATGTTAGAACCAATGTTGTAGTGGGGATTTTTTGAGAGGGGGGATGTCATCAAAAAGAATACCACACACACGCACGTACACACAAAAGGCTTAAACATTTGCCAGGATGGGAAACCAATTACAAAAATCAACACCACCAACAATTATAATATGTGCGAACGTTGCTGGTGCTTTCTGTCTCCTGAGAAGAAACTGATGTTGTTCCAACAACATTGTAATTGACATCTTTACAAAAGTAAAACTCTACTTTCTCCTGGTGACTTATGATTTTAACGTGGGGTTCATAAATGAGAACAAGCTGTGTGGCCTAATATCACTTTTCTTCTCTTGTTTTTTTCACAAGTCTTGTGTCTCAGGATGATGACGATCATACGAACGTAAATGTTTTGTGTTTTATATGTATTTTTATATGTAGGCTATTACAAAGAGTTATTTAGGGCCCGAGCACTAGCATGCAAAGGCCCTATTGTAATCGTAGGAATTATTATTATTCCCATGACACTAAAATTGCATTTTTGAGGGCATAAACATGCTCAAAAACTCATGAAACTTTGCACACACATCAAAACTAGTGAAAATTGACGTCTGATAGGGGTCTCATTCATTGGCACTATAAAATGGCTCCATAGCACCCCCCTGGACATACAAAACCCCCTTGCCATTGGGCTTAGTTTGTTTGAGGTGAACGAAATTCAGAGGCATGATGTAACGTGCCTAGATCCACCAAAAAGTCTTGTGACATCGTGGCCTCAAACCGGCAGGAAGTCAGCCATTTTGATTTTGATCTGATTGACCTCAAATGTGGTCAGACAAGCATTAAAATCATAATGGTGCTGAATTGTGAAGACTGTGAGTCTTCATGGGATGCCCTTGCTGTGTCACCATGGTGAATTTCGATGGTTTGCCATTAAACAGGAAGTTGTTGTAACTCCCACATGCACTGTGTCCAGTCTGCCCCAAACTTGATATGTTTGCTGTGTCATGGCCTGAACACTTCTACATGCCAATATTCAGGTATAGTCATAGCGTCACCTGATGGGTGTGAGGGCCCATTCAATGCTGCTTGCAGCTTTAATTGTGTGATATACTTGTTTTTCAATTGCTAATAACACCGGCTTAACAGTAAAATTGCTCTTCTTTTTTTTCTGCTGCCCATTATTATTATTATTATTATTATTAGTAATAATAATATATCTTTTTTTAAGTCACACAGAAAAAAGTGGGCGGATGGCGCTCCCCCATGTCTCCTTCCCACTACGAGGGAGCTTCAGTTCATGGAAAAAGGGCAGCTGGAAAAAATGGTTTAAGTTACGATGTTTATTTTTGTGTTGCAACATGCATTTAAGGGTTCATGTTAGAACATGTTATGACATGTTAGTACAAGAACATACAGGTGCACTGAGATTAACCCTGCATATGATTTTTAGCTATGTACTTTTTCTACAAACTTTTTAAAGCCCTCTCGTACACCTCTGGTTAGAGCACTGCAACACTGCTTTATAAAATTGAATTTTTAAGAGAACTCAGTTATTATTCAATATAGTGGTATATATAGTAAGTATGGAAGCAGGCAAGGTGTTTTTCAAAGTGTTCCAAAATTGAGATAACAAATATAAATACTCAATCTTTATACTGTATCTAACATTGTCTATTGCTTTCTGACCTGGACTTCTCTTGTTTATTTATTATTTTTTCTTTTTTTGTTTCTTTGTTTCTTTTACTAGGAAGTTTCTAAAATATATTTTATTCATCTGATACTAGTGCTTCTAGTGTAAGGCTATCATTCAAACCAGTAAGTTGACTGTGCATAACCTTTGACTTGTTCTGCAATTCACATAGAAAATGGGTCTGACATCCTATGGATGGACATATCATCATTGCTTCATTTGCCAGATTTTGAAAGATTTTTCATCAGCTGTATGAGATGAGCAACTCATATGACAGTGGATGCCTATGTTTCTGTACCTTATTAGTTTATGTGGAATGAGTTGAAGTAGCACTCTAATCCACCTATCTGGGAAGGCTCTTTTGTGCCATTTATGTATATTAATTATTCTTTGCTCCCACTGACTTCTTTATCACCCAGTGATTATCAGATTGACTCATCTAAAATGAATCTTAAGAAAGAGTGGCACATTCAAGAGTTGTAATGGGATTTCCATGGTGAGATGTTCTGCAATCTTAAATGTGGGTGAACTAATTAAACTAATTGTATTCATGTGCATAAAAGAATTCATTCTTCCAAATGTCCTAAAGGGCAGTGCAAAAAATATAGTGCAGTGAGATTGCATGAGCAGAAATATAATGAGCACACTGTTGTACAGGCTACATCACTGACCCACTGAGCACTAAGTCTGTGTAATTATAACAGCTTTAGTGTTGACTCATTGTATGGTGTTTTTCCTACATAAACGGTGTAAAACATGTTTTATTATGTTATATTATTCATCCCCCTAGAAAATTATGAGGAGTAACAGCAGAAGAGAGTCAGACAGGGCAAAGTGATAGTGTTGAGAAAGCCAACAGTGATATTGTGGTGTCTAGACACACACCGTTCATCTGAGAAGACTTTGTGGTCAAAATACTGTACATACTAATAATACTGTGCATAAAAGACATGCAGTGAGGGCTTGTATTACTCTTTTTGAATTTCACTGAGAGATAAAGGGTTTGAATAAGTGCCCCTCTATCCCATCTCACAAAAGTGTCAAAAATTAACATTTGTTAGACATGCAAGGCACTGCCATCCTTCAATGTTTTGAGCTGATTATGAAATTGATGGCAGTACATGAACTCTCTTCAAGACCTTTTGCGGTTGAAGGATGAACCTGAGGGTCAAAATTATTTGCAATTTGAGCAAGAACCATATACCCAGCAGCTGTGAGACAGCACTGCAATATAATCTACTTGTGCGTTTATCCACATCGCAAGTATGTCTACTAAGAGTGCTTGTTTTTTCCACTGACAGGCTAAGATCATCAGTATTAGTGTTTGACAACATTATGGATAGGATTCATACAGACCTTTTTGTTAAAGAGTAAGCTTTTGTTTAACTTGAAACATTGTGATATATCACTTCCAGACTCCAAAACAGGAAGTTTACCTCACAGAACGTAGAAGTTGCTTGTTTGTTTTATTGCATGATGGTGGCAGTTTTCCAGTTCTTTACTTGAGCATAAGTGAAAGTGAGTGAGTCCCATGCAGGATCCGATCCTAAATTGTAAGTCCATTGTCATGTCTATCACTGGTGTTTTATCCTTGTTTAAGCATGTTTGAATTTAATCCAGTTAATATTATTCAGTAATTTTTTAAAATGAAAATTAGTTCAACACACGTTTCTGATATAGAACCCCATTACAAAATGTTAAAATCAAAGCATTATTTATTGTGTAACTACACAACCATCATTGATAGTTAGGCCTCTGTAAGTTTTGGTGATCTTGAGTTTACAATTATAAACAATATATGAAATCATTTTTATTATCAATCAAACTAGTTGTTTAGCTCCTGTTCATTTATTATCAGTACTGAAAATCATCTTGTACATCTTTGCACCTCAGTTGGAAGTTTACTTTCAAGACTATTTTACAAGTGTAGTTCACAAATTCAGTTTAGCAGGACCCTATCAGATTGAAGCAGAAAAACTGCATTACCTGCAAGATCAGCTGACCCACTGACTGACTCTTGTTACCTGAAGAATCGCTGCATCTAGGAGAGCATTAGCCACTGAGGGAGCCACCTGTATGCTGGCACAAGATCCGCCACACCAGGTCCAACTGAAAGGGGTCCAACTACAAAGCAACACTGCTAAAGTAGGAATAATGTCCCTTATTCTGCAGTTCTCTAGTAATTCTGAATCCCACACTTCATTCAACTATTGTCAAACTAAGTAAACGGTTCATTTAATTCTTACAAACATCAGTTTTAGTCATCTCTTTGCTTCTGATCTCATAGTTCTGTTTTGGAGCAACAGGGTAGCTCTTAGCAGCATTTTATGGCACTATTCAGCATTACAGCAGAACCACATTATTACACAGTGACTGTCACTAGCCATTTGTTTTGTAATGACTGCATGTGGTGGAAAGGACTTTAGAGCCAGTGTGAGCAACATACTGACTGTTGCCCCTACACCAAATCACCTGACACTTGTTACTTGTTAGGGCTTGGAAGGAGCACAGATGTGAAAGTAGAGACCGTTTTGCAAAGGGATCACTCCAGCCATGTTGCTCCAATGCATGAGTACTCAGTAGTTATTACTACATTATTGCATGAGTACTCGGTACTCTTGGGCTGAACCACATCCATCTTTTGATCTCAACTATTCCACCTATAAAGTTTTTTGACTGTATCTTGCACAGTTACAACACTATTGTGGTGACAAAATCTGTACACAGTAATATAAACAGCTGCAAGTGTACTCATGTACTCATGTACTCATTATGATGGCATGATTGCCATGATTGAGTTTAAAAAAAACAAAACAAGTCATATATCACAGCATCTGCTCTTTGTGTTGATTCAAAGCTGTCTAATCCATATTTCAGTCCCACAACATGTAAGGACACAGTACAGCTCTCCACGACCTAAACATGATGCCCCATTACTGAAACTAGTACTGAAGCAAGTACTAATGGAACTTAGGTCAACAGAAGGTTAGATTAGAAGGTACAGACTTTAATGGGCCAAAGTTTAGTTGCCTGGCCATTCTAGGCTTGTAAGGTATTGTTTATTGTGTAAAAGGTGGGTAAAGAAAACTTTATTACTTCTCAGCACCCAATAATATGAAATTTAATTACATAACACATAATAATTTAAGCTTAACTTTTTAAGCCCTTAAAATGACCATCCTGTAGTATCATGCATGCACATCACATTTGAAGCCAGGAGAAATAATGACATCTAGATGCAGGGAGCAGCTCACAGGGACACACACATCCCCACTGGCAATCACAATTCCTTTTAATGGAACACATTCAAAGAAAACACAATACAAATTGTGGAACTGTTGACTCCAGAACTGGAGCCACCAAACTAAAATGAGAAATGTGTTGAGTAGGAGGTGCAACTTTGAAATAGATACAAGAGCATATGATTACTGTTGTTATTCCTTGAAAATGTCATACTGAGTGTAGAGGAAGCTTGCAAGGGAAGAAAGCTGATGGTGAAATAGCTCTTAAAGGTTAAATTATATTCAGCATGGGGCATAGCTACCTTTTTACAAAGGTTAAACATGTGTATTAAGAACGAACATGATACCCACTATGAAGGTACCCTGATGGTAAAATGGCCACAAACACATTAAACAACTTTTTAAGTCTGATACTTGGATTCATTCAAAATAATACATTGTGCAATTTTCTCCTCTTGGATATATTAGAACTGGAGTAAGGGTAAAGTGTACAGTGGGATCCTCATTGTAAACTAATTATTTTAACATCATTCAGAGTGAAGAAAACTATTATGAACCATTTCACTAATCATAAATTGTCTGTTGCAGCAGAGATCCATATTGGTTCATGTTGTGTCAGCTGTTTGATTTAATTACATCAAGCAAAGAGCTTCACTGAACTGTTTGGAAGATTGCAACAACAAAAATAGTCTGCTAACATTGCAGAGCAGAAGACCATGTATCTTGGTTTAGGTCCTTTGATGGTGTACAAACCTGCCATAATTTCTTTGTGTTACCATTGACTGTGGAATATAACCATATTACTAGTTCATGTCAAGATGGCTGCAGACACAGGGATTCCTGAGACACGAAATGTAACCAGTGTCTTGTCCACTAGAAAATGCCATTTTTTCTGAAGCTTTCCAGTGTTAGTCTCTCTTTAGTGCCATCCAGATTACAAAAATACACTGAGGCTATATCCAAACTAAGACATTTTCATTTTAAAACTGTGTAACAATCTCTGTGTTTTAGCTCAGTGTTTGCATTAGAAATGATCTCTGTCCACATTAACACACCTGAAAACACATCTCTCGTGACTGGGCTTGCATGTCCCAGCATACACAGGAAGCTGGTAGACTACTCTGCAGTTGGTTGCTAAGTTGCAGAAAATACTATGAATTAATTTTAACTATTATGCTGTTAATTATACATCATAAAATTATAAAATGGGTCACATGAGCATGACAAATCAGTGAAGGAATATGTCATGACTATTAAGATCCAATCAAGTGAACATGCTGTGTGTGCATCATCATTTCCAAGTCTCTGTTTCTTCCTGTTTAGACTAAATAGAAACCCGGAGTTTTCAAACTTAAACGGGCCCAGCAGCATTCCCACATGCAATAATTTTAGCTTGAAAACTCGAGCATAAATGTAGCATTAGTAATGCATTTTAAAACTAAAACACTGTAGTGACAAGCAACATTTTACTATTGAACTCAGACAAATCTGGTTATTGTACTTGGTACACCTCAGAAATATATTTTCTAATGATGTAGTTATGCTAGATGGCATTGACCTGGCCTCCAGCTCCACTGTAAAGAATCTGGGAGTCATCTTTGATCAGGATATGTCCTTTAGCTCACACATAAAACAAACTTCTAGGACTGCCTTCTTTCACCTGCGTAATATCACCAAAAAGAGACATTTTCTGTCTGAAAAGGATGCAGAAAAACTAGTCCATGCATTTGTTACTTCCAGGCTGGACTACCGTAATTCACTATTATCAGGCTCTAAAGACTCTGCAGCTGATCCAAAAAATAAAAAATAAATAAAATAAATAAATAAATAATAAATATTCCGTCTCTCTCTCCTCTTCTGTCTCTTTCTGCAGGTATTTCTGCCTCTGGAGCTGTAGAGTCTGATCTGTGATGACAAGTCTCCTGCTGCTCCTACAACTCCACTCAACACCTGCTGCTAGAATTCAAAAATAATTAGTACTGCTTCTACTATTATTCTTACTTTTGCAATTACTACTTTAATTATCACTACTATCATTACTACTATTGTATTATTGGTAACACATTTCTTTTTTACATATGCTATGTTCTTCTGTCACTGTTACATGTTACATCCCTCTGTGGCATGTATGGGCAACTGTGCCTCTTGCAAACCAGTACCATGGAATACCATGGTACTTCCCATGATACAAGCAGCGTACTATGACACTGGTCATGCTAAAATTTGTACATCTTTGTACTGGCCATGACACTGCCTGTGTCTCTACCTGACCTGCTTCCAGTTTCCTTCTGTATTAAATCGTTTCCAAGGCTTTCAAGTCAATTTATTATAAAGATTTTGATAAAATTAATAAAAAAAAATACCACAGTTTACCATAGTTTATGTAAATCAAAATGAAGCTGCCATTAAAAGTAATTACAAAAATTACTGATGAAAAGACTGATGTGTTGCACCTAAATCCAACAAGCTCAGTTTTAGAGAGCTGAAAGAGAGAGACAGCTTATATCAGGAAACCAAGTCCAATGTTTCACAATGTTCGACCCATATTTGTGGCAAAGAAAGGTAGGTAATGCTGGCCATAATTTCTATCATCTCCTCTCTTGTTCCTCTTTGATGGTGAGGAGTAAAAAGAGCAGCTTTTAAGTTAGCAACAGGGGTCTGAGAAAAATCTATGGCAGGTCAGCTTGTCAGAGGTAACCTATTGGGATTTCTCATGTGCTGCAAAGAGTAAACCCCACCACCACCCACACCCCAAGAGGAGAAAAGATGATCATTGAGAAACTCACAGGGCTTTCATGATGAACAGCATCAGACACACATTGTCACAATGATCAAAATTGTTGCAGTTCCACTCCATGTAGGCCACATGAAGGAAAGGAGGTAAGAGCAAACACAAACCAGCATATCCAAGTCAGGAGGGGAAGGAAATAATACATAGCATGAGTTTTCAGAGGTTTCTCTGTAATTATATTTATATAATGCTGTTATGTGTTGTGTGCAGATTTTATTTCTGCAGGGAGAGGGGGACATGTCTTTTTATTGTTTGCTACATTGATTCAGGTGTGTCTGCGTACTTTATCAGGCAGTTCAGAGCTCTTGCAGCATTTTACAGAAACTTGATTTGTGGACCGTAATTATCTCATTTGCATTCATTTATGGCCTATAAAAACAGGCAGATTGAATCCATTGCAATTTGTTTCACTCTGCTCATCCTGTGCAGGATGGGCAGCAAACCTTCACCCAATCAGAATTTAAATTAGTGTCTTCAACGGAATGCTATCAAAATTTTGGAGGCATAAAAAGGATATTATTTGCTAGGGGATTTGTCTAGGACAATCAAAAAGTAATTTACTGTGTATATACTGACCATATATATTTTTTTGTTTCATTTTCTTGAATTGCATAAAATTCTCCTATCTATAATTTTAATACTTAAGGATGAATTTGAAGTGGCATATTCCTATCTTTGTATAATTACTTGTAGAGATGAGGCTTTAATTTATATCTGTTTTCATGCAAGTGACTGTCCAATAATTCACTTTTTGAATACCTTTATTTTTCCATAATAAGTGCCAGTATTATACTAATGCTATTTTAATAGCTACTGGGGCTCACAGCCAGAGATTACAGACAGCCACTCCTCCGGGTCTCATCTTATCATAGTGAAAAAGAACATGCTCCTGTTTAAGATAACATGGAAGGTGGTAACTAACATCTACTGTATAGCCTTTAACTGTGCAGAATATGTCGGAATGTTTTATTTATAATTTATGGGAGTGAGTCACTCCTGCATGTCCAGTGTGACCTTTTGTTGCACAGGTTTGGAGTTGCCAGGAGATATTTTCTACTATGAATACAAAGAGAGGATGAAAGAAAAATAAATAATTAGAAGTTCTTCCCATATTTGTGCTGTTGTAGGTGTTAGGCACAGATTTATTTCAGGCAGTGTTGAGGTGATAATTTTCTGTCATCTGTCACTGATCGCCATGACTGACACTCAACCTTTGGGAGTCTTAACAGTGTTAATTTAGTCAATGAGACTATGATGACCTGTGCTTGATGCACGAAGCTCTGAATACCACTCCAAGTCTTGTTAGGCTTTGTTATTAGGTAGTGTGCATAAAGTGAACTGCTTGGTGGCATTTTTCGGACATGGAATCACTAGTAAAGTCAGAAATTATATTGTGAGTGGGCACAGAGGTGGGCCTCCATCCATGATAGGTATAATAATTTTTGTAAACATTATGACACTGCAACTTAGCATTATGTCCAGTACATAACCTCAAGCCAGCTGCTAGAGAAAAGTATCCTCTGACAGGTTGTATTAGCATCCACATCTGTCTGCTTACTGTTTTACAGGGAAGCACAGCCCACTGTGCACATTTGTGACAGACAACTGAATATGAACTTTTTCTCTCCCTTGTCGTATTGTCATGTGTCAAAATTAAAACCCTTGTTTCAAGGGTCCAGTACTTAGGAATTACATTGTAATGTGATATTCCTGTAACAAGGTGTCAGAACACCCACACCGATTGTCTTCTCTCTTTTCCAAACACCATCAGTGTTTTGACAAGTATCAATGCAGGTTGATGGAGCCCCCATGCAATTTTATCTTTTCACTCATCAGATTGGCACACTGTAACTTATGTACCTATACCTTTGCAGCAGTTTATAATAAGAATGTATCAAATGATAATATGAACACAATGTGACAATGTGTAAAGGGTTTCTCATCAGAGCTGCCCCCTGAAAGTCAGTGATTCCATGCATCGGTTGGGAAGACGATGATTTGACTCACAAAATGTGATTCAGCGACTCATTACACTTTTTTAGGTGCCTCACAGTACACAGACAGAGCAATGCAGTGTGGCAGGCTGTAAACTTCACAACTTTACAGCCACATCTTGTCTTATATATTGGACCACAAAACTAAGTGTGATGGAAGCAGAGACGGTGATAGAAATGAATAGAAGAGTGACACTGGACAGTGCAGAGCAGAGCAGTGCGACTCCTTTCTGTTGGCTGCTCCCATATTCTCAGCTCCAGTGTTGGGTATGTTCTTCCTCCTGACAGCTGCATGCCTCTCACTGGAAGATGCACAGTTTAAATGGACGCTACTGGTGTTATGGTGAGTTAACACCAGCTGACAACGCTGTCAGCAGTTTCCACTATATACATTTTGTGGCGATGGCCTGCAATGTCATGAAGTCACAATTACAAGACTCTGCAGAGGGATTTTAATTTGAAACAGAGGTTACAGGAAATGGAGACAGTGGTGACACTTGGTTGAAGGGAGAAACAGAGACAGAGAGAAGAGAAAAAGAAAGACAGAGAGATATCACTAGCTAGCACCACAAATAAAACCCTCAAATGCTGAGTCTAATGGCTTTTGGTTACGTTTTGCTATGAGCTTAGAGCCATTCGCCACACTGTAAACCCCAATCCATCCATGACACAAAATTTTATTAAGTCTACACAAATGTTCAGGAATGTCAAAATGTTTTAAAACACTCATCCCTTGTGAGTTTGACATCATTTTTTTTTACTGAGTCAGCAATTGTTAATTTTAATTTAAGTTGCAGAGTTAGGCTGAACACAAAAATGTTTTTCTGTCTGAACATAAAACACATAATCCAGTAAAAATGAGTCAAAAGAATGTTAAATTGAAAGCTTGAAAGTACAACTTTGATTTCCTTGTTTGATTAACCTAAAATTGACTTTGAGTGACAATGTTTAATTAATATGTTTAGTCAATATGACCTAAAAATTAAATGTCAAAACAGCATATATTGTAAAGCTCAGTGAACAACAAACAAGTGTATTGGTTCTCTGGACGTAGAAAGACTTGACTGTCATTCCTATTCCTATATCAGTGTAACAAAAAATACTTAAGTGGCCATAAACATTAGCATTTGGTTTCTTTAAAGTGTCATTTTAAATATTACCTTTAGAACAGGAAATACAGCTGAATACATTCACTGGTCAGCATTTGTCATTTCAATCTTTGATAATCGTGCGTACACACATATATAGATAGATAGGTATGCACCCAGTTATTGTGTGTGTTTATTTGCAATGGAGAACAGGATCCCTTAATCTGGTAGTTACCACTCATGATTTGCGATTAATATTAAGATTAATATCATGATATTCAGTTATGAAAATACTTCTGTCCAAAAGAACAGTGGTGCCCCTCCTGCAACAAGTCTTGTGCATATTTGCTTTGGTAGTTCTGAACTTTGAAAACTGTCATCAGTGATCATTATTACATTCATTAATGGCATTCATCAAGTTCTGTCAGATGATAGGGTTGATTATTTCCTGTTATTAATAACTATATTTCAAACGATAAACATTACATTATACCGATTAAATTTTGATATGTAGAGTGAAATATTTTGCACATAAGAAAAAGCCAAAGGGCGACCAAACTCATTACAAATAACCTTACAGGGACATGTAAAGTACATCCACAGCTGATTTCATGGACACCTGGCCAATAGTAATGTCCTATTTTCTGGATTAAAGCAAACTGTCAAACCTACAGATTGATTGACAGATATCATTGTCCTGAACCCCTTAGCCTGCTGTCAGTGTTCAAATTGTTATTTTCATCACAATTCATTATACACCCTCATGTACCTGTCTCACCCCATTTTGGACTTTTCCAGTTTTCCAATTTGATAGTAGTGATATTAATTGATTTAGAATTATCCACAGCTTACTCCTGTCTACCATCTCTTCTTCAGTCACTCACCTCTTGTCAGAGCCTCAGCTGAAGAACAACCTGTTCTCTAATTGTCTAATAATTTCAGTTCCCTGTAATGAAAATGACTATTCAGGACAATGGTGGGAAATTACATTTGGGCAATGGATGACTGGCTCTCTAGCCCAGCCCTTCCTCCCCTGACACCCTTTACACCCTCCCACTACTGCCCACCCTCCACAAAGCCTCTGATGGAACATCTGTAAAGATGGATTTAGCTTCAGTGATAATTTTCTTAATTAAACCACACAATATTTAATTAAGAAGCAGTGAAGTTTAATTACAGAGATTTTTCTTTTCTTCCTCCGTCATTTCTCTTCCGTCTCTCTCTCCTAGTTTTTCTAGGAGTTGGGCCTGCAGGTTTTCTGTCTGTTTTGGTTTAAAGACTTACCTTACAAATATCATTGTGCTGAACATATTTATGAGTTGGTACAGAGGGCTGCCATTTTTAATAACTCAGCAAATGGTTTTACATTGTGACATGGATCTTCCATGCCACATGAAAATCAAATCAAGAAAATGGAAAACAAACCAATGGATGTATGACAGGGAGCAGCACAGACCTGGCAAAAAATTAGTTTTCATGAGGAGGTGCAGAGAATCCGTGTATCATTCGTTCATTTGTTTTTCAAAATAAAAAAAACAAAACTAAAAAAACAAAATAATGACTCGATTTTTCAATATTTGTTTCCAGAACCAAAATGAAAAAAGTGATAACGACTCGTTTTTCCAATTTCCAATGTTGTGCACAAATGGAAAATGGAAAAAACTGATAACAGGCATTTTATCCAATTTTAAAATTTTTGATTTGACGCAAGGCGTGTGACCCAGAAGTGAACTTTGACCTTACACACAGGAAGAGATGAGCAAGACGAGCTGCAAAAAAATTAACACCTTTGTGCTGTTTAGGGGACATGATTTATATTTCCAATTCTGCATCTGAAACGTCTTTTTCGCCTGAGCTGGTGCTGATTACAGAATCTTCTGACTGATATTTCTGAGCATCTCAGGACACCTAACTGCTGAAGCACGCTGGAAATCTCAGCATATGTTTTTTCGTCCTCAAAAAATTTGAATTTGAATTTTCTTTCTTCTTCTTCGTCCTCTTCTCTTTCTTCTTCTTCTTCTCCCTTTTATGCCTTCATCCTGTGAGTACACTGAAAAAAATTTGGAATGTTATGTACTTGGGAAAACCTAGGAAAATTTTTGCACTTAGAAATTGTAAGTAAATTCTACAAGGGCAATCATCAAGTAAACTTTACTTGCGGATATAAATTTCTTTTACCAGCAAAACTCGGGTAATTTACTGATGATTATTAATATGGTCATTGAATTTTACTCTCTCCTTCTTTGTAAGTTTTATTTAGACTCTGACTGCTTCAAACTGAAAAATCTCACCTAAAATCAATGCCTTTTCAAGGTAATTTTAAAATACGTTTTCTAACTTTTATTTATGGACTATATTTAAGTAACATTTACACAACATTTTACATTAATTTTCTGCAGTTTAAATTGCCTAAATTTGTTCTTAATGGTTTTGTTTACCGAAACAATGACTTTAAAAAAATGAGGCAACTGTTTAATTTAACAACACCTTTATTTTTCTGAAGTGAAAAAAAAAAAAATCAATAAAACATTTTCCAACAAGTTTGCATGGCAAAACAACAGCAAGGTATAGTTCACCCTAAGATTAAATTTTTGTTATTATTTACTAACCCCTTTGTTAACATCCGTGTCCTTCTGTGATTTTGAGAGGCGCTTTTTCTGCAGTGAACCGTATCTTAGCTTCAAACGTCCAAAAATACATCAATAATCAATAAAATGTCTCCATACTGCTCGTTTTGTATAAAATTAAGATAATAAAAACTATGGACCTTCAAAATGATTTAGCCGCTCCTGCCTCCATTAAACCTGACCACCATCATTGTCTTCTTGTGTTTTGGCGGACAATGAAGCGCATGCGAGGATTCAAAACGTGCAACACTATTAATAAAACTTACTTAATATTTCTAGGTTCATGTGCAATGACTATGAAACCTTTGAATATTATGTGAAAATACATAATAAAACTTACTCTTCCCACACAGTTTGTTTATTACATGAATGACATATATAGTTTTACTTGAATAATTCCAGTTCTCACTGATACTTACAATTACAAAATAAAAATTGTGACAGTTAACTTCTTAACTTAATCATTTTTTTCAGTGCAGAGCAAGAGCACTTCTGGATATTTGGTCTGTACTAAGCTAAATGCAGACTTTGAATTGGAACAGTACTTGGACTATGACTGATAATGAATAGATAAGAACGTAGATTGAGAAAGGTCTATTACAACAATTTCCTGTAGGCCAGCCAGCTGAAAGGACGTTACTATTGACTGTACATTCAGTTATACTTGTGACTGATTGTACAGTAGCGCAGTTCTTAGATTCACATTGCAGACAAACAGACACTTGAAGGTGTTAACAGCTAAGCTAATTAGTACTCTTCTGTGAGTTTTAAAAATTGCTAAGGAATTCTTTCTTAATCCCATGTGAATATGTGATGCTACAGCATGACTGAGATGTCAATATTAGTTTGAAGGTGTCAACAACTAAGCTAATTAGTGTTAGTTAGCAAGCATTACCTGCAATAAACAGCTGAGTTAATGGAGGAGAAGTTAAATATGGCTACAAGGTACATAGTTAGCATAGGTTGCTAGTCTTCAGGCCTGAATGTGAGACTACATGATGGATGATGAGCAACATTAGGA
Source organism: Lates calcarifer (assembly GCF_001640805.2). Taxonomy (NCBI): domain Eukaryota; kingdom Metazoa; phylum Chordata; class Actinopteri; family Centropomidae; genus Lates; species Lates calcarifer. The sequence continues at coordinate 16,928,188 of NC_066847.1, forward strand.
TTCAGTTGGAATTGTGTATCTGCCCGCCCAATGAATTTAAAGGCGATGAGTACTGGACATCTGCAAAGTTGTATGAGATGCAAAACGTAGTCAAAATTAAAGTAACAGAGATTAAGATACCCTGGCTTTTAGTCCTTACTGTGAGTTAAGCTCCAAAAATAATGACTCCTACACTTTCTATAATGCAACTCAACAGCATCCTTCATTATATCCATTGGTCTGGTGCCAACATTTCAAACTCACACCTGCCATACAGAGGTTGTTTGTTTTAAATTGGAGCTTCCAAATCTGACTGATTTAAGAGTTTAGAAAATTACTTTCAGAGCCACAGAAAATGTATGAGATAATGAGAAGTTGAGAAGTGAATAATACACTGTCCTTGTATAAAACTGGTGTTCAACATTCACTCTTCTTTAGCTCTGGCCTCATCTTTACCAGCTCCCAGAGTAATTATCTGGCTCTTTAGCTGCTCAACGCTCAGCTACATTCACTAGCTAGTTACTGTGTCTGTCTGCTGATGTGCTGGGTTAGACAACAGCTGCATGCAGAAACAGGACTGAGGCTCAGTAAGGGCTGAGGGGAACTGAATTACTAGGTGATAATGTTCTGTTAAGTTTGTCAGTACAGAAGATTCTGCACATTACACATAATACACAGTTTTGAATATTTATCAAAGTTGATATGTACATTTTTCAATCGCTACAGAGCCACAGGGGCGGCTGTGGCTCAGGAGGTAGAGCAGTCCGCCCACCAATCAGAAGGTCGGTGGTTCCTCCAGCCCGCATGTATCCGCATTTGCCGAAGTATCCTTGGCCTCCGATGTGTGTGCATCGGTGTGTGTGTCTGTGTGTCTGTCTCTAGAAAGCACATTGTATAGAACGTGTGCTGTATGAATGGGCTGAATGTGATCTGTAGTGTGAAGTGGTTGTGGTTGAAAAGACTAGAAAAGCGCTATATAAGTACAGTCCATTTACCATTTAACTGTAACAATGGGTCTGAACTTTGGCTGCATTCTTTCAAAATCCAGCACTGTGGCCCCTTCCTGCAAGCTTGTCCAGGGTGTGAGCATGTTTATTTGTACTTTGATGCTGAGCTTGCAAGTAAACAGCTCTTAGTGTCAACACTGGCTATGTAGTGATAGCAGAAACTTACATATAGCACCTTTAATGCAGATTTACAAAAATGCCAGAGATCAGACCAATATTTTGGACTATTGCTTATAGTTGAAGAAAAAATCACTATAACATAATATCCTATATTATGCAGTTCCTTCAAAATCAGAAAACTATTTAGGTGATACCATAGTGATTCCAGCAATGGATTGGTGCAATGGTGCAATGGTGACCGTCTGTACCTACCTCTCCATCTTAAAACACTCAAACCAACTCTGCGTTGGTACATGAAACCAACACAGGTTCAGGAGGTCTTCATGTAGCAGATGTGTCGCTCACAGCTCCCACACATACAGCCTCTTGCGCAGAGAGAAGTAGGTGTTCTAGCAGCACACGGAGATATGAAGTTAATTAAACTGCCAATCCCAGAGAGGACCATGACAGCCAGAGAAGACCTGTGCCTGGATAAGAACAGAGGAGTGGTGGGGTGGTGATAGGGGTGAAACAATCTGCAGTGTGTGATTAACTGTATTCAGAAACTAAATGTTGTGCGTGCATGCACACACACACACACACACACACACACACACACTCTCTCTCTCTTTATATTTTATGTTATATCTTATGTTGTTCAGGATTCTATGGGAATATGTGAACATGGACAGTGTATTTATGTATCAGCATCAGTTAAACTGGCTTCAGAAGTGAGTGAAAAAGCCTTTCACCATGTATGTGAATAAGAATGAAATGTGGAATAGTCGTCAATCAGCCTGGCACCACGGGCATTGTGGGAAGAGACAGAAGCTCTATTTCTGCTATCCTGACTGAAGCCTATTAAACCTGCACTTTGCTTTACTTTCATTACCCTTTTCATTTGCACTCAATAGTCTGCCTTTTTATCAGCTGTGAACAACCACATCATTCAGACTGATAAGAAATAGAATATTGCTTTCCTCTTTGACCTATGACCCCATGGGAGCTGGGGAGTCAGTCAGGAGGTAAAACAATGCTGATAAAAGAAAATGGTGAGTGAAATCTGATAGATTCTGATAGACTGATATTATGAGCTTTTCACTGCACATATTGACAAATGAAACTGGTCATGTGTGGACAAAAAACATGATAGAGCAGTGCTGGTATTAGCTGGGGAAATGTTCTCCAGTGGCTCATTCAATAACAATGTTTTTCCAAAGACGCCCTCTCAGTGAGGCACACTGAACGAGTTGAGGAGAAAAATAGGCGAGAGCACCAGGCAACAGGGAATATCCATTGTCCCACCCAAATGTGATCTCCTTTTTTGAAATGAAATCAGTTTGATCGCTCTATTTCTCAACATAAATGAATGATTTCTTGCTGTGGTGGAAGTACCGAGGTTTCTGCAGCTTCAGTCTGTCACTGCTCTGAGTTTTCTATCACTAACATGGTAAAAACATGGCTGCTCTGAATTTCTCTGTCTTTTATCTTTTAAAAGAGACACGAACAAAGTTCCCCTAGGGTCCATGAATCTGAGACTAGAGATAGGAAACTACTTATTCTGTCTTTGGAGAATATATCCGAAGACAGAATATATCCCTTCTCTCTCAGGACAAATATTAACTGGTACTCTTCTGTTAGTTTTAAAAATTGCTAAAGAATTCTTTAGGTAGTAATTGCTTTCTTAACCCTCACATTGTCCTCTGGGTCAAAGTAACCTGGTGGCCAACAATGTGTCTTTGTGTGTGTGTGTGTGTGTGTATAGTAGGATTTGTTGTTGTGCATGACAGTCATGATTCTGAAGCAGTTATCTTTTGTTTTTGAATAATAGTAAGAAGAAAAAAGTATATGGAATACGAAGGGCAACGGGAGAGTTAATCCCATGTGAATATGTGATGCTACAGCACGACATATGTATGTATATATATATATATATAGCACGATAATCGTCACTGTCCTGCCCCAATGCTTTTTGTGATCTTTGACTTCTCCTCTAATACCACCAGCAGGTCAAACTTTTCACTTAGTAAATATCTCAACACCTATTCACTTGATTAAACAATGAAAACAAATATACTTGGGGCAGGGATTCTGGGCTACCAAGTTTCTGCTTGTCTTCACCCCAGTCAGTAATATTAATTTCCCGGTTCAGTTTCATTTATTCATTTTTGCACATGTAAGGGGCCCATTAGCATGCTGGGCCTCTGGTGACACCATGATAGTAGATCTGACCCTACGTAATTCAGCTCCCAGTTCATCTACTGCAGAACCAATAGGGTTTATATCATGAATATTTAGCTTCAATAAAATATTTTCCAAAACTCATAGTCTTGTTTTCATGTAATTGTTGTGTTTGGTTTAATTTATACATTTGTAAGGAACTAGTAAGGAATATAATATTGATTTTCATCGGTGAAATTCTGTACTGGAGTTGAGTTCATTTAACTGTTTTAAACTGTAGGTCCTGCCCTGTTAGTATTTTCTAAAAGCCTACAGAAGATAACCTGGAGCACATCTCTATGTCCATACACTGTCAATGCTTGCAATTATTTTTTAAAACTCCATATTAAAGTGTGTTTCCCTGACCTGCACGTATGAATAGCAAAGCATACAGGCTCTGCAAGTGTAACTATACCACAGGGCAAAAAAAGCAACTTAGTCCCTGTAGCAATATGCTAATCATCTCCCACTGCTGTAACCTTCTCTCCTTCATCCCCCACCGCTGTCTGACTCTCCGTCTGTCTCTTTCCTGATCTCTCTCTCCCTCTCTTTCTCTAAGTCTTAACAAGGAGCGAAGCACACAGCTACTTCCACCTAAAGATGCTACATATTCAGTGCCCTCCTCTCACGTCCTTCTTAAAACATAATGGGATTTAAGGCCAGAGGGGGGACTGGCTGTTTGTACAAAGGTAAGCAGTTTGTTTGAGGGTTATGTACATGCAGCCTCTGTGGTCTGAGGGAGACTAGATGCTATACCACTCCCTGTGGCAGCACACCTAATGCTGACATTGTGCAATACAAAAACTGAACATAGGGTACTAAATAATTCTATGTTACGATGTTGAGAAAAGAAGTGAAATGTATGTTTGTTTTCTTTCTTCTTTCGTCTTTCTTTCTGAAAAGACTGAAACCAACAGTGAATTTAGATGATAGATCATTTCCCAGCCTTTTTCTCACAAACACCAGATTCCTCACCAACAAAATGGATGAACTGAGGCTACAGATAGCAACCAACAATGCTGTGAGGGACAGTTGCATCCTGTTGATCACAGAGACCTGGCTTCATTCGTTCATCCCAGACTCTGCCATTGACCAAGCAGCTTTCACCACGCAGCGTCATGACAGGACAAGGGAATCCAGTAAGAGCAGAGGGGTGGGGGGCTCTGTGTGTACATCAGTAACAAGTGGTGCACTAACACAGTGACTGTAGACAGTCACTGATCCGCAGACTTGGAGTATGTGACTGTTAAATGCAGGCCCATTTATCTCCCGAGAGAGTTCATCGTGGTCATGATAACTGCTGTTTACATTCCACTGGAGGCCAATGCTAGCTCAGCTATTGGACATTTACATGGCAGAATTAGCAGCCAGCAGAGCACATATCCTGACTCTGTGCACATCATAGCAGGGGATATCAATCATACGGACTTAAAGACAGTTTAAGTTTAAGTCCTCCCCAAATTCCACCAGCATGTAAAGTGTGCTACTAGAGGAGCTAACACACATCAAGCTGGGTTACAGGCTAGACCACTACCACACCTGGGCCAGTCTAACCACATGTCCCTGCTTTTAATCCCTGTGTATGCCCGCTTCGAGGTGGAGCCGCCAGAGGCAGCCACACCACACCCTACAGTCCACAGCAGCTTCACCTTTATTGTAGAGGAGCATGCTGCGGGCTGTCAACCCGAGGAAGGCTGCTGGACCCAATGGCATCTCAGGACGCGTGCTGAGGGACTGCACAGACCAGCTGCCTGGACTTTTTAGTCCACTGTCCCACCCTGCCCAAGAAACTGACTACGGGCCAGTTGCGCTCACTCCAGTGGTGATGAAGTGCTTTGAAAAACTGGTCAGGGGTCATACCACATCACTCCTCCCCCAAAGATTTGACCCCCACCAGTTTGCTTACAGAGTGAATAGATCTACAGAAGACACCGTAGCCACAGTCCTCCATGCTGCACTGTCCCACCTGGAGCAGCAGGGTACTATGTGGGGCTGGTGGACAAACTGAGGGACCTGGGTCTTCAGCTTCCTGTCTGGTCGCAGCCAGACAGTTAGAGTGGGCCATCATAGATCTACAGCCCTCAGCCTTAGAAGAACAGTTTTTAGAACAGAATGGATGGTGTGTGTGTGTTTGTGCTTGTTTTTATCTATTTTATTTATTGTTTCTATTTTATTAGGAATGATGCATCGATGGATTGGCACTTTTAATTTCATTGTACATGTGACAATGACAATAAAGATATTCTGATTCTGATACATCAGATCAGTAAAGTAATATTGTCATGTCACTCTATCATCACTGTATAATGATCTACTGAAACATCTTACTGAGGAGATATAAACATGGTTTGTGATGTAAGCACAACCAAGTGACATATGGACTGTGGCTGCCATCCAGCTGAGTCTCTCACGCCTCACTGACTTTTGTCAATAATACAAACACAACACCCCCACGTGGATTCTGCCAATGATTTCATATGCCTTGTGCAAGCATGGAAATTAAATTTTTATTTTAAACATGAAGTACAGCAGTTTTAAGATGCCTATCAGGGCCAAAATGCTGCTTACTGAAATGAACAATGGGAATCATATTTAACTTCTTTCCTACCTTTTTATGGACACAGTCTTGTACCTTTGACAGAGAACTAGATATTTTCTAACATAGTTGCTCATTATTTTTTTTAATGCTGATGATTCAAGTATGTACAAGCTCCATCTGTCACCAACACTGCCTTTGCAGATATGTTTATGATGGTTACTTACCTCAGATGCTTGAAACACCTCCTCCCACTTTGCAACTCTAAATCATGTAGCCATCTTGAACAAACAGTCCTGTTCAACCCTGCAACAATAAATTATTCTGGCAATGTTGTGAATGTCAACTCTGATTTCACAGGTCATAGCAGGAGCTGAGGTTCATGGGTAGTAGAGCAAGAAATTCATTATTCAGTATGTTCAACTAACACAGACACACACGCACACAAAGGAAACAAACTTCACACATACCATGTATAACTGATTAATAATATCTAATCAATATATAACAACTCTGGCTTTTGCAGCACTATTTCAAATAAACTCATTTGTTTGGTAGTGGATACTTTTTTGAATGATAGACAGGGACTCCATGCTACTTAAAAGCACAATATATGGACTCATATTCATTTGTACTTACTGTGTTACCAGTTAGATGTGGTTAGATTGTGGTTGTAAGTTACACTGCACTGTTCAAGTCATGGGTGTAGTTGAGGTTTTCCATTCCTGGAGCAATACTTTATTGAGCAAAGGGAAATCTATGTTTTAACATGTTCAGTGTCCTCTCTGGGTATCTTGCTCCACAGCAAACTTTTTTAATGACGTGATAACTCAATCAGCAGTTTGACAGTGTTGGTTGTCTACATCACAGTGTTATGCTAGTAGCAGCTAATGTAGCTTCAAGCAGCTTAGCAGCAGTGATAAACAGAGACACACACTGTTTCCACACCATTTAACTTTCACTCTTTCATTCAATCCTTTCCTTAATATCAAGACTGATCTGGGTTCTTCACTTAAGGAACAAGTTATGCACAATACATATATTAATGAATAGACATGTCATCATGTAACATACTTATCATATAAATAATTCACTTATCTCCTACAACTTTTTAAAGATTTTATTTTCTGCTTAATTGACACTGGTGGTGAGGAGAGACTGGAAGGAAAATGTAGAATCCAGGCCGCTGCAGTCTCAAAAGCACAGATTCAGACAGTCTGGGTTTCCTGCATCACATTCCCAAGGAATCAATCCTTTCAGAATGCAGGGTGTGGTAAATGAAACCTGAAACCTCAAGCGGGCTTGTCAGTACAGAGACCAGGAGACTAGGTTCGCATTAGCATAACTACTTATTTACTTAAATTTAAAGAGACTCTGCAAAAAGTAAATGAGTCACAGTGGGAAATTCTGCTTCTAGTATTAGTGGTTCTTCCCACTTTGTTACCTTAAGGCACATTAGAAATAGAAAGGTTTTCATTTTTGATATAACTGACAGTTATTTAATTTGGGAGTGGCCCTTCTGACACATGATTGACTTTCAGGAGCATCTTTTTCCCTGGTGGACGGGCCTTACTGTAATGGATACTAAGGAACAAACTTAGAAGGTCCAAGATTTATATAAGGCTAAAAAGGTGTTATTTTCTGCAAATAAAAAACTGCCTCTGCTCTTCAAAAGTCCATTAACCTGCGTATTGACATTTCAGGTTTTGTGGTTGTGTGTGTGACATAGTCGTATCCTGTCTCTGTACGAGCAGAGTGGATATAAAAACACATTGTTAGGTGCAGCTTTATCATTGCCTGGGGATTCTTCGGGTAAACAGTCCCTCCAAGTGTTTGCAGGGATACCTCCGACCACCTCCTCCCAATTGGAACCAATCTTCCTCTTTCAATGAGCCTTGTGTCCATCTCTTCGCCTACAATCCTCTAAATCTCTGCAGTGTCACGGCTGCTTGGATACAGCCAGCTGGAGAGGCCAAGGCTTTGGCAAAGACTCAGACCAGGGAAGTTTGGGTCAAAAACAAACTACAACTACACAGCATGATTATCTGTGTCAAAGTCTCAATCCTGCTTGCTGTGTGTGTGGGTGTGTGCATTTGTGCATGCATGTGTATTTGTATGTTTAAGCGTATGTGTTATATTTTTTATGTGTGTGCATATTTGTGTGGGGCTGCAGTAGGATGCTGGGCTGTTTCAGTGTTGTGTATCCATATGACAGTATGCTCATGCAGCTCCAGAAGCACATGAGTGCCACCAGTAGTCAGTGAACTGCTACTACAGAGAGAATTTGTTGTGTTCATCCCACAGACAACCACACACAGCTGTGTCCTGTGCTCTGACAGCTCCATAGAGACTATGTGTTGATAGTAATCACATGACCCCCAGGGTTCAAATCTAGTGTTAGGTTTATTTAACTGTGGGGTTTAACCAACAATTTGATAGTGTTCCATAATTTAGAGAAGAGAGATGACAGGATATGAGGGGGAAGAGATGGGGAAGGCTGTGCAACAAAGGAGTTTGTTGTGACTCAAACTGGGGACACTGCGGTTCAAACAATATACTAGTGCTGAATCATAGCAATGTATAGTATTGATTAATTCAATTCAAGTCAATTCTATTTATATAGTGCCAAATTACAACTGAAGTTATCTCAAAGCACTTTCTGAACTGAACTTTCAAGCAGGTCTAGACTATGTTCTTTATATTATATTTACAGAGAGAGAGACCCAGCAATTCCCACCATGAGCACTAGGTGACAGTGGCAAGAAAAACGTCCTTTTACGAGGCAGAAACCTCAAGCACAACCAGACTCATGGTGGGTGGCCATCTGCCTCGACTGATTAAGTCAACAATAGATATACACTGACCAGCCACAACATTAAAACCACTGACAGATAAAGTGAATAACATTGATCATTTCATTACAATATATTGTTCAAGTCAGATCTACGGAGGCCCAACCCTGCAACCCCCAGGACCCAAAGGAAAAGGCTTGGTCTACAACAATGTTTAGGTGGGTGGTACATGTCAAAGTAACATCCAGATGAATGAGAGGCCCAAAGTTTCCCAGCAGAACATTGTATTGTAATGAAATAATAAGTGTTTTTCATTTCACCTGCCAGTGGTTTTAATATTGTGGCTGATCAGTGTATAGTTTATAGTAGAAAAAAAAACAACAACTTTAAATTCAAGTTACTATCTTTTCTTGAGGTTTGGTGCATGTATACAGTATATACAGTCAAGCCAAAAGCGAAATTATTCATACTACTGGCAAATTTTGACTTAAAATTACTTTTATTCAACCAGCAAGTTTTTTCTCGATTGGAAATGACACAGACGTCTCCCAGAAGATAATAAGATGATGTACAAGAGGCGCCATTGTGGAAAAAAAAATATTTCTCAGCTTTTATTTACATTTGAACAAAAAGTGGCATGTCCAAAATTATTCATACCCTTCTCAATAATCAATAGAAAAGCCTATTATTGGCTATTACAGCAATCAAACACTTCCTATAATTGCTGAACAGCTTTTTCTGAGATTTTTCACAGTGTGGAACGTCTTGTATTTTTTAATAATACTTTGCACTGTAGCCACTGGAACTTGAAACATTTAGATATGGCCTTGTAGCCCTTTCCTGACTTGTGAGCAGCCACAATGTGCAGCCACGGGTCCTCAGTGAGCTCCTTTGTCTTAGCCACAACTGTCCACAAACCAACTGCAGAGAGCTGCTGTTTTTCACTTGTTGAGTTCAATTCAATTTTATTTATATAGCGCCATATCACAACAACAGTCATCTCAAGGCACTTTTCATATAGAGCAGGTCTAGACCGTACTCTTTAAAATAGGTATTTACAGAGAGAGACCCAACAAATCCCACCAAGAGCAGCACTAGGAGACAGTGGAGAGGAAAAACTTCCTTTTAAGAGGCAGAAACCTCGAGCAGAACCAGACTCAGGGTGGGCGGCCATCTGCCTCGACCGGTTGGGTTAAGAAGGAGAGAGGGGGGGGAGAATAGCGAAAGAAGAACATAGCATAACACAGGTTCCATATCAGATGTAAGATGAGGCCAGTAATACAGCAGTAGTAGTGATAGTAGTGATAATTAAAGTATTAACTGCTAACACAGCAATACAACTAATAGCAGTGTAAGTAATTTCTAATTCTAGCAGCAGGTGTTGAGTGGAGTTGTAGGAGCAGCAGGAGACTTGTCATCACAGATCAGTCTCTACAGCTCCAGAGGCAGAAATACCTGCAGAAAGAGACAGAAGAGGAGAGAGAGACAGAAGAGCACAATACTACAGGAAAGGGAAGATATTGAGTTAGTAACATGTTTATGGGATCCATATTGAGTGGAGAGAGAGAGAGAGAGAGAGAGAAGCTCAGTGCATCATGGGAGATCTCCAGGCAGTCTAGGCCTATAGCAGCATAACTAAGGGATGGTTCAAGCCTGAGCCAACCCTAACTATAAGCTTTATCAAAGAGGAATGTTTTAAGCCTACTCTTAAAGGTACAGAGGGTGTCTGCCTCCTGGACCCAAACTGGGAGAAGGTTCCACAGTAGAGGTTGATTAAAACAGCTGTTCCCAATGAATCAGGGTAATTAGAATGCTTTAGAACAGCTTGGACTATTTGGAATGGTACAGAACTTTCCCATAGACTGTGACAGTTTGCAAAGGGTATGAATAATTTTGGACATGACACTTTTTGTTCAAATGTAAATAAAAGCTGAGAAATATATATATATATATATATATATATATATATATATATATATATATATATATATATATTTTTTTTTTTTATTTTTTTTTTCCTTAAAAAAACTTACTGGTTGAATAAAAGTAACTTTAAGTCAAAATTTGTCAGGGGTATGAATAATTTCAGGCTTGACTGTATATTTAGTATATATATTGTATAGATATATACAGCTATCGCTATCTCTCTTTCTCTCTCCATATATACATAGATAGACCAATAGATAGAGGCATTTATGTATCTATACAGTATACTGTATTCACCATTCAGCCAATAAAACAAGTCATAGGTTTTAATGTTTTAATGTTGCGGCTAATTGGTGTACATGGCTCTGGGTTAATCTAATATACCACTAAACTCATCTTTTTTCCAAAGGAGCATTGTGAACTGACAAGCTTTTTGGGGAAAAGAGCTTTTAACACAGATGGGGCTAAGAAAGGTTTATTGTGAAAAGCCTGGCTTGTGTGAAACTGAACCAGTAATAAACTAACTTGGAGCTAATGTGATCAGTTTAAGAGAAGCCTGGTCTTGTCATTCTTTGTTCAGTTCTAAATGTGCGCTTTACTTTGTAATGTAAGTATTAAAAACAATTACAAAACCATTAAAGTTTGTTTTTGGTTTTTTTTTAGAAATACTGTAGTAGTTTGAGGTATGACAATGATAAAGCTAACATGCTGATACTAAGCAGGTGGAATGTTTACTACTTTCAACATTTCAGTTAAACATGTTAGCATGCTAACATTCTCTAATTAGTAGTAAACACAGTTGAGCTGAGGCTGATGGGAATGTCATTAGTTATGCAGGTATTGGACAAATTAAAATTTTGAACTGATGGCACTGAAGGAACCAAAGTTATGATTATGATTCATCCTCTTGGGACTAATTATATCTGTAGCAAATTTCATGGCAAACCATGAATATGGATATGAAAATTTCAACAACAAAAAAGTCGCACTAGAGAGATTAAGGCATCATCAAAGTCAATAGAGATCCTCCTCTGAGTACCATGAATGTCTGTGCCAATCCACTGAGCAGATGTGTGTTGTGTAGAAGTGAAAAATATATTAAGTGTAGTTCTATGTTGCATAGATGCACCAGGCAGTGTCAGGGTAATCTGTCTCTGCTCTCCTTCATGATGACACTACTCGGCTGTCTGTGATTGTGACACACCTGTCTGTCTGCTTAAAGCTCTGACTGACAGATCCCAGCTCCCTGAAACACACACTGCTTTGATCACATGTATTAGAGCTGAAGATTCAACTCTCGACAGCTTGTTTGTTTCTCTAAGCTGAGGATGAAACTCAAAGGAATAAAAAAGCATTTATCAAAGAACATGAACACAGAGGCAGAGTGAAAGGAGGAAGAGGGAGTAGAGATGCTCAAAGTTAAACCTTTACTCTCCCACAGAGGCAGGAAATGGTTGTATTTTGCTACAGTGTATCTTTTAAAATACACAAGCAAAGCATTGATATGATTAAAATTAACTTGGAATTCTTAGCAGGACAAATATACTGAGTACAGCTGAGTATAGCTCATGTTGCCATTATAACATGCAGGCTTTTACTACATTAAAATAACTACAGTGCCAATTTGTGTTGGAAAAGCCTCCTTTTCTTGGTGTGTGCCACAAAGCAATACAGGTAATCCACATCTACTCCAAGAAAGAGTCTCGTAATACAGAAAGCAGTGAGAGGCAGCATTCTGATCTGCATCTTCTCAGAGAAAAAAATGTTTGGTTAATACAGGGGTCCACTATTTTGTTCTGTGTTTTTCTTATTGTAAACAAATACCACAAAAAGACCAAAACCACCAATGTTTTAGTCAGCCTCTCATTACCTTCTGACTCTCCCATTCTGTGGCACTCAGCTTCAAGCCCACTGCTTCCTACTGACAACATAAATCTTTAAATAGACAGAAACAGCTGTAATTTCCTAGAACAGCCAACCAGAGTAGTTTAAAAAAAGAAAAAGAAAAAAAAAAACATTACTTAAAAAATAATAATAATAATGCATTTGCTGGTGACTGTTTTCAACAGCAGATTAATACATGTGTGGTGCTTCAGTCAATATTTCGGGCAGCAGGATGGCATTTTTGGGACTGAGTCAAAATTAACTACAGAATGAGTTCTTACAATTAAAACTAAAAGAGGACCAACTAGTTCAAGATACTGTGAACCAAAAGGTATAAAGGAGCATGCACCAACATTACTCATAGTCTAACCATATTCACTGCAAATGTCCAACAGAGGTGAAAAACTAAATGACCTGTTGACCCTCTACTGATCATACCCTGACATGATTGCTGTGATCACCTTCCTTTTTGTTCTGTCTATGTTGTATAGTGGCTGGCAGGCTATGGAGTGAATCAGTACCACCACTCACTGCTTGTGAGTGTGTTATTGGTGTCTTTGCCTTTTCATCAGAAACTTAGTTCACACCTTATTGCTTGGAGAGACACATGGCAGTATCTCTGCATGAGCACTGCCAGTCTCACCTGACCATTATAGAACGAGCACTATTTAGCAACCAAAACAAATCTTAGGGTATGCTCAGACACACATTTTTATGTTCAAAAACATGTTTGAGCAAACCCTTCTTTGGTCAGAAATAGGGGTAAATTAGGTATGGACTGTGAGATTGGTTGTTTTCACTATTACACTATTCTATTTATTATTAGTTTGGTTGTTGGACAGCTGAAAGCAATGCCGCTCCAAACTCACCAAAGAACTACCCAGTTCTGGTCAAGCATTCCAACAATGCTTATCAGCGTACTTTGGCAGAGATTGTTGTACAACAGGAGTAAAATATTTATTGTACACCAAACATAATTTGCAGAAAAGTGAGATCTTGTGCCACTCTAATAGCCACTATAGTTAAATTGTTATGAGATATGGATTCTGGGTCAATATTAGGACAATATTGTAAGCAGAATATAAGCAGAATATATATATATATGTATATATATATATATATATATATATATATATATATATATATATATGTATGTATATATATATATACTTATTACACTTATATATATATACTTGCTATTAAAGCTAGATGGCAATGGCCATTACTTAATTAGATATGCACTTATCAATCACTCTATTAGGAACACCTAAGAAAGTCTATGGTATTTCAGAAAACTACTGTGGTAAGCAGACAAGCTTCTCAGAACTCAAAACACATCAAACCTTGAGGCAGATGGACTACAACAGCAGAATGTCTGTGTTGTGTCAGTCTAGAACATAAATGTAAGGGTGCAGTAGGCACAGTATAATTCCCTTGAGGCACAGACAGACACAAGTCACTTTCTTCCTTCTAGTTTATTTGTGCTTGTGAGCTTGTGAGCAGGACCAAATAAGCAGACCAATCCTGCAAAGGTGAAATTTCTTCTTGGAGGTGCACTACATGGGACCAAGCCTTTGCGGTCTCATTTGTTGGTATGTGAGTTCTGTTGGCTGGGATAAACTCATATAACGTGTAGACTAATGGTAAAGAGATCTTCTTACTGGTGTAAAACCCTCTGACTTTTAGGTTATTTACTCTGAGAAGTTACAACTGTGGTTCTTGAAGTCATAGTAGAGAGCCTGAGCTTGACTTTGTTTTTGTTTGCTTCCAAAGCTTCAGCTACTTCACTTAAAATAAAGGTTGTATTGCTTTGGGAATCCAACAAAGCATATACGAGAACTTCTTGTGCTGGCTGAGTTGACAGGAATTATTGCTGCTGTTTGCATGTTAGCTTCATCAAGTATTACTCTATTTGAAGTAGCAACCATGGTTGTTTCTTTCTGTTGTGTTGCTTGATATCTTTGCTCATGCTTTTCTTGACTTGTACTTGGCTTTTCTTGATTTGGATTTTGCTTGGTTTGTTGTGGTCTCCTCATGCAGACAGGTAGGATGCCGCTTGTGGAACATGTCGCAGACATTCTTACTGTTGCAGCTCTTTAAGTGGTGACCAGACATGAGACATCCAAAGCATAATCTCTCAGTTTTAACAATTTTTGTTCTGTCTGGAACTGCATTCTCCATTAACATCCATTCTGCATTTGTGGAAAGTATACCCTTCTTAGTTATGTCTTTGCTCTGAAGCTGTGTTGACTTTGGTCTCACCTTATTTCAGTGACTGCAATAATGTGACAGGAAAATTCAGGAAATTTTTGATTCCCTTGTCAGAAATTTGACAAATTGGCTAAAGGAGCAGGTTCTCCTCTTGTACTTCAATAACCTTTCAGTTCCATTTTGCTGTCAGCCAGTCCACTAACTTTGAAAGGATTTTCCTGTTTTCATTACAGTCATTCAAAATTTCCAGTGCTTTAATGTGGACCATGGCTGCCTCACAAATATGCACAAACTCTCTGAGCTCATAGCTGTCCTTAGATCCTATCTTGGGCCATGCTTGGAGCTTGTCTCTGTATGCTTTCTGAGTTGTAAATGGATTCCCATATCTATCCTCCAAAATCTCCCATGCAGCAACATAAGCAGATTCAATTCTGAGTAGGAAATAGCATTCAAGTGCTTTCTTAGCTTGTCCACTTACATATCTATGGAGGTAATATACCTTCTCCTTGTCTTGAAAGTGATCAGTCAGTGTTTCAAAGGAGAGTTTCCAGTCATTGTATTTCAATGGATACTGAAGGTTCAGGCGCCGGAATTCCGCTAGCACTTAAAGCACCAGCCAGCACCTTAAAGAGCTCTGCTATACTTTCGGCTGAGGAGGTGGTCACAGCTTGCGATATGGGAGACATATAGGACATTGGACTCATAGGAGAAGGCATTTCATTATCTGCTACTGTCTTACTTCTTGTATGTCTTTTGGTTCTTCTTCTGCGGCCCTCACTCGATTGTACACCTGCATGCCCGCTCATACTGCATTGAGATCTTTTACTGTATCCAAATGCTTTAGCTTTCTCCATTTTTGCTCTTTTGTAAAGCTGCATGTTCTTCTTCCAGTTGAGCTTCAATTTTAGCTTTCTCTTCCTCTTTGTATTCTTAATTTCACCTCTTCTGCTTCTCATTCTACATGATGCTTTGTCACTCCTGGCTCTTCATCTGCTATCCTCTTTTTGACGTATGCTTCTAGGCACTGTATTTCCAATTCTTCTCTTTCTTTTTTTAGCACTTCTAGAACAGCCTGACTTACCTGCCTGACAGCACCATTACGGCTGATTGCTGACTTTGTCTGGTTTGCTGCATTTTTCTTGGTTGGGCCTCAGCGGCATCCATTTTACCTTCTTCAGGTTGATCTTGGGAATTTTTACAATCCCTAACCTAACTTGTCAACTCACTTGGTTCTGGCATATTCAAATCACTTCTTTGAGTTAAGAGGAATGTAGTTGAATTTTAGTTGAATCAAATGTAAACATCACTACATGTACATACTTGAAAATTTAGAAAATTGTATTCAGTTAGTTGAATTGAAAATGTGGAGAAACAGCTTAATTTAGCCTTGAATATTACCTTCAAAATGTACTCAATATAATATAAAACTTTTTGAAACAATAAGAAACTTCAATATCGAGTGACAAATAGCACTTACTTATTATTTCCAAAACCACACTTTAACTGCACATATTTACCCTGTCACCTTAGGCACTTCAAATGTGTCTGTGAATGGCAAGCTTTGATTAGACTACATGAGCAAATAAGTCAAAACATGTGCCACTACATATAACACAGTAAGCATTATTCATGGTAAAATTGCTTAGCAAACTTTTACAAAACCTCCTTCTTCTTAGATTGCTCTTGACTTAATAGTGTTCAAGCACTTTATGACTTTGTCTGAAAGATGTTGCTCCTTAACACTGTGTGCTTCTTTCTTCTTCGTGTGATGTGTTGTGCCTTTTTACGGCTCCACTGCAGTCCTCTGTCACTTCAGGATTGTACATCACGGCAGCCTGCTAGTCTTGAAGTTGCCACACCGACTTACGTTGATGAAAAGTCACTGTAATTCCTTCAAGGCACAGACACACGCAAGTTGTTTTCTTGCTACTGGTTTATTTGCAAATTTCTCTCTAAATCCACCATGAAAACTAAATACATAGTGTTGATGGGACAATACATGAGACCGTACTCGGAAGCACGATCCGTTCTACACATGCACCAAAATCAGAAGGTGTCACGTTAAATGTTAATATGAGACTTGAGCTAATTCACTCGACCAAACAGCAGAAGTAAAACCAAACTTTTGCATAATATATGCTTACATGTTATCTTTGAACCAGGGTGATGGTTTTGGGTGTAAATAATTGCTAGGGACAAAAGTCTTCAGTGCAGTATTGATCAAGAACAGTGTACTCGGACACCGCAAACAGCTGCTGCAGTGTAAACGGTGTATATGTCCACATCAGAGTACATCTACTAAAGTGGTTGGTTTAGTCACTGACAGAAACACTGCTTTTTATCTCAACCAGACTCCATTAACAAAAACAGTAATTTAACTGATGACAACACACTAATGCTGCTTCCTCAATCTGTTAGTTTGTTAAGTTACTTTGTGGTACTTTTACTCATGTAAATGATCTGAACACTTCTTCCACCACTGAAAGTCACACAATAACACTGACAAACTACCAGATAGAGGCAGTGGTTCTGTGTTCTGCCTGGTAAAATTACTGTTTTTCTCAATGGAGTCTGGTAGCGATTGCCGGTTACACTGTTCTTGATCAATAATGCACCGATTGCAAAAATAAATTCTATATTGCATTCTCTGGCTTGTATAATGATGGAATATGGTGCAATTAGTCTGTCAGTAAAGGTATATCGTCTCAGCACTGTGTTGGTGTATGGTTATGTTACCGATTGGCACAGCTAGCTATGGTTAGCTTCTGCTCATCTTGTGAAATTGGTAATGTATTAGCAAAGTGTTAGTTATGCAGTTCTGTTATTTTTCAGTATTGGCAACAGTATAGTAACTTACATATTTATAAATACAATGGACACTGTTTTGAAACCATTTACATTTTCTTAACAGTGGCCCAAAATAATATCTTTTGGGTTCCTGGTCAAAACTGAAAACCATTTCAGAACCAAAACAAAAGACAAAACAATTGTTTGAGGAAATTGTGACAACAATCTCAGCAGAGACCCCTTCCTCATCACTGGATTGTTCATCCTCATCTGGATTATATTCTGTGTCATCAACCATTTCTGACACTTCCACCTCTAAAGCTCTAAGTCTTCACTGTTAACCTCCTGGCTTCTCTCCTCCTCATCAGTGTCATGTTCAAAGATGTAATCCAGAGCCTCACGTACAGTATATCTCTTAGCCATTGTGCTGCCACAGAATGAACTGTGAGCAAGGCCTCAAAAAAGCTTTATAAACCAGAGCTGCGGATAAAGTTGGATGTATCATTGAAACAATGTTGCAGCCTATTGCAAATAGGTGTGGTTCCCATTGGGTAAAAATTCTACTGGGGATAGGTTCCCATGGGGGTTGCCATGGAGGTCAAAAACGGGCATAAGGTGTGTGTGTTTATGTGTGTGTCTCTGCTCAAAGACACCTGTATGTGGGGGAGTGGGAAAGCAGTGTGGGAATGTGCTTGAACTCTATTTTATTGTATTGTAGTATTCCTTATTCATTTGTAATGACAGGTCATTTTTGACAAGGAACACCAAGTGTATACACAGGCTCAATAAAACACAGAAAAATGTATAAAAATTCTCAGAATGTATCTTGTGTGTTCAGATGCTACAAAGTCATGGAACCTCATGACAATCAGATGACATTAACTGCATTTTTTGTTATAAGTCAGGGTTAAGTAAGACCACCAGAGAAGATAATAAAGCCTATGTACAATTAATGTAGAATGCGTTAGGTCTCTAGACCTACATTTTCCCTTTAAACACTAACTCGTATTAAACCATTAGCACACCACCTTCAGGTCACACTGTGTTAAAATGTGACAAAACTCATGTCCAATCCAACATCTTCTCTCTTTCTGATATAAACCAGAGAAATGTTGTACTCAAGCACACACTTTTCTTCATCCTTTAGTGGTATATGTATGATCTTAACAGTTTGCCTACTATTTACACCTACTTACTGTAACCCTGTTCCTCTCTTAAGAGATCTTTGTTCATCAGCCCTCATCTTATCACTAGCCCAATGTGTAACAGTTGCCTCTGGCTGCAGTTCAAAGTGTCCTCAACTTCAATTCAGACAAAGCAAGCTCAGTATATTTCAGTGTTTTGATGGCTCTCCAGGGTCAGGGCACTTGTCTGCTCCTTTGTCTCTTCATCTTCAACCAGCGGTGGGTGGTATGACTCATGCTAAAACACTGTCATCGGTGCTAGCTTTTTCTGTCCCTCTCAAAAAAAGAAAAAGCTATTTACACAGGCTCTTACCTTTGGCATTCAAAGGTTTCAGCATCCTCTATTCAAATGCAAATAGAGGATTTGTTTGGAGAATATTTCAACAACAGTATCACACTACAATTACATTCAGGCTCATTAACCATGTGGCTTTATTCATCATGGGACACAGAGTTCACAGTCTCTCACATGAGCTTGTTTTGCATAATAGATCTCTGTTCATCACTTATAATTTTTTTGTATTTCATATTATAAATGTTATTAGATTAGTTATTTTAGCCTGAGATAAGTTCAGTTATTAAGCATCACAGAGATTTTCCTAGAAATATACACTTATGAAATATACTAGGTTAGATCCCCCTTTGACATAGATTAAAGAAGGTGCTAGAAACAGTCCTCAGAGATTTTGGTCCATATTGACATGATAGCATCACACAGTTGCTGCAGATTTGTTGGCTGCACATCCATGATGCAAATCTCCTGGTCCTCCTCACCCCAGAAGTGCTCTATTGGATTGAGATCTGGTGCTAAATTGCTACTAAGGGGCCCAAAGTGTGCCAAGAAAATAAGCCCCACACCATTACATCACCACCAGCAGCCTGAAGCATAGATACAAGGCAGGATGGAGCCATGCTTTCATGTATATATGACAAATTCTGACCCTACCATCTGAGTGTTGCAGCAAAAATTCATCAGACCAGGCAATGTTTTTCCAATATTCAACTGTCCAATTTTGGTGAGCCTGTGTGAGCAATAGCCTCAATTTCCTGTTCTTAGCTGACAGGAGTGGCACCTGAAGTGGTCTTCTGCTGTTGTAGTACATCTGCTTCAAGGTTCAATGTGTTGTGTGTTCAGAGATGCTCATCTGCAGACCTTGTTTGTAACAAGTGGTTATTTGAGTTACTGATGCCTTCCTATCATCTTAAAGCAGTCTGACCATTTTCCATTTTTGCCCAAAGAACTGCTGCTCACTGGATATTTTCTCTTTTTCTGACCATTTTTTTTTAAATAGTAGAGATGGTAAAATTCCAGTAGATCAGCAATTTCTGAAATACTCCACCCGTCTGAACGTGGCATAGTTGTTAGTGGCAAAGTCTCATGAATCACCTTTGTCGTCTTGACAATGTCTACATACCTAAATGCACTGGGCTGCTGCCATGTGACTGGCTGATTAGATATATGCGTTAATGAGCAGTTGAAGAGGTGTACCTAATAAAGGAACTGGTGAGTGTATTTAACTAATAAATTCCATTCTCTTCCCCAAGATATGAGTATATATGAGTTCAAAGTGTGGTGTGCCCTTAAACAAGGGGAAGAGTAATGGGAGAAGGACTGAGAGGACAACACAGGTCCCGCCTTCACTCGTCTGTATTAAGTCACACTTAAACAACACTAAACAATGTAAACAAAAAATACTTGTGTCTAGGACCACAGTTACCACTGGTGTTTTACTTTTTCTAAATGATTCAACTTATTGTTTTAACTAAGTAATCATATGACATCTTAATTAAAATACACAGTACATTTTTAACCCACCCTTTGTAACCCAGTGCTGAGTTAGCCAGGAACTCCCTCAACGTGTAAATACAAAATGTGTCTTTCTTTCACATAAAACCACTTTTATACATGGGAAACTATTACTGGTTACAGGTTTACAGTGAGGTGTTTTCCAGGACTTCCCAGTATATGCTACCGAGCACAAAGCTGAGTCATGTAATGTTACATACTACAGATCTCTGAACCTCTAAATGAAAAGCATCCATACCAGCTATAAGTAGAACACAAG